>NC_062558.1:69456848-70893348 GCF_016906955.1 Phacochoerus africanus
TTTATAGGGCTATTTGGAAGACTTTGAGGAGAAACGATGAATAATGTTTAGATTCAACATTTCGGTTTTTTTTCTTTTTTAATTACTATTTCAATTTCATTACTGTTAATTGGTCTGTTCATATTTTATATTTCTTCCTGGTTCATTCTTGAGAGATTGCATATCTCTAGGAGTCTGTCCATTTCTTCTAGGTTATCCATTTTATGGACATATAGTTTTTCATAATAAGCTCTTATGATTCTTTGTATTTCTGTGGTGTGGTTTAACTTATTTTCTATTTCTGATTTTATTGGTCCATCTCTCTTTTTCTTGATGAGTCTGGCTAAAGGCTTATCAATTTTATTTATCTTTTCAAAGAACCAGCTCATAGTTCATTGATCTTTTCTATTTTTTTTTTAGTCTCTAATTTATTTATGCTTTTTTTAATGCTTTCTTTTAATTTACCAAATTTAAGTTTTGTTTCTTTTTCTTTTTCTAGTTTCTTTAGGTATAAACTAGGCTGTTTATTTGAGATTTTTCTTTTTTTCTGAGGCAAGCTTAAGGGGACCAAACTAAACTTAAAAGCTTTTACACAACAAAGAAAAGTACTGACAAAATGAAAAGAATATACGTTGGAAATATCTGCAAATTATATAACCCATAAGGGGTTAACATCAAAAATATATAAACAGCTCATAAAACTCAATATAAAAAACAAACAATAAGCAATCTGATTTAAAAAAATGGGTAGACAGTCTGAACAGACATTTTTCGAAAGAAGGCATACAGATAGTCAACAGGCATATGAAAAGATGGTGAACGTTGTAATCATCAGATAAATCCAAATCAAATGTGACATATCACCTCACATCTGTCAGAATGACTATCATCAAAAAGACTGAAAATAAAAAATGTTGGTGAGAATATGGAGAAAAATTATTGTTGGTAGGAATTAAGGTTGGTACAGCCACTTTGGAAAACAGTATGGGGGTTCATGAAAAACTGTAAGTAGAATTACCATATGATCCAATAATTCCACTGTTAGATATATATCTGAAAAAAAGAAAATACTAATTCAAAAAGATTAATGAACCCCAATGTTCATAGCAGTATTACTTACCATAGCCAATATATGGATGTATCCTAAGTGTGTCCATCAACAGATGAATGGATAAAGAAGATGTGGATATTGGAAGATGTACACACACACACATACACACACAAAATACACTATGGAATATTACTCAGCCATAAAAAGAATGAAACAACATATATGAACTTGGAGGGTATTATGCTTATTGAAATGAGTCAGTCAGACAATGACAAATATTGTATGAAATCACTTATATGTGGAATTTAAAAATAAAACAAACTAGTAAATATAACAAAAAAGAAGCAGACTCACAGATATAGAGAACAAACTCATGGTTTCCAGTGAAGAGACAGAAGTAAGGAGGGGAAAGATGGGATGGGGGTTGAGAGGTACAAACTAGTATATATATAATAAATAAGCTACAAGGATTTATTGTACAGTGTAGGAAATATAGTGAATATTTTATAATAAATATAAATGGAGTATAGTTTTAATAACTGTAACTATGTTGCACAACTGAAAATTACATAATATTGTAAACCAATTATAAATTAATGAATAAATAAAAATAAAATGAAAGATAAATAAAGAGTTTTAACTCAACATTTATTCCCATGATTATTTTATGTTAGAGTTGGTTGTCTTATAGCACCTGGCTTCTGCCAAGTGCAAGATATATTCTTGAAGACAGATGCCATATTATGAGATCATGTTGATATTATTGTATCTGAATTTAGACAAATGGAGAACATAGTTTAGTCTCATCACAATTTCATCCCCAATTTTATAAAATATCCTAGTAAAACATTTAAAAATAAATTCTTGGTACAGATTTCCTGAGATATATCTGGTATTTTACTATGTCAGACTAAAGGCTCAAGAGTGTTTTTTTTTTATTTTATTATGAAGCTCATAAAACTATCTAGAAATATGTTAAAAATGAATCAAACTTCTAGAATTTGCATTTGTTTGGCATAATTATATTACCAAAACAAGGGAAGTGGGTGAATGTCTCTTTTTATGATATCTTTTTCACAGCTATTCTTTCTATTTGCAATGTTATCTCTATCCAATTTATCTGAATACTTTAACATTTCTGTATATTCCAGTTAATTACCTTAAAATTTTTGGCTACTCTAATACTTGGTAGACTTTCTGACAGTATTGTATTTAATACTCTTATTCTAAAAAAAAAATTGGTGGTCTCCTAATCTTAACCACTTTAAATTGAATCTCCTCTTACTGACTTTCAAAGCCCCCCATGTGTATTCTACTCTTAACTAACCAATTTTATTTTAATTCCTTCAAAATGTGCCATATGCTTGGATATTGCCAGTGTCATCACTGTTGCATAAATAGCTTATCACTTTATATTTCAGTTCTGGATGTTGGTTCCTTCACTCGTGTCGCCTTTCCCTAAACCCCTTCACTAAGAAGGACACTCCAAATAGTGCTCTAAGTCCTTCATCCACTTGCTGACAGTTATGTAATTAATTCTCACTTTTAATGCTTCCTACAATTCTGACTTCATAATCACTCCACCTGGTTTTCAGCAGAAGGAGTGGTAATATGGAATGCAATGTCTGACTGTGAGCTAGGGTCAGTGCAAAGACAGTCTTGCCCAGTTATACCTGGGAAACCATCCAGTTAATCCAATTTAGTCTGTAGTATTAAATTGTAGCAGTTTCTCCATTAAGTTCTTTTTAAAAGATTTTTATTTTTTCCATTGTCGTTGATTTACAGTGCTCTGTCTATTTCAATTGCACAGAAAAGCGACCCAGTCATACATACATATATATTCTTTTTCTCACATTATCCTCCATGATGTATCATCCCAAGTGACAAATAAATCCCAAGTAAATATAGTTCCCTGTGCTATACAGCAGGATCTCATTGCTTATCCACTTCAAATGCAATAGTTTACATCTACTAGCTCCAAACCCCCAATCCATCCCACTCCTTCCACCTCCCCCTTGGCAACCACAAGTCTGTTCTCCAAGTCCATGATTTTCTTTTCTGTGGAAAGGTTCATTTGTGCAGTGTATTAGATTCAAGATATAAGAGATATCATATGGTATTTTTATTTCTCTTTCTGACCTACTTCACTTAGTATGAGAGTCTCTAGTTCCATCCATGTTGCTGCAAATGGCATTATTTTGTTGTTTTTTATGGCTGATTAGTATTCCATTGTGTATATATATCTCTTCTTAATCCATTCATCTGTTGATGGACATTTAGGTGGTTTCCATGTCTTGGCTATTATGAATAGTGCTGCAATGAATAGAAATTCGACAAACAAAAGGAATAAAAGGTATCCAAATTGGAAGAGAAGAGGTAAAACTGTCACTCTTTGCAGATGACATCATACTATATATAGAAAACCCTAAGGACTCCATACAAAAAGTACTCAAACTAATCAACGAATTTAGCAAAGTAGTAGGATACAAGATTAACATTTAGAACTTGGTTGCATTTCTATATACTAACAATGAAGTATTAGAAAAGGAATACAAAAATATAATACCATTTAAAATCTTACCCCCAAAAACTACATACCTAGGAATAAACCTGACTAAGGAGGTGAAAGACATATATATATATATATATATGTATATATATATATATATATATATTCTGAAAGACATATATATATATATATGTATATATATATATATATATTCTGAGAATTATAAAATATATATAAACATATATATATATATATTCTGAGAATTATAAAACATTAATCAAGGAAATTAAAAGAGGATTCAAAAAATGGAAAGATAGTCCATGCTCCTGGATTAAAAGAATCAATATTGTTAAAATGGCCATACTACCCAATGCAATCTACAGATTCAAACCGATCCTTATCATTACCCATGACCTTTTTCACAGAACTAGAACAAACAATCCAAAAATTTATATGGAATTACAAAAGACCCAGAACTGCCAAAGCAATCCTGAGGAACAAAAACCAAGCAGGAGGCATAACTCTCTCATACTTGAAAAACAGGGCAACCCCAAATCCAAACCAAACATTACATTCACGAAAACTAAAAAAGACCAAAGCATAAAATAAAAGGAAATCATCCAACCAAAAAAGAAAGGAACAAAGGACATATAATCAAGTGTAAAACAAGGTTAAAATGGCAATAAAAACATATTTTTCAATAATTACTTTAAACGTCAATGGACTGAATGCTCCAGTCTATTGGGTTCTTCTAAAAGAGGATGTATTCACGTGTCTGCTACTTCCCTTTCCTCATTTTGTTTTATTTTTTCCATCTCTTTGCTTCTTTTATCTAATTACTTATGTATCTTCTTCTCATGAAATATTAAACCCATTTAAATATTTTAGCAACTATTACCTATTCCAACATTGTCCAGATTATGCCATAAATATTTTATTCCTGTCATTTGTCATTTGACAAGTGTTGCCTTTTACTGTTAAAAAATAATTAGGGAGTATTTACTTTTTCTTCTAAATTACTCTGTGAGATACTTCAAGTCAAAGACTTCAGCTCATCCTCCATAGGTTAATAAATTTTTAAACATTTAGATTTACTTTTACTTCTACTCTAACTTATAATCAGTAGTCCAATATGAAGTTTGGCAAATACATACTGCTTTGTCACTTGTTGCATTATGCAATAGGGATGATTTCTAAAATCTTTCTATATTGCTATAAAGAGCAGTGTTATATATGTATTTGATATTTAGAAAATTCTTTGGTAGTTGACTGAGTGAATAAGTATAGATTACCTACCCAGAAATGGATCTCAGAAGAATATTCAATTAAGCTTGGTGCCAGGAGCTTGACTGACACTTAATCTTAATTTACTCATTTGAGATGGACCTTTGTGAAGGACTAATGTTTCCATTTCTAAAATAATACAAATGCTTATCAGTTTGTTTGAGCCTGAGAACGTTAAATTAAGTATATTATTGGAAACATTAATCTGTCTACCCACATGTGGGCATCCCCAGAATTACAACATACTTGGTTGGACCACATTAAAAACTGTCTTACTGTTATCTCACTCTGTCATTCTCCATGGTGCTATTACATGCCTTTACTCCTTTACTACATCCTCTAGGGCATTTATTCCTTATTCTTTTTATTCTTCTCAAATATCCCACCTTGTCTCCATCTCTTTCATATGACTTTGCTTATAATTTCACAAAAACAACAGAAGCTATTAGTTATTAATACCTTTGTGTTAGACATGTTTGCCTTTATCTGTATGTTCAGCCAGCTTTAATATCATTCCAAGTCAAAGTAATATCCAGAATTATATCAAAAATTTGTAATTTCATCTTAAATTTTCAACTTTTTTTTTGTCTTTTTAGGGCTGCACCGTGGCATATAGAGGTTGCCAGACTAGGGGTCTAATTGGAGCTACAGCTGCTGGCCTATGCCACAGCCACAACACCACCAGATTCAAGCCGCATCTGCAAGCTACACCACAGCTCATGGCAACGCTGGATCCTTAACCCACTAAGCAGGACCAGGGATTGAACCTGCAACCTGATGGTTCCTAATTGGATTCATTTCCACTGCGCCATGATGGGGAACTCCCATCAACTCCTCTTCTAAAATACTCAACATCCTTATTTCATCAAATACCCCTTATCTTCCTTTACATTTGTTTCTTCCTCTTTATATCACTATGTTCAAAATTCTTTCTACAAAACATGCCATTTTACAATAAGTTCCTCCCCATTCCATCACATATCTCCACCAAAATTTTGAGAATGAGAAGCATGCACTATAACTAAGTCCTCAAATTAATACCTACAATTCTCCCAGTGATCTATTTTAATCTGAATTTTGCCCTTATCAGCTCATGATTCTCACTAAATTTCTACTGTATAAATCTAGTGAACATTTTTGTGATTTCAATTCTCTTGATTTCATTGCAAAATTTTCACTGATGAACATTTTCTCCATTTTCAAACATTTCTCACCCTTGGTTTCTAGGATAATTGTCCCTCCGGATGTACATGCTAGACTTCTGGCCACCTTCTCTCAATCTGTTTCCTGAAATCCTCTTTTACTATGTATTTCATAAGAATTAACATTCTGAAGAATTTAATATTTTAAATCCTTCTTATCACCCTATATTCATCCAGATAATTGATCTATATCCAGGGAGTAATTAAAATCTATGTTTATAATAACCAAATAAATTTCATCTTGGTTGCAAACATTGATTGGGACATTTTGTTCATTTAACTTAAAAAACAATATATGATCAAGGATTTAAATATCTGTTCAATCTGCTAAGTCCCAATTATCTAATATCTACTTTAGCAATTTAGACATTCATTATATCTTGTTTGAAATTTCAATAGTCTTTTGATCATACTTTTTATTTATCTAGTATCATCTCCTTCAAATTAGTCTACTCTGCCTCAAGTGTAATGCTTCTTAAAACCGACTATGATATTGCTCTCTCCTCAGTTTTTCAGTTGCTCCCTTTTGCATTCAGATAGAAATAGAAATTATTAGGTAATTGAAAACCCTTTAAAATTGGATACTGCTTCCTCACCAGCTCAATCTCCTTTCACTTCCTACCTTCACATTCTATAGTATATAGATCCCAACTACACTTTGCTCTCTTAGGTTTCTGTTTTCTGCTGAAATGCTCTCCATTCACTCTCTTTTTTAAAATTAAAACATGGTTGATTTATAATGTTCTATCAATTTCTGCTATACAGCAAAGTGACCCAGTTACACATATATATTCTTTTTCTCGTTATTATCTTCTATTATGTTCTATCACAAGTGATTGGATATAGTTCCCTGTGCTATAGTAGGACCTCATTGCTTATCCATTCTAGATGTAATAATTTGCATCTACTGACCCCAAACTCCCAGTCCATCTGCTCCCTTCCCCCTCCTCCTTGAAACCCACAAATCTGTTCTCCATGTTTGTGAGTCTGTTTCTTTTCTGTAGATAGGTTCATGTGTGCCATTCTCTTAAATAAAGCTGTCCTTGAAACTCGCTAATTATCCCTTCTCCAGTATCTCTCTACACTTTATTCTTAAAGTTAAAAAAAAGGTGATAAGGTTAGAGTATTATAACATATTTTATGTTCATCTGTCATTATATTTTAAAAGTATAATTCTTCAAGCCCAAGTCTTACCTCTTTTAATCCACAACTATTAAATAATTCTACAAACAATATTGCATATAGTGACAGTTTTAGTCAATAAATACTAAAAGCACAATTCTTAATATGAAGAGAAATTTCTATATTCCTTTAGTTCTAAAAATGAATCCACTTATAGGTTCAAAATATTTGAGACTCAGGCACAGTAGAAGAAATAAGCCTGAGTTGAGAAACAGCAGGATTTGGATTAGTTGTATCTTGCCCTGCTAATTTACTGTGTGACTTCTGTAAAATCACTCATCCTTTCTCAACATCAGTTCCCTCCTCTGAAAAATGATGGGTATATATTAAGTGTCAAGAAGAGTCATTTCATTTTTTCATTGAAAATGAGAGCATGTCTGTGCATAATTATTATCTTTAACCGAAATGTTCATTTATAAATAAGCTGAAAGCATATTCTCAATAGTTCTTAATTTTCATATTTTATAATAATATTTTTCATTCCATGGTAATTACAGATTTTTAAATGAAAAAGAATAAACTCTCTTTGGTTGTTTTATATCTGATTCTGTCCAGAAGGTTTTTTTACAGAAATATAAAGGCATGAGATGACAGACTCCTTGGATGACATACATTCCATTTTAGAACAAAGGAAATATTCAGGACTGCCTTTATTTTGTACAGCTGTGCAAAGGTCAAAATATTCAGAATTATCTTTAATATTTTTCTAACCTGATATCATCTTTTCTCATATGCCATGCAACTGTCTACCCATGAAGTTTTATAATATAGCCAAGTCAGTCAGATAAAAGACTCACATTCTATTAATCATCTAGATTCCATTTTCTATTTGGTGTGCTTCTCACACTTCAACAAATGTGAATCATGAGTCTAATGATAGAATAGAAAAGATGACAGAATAACAAAAGACATATAGACTGAGTGTACTGGATTTCAATTATAATTATTTTGTCACTCATATTTTTGTTACAATATATTTCTAGTAGCCACTATGATAAATCTTGTCTAAATCTTGTCATATATATATATACACAGCCTAATATCAGTTAGAAACATACAGTATTTTTTAAAAACTATAATACCTGATGAAATCATTTAAATAGTCATACTCTTTTATAATCATTATTTTTACTATAATATTTTAGACCTATTTTCAGTGATTATAATTTATTGAAATATTATAGACAGGTTCTATACTACTATACACAAACCATTTTGGGGGGTTAATTGCTCATTTTATGGTTTGATCATTTTTTTCTCTTTCCAATATAAATTTCCTTTCAATACATTCAAATGCTTGAGATGATCTATAAACTACTTTTTTATTTTTTTCCTTCTTAGCAACATCCTTTGTATGGCTTCCTTCTTAACTGACTTTTCTCTAGGTCTGCTACACAGTTGCTATTCTACAATCTGTCTTCATCATTATCCTGTAAAATTCTTTAAACTTTTTTTCTTTGTTGGATCTCCTATTTCCTGATTCCCTTGACTTTCTCTTTTTTGATTTATTCTCTTGTTTTGATAGGACACATCCTTTCAGCAGTTTCTAAGGAAGGAGTATATGCATGGTGATCTTTGAGAGCTTTCACGTATGAGAATATCTCTGACAACCCTCAGTTTTGGTGGGCCAGGTATTGAATTCTGCACAGGAAATCATCTCCATTAAATTTTTAGGCATTGCGTCATGCTCCTCAAGCTTCCATCTTGTCTGTTTGAGAATTCTACCTGGTATTTTGAAGCCTGATCTTCTCTTCATAATACATTCCTTTCATCTTCCACCTCAGGAAGTATTTAGGATTTCCTCTTAGGGACAAATATTCTACAATTTCACAGTAACGAGCCTTGGTATAGCTCTTTTTCATACATTTTTACAGGGTGGATCCTTTCAGTATGAAAATTTTGTATTGTGCAACTGAACTGTTTCATTTAAAGTTCTTTGTCTTCATTTCCTTTGTTCTCTATTCCTGGTAACTTTAATATTTGGTTATTGGGTTTCCTAGATAGTCCTTTCATTTGTTTTCTGTTCTCTTTTTGCCTTTATGTTCTCTTTCTGATAGATTTCTTCCATTTTATATTTTATTAAAGTTTTTATTTCTGCAATTAGCTTTTAAATTTAAAGACATAAGTTTATTCTCTCAGATTGAAAAAGTTTTCATTTCATGGTTCAGTATCTTACTGGAGATATTTGATGACATTGATTTTGGTTTTTAAAGTTTTCTTCCATTCCCAGTATTGTGTTGATTTTTAATTCTTTATGCTACCTTCATAAATTTTTGTTTGTTCTGTTTCTTTTACATGCTTTAATTATCTTTTTTTTTTTAGAAACAAGACACTTAAAAGTTGACTAGACACAACAATTGTTTGTATGTAGAATGGGTTTCTGTGCTTCAGTAAAGGGTAGAGTGGCTAGGCAATTGTAGGGGGAGGGCCCACAAGTCAATTTCAGTTAGTCTTTCATTTTGACTACTCAGTTTTTCCAGAGAAGATACAGCAAGGGGAATATGTAAATTTGGCTGCCAACTTCCTTAACATCAAAGGGAAAAAGGAAGCTGAATTTTTGCTAGTTAGTACATATTAGATATCTAAAACTTAATAAATGAATCAAATTAAAATAAGTAATTTGTGTTATTTATGCATGTTTTTTGTGATGATTTTTCTCTTACTTGATGTCTTATTAAAAGAACCAACCAATCAATGGTGCCAATCACGAAGATATGAGAAATTGTGCAGAATTTATCTAGGAAAAATATAAATAGGGTTTTAACTGACTAGACAGACCTGCATGTGACCTCAGTTACCCTTACATGATAACAGCTTTTCTATAAGGGAAAATTTTAAAAATATACTAACTATAGAATTTGGATGATGTTAGCAATAATCTTCAAATATATTTGACCATGCTCCTTCCTCCATTAGCGTGAGTGTGTGTGTGTGTGTATCGTGTGTGTGTGTATTATGAGATACATATGTGAGATGGGGTAATTATAAAACATATAAATAAACAAGAAAAGATAGATGTATTAGTCAAGGTCTTTGCAGGAATGAGACAATTTTGGAACTTTGAAAACAATGAATAGATTATTTAAGATTAAGGAAATCAACAGATTGTTGATGTACACATGGACTAGCAGTACGAAAATGTTATCATTCCATTCTCTGAAGGGATCAGGGAATGAACTAGTGTTACTAGAGCCAAGGAGGGAGCAGAAATCTTGGAAAATAAGCTACCCAAGAGCATCTGTAACTATAGAGGAAAGCAGACACATCCATGGTCCTGGTGTCCAAGCACAGAGGAAATAGGAACTGGGAGAGAAGTACTCTAATTTCATTCTTATCTTCTGATCGCCATCTGGTCTCTCCCACTGGCTAAACTGAATTAGAATCCAAAAAGCAATGAACCTAGGTGATTATGCACTTAGGGCACAGCCTACCTATGGCACACAGCAGGACATAAAAAGGTGGAAAATGGATCTCAGGAAACAAAGAGAGAATGACCAATTTAATAGAATCTTTTAAATTATATATAAATATAAGTTCTACTGTTTTCTTCCCATACCAAGGAAGACTTCTTCCTCAAAGCATCCTACTTTGGCAAACATTGTTTTAGAACGCAAGAAGCAAATCTGAAAATGGAAGTGAGCTGATGTCATTGTGAGAAAACTCCTTCCACTCAAAACTTTTCTTAATGAGAAGTGCGTTTTACACTCTAATGTGAATCATCAGGAATTTACTAAATTAATGAATCACAAGGAATTTTGCTAAATTGTACATTCTGATTCAATAAATCTAGAATGGTGACTGAGATTCTGCATCTCTAACTTCAAGTTGATGCCAAAGCTTCTGGTCAGAGGACTACACTTTGAACAGCAACTTTCAATAGGACTAAGAGTACAGGTCATCAATTACCTGCCTTATCTATTATTTTCAAAATTCTTTAGCCCTGAGCAAAAAATCTTCTGCCTGCCAAGTCTGCAGGTCTTCCTGTGAAATAAGAAGCTTAACAAGATAATCTCCAATAGTCCCTAAGAATAAAATGTATGATTCTGTGAAGTCACAGGTATTTTTTATACTCAATGATTTAAATCACAAATTAGTAATTACTTTGTCATATTGTCTATTCTTCTAAAATAATTCAAGGCACAAATTAACAAAGAGTAGAAAAAATTTAGTGAAAGAACTGGAAAGATAAGCCTCAAAGCAAGGAATTAATAAATAAATGAAGGTTGGGAAAGAAATGTATTATTTTATTGTCATATAGTTATCATACTAAGATTATATATAACAGATAATTCTATTGCTATTTTGACTATTAATACACATTTTGGGGCAATGAAGTTACTAATACAGTATGTACATAACAAAAATACTGTTTGTCTAAAGAACTACTGACACAGAAATTTCAAAATGTCCATAATTATAGCTATGGTTTGGTTAAACTCTAATGAGCTTTCACTTAAATCACAACATGCATTTATTATTCTAAGTAGATATGTACTTGAATAAATCTGTAATCTCATTGCTTGCTGATGCCTACCTCCTTCTTTTAACACTGTGAGCCTTTAGAGTACTGGAATAGCAAAAAACACATGTATACCCATGTCTAACTTGCAGTATCTTTGACTGATTTATTGATGCCTTACATAACCTCATGAGGGATTTAGGAAAAAGGAAGAGTGGATCAGAAATTATTCATCCATCATAATACTATTTCATTATAGCTCCCTCATTGTCTCTTTTGTTCCATAACATAAGAATTCACATTATATACCATATGACAGAGCATTTTTAAGCGAAGATGGAAAGAGTATGTTTGCCAGTAGGAACTCTGTCCCCAACTCTGTCTTATCAACTAATATTATCTTCTTGTATTTTGTGACTTTTTAAAAACCAACCTTGTCTCTGACCACACAAGGTTTACTATTGAATTAGATGTTTTCTGTCTGTCTTTCACCAAAGGTTTTACTTGAGTCTTCCCTATATGCATCCTCAATAGACAACCAGAATAAAACATTTAAAGTTGTCTCTTGGTATATTGCTTCCAGCAACTTCTATGGATACCCAAATCATGGATGCTTAAAGTCCTCTTTATAAAATGGTGTAGTACTTGTGTATTCTGAGGGCTGACTGTATATAGATCCTACTCATTAATTGGGAGAAAAGTAAATTTTTATTTTTATTTTTTTTTTGCTTTTTTTAGGGTTGCACCCACAGCATATGTAGGTTCCAAGGCTAGGGGTCTAACAGGAGCTACAGCTGCTTGTCTGTAGGATCCCAGCCACGACTGTGACCTACAGCACAGCTCACGGCAATGCGCGAATGGCAACACCGGATCCTTAACCCACTGAGCTAGGAGGCCAGGGATCAAACGTGCAACCTGATGGTTCCTAGTCGGATTCATTTCTGCTGCACCACAATGAGAACTCGTAAAATTTTAAATTAAACAGAATGGTAGTGCAGTGCTTCCAAAGCGAATGCCTTTACTGCTAAGGAAATCCAGAGTAACCAGCAATAAAAGCAAAACCATTTTTTCTGGAAAAACAGATAACAAACACCTTTAAATTCAGCAGTCTAGAAGTTTTCTTCCATGCCCTACCCATTCCATCTCTAATGTTTTTCACCTTAATGTCCTCATTTGTAATATCTAAGGATTAACTGAGAAACCAAGACATTCTCTAATGTATATGAGATTTCTATAACTCTCTAAATGTGTGCTTATCTTATTCGTCAGTTTAAAATAAAACAATAAGACCACACTCAAAAGAAAGAAAGACATTTAAAAATGATCACGCCTGGATCTAACCTGATTTCCTTTATCACTCCTTTCCCTCTTTCCCTCACCCAAATATCTGCTGACATGAAATTTTAGCTTGTTTTTCTTTCTTTTTTTTTTTCCCACAGGACCATCATATAAATATACCTTCTGCAGTAAAGGTTTTAAAATGCAGGTATAAATTAATCCACTACTTAAGCATATTTTTGAATTTCTCATTAAGGCATTTCAAATCACCATTAATTTACCTAGGGAATAGTCTGCACTTTAGAATATACTGCTGTCAGCAATAACAGAAAGGCACATACTATATAATCTGAACTCAAAGAAAATTTCCGTTAAGCCAAACTGAACCTTAAAATTATGTGCTCTCTTCTCCATCTGCTTTTTAGAGATAAACCATGGTTAGGAGAGGTGACTTGCTCAAAGTCACAGAGTTTGCTAGTAATCATTTCTATACTAGGAATCAGGTATCTTAACTCGCTACCTGATGTGCTTGTGATTATCCACTGTGTCTATTCAATTTTAGTTTGCCTGTTGTAAGCATACAATAGGCAAGCATACCCGTGGAATTTATGGTAAAAGAAAACCAATGAATTTTGAACATCTGTTCTCAAGCTAGTGTGGAAAAAAAAACTACCACTTATAACTGTAGTGTTCATACTTAATGCATGCTTCTGTTTGTCACTTATTTAAACTGCTCTCTTATCCCTTTTTCCCCCCTAGTTCCTTGACTGAATATATTAATGCCTTAGCTGTGAACTGCATCCTTGATTTACTTGTATAACATAATATAGTATTTGGTTATAGAGTATATCAAATGTGCTGTGTGACCTGCTTAGATTCCTATTATTTGGTTGATGTACCCATTCCCCAGCTGCTTCATCTCTAACTTCCTAGAGGCTTGAGCATAGCAGATGGAACCCGTCTCAATGAGATGCCTGAGAAGCTGAAGCCCTATCCACCGCCCCCTTCCTCCTGTAGTCAATCACTATCGCTGGTAGGGGCATCACCTCTTGGCTGCCTTGTCTGTAGGCAATAGAGCCCTTTGTGTTACAGCTAACACTTCTGATTCCCCCATTGGATTATACTTGAGCTAGATTTGTCTTCCAACTATATCCTAGTTACTTTTTCTCTAATATCAGCCAGTTTTCTTCACTCTCTTCTTTTGAAAGCACCCCTCAGTAAGTCATCTGTTCAAGAATCCCTGTCTCAGGGTCTAGTTTTAAGTAACATATGTCCCCCATGCTAACATGTGATATAAATCCACTGCTGGGGAAACATAAAGGCTTTGATTCATTAGAAGTGACTCCAGGCACAACAAAAATTAAATTGACTAGACTGAATCAACTCATCCACAGGAATGGCCAGACAGAAAACATGTGTCCATTTCTAGAAGCAAACTTCACCTACTTCATCTTCTACTCTTCTTCTATACATCATAACTGCCAATTAAGAAAAAATTATGAACCCCCCCAAACAAGAAATAATGACAACAGAATCAGAGAGAGACAACAAAGATACTGGAGCTATCAGACAGGATCTGTAATATTACCAATATGTTAAGGATTTATAGAAAAAGCCAGGTAATATGCATGAACAGATGAAGCATTTGAACAGAAATATGGAAATTATAATGAGTCACTTAAAAATTCTAGAAGAGTACAGATGAAGAATGAGAAATCATTAGCATACCTAGTGGAGGAAAGGAAAAATTAATTTGAAGATAGGTAAGTAGAAATTATCTACACTGAGACACCAAAGAGAAGAAAAGAGTAAGAGAAAAGCCAATAAAAGAGAACAGAAAATTAAAGAGTTAGGGAACAAGATCAAGGAGTATAACTTTTACGTAATTTGAGTTCCAGAAAGACAATCAATCAATAAATCAATCATCAATCAATACAGACCTAAGATGAAAGAACTCTAGGCAAGATAGAATAAAATAAAACATAACAGGGCAAATTCTGTGCACTGAGCCTTGGTGTTGAGATGATCTATTCTCAGCATTTTTATTGATCTTTTTAAAAACCAAACTCTACATTGTGTCTGTGGTAATCTTGAGTAGAAGAAACTTTTTTACTTTTCCCCAGAAGGTAGTGGACTTTCTAAGTCTAAGAGATTTTTCTAACCCTTGCCTAGAGGCCAGTGGGTTCATGTCTACCTCCCTTCCTACCCTGACCCCTACCCCAGAACCAGTAGCTCGGTTTTGGAACCCTGAGGACCATAATGTCTCTTCTTTTCCTCCAGAGTTGAAGGTTTTCTTTGATATAAAAGAACAGTCCCCAGATATGGGTGGCATTTTTTTCCTGGTCTCTAGGAACAATCAATAACTTCCCACATACCTCTATCACCAGGGGACTCTCTCTAGTCTCCTGTTTTCCCCCCAGTTTCTCATGAACACCTAGTGAAAGCCTTTAAAAAGAGAGTCTGAAAGTGACTGAGAACTTCCTTTGTGTCTGAAGGCTACAGCTTCTCTTCTTCTTCTTTTTTTCATCCCACAGCATATGGAAGTTCCTGGGCCAGGGTTCGAATCCAAGCCAGAGCTGTGCGACCAATGCCACAGCTGCAAAAGCACGGGATCCTTAATCCACTGTATGGAACTGAGGATCAAACCTGTGTCTCCACAGAGACAGCTGGATCATTACCCCTCTGTACTACAGCAGAAACTCCTCATAGTTTCTATTCTAAACTGACATGTTAGTCCCATCTCAGCATTTAATGGTTACTGACATTTTAACTGAATTCTTCTTACCTGCTTACTAAGTGGCAGCCACTCTTCCATACTACCAGCCAAAGATTAAACAGTTTGCTGGTCCTCATCTCCTCTTGGAGAAGTTTGTCAGTGCATCAAATCCAGTTAACATATTTGACTTGAAAGCTTGGCTCTCTAGTGGACACAAAAAATTATGGTTTTTGTATATTTTCCAAGTTTAACTTGTAGGGTAAACATTTCTCTTGTGGCTTTCTACATCTTAAATGAAATCAGAATTCACAACATGCACTTTAAATAAAATAGGCTTATTTCCTAGGATTTGACTACTTCAATACGTGATTATCTTCCAGGCCACTTTGAGGAAGGAGTTTTTCTTATACATTCCTACTCAGGTCCTCTTTTCTCTGCTTGGTCTATAGGAAGGTGGTTGAGGAAAACATGTATTAGGCTTATCTAACATTTATTGATACTTAGATTCCACTAGAATATAAGAAATTAAAATCTTATAAATGTATGTATGTGTTTAATTTAAAACAAGACAAACATTGGAAAAGGATGGAGAGTACTTTTGGGGTAAGATTGTTAAATTGAACTATTGTCCTAATAATAAGAGGGAAGGTAAGTAATACAGCAGCAGGGTTTAAAAGTGGAAGGAGAACTATAATGATATCCTAGAGATTTGAATATTTAAATCCCTACTCTGGAATCGGGGAAACTCACTTAATTTCTATATCACGACGACGGCTATATCTGAATGATTTACTGGGTTTGTATAATAATCACATAGGTTAATATTCCATTCTTACTTATTTTCTTCTCCCCTGTGCTTAAAACACTGCTAAAGAAATAGCAAGAGCTCTAAAACTGTCAGTGATGGCTAAAAAACATTAAGAGATTTACTATAAACAAGGAGAAAAATATGTTTTTAAAACTATTTTTATATGTAAATATAAATAAATTTATAAATTACTAAAGATTTTAAAAGAATTTACTGGAATAAAATTATGTCTGTAGGAAAATTCACTGCTGACCTTCTTTGCAATTAGGATCAATAAGAAAGGTAAAATAAAAATAGTTATTTATGCTATAAATAACTATTTATGCTATATTTCAAAGTTTATATAATGCTCAAAATAAATCAATATTTCAAAGTTTATATAATGCTCAAAATAAATCAATATTCTGCTTAGCTTGCCTTCCATTCTGCATAACAGGATTTTAATTTATTACTTCTGCCAAGTATCTAAAAGGCAGGGAAAATGAAAGTTATCAGTTAACCTTCACTAAATCATTATCCAAAACATCAAAGGGGAAAAAAGAAAATGTGACATAAATAAAGTTTAAGCTAATTTATGCAATAATTCTGCTTAATTGATTAATCATCTCAACTCTATTAAATAAGAATGAGGGGGTTCCCCTGGTGGTTCAGTGCGTTAAGGATCCGTATTGTTACTGCTGTGGCTTGGGTCATAACTGTGGCTCAGGTTTGATCCCTGGCCCCAGAACTTCCATACGCCATGGACACAGGCAAAAAAAAAAAAAAAAGAGTTTGGGGAACTTACTTCAGGAAAGGGGACAGGCAAAAACTCTCTGGCTCAAGGGAAGGCTGGGAATCTACTCTGCTTCCTACTCCCTCCCATCTTACCTCCCAATGCTTTCATGGGAGGATAAACTCTCTGCCTCTCAAAAAAGGGCAAAACAGCCCCTTGTGGGCCCAGTATTTGTTGCAATACAGACCAAATGTCTGCTATTATTTTGGGAGGTACAAAAAACACTTTCCTACCCAGAACTCACCAGAGATAAAATGAAGTATTTTGGCTAACAAATGAGAATGGCAGGAATTCAGAGAATGTCCCAAACCCAACATCTGGGCTCATAAGGCTTATGGAAGACAAGGCTCTATCAGGAATACTGAGAGCTCACCTAATTCTATCACAATCAAGTACCAAGCAAGATGCGACAGCTCTGAGAGGGGCAAAGAATGTGGGGAGAAATCCTCTGTGACTAGCATAAGCCTGCAGGGATATTCCTAAAAGCTAAGAGTAAAAACAGAGAAAAGCATTTCACATTCTCAGGCACCACACTAAGCTAAAGGTAAAAACAACCCACACAGATCAATGGAACAGCAGAGCAATACAAAAAATAGATCCACACCAATATATGAACTGATTTGTGTGGAAGATACACAGGAGTCATTTTCTTTTTAATTTAATTTAATTTAAATTTTTAATTTAAGTTTTATTAGAGAAAAGATAGTCTTTTCAAAAACAGTACAGGAACAACTGGATGCCTCTTTTCAAAATGAGAACTTTGACACACATTTCAAATATACAAACTTTAGCATAAAATGGATCACAGGCCTAAATACAAAAGGTAAAACTATCAAAAGTCTTTGGGATATATAATGGGAAATCTGTCTGATATTACACAGACAAAGGGTTTTTAGAGAAAATATCAAAAGCAGAATTTATAAAGAAAAAATAACAAGGACTTTAGCAAAATTAAATACTTTTTCTCTGCAAAAGATATTGTTAAATGAAAGCACAGTTCACAAACTGGGGAAAAATATTTGCAAATGAAATTTAACTATAAGAAAATAAATAACCCTCCCCAAAAAATAAACAAAACACCTGTACAGACATTACACCAAAGGCTATGTTTGGATGACATATAAGATACTCATCATTAGTTTGTAGACTTTAATAAAAAAGCAAATCATTGTATAAGTTGGTTTTTGTTATTGTCTTGTTTTGTTTTTGGTTGTGCCTGTGGCATGCAGAAGTGCCAGGCTAGGAATCAAACTTGTACCATAGCAGTGACCTGAGCCACAGCAGTGATAACAATGGACCCTTAACTGTTAGGCCACCAGAGAACTCCTATCCAAAGTTTTTAAAAGATGGAAAATATCAAGTTCTGGCAAAAATAAGGAGAAGAAACTCACAATGGGATGGCAAATGATATAAATGATATAGTCAGTCATTTTGAAAAAGTGTGACAATTACTTATAAATTTAAACTTATATACATCATAGCAATTTCACTACTAGGTATTTAGTGAAGTGAATGGGAAACAGGTTTACATAAAAATCTTCATATGGATGTTTATGACAGCTCTATTTATAGTCACTCAAATCTGGAAACAGCCAAGATATCCCTTAACAAGTGAATGAATAAACAAAACGTGGTTCATCAATACATAGATAGTTAATCAATGTATCAGTAACTGAGTGGACTACTATTCAGCAATTAAAAAATCAAATAAAAACAAACTGCAATGACAACAACAGCAACAACAACAAAAACTTGAAATATTAATTTACTCAAGTATGTGGGTTAACCTTGAATGCATAACTTTCCATTCTGGAAAAGGCAAAATAATAGGAACCCAAACAGAGCAGTGGTGGCCAAGGATTGGGAAAGACAGGAAATATCTACAAAGGAGTCACAAAAGGGATTTTTATAATATGACAAAACTGTTCTTTACGGTACTGGGCTGGACACTTTATCCATTTGTCAAAATCTGTAAAATTGAACAATACAAAGAATGAATTTCATTGTGTACTGTATGCAAATTAAAAAAATAATAATAACCAAAATGCCAGATGATGACAGGTTTGACTGCAAACTGTAAGAAATAAATCTAACTAGATTATAGATGCATGGCATAGCCATTTTGAAGGAGATGCCAAAATAGCTGATCTAAGTATTGTGGGAAAACAATACTCTGACTCGATACTCTAAGACTGAGGACAAAAGGGACTATTTATTAACATTGTGCTTATATTGGTAAATCTATTTCTAACAGTAATAAGTGTTCACAATTTTTAAACCACTTTACATGAATACAAGGACTGAATCTATAAGTAAATAAATCATGTTTTATGAGAGCAAGGTTTCTCAGTGTCAAAGACAGAAGCTATAAATAAGCAAGTAGGGGCGGAGGGAAGCAATCCAAGAGTGGTGAGAATCAACCCTGCGGTCCTGGATTGGAATTGAAGATACCAATATGGATTCATAAATATAATTATTTAATTTAATTTCTATGTGGATGTATAGAAAGATAGATAAATATATAAAGATATATGTGTATATGTGCGTTAACATACATACATGTACTTCTTAGTTAACGTGTGACATAAAATCCTAGAAGCAATGTCATTCCAGTAGAAACAAAGAAGAGATAGGAGAAATAAACCAATAAAGATGATAAATTTAAACCCAACTATATGTATAAGTACATGGAACTAAAACTGGATAAGAATCCATTGATTTAAAGGCAGAGATTGCCAGATTAGATAATCTCTAATTATATGATATATATAAGAAGCTCACATCCTTAAAATAATTAAATTTTTATGTGTTACACATGCTCTGTAGGGGAAGAAATATTTTTCCTACTTTCCTTCTAGTTTCTTTGCCTGGACTCCTTATTAAATTAATATAAAATAGATTAACTGGAGAAAAACAAATTTAATTTTGTTTTACAGGAGCCTCACAAAGACACACGTCTACTCCCAGGCAGTCAGGTAATTGAGGCTTATATACCATCCTCAGCTAATAAGAAGAGGGTAGGGATCTGGGACTTCAAATGGAAGGAAGACAACTCACAGGAATATGAGGTAAACAAATGTTTGCCAGGCCACACAGATAAGTCTTTCTGATATAAAGAGTTATCTCTGTGGTAATTGCTCTCTTCCTGGTACAGATGCCCTATCTAAATTATTTTAAACAGTTAAGAGGGAGGTGAAAAGCACTTCCTGAGTTGGCTGGGCTCTGACCGACCTCAGCTGGAAATAATGCACATGACAAAGGTGCATATTCTAGGACAACCTGCCCTGAATCCTCTCAGCTCAAAATAAGATGATATTTTAATTAAATTATTTGTGAATTTATAGAGTAGATTACTTGAAACCAGGAAATATTTCTGAAATAATAGTAGTTGATAGAACAATGCATAGAATTGAATATTTGGTATATACATGAATATTTAGACTAGCATGGGTTTTACTATTAAAAAAGAACAAACTAAAATTTTGGCCAGAAAATGGATGAATATATTTAACATAAGTACTGAATATATACATATGTTGTAGAATATTGTGCAGTAGTAAAAATGAATAATACTGCCAAATAATATAATATTTGCTATATAATTTTAGTGAAATAAATAGGTGACATGAAATTATATAGATTGAATAGCTTTTATGATGTTAAAAAATAAAAATATTCATGCTTTAAACTATAAATTGATGTGATAAAACTATATAAAAATGAAAATACAGACCTAAAAACCACATGTGGTAGTATAGTAGGCAGGAAGACAGAAGGAGGATGAACCTTGTACGTTAGTATAAGTTTTCTCTAAATATTCTAGTGATGGTGGTGGTTTCATGGTTGTCTGATATCATGTCAAAGATAAAAGCAAATGAACATAGATAGTTATTCTTCAAAGACATTGTATGCTTAGTTCTAGACCACCACAATAAATCTAATATTACATTAAAGCAAATTTCACAATTTTTTAGATCCCCAGTCCATATAAAAGTGATATTTATACTACTCTGTAGTCTAGTAAGTATGTAATAGATGGCATCTTTTTCGAATAGAAGGCTGTTTTATCTGCATTAAAAATTTTTGTTTAGTGTAGCCACCCTCATGGATTATCTTAGCTAGATCTTCTGGATAACTTTCTGCAGCTTAGTTCTCTTTAACACCTACAAGCCATTTTAAAAGGTGGGAATTGTCCAAATAAAACTTATGTAAAAGACATAATTAGTGAGCATATAGCTATTGATATTTTCAAATTGGCTGAACTAATCTCAATTTAGTATCTGAGTACAAAATTAAAACATTTTATTTTGCTGTATTTCAGGATAAATATAATGTTCACATTTGTATTACATTCAGCAAGATGCATTTTTTAAACTAACCTAAGTCGTTAAAAAAAGGAAATGTAGAGAATAATTTAATTGTTTGAAAAGGAATATTAGTGATAGGACTTATGTTCAGTGTATTTTGGCATAGTGTAGAGGGAAACTATTATTATTTATGACTCAATTACTAAACTGTTTAAACATATAATATCATATGATATTTGTTATTAATAGATATTCAATTATGGGGAAAACAATCTAATACATAAGGTAATAATTATTTTACTCTCATGTAAGTTACCTGATAATTTTTAAATGGTTTATTATAAATACTTCATTAACCAAGTTTTTGTTGTCCTCTTAATCAGTTCAGGCTGCTATAACAAATCACCAGAGACTGGGCAGTTTAAACAACAAACATTCTTGATAGTTGTTATATGTAGTTCTGGAAATCCCAGACCAAAGTGCTCTGAAATCCATCGTCTGATGAGAACTCAGTTGCTGGTTTGCAAAAGACCGTCTTCTCATATTGCAGAGAGCAGAGGGACTGAGCAAGCGCCTCAGACTTTTCTTCCTTTTTTTTTTTTAAGGATGGCAATAAGTTCAATTATTTTATGGGCTTTATTAAGGTCTAATTGACAAATATAACATATATTTAAGATATGTTATATATAGTATAATAACTATTATCAAGCTAATTAACATATTCATCACCTCACATAATTTCCATTTTCTTTTCTTTTTTATGAGCACACTTACAGTCTATTTTCTTAGCAAACCTCAAGTACATATTACAGAATTGTTAAACAATATTGTTGGCTATAATCACATAATTTCTACTTTCTATTTTGGTCAGAAGAGATTCCTGGAATTATTTTGATCTTCCTAGTTGGTTAAGACATGTTTTATGACCTAATATGTGACATACCTTAAATAATGTTCTGTTCCAACTTGAGAAGAGTGTGTATTCTGCTCTTGGGTGCAAAGTGCTATGCATACCTGATAAATCCATTTGGTCTCAAAATATAAAGCAAATATTGACAGATCTGAAGGGAGAAATTAACAACTATACAGAATACGAGACTTCAATACCCCTTTTCAGTAATGGATGGGACATCTAGAGAACAATCTCACTTTTCTTATAAGAGTACAACTGCTTTCATAAGGGCTGGGTCCTCATACTGAATTATCTCCAAAAGCTCTTCTTAATACTGTCACATCAGCAGTTAGTGTTTCAAAATTCAAATTTTGTGGGTACAAAAACATGTAGGCATGACATTTGTTCTAATCATGAAAATATGACTCAACCGAATATACAAATTCTAAAAGATTTAGTAATTATCTAACAGTTCTTAAAAAGATAGATTCTCTCTTAAAAGGTATCTATACAGATTTCCTTGTTTCCTAAAATTTAAAATCTGGGCTGATTATAAAACACAGTAGTACAGAAATACATGGATTCATCATAAGACTATTTAATAATTAGCATTTTGAAAGTTCTGTTTCTCATTAGCCAGGTCACAAAGCTCATTTTACCTGAATGAGAATGAAATCAACCAGGGATTTTATTCTTTACATATAAAATAAATTGCGGTAACTGAGGGATAATTTAAAACATTTAATTAACCTTTAATGAAAAGAATGAAGAGAACATTTTCATCAAGTATTTCTTCTAATTTCTGCCCCATGTAAAATACAGTATGTTAGTTTTAAGTAGTATGTAATCTTAAATCGTAAGATTTATAAGTCTTGTAAACTTGCCACAATGGGCTATAGCATTAGAATGAAATTTAGGAATATGGAAATTTAGAAAGGAAATACTCCATCATTTTGAGTGTATGTGTGTGTGTGTGTGTGTGTGTGTCTTACCAGTTACTTATGTATAGTGAACTGGTTGGACCTCACACTAAGGTGTTTTCCAGTATAAAATTGAGAGATTCAATGCTTCTCTTGTGATACCTCAGTAAACTTCACTAAGTGAACATTGAAAGTACTAATTAAAACAGAGATAATTAGAATCAAATTAGGATCATTTCCCTCTCAATTCCCCAAAGTCTTATTCCACATGATAATAGTAAAACTGTTTTAAGGATACTGACTTCTTCGATAATGACATTATTCTGGTAGAAGGCATTTTATATGTAAAGTCAGGTCATTTTCTCCTTCACTTTGTCTCCAAAATTTGCGTTGTTTCCAAGGTGGTATTTTGGAGTCAAAGAGAGCTACAGACTGCCCTGTATAATACACTGTCTAATTCTGAGGGACAGGATAAGGGCAAAAGAAAAACAATGGTTTCTGAATATCAACTGTATAAAAGCAGAGTTTAATTTGACTTCAGCTTCACTTTGATGCTCATTCTGCCTATATTTTGGTAATGCCACATATGAGTTTATGTCCAGGTTAACTTTAGAAAATAATAAGTTTATAAAATATAGTATTCCATCCCACATTTACATACTTCCACACTTTTAACATTTCCCTCAGCTTTACTAATTTTAGATTTCTTCCTATTGACTCCTTATCCCCCTTCTCTTAGAGTATTTATTTTGGAAAACCTAAAATTATAAACTATTTCTCTGCCCTATTACAATCTAGAAACATTTTTCTCAGTGACCTAGGAGCTTCCTTTTGAAATATAATCATCAAGAAATATGGGGTCTTCATCTCCCAGTTTCTGTGGGAGTGTAGTGGCCTAACTTCTAAAAGTTCTAATTGGCAAACACAGATGGCCTAATCACATTGACTAACTTCCCCATAACCAATCTCGAGTAGTTTTCTTCTAACTCACCCCAGCAGTTAAAAACTCCCCTGCCTTTTATTTATGTGGAATTGAGTTTAATCTCTTTACCGTTCTGCAACTGTCTTAATCCCTACTGCGCCAATCTTGACTAAATTCTTGCTTGCCTGCTTAACTTGTGTGGTGCAGTTTTTCTTTTATAATTACACAGTGGAAGAAAGTACAATGCATGCTAGATTCTAATTTTCCATAGAAAGCTATAACCCAATTAATAAAAAATAATGTGTTTCAGTTTTGACAAAAATGATTATATGTAGTGTATTCCAAACTTAAAACATTCTTAACTACGTGTATTATTACAATTTCTCTAAGTAATGCTGTGCCATATATATACGTGTGTGTGTATGTAGTTGTTTATATTAGAGAATATATGATATAAATATATAATATTGCTATTTATAGATCTATCCTATATATTACATATTGTATTTGTACGAATAAGAACAATTTTTCTTTTAAATTTTCCAAGTTTTTCTCTTACTTCACAGAATAATATAACTATCCAAGCATATTGACTATTTTTAACATTAGCAAAATAGGGATATATATATATATGTATATACATATTAATTTGTATGTTAATCTTATTACTGGTTTCTGTTGTTGAAATTATGATACAAATGAATAAGCAATATCTTTGAGATTTTAAAGAATTTTTTATAAAGAATAAGGAGCAATTTTAAGAGAGAGTTGAGAAGAAAAATAAAACAAAAGGAATATATGGGAGATAGGAGCATTCATTTCACAAAGAAGCCTTGAGGGAGTGAAGCCTTGAAGCAAATGGCTTTGATGTTGCTCTGACTGGAAGGGCAGGGTTCTGACATTTATGTGAAGGGCTCATCTAGACTCCTTAGAGCTGTTATGTTAGGGGTACTTTGGCACAGCATCATGTAGATGATGAATTGTTTTATTATTTATGTACACATCCTTTATATGCCATCAATGTGTGGAGATGGTGACAGCTAACAATACCTAAGGGTATGCATGTGAGATATTGGAAGAGAAACTATTGATCCATGGCTGAATTGGAAGACAGACTATAAGAAAAAAATGTTCAATAAATTTCTTCCTCTAATTGAGTCTGTAATTGTGGATCATAATTAAATAACTGACTCCCTGGGAAAGTAATATACACGGCTTAGTTTTCATGAACACCATTTTCTCATCTGACTGAAAAAATTGCTTGGATTTTTTTCTTTGTTTTGTTTTTCACTCAAATCCATTAGAGAGTTCAAGTAACAACATGGATAACATCATGTACTTCCCTTTGGTAAAACAAAGTCTTTTTTTTTTTTTTTGAAATGTCCCATAGCAGACAAACCAAGCCTCCTTGATGGGATAGATCACATAGAGATCATAGTTGTTTCAACAAATGACTTGTCACCTAGTGCCTATTGCACTTTTGAGGGGAAAAACAGATTAATTTTTAACCACAGGGGATCTGGATATACTATTTGTTACTCACTGACAAATATATGTACTCTGTTTCCAGCTTTTCTTTGAAGAATTGCACTTAGGAACTCCTAATTATACAATATGTCAACTAAGAGATATGGAATGACAACTTAAAGGCTTTCTTTCAAACTATGACTGCCATTTATTTTTTAAGTGATATTATTTATTGCAGAAGAGTAGACATTCACAGCACTTTATACTTCTTAAAACTGAAGGAAGTTTCCAAAGACCTAATACTGTTATGTATTGGTCAAGCAAATGAAAGTTCTAGTAGGTGGAAAAGGAGTGTAAGAAATAGCAAAATTAGTGGATAGTGACGATACAGGAAGAATTATTAAAGGTGTACTAAGCAACTGAGATGGACATATTTTTCTCAGTAAAGGAAGTTGTTTGGTAAATGGCAAATGGCAGAGGAAGGGGATGGATTACCAAGAATTCATAGTTATCGATAGAGAGCATTTGGAAAGTAAATTTTAAGAGGTGTCAGTTTCTGGATACAGAGTTGAATATCTCGGTCTGCCTTTTAGTACTGATTCTTTTATTCACCATTACAATACTCTATGGTATCCTTTATTTAGAAATTATTAATAGTTTTAATTCAGTATCTCTAGATTTTTTTCTTAACTCTACATTCCAAACATTACAAATGTGTTAAATAACAAAAGCATACTATGTGGTTTATTATAAAGGCGTAATAAAATATGATAAAGGCTCTAAAGCATACTTATTAGTGTAATATTTCCTTTCCTCTAAGTGAAGACAAAGTGCAAAAACACCATAGCCTTTAGAACAATATCTACCTGGATTATACTACTATAAAGATTATTGCCTCACTAATCCAGTGGGATTATCTCTTTGAACTTTATTCTTACAATTTTTAAATACTGATACTAATGTCATATGATTATTAATTAAGGCAACATTTATTCCTATAGCAGAGGAGATGATCAATAAATTGAAGCTGTGGCTTCCAGGTAACAGGACTAGTGATTAAGATACCACACATGTAAGGCTAGTAGTATTCTGCAGTAACATCTTTATAGTCTTACATACTTTGATCTTCAACAGAAAGTTAAGAAAATGTGGTAAATCCATGTACTGGAATCTCTATGTAAAGAATTATATTGTTTCAATTCTGCTCAAAATAGTACATACTAAATTGTCTTATTTCCTTAAAGGAAGAAATAATTATACTTTTGCTGAACTTCCTTAAGAAAATCTAACATATGAATTTTTTTCTTCGTCCCTTATATTCTGTCCCAACCTGCTGATGCTGTTTGCCCATGTTTTTTTCAGCACTGAATTTTTTTTTTTTAACAGCCTCATCTGTGGCATATGGAAATTCTTGGGCCATGGGTCAAATTTGGAGCTGCAGCCACAGCCACAGCCACAGCCATGTCAAATCCTTAGCCCACTTACTGAGACCAGTGATCAAACCTGCATCCTCACAGAGACAACACTGGGTCCTTAACCCTCTGAGCAACAATGGGAACTCCATCAGCACTGATTTTTAGAGAAAAACATTGACCTACTGATACTATCTTTTCTATCATGATCATTGTAGCTACTGGGTAGAAACAATTGAGCTTTATTTTTCATTCTTTCAGAAAAAAAAAGTGCCATATGCTTTAATTAGAGCAGACACTCCTGGTTAGCTGCTCCAGTACCTGTTCCCAAATTTGTTTCCCGAGCTGCATTTTGGCTGCTTGTGGATACTATTGGTCAAAGGATGGTTAAGTAGAAGTCAGCTTCTGTGTTCCTAGAAAACCTTAGCTTTCTTTACACAGGCACTATTCCAACCTCACAATCCTGCTTCCTGTTGCAGACGGCTGTATTGACAGGAACAAGAAGTCATCAGCTGTGACAACTGAGAGCCCTTGAATTAATCCAACAGATGACTACACTTCTTGTTATGTGAGCAAAAACAATCTATTTGCTTAAGCTGGTGTTGTAAATTATGTTCCATTACAGCTAAAAATATACCCATCTGATATATTTACAATATCATTTTTCCTTTCTGGCCTTGAAACTTCTCATACATAAAAGTAAATGTAATAGTTAATTTTACATGTTAACTTGAATGAGCTAAGGTAGCCCATAAAACATTATTTCTGGGATGTCTCTGTGAGTGTATCTCTAGATGAGATGAGCATTGTCATCTGATGTATTAAGGAACTAATTAGAACAAAATGCAGAAGAAGGAGGCATTCACCCTTTTTTCTTCTTGCCCCAAACTTGAGTAGAGTCATCAATCTTCTCCTGCCCTTGGATAGGTTTCCCCAATTCTCAGGCTTTTGGACTAGAACTGGGATTACACACCACTGGCTTTCATGGATCTCCAGCTTACAGATGGCAGGTAATGAGACTTCTCAGGCTCTATAATTGCATGACCCATTCCTTATTACTTACTCTTTCCTATTGTATTGGTTCTATTTCTCTGTAGAACCTTAACTAATACAATAAGGATCAAGTAATAGAACATATATAGGGGTTCCAGGCCCAAATATCTCTATTCTTATTCTTAGTCATGTTTGCCCTGATCAGGTTATGTGAACTAACTGGAAGTTGAGAAAATGAAGTGAGCCTAAAAGTAAATTTCGGTTTCAATCTTGCAGATTGCATTCCTTTCCTATGCATTAATGGCCAATTTTAATAAATCTTTGGTTTTGAATCAAGTTTGTTAAAAATTGAATGAGAATTATTGTTTTAACTATTCTGACATGTTTCCATTGGTACTGCATCTCATAAATTCATCTTCATGTGTGAATTAGTAAAGAGAAATTTCTTGCAAATGAAGGAAATAATTTGCCATCAATTTCTGAATTCAAAATTCAAATACATATATGTAAGTAATAGAAAAAGGTCTGTTGTATATGTCTTCTCCACATCTTCATCTCTGAATGAATTACCCTTTCCAGTTAATCACATGAACAGTTTTTTTTAACTCAATGTATTTTATTATATTTATAGTTGTACAACCATCATCACAACCTAATTTTGCAACATTTCAATCCCAAACTCTCAATCCATCCCTCCCCACCCCCAACCTGTCTCCTTTGATAACCATAAGTTTTTCAAAGTCTGTGAGTCAGTTTCTATTTTGCAAATTAAGTTCACTGTTTCCTTATTTTAGATTCCACATATAAGTGATAACATATGATGTCTGTGTCTCAGTGTCTGACTAACTTCACTTAGCATGATAATTTCTAGGCCATCAACAAAGGTTTAAAAAAAACTATTGGAATTACCTTGCTTGTTAAGATTATAAAAAATATGGTAGAGAAATTTCTATGTATATCTTTGCTATAAGAATTATATATCTTGTATGCAACTCTGCTATCTTTATTACCAAGAGAGTGTGATTATGGATCCACAGGAGTGAAATATTAGACCAAAATAAAGGAAGAAGATATTATAAGGAATTTGAAGCAATGACCACATTGGGGTTGAAAAAAAATAATTCTTAATTTGATTCTCTTGGAAAAATAAAAGAGAAAGTTGTGAAATGGGAAAAAAATAAGTGTAACTAGGGAGAAGATATAATAACTTATCTATAAAAGGTAGGTGAGTAAGGCAAAAGTGAAATTACATGTCCCAAACAGATTAAGTATGAATATAAATGATTGACACAGTTTCCATGAAATATACAGCACGTTAAAAATAAAGGCTGAATCACTCAAGATGATGAAAACACCATAGCAACTCGATACCTTCTTGATACAGACTTAGTGAATCTGGACTAACCTTGTCTGAGGTTTAAATTTCAGATGAACTTTCTCCTCTCCTCTCACATCAGTCTCTTCACTAACGTTCACATTTCTGAGGGAAACATACCATAGCTGCCCTCTCCTGAGGCAAGAGTCAGACTTTTTTAAAACTCTGAGAGACTTCTTTTAAACTAGAGTTTTAAACTCTTTTTTTAACCTATAGTTCATCATAGTTTGAACCTTACCACCCTGCCATACTCTGTCTCACTCAATAAATCTCCTCGGACCTAAGATAGTCATCTAGATTTTCTTATAGTTATGAAGTGGTATGATTTTAAGAACCTCTGCCGTAAAGTAATCCCTTACACTGCTTACATATCAGCCTTTTTGGTGGGAGTTTGAACATAGGAAATAAAAGAGACACTAAGTAGACAGTGGTAGAATATAGAATTTAGATAACATAAACTGAAATGGCAGCAAGCAGACCCCATGATTAAATAGAAAAGGTATCGTGGTTTGCGGGGAGAAAAGACCTAAAAGTGCAAAGGAAAGTGACCAAAACACCATTAAGATAATTCCTTAGATTTTGGTTTTATCACAGAATAGCATTTCAATTTCTATGTGGTGTGACTATACAATCATTGACAGAGTTTCTTATTTTCTTTATATCCTCATGCATCTTTACAATGTTTCCCTAAATATATTAGCTTATGTGTCTACAGACCAAAAAATATTAAGTGATACAGTGCATGAGCACAAATCCTTATATTCTGATCTAGGTCTAACATTTTTCCAGATGATGAATTGTCCTGAGGTAAAATTCCAGGCCAAAATTGAGCTTTGCTAAGATAGGAAACAGAGTTGCCTGTTTTTGTTGTTTGCTCTTTCTGCTTGTTTGCTGGAGAGCAATATTTGTTTTCCTATCTTTTAGTAAATGCTCTATTTGAAACTTTAAGCAAGGCACAATATTTTTACTATATTTGAAACAGAAAATATAACCAAACATTGACTGGTAGCACTGGCTTCTCTCCCTTGGTTGACATAACTACCATGACATGAGAATTCAGATACATAGTTTAACTAAGGCAAATAGTGTAACACTCCTCAAGTCTGTCATCCTGTATCATCCTCCAAATGCAAGTCACTCCTGTCATCTGTCTCTACTCTTTCACCTCTTTGTGGCTCTGTACTTCTTCCCTTCTGATTTAATTTCTCACTATAGGCTTCCTTGCCAATCCATTCCATTATGCCATCTGGAATATCAGTGCACTGTTGAAAAACAAGCAAAACCCCAAATTACATGACATCACTGAATGTTCTCTACTCCTTGCCTTAAGTAAAGTCTTTCTCCTCTCTAAGAAGGGTACCAGGGTCCTCACAAACATTTTGAGTGAGTGAAGAAAATTCATTCTTCCATTATGTGTGTTGAGAGAGATCAGAAATGATGGGGAAAGAAATGGAGAACTATAAATTCAGCTCTTTTCTGATTAGTCTTACTCCTTCAGAGGTATTCCCTATCACATTAATGCAAAGACATTTTCTTTGCAGGGTGACCAGTCATCACTGTTTGCCTGGAACTGTTCTGACTTTAACACTGAAGGTCCGGTCCCCCTGAGAAATCCCTCAGTCATAGGCAAACCTAATAGTTGAGCACCCTGGATTTTCAAGTAATGTCACCCTGCATCTCTCCTGTAAACATAATTCCTTCTTTCATGGGATGACACAGTCATAAATGGCTTCTATTTTTACTGCTTGATAGAAACTATTAAAAGTTTGAAAAGTTTTCCCATTTGATGAAGTGCCCTCCTCTCTAGGATTACCAGATGAGATTTACTTCAGGTTTTTCTCCTGTCTTTCTGAAAACTTGACAATCACTTCAAGATTTCTCAGAATCCATTTATATTTAAATTTTAGTGTTTCTCACAAGCCTTGTCCTTTACCCCTTATTCTTCTCATTCTATGTGTTCTCTACAGATGCAGTCACTTAATTCCATTAGGATTTAATTATCAGTTATATCCTAATGCTCACCAAATTTATCTCACATTTGATTTCCCCTATTTACCTATTACCTGCTGGATATTGCCACTAGAATTTCCACACTCACATCAATATGCCCTATATTAACTATAACCTTTCTCCTGCTCATCTATTTCTTATTTTGGTGGAACAGTTTAAGCAAAATCATATCCGTCACCCTGAGAGCTACCAACCCCACTCTCATACTCTAGACACAGCGTCCAGTCTGAAATACTCCACCTCATTGGTATATCTTATATGCTATGCTTTTTCATATAATTTATCAACTAAACCAAAATATGTTTGAGAGCAAAAGAAAATGCTAATCAGACACTGGAATAAGAAGTGTGTCAATTGAGACCTTTTATGGTCGTTGTGTTAGCTAAGGTTTACCAAATAAAATTCATAAACAATAGAAACCAACAGGATATGTCTGTGTGTGTGTGTATAAAGAGAGAGAGTCAGAAGGTAGTATTTTCAAAATGTGTAGCTAAATAAAAATAACTGTAGCTTTATCTTTTTTCTTGCTTGGGACTTCATTTATTTATTGTGGTAGACTTATAGGATGCAAGGCACTGAGGAAGGTGCTTTGCTTAAATCATCTAATTTAATCTTCATGAGAACTTTATTAAGTTGTCATCCCTCTTTTCTAACTGAGGTTCTGCAACATGAAGCAATGTGTCAAGCTCACCTGGGTCTGTTTGACTATTAAAAAAAAAAAAAAAAAAAAGCTCCTTCACCACGCAAAATTGCCTCTGATGATAAAACACAAGCTTTACATTTTATTTCCATCACAAACTACATCAATAAATAGTTTACATACTTAGAAAAAGTAACTGTAAATGTCTATTTCATATCATTTTTTATTTACATCCCATGGTTAAGTACTGCCTTGTAGAAAATCACAGAATATATGATTGCTCTTAGTGCACTATTATTCACTGAGAGAAAGACACTTTGGCTCTTTTTCCCTCTTAGTTCCATTTCCTTATTTGTATATATATAAAAAAAGGGCTAATGTCTCCATGGGGGAAAAACAGCAAATGATACACAGATTATTGGTTATTTTTAGAATAATGTTTACAGAAGTTTTACAGACGGCAATCTGTAGGAAAAACTGAAGATGATTACAGTTTGAAACACAATAGACACATTTTAATTCCAAAGAGGGCACATTCTATTTCATTAAAAGCACTGAAAACTGAAGTGCAAGTACAGTAAAAACTCAATGAATTGATACCTGACTTGCCTAGAATTTTAATTAGCCATGTTCCCCTAAGATTTAAATTTTATAAGATAATGATAAATATGAGGAGGAAAATCCCATGCTGATACAAATACCTTTGTATCAATACAAATGCTTGAATACCTTTAATCATGCCATTTTCCCATCAAACATCTTCAGTTAGTCTCCTTGACTTCCAATTTCTTCTTTCCAATAATCTTTCACTTTTCACATGCAACTGGAGTTATCTTGTTGAAATGTAAACCTCCTCCATGCCCACTCTAGTTTACATGGTTGAAGCCTGCTTTAACATCTTAGACTCAAGACAAAAGTCCTCAAAATAATCTACAGCCCCTTCATGGCCAGCACGCGACTTTCCTCTGCATCATTACCTTGTGCCATGCACTTTGCCTTAACTGCACTGATTTCTAGCATCCCTACACTATGTTCATGCTCACTCTTGCCAAAGGAGTGAAGGAATGGTTTCTCTGTCTGGAAATTTCTTTCTTCTCCCTAGCCTAGACAATGAATAGACATTGTACACCTAGAGGAATATATGCTATTACATGAGTCAATTTTAGCTTAGTCTGTTCTTCCTTAGGGAAACTTCCTCTGCTATCTTTGATTCAAAAAACCCCCATGTTATCTGCTCTCTGAGTACATATTTCTCTTAATAATAATTATACCAGTAGTACTTGAACATTTTGTAATTATTTCGTTAATATATGCATTTCTCACTTCTGACCCTCCCCTCAAGGGTGACCAAAGGCATTTTTGTTCAGAATACTGTCTTCAGAACTTAACACTACATCTGGTATATCATAAGAGTGCAATAAAAATTACTTGAATACTCAATGGGGAAAAACTGAAAGCCTTCTCACTCAAATCTGGAACAAGACAGGGATGCCCACTCTCACCACTGCTCTTCAACATAGTTTTGGAAGTCCTAGCCACATCAATTAGACAAACAAAAGAAATAAAAGGCATCCAGATAGGAAGAGAAGAGGTAAAACTGTCACTGTATGCAGATGACATGATACTATACATAGAAAATCCTAAGGACTCAACCCCAAAACTCCTTGAACTGATTCATAAATTCAGCAAAGTAGCAGGGTATAAGATTAACATTCAGAAGTCAGTTGCATTTCTGTATACCAGCAATGAAATATTAGAAAAGGAATACAAAAATATGATACCTTTTAAAATTGCACCTCACAAAATCAAATACCTAGGAATACACCTGACCAAGGAGGTAAAGGACCTATGTGCCGAGAACTATAAAACTTTAATCAAAGAAATCAAAGAAGATGTAAAGAAATGGAAAGATATTCCATGTTCCTGGATTGGGAAAATCAATGTCGTAAAAATGGCCATACTACCCAAAGCAATCTACAGATTCAATGCAATCCCTATCCAATGACCCATGACATTTTTCACAGAACTAGAACAAACAATCCAAACATTTATATGGAACCACAAAAGACCCAGAATCGCCAAAGCAATCCTGAGAAACAAAAACCAAGCAGGAGGCATAACTCTCCCAGACTTCAAGAAACACTACAAAGCCACAGTCATCAAAACAGTGTGGTACTGGTATCAAAACAGACAGACAGACCAATGGAACAGAATAGAGAACCTGGAAATAAACCCGGACACCTATGGTCAATTCATCTTTGACAAGGGAGGCAAGAACATCAAATGGGAAAAAGAAAGTCTATTCAGCAAGCATTGCTGGGAAACCTGGACAGCTGCATGCAAAGCAATGAAACTAGAACACACCCTCACACCATGCACCAAAATAAACTCCAAATGGCTGGAAGACTTAAATATACGACAGGACACCATCAAACTCCTAGAAGAAAACATAGGCAAAACACTCTCGGACATCAACATCATGAATATTTTCTCAGGTCAGTCTCCCAAAGCAATCGAAATTAGAGCAAAAATAAACTCATGGGACCTCATCAAAATGAAAAGCTTCTGCACAGCAAAGGAATCCCAAAAGAAAACAAAAAGACAACTTTCAGAATGGGAGAAAATAATTTCAAATGATGCAACCGACAAGGGCTTAATCTCTAGAATATATAAACAACTTATACAACCCAACAGCAAAAAAGCCAATCAATCAATGGAAAAATGGGCAAAAGACCTGAATAGACCATTCTCCAAGGAAGATATACAGATGGCCAACAAACACATGAGCAAATGCTCAACATCACTGGTTATAAGAGAAATGCAAATCAAAACTACCATGAGATATCACCTCACACCAGTCAGAATGGCCATCATTAATAAATCCACAAATAACAAGTGCTGGAGAGGGTGTGGAGAAAAGGGAACCCTCCTGCACTGTTGCTGGGAATGTCAACTGGTACAGCCATTATGGAGAACAGTTTGGAGATACCTTAGAAATCTATCCATAGAACTTCCATATGACCCCGCAATCCCACTCTTGGGCACATATCCAGACAAAATTCTACTTAAAAGAGACACGTGCTCCCGCATGTTCATTGCAGCACTATTCACAAGAGCCAGGACATGGAAACAACCCCAATGTCCATCGACAGATGATGGGATTTGGAAGAAGTGGTATATATACACAATGGAATACTACTCAGCCATAAAAAAGAATGACATCATGCCATTTGCAGCAACATGGATGGAACTAGAGACTCTCACACTGAGTGAAATGAGTCAGAAAGACAAAGACAAATACCATATGATATCACTTATAACTGGAATCTAATATCCAGCACAAATGAACATCTCCTCAGAAAAGAAAATCATGGACTTGGAGAAGAGACTTGTGGCTGCCTGATGGGAGGGGGAGGGAGTGGGAGGGATCGGGAGCTTGAGCTTATCAGACACAACTTCGAATAGATTTACAAGGAGATCCTGCTGAGTAGCATTGAGAACAATGTCTAGATACTCATGTTGCAACAGAACAAAGGGTGGGGAAAAAAAATGTAATTGTAATGTATACATGTAAGGATAACCTGACCCCCTTGCTGTACAGTGGGAAAATAAAAAAAATTATAAAAAAAAATTAGTTGAATCGCATTTGCAGCAACATGGATGCACTTAGAAATTATCATGCTAAGTGAAGTCAGTCAGACAGTGAGATTCCATCATAAAATGCTATCACTTAAATGTGAAATCTAAAAAAAGGACACAATGAACTTTGCAGAAAAGATACTGACTCACAGACTTTGAAAAGCTTATGGGTTTCAAATGGGACAGGTTGGGGGGTGGGGAGATGTGCTGGGCGTTTGGGATGGAAATGCTATAAAATTTGGTTGTGATGATCATTGTAATTGAGTAATAAAATGCTATAAAAATTAAAAAATAAAAATAAAAAAAATTAGTTGAATGAATACCTGTACAGATTCTTATACAGAGAAACAGTCTCCAGAAAAAAAAAAATGAATGATCTTGTTTGAGGTGTTCTGACTTTCAGATACTTTAATAATGCTATTTGAGACCAGAGTGGGAGCTATTCATGAGGCATCGACTCTTTAGGGACCAACTCTCATATACTCTAGATAGCTAACATATTAGGTATAATTTAGTTTAAAAACAAACAAAAAACAGAAAAGTAAAAAGAAAAAGAAAAACAAACAAAAAAGGGCAACCCATTAGAAGTCTATGTTTATATAATTTTAGACTTGTAAAAAGGGCCTAGAAATGGATTACTTTTATATGGGAGCATCAGTAGGTCTTAGGAAAGAGAAGCAAGTAACAGAGTAGTGGGTGAAGCTGAGGCAAATCGTAGCAACAGGAGAAGGTGAAAGGAAAAGGATAAGACACGAGGTTGTGACCCTAAAACCATGAATCAAACACCATCAGCTAATGCCCACTCTTACTCCACACACACACACATCTGGACTTTGTAGGAATTTAAAATAACTCCCTTAACCCTTTTGTATAGAACCTACGAGAAGTTCACTGGGGACATTTCGGTCATGCAAAATACAATATAGAACAGATAATGATCTCTCCATGGCCATCACTAATGGTCATTAGCAGTACAGTTATGGAGAATAAAGGGACAAAAAGAAATATCTATTAACACAGGAAAACCTAGATATATAATCACAGAAACAAGATACACTTGGCCACCTGACTTCTCTCATGCCTTATTAAAAAAAAAAAAAAAAAAGCTTTGTGGGCCTGCCACATAAATTGTTCACTCACACATACATGCATATATACTTAGAGATGCAGAAATCAATATAAATATACATCCATTTAGAAACAGTGAACAAGCCTTGCTCAATCAATATAAAGAAAACGTTGTGACATATGTCATGTGTGTAACTCAATGTGGTTTATGATGAGACCATTAAAATAGATTGATTCATTTCCTGTTCTTTACTTTTCATCGAATAACAGCATAGGTTAAAGATAAAAATTAAAGCCTGACCTAATTTTTCAACTTTCCTAAGGCTATAATTTTCTGAATCATATAGTTAAAATCTGAATACTAAGAAAAATGTAATTAGATATTTTAAAAAACATATTTAAGCCTAACATATATATATTTTTTTGTCTTTTTAGGGCTGCACCCATGGCATATGTAAGTTCCCAGACTAGGGGTCCAATGGGAGCTACAGCTGCCAGCCCAGGCCACAGCCACAGCAACACGTGATCTGAGTCCCATCTGTGACCTACACCACAGCTCATGGCAATGCTGGATCCTTAACCCACTGAGTGAGGCCAGGGACTGAACCTGCATCCTCATGGATACTAGCTGGGTTTGTTACTGCTGAGCCAGGATGGGAACACCTAATGTATTTTGTTCTAATGAACAACAATTACTAGTTTAAGAGTTAGATGAAGTTTCAGAGTCTGTGACAGACTTTTGTGACTATTTGTTCATTCATCTGTTCATTCAAGTCATAATTGTGGATTGTCGTCCCTACGGCTGATAAAAAAATAGGTAAGATATTGTATCTTTCAGGATTATCTACATTTGAATCAAAATGTTCAAAACTGCAAGCAGGATCGTGATAAATACTTTGAGAGTTAAGTCTCAATAGTTCAGAACAAGGAGTTTCTGCCTCTACCAGGGACAAGCCAGAAAGTTTCACTGAGTTAACAATTAGCTGAGCCTTGAAGAGCAGGCATGATTGGTGAATGCAAAAACAGATAACCAGCGATTTTTTTTTTTTTTTTTAGTGATTGTTGGAACCTAAGAAATAGGAATTGATAAATGTAGTTGGAACAGAAGTGGATGTTTGAGAACCACAGCTAAAGGCAAGATACTTCCATAAAATCTAGATTTTCTCATCTACAACATGCATTTGCATATAAGGAAACTGAAGCTAAGTGTCTTAACATGTGATCAGCTAGTTAAGAGGAAAAAAAAGGCAGTAGAACTTAAATCTCTGGACTTCTATTTAGAATGGAAGATGTAGAAAAACAAATGGATATTTTGGCATCAGATTTTGGCATGACTCTAAACTCTACTCAGTCACCATATTTAACATTTCAGAGATGAGTATACTTATCTGATAAATGAAAAATAATGTCCAGTACTGTTTGAAAGCAACAGAGCAAGATTCCCAAAATCATTGTAAAAAGCTTCTAAATTTATACAATTTATACTTCTACATATGAACACTAATACCACTAAATATTTCTTAAATGAAGAAGGGCATTATGTATTAGTTAAACACACATTTTCCTATATAATATAAATTTAGTTTGGCAAGGGCATAAAATTAACCACAGATGATTTTGTGTTGTTATTTGAATATTGTGTTAAATCTTGTCATTTTTTTAAAAGGAAACAATTACAGATTGAGGAGAGCTAAAACTAATAACAGTACTATTGGGATCTGGCTTGGGATAATTAGGCATGCTGAAAGTAGTGATTTCCTAGCTTTAATCAAATACTAACAGATGTAAATCTGGTCTTATGTTCAATTAAAGAAAATACATGAAATTCCAGAAAATGCTTTGAAAGAGAATATCTCAAAGTAATATTAAGTGATAGGAAAATAAAGAAATCTGTAAAAGCATGTGGAAAATGATCACCAAAAATAAATAAATAGATAAATTCATTATTTAAATGTAAGGTATTCTGGTATACAGAATGATGGTTCAAGAGAGCTTTATACAGATTTCTTTAGATCAGAAAAAAATAGTTTTCATATTTATCTTGACAGATTTTCCAAAATATAAGATTCTATCAAATCTCTCCTCAAAATTCTCTTAAATAAAATATTATTTTCAGTCCTTAAATGGTAATAAAAAATATGCATCTATAGGGGAGTTCTCCTTGTGGCTCAGCAGAAACAAACATGACTAGTATTTATGAGGATGTGGCCATGAAGATGAGGGTTCGATCCCTGGCCTCACTCAGTGGGTTAAGGATCAGGCATTGCTGTGAGCTGTGGTGTTGGTCGTGGATGCAGCTTGGATCTGGTGTTGCTGTGACTGTGGCGTAGGCCTGAAGTTGTAGTTCCAATTCAACCCCTAGCCTGGGAACTTCCACATGCCACACCTGCGACTATATATATATATATATATATATATATACATATATACAACTCCAGATTCCCCACCCAGGGATCAAACCTGCATCCTCATGGATACTAGTTGGATTCGTTTCCCCTGCCCCACGATGGGAACTCCCCTTTCTCAGTTTTTATAATTTCAATATTTAAATGTATGCCCAGGATATATATAGGTATGTAAGTGTAAGATAGCTTTTTTCTCTCTCCAATAATCATTATTAATATGAAATAATTTGATTCCCCTAAAATGCATCACAACATATGATCTAACGAAGTTAGGAAAGAAATATACCTTGAAGATTCTATTCTATTTATTGAATTGGGGCTCACAGAGGACAAATCCATGAGGACAAGTTGGGTGATTTTTTTTTTTTTTTCATTCTGAGAAAGATTTTTTTTTCAACAGGTGTTGATCCATGCTTTTAGTCAGATGCTCTGCTGCCTGAGGAGACAGATGACCAAAGGTTTTGGGATATACATAGTATTAGTTTCACCTTCAGCAAGGCTGAACAAATTCTGTAATGTGCCTGACTTTAGTCAATCTTTTACGTGTCACTTTCATGAAATATAAATGTCCTGGTGAGGGTACAGCTGAGGAAGAATATCTCTTCTCCGTCATGTCTTTATACTTGAGGGAACAGAGATGAAAAAAAAGGTCAAAACAATTCAAAACTCTAGAGTGGGACTCAGAAACTTCTAATAGTCTGGAGCAGTGTTTCTTAATGTTTCTTGGTCTAAGTTTATCTTTCATTTAAAGGATATGAAGAACTACTCAACCCTACTTTAGGGAATTGACATTAGAATCATATGAGTTAATGTGTGGGGATATTTTGAAATGTATAAAGTGCCATACAAATGCACTTAACATCTCTAAGTAAGAGATGATAGTCCTTTTCTATCCTGCTCACATAGGCTACTTTAAGAGAATTGCTTTCTGTTTTAATTTGTGAATAGACTAGAGCATCGCTTTCTATTTTAAGAAGTACACAGACTAGAGCATATTCTGAGGTTAAAAACTTTAGGTAGAGAGGATCTACTAACCAAGTTACAAGACAGAGAAGACTTAATGAGTTTAGTGGAGGGGGTTAAAAAGTGTATAATAGGAGTTGCTGTCTTGGCGCAGCAGAAACAAATCTGACTAGGAACCATGAGGTTACAGGTTCAATCCCTGGCCTCGTTCAGTGGGTTAAGGATCTGGCGTTGCCATGAGCTGTGGTGTAGGTCGCAGACGTGGCTTGGATCTGGCATTGCTGTGGCCCTGGCATAGGCCAGCTGCTGTAGCTGCTATTAGACCCCTAGCCTGGGAAACTCCATATGCTATGGGTGTGGCCCTGAAAACACAAAAGACCAAAAAAAAAAAAAAGTCATATAATAGTTGACCGTAGAGATAGAGACAGAACCAATGAGTGTTAAGTACAGGAAAGAGATTTTTATAAATGAAAATAAGTGTCCTCCAAAAGCATTATCTTAAATGCTATTGAATCAACTGTTTTAATAAGTGGTGAGTTCATTGATATATTTGGAGCTTATGCAAACGCTAAATTGCCACCTAATGGTAATTAAAATCTCAGATGGGTAATCAGATTGTATGACTACTGTGGTTACGGAATTCTAATTTTGAAACGTTGCTATGAAAGACCATTATCACTTCATCATTCAGTATTTTGATTATGTATTGCTGTATAGCAAGCCATCCCCAAACTTAGTGGTCTAATACAATAATTTCTTGTCACATTTCTGTAGGATGACTGGGAGGATCTCCAGCTTGACATGATATCATTCAAATACTGAGAAGCTAGTGTTGCATCGCTGGCAGTTGATGGTGTTCAGCAGATGGGAGGTTAACTGAGGCTTAGTTTACCTTCAGGGGTGCACTTTTCCACATGACCACTTAGGCTTCCTTACACTGAATGATGGCTGAGTTTCAAGAAGGCATGTTCCAACAGGATAAAGTGGTATCTACAGATCTCTTAAAACTGAGACACCAGAGTTACCCAGCATTACTTCAAGATCATTCCACAGGCCACTGGGCCAGCCCAGATTCCATGTGCCATGAAAATACACAATAGCTAAAATGTCTGGAGTGAGGATCACTGGAATCCATCTTGGAGAGTGGAAACCATGGTCACAGTACCAGTTGTTAAAGGGAAAGAGAATGTAGTAACAGATGCCATTTAAGCAGAAGGTTTTGAAGGCAAGAATGGAGCCTAGAAATTATTGAAATCGAGATTGAAAGGTAAATTAAAACATGGTATTAGAGCATCACTGTATTAACTTCTAGATTTTAGTCAAATATAGGATGTGAGTGAAAGAGGTTTAGTTCAATTTAAAAAGTATTTATTAAGAGACAAAAAAAGGACTAGTTAGTTATTGAGGTAACAAGATGTACCTTATGTAATCACTGCCTTAGAGAAATTTCCTGTATGGCTAGGGGCAGACTGGAAAGTGGGTACCAATAACATAATATAAGCAATATTAAAAGGAAGCTTTATAAAATCCTAGAGAGAATACATTTGAAGTAATCACAAAGATGAAACATATATGAACAGTTCTTCGAAAGATTAGTGTGATTTATTTCAGCCACTGAAAAGAACTGAAGGAACTAACTTTATTTATGTGCCTACTTTGTGACGGGTGCTGTGGTAGGTGGTATTAATCAGCTACCTACTTTGTTTTTAAATGATTCCTTTGAAGCAGTTATTCTAATGCCCATTTTATAAAAAGAAGAAACTGAGGCTCAGAGAAGTTAAATGACTCACTTATGGTTAAATTTATCAAGGAACGCTGACTCCCAAATCCCACTCTGCTTATCACCCCACACAGCTATTCAGACGTAAAAGCAAACCCAGTAAAGTATTGACTTGGGGCATACTGAATTTGAAATATTCTTAGAATGTTAGTACCCCTGCCATGAACTTGGCTGGGCAGTTATATAAAAAGCCCCAGTTGCATCTACACATCATCTCTAGAATTTCTCAGGTGACCTCTCATATGTTTCTGTAACAATTCCCTGTGGAAGGTTAGCTTGGCCTGTCTTTGCCTGGGTTATTTCCTGCAGGTGGAAATATCTACTATATAGGAATATGGAAATGTTCATGATTCTGATATGAGTTAGAGTTATAAATCAGAAATTATAAGCATTTAGCTAGTTATATAAAATAGTAGAGCTAGAAATGGCAGTAGTAGCAATATAATAATAATAATAGTACAATTTAAAATGTAATGCAATATAATCATAATAATTAAGCAGCGGCATTACCCATGCTATTCGCTTCTCCACTGCTTGGATATCTTTCTGCATTCCTCTTTTTATCTAAGTTAATCCATACTACCTTTGTATGTTAGTTTATACAAAATATCTTCCTTAATCTTTCCAGCCTAGGTACAATTATTATTTTTTTTCTCTTAAAGCATAATATTCCTTTCTTTAATAGAACCAACTGTAATTTATTTGTATGAATATTTGATTTATTTCTATATAACTTTCTATTGCAAAAGCTTTATCAAGGCATTTTTGTGTGTGAGGAGCACTTGATGCCTAGCTTGTATTCAGTTCCCCAGCACATAGAAGATACCTAGACATTTCTTAATGAATGAAGTGTCAATTAAACCCTAGGCATGTACGGTGTGAACAGGTACCGAGCAAAATCAAAGTGTAAGTAGTCAATTGAGAAGGATGTTCCCTCAAAGGAGATTAAAGTAAAATATTGCCTCCTATAGTTAGAAACCTCTTTCCACAAACGTGTCAGTTTTAACATATCTGTATTTGCATGCCCATAAATTTTTTAAATTTCTCTTGTGTGCATGCACTTGTTCCCCCCGCCCCCACCCACTCAAAAAACTATTACATAATTACCAATAGTAATCTCAGGTACTTTTTACTGCTAAATATGCTCCTAGGAAAAATATTTTTATTCAAGAGTGTAAAAACACCATTTCACTAGCCAAAGAGACAGATGTTAGAAGTTGAAAGAAATAGATTTAAGAATGCAATAGAAATTGGCATGATTTTAGCTATGAGATACTTCCTATAATATTCAAAATGTAGAAATTGTGATGAATGGCTGCATGTGTCAAGTTGGGGGAAATTTTTGGATGAGGTTAACACTTCGAATGATGAACAATGGATAAAGCAGACCACTTCCCATAATGTGGGTGGGTCTCATCCAGTTAGGTGAAGGCTTGGATAGAACAAAAAGAATGGTATCCCTGAGCAAGAGGGAATTGTCTAGGATACTGCCTTCAGACTTCATCTGTATCATCAGCTCTCCTGGGTATTTAGCTGGCCAGTCTTGAGACTAGAACTAGACCACTGGCTGTATAGGGTCTCCAGCCTGATGGGACACACTACAGATTTTGGAATGCAGCTTCCATAATGGTGTGAACCAAGGCTTTAGACTAAAACACATTATATTTGTTCTGTTTCTCTGGAGAACTCTGACTAATATAGGTGTTGATACCAAGAGCAGTTTTAGAGAACAGAATCTTATGGATAAATTTTCTTAATTGGGTCTCTAATCTGATTAGATTTAGAGATATTAATGACTATTTTTAGTATTAAAGAAGTATTCTGATGACCTATGGTGTGATCTGGCAATAGAGATGCACAAAATATCACTAATGGATACTCTTAATCAAACATGTATAAGAAACAAGGATTGAGGAGTAGTGTTTTATGATACTTTAGAATATTTTTGTCAAACTAATGGGTATAATAAGATTGGTGAGTTACTCCTAATATGGCTGAACAAAATGGGGAAAGAAAAAAGATGAGTTTAGGGATTGAAATTCCCAGTTCAAGTAGCACATAAATAATCTATAGCACATAAATAATCTAAAAGCTTCTATGTCTGCCCTGAAAGAGAGCATTTTATCTTGTAGCTGCAGGGCTGAGATTGATAAAAACTCAGAATCTCATCCTCTTAGTGGCTAACTGAATTCCTGGCCTCACACGGTGTCGACTACAAAAGTGAGGGAATTCACTGGGAAGGAATGGGGTCCTGAAAGTTAGATGAGGTGTGTGGGAAGACACAGATGAAGGTGGGGATATTGAACCCCTAAATGCTGAAAAATCTTCTTTGCAAGCAGAAGCAGCTTCCCCCTCACTGTCATAAGGGATCAACCTTTATTTCCCTGAGGAAACAACAATAGCTTCCTTTGAGGCATTAATCTGGCAAGATCATGCTGAGTTTCCTCAGGACTCATCCCCATCACACCTCTTGGATTCTATGCTCAAGTCCCAGAAGGGCTCTAAAGAAGTGTAACACATAACAACGCACACGGCAGTCCAATCCTGGGAAGATATGGGAATGAGTATTAGGGGTGTGGCATAATGGTGGAAATAATTTAAAAGTGGATCAGTCCAAATTTATGGATGTGGGCACCCTAACAGAGATTGTGCATTTAATGTTGAAGTTTGGTAAATTAGAAAGGGCCCTAGCACTTTGATGGGCTGCCTGAAATACGGACAAAAAGTGGCCCGCAGTGAGTTACAAATGCCGAACTTGCCTTCATTTATTGTGGAGGCAGGGGTTCAATGATTTAAGGACAGCAGAATGTTAGGGTAGATTTGTCATTTAACAGCTACTCCTCTTCCATGAGACAGTCTAGAAGGCACATACCTTTAACCATGACTGTGAAAGGAGTCCCAGAATCCTTAAAGGGCTCTGGGATTGCTCTTCTCTATTGCTCATAGTAGAAGCTGTAGCCACTGACTTGGGAAACCTAAATGCAATGGGGATAATTGGATTCCAGGATGGCAGAGGTCAAGTTATGACACTCTACTTCCATAAGCAAGGTAGGCATGGTTACTACAATGGACAGCAGAGCAAAGCAGCAATCTGAGTCACGCAGATTTGTTTGTTGATCATGGTGTTTCTGGAAGTAAAAAAGATAGGCGAGTCTATTAAATTCTTATTTGATCTTTATAAGCAGAAAAGTTCTAAGTCAAGTGAACAGAAGTCTAACCTGAATCATAAAACAGAATCATGACCCCTTAGTCAATTCTAGATTTGAGCTAGTTTTGATACTCAGAACCCTTGAACGAAGGGGAGGGTGGATCAGCTTAAAAGAAGAGCTCTACCAAAAATGTACAGTTAATTTTTCTCTAAGGCTTCCTCAAAGGGATTTTTGGGTTTTTACCAGGTATAAGAGTCAAGGTTCTCCAGAGAAACAATAACATATACAACCTGCTTTCTGCACGCTGAAGAAGCAGGAAAGCTGGTAATTCAGCTTAGTATAATTCAGTCTTAGTTCAAAAGGCTGGTAATTGAGGGGAAGTTCAGAAAGGGAAACAATAGTGTAAGTACTGGTTCAAATCCAAAGCCCTAAGAACCAGAAGGGCCAATATTCAAGGGCAGGAGAAGATGGAAGTCCCAGCTCAGAAACATCTAATTTTCCTTATTCCACCTTTTTGTTCTATTTAGGCCCTCAACAAACTGTATGATGCCCAACCACGCTGAGAACAATTTGCTTTACTCAGTTCAACAATTCAAATGCTAACCTTTTCCAGAAATACTCTCACAAACACATTCAGAAATAATATTTTACCAGCTATATTGTCATCCCTCAGTCAAACTGACACATACAATTAACCATCATGTGAGGGCAACTGTATGTTACAGAATAATCAGACTTCTCATGAACTACTGGCCATTGGCTCTTTGCTGATACTAATTCTAGAAGATCAAAAACATCATGAAGGTCCATCACTCCACAGAGAGGTTTATGAAGGTCCAAAGAACAAGAGAGTCTTAGCTCAGGCCTTTGTGACAGTGGGCCCAGTAGATTCTTGAGTACATCCTGCGGAGATTTCTCCAGTTCCAGAATGCATAATTGGAATAGATATACTTAGAAAATGGCATAATCCTCACACTGATTTCCTGACCTGTGGAATGAGGGTTATTATGGTGGGAAAGGCCAAGTGGAAGCTACTAGAACTGAAATACCATATTCCTGGAGGAACTGCAGAAATTATTGATCCCATCAAGGACTTGAGGAATACAGGGATGAAGATTCCTACCACATTCCTATTCAACTCTCCTATTTGGCCTGTGCATAAGATAGATGGATCGTGGAGAAAGATAATGGGTTATAGTGGTGATGACAATTGCAGCTGCTATATTAGATATGGTTTCATTGCTTGAAAAATTAATATGTCTCCTGGTACCTTGTATGCAGTTATTGATCTGAAAAATGCACTTTTCCCCCTTAATACCTGTTAGCAAAGATCACAAGTAGTTTGCTTTCAGGTAGCACAGTCATCAACATACCTTCATTGCCCTACCTTAGGGGTACATCAGCTTTCCAGATCTATGTCATAATTTCATTCACAGGGATCTTACTCACTTTTCCCTTCTACAAAGGTATCACACTGGACCATTAAACCAGTGCTGATGCTGATGACAGTGTAATGATGGCATCGTGCTGACTGGAACAAGTGAGTAAGAAGTAGAAAATATACTAGAATTATTGGTAAGATGTTTATGTGTTAGAGTGTGATAAATAAATCCAATGACCTCAGCAGAGTGTGCTTTTAGTTATCAAGTAGATAGGATGGCTCATTCTCTAACAGTCAAGATTCTTTCTCCAGCTACCACTGTCATCACCCAATGGGCTCCATGTCTCTATCTCAATGACATTTTCATTTGGGTGGGTGAGGCAGGTTGACATATCCCTTCTAAAATGAAAAGTAAATTGTTGCATCTGTGCCCTTCTCTAACCAGAAAAAGCTGTACAATATATACTGTAATTCTTTGGGTTTGGGGGACATTTCTCATTATTCTTAATCACTTACTAAGTAATCCAAAGAGCAGCTAATTTTGAAAGGAGACCAGAACAAGGCTGGAAGAGGTCTGATTGCCATGTAAGCCACATTGTCACTTGGGCCATATGAACCAGCAAATCCAATGGTGCTTGAAGTGTCAGTGGCATATAGGGATACTGTTTGGAGTCTTTGGTTGGCTCCCATAGGTGAATCATAGCTCATGTCTTTAGGACTATGGACCAAAGTCTAGACATCCTCTGTGGATAATACTTATTCTTTTGAATAACCGTTTTTGTGGTGCTACTGGGCCTTAGTAGAGATTGAATGCTTAACCATGGACCACCAAATTATCATGTCACCTGAACAGTCTGTCATGTTTTTTGACTCATCAAGTTATAAATTTGGGCACGTAAAGCAAAATTCAATAATCAAATGGAAATGATAATTATAAGATCAGTCCTAAGTAGACACTGAAGGCACAAGTTACATAAAGAATTGACCACAAACGTCCATGGTCCTCACTCCCGCCACACTATCTTCTCTTTCTCAACCTGCACCTATGGCCTTATAGGGAGTTCTTTGCAATTTATTGGTAAAAGAAAACTCAGGTATGGTTTACAGAGATTCTGCAAGACATAAAGACATCTAAAAGGGGACAGCACTGCACTACAGCCTCTCTGCAACATCCCTGAAGGACAGTGGTGAAGAGAACTTCTCCCACTGGGCAGATGATCAAGAAGTGCACCTGGATATTCACTTTGCTTAGAAGGAGAGATGGCCAGACATGCGATTATATATTGATTCATGAACTATCTGCAATGGTTTGGCTAGGTGGCCAGAGACTTGAAAGGAATTTTATTGGAAAATTTGTGACAAGGGAATTTGGGGAAGAGGTATGTGTGTAGACCTCTTTGAACGGACAAAAAACATGAAGATATTTGTTTCCATGTGAATGCTCACAAAGGATGACCTCAGTAGAGTGTGATTTTAATTATCAAGTAGATAGGATGCCTCATTCTCTTTCAAGATTTTTTCCCCAACCATCACTGTCATCACCCAATGGGCTCCATGAACAGGTGACTATGGTGTCAGGGTTTGAGGTTGTTCCTCAGCTCAGCAACATGGAATTTTATCACCAACTCCATCCTGCCTGTGGCCACTGCTCATGCCCAATCTGCCAGTGGCAAAGAGCAATATTGAGTCCCCCATATGAGGCCATTCTCTAGGGAGATAAGACAGCTAGCTTGTGACAGGCTGATAACTCTGGACTCCTTCCTCATGGAAGAGGCAGAGGTTTGTTCTTATTGGAATAAACACTCATTCTAGATAAGGATTTGCCTTCCATGTATTCACTGCCTCTGACAAAAACCACTGTTCAAGGACACAGAAGACGTTTTATCTACCATTAAGATATTCCAGAGAATTGCTTCTGATCAAGGGACTCTCTTCATACCAAAGCAAGTGCACCAATGGGTCTATGCTCATAGGATTCATTGGTCTTACCATGTTACCAACCACCCTGAAGCAGTTAGCCTGGTAGAAGAGTAGAAAGACCTTTTGAAGACTCAGTCAGCTTGGTGGCAATATCTTGCAAGGTTGGAACAAGGTTCCCCGAAAGATTCATATGTTTTGAATTAACATCCACTATATGGTGTTGTTTAGCCCATAGTCAGAATTCCTGGGACTAGGAATAAAAGGGTAGAATTGAAAGTAGCATCACTCATTATAATCCTTAATAACCCACCAGCAAAATGTTTGCTTCCTATTCCCAAAGCCTATGCTCTGTTTTGGACTTATGATATCTAATTTTATGTATCAACTTGGAGGGTGTTATTTATTGTATTTTTTTTTTGTCTGCACCTGCAGCATATGGAAGTTCCTGGGACAGAGATAGAACCTGCTACCATGGCAACCCAAGACAATTGCAATGACAATGTGCATCCTTAACCCACTGCACCACAGGGGAACTCCAAGAGGGTGCTTTATGATGAGATAAACATTAAGTCAATAAACCGGGGTAAACTAAACTGTTGTTCATATGTGGGTGAGCCTTACCTAATCAGTCAAAGTGCTAAATAGAAAGAAAGACTGACTTTCCTGAGCAGGAGAGGATTCTCCAGCTGACTGCCTTCAGACTTCATCTGCACTATTGGAAACCTGGGTCTCCAGGTTTCTGGGCGTTGGCCTGGAAATGCATATTATGCTCTTTGGGTCTTGTGTTTATCTCTGTATATTGCAGATTTTGAAGTACCCTGCGTCCATGATTATCTGAGCCAATTAATTAAAATATATATCTTTCTGCATATAAACATCTTATTGGTTCTATTTAGCTAGAGAACCCTGAGTCACACAGAAAATCAGGCTTTTTATTTTTTAGTTTATTCACCAAATAAGACAAAGAAGAGATGCTGGAGGAAGTGCCAGGCTTGGGCCATAATGACACATTGGGTTATACTTCCTGCCAACTCTATGATGAACCTATTTATAATATCCCTGCCCCACTCATAAAAGCCCAAGAATATATTTTTCATTCCAAAATGTAAGAAATCTGTTTATTCCCTTAAAACTCTCAAGGTGATTTTTGAAAATTGTAGATAAAAATGGAAGCTTAAAGGATAGGAAGCCTCACTGGAACTTTATTCTGACGGATTGTTCCAGAAAGTATAAGGACCAAGAATTTGATTGCCCATTTCTGGAGAAGAGGTTTCTCCATATTGAGGCACTTCTTGCCAAATGCTAGCCTAATTAAGCCTGAGAAAGCCCATTTCTCTGCAGGCCTGGAGCTGCTGGATGAAGACAAGCGGTGCTGCAGCATCATGAGACTTCATTACTTAGGTTGGAAACATTCCTTTATTAGTAGTAGTCAGGAGGACACCTGGCTAACTGGGGTTTACAGGATATATGATTTCCGCAACAATGCAGCTGGAACGGTAAAGAGCATAATGCAATTTCTGGAAGAAGATGTTCTACAGTCGGCCAGAAGCCTTTGTATTTCATAAGGATGCCAAAACCAATAACCCTCATCTTCATGTTTAGAGTGTTCTGCAAAGCAAACGAAGCATTTGAGGTGGTGGAGATGGACTGGTTCCTCAAACTAGTAATAGCAGTTAATAGGATCAGGCCATCAAACTTCCCAGACTAATCTTCATGTATTTACTAAAATATAAACAAACAAAAAAGTGCAAGGTACCATACAGCATAATTACTCTCTGTAAATAACCCAGGCCAAGAAAAATCCTTCTTTTCTACTCCAATTCTCAAATTAAATTTGGATGAGTTTCAGTTAGAGCCTTGAAACTAGCTTTGTTTGTCTCTCTTTGTAAAATACAATAATGATTTTGTTTCAGCATTCTCTAATCAGAGGATATCATCAGCTTGGCTCCTGGATTATTCACTTATTTACAAAGGATGTCATATCTACTATGCAGATTGGGTAAATTTATTATTATTTTTTAAATTACACTCTGTTGTAAACTAAAATGAAAAATAAAAACCCTGAATTAACTATATGGTGCTATTAATCTGGAATAAGTTTTATCCTACTTATATTAATTCTTAGCAGTTTTGTGCATGTAACAAACATAATCTAAGAATTCTGAAAGCAAAATAGCTGTGATCTCTCAGGTATTCTGTTTTTCTCTCTGTAACTCCTAGTACATTCTTTTGTAATTTTAAACCAAAGGGCTTTTTGAAATGTTCATATTTTATGGGTTAGATTGTGTGTTTCCCGCTATATATAGTCCATCAAAGTTAGAAAGCAATGGTACTTGGATTTCTCTGTAAAGGATAACTTTTATCCATATTTCATACATCTATTTTATTTCTTATATATGTTTCCTGTTCCATCATGCCCAGAGGTCAAAGCTTTTTTTTTGTTGTTTCCATTCAATGTAGCTTTTTAAATAAGACCAGAGTATGAGTACCTTGTTACCCTACTTATAAAATGAAAATCTTTCCAGTTGGAACCTCCTCATAAGAGATATTGAGATACTGCATGCTTATAAAAAAATAGCATTTTGTTCATATATATACAATTATCTTTGGTATATCCTATATCTACAGTTCAAAGAGAAATCACTCATAATAAATAAAATCCCTTATCATAATTAAGATTGTTTTAAAGAAAAATCTTCACTAGCTCCTCAGTTACTTCTGAACTGACCCTTATGACATTTTATTTCTCCTTCAATATTCTTTCTTTCTCATCAATCACTGTTTTTTTTTCTGTTCAATGTCAGTGAGAAAAGTAGTGATGCAGTCACAAATAATGAATCGTGAACAAGCTTTTGCCACTTATATAATAAATATGACAGTGCAGTGCCTGCAGACATTGTTATTTCCAGTCTGCATTCCTGGACACTGAGGTCAGTAAAACTGCTACTAGTCATAAAGCATGGACGTGAGACATACTTGTGTGCAGTGAATCTTCTCACTGGAGAATGAATTATTATTTCAGGATGAGAAAATAAAGGCATAATAGCCTCTTGGTAGAAATCTGATTCTACTCTATTTTGAGCTGGTTCCTTACACCACTTCTTCATGATTTCCTATAACCTCCTGAGATTTGAACTAGTTACAACTTTCACCACTACTAAATATAGCTCCACCTGGATTTCCCTACCCTCTTAATTCATAATGGGTCTCCAAGTCAACTTCACCCTTTTGACCGCGCATATAGAATGCATAGCCCGTAATATATTTTAATCATGTTTTAAATCTTGTACTGCAATATATTAAAAGAAATAACCATTGGTTATAACTGACAAAATCAATTTAGCCAGAATCCCGATCATTGATAATCACCCTCAATATCTGATTGGGTATCAACTTTCACCATTCCCGAGGATGATCACCTTGGCCTGCCTTCAGCAAAATCCTGTTAGCCAGAACTTCTGTCCCCCAATCATTAGCACTGACATTTTCTCTAAGAAATTTTACAACTACTGATCTCCATCCTGCTCCTTGAATATAAAATCTTTTTTTTTTTTTTTTTTGTCTTTCGTATTTTTAGGTCCGTACCCACAGCATATAGAGATTCCCAGGCTAAGGGTCTAATCGGAGCTACAGCTGCCAGCCTACAGCAGAACCAGAGCAATGCCAGATCCAAGCCATGTCTGTGACCTACACCACAGCTCACAGTAATGCCAGATCCTTAACCCACTGAGCGAGGCCAGGGATTGAACCCACAACCTCATGGTTCCTAGTCGGACTCATTTCCATTGAACCACGACGGGAACTCCTCACTTTTTCTTATATTTGAAATTGAGCCCTCTTTACCTCACCGCAAAAACACATTGCTGTGGTTTCCTAAACTTTCTGTAATAGTCTCCCTGAATAAAGTTCATCCAATCATTCTTTTTTTTTTTTTTGTCTTTTTGCCGTTTCTTTGGGCCGCTCCCGTGGCATATGGAGGTTCCCAGGCTAGGTAGGGGTCGAATCGGAGCCGTAGCCACTGGCCTACGCCAGAGCCACAGCAACGCGGGATCCGAGCCACATCTGCAACCTACACCACAGCTCACGGCAACGTCGGATCGTTAACCCACTGAGCAAGGGCAGGGACCGAACCTGCAACCTCATGGTTCCTAGTCGGATTCATTAACCACTGCGCCATGACGGGAACTCCCAATCATCTTTAATATGTGTCCTGAATAACTTTAACACTTAGAGTACACTGTTGCTTTAATAGAACCGATAAACATTAAAAACTTTCATTCAAGAAGATATGCGCACACCTACGTTCACTGCAGCACTATTCACAACAGCAAAGACATGGAAACAACCTAAATGTACATCAAAAGATGAATGGATTAAGAAGATGTGGTATATATACACAATGGAATACTACTAAGCCATAAAAAGGACAAAATAATGCCATTTGAAGCAACATGTATGAAACTAGAGATTCTCATACTGAGTGAAGTAAGTCAGAAAAAGAATGACAAATACCATATAATATTGTTTACATGTGGAATCTAAAATGTGGCACAAATGATCCTATCTACAGAACAGAAATAGACTCACAGACATGGAGAACAGACGTGTGGTTGCCGAGGGGAAGGGAGTGGGATGGACTGGGAATTTGGGGTTAGTAGATGCAAACTATTACATTTAAAATGGATAAACAATGAGGTCCTGTTGTATAGCACAGGAGACTATATCTAGTCACTCATGATAGAATATGATGGGAGATAATATGAGAATGTGTGTATATATATATATATACATCAGTCACCTTGTACAGCAAACATTGTACATCAACTATAATACAAATTTTAAAAAACAAAAAAGAAAAATCATTATAAAATCTTTCAGTCTAAAAATCTCAGCTTTCCCAAATTTTCACATAGTCTTTTATCTCATTCCTTTTCTAAAGCTCTTCCATACCTATACTGACTACACAAATATAGAAATAGTTTGTGAAAAAAGAATATTTCTTGAGCCGTACACATCTTTGATCTATCATCTCCATATTTCTCCTCTTAAACTTTTTAGAACCCTAGAAACCTAGAAGGAGTAGGCACTTAGCATGTTTTATGTACATCAAATGGAATTTATTCTTTTATTCTTTCATTCTTGGCTCCCTCTGTACATGTTATTGCATTTGACTGATGTTCTGGTTACCCCTCCTTTGCCACCACCCGTACCCACTAGCAGGATGCTGTATGGATGTAAAGAGAACCTTACCCCTTTCTCTGTGCCATGCCACAGTTTTTCTGATCCTGTTCAGTTAATTATATCTTCTCTCTGGGGCTTTTCCCAGGGCTCCAGATATACTGGCTTTGAGGGATTTCTTCACTTTGCCATGCCAAGACAAAAAATGGCAAGGACTTCATGCTGATTCTACTTCCCTTGTACTTCTTCATTGCACTGTTGATTCTTTCAAACTTTGCCTTAAATTATTTTCAGTTAAATTCTTTTGAAGGTGCCATCTGTTTTTGAATAGAACCCACACTGAATATCTGGAATGTTCCCCTCTTTGCCTACCTTGCCCCCTTCATGTAACTAAATCTTCAAGTTGAATTTTTACTCAGTCATTACTTTCTTGGGAAAGTTTTATCTCACTTCTCAGACTAAATATTTTCACTACGAATGCTCCCATAAAACACTCTAACCTTTTTTTTATGAAATTAAAATATATTCCTTTCTGTAATTATGTTACAGTCTATCTCATTTAACTCTGCTATGAGAGCTGGATCCAGGTCTCCTTTGCTCATCTTTATATTCCCAGGGCCTAGCCATGCCTTCTGGCATATTGTGGGCACCCAATAAGTTGAAAGAAAACTGAATAAGCAAATAAATTTCTATTCTGATTCAAGTTAACATGTATTATTTTCTCTCTTATAAGCAATTCTCCAGGCATTATTCCTTGTTTTTGATTAGTCAACTTGGGCCACTTGCTGACTTCTCTCTGATTGTGTTTCACTAAAAGATATTTCTCAAAATTTATTTCAAGGAACAAAATAGCTTGTTTAGGCTAGCAAAGAAATCTTTAAAGAAATCTTTAAAAAGCGATTATCAATGATTGGGATTCTGGCTAAATTGATTTTGACAGTCATAACGTACTCATTGGAATGTGGTAGTTTTACTGATTGAAATATTTGTCATTAAAGCATCATTACTTAAAATGGTTAAGGGAAGAACTAGACAAGCCTCAAAAATTTCTGCCCCAGGAAACTGATCTGGCACCCAGATCACTTGACCTTTTCAGATCCTTGTAAAAGTCAGGGTGCAATTCCCTTGTAGCTCAGGCTTAGATTAGCTCCACTTAAAGTTTTATTTCTGATTTTGAATTTAGCTATAATACTTTCTTCCTTTCCCTTTCATTATTCTAACAAGAGGAACCTGTTTTTGTCTTGGCCACTCACTTTGATAAATTTTAAAATTCAGGAAATTTCATTTACATTCACAACAAACACAGGAAATTTCTAGTGGGAGACTTAGTAATATCGACAAGTTGCAAATTATTACATAATATTATATTAATATTAGAATATTCAAAATCATAGTTCTTATATTTTATTTCCTCTTGTTTCCAAATGCCATTCCTAAATCAATTTTATACCAAAAAATAAGATATTATAGCCTTTCAATAATTAAATATTAACATTAAATTATGTTCTAAGATAATTATGATTCTTAATGCTGATTTTTATCTTTTCTCAGACTAAATGTGTACAAAACAACAAAGTTTTAAAAAATTAACTTACACACCATTAGCAACAATAGAACAGCAACAATACAAGCAGTCTCCATATACAAGAATGTATATTGACAGTTTTAAAATAAAGACAATAGGAGCTTATTGTGTTGGTTATTTTCCATGAATTGAGACAAGTACTTTACATGCTTCTGTTTTCCATTAAACCAAAAACATTAAGAGCTTATCTCCACTTTATAGAGAAGTAGAACTTAGAAAATTTAACAGTTTATCCAAGACACACAGCCAAAATTTAAAAATAGGGCTTCCTCAATCCACAGCCTCTTTCTTATCCTGTTTTAGAAGAGTCTGAAGAGGAGAAAAAGAATCTGACTAGACAGTGTGAAGGCTAAATAGATCCTATAGGTTACAGACCTGTGTTTCTTTTATTTAAAATTCTTTTTTTGTATATTTCTTTTTTATTTTTTATTATACTTGATTTACAATTTTCTGCCAATTTCTGTACAGCAGCCACCTAGTTATGCATATATATACACACAAATATATATGCATATATATATACATATACATACACACACATATATGCACATATATAAAAACGCATTTATACATATGTAAACACATATATATGTATATATATGCGTAACTGGTATTACATAACATGTATATACGTGTATATATTTTTTTCCTCACGTTATCCTCCATCATGTTCCATCACAAATGATTGGATATAGTTCCCTGTGCTATAAAGTGGGATCTCATTCAGACCTGTGTTTCAAATCACATATCCATCAGTACTTCCCAATAAATTCTTGGATAACTTGCTAAAGTTTTCTGAGTTTCAATTTCTTTTGCTGTGACGTGAGTACAACATGTTCTTTTTATAGATTGCAATGAAAATAAAATATAAAAAATAAATGTACCCGGTACATAGTAAGACTTCAATATGCTAGTTATTATTATTATTTCATACTCTTTTCCCCAAGCCCCACAATTTAACTATTTAGAACAGCTGCTGTTCAAATGTCAGAAGTTTCCCCCATAATATTTCTTGGTTTTAGACTATAAAGAGTAGGCACACTTCAACCCATTCTCCTGTTGATTACAACCAACACCTCTGGACAAAACATATAGAGCAACTACCTGAGGATAAGTTAAAAAAAAAAAAAACTGGATGGATTTTCAAGTAGAGGAAATATGAAAAAGCAAGTCATACAAGAGTGAGTTTTCCATTTCTCTGTCTTTTCTTCCTTGCAACTTTTCTCCCAAGGTTGGGCCCAGTCATGGAGTTAAGTAACAGAGGTGGTCGGTCACAAAGGCTAAATATTTAGAGAAACCTTGTCTTTCTGGCCAGATTCAGACAGATACCATTAGAAATACTCTCTTGATAGTTTTATAATTCGTATACACAAAAGACATTTTAATTCATTTACTAACTTTGGGATTTATCAGATTAACATAGTTCATAACCATTTTTGGTTCCTGTTTTTTATTTTGAAGCAACTGTCTACAGTGTATGTGGGAATATTGGAGTGTGCAACTGCCCTATAAAAGAATACCTCAGAGTTCCTGCTGTGGTACAGCAGAAATGAATCCAACTTCTAACCATAACATTGTGGGTTTGATCCCTGGCCTTGCTCAGTGGATTAAAGCATCTAGCATTGCCATGAGCTGTGATGTAGGTTGCAGACGCAGTTCGGATCCTGTGTTGCTGTGGCTGTGGTGTAGGCCGACAGCCAGCAGCTGTAGGTCTGATTGGACCCCTAGCCTGGGAACCTCCATATGCCGTGGGTATGGTCCTAAAAAGACAAAAAACAAAAATGAATATCTCATTGTTTTAAGGTCATCAAAAGAAAATATCATCATCATAATTATCATAAAATGTCCTAGTTTATGCTGACGATGATATAGGCCTTGAACTAAGCACTTAAGAGATTTTAACTCACTGAATCATATAAAAGTAAGTGTTGTTATTTTCCCTAATTCACAGAAAATAAAATAGAGACATAGAGAAGTTAATTTAACTGCTCAGTGAACACAGGTAAGTACGAGGTGAAGCCAAGATTCAGAACTAAGCATTTGGAATTTAGAGTTCATGATCTTATCTACTACATAAGATTGACTTAGGACAAGTCCTCAGAGGAAGTCCAGCGCAGTTAAAATGCATTTTCTCTGCCTCTAAGATCAATGTGATCTCAGACACATTAAGTGACCACTTTCAGCCAAGTTTTATTTTCTATAAAATATATGAGACTGAACTGCAGCACAATTGATGGTTTTTACAGCTATTGCTTTTACTTCTATATGATTCAATTTACTATGTATTGAAAGTGTCTTATGAGCAGGTCACGATAGATAGCACTTATCCACTTCATCTTGCAAATGAGTTGTTAAACACATAGTAAATATTTCTTTTCTCAAAACCAGGAGGATGAAGTACATGGAACTACACAGAAATACTGATGATCTTCACTTACCCAATAATGAAATTATATGATTGATCTTGTGGAATAAGAAAACAAATCTAACTCCTCTTCAATACCACCCTCTCCACCATTCTATCAACTATGACTGGAGAAGCCCTTATTATATTTTGCAACATACATACTGAAAACACATGCATACAAATGTAAACATAGAAAACTCTATAAAAGACATAAAAAATTAAATCAGTGTATGAAAGATATCTGTAGTTAAGGCAGTTAAATCAACAGAAACATTTATTTTTCTGATAGCGCGCCCTTAGGAGGCTTCTCAGTGACAGACCCACTACCAAAAAAGAGTGGCTTTAGTAGAGGTGGAATTGCAACACACGACTCAAAAGTTCCAGTTAACATGGAGAGTACATTTATTAGTCACTTAAGTCAATCCTATAAGTAGGAATCAATAAAATCAATCTCAACCTTGTAAAAATTAGAAAAAGTGCTCTTGTTGGTAAAATAATTTCAGAATATAGTACATGGACTGGCAAAAAGAAGGTTGACTCTTTGTTCCCTATGTCCCCTCGGCCAAGCCATTTGGTGCAGGGCAAATACTGCACAACCATATTTGACAGCCCTAATCAATATTAAAGAGCAGCCTGTTACCTTGTCCTCAGTACCAAAAGTTTTTTTTTTTTTAAACTATAAATTCAAAAGTGAATGGAGTAGCAGCAAATGGGTATCCATCTGTGACTTCAATTGATAGAGACCAATTCCTGTGACATACAGGTGGCAAGGCAAAGATCAGTTAGGTCTTATCAATTTCCTGAGAGAAGTCAAAGTCAAGCAGGGCTAAGTACCCTGAACCATTTGCTACCATTTGAGAAGAGCTGTAGAATGTTAGAGCAAGAAAATTTCTTAGAAATATTCATGTGCACTCCTTTGTTAAATAATAGATGAAGGAAACTGAAGCTAAATGTGTTCGGGGACTTTCTTAAGATCAACGATGCCACAAAGACCTCGCAAATGACTGACCCAAGTCTCAGTGTATTGTAGAAAATTCATGGAACATATAAATTATAGAAATATGAGTAAATTTAGCATCAGCATCATAAATCTTTCCCCTTTTGTTTCGGCAGAAGTCATTTTTTTTATGCAAGTAAGACATATTCCAAATGTTGGAGTTTCTGTCATGGCACAGTGGAAACGAATCTGACTAGGAACCATGAGGTTGAGGGTTTGATCCCTGGGCTCGCTCAGTGGGTTGAGGATCCAGCATTACTGTGAGCAATGGGTGTGGCCCCAAAAAAAACAAAAACAAAAAAAAGATATTCCAAATGTGGCTGATGACTCCTTTCATTAATAAATCCATTCGATAAATATTCAGTAACCATTTGCCATCCCATTCATCTTGCTTTGAATGGTATAGACATCACTTTAAGATATAGGCATCACCACCTAAAGACTGACCATACTGATTATATACGTCTTACGTCAACACAATAGAGTACCAGTTGAGTACAATGGAATTTAAGATATAGCTTTATTCAGCTTATGTTCCCATTCTTGTTTCTCATTCTTCATAATATAGCATCTCAACCTAGAACATTTTGTCTTTCATATATCTCGTATTTCACATTCATCATTTTCTGTTCTTCCCTCAGAATCAAAATTGACAACAATTTTTCTATACCTAAATCCTGGGAAATATAACTATTCATCTCCTTTCTACAACACCATGCCATCTCCTGGGAGTCAGGTTTTTGTTATTACGACAATTACATTTTGCTAGTAGCTGTTCTAACCTAAGGCATACTTGAAGAGAAACTTTAAGTAGAAAAAAGTACTTTATCCATGATGTTCCTCTTTATTCAGTCTTCACCAAGAGGCTCCTCTCTCTCTGAATACTTTTCATTTCCAATCCTACTTTCTAGTTCCTAAAAATAAAATGATTATTTCTGAGCTGTGGGTGGAAAAACTAATCTTTAGCATATGGTCGCATCACAGATTGTGACAGTGTTATTTCTCAGAATCAACCAAGGCTCAGTAATTACTCCTTCCGTGAGTTTGATTATCTCTAGGGAACCAGAATGAAGAAAATTTTCAAATTTCTATTGGCATTAAGGAAGGGTGTTAGAGTGATCAGAAACTTTATCTTTCTCAAACTTCAGTCCTTAGTCCAACGTTAATCTCTCATTAAGTTACATATTATCCTGTTCTTTGTACCAGGGTCAGGAAGCTTTGCTGATTAAGTGCTAGGATGACACTTCTGCAAACAGAAAGTCTTCCTGTTTCCTCTCACCTCTGGCATTTTCAGGTGCTGGTCTGTACTTTATAAGGATATCTAGTAATTGACTGCCAAGGAACTACTTACATATGCACACTATACCATTTTTAGAGAGACTGCCATTTCAAATAAATTTATTCAGAAAATAGATCTACTGCTCAATCATACTGTTGACAAATATTAATTAAAATTACAAATTTAAGGAAACATCAGGAACAAACTTCAGGGTGATATGAAACAGGATTTATTATTTAAAATATATAGAAGCCAGTCAGTTCTGATGTTTCAGAGCCAGAGGGATCAGAAAGATTGTCCAAGAAATGTGAAACATCTTGGGCTTTATCAGAAGCCGCAGTGGTGGATGACAATGTTGGGGTAAGTGAGGAATACATAAATACATACTTCTCTAATCCTGACAGTTTCAGGTAAGTCATCCTAAATATAACTATACACCATCTCGTGTGGGCCTGATATAGCTTATCAATCTTAAATATGATATATCTAAATGAGATCATATATATATATATATATATATATATCAGAATTGGAAAGGTACAAGAATGCAAACAGTCAAATTCCCGATATCAGGCCAGTTTCACAGATGTCCCTATTTAACCTGTCTTTTTAAAAAAAAAAAAAAAAATCTGTCCTTTTCAAAATTTTGATTGGAAATCCTCACTCCACTTCAGGTAACTTGGTAAGGGTTATACTATGTCTTCTTGTGATCAGCAACAAACTAAACATTTATTGGACTTCCAGGGAATCTATGGTGTATCTATTGTTTGGCCTTATATTTACCTTAAGTGCCAACCAGATTTTCTTCATCACTCTTCATACTAAGTGATTTTCTCATGTCCATAAATGCCTTAGATATTTTCTAGCTTTTTTTTCTTTGTTTATTCTCCCTCTGGAATAAAGGTAGTTGCTTGTCATCTCCATGAACAAATTTCCACATTTATCTTCTGAAGATGTATCTTTCTCCAATTCTTAACAAGTAGATATAATCTTTCTTGTACTTTGAAATGTCAGGGAACTTTTGCATCACTTTTGACTTTATTACTCTATTTTTTGGTCTACTGATGTGATGGTCTATTTAAATTGATTTCAATTTAATTTAATTTAATTAATTTATTTATTTTTACAGCTACACCTGTGGCATATGGAAGTTCCTGGGTTAAGGGTCAAATGGGAGCTGCAGCTGCAGGCCAGCGCCACAGTATCACCAAATACAAGTCCTATCTGCGATCTATGCCACAGCTTGTGGTAACACCAGATTCTTAACCCTCTGCACAAGGGCAGGGATCAAACCCACATCCTAACAACACTATGTCAGGTTCTCAATCTGCTAAGACACAAGGGGAACTCCTAAATTTATTTTTAAGTGTTGAACCAACCTCACACATCCAGGACCAAACCCTCCTGACTGTGGTGCATAATATTTTTATCTTTTTGGGTTCAATTTGTTAATACTTTTTGTAAGATTTTTGCAGCTGTGTTCAGGAGAGACACTAGCCTATTTTTTTTCTTGTAATGTTTGATTTTGTGTTAGAGTAATGCCAGCCTCATAGAATGAGCTAGGAAGAGATTGCAGAGAATTGCTGTAATTTATTTTCTAAATATTGGGTAGAATTTACAAGTGAACCCATTTGGGGCTGGCACTTTCTGTTTGGAAGGCTATTATGTATTTATTCAATTTCTTTAATAGATATAGTCCTAGTCAGCCTTCCTATTTCTCCTTTTGTGAGTTTTGGTAGATTGTGTTGTTCAAGGTTCATTTCCTCTTAGATTATCATATTTGTGGGCATTTCTTTACTATCATTTTAATTTCCAAAGAGCTGCAATAATGTCCATTCTTTAATTTATTGTTTTTTTTTCTTGTCTTTTTAGGACCACACCATGGCATATGGAAGTTCCCAGGCTAGGGGTCCAATCAGAGTTGTCACCGTTGGCCTAGGGCACAGCCACAGAAACACCAGATCAGAGCCGCGTCTGGTCTCAGCAACAACGGATCCTTAACCCACTAACAGAAGGGGGAAGCCAGGGATAGAACCTGCATCCTCATGGATACTAGTAGGGTTCCTTAGCACTGATCCAGGATGGGAATTCTGATTCTTTTAATTCTGATAATATTAACTTGTGTTCTCTCTTAGAGGTTTACCAATGTCTCCAATCTTTTCAAAGAATCAGCCTTTGTTTCCATTGATTTTCTGTATTAATTTTCTATTTTCAATTTCATTTATTTCTGTTCTAATTCTTACTTTTAATCCTCATTTTCCTTATCTTTAAAATAAAACAGGAGTTCACTTGTGTTGCAGTGGGTTAATGATCCAGTGTTGTCACTGCAGTGGCTCAGGTCAATGCCATGGCACGGGTTCAATCCCTGGTCCAGAAACTTCCACATGCCACAGGCACAGCCCAAAATTAAATAAATTAAATAATGCATGAAAAGGACTTAGCAGTGCCTGGCATGTAATAAACAATTAAAATGTTTGCAATTATTTCTATTACCAGGCTTTGTTAAGAAGAATAGTACTCTGAGGTATTTCAAAGATTGTTTTTCCCTGAGAGAAGCAAGAATGGATTTACCTAGGATATTTCCTATGAGAATTTGGTCAATCTCCTGGAGGTGAATCTCACAGTATTGTGTGGATACCCTTACAACTGCATTCCCCTGGAGATTTTAACTCTTGTCTGCCAGCACCAAGCCTCCAGCAATTAGTCAATTACAATTAAGATGTCGGCACTCTGAGTCCCACAGAGGATTCAAATCTCAAGCTCTGCTCTGGTAAAGCCCCGGCTCCTGTATCTGCCTGCCTATCTTTCCAATATGGCGGTCTGTAGTCTGACCTGTGTCCTCCCCTCTCTTATAGATCCAAATAATAAGGTGTTGATTTTTCAGTCTGTTCAGCTCATCTGTTGTTAGAATAGAGTGGCAATATATAAGAGAGGAAACCAGAGGTCATTTCAAGCATTTTTTTTCCTGTCTTTTTAGGGCCACACCTGCAGCATATGGAGGTTCCCAGGCTAGGGGTCTAATTGGAGCTGCTGCTGCCAGCCTATGCCAGAGCCACAGCAACACCAGATCTGAGCCACTTCTGCGACCTACACCACAGCTCATGGCAACACCGGATCCTTAACCCACTGAGCGAGGCTAGGGATCCAACCTGCAACCTCATGGTTCCTAGTCGGATTTGTTTCCACTATGCCATAATAGGAATTCCAATTTCAAGCATTTTTAATTCATTTTCGAGGTGATTTTTAACAAACAAAAATAAATTAAAAACCCCAAAAACTTCTTTCAAGGTATCTCTTCCAAATTATATCTTACAAGCAATATAATTTAGTCAAATTTATAACATTCCTTATAGATTTAAACCACTATTTTACCATTGTTACCTTTGTTCTCAGTCATTAGAATCCCTTTATCTGACTCAGTTATATTAGTACATACCGCCTTTGTCCCCTTTCAGTGAAGAATTGGTATTTTGGAGGAATGGTGAGATGAAATGGTCAGAATTCGACTTAAACCTGCTGCCTTTAGTTTTCCAAAACCTGTAATTAATTTGATAATAGTGACTTAAGTACAAAGAAGATTAAGATACAATGCCATTATCAAATGCTATAAAGGCAAAATATAAGCAATAGCTATAGAGGCAAAATATAAGCAATAGCAAACATTATCATTTGGTGTTGCACTAATAGATTATCTGCATATTTTCCTCAAGATTCTGCTATTTTTTTTTCCTGCATCAGAAGATGCCACTAATTCCTCTAATTTCTCCATTCACACCTCATTCTGCATTTTTCCTTTTCACTGTGACTGTCACCAAGAGTATCACAACTGTATGCAACTAACATCGTTAGACCAGAGGTCAGGGCAACAGCATGGTCTTCAGTGTGAAACTGTCAACTCTACATACGTGGAAAAAAGGTTAAAGAGTCCTTAAAGTCTTCAAAGCAGATTTAAAAAATAAGAAAAAGACAACCGCAGTAATACAAACCAATTCTATCTACTACAAAATGCTGCACATGTATAAATAATTACTAAATTCATAATAATGATGACATAGATAATAACAATGAGAAGAAGGAGTGGGAAATGGCTTCTCAATAAACTAGTTTCAAAGTGATAAAAAGAAGAAAATCAATCCAATGATAATTAAATTAAAAGAAAATTGGTTAAGAGGTAAAATAACCATTCAGAAATTATCTGAGAGCCTAGATAGTATAAGCAGAGAAAGCTGCTAAAGTGGATAATTATACTGGCATTGAAATCTGACCTCAGCTCATAATTACTGGCCCAGATTAAGTGATTCCATAATTATTTATAATGCCTTGCTTTTATACAGCACATTACAGTTTACAAAACATTTTAATTTAAAAAAATACTCTAATTTTAGATGTTATAAAAAAGAGAGAGATGTCAGTTATATTTTGGCTTAAGGGCCACAGCTAGTAACAGCCCAGCACTCAGCCGAAATGTTACAGTACACCTCATAATCACGTGCCTAATTCTTTCCATCATTCCCCCTCATCATGGCCAAGACTTTACTAAACTCACCTACTATAAGGGGAGCTGCTTACAAAGAATCTAGGTACTCATTAAGGGATCTGGACCCTGTTTATTATCTGTCAGGTGATTCTGGTAATGTGCAACTACTGCTTGCTGCTGAGAATTTTGATATTCTTATTTCTGAGCAGGAATATTTGTTTAAATTTGAGTATCTTGAATAATTTTTACACTAGTAAGTTTTTTTATATCCAATAGCTAGAAATGTGGGAAAATATTTTCCTATTTTCGATAGATTCTAGGTAGATACAAATTTAAATTGGAGTTCAGAGACTAACATATTTATACATGCATAATTGTTTATCTAGTATAAAGTGTGCATATAAATTCAGATAAAAACTGAGGAAAGTATTAAATCATTAGACTCTTAAGGAGCTTAACTATTCCTCAAACATTGAGTTAATAAAACAGTAAATGTCATCACAGCAATTTCCTATTTATGAAGGGCAAAAATGAGTAGAAAAAAATTGTATACACCTGTCCTTAATTTTCCAAACAAGCTCACACAGACACGCATACACACACATACACACACACTCACAAATACTGAAATTAGTGAAACTCTCCCATTAGTTATTGTTAAAAATATTTTAAGCATTAAAAATCTTAATGTTTTCTTTTAAAAATCTTGTTATCTAACCAGTTTTTTAACAAAGCACTTTTTTTTGTTTTTTGCACATAATTTCTAGTTTCATGAGTCAGCCAGGGCCACCAAACTATAATTTACTGACAGATGGTTTTCTAAAGACACAAAAGAGATTCAAATTAAGCACAGTAAAAAAAATAAAATAAAATAAATAAGCACAGTAAAGAGAGGGCTCTAAAGTTAGAGAAGGCATAATACACTGACTGCCAACACCAACACTGCTCATGTGTACTGTAATTAGAGCTGAGGTAAGGAAAAAAAAATCACAGGGACAGTATTGTATAGCAGTTACCCCTTATCTGGTGTTTCACTACCCTTGGTTTAGTTACCTGCAGTCAACGGTGGTCGGAAAATATTAAATGAAAAACTCTGGAATCAAGCAGGGATTATGTTTTAAACTGCTCGCTGAATTTAGCGGCAAATCTCGCGCAATCTCGCGGGACTTCATCCTGCTCCGCGACCCGTCCTGCTGTTCAACCTATCCTGCCCTTTGTTTAGCTGCTTCTAGGTAATCCAGGTTTTCCGATGACGATTGTGGTAACACTGGCCCAAGGCACAAGAATAGTGATGCGGGCGATTTGGATATGGCAAAGAGAGGCGGTGAAGTTCCTTCCTCCTCTAAGTAGCCAGGTCTAAATTCTTGATTTAGGAAGGAAAGGAAAACAAATCTTATATTGAACTTGCTGAAATCTAAGGTAAGAACAACTCTTCTCTCCGTGAAATTGTGAGAAAGGAAAAAGAAATATGTGCTAGTTTTGCGCTCTGAGCTGTCAAACTGCAGAAGTTATTGGCCTCAGAGCATAACTTGAGATAGAAAGGCATTACAGGGAGTTCCCGTTGTAGCCCAGCAGAAACAGAACCCTACAAGTATCCATGAGGATGTAGTTTCCATCCTTGGCCTTGATCACAGTGGGTTAAGGATCTGGTGTTGCCCTGGCGTAGATTGCAAACGCTGCTGGATCTGCTGTTGCTGTGGCGGAGGCTGGCAGCTGTAGCTCCCTTTAGACCCTCAGCCTGGGAACATCCATGAGACACAGGTGTGGCCCTTAAAAAAGGACAACAAAAAACGGTATCAGGTTTGTACAAGATACTTGGAAAAAAAAAAAAACGAGAGAGACCACATTCACACCACTTTTATTATAATATATTGTTATAACTCTATCTTATTATAACTTATTGTTAATCTCTTACTGTGCCTAATTTATAAATTAACTTTGTAATAGGTATGCATATATAGAAAAAGACAGTATATATGAGGTTTGGAATTATCGAGGGTTTCAGGAATCCATTGGGGTCTTGGAAGCATCCCTTTAAAATGAGGGGGGACTACTTTAGTCACGTTATGAATTTTAAGAGATGGAAGCATAATTTATAAATTAAAAAAACTTTAGAAAAGAAATAACTTTAGGTTTGTCGTTTAATATGTGGTACTTTTATCAACTGTCTAATGTGTATTGCATTACTAGAATCAGGAAAGAAACGAAACAATCACATGTAATTTATCTGTATATAAAAGAGAAATTAAATTGGTTTTATTTGATAGCTTTGGTACTTCTACAATTTCATATAAAGTGTTCACGGATGTCACAAGATTGGAGGCTGCTAAAATAGGAGATAAAATAGCACTATTATACTTTGGAAGGAGTTATTCCATAGCATATTAAAAATACTGGTTTCTCAGAGTCCTAAAAACATTTTCAAGCTTCCCAAAGACATTTTTTGCAATCACGCTGTGACTCATATTTGTATTTAAAGGGCTAACTTCCAGTGATATGTTATGGCAGTAACTCTTAGATCTAGGAACATAAGAGATAAGGAGGCAAACTTATCATGATACATAAGATCTGAAGCCAAGAAACATGGAAATGTAGTAATAATATCCTTATCTGCTGACTCTTGGGCCTTCCAACTCTGAAAGACCCACTTCTAAGGAAAACGCATCTCTGGTTATTTGTTTATGGCTATATAAAAGCTTTTACCTAAATGGCTGTAACAGTAAATAAATATCTAGAAATTAATGAGAATGATGATATGATGGCATACCCTGAATGTCTAAGAGAAATAACTGACATTTTTGGAAGAAAAAAGAAAATTCAGAAAAAGTAAATATCTCTTTATAGAAAAAAATAATATTATTTTATAAATTAACAAACAAAATATAATGATAAATTATACTAATGAGAGCCAGAAAAGCACAAAATACGTAAAAATAATTTTTAAATTAGTATGAAGTTCTTTCATAAGATATATAAAATTTGACTGGAGAAGTAAGAGAAATCTAATTTTTAAATTAGTATGAAGTTCTTTCATAAGATATATAAAATTTGACTGGAGAAGTAAGAGAAATCTAGACGAAGATTTATGTTTTGTATGTTGAATTGTGAATGATTTTCCATTTACTGTGATGTCCTAATGTAACTATACCTCTATTTACTTTTGGCCTCTTTGTCAACCTATTTAAGTGTAGAATAAGTGTTTTCTCATATTTATGACAAATCTGAACAAAGAGCTCTTTAATAGATGTAATGATAATATGGTACATCAACTGTGCCAAAGATTCTTTAATGAAAGTATATAATGTATCTACTTCTGAACTCTAGTTTTTCTTTAAAATGAGTGGAAGAGAATGAAAATGCAAATTTCAGGAAACCACATTAAACAAGGAAATGAAATAATTTACACCAGAGGGGAAAAATATTTCTGGAAGGATTCATTACTGTCTAGATGTCCATTCACAAATAAATGAATATTTTGAGGGCAACAGGTACCCCCCCACACACACTTAAACTGATATGTCCATGCCATACTATTTATTTACTTGCTAAAGTCCCTGTGATGTGTTTGAGGATATGGAATGTCTCAACTTGTACTTCTAGGAAAGGATCTTCCCTTCTGGAGGTTAAAGTCTTAGAAGCTCATCTAAGGGTAAAGAGAACAAATTCCCAGGCCAGAACAAGACCCAGGATTTCAAGATAGTTTAGCTCTTATGGAAATTACACTAATTCAACAATTATTTATGGGATCTCACTCTTTTCTTTTTTGGTCTTTTTGTCTTTTTAGGGCTGTACTTGGGGCATATGGAGGTTCCCAAGCCAGGGGTTGAATCATTTCAGAGCTGTAGCTGCTGACCTATGCCACAACCACGGCAACTCTGGATCTGACCCGCATCTGCAACCTACACCACAGCCCATGGCAATGCTGGATCTGTAACCCACTGAGCAAGGTCAGGGATCAAACCCGCATCCTCATGGATACTAGTCAGGTTTGTTAACCACTGAGCCACAAGGGGGAACTCCTGGGATCTCACTCTTGACAAAGAATGCTTCTACCAAAATTCCTATTCCCGTGGATCTGGTCATTAGGAAGAAAGTGGGTACATTTGCATATAGAGACAAGCTCCAAGGGAGTCAACAGTTAAAGCCATGGTACCTTCCCTTTTAGAATTCAATATAATAAACACTCCACAAATTGATTGGAGAAGTTTTGATTGAGACCTATTGGAAAGAAATCAGAAAGGGCCACTTACCATAAGAAGATGGACCCTGTTCTGGTGATCTAGATTTTACAATAGAGTCTTGGGGCTGTGTAGGAAGATGGCTAGCTCCAGGAATATGTCATACTGAATCCGAAAGTTGCTATGGATACCTGGTTTGGTCTTATGCTCTGGGGAAAATGTATGAGCATTTGTCTGTGAATTAACATAGCTGAAACCTTGGAAAATTACTCAAAGAACAAGGTTTATAATATTTTAAAACCAATTTGGCACCAATGATCCTATTTATCTTAAGGGTGCTTTGCAGGATGTTATTGGTTTGTTATTCCATTGCTTCTTCATGAGTCTACATGGAAAAATAGTTATTCATAATAATTTTATTTCTCCTTGACAAAGAAATAGACTTTATCTTGTGGGGCCTTGTTGATTTCCTGAATGATCAGTCTTCCCTTTTTACACTTTAGTGCTTGGAAAATTTTTGCTGTATTTGTAGTCACAAGGCAAATGTTTAGAAGATTGTAGTACGTATTCTTACTTTTTCCACTTTCTACCTTTAATATATGCTAGTTGGTGGGCTTTGATATATCTTTAAAATCACTATAAATCCTTCTTTATTTCTAGTTAACCATTAGAGATCAGACACTGGCATTGATTGTCAATCCCTCCTAACATTTAGTAAAAATGATGGTAGAAGCCTATAAAGACAGCCTCTTGTCCTTGTGGGTTTATTCTCTGCTATTTAATGTGATTTTTACAGGACAGAGAAATAAATCCATACATTTTGTCTTGTTTATACAGAAGTCAGTACACATTTTTAAAAATAATAGACTAGGAGTGGTTTCTCAGGGCTTCCTGAGATGCTGTTTCCCAGGTTTAAGTCCTAAATTCACCCCAAATAAAACTTAACTCACCTTTCACTTTGTATTTTTTAGTCGACAATTATGGCTACTGCAGAAGGGACCAGAGCAGACTTCTCTCCTTTACCTGAACTCTATAAGGAAATGGAGCCTTGGTACCAGCAGAGGTCCCCTGTGCCCGTCCGTCTCCTCAGGGAGTCCAGAAGAATTTGGGTGAGTCTCTCCTGGATCTTGGATCTCCCATATTGGTTGATTATCCTGAGTTTTATTTAGCAGTGTGTTATAGGTACCTGCCCCCCTCAGGTGAAAGAGACTGAGATGGGGGCCTGGTTGAAAGATACCAGGGGGAATACTCCCTCAGCGGAGATGCTGGGGAGAAGCTGGCCAGGGGTTACTCCCTCAGTGGGGAGTACTGAGGGAGGGAATACCTCAGCAGAGACCCTGGGAGGAAGCTGGCTGGGAAATACCTCCTCATCAGGGAGACTTGGGGGAAGCTGGTCAAAAGATACCAGGGAATACCTCCTTATCAGAGATGCTGGGAAGAAACTTGGTTGAGAGATACCAGGGTCTACATACACACTGAAGGTGGAGACATTGGGGTGGAGCTCAGTTGAAAGATCTTGTGGTTGGCTCAGTCAATAGAGGCTGAGGGGTCTGGGCTGAGTGGTTAGGTAAGAGGCTGATCTAGTGCTTTTTCTCAATTTGGCTGCCTTAATAGAATTTGTCGAGATAAAAGTGAAAATATTAGATGAGAGACTTTGCTCTGAAGAAAGGGGACAAGATTCCCCCAGGCTGGTTACGGTTTTCTCAGGGGACTGAGAAATTTAACAGGGGTGGTGGAGGCTGAGTCCTCATGCTGTGCAGTGGTCCCATAGGGAAAACCCACTCATTAATTAAAATCTTCTCAACCAGGGACACAAATAAGAACTGGCCATTCAATGATCTGAGCACCCGTGGTGTCCTAGATGACACTAGGAGACCCGAGACACCTAAGAGAGAGAGCTAAGGCAACTCTGGGCTAAAACCTAGAGAAATTAAGCTCTCTAGTAGAGCTGGCCCACCACACAATGCCATTAGTAAACTTTATCTCTGACAAATTCAATTTTACAATGGGAAATAGAGTCTCGGACAGAAAAATGAGAACCAGAAAGCCAACTTCCAACTAATGCCCCAGCCAGATTTATATACGTGCAAAACTTATACTTGCAACTATCTACTTAATTGAGTATAAATGAAAAAATTGCTCTAAAATAATAAAAATGGGTTCTTTTATTGCATATGCAGTTATTAGAGAAAGCTAGCTTGGAAAAAAATTTTTTTTTCAGAATTCGTGACCCTGGTGGGATTTCCCGTTGCCCTGACTGACATCTTCATCATTCGGGGTATTTGAGGACAGCTTGCCTGCTGATGGACCAGACCCAGTGGCCACAACCAGGACCCTTTGGTCCCTGGACTCCTCTTCATGTGGACAACTGGCCAGAGTGCCCTGACTGGGTAAGGGACAAGGGAGCTTGTTAACCTATTCCCTTTTCCTTCTTCTCTCAAGCTGGGCCTCTTTTCCTCCCTTTGAAACCTTTGAAGACCCCAAATATTGCTGTTTATCTGTTTATTAGTACTCATATCTGAAAATTCAGTGTTTCTAGATTTTCTGAGAGACCACAATCTTGAATTCAAGAAAGTGTCTGATTAGGATGGCCATGCCTGTGATTTGTCTTTTATGTTCTGTGTTTTCATTTGTGATGGCCATTCTGCCTTGTGAAGGCAGGTTTGGTTCCACTGTGGAGCCCTCTTGGGCAAATTCTGTCTGGGAAGAGGCTAAGACTAAGAAAAAGATGGTATTTTACTTTAACCCTTTATGGCCACAATATTCTTTAGACTCCAGAGAAAATTGGTTTGGGTGAGACTTGAAATTTCCAAAACTGGTTCTTTTTGAATATACAATTAAAAAAAAAATCTTAAGAAAACATCTTTTCAGAATTCTGACCTTGAAGGCCCTTGAGGGAATAAGTACTGCTAGGAGAAGTGCTTCCTGTCCCTGAACTTTGAGACCAGGGCTCTCAGGAATGCTTATCTTATCTACACCATTTCTAATTCCAAAACTGAAGGAAAAAAAAAATGGGAGAGAAAGTCATTTTAAAAACTTATTCCAACTGTTGTTTTATTTGTTATTTTTTTGGACTTTTCTAGGGCCATTCCCACGGCATATGGAGGTTCCCAGGCTAGGGGTCCAATCGGGGCTGTAGCCGCCAGCCTACACCACAGCCACAGCAACGCCAGGTCTGAGCCGCGTCTGCGACCTACACCACAGCTCATGGCAACGCCGGATCCTTAACCCACTGATCAAGGCCAGGGAACGAACCCGCAACCTCATGGTTCCTAGTTGGATTCGTCAACCATCATGACAGGAACTCCCCAACTGTTATTTTAAACTAATGAGTTTTGCTTGTGATATCTAACTTATGACTAATCTTAGAAAATGAATATATGAGATCTCTGGTTATGTCTATGTTCGATATGCATTATATATGTTTTAAGTTTTGGATAGTATTATCAAAAATAATTTTTAAGTGAGTGCTACTTAATTGGCTTAAAGGAAATTAAGTGCTTTTATAAATTCTTAAAATTTACTGAAGGTAACTGGCCAAATTAATTTAAACTCATTGTGAACTGGGAAATATTCAGTATTAAATTAATATCTGTTATTACAAATTAAAATTTGTTGATACAATTAATATAAAAATGTCTTTAGACTCATCAACATTAAGTATAACACCTTCATTGTACCTAGGTTTATAGAAGTTAAATAAGATCTTATTATATCTATTGCAAAATTATTAGCAAGAAAAATAACTTGGTATGATGAAATTTTTATAAGGAAATTAAATACAAATAAAATAAAATAAAAGTAGTAGACTATAACTAATTTAACGTTAATTTCAGTAAAGGAATTATCACATAAAATTAGAAATAGCCACCAATAGTAGAAATTTTAGCAAGTATTTGTCCCCTAGGTGCCAAGTCCTCTGTTTTGCATTTTAACATATATTGCCTCCAACCCTCATAGGAACACACTGTGTATAGGCAGTAATATTGTTTTAATTGTTTGTGTTTAATTGTTATGTCATTTATGAAAACATTTTGATATAAAATTATATTAAAACATAAATATATAGGACAGAACTCACAGGTCACTTCAGTTTCTTCATTTTTACTTTTTTCCCTAGAGATACCGCCACCCTACAGAGTCACATTAAAGAAACAACCTGTTATTAACTACAGTGGTCCAGATGTACATTTTGGTAATTCAGTTTGGAGCTATTCAGATAGTCTCTACTGAAGTGCCTTCACCCCAGAATTTTTTAATTCACATCTGCTGACTGAAACTAAAGTTCCCTTAGTGAGTAAAGAATGTTCAAATATGATGCATTAGCAAATGTTTCTTAGGTAGAATCTCTACTATTAGCTGTACTTCCTTTGTTCATTTGCAAACTTTGCTGTTTGCTGTTTAACTTTGCTGTTGCTGTTTTCCCCCTTAATTATACAGAAGACTGACAGAAAAAGTCTATGGATTAGACAAAAAGCTATAATAACATGAGAGAGAAAGAGAGAGAAGAAATTGCCCCTACCAGATGTTTACACATGATTAATTATTGCACATTCGGACAGACGACTGCAGATGAAAATTGGTGCTTGCCTGTCCTGGAGGCTGTTTGAGAACATAATTACCCATTCTGCTCTGGGGGTTGTGTTTTACTTTCATAACTCAGACATTGGTAAATGCATATTTTCCACTGCACAAACTTATTTAAGGGTCCTGTTTTAGCACCTGCATTAGAAAACATCCCTGCTCATGTAAAGTCCTATTTGTGATGACTTTTCTCTTAGTTCTTAAAATTACGAGGGCTTATTTGGGTACTTTTTAAAATAAAATTTTATTCCAAAAATATCTTTTCTCCTCAATTAACTGAACTGAAATCCATAGATAAAGTAAATGGATTTTAGTGACCCTTCTATACTAGGACCGAGTATTCCAAGAAGAATGGAATAAATTACACTACATTTCTAATTTCATTTAGAGCCTTAGCAGAAAAGAATGTGCTCTGTCAGTACACTGAGGAAAGGGATGAAGATAGCTTTGTTATGATCACTCCATTTGAAACATGACGCAAAATATTTTTCACCAACAGTAATAAAATAAATAAGCATGCTAGGTGTTATAGACTGACTGAATTGTTTCTTTTTCTAAATTCTTACATTGAAGTTCTAAACCCTGGTATTTGAAGATGGGTTTTTATAGAGGTAATTAAGGTAAAATCAGGTGACATGAGGGGTATTCCAATATGACTATTGCCGTTATAATAAGAGGAGATTAAGAACAGAAAAAAAGGATGACCATATAAGGACACAAGAAAGTAGTTATCTGTAAGCCAATGAGAGAGCCATAGAAGAAACCAACTCTGCTGACACCTTGATGTTGGAATTCTAGCCTCCAGAACTGTGAGGAAATACATTTATTGTCATTTTTGTTATGGCTTCCCTAGCAAACTAACAAGGTAGGCATTAAAGAAAACATGAGTGCAAGTTACTAGAGAGAGAAAAATGCTATAAAAATAATGCGAAGGTCATTGGTCAATAACTGGGTATAGATTTGTAATCACATGAATTAATCTGTATGAAATAAAATGGTGGTGAATTTGAGATAGAGACTATGCAATTGGTATGGAATTCTTTTTTTTTTTAATTATTTATTATTATTTTTTTTCCACTGTACAGCAAGGGGGTCAGGTTATCCTTACATGTATACATTACAATTACATTTTTCCCCCAGCCTTTCTTCTGTTGCAACATGAGTGTCTAGACAAAGTTCTCAATGCTATTCAGCAGGATCTCCTTGTAAATCTATTCTAAGTTGTGTCTGATAAGCCCAAGCTCCCGATCCCTCCCACTCCCTCCCCCTCCCATCAGGCAGCCACAAGTCTCTTCTCCAAGTCCATGATTTTCTTTTCTGTGGAGATGTTCATTTGTGCTGGATATTAGATTGGTATGGAATTCTTTATTTAATACGTCTAAATTATCAAAATACAGAAATTTCCAGGATGCCAAAGCACTAGCTCTGTTGAATTATTTATGAGATGCACAACATAATAAGGGAGTTCTTGGATAAACACTTTTATTTGTGTGATTATAGGGTTAGAAGAAACCTTGAGTCAATGTGGACCTCTTTCCTTTAACAGAAACCAAATAGAATATGCTTTCCAACCCACTCATGGACATGATTGCCTCTCTTCCCAATAGTAAGCCTCTGCAATTTTCCTTGATTTTATAACACTGATTTCTGCCAACCATGTCAGATTGGCAACATTTGGGACATGCATCATCTTCTCTCTTGTTAAATATTTTGGTTAATTCTCTGAGCTTTACACCCCCAAGTAAAGACAATATAAAGTGAAAAGCAGTCTTTGAAAGTACAAATTTCTTTCTAGAGTCAATATGCAGATTGCAGAATGATCAATAGGTTTTGTAACAGATACTTTCAGTTGGATGTCCTTGGGAAACAGATTTAATTTGTAATCTATAATCAGCTTTATCAAAAATGCAGAATGGAGAGGCTAATGTTTATTTTATGACTATCTTTTTGCTGATTCCATTAGATAATGCTTGTAAAGTGTTCACCAAGCTGATATTTACATTTCTTGTAAGAATTAATACCTTGAAGTTTATTTTGAGAATGCAACAAGGTGACAAGTTACTTTGATATTTTACTAACTTTATTACTAAAATTAAGGAACTGAGGATAAATTTTTCCTTGAGTCTAATGCAGACAAGAGGGGCTGTGGAGGAATTCATATTGAATCCAATCCCCCCTCTTTGCCCCTGCTGCCTGGTAAAAGGTAGATTTCATTGATTGCAAAAGTCACTGTCCAAACCTATTGTTATCAATCAGGCAATTTTTGCGTTCTAGTCATTCATTCAGTTGAGCAGAAAGCAGTGAACTAGAGCAAATTTTTATGGGAACTGCTGCCTTTCCTGCCTTATCATGTACTCTACTTAGGCAGGTTGCTAATCAGGTAGTTTTGTGACTGCAAGTTCAGAATAATTTGAGAAAATGACAGCTATTTATCAAATCTAAAGCAGAAGTAAAAATAGTTTCTACACAGTTTATACACTGAAAATAAAATTCATTTCTAAGAAAAGAGGCAATTTCTGTCTTGTAAGATGTAATGATAGAGAGTTCCCAATTTCCTTAAGAGGCAGCCTGTAGCTATTGTTGAGTGTGAGTTGTGGTTGCACCTCTAATAGGGAGGGAAATAATGTAAATGTATAATGCAAAAAGTGCCTTGGGAAAGTGCTCACTGCATTTAGCATAATCATTATTATGTTATATGATGCACTTAACTACAATTGAGTGCAAAACAGGCATGTATTAGATACCCCATGGTGAATTCTGACAATTACAGTTAACTTTATTTTAAAATGTATGTTTGTGTTTTGAAAGGAAAAAAGTTATTTTGGGGCACTAAAATAATCTCCCTACAATTTTTGTTATACTGAAAAGTAGAATTGTTTGTTTTGCTGAAGTATAGTTGAGGTCTGTTTATTCAAGATCTAAAAAACAGGAATCATCACAAAACTCTATTTCTAAAAAAAGCCTTAGTTGGAATATCTATTACATTAAATAATCTTCAGATATATTATCACAAATGAGACATCATTAGTATAAGAAAATTACAACTATTTTCGAGGATAGAAAATGTTGCTTTTCTGGTTGACATAGTGTATATTTTGAGTAAGGATATACCCATGCATTAGAGTGCTGTGTGTTGAATGAATTTCTGATGTTGCAGAAGTTGTGGCTGCAGTAGCCTCACCTCCTTCCAGCACCTGCATTAGCTTCCTTGGTTTTACTAATACCTAGGACACAAGTGGAAAGCAATCTTGCTAGACCTAGGTGAGGAATAGGGCTTGTCTAAGAGTTTTAGAGGTTTTGAATTTTAGGGCAGTAGGGAAAAAAAATAATAACATCTTATTAATTGCAAACCATGGACCAATATCTTTAAGCTGGAATTATTCATTATGACATCTAAAATATGAGTGATTAATTAGTCTTGTTTTAATCATTTTACTACCTGGGCTCTTTTTGATAAACCTGGCCATTTTGTGACCTCATTTAATTTGAAATTTCAAAAAATATCAAATAGAATATCTAAGGCTTAATCACTTAGAAACACTTACTATTCAAATTATGATAGATTTTACCCAGGGCATTCTGATATGTGCATTGAATACCTCCAACTGAATGTCACTTATTAAAAGTTAATGGAGGAGTTCATGTCATGGCACAGAAGAAACAAATGTGACTAGGAATCATGAGGTTGTGGGTTCAGTCCCTGGTCTTGATCAGTGGGTTAAGGATCCGGCGATGCCATGAGCTGTGGTGTAGGTTGCAGATGCAGCTCGGATCTGGCATTGCTGTGGCTCTGGCGTAGGCCAGCAGCTGTAGCTCCTATTAGACCCTTAGCCTGGGAACCTCCATATGCTGCGAGTGTGGCCCTAAAAAGACAAAAGACAAAGAAAAAAAGGGAAAAATAAATATCTGATATGTATTTATATGTAAACTTGTGCACTTAAAACTGTAATTTCATGTGATATATATGTCATGTTTTATGAAATATACTATTTAATTAATGCCTCGGTATGTTTTCAGTATATCGTACAAATTTTAAACTCAAAAGAACAGATTCTAAGACATAAAACCACCTGATTCTACCTTTGTGATAAGTTTGAGGGTTTTTTTGTTTTGTTTTGGTTTGGTTTGGTTTGGTTTGGTTTGGTTTTTTTTTGCTTTTAAGAACTGCACCTGTGGCATGTGGAAGTTCCCAGGCTAAGGTTTGGATCAGAGCTACAGCTGCTGGCCTATGCCACAGCAAGGCCAGATCCAAGCCACATTTGCGACCTATACCACAGCTCAGGGCAACACTGGATCCTAATCCACTGAGCAAGGCCAGGGATTGAACCAACATCCTCATGGATACTAGTCGGGTTGGTAACCCGCTGAGCCACAAGAGGAACTCCTAAGTGAGTTTTAATTAAGTAACAAAAAATGATGAGAATCAAAATCATTAGCAATAAGATATTTCTTCAGGTATCAAGGGAAGTGAAAAGAAAACCCATCCTTGGAAGCTAAGGAATTCATAAAGATTCATTAAGAATTAAGATGGGTAAGAAAAGGGACGATGAAAGAGTTGCACATGGTGATAAACTGGAGTCTGCTGACCATGACCTACCTCAGAACATAGGTCCATCGGTTCCCATGCACACTACCTTCTTTACAGCACAAAATTTGTTTATTCATGTCTGAGCAGAACAACCATGTCTTCCTATTTACTCTGTTTACATTAAGTAATGCATGAAAGATACCATTCTGTGAAACCACATTCCTACGGAGTCATACATGTTTTTACTGGCTAGACAGTATCATCTGCAAGATTTCAATTGTGTGCTATATTTAAATAGATTTTTGGATTGTGAAGATACTTCAGTAGAAATGAAGCAGGACTTAAGAATTAGCTCACAAAGTAATTATTAATTAGTATTACTTTCCCTAAAGCCAGAGAAGATCTTTGAGTAAAAGCTATAAATAGAATGGGATAAAATTTAAGAATATGTGGCCCTGGGTGGATACACATTAATGGCTCTCTTGCTTAGAAATCCTCATGCTTTTCCTAAATGAGACCACTCTTTTATTCCACTGTTATTCCACTGTCCCTTCAGTAAGTCAGGTTGAAAGACTGGGAAATGCCAATCTTCCCATTACATCACCCTCTGACACTTTGACATTCCCACCGTGAACAGAAGCTGGAAAGCAGCACTGTATTCTTTTCTTCTTGTTTAGCTGATTTCTAATGTAAAGAGGATTCCCTCTTATGAAATCCTCTTTTCACAAGTAATTAAGTAACATCCAGAGTAATTACTCCCTGTTTATCTAGCTGGGATCAAGGCTAGGATTAAAGTCCATTTGGTCAGTAATTTCATTTCCATATCAAGTTGCCTCAAGCAAGCAAGTAATCAGGCCATTGTGTGTATATTTTGAAGACCATCAGGTTATTATGAGAATTTCTACCCAATAGCTATTCAAATTTTATAACATTAGAAAATTTACTCTGTAATTAAAGGCATAAAAAGCATGCATTTATGACATTAGCAGGTCATTAAAATATATGTAAGTACCGCTATTAAAAAATGCTTAGTCTTAGAGATACTTTTCTGGGGAGCCATGTGTTTTGATAAAGTATATTCAAAAATTTGCACTTGCTCTGCCAATTTTTACTGCGCACTTCGCTGAAGAGGCAGAAGGCATTCTTTTCACTGTCAAATCCCCCCCCCAAAAAAAGTTACTTTATTCTTTCCTTTGAAATTATCTTGTCAGTTTGTTACTCTCTGCAAAAATAGAAACTTCATAAGAGCATAAACATTTTTTTCAAAGTAGTCACTGTTATAAATGAGTGAACCAACAAATGACTATATGGTCATATGAGATATAAGAAGGACATAGTTTTCTAATTTCCTAATAAATTTCTTATGAAACTTTTATAAGATTTTAGATTATTTTTATAGACAGAGTAGAAGAATGAGTAGTAACTAATACCTGCTGGCCTTTTCCTGGAAGGTAAACCTTTGAAAACTAGTTATGGCTTTGCTGCCTCATTATAGAGATTTGGAAAATCCATTTAACTTAACCTTCCCTGAGCTTCAGACTTGAAAAGATCGACACTTTTTCTGAATTGATGACAAAATTATGACATAGATATCTGGTTCCCTGGCATTCTTTTATATTATTCTCTTCTTCCTTCTCTTGGGATCATAACCATAGCCAATTTTGACTTGGCTGCCACCATTTTGCATCTGGTCAGTACTGGTTGCCTAGGAAACATATTTTGATTTCAGATCATCTCAGTAAGAAATTGAATTGGAAATGTCTAAGTTCTGTCCCCTTTCAGCTTGTCCTGCTTCCAATTATTTAGAATTCCAGTACCTTATAGAAATACTCTGCGGTTATTCCTTTCTAGGGTGAAAGAAGCAAGAGATCTCTTTTTTTAAGAACAGATGTCCAGAATAGAATCAAGAAGATTTAGTTTACAGTATATTTGTACCTAAAAATTCAACCAGATAAGTAGCCTTCCTAAAAAGAAAGAAGTGTGCCCCTAATAGAGTTGTCATTCATTCTGCTATTACATAATTTCATCTCTAGATTGATTGATATTAGTTGGAATTGAAATTAATTTCTTGGCAATTAAAATGCCACATGTCACATCTCACTTTTCCTTAATCTTTAAAGACTTTTCAGTATACCTATAGATTGAGAAAGGAAACAACTCTCCAAAATAAACACTAATTTACATTAGCCTTTTTTCATAATTAAGTATGTGTGTGACTATGTCTCTAAATAAATTACAATCTCTGAAGCTAGGTATAAGATTTTTTTTTCCTGACATTTCCCAAACTTTAACATCAGTACAATTAATAATAAAAAATATGTTTTTAGTTATTAAGATAGTTATCAATGTTTTAAGACAGATTTCATGGTCAATGAGACAATAAACCCTCCAAAATCCAAAAGTTTTGACAATAATGCTGCCAAGGAGAGGGTATGAAAAAGAGTGCTCCTCAAGGAAAAAAATCCTATTTTGTTTAAACTTCAATTCTTAGTTTGATTCATAGCAAGTTGCTCAGGAAATGAGTCCTGAATATATATATTTTTAAATTTTAAATAAATTATAAGAAATTATGACATGTATTTTAAGTTGGCATGCTTAGACTCCTTTAATAAGTGATCTTTTAAAGATCCTGAAATATTTTAAAGATCCTGAAATATTTTATCCTGAAAAACATAAGATTATATACAGCATGCCTATCTCTGGTAGTAGATCATTTTTTTTAAAACAAAAGTCAAGAAAATATGAAACTCTTATTCATGTATATATTCACTTCTAAGTGGATACAATATATATAACATCTTTTTGTAAGTAGGAATGAACAGAGAAGTCAGTGGGAAAAGGAAGCAGAAGAATTTTAGAAACCTATTTTGGGAACATTCCTTTCTGGTTTAAAAAATCAGGTTGATGAAATTCAGGAAGAAATTCAATTTTTAAATATTTTTAGACTTTAAACACCCACACAGAGCGCCCTCAGACTCTTTAAATCAGATAGAATTAAAGTGTCCTGTCAAATCTGGACCTAAAATTAAAACATCCTATCAAATCTGTAGAAAGAACAATAAAATCAATACTCTGAGTACTTTAATTTGAATGGCTATTTTACTATTTTATCCTGACCTGGGATGATGATACGTCAATATTTATGTGATCTTTAAAGTATATTATATTGTGTCTACAACAACAGTACTCATTTCAGCAAAGCATGATCATTTTTTAAATATGCAGAGCTTGTGCAAATGTCAACACTGATAAAGTTGCATAATATATTCCTAATTGAACATTGAGGTAGACTCTAGTTTTTTCTTCTGCCAATAACAATTAAGACATATGGCTCTTTGTGCAGCAGAATGAGTTAATAAAATTGTAAATTTATGGAGGTTTTCAAATGCCAACATAACAGAGAAGGCAAGAAATAAAGAAATAAGGAATATGGTTATAATCCTTCTCAAACTATTAAAAGGCTTAAGAAAAGTATGACATTTTGCCTTCATTTACACTTTTTTATTCTAAGGAGTTTATATTTTTGAGAAAAGTCTTACAGAGGCTTAATAATCCAATGTCACTTAGTTAAGAATTTAACAATGTACAATCAGATATGGAATGTTTGACCATTGGGGACCTGCTATATATATAGCACAGGGAATTCTATCCAGGAATCTGAAAAAGAATGAATGTTGTGTATATGCATAGCTGAATCACTTTGCTGCGCAGCAGAAATTATCACAACAGTGTAAATCAACTATACTTCAATAAAACTTTAAAAAAGGCAAAAACAAGACAAAACAAAATAATTCAATGAATCACTTATGTGGTAGAGAATAAAATTATGTGAAGTCTGGGCCATTCTGGAAACATAGACCATATGGTCACCAGAAGGATAGGTGACAGGCTACACAAGAAGGTACTTTCTAAGTTTGTCAATTTGACACCTAATTTTAATCAAGTGCATATTTTTCCAATAGATACTTAAACATCTAACCGAGATAATTTATAGGTAGAATATTTAGGAAAAAAAACCTTAAAGTTACAAAATGTTGACTCTCTAGGTGGTTAAATGTTGCTTTTGTATACATGACTAAGTCCAATTTTAATTTTATTGATTTGAGCCGTCTTCCTTTCTTTCTTGATGAGTCTGACTAAAAGTCTATCAGTTTTCTTTTTTCAAAGAACTAGCTTTTAGTTTCATTGATCTTTTCTATTCTTTTTGCCATCTCTATGTCATTTATTCTAACTCTAATCTTTATTATTTCTTTCCTTCTACTAACTTTGAGTTTTGTTTGTTCCTCTTTCTCTACCCAGAATTGGGATTGTTGGATCATATGGAAATTCTCTTTTTAATTTAATATTTTTTTTGAAAACTCCTTGCTGTTTTCCATAGTGGGCTGTACCAAACTACACTCCCACCAACACAGTGCACAAGTGTTCTCTTTGCTCCACATTCTTGCTGACACTTGTTATCTAGTGATTATTTGAAGATAGCCATTCTAACAGGTGTGAGGTTATATTTCATGGAGATTTTGATTTGCATTTTCCTTATAATTAGTGATGTGAAGCATCTTTTTGTGTACCTATTGGCGGTTTGTATGTCTTCTTTGGAAAAATGTCTAAAAATATCAGTTTCCTCTGTCAATGTTTAATCAGATAGCTTGGTTTTTTTTGTTGTTTGTTGGTTGGTTTTATTTGTTGTTCTTGAGTTGTATGAGTTTTTAAAATCTAGTTTGGATATTAACCCTGTTAAAATAAATACAAAATGTAAGCAAAACTAAACCTAGCATATTTTATGAACATAAGCAAAACAATTTTTTTATCGTAAATGCCTCTGACAATCCTAAATAAAAAGGAAATTTAAGTCATCTTTCTTAAAATGGTATGAGATAATCATTTGTAGCAAATCCCCTGTTGTCTAAAAATTCCAACTATAATAACTAATCGCTGTAAAGGTTAATAACTTCTTTGTTTTCACTTCATAAGCCATCCTGTAAATTCATGCCTGAGCTCCTTATCAGTCTTTGAATTTGGCAGCTCCCATTTGCAAACTTTTCTTTATGTATAAACTCTTACTAAATGCTATTTATTGAGTTAGTGGTTTTAGTTTCACTGTGTCTGTATTTTTGACAGTGGTTTATCAGATAAATGCTTTTCAAATATTATCTCATGTTCTGTTGGTTGCTTTTTCATTTTGTTGGTTGTTACTTTTGCTGTGCAAAAGCTTTTAAAATTTGATGTGTCCCCTCTTAGTTGTTTTTTACCTTTCTTACTTGTGCTTTTGGTATCATAAGAAAAAATTGCCAAGACCTATGTCAGAGAGCTTTGTCCCTATGTTTTCTTCCAGAATTTTATAGTTCTGTGTGTTATATTTAAGCCTTTAGTGAATTTCAGTTCATTTTTGGTAACCGATGTAAGACAGGAGTCCAATTTATTTTTTGGCAGGCCATTATCCAGTTTTCACAACACCATTTATTGAAGAGACTGTCCTTTCCATATTGTGCATCCTTAGTGCCCTTGTCAAATATTAGTTCATTGTATATGCAAGGGTTTATTTCTGGGTTTTCAATTCTGTTCCATCTGTCTATGTGTCTATTTTTATGCCAGTACCATACTCTTGTACTACTATAGCTATGTATTATATCTTGAAAGGAAGAATTTGGTGCCTTCTTAGATGCAGGATGTTCTTTCCTAAAGTATATTTTGAGGCTTTCTCAGATATTATAAGGATACACCTGCTCCCTGCTTCTTCTTCCTTCTTGTGGCAGAATTATTTTTAAAAAATTTTATTGGAGTATAGTTGATTTATAATATTACATTAGTTTCAGGTTATGGCAAGGTGAATCAGTTATGCTTATAAATATATCCATTTTTTCCTACATAACTTATTGCAAACTATTGAAGTAGATTTTCCTGTGCTATGGAGTAGGTTCTTATTAATCATGTATTTTCTATAGAAGTGTGTACATGTTAGTCCCATTCTCCCAATTCCTCCCTTCCCTCAATGATTTTACCTATGGTAACCATGGATTGGTTTTGAAATCTGAGAGTTTGTTTCTATTTCATAAATAAGTTCTTTTGTATAATTTGTATTAGATTCCACATATAAGTGCTATAATTTGATATTTATCTTTGTCTGACTTACTTCATTTACTACACTTATTTTTAGGTCCATCCATGTTGCTGCAGATGACTTTATTTCATTTTTTTGCATGGCTGGGTAATATTCCATTGTATATAAATACTACATCTATGTCCAGTCCTCTGTTGATGGACATTTAAGTTGCTTCCATGTCTTGCTTATTGTAAATAGTGCTGCAATGAACATTAGAGTGTAAGTATCTTTTTGAATTATGATTTTCTCTGGATATACACCTAGGAATGGGGTTGCTGGCTCATATGGTAGTTTTATACCAGCTTTTTACAGAACCTCCATACTGTCCTCCATAGTGGTTGCACCAATTTACATTCCCACCAATGGTATAATAGAGTTCCCCTTTCTCTATACCATCTCTACCATTTATTGTTTTTATACTTTTTGATGTTGACCATTCTGACTGGTGTGGGGTAATACCTCATTGAAGATTTGACTTGCACATTTCTAATAATGAGTAATGTTTTGCAGCTTTCCATGTGTTTTTTGACTCTCTATGTATTTGGAGAAATGTCTGCTTAGATACTCTGCCAATTTTTTTATTGGTTTCTTTTTGTTTGTCTTTTTGGATATAAAGCTCCATGAGACATTTGTATATTTTGGAGATTCTTAAGCTTATATATCTTCTTTAGATACTACAATATACCACACTGGCTGCTAATAGCCTTTCTTTTGTTTTCCTGAAGGTGGCATTACAGCTCAAGTTTATTGTTTCTCCCTTGCCAGGTGACCCTGGCTGGTATACCTTCTGTGTTCCCTGTCTACCAAAGCACTCACTCTTGCCCTCTTGAGTGCTCACAAGAAGACAACCACAGAGTAAAGAGAGGTGTTGTTTGGCGTACTGGCATTCTGTGATGTGTCCTTGGGTCAGCTGAAGGAATCTGTGGGAGAGGATTTTCCTGCAATTCAAAGGCAGGCTTCCTGATGGAGTCCAGAATTCAGTCAACAGGAGCCAAGTAGCTTTCATTGCTGCTCCTCTCAGAGGATTTTTATTTTTATTTAATTAATTAATTTATTTATTTTTTCCATTGTACAGCATGGGGACAAAGTTACACTTACATGTATACATTTTTTTCCTCCCATGTTCTATTGTGATGTAAGTATCTAGACATAGTTCTCAATGCTACACAGCAGGATCTCATTGTAAATCCATTCCAAGAGCAATAGTTAGCATCCGATAACCCCAAGTTCCCAATCCCTCCCACTCCCACACTCTCTCCCCAGGCAGCCACAAGTCTATTCTCCAAGTCCATGATTTTCTCTTCTGTGGAAATGTTCATCTATGCTGTATATTAGATTCCAGTTATAAGTGATATCATATGGTATTTGTCTTTCTCTTTCTGACTTATTTCCATCCATGTTGCCGCAAATGGCATTATGTCATTCTTTTTTTATGGCTGAGTAGTATTCCATTGTGTAAATATACCACTTCTTCCTAATCCAATCTTCTGTCAGCGGACATTTGGGTTGTTTCCATGTCTTAGCTATTGTGAATAGAGCTGCAATGAACATGCGGTTGCATATGTCTTTTTTAAGGAAACTTTTGTCCGGATTTATGCCCAAGAGTGGGATTCCTGTGTCATATGGTAGTTCTATGTATACATTTCTAAGCTATCTCCATACTGTTCTCCATAGTGGCAGTACCAGCTTATATTTCCATCAACAGTGCAAGAGGATTCCTTTTTCTCCACACCTCCTCCAGCACTTGTTATTTGTGGACTGATGAATGATGGCCATTCCGACTGGTGTGAGGTGGTATCTCATGGTAGTTTTGATTTGCATTTCTCTAATAATCAGGGATGTTGAGCATTTTTTCATGTACTGGTTGGCCATCTGTATATCTTCCTTGGAAAAATGTCTATTCAGGTCTTTTACCCATTTTTCCATTGATTGATTGGCTTTTTTGCTGTTGAGTTGTATAAGTTGCTTGTATATCCTAGAGATTAAGCCCTTGTCCATTGCATTGTTTGAAACTATTTTCTCCCATTCTTTAAGTTGCCTTTTGTTTTCTTTTTGGTTTCTTTTGCTGTGCAAACGTTTGTCAGTTTGATTAGATCCCATCGGTTTATTTTTGCTTTTATTTCTGTTGCTTTGGGAGACTGACCTGAGAAAATATTCATGAGGTTGATGTCAGAGAGTGTTTTGCCTATGTTCTCTTCCAGACGTTTGATGGTGTCTTGTCTTATAGTTAAGTCTTTCAGGCATTTTGAGTTTATTTTTTGTGCATGGTGTGAGGGTGTATTCTAATTTCATTGCTTTACATGCAGCTGTCCAGGTTTCTCAGCAATGCTTGCTGAGTAGACTTTCTTATTCCCATATCATGCTCTTGCCTCCTTTGTCAAAGATGAATTGACCATAGGTGTCAGGGTTTATTTCTGGGTTCTCTATCCTGTTCCATTGGTCTGTCTGTCTATTTTGATACCAGTACCACACTGTTTTGATGACTGTGGCTTTGTAATGTTGCTTGAAGTCATGTAGAGTTATCCCTCCTGCTTGGTTTTTGTTCCTCAGGATTGGGCAATTCTGGGCCATATAAATGTTTGGATTGTTTGTTCTAGTTGTGTGAAAAATGTCATGGGTAACTGGAAAGGGATTGCACTGAATCTGTAGATTGCTTTGGGTAGCATGGCCATTATTAAAATATTGATTTTTCCAATCCATGAACATGGAATATCATTTCATTTCTTTACATCTTCTTTAATTTCTTTGATTAATGTTTTATAGTTCTCAGCATATAAGTCCTTTACCTCCTTGGTCAGGTGTATTCCTAGGTATTTGATTTTTGGGGATGCAATTTTAAAAGGTATTGTATTTTTGTATTCCTTTTCTAATATTTCACTGTTAGTATACAGAAATGCGACTGACTTCTGAATGTTAATCTTATAGCCTGCTACTTTACTTTGCTGAATTTGTCAATCAGTTCAAGGAGTTTTTGGGTTGAGTCCTTAGGGTTTTCTATGTATAGTATCATGTCATCTGCATACAGTGACAGTTTTACCTCTTCTCTTCCTACTTGGATGCCTTTTATTTCTTTTGTTTTTCTGATTGCTGTGGCTAGGACTTCCAAAACTATGTTGAATAGCAGTGGTGAGAGTGGGCATCCCTGTCCAGATTGGAGTGAGAAGGCTTTCAATTTTTCTCCATTGAGCATTATATTTTCTGTAGTTTTCTCATAAATGGCTTTGATTATTTTAAGGTATGTTCTATACCCACATTGGCGTGAGTTTTGATCATGAATGGATGTTGGACTTTGTCACATGCTTTTTCTGCATCTATTGAGATAATCATGTGTTTTTTTGACTTTTCTTTTGTTAATGTGGTGTATGCATTGATTGATTTGCATATGTTGAACCATCCCTGTGAACCTGAGACTAACCCCACCTGGTCATGGTGTATGATCTTTTTGATATGTTGTTGGATTCGGTTGGCTAAAATTTTGTTGAGAATTTTTGCATCTATATTCATCAAAGATACTGGCCGATAGTTTTCTTTCTTAGTGGTATGTTCATCTGGTTTTGGAATTAGGGTGATGGTGGCATCATAGAATGTCTTTGGGAGTGTTCCTTCTTCCTCAACCTTTTGAAAAAGTTTAAGGAGGATGGGCACCAGATTCTCTTTGTATGCTTGGTAGAATTCACCTGTGAAGCCATCTGTTCCTGGGCTTTTATTTGTAGGGAGTGTTTTTATGACATATTCAATTTTATTTCTAGTGACCAGTCTGTTCAGTTGGTCTGTTTCTTCTTGATTCAGTTTTGGCAGGCTGTAAGATTCTAGAAAATTGCCCATTTCTTCCAGATTGTCAAATTTGTTGGCATGTAGTTGTTCATAGTATTCTGTTATGGTTTTTTGTATTTCTGCAGTATCCATTGTGATTTTTCCTTTTTCATTTCTAATTTTGTTTATTTGGGTTCTACTCTCTTCTTAATGAGTCTAGCCCGGAATCTGTCAATTTTGTTTACCTTTTGAAAGAACCAGCTCTTGGTTTTATTAATTTTCTCTATTGTTTTTTGAGTCTCTATTTTATTGATTTCCTCTTTGATCTTTATAATTTCCTTCCTTCTGCTGACTTTAGGTCTTTTTTGTTCTTCTTTTTCTAAATCATTTAGGTGGTGAGTTCAGTTGTCAATTTGAGATCTTTCTTCTTTTTTGAGGAAGGCCTGTATTGCTATGAACTTCCCTCTGAGCACTGCTTTTGTGGGGTCCCATAAATTTTGAGTGGTTGTATCTTTATTATCATTTGTCTTGAGGTATTTTTTTAATTTCCTTCTTGATTTCTTCTTGACCCATTGGTTTTTTAGTAACATATTGTTTAGTCTCCATGTAGTAGGTTTTTCCTTATTTCTTTTCCTGTGTTTGATTTCTAATTTCATGGCATTGTGGTCAGAGAAGATACTTGAAATAATTTCTATGCTCCAAAATTTGTTGAGGTTAGCTTTGTGCCCTAATATGTGATCGATTCTTGAGAATGTTCCATGTGCACTTGAGAAGAATGTGTATTCTGATTTTTTTTGGATGTAGTGTCCTGAAGATGTCAATTAAGTCTAACTTTTCTATTGTTTCCTTTAGGATGTCTGTTGCTTTATTGGTTTTCTGTCCATTGATGTGAGCGGGGTATTAAAGTCTCCTACTATGATTGTATTCCCATCAATTTCTCCCTTTATGTCTGTCAATATTTGTTGTATGTATCTTAGTGATCCTAAATTTGGGGCATATATGTTGACGATAGTAAATATCCTCTTCTTGAATGGATCCATTAATCATTAAATAGTGTCCTTCTTTGTCTTTCTTTATGTCTTTTGTTTTAAAGTCTATCTTGCTTGATATGAGTATTGCAACTCCTGCTTTCCTGTCATGTCCTTTGGCATGACATATTTTTTTACCGCCCCCTCACTTTCAATCTATATGTTCCCTTTGTCCTAAGGTGAGTTTCTTGTAGGCAGCAGATTGAAGGTTTTTGCTTTTTTATCCACTCAGCCACTCTGTGTCTTTTGATTGCGCATTCAGTACATCGACATTTAAGGTGATAATAGATAGATGAATATTTATTGCCATTTTAAAGCTCATTTTCCAGTTGATTCTATGATTTTCCATTCTAACTTTCTTTTTTTGGTTGGATGGTCACCAATTATTATCTTCTTGTGTGTTTCTCTTTTCATTTTTTGTGAATGTAATGTTTGGATTTGATTTGTGGTTGCCCTGTTTTTTAAGTATGTTAACCCCTTCCTATAATTGTGTGTTTTATCCTGATAGTCCTGTAGGAAAGAAAAAAAAAGAAAAAAAAAGAAAATTAAAAAAAGAGTCTATGTATTTCCTTACTTCCCTTGCCCACATCTTATGATTGTGATGTCTCTTTTTTTTTTCTTTTTAATTTTATTTTGTTTTAAACATGTTCATGATTAAATCTGTATGCTGGCTTATTTGAGTTGCCTCTCTCTGATTGCGGTTTCTTCAATATTAGTTCTTTTTTAGCTTTTTTTGTTGGAAAAAAATTGTATTTCCCCTTCTATTTTAAATGATGTTCTTTCTGGATAGAGTATTCTAGGTTGCATATTTTTTCCTTTCAGCACTTTAAATATCTCTTGCCATTCCCTCCTCGCCTGTAGAGTTTCTGTGGATAAAGCAGCTGATAACCTTATGGGGGTTCCCTTACAAGTGACACTTTGCTTTTCTCTTGCTGCCTTTAGGATCCTCTCTTTGTCATTAACTTTTGCCATTTTTATTATGATGTGTCTTGGTGTGGGTCTATTTGGGTTTAACCTGCTTGGGACCTCTGTGCTTCCTGTATCTTGAACTCAGCATCTTTTAGATTTGGGAAGTTTCCAGAGAAAATTTCTTCAAATATATTTTCCATCCCCTAATCTTTTTCTACTCCTTCTGGAATTCCTATTATGTGTAGATTGGCCTGCTTTATATTATCCCATAGGTCTCTTATATTGCTTTCATGTTTTTTTCATTTGGTTTTCTGTCTGCTGTCCTGTTCTATCTTCCACATCACTAATTCATTCTTCTGTATTATCCACTCTGGTTTTTACTGCCCTTAGCTCAGTTTGTATCTCGGCAAATGAATTTTCTAGTTTTTCTTGGCTCTTCCATATATTTTCTAGTTCCTTTCTGAGGGCATCTACATTACCATTCATATCTTCTCTTAATTCCGTCAGTATTTTCACTATTTCCCTTTTGAACTCCAAGTCTGTCAGACTGCAGAAGTCTGTTTCATTTTTGACTGCTTTAGGTGAGTTCTCCTGTTGGTTTAGCTGGGGGTGGTTTCTCAGCTTCTTCATCATGCTTGCTATTTTCTTTTTCTTGGTGGAGGTGTACTCCCCATGGCTGGGCAGGGTTTGCCTTGGCACTGCTGTGGAATGTTTCCCGAGGACTGGCGGTGTTGGCTGGTCTTCTTTGAGGCAGCGTGGCTTTTTCTGAGGGTGGGCAGGGCTAGCAGGGTCGCTCTGATTCAAAGGAGGACTTCCTGAGGGCAGGTGGGACTGACATGTCCACACTGTGATGGAAGCAGATTTTGTGTAGCCAGGCAGAGTATGCTCTGGTGTTTCTGGGCTATGGAGCTCTTCCAGGGGGCTGGCAGTGCTGGGTGCTGCTCCACAGGAGTGCAGAACCTCCTGAGGGTGAGAGCAGCTAGCCAGGCCTCTGGGAGACAAAGGGGTTCTTCCCCAGGGCAGCCAGAACTGGTAGGACTGCCGCACAATGGCACCAGATATTCCATGGCCTGCCGGAGCTTGCTCTAGCTCTTCTGGGCTGTGGGACTCTTCCAGGGGGCTGACAGTGGTGGGCAGCTGTTCTGTAGGAGTGCAGCACCTCCCAAGGAGGGGCCAGCTTGCCAGGCTGCTGGGAGACAAAGGGGCACTTCCCCAGGGCTGCTGGGCTTGTCAGGACATCCCCACAATGGAAGCAGATTTTGTGCAGCCAGGCAGAGCTTGCTCTAGCTTTTCTGGGCTGCAGAACTTTTCCAGCTGGGCAGCTGCTCCATGGGAGTGCAGCACCTCCCAAGGGCAGGAGCTGCTAGCCAGGCTGCTGGGAGACAAAGAGGCACTTCCCCAGGGCAGCTGGAACTGGTAGGACTGCCCCACAATGGAAGCAGATTTCCTGTGGCCTGCCAGAGCTTGCTTTAGCTTTTCTGGGCTGCAGGACTCTTCCAGGGAGTTGGTAGTGCTGGGCATCTGTTCCACAGGAGTGCCTGCTCCTGGGAACTAACCTCCAGAGCTGAGGGCTCAGTGCCCAGCCCCCACCTGAGCACCTGTGTTTTTGGTTACTGTGCCAGTAGTTCAGATGATCTGTTCAGCTCTTACTCTGCTTTTCAGATCTCAGACCTACTGCTGCACTCCTCTTGGCGTCTGGAGATCCCTCCAACTCAATTGATCTTTCCATAGATTAGGTGACTTTCAAGGGTGTGGGATCCCTTTCTCCTCCACAGTTCCCTTTCAGGAGCACCTGTCCAGCCCCGATTCCCCTTCTCTCATTCTCCTCTTTTTACACAGTTATGTCACGAGATTCTTGCTGTTATTGGTGTTTAAGTTCTGCTGGCAGCATTTGATTGCTGTTCTAGGAGAGTCATTTAACATGTAGATATGTTTTTTTGTGTGTGTTTGTGGGAGAGGGTGATCATGTCCCCCTACTCTTCCGCCATCTTGCTTTCCTCCCTCCCAGAGGTCTTATATGCCACTCTCCTGATCTGCTCTCGCCCTCATTTATGGAGCCCCACAACAAGGTTCTGAATATTGTGAGGGAAAAAGGAGTCTCTTCAGCAGCATCCCACATGGCTGGGGGAGTCAGACATTCACCACTGGCTTTCTCTTTCCCCTGAGGGAGAAACTATGAGCTGTGCCACCTTGGGGATGCTGGCAAAGTCAAGTTGTTCTTACCCACTCCATCTTTTTTTTTTCTCCAATGAAATGCTTCTCTTCTAGAAACCTGAACTTTCACAAAAGTTCTCTTGTCCTTAGTTAAGCACCCCCCTCTCCCAAGTAAGTGTTCTATAGGCATTAACCACAGCCAAGAGGAGCTATGGCTGGTTCAGCCTCCTTTAATTTCCATGACTGGTACTAAAATCTGTCTGCTTATTACCCAGGGCACAAGTAGTGACTTCTCCTGGTTCCTTGGCATGTGGTACTGGGTCCCATAACTTCCACAAAGACTTCTGTTCATAGATTTTTGTTGTTGAAAGGAAGGACAAAAAGAAGGGATGGCTTTTGTTGACATGATGATGATGTCATTCCCAAATTAATTTTTTGTTTTGCCTTAATAATTTTATACAATTTAATCTGTTTTTTTCAGATAAAGAAATTTAAGTGTTGTAGTTACCTCACATAGCTTGCAAGTAGACCAACTTGGATTTAACCCAAATCATCATGCTTACTCATCTAAATGAGAAAACTAAGTTTAAGCTCAAGAAAATATTTTCTCAAACTTGATTTTTGGCCCACCTTTCATGACAAAACCAAACTCTTATAAAGTGGTTAGATATAAAATCAAAAGAATTGAAGAAGGTGAATATAGAATTCTAACCTTTATTTTAGCTCCTGGAACTATTCAAGAGCCAAAGGTGTCTTATTAGAAATACAGAACAGATATCACATAGGTGATATGAACACAAATAGATATTCTGTGTTACCTTTATCTATATTTACTGTTTTAACTGCATTTTGCTAAACCCTCCTACATTGAAGCATCATGCTAAGTGCTTTACATGTGTTATATAATACTAGCAACAAAGCTAGGAGCTTGTAATTATTAATTGGCTGATTTATAAAATGAGAGATCTAACTCATAGAAAACAGGCCAGTTGTTCAAACTGCATAGCTAATATGCCAGTAAGTGGGAAAATCAGAGTAACACCAAGGGAAGATATGCTGTAGGGCTTTAACTATTAAAAACAGCCAATAATTAATGGCTTAAAAATTAAATCAGTACAACTTGTTAGAAAGAGAGTAATGAAATTTGACAGAAAGTAATGGATAGGAATTAATATATATAAATAGGGAATAAAAGCATTTGACTTTTTGTAAACTTTGATGTAAAATATTAAACTCAAGTGTTTTGGCCCTCATTTTCTCTGCAAATAAAGCCAAGAAAATGTGAAATATAACATTCATCTTAATAATAAATACGGTAAAATGAACATTCATTCAAGGGCTTTTTCTTGACTAGTGAATTGGCAGGCTGATGAAACTCCTTATTGGAACAAAAATATTCCACAGAGCAATTTGATAATATCCATCAAAATAGTTTTGTATTAATTTAGCATATTAAATCAAATGCATTAAAGTATATCCATAAATGTATACTCCTGTGTGTATAAATACAAGCAGAATGTTATGGAAAAATTTGTCCAATGTTTGATAATAATTATTTCTCTTTATGACTTAGAGAAAATTTTGTCTTCTGAAGTATTTCTGTATAGTTAAATTTTCACAGGGGTTTGTTGCTCTTTGTAAACAAAATACCAAAAAAAATACAGAAGTCTATTTAAAATACATTTTGATATTTTCTACATAAAATTATTTTTTCTTATATTTTGACATTGGTATTGTGAATATATAGGAACATGAAATAATAAAAATTCATCTAGAATAATAAAATAGTGTCTTCATATGTTTTTCAATTCTTAAGTGTATCTTTATAAAACCTGTCTTAGAAATACTAGATTTAAAAAAAAAAAACCTCTTGTAATTAAAATTAATACCAAAAGCCTGTATAATGTGTACAAATTTTAGATTGTTTTATACACAGAAAGACGGTCTGTAAATACTCTGAATTCTTAGTTTTTCATTTTACCGAAAGAAATGCCAATCCAGGAGTTCCTGTCGTGGCGCAGTGGTTAATGAATCCGACTAGGAACCATGAGGTTGTGGATTCAGTCCCTGCCCTTGCTTAGTGGGTTAATGATCCGGTGTTGCCGTGAGCTGTGGTGTAGGTTGCAGACGCGATTCAGATCCCGCATTGCTGTGGCTCTGGTATAGGCCGGGGGCTACAGCTCCGATTCAACCCCTAGCCTGGGAACCTCCATAAGCCACGGGAGTGGCCCAAAGAAATAGCAAAAGAAAAAAAAAAGAAAAAAAGAAATGCCAATCCAGTAATTCTATGTCTCTGGTTCCTCTAAGAGTATTAAAGAAAAGTTGGAAAGCATTTTTATTCATGTTCCTATGTGCTAGATCATCTTGTACTTTGTAAATGATATATGATTCCTATACCTTTATCTTGCACAAGGACATGTAATTAGTAAATAAAATTTTCCAGTGTTAGTAATTACCTATTGACTTCTTTATATTATACATTATTTTTCCATTTTGCAAAATGCTGTTATCTTTTACTTTCATGAGTACCTCGGCCTTTGGTTTAATGAAATCAATAATAATATTTATTGAGCATCAAATTTGTTTAGGATGCATAGATTATGGATGCTATGTGGGCAGGGCAGCATTAATGTACTAAAGAACAAGCTGTGAGGGATCCTGGATTTTAGTTCTATCATTACCCCTTTCTCAAGCTATTAAACCTTAAATATATCTTCCACATATAACATCCTGTTTCTTCATCCACTGAGTAAATCAAATCAGAATCCTTCCCCATCTCTGATTTCCACAAAGAGTGAAACACAAAACAAGGGGAAATAAAGCATTTCAAACATGAATTGAAAGGGCTCAGCTTCTTATATAGTGGGTTGCTGTTTCAAACACTATCTGATTCCAGTAGAAAGTATAGCATTGTTTAATTCTCATGTCCAGTGTGTATTTGAATACCTAAAAATGATCTAGCGTGAAAATGGTCTTTGTGCTACCTATTTAAGAAGCTAACTAGGTCATCATATTGCAACTTTAGTATAGGGAGGAAATGGTGTATTCTCTACTTCAATCTCCTTTTTAATTGCTTTTATTGGCACATTCTGTGTCTGGATAAACTTTCTTTTTATAATCTCTATATATTATTACTTTAAAATATTCTACTCTTAATTTTGTCTAAAGCCAGAGTACCATAAATGTCTCTTAGGTCCCCAGTGGGACACTAATTCAGGAGTTTGAAAAGAAGAAATGGTTTTATTGTGGCTAGAGTTCTTTATATAAACACTCCCCAGCAGTTTTTCTTTTCTCATATAGGAGACCTACTTCTTTATTTTTTAATTTTATTGGAATATTGTTGAATTAACAAAGTTGTATTAATATCAGGCACACAGCAAAGTAAATGTGTGTTTATATATATATATATATATATATATATATATATATATATATATATATATATATAAAATGTGTGTATAGGTTATTACACAGTATTGAATAGATTACCCTGACCTTTTTACCTATCTATTTTGTATATAGTAGTCTGTATACATCAATCCCAACCCCTAATTTATCCCTCCTGCCAGTGTTTCCTCTTTGGTAAATGTAAGTTTGTTTTTAAAATATTTGAGTATGTTTCTGTCTTATAAGTTCTATTGTATCTTTTTATAAGATCCCATATATTAATGATCTGATATGATATTTTGTCTACCTTACTTCACTCAGTATGATAACTTCTAGGTCTATCCATGGTGCTGCAAATGACTTTGTTTCATTATTTTTCATGGCTGGATAATATTCCATTGTACATATATACCACATCTTTTTTATCCATTCCTCTGTTGATATACATTTAAGTTGCCTCCATGTCTTGGCTATTTAAAATAGTGCTGCAGTGAGCATTGGGGTTCATGCATCCTTTTGAATTATAGTTTCCTCTGTATATATACCCAGGAGTGGGATTGCTGTATCATATGTTAGATCTATATTTAGTTTTTTAAAGAAACCTCCATATTGTTCTCCATGGTGGTTGCAGCAGTTTACATTCTCACCAAAGTGTAGGAGAGTTCCCTTTTCTCCACATCCTCTACAGCACTTATTATTTGTAGATTTTTTGATAATGGCCATTCTGACTGGTGTGAGATGATATCTCATTGAAGTTTTGACTTGCATTTCTCTAATAATGAGTGATGTTGAACATCTGTGCCTTTTGGCCATCTGTCTTTCTTCTTTGGAGAAATGTCCTTTGAGATCTGACCAATTTTTAATTGAGTTCATTTTTATTTGATATAAATCTGTGCAAAGTTTTTGTATATTTTGGTGATTAATCCCTTGTCAGCCACCTTTTTGTAAAGATTTTCTCCTACTCTGTGTGTTGTCTTTTTGTTTTGCTTATGATTTCTTTTGCTGTGCAAAAGCTTTTAAGTTTAATTAATCATATTTGTTCATTTTTGTTTTAATTTTCATTACCCTAAGAGGTGGATCAAACAAGATTTCATTGTGATTTATGTCAAAGAATGTTCTGCCTATGTTTTCCTCTAGGCGTTTTAGAGTATCCATTCTTACTGTAAAAGAATGAAATTACAGCACTATACGTAAAAATAAACTCAAAATGATTAAAGACATACTTCTAAAGAAAGAAAAATTTAAGCCTCCTTAAGAAAGTTTTTTCATATTGTAATAGCTTATAAAATTTATTGAGTTCTCTGTGCCAGAAATTAATGTTTTTTTCCATATAGTAAGTCTTTTTTTTTTCTTTCCAACAATTCTCAGAGGCATATAATGAAACCAAGATGTAGAAATTTGAACAATTTTTCCAGAGTCACAGGTATTTAATGGCAAAGTCAGGATTTGAATCTAAAAGTCTGATCCAAGAGCAGTTGTGCTTATCAGATCTGCTCGACTGCATTCACATCTTATATTTTTTCTCCTATGTGGACTCGTAATCTACTTATCAAACCTAATGTTAATATGATAACATTACGTTGGAGAATCTTAGAGAAACAAGGGTCCTTTCAATTAATTCTATGTAGATGTGGATTTATTTTGTTTGGTGGTAGCAATTTTAAAAGGAAGAAAAAAGATCTTTCAAGGTGGTTTTAAACCTACTAAATTGGCTGATGGATTAAATATTTTTGAACATCACTAATGTGTAATTGTCCAGAAAGAGAACACACTTCTGCACTGGTAAACTAGAACTACAATAAGGTTAAGCAAACTCAATAGTGAATAAGGAAATTTATTCCCATTTTTTTCTTAATCTCCAAAATGTGTTTGTTACTTTTAATAAAGAGGTCTAGAAAATGTCTTCTATTGTGTGTGTGCATGTATATTGTGAGTGTGTGTGTATCTGGGTGCATGCTTAAATTTGTCAATGTGTTTTCACCATGCCATTTAATAATATCAGTACTGAATTTATAAGATAGGCCAGAATTTCTGGATTTTGGATAATGCTATGTTAAATAAACTAATTGAGTAAAATAAAACAAATGAATAAAAAATAAACCATTAGCAAGCGAATAAATAAAAAAAAACTTGATCATTACAGCAACTTCACCTGCATAAAGCTGTTACACTTTAGAGCTAATTCATACCAATAATTGTAATTGGCTAATTATCAGACCTTCACATATTTTGGTAGCTAAGCTAAAAGGGAGATATTTGGAAAGTGAGGAGAGTGTTTTAGCTATAGAAATAATAAAAAGCTATGTTGATCATAATAATCTCTTCCCTAAGCACTATGATCACAATTAATCTTTTATAATAATTTTTTGACCTTGTCCTATTCTAAATTATTTTTCTCCTAAGTGAAATGTGCAAAATAATCCACTAGAATATAGGCATAAAATATCAGACCATCTATTTGTATTGTTATTTTACGTAAATAAAATATTTTATCTAAATAAAAATATAATGTTAATGAATAATGGCTTTCTCAGGAAAAAGATGAATTCATTTCCATCATGTACATTGATGAATGGTGTGATTTAAGATAACAATGGTTGAGATTCACTGGACTGGATAATAGTTTGGTTTAAAATGAATAATATCATCTAAAGAAACTTTTTAAAAAAATTTAATTTTTTAAAAAAATTTTATTGAAGTATAGTTGACTTAAAATGGTGTATTAGTTAAAAGATAAACTATATTATATGTACTGATTTTGCAATATACTTAAACCTTCAATAATAGTTTCTTTAAAAGGTTTTTAGGAATATTTTTATCCTGAACAATATAAATTTAGAAAGATATTTATTCATGGAATTATATGTGTCTTTCAAGTAAGACTGGCTGCTAAGTACAGAAGAAACTTTTGAATCTCCATCCCAGACTGTTTTTATTCAATTGATTTACATTTACATTTCAAATAATCTTTATATTCAGGAAGAAGTAGCTTATAAACTGCCATTTTTATTTCTCAGTAGACTGAAGATTTCAGTTAATTTCCAGCTAAGTCACTGTAAAACCATTGAACATGGTGATTTGCTTCTATTTGGTGGAGTAGACTTGTGTTTTCCTTGTGCTGATTGTAATGAAAAAAAAAATCTATAAACGTTAAGGACACTAGGCAGTCACATGGTGTTTGGCATAATGGAAAATGTCAAACTATCCTTAGTGATGATGACAGATTTTGTATAATTTACACCATTTTAATGGCATTATAAGATCTATATGTTTACTTGGATATGAAACAGTAGAAGGAGGAAAGTGTTCCAAATGTGGAAAGCAATAAAAGAAATCACTTTTTTAAATGAAACAGTATTTAAAATTTGTTACTGATTATGAATTTATTGTAAACTAATTTTTGCAATAAATTAAGTGTAGAGATTTAAATGTGACTGACATGTTAAAATTTACCTTGCATTACCTGTTGTGATTATTTATAACTCTAGGTGCTTATGAAGGATTGAAAATACCTTTTCTATGGAAATCACTATGGTTTCATCATATTTTGGTAACCTCATCCATTCACTCTACACTTTTATTTGTTACAGAGTAACATCTCTTAATAAAGAGGCCCTTTTCTTGAAAGATTTATATTTCTCAGAAACTTCCTATTTAGAAGAAAAATAAAACTAGATTTTCAGAGGCACAGTCTAGAGTTTTATAAAGAGAAGGCTGTAGTTTTAAAAATCTCAATGGAAGTGTCAATGCATATCTTGGAATTAATAAAATATATCCCTGGGATTTTTTTTTAACTACAGAGAAAATCATATTTGAGTGTCACATTAGTGACACTCAGAAGATAATAGAAATTAGGCTCTGCTAAGAAAGAAAGTTATGATGAAAAACTTGGCAACAGAATTGCCAGAGACATGGCTCCCTGATTTCATCATCAAAGACCTGGTGATGAAGTGACAGAACCTTGCACCATCGAAATATCTTGGTTCTTTATTTGCATTTTCTGAGGCACAACAGCTGCTTCCTCTGTTCCGCTGGAGATCTGAAGACTATGTGTGGATAACAGATTTTAGATTTCCTGACCAGCTCTGACTTTCCTTCAGTCGCCTTCTAGATCTGCACTGTCCAGTGTGATAGCCAATAGCCAGTTTGGTAGAATGTGTAGGCAAACACTTAAAATGTGGCTAATCTGAGTTGAGATGTGTCATATATATGAAATATGGATTTCATAGTCCTAGTACAATAAAAAATGTATAATATCTCATTAATAATTTTGATAATGATAGTATTTTAAACATAGTTAAGTAAAATACATTATTAAAATTAGTTTTACTTTCTATTTTTTACTATGGCTGGAATATTTAAAACTACCTACCAGTCTCATGTTATGTTTCTCTTGGACTGGTACCATAGTAGACAATGAGTGCTATAGGGTTCTCCTCTTTGCCAACTCAATCTCCTTAATTGATGTCTGAAATTCCACTGGAACTGGAGTAGTGGGAGAAAAACCATTATAATATAGATGGCTTGAAGCTAATGTCTGATTGAAGTAAATGTTTCAATGTGCATATTTACAAAGAGCATAAAATCTACCACCCATCTTAAAGGGATGTGATCGATAATTCATGAGATCCTTTACTCTTTTGGCTCAATTAGGGTCATCTGGAGTGAAGAAAGAAAAGAGATTATGAAGATAAGAGAGCCTGGAATAGATTAAAGGAAAGGAGTTGATTGCAGTATGGGTTGGCAGAGGAAGGCTGCAAGACAAGTTGTCTGTAGAAGCAGAAAATAACCTACCTTCAATTAGGCCATAACAATCAATTGCTAGGCAAGGAGGTACACTCATCATGAAGCTGCAGATCCATCCTTTTTTTTTTTTTTTTTCCCCAGTATCTTAAACAAAATTTCTGTTAAAAAAATAATTTAAGGTGGCATTCTCAGGGAAGTTCTAATAAATGTAAATGCTAATGTGATATTGAAGACTATTTTTTTATCTATATTATATTGCAATAACCATTTTGTCAAAAAGTGATTTTTCAAGTAAATTGCTGTGGGGAGGTAAAGCTATCTAGCTCAGTACATCATCTCTGTGCTTATGCAAAGGAAATATTTTCCAGTGTCAATTTTTCCTTCTTTATCACTGGGCAATGAGGGCTTACTAAAAATAACAAACAACCAATAACAAAAAACAGAGAAAAATAATGTTTCACTTGTATGACATATCCATAATGTGTAAGCATTTAGAAGTACAGGAAAGAAGCTGGGCTCAAAAATTCATGATTCTTTTCCTCCGTAGCTGTGATTATACTTCTCAAATTTTTGAAATTAAGAATCAGTGGCTAAAAAGAAGTGTGGTAGGATCTCTCTTGTGGCACAGTGGGTTAAGAATCCATGTTGTCACTGCAGCAGGTTGGGTTGCTGCTGTGGTGCAGGTTCAGTCCCTGGCCTGGGAATTTTCACATGCCACGGGTATGACCAAAACCAAATAAAATGTGTTGTAATAAGCTGACATTAAAGGAATATAATAGATGTTTACTAGAGCAATGTATACTAATATATACCTCTGCTTCTCTCTCTGCAAACATGTCTTCTTGTATCACTTTCCAAGAAAGAAATAAATAGAAAATTAAAGAAAAAACTGAACATTTATAATAATATGAAACTCTTATGGATGAGAGATAGAATAGTAGGAGCTCATATCAGTACTGCTGAGGAAAGCAATTTTATATTAGGTAAGAAAAAAGATGTATACTCAATCTACATAAAAATAATACATTGTTCTCATGGATATATAAGACATGTATATATATATATTATATAGTATAGTCTATACTTATTCATACACAAAATTGTGGAACTATATTCCAAAATTGAGTGTTTGTCTATGAAGAACAGTATCTGAGATGAAGTTTTACCTTTCATTTTATAATGTTTATATATTGTGTTTTTTTGAATCACGTATTTTTTAAATTTCAAAACATCATCATCAGACTAGATAGAAAAACAGTGATATTGTATGAGAGAATGTAAAGTTAACATAGGTTGTAAATTAGGAACATAATAATTTCATCTCTGAAATTCTGTAGTATCAATATTTGCATAAAAATGTAAATATAATGATGTTAGGGTGGTTGGATTAGAGAAATTTATTTCTGTAGTGACCATGTTAAAAATGCTTTGCTCTACTAAATCGTGGTAGACAAATCAAGAAAAGACCAATATGGCTTAGTCTTCTTACAAAAAGGGCAAATTTGAACAGACATGCCCTGAGGGAAGACAATGTGAAAATGGCCGTGAGATGAGTGAGGCAGAGATTGAAAGGATTCATCTGAAAGTCAAGGAATGTCAGAGATTGCTGGTCCAATGGAAAGGCAAAAAGAAACAAGAAAGGATTCTATCCAGAGTTCGAGAGGGAGCATGGCCCTGCTGACAGCTTCATTTTAGATTTCTAGATTACAGAACAATGAGAAAAAATTTCTGTTCTGTTAACCACCAAGTCTCTGGTACTTTGTTACAGTAGTCCTAGGAAACTGTAATGGTAGTTTATTATTATTATTATTATTACTTATATATTTCATCCCATTATCTTCTTGCTTACATGATTTCTAAAGAGATGTCCCATGTAATACTTATCCTTACTCCTCTCTAGGTAAGGTGTTTTTCTTTTTGTTTTTTCTTCTGGCTTTTCTGGCTTCTTTCAAGATTTTCTCTTTTAGCTTTTTGTTTTGTTTTGTTTTTTTTAGGGCCGTACCTGCAGGGTATGGAAGTTGCCAAGCTAGTGGTTGAATTGGAGCTACAGCTGCTGGCCTACAACACAGCCAGAGCAACAGGGGACTTGAGCCACTGTGTCTGTGACCTACACCACAGCTCAGGGCAATACTACATCCTTGTCCCACTGAGTAAGGCCAGGGATCAAACACAAATCCTCATGGATACTAGTTGGGTTCATAACCCGCTGAGCCACACAGGAACTCACCTCAAGATTTTTCTCTTTTTCTTTGAGTTTCTACAGTTTGGAGATGATATGTCTGAGTGTAGTTTTTTTGTTTTTCATTTTTTATTTTTTTATTTATTCATCTTCCTCAGTGTTGTTTGAACTTCTGGAATCTCTGGTTTGGCATTTATCATTAATTTGGGGAAATTCACAACTATTATTGTTTCAAATATTTCCCCTTTTCTTTTCTCTCTTTATTCTCCTCTGGAATTCCCATTACATGTAATTTTTTTTGTCTTTTTTCTCTTTGAATTTGTTTTGGAAAATTCTGTTGATATTTTATCAGGCTTATGATTCTTCACCCCTATCTAGTCTATCATGAACTTATCAAAGACATTCTTCATTTATCTTATCTAGTGTGTTTATTTCTAGCATTTCTCTTTAGTTTTTTTGTTTGTTTGTTTTTAGCTGTGCCTATGGCATGAAAAAGTTCTCAGGCCAGGGATCAAAACCATTCCATGGCAGCAACCCAAGCCACTGCAATGGCAGCACTGGATCCTTAACCTTCTCAGCCACTTGGGAATTCCTTCTATTCTTTTTTAAAGTTTCCATCTCTCTCCTTACATTACTCATCTGTTCTTGCACTTTGTCCTTTTGTTCCATTAGAGCCTTTAGCATATTAATTATAGATGTCTAAATACCCAGTCTAATAATTCCAACATTATTGTCATATCAGAATCTGGTTCTGACTCTTGCTTTCTCTCTCTTCAAATTGTTCTTGTGACATGTGGTACGCTTTGTAATTTTTTGTTGAAACCTCAGCATGATATGAGGTAAAGAGAACTGAGGGAAGTAGGCTTTTAGTGTGAGATTTTGTTTATTTAGCTAGGAGTCAGACCTTGTTAACCATTTGCTATAGCTGTAGGTGTCAGAGATAAAATTTTTTTGACGTTCTTGCTTTTTTCCTTCTGTTCTTTTGGGTTTCTCTGGAAACTTCTTCTTAAATAAAATCTGAGATGAGCAAGTCTCTTTTTTCTTCCTTTTTTTTTCAAGTTTTATTCTCATTATTATATGGTGGGAGAAAGGAAATCAGTCTAGAGACCGGCAATTTGGTCTCAGGCTTTTAGTGGTCTTTCGCTCTGGGCTGTGACTTTATTGAATGCTTTTCAGTATCTTTCTCCCTTAGATAAAACAGGGAAGCTAGAGGGAGTTTTTTTGTTTGTTTTTGTTTGTTTGTTTGTTTGTTTTTTCACTTTCCTCATGTCCTGTAGGCTATGGTAGAAGCCCAGTTGGTTAGAATCAGGTAAAAAGTTTCCCATTAGAAGATGCCTTGTTAATAGGAACAGAGTGCTCTGGACATATATCAACATGGCTGCTCTTTTCCCATATGTCACAATGTATCAGATCAAATTTGGACTGGTAGTAGAAAGAGAACTGAGATATTTTAAAATCTCAGAAATATGTATGTAATTCTATCACCTATCTCAACTCACTTTTTTCTTTCATTTTGAGAAACTGAAAATCTACATAACTTTGTTTACAAGTAGCACACATTATGTATCTATGAGAATTTTAGCTAGCTCGCTAGATAAGCTTGACTATCTATTCAACCAGCATACTTATTTTGATCATTTCTTTGGTAACGTAGTTTGGCATAGTCATTTGTCGACAATCCATTATCTTTGTTTAACTTTAGATTTATTTGATGTACTTAAAACTAGAATAAATTAGTTACCAGAAGTAAATTTTGTTTTAAATATCTCCAGTTGTGAGATTACTCAAATAAAACTATCATTACAGTTGCTGTTATGAGGCACTGTTAAATAGCGATGACAGCATTATTATCCTTATGTTTTCTAGGAACAGAGAAAAAGGGGGCAATTTACCCCCAAAATTTAGTTTTAAGTAAACAACATTTATAAACACTATACTAAGAACTGTAATTTTGTTCAGTTTCCATTTTGGCAATTGTTTAACCACAATTACAGCAATCAAGCTGGATACCAAAAAATTTAAATTTATTTTAGAAGTGAGAAAAATACTGTTTCTGGATCAATAAATGGTATTGTTAAGTAGCAATAATAAAAATGCCATGCTATTTTACTATGTAAAACTCAAATAATAAGGAGACAACTAAAAACTTCACATTTAAAAATATACATTTGTAAAATATTATCCTAAAGTTATGATCCTATCAACTCTTGATTTGAGATACTGTATAACCACTTATAAATCATAATAAAATCAAAAGTGAAAAGAAAAATCAGAATTATTTTAAAAGAAAGACAAAATGTTTACTATGTTTCTGAGTTCTTATAGTGAGTTTATTAGCAAAAATAAAATACTATGATGATACCATTTAGAATAATATGCAAGCAAATAATTTACGAGTCACATTTGATTAATCTACAGTTATGAAACATTAACTGAGTATTATAACACTAATTATAATACTAATTCAAGCCATTGTATAGTCACTTAATAGCAATTAAATTATCTATTTTTAATATTTCTGAAAGAAAGTATGATTGTATTTTTATAGAAGATCAGCTTTTCACCTGCATGGCTGATTCTGTCATATGCTTTGGAAAGATTTTCCTCTCTCATTGCAGAATAATTTCTTCCTAAATTGGATATTTGGCAAACATTTTGTTTCTTTTTCTTTACTTAACTCAGGAAATACTTTAATTTTCTACCTGAGATATTGCTTCTCCTTTTCTAATTGTGTGTGTGAAGTTTTGAGTCTCCCTCACCCCAACTAGATTGAAGCTTTTTTAGCTTGGTTACTTGTCATGCAATCTTCAAGTGCATGTTATTTCATCTTCTTCAGTTAATTTAGTGTGTATTCATTTTGTTTGGTTTTGTTTTTCAGGAGTTTTAACATAAATATTTAACTCAACCCCATACATTTTTTTAAGATTTTTTTTATTATCTCCTAAATGGTCTCCATACTCTCATATGTTTTGTTACACCCAAATCAAAGCTCCTGTCATCAGTTTCTCCAACAAGTGCAGACTGACTTATCATCTATAAATGTGGATGTTCTTTAGACTTTTCTAATATTTTTCCTGCATAATAATTTTATTCACTTTCACTTTCCATTCTTTAGCTTCTTTTAAAAGCAGTTTTAGCCTTCTCTAATGATAAGAAAAATGTTCTCCAAAATATTTTTTAGAGATTCCTAAAGCTGTTTTTCATTCTTCTAGTGGGTTTTGAAAGATATTTTGGTGATAAGTATTTGAGGCTGCACATATTCTGTTGCATTTTGTAAAGACTGATTCTTTCTTGCAATGTGAGACATAGACCCAACTTGTTCTAAGTGTTGTGATTACCTTTTTGAAAGTGATTATTTCAGCCCATATAAAAAGTTCCTTTCTTGGAATAAATCTCATTTAGCATAATTGTTTCTTATATGTTGTTTAATTAGTTTGCTTATATTTTGTTGAGGATTTTTGTGACTATAATTCAAAGGGGATTTTGGGCTATAGTTTTCTTTGCTTTTCATGTCTTTGATTTAAGTGTGAGGTTAATAATAACCTTCATAGAATTATTTGGATGGGTTCCTCCTCTTCTATTTTTAGGAGGCTTTATGAAGTACAAGAGAAATTCTTCTTTAAATGTTTAGTAAAAATCAGCAGTGAAGACATCTTGACCTGAGATTTCCTTGTTGGTTTTTTTGTTTTTAATGCAAAATTCTGTTGATCTTTTCAAATACCAACTTTTGGTTTTATTGATTAATTTTTTTCTTTTAAAATATTACTCGGCACAGTAAATGTACCAATCATAAAAAAAGGATATACTTTTTTCTCCCACTGGAACAACACATCAGTTTCTTTATTACATGTGGACTCACTATGATCATATTTTACTATTTTTTTTATAATTTTTTTATTTTCCCACTGTAGAGCAAGGGGGTCAGGTTATCCTTACATGTGTACATTACAATGACATTTTTTTTCCCCCACCTTTCGTTCTGTTGCAACATGAGTATCTAGAGAAAGTTCTCAATGTTATTCAACAGGATCTCCTTGTAAATCTATTCTAAGTTGTATCTGATAAGCCCAAGCTCCCGATCCCTCCCACTCCCTCCCCCTCCCATCAGGCAGCCACAAGTCTCTTCTCCAAGTCCATGATTTTCTTTTCTAAGGAGATGTTCATTTGTGCTGGATATTAGATTCCAGTTATAAGTGATATCATATGGTATTTGTCTTTGTCTTTCTGGCTCATTTCACTCAGGATGAGAGTCTCTAGCTCCATCCATGTTGCTGCAAATGGCATGATGTCATTCTTTTTTATGGCTGAGTAGTATTCCATTGTGTATATATACCACTTCTTCCAAATCCCATCATCTGTCGATGGACATTGGGGTTGTTTCCATGTCCTGGCTATTGTGAATAGTGCTGCAATGAACATGTGGGTGCACGTGTCTCTTTTAAGTAGAGTTTTGTCCGGATAGATGCCCAAGAGTGGGATTGTGGGGTCATATGGAAGTTCTATGGATAGATTTCTAAGGTATCTCCAAACTGTTCTCCATAGTGGCTGTACCAGTTGACATTCCCACCAACAGTGCAAGAGGGTTCCCTTTTCTCCACACCCCCTCCAGCACTTGTTATTTGTGGATTTATTAATGATGGCCATTCTGACTGGTGTGAGGTGGTATCTCATGGTAGTTTTGATTTGCATTTCTCTTATAATCAGTGATGTTGAGCATTTTTTCATGTGTTTGCTGGCCATCTGTATATCTTCTTTGGAGAAATGTCTCTTCAGGTCTTTTGCCCATTTTTCCATTGATTGATTGGCTTTTTTGCTGCTGGGTTGTGTAAGTTGTTTATATATTCTAGAGATTAAGCCCTTGTGGGTTGCATTGTTTGAAACTATTTTCTCCCATTCTGAAAGTTGTCTTTTTGTTTTCTTTTTGGTTTCCTGTGCTGTGCAAAAGCTTTTCAGTTTGATGAGGTCCCATGGGTTTATTTTTGCTCTAATTTCGATTGCTTTGGGAGACTGACCTGAGAAAATATTCATGGTGTTGATGTCTGAGAGTGTTTTGCCTATGTTTTCTTCTAGGAGTTTGATGGTGTCCTGTCTTATTTTTAAGTCTTCCAGCCATTTGGAGTTTATTTTTGTGCATGTTGTGAGGGTGTGTTCTAGTTTCATTGCTTTGCATGCAGCTGTCCAGGTTTCCCAGCAGTGCTTGCTGAATAGACTTTCTTTTTCCCATTTGATGTTCTTGCCTCCCTTGTCAAAGATGAATTGACCATAGGTGTCCGGGTTTATTTCCAGGTTCTCTATTCTGTTCCATTGGTCTGTCTGTCTGTTTTGATACCAGTACCACACTGTTTTGATGACTGTGGCTTTGTAGTGTTTCTTGAAGTCTGGGAGAGTTATGCCTCCTGCTTGGTTTTTGTTTCTCAGGATTGCTTTGGCGATTCTGGGTCTTTTGTTGTTCCATATAAATGTTTGGATTGTTTGTTCTAGTTCTGTGAAAAATGTCATGGGTCATTGGATAGGGATTGCATTGAATCTGTAGATTGCTTTGGGTAGTATGGCCATTTTTACAACATTGATTTTCCCAATCCAGGAACATGGAATATCTTTCCATTTCTTTACATCTTCTTTGATTTCTTTGATTAAAGTTTTATAGTTCTTGGCATATAGGTCCTTTACCTCCTTGGTCAGGTGTATTCCGAGGTATTTGATTTTGTGAGGTGCAATTTTAAAAAGTATATGATCATATTTTAAATTCTCCCATTGGTAGATATTTACATTCTATTCAGATTTTTGGCTATAAATTAATAATACCATAAACATTATCATTCATATGTTTTACTTAGATGTGTTAATGTATCACTAGGACAAATAAAGAGAACTGATTTTGCTATATCATTAAAGAAAATATATTTTACACTTTGAAATATATATTAACATTTGGTTTCCAAATTTTTTTTTCCAAATGTGTATTCATTGTGTTAATTTAACTTATTCTCCACATCCTCAACACTGAATAATATCAGTTTTAATATCTTATCTATTTTAACAAAAAATAATATATTATTGATGATCAAATATATATTTCTATAATTAGGAGAAAGGTTGATTTGTTTATGTACTTGGATATCTGTATTAATTTGCTGTAATGTCCTTTGCCTATTTTTCTATAAAGTTGTATACATTTGTGTTATTATTATTATTATCATCATTATTATTATTATTTTGGCTGTGCCTACAGCATTTGGAAATTCCCAGGCCAGGAATCTAACCTGTGCCGCAGAAGTAACCCAAGCTGCTTCATTACAATGTGGGATCCTTAACCAGCTGTGCCACATGAGAACTCCAACCTTTGTATTATTTGTTAATAAGAACCTTTCTCATGAAAGAATATTCATTCAGAAATATATATCAAGGTCCTACTATAATTTAGACAGTGTTATGATAGTCAGAGTGGCCTCAAATATAGTACTTTTTCTCATTCTATTTGCTATAATTTTTATGTTTTCAAGTAATAACCTTTTCCTCTATGACTTCTGGATGTTGTGTGATTTTTTTTAAAAAAGACTTTCTATCTTAAGGCTCTTCAAACAACTTTTTTTCTAGTTCTTAATTATTTGGTCCAAGATATTTTGGTTGGTAAAAGGAAGTGACATCTAGTATGTTTTTATATTTTTGTTCAGAAACGGTCAGCCAGTAGATCAGTTAGATCAAATTACACCTTCATGATTTATTGTCCAGTAAAAATGGGCAATTCCATTTTCTAAATAAATATACCAAGATTGGATAAAATAATCTATTTGTGATGTTTATTTAGGGACCTATTTTACCATTCTAGCTTAGCATGACTTAAGACACACTGAGTAAAATTTTTGTCGCTAATCTCTTCATGAAATCTCCACCTTCATAATCTCATCTAAATCTAATTTCCTTCCAACGGCCCCATCTCCAAACATCCTCACAGCAGAAAGTGTGCCTCTTTATTTAATTTATGAATTCAGTAAGGATTCATCTGTTATTTTCCTGTTAAATATAATTCTAGTTTTTTTGGGTTTTAATCACATATTCAATAAATAAGTATTTATAAAAGGCAGGCCCAAAATTCTGCTAGGGAGCTGCAATACACAATTTTGAATCAGTGGCTTTGGTCTCTAAAAACACAGCCCCTAAAATGTAAACCCTAAGTTTGAGATAGTGTATAATAATGGTAAGTACTTAATTATTTATCAGCTATAAAATTCTAGGAGGACAAAGGAGGTAGAGTTAAGTGCAACTCATCAGGAGAGGCTTTTGGGACAAATGGCATTTCATCACAAATTTGATAATCTGGAGTATTTGGATAGTTGAATGCAAAAAAAAGTGAATTAAAAATCCTGATGAAGCCTTCAAATAAAGTTAAAAAACATTTTGTTAATGAATTTAATATTTTACAATCTTTCTTTTATTCAGAAGCTGTTTTTTTCTAATAAATCCAATTCAAAGAAGTGTAATTTTGATCTCTACAAAATTATAGTATTGAAAATAAAAAAAAAGATGAAGAACAATTCTTGGTGGTATAAGAGAAATCATTAAATTTTTGAAAGTGGAATCAATAAATGAAAGAAAGTATATATTGAATAAAACATTGTTTTTCCAAACTGTGTCTTAGAACTCCCTGAACAGTTGCATGTATTTGAGGTATCTGTTCTACCACTGAGTTTAAGCTGTTTAACTTTGGTAGATAAAATAAATCACATTTTTAAGAAAGTATTTTATAGTAATGTTAACAAATGACTTCATTTATAAGGCATTTATTTCTTATTAAACATGTATATTTGTATTGTATCTGCAAAGAATCAGTAACATTGGTAAAATAGCACCTCTTATTTTCCAACCATAAAGTCCAGCATACAAACACACAACACACGCGCACACACACACACACACACACACACACACACACACACACACAAATGAAGAAGTGGAGATTGGAAAATACTGTACTGTTCAGTTTTCAAGGAATCAGGTAGCTATTCACACACACACACACAAATGAAGAAGTGGAGATTGGAAAATACTGTACTGTTCAGTTTTCAAGGAATCAGGTAGCTATTCACATTGTCAGAAAGACTCAATAAAATTTAAAGTCAGTCATAGTGCCTATTTGCCTAAACCTCAGAGTTGAATATTGTTTTCTTTCTTCTCAAAATACATACAAGTTAGGTTTTAAAAAATAATTTTATTTTTGGAGTTTCCATCATGGCTCAGTGGTAATGAACTCTAGTAGGATCCCTGAGGAGGTAGGTTAAATCCTTGGCCTGGTTCAGTGGGATCCGGCGTTTCTGTGAGCTGTGGTGTAGGTTACATATGTGGCTTTGATCCAGTATTGTTATGGCTGTGGTGTAGGCTGGCTGCTATAGCTCCAATTGGACCCCTGGTCTGGGAACTTCCATATGAGTTACGTGCGGCCCTAAAGGGCAAACAAAATAAAAAAATTAAATTGAAAAATTGAAAAAAAGTTTTATTTTTATTTATCAACTGCTTAATTTTTACCTCCCTTTCTGTAGTTAGTGTAATAATATAACTGTGTTGGTTTATTTCTTTCTAATGGCACAAATGTATTTTTTAAATGTATTTTGAAATTATTGGTATATGCTTACCCTCGTTTTATTATAGTTTTCTTTTGCTTTGTGACTTTTTTTATTACAGTGCTTCCATATAGTTATATATTTAATTTTATTTTTATTATTTCATTATATATTTATATGTATAAAGTATTTACAAGAAGTACTTACAAGAGGGTTAGCAAGAATCCCTAAGCGATATGTTTCTAGAACTGGATTGTGCATTTTAAAGGTTGAAAGTTGATTAGTAGGTAGACATAGGCAGATATGGTAGATGCCCTCTAAAATGTGGTATCACTTTATATTCTATCCAGTGCATTAAATTTTATGAAAATTCCTTATCTCTCTCTCTCTTTATATATGTGTGTGTGTATATATCCTCCTATATACTCACATACACACATATATCCTCATAAATACTCACATATATACATATATATTCCACCTATATAATTTTGTATGATATATGTATTTATTTGTTCGATACATAATTTATATATTCTACATATGTTAATCAAAATCATAAATGTAGTTACATCATACATAGTAATATTTTATAAACTATTTTCATTCCCATTTCCCTTTTGCTTGTTTTTTAACCGTTGTTCCTCTTATAAATTACTCTTACATATCCAGGTATCTCTTATTACCAAAGCAATATTTATTTCCATAAGTTCCTATATACTTATATAATTATACACTGCATGAAATATGGTATATACTTGCATGCAGATAAATATATACATTTTTTGACTTTGCTTTTATATAAGCATCAAATGATACACAATTTCCTGGTCTTTCTAATCATATACACAATATGAGGATCCCTTTAAGTCACCTGACAGTGCTGTAATTAATTCTTCTTAAAGACTTCCTGCTATTTGAAAATATGAATATAAGGAGTTTCCATTGTCATGCAGTGGAAAGTAATCTGTCAAGTATCCATGAGGATATGGGTTTGATCCCTGGCCTCGCTTAGTGGGTCACGGATCTGGTGTTGCCATGAGCTGTGGTTGCAGACATAGCTTGGGTCCCATGTTGCTATGGCTGTGCTGTAGGCTGGCAGCTGTAGTTCCAGTTAGACCCCTAGCTTGGGAACTTCCATATGCTGTAACTGCAGCCCTAAAAAGCAATAAATAAATAAATAAGAGTGTAGTAAAATGCATTCAACCATTTACCATTAGTAGGAATTAACTTTGTTTTGAGTATTTTGGGCCAACATAAATAACACTGTAATAAATGTCCATATATTTATCCACTATAATTTCCTTTCTATGAAACAGATTTTTAGAAGTGGAATTGCTGAATACACTTTGTATTTTAATAGACGTTGCCATATCATTTTAGTTTAACTTGTGATATGTTACCTTATATTTTATTGAAATGCATATACGTACTAAACTATGTTTGTTATTAAAACTTCTGAGCTTTCAGTTTGGTTAATAACATCTGTCTTTTCTAATAGTACAAGTTACCTTCTATGATTTCTTCTATAATTTTTTTTTATTTTTTACATTTAGATTTTAACTAAATTTATTATCACATTCTTATTTTAAGATAAGGTTATAAATTCTGTTTCTTCCAGGTAGATATAAACATCATTTATTCAATAGTCAATTATTTTCTCCATTGATTAAATTATCATCTTTGTTCTTTTTTAAAATCTCATATATGAACCGGGGTTTATATTTTCTATTTTGTTCCACTGAACTGTTTTTTATTCCCATAACAGTCTATATGATGTAATTATAGTAGCTTTATTTATTTTTTTTTTCTGGGCCATGATAAGGCAATTCACATATATTTGATAATTTTTTCTTCTTGGGCATTTCTTCATTCTCGAAATGTAGAGATTGCTTTAACAAATTCTTAGGAAGAAAACAACAACTGCTGAGTTTCCTAATTAAAATTGCATATTAATATATCAATTTCAGATAATCAGAACTTTTATAATATAATAGAAAATACTCTAAACCAAATTCAGGCAAGCCTTTTCTTTTTTGCACTGAGAAGTTTGATGGAATATGAAAGAGTATCAATAGTTCATGTCTCTTGATGGTGTCCAGAGTTATGTCAATTAATACATAAATCAACAAACCAACTGCACTGAGAATTTAATAAATGAAAAGCACTAGACTCTGGTAATATATTACTTTTGTAGAGGAAGTTAATAAATACATGAGAATTTTAATTGACATTATAAAATCACACAAAAGACCCTGACTGTGTGACTAATAGTGGGAAAAGATCAGACATAAGTAATTTAAAGCTTATTTGAGGAACAAAAAACAAAATGATTTCTTTGGATTAGGTATTTCACAAGTAATTCAGTTAAGTGATGACTCTTAAATAGATTTTGAGAAGGGATAAAATTTAAATAAGTAGATCAAAATGGGAGGTGTGTACAGTTAGGAAGAGTATTAGTAAACCATGGAAATAAAGGCTTAAAATTTATTTACAACAGGAGACCAATTAAACCAGGTTGGATATTGTGTGTATGTGAAGATCAGAAATTGAGATTAAAATACTATATAAGTACCTGAATGTAGAAGTTTTTGAATCCAAATTACCCTTAGTTGTTAATGGTTGATTTCTTTTTCTTTCTTTTTTTTTTTTAGTACGCTGAACAAAGGCGTTTGGATAGAGCTTAAATTTTAGGTATAGAGATTAATGCTTTTCATTCAGCTACAGTTGTTAAAAGAATGAATTAGAGTGTTGGAAATGGTAACTTAAAGGAACAGATGTGATACCTTCTGAAAGAGAAATTGGGCTTTAGTATTTTTATTAGAAATATTTTCCTTTATTATGTACTCAGACCTGTGAAAAGTTTATGGCTATGCCTGTCTGATGCCAAAACTTTAGATTTAAAACTGTCCAAACAGCCAGATATCATAAAATTCTTTTATATCACAGGTGTTAGAAATTATTATACCAGCCATGTTATAGATTTTCCTAGAATAATCATATCCAGACAGCACAGTTTGCTTCAGCCCATGACTCTGTATTCTGAGATTTTTATGGTAGGTGTATCTATGCTCAGCAAGTGCTTCAGTCTTTGCTAGAAAGTAAAAAAGTAATTCTTCAATGGAAACTTTGTCTCCTCTGAATAATAGTTTTTCCATGAACATTAACAATATGATATACTTTCTTGATGGATTAAGGGAAGATAAAAACTGTGAGCCATTGGATTCTGTCCTACCTGGCCAATAGTAAGCTCAAAAGATGGAAACATTTACTCCTTAAATGTACCAGCGTAGCCTCTAACCTGTGTGTCAGGACAACTTTATAGCAGCTCTTGTTTCTTCATGTTACCACAATGAAAATAGTGAAAATAGGTCAGGTCTTGCTACCTATCTAAATTCCACTAAAATTATGCTGCATGGAAAGAAGATAAGAAGAAAGGAAGCAAAGAAGGAAGGGAGGAAGGGAAGAAACTGGTATAACTTCAAGTCAGTATTAAACATCAAAATTAATATACACACAACACTTATCTATAAAAGGAAAATCCCCATTGGGAGAATGGTAGTGGGTTTTATTTTTTTTATTAGATTAGCATTTCCTAAAGACTGTAGTTCTACCAAAAGATTATATACTTTATAAGATGGCTATTGGAAGTTTCTCAATATCTGAGATGCATAAAACTTCCAAAAACCTTCAGCTGAAGGGGTAGTAATCCACTGTATTCCTGTAATTTTTCCAAGTTTAGAAGACATTTTTGCTACAACAATTTCATGGAAATTATCCATGTGAGTTCCAGCCACAAATCTAGGCAGTACACTGAGATTTCTTTGAAAGCATTATATAAACATTGGCAAGGGACAACCCAAACAGCCAAAACTTAAACAGAGAAGAGAATCTAAAATGTAAAAGGCAGCAGATCTCCGTAGGCTTCTTTCAAAGAATATACGCCACATAGGTGATGCAATGTGGAACTGAAAATTAGAAGGTGTTCCTATTTCATACAGAGCAATGCCATCTCACTACATACAAATATATTTCCCCAAATATATTTCCAGCATAACTCATCCAACCCTATATGAGCAGTAAGTTATAATTAATTGTTTCTGAGACACTGTGAAATTTTTCTACTTTTTGAACGTGTTATATATATTAAACTCTTATTTTTCTGTAATACCTTTTTATTTTAGTGAGACACTGGAAAATATATTTTTTGTCCTACAAATGTACCTTAAAAGTTTAAACTTTAAGCTTACTTTTCATTTCAATGAGACAAATCTATTTCCAGAAAATTCTTAATATGTAACAGGACATTTTCTCCCCATTTGAAAATAGTAAATATTTTATTGTCATAAACCATATTTCCAAGAGGTGTTTCTTTCATTGAAAACAATGAAAAAAAAATTGAGTTTTTAACAAGTAAAATCATATAAATAAACTTGATAAATTTTCATAAACTATATATGCAAGGAATATTTGTTTCATGGATTACTGTGAATTTTATTCCTCAGAAGACTGGGTATTCAACACTTAAAATTATGCTAAATAATTAAATAATGATGATCTCATATTAAAGTGAGAAGAATGAGTACAAATTGTAATTATCATTGGAGAGATAAAATAAAGGAAGGATAAACTAAATGGCACTGTATGTTTTCTAGCTTAAGGTCACATGTGCTGATTATTTCAATTAAAGCATTTATTAAGCATAGAATGATAATAGGACAAAACATACTGTAGTTTGAGGAAGGAAAGGTTTACAGTTACCAAGAATACATGGAAATGTAGCCTGGAATGGACTCATTGGTTTCCTCTATAGGCACCACATCAGATGTCGTGTAGATGTATCTACCTGATAAGCCGGCACCCAGGGGGTCTCTGCATTCCTAAAAAATGCTTCATGTCAACTGAGCTTCTGAGGCTGATAAATAACATTAGAATGCCAATTTATTAATTTATAACTTAGAGTCTCATATATTCTCTCCCTATAGACACAACAATACATTTTATTCAGAAGGTTGATGAGCATGTAATTAGAACAATTACTTGTATAATGCAAATGTATAAGATCACTAATTATCCATTCCAAAATAAGGTCACCTGCCAAATGCTCTGCATCACGAATATGCTTGGCAAGAACTTGCTCTCATATGTAAAATGTTCAGATTCCCAATACAATAGTCCTTGTGACTGCTTCTTTTTACTTGTTTTGTTGGTCAAAAAAAAAAAAAAAATCCCTTTCCAAGTGACATTATTTTAAAGGGAGATTAGTATCTTTAGGTTACAGTATTTAGTGTATACTAGGTATATCTGTGCCCAAGTTTCTGTGGTATAATTCATTTTTGGTTTACCAAGGAAAACGTCACTGTGCACCATTATCCTAATAATACCATAAATGAGAAATTCGTGTGGAAACTAGAACCAGATATGTAATAATATACTGTAATAATATACTGTAATATACTGTAATAATTTAACTACACTACAGTAGTTAATTATTTGAAATTATATGTGTATTTTAAGAAACTTAAAATTCTTACGTTTAAAGCAATGTGTTTTTCAATGTGACAGAATTTTTTAAAATTTTAATGAGAAACATGAGAAATACCACAAAATAACACACATCTTAAGTTTAAATATTAGTATCACTTCTCCTAACATTCTTAACCTTCTCTGGATTCCTCTCTATCTCCCTCTTACTCCAGGCCTTTCAACAGTATCTGGGAATACTCTCACCCTCTCAGGAATTTTTGTGGAGTATATAAAAAGGATCATATAGCATGCCTAAATATATTCATCATATCAGTAGGCTAAATAAGTTATGATCATTTTTATTGGTGCACTCAAAGCATTTGACAAAATCTCCTAAGAAAATATTTCAGTTATGTAGGAAGAGAAGTAGATTTCCTCAAACTGATATAGACATTTTAAGATACAGTTATAGCTTGCATCATACATATGGTGAAAACTGATTATATTCCCTCTAAGGTTGTATTAAAGGAAGGATTCTGTTGTAACCACTTCTTTTTAACATTGAAGTGAACATTTCAGCTGGTGGATAATGAGACAGAGAAAGAGAGAGATTGTTTAGGTAAAATATACCAAATAATATATTTAAAAGGCTAATATAATTAGTGAGTTTACCATTGCTGTGGGCTACAAGGACAAAACACAAAAATTGCATTTCCATATAAAATCTGTTCGCTAAATCCCTATGAAAACCAACCTAATTTTTGATATGATCTTTGAATTCTGCCTCAGACTATATTGCTGTATTATTCACATGTATAAGAATATATAATTATGAAAATAAAAAATAAATGTAGTAAAATAATAAATATAATTAACATTTATTTACCATACATATGAATTATATGTACTAAGTCATTTAAGTATTTCCATTGTCTTCATTAAGAGGGTTGGTTCAAATTATCTGGTTCACCAATCCTGGAAGAAGTCCAGTGATCCTAATATTTCACCCGTTATATTGGCAGAAATTATGATGTTGATAATAACACAGGCTTGGGATGGTGGGAGAATTTACTTAAATAATATTAGATATGCATTTTATTTAATAAAGGATACAATAATAATTTCACGTATAGCTGAATTCCATTAACGGAAGAAAGGAGAGATAACATAATCTATCATAGTTTTCTATTACAATGGAAGAGTGTACTTTATACCACCATATACATGGAAACATGATGAGATAATATAGCTAATCAATGATATAATTACATCTGATTTTAATGAAATGTAATATGTGTCTACAAAATAGTTCATAATATGATGCCAGACATTCTTGTTTTATAAATAAATTCATCAAAAATTTCCTTTAAATAAATGTGCTAATACATTTTATCTATTTATTTAACTTTCTAAATTGAGGTAACATTGATTTATAGCATTATATAATTACACATGTATAACATTATATTTCTACTTTATACCCTACAATGTGCTATCAAAAATTTAGTTTCTATGTGTAGAGAATTTATTAAAGCCAATGTGAAAGTTGGTATTTTAGTACCTATTAAAATATAAAATGTAACTCTCTTATCTACCCTAAAGCAACAACATAAACTAGTACAAATGGCGTATATGAGTTTCTTCATTGCAGAATGTGATTTATAAAATTTAGAATTAGCGTAAATGTCTATCAAGTGAGAAATGGCTAAATATGTGAAGTGTATCTGTAGGTACTGAATTGAAAAGTCCTCCAAAAATGTAGTTGATTATTTTCAAGGCAAGTTTTAAATACTTATAGTATCACATAGTGTATATGTGTGTGTGTATATATATATATATATATATATATAAAGCATTTTCTCCAATAGCATGCTCTCTCATTTCATTTTTGAAAGTGTTTACTTTTGAGTAAAAGACAGCATTTTTTATTCCACCCCATTTTGTATAACATTGTATTAAAAGGGGATCATATTATTCTGCATATTTAAAATATTTTCTCTAAATTAAATTTACTTGACTCAAGATAGCTTATTTTTATTTATTTGATAATATGTACTAATTTTGATGGCCTCCCGTTATTATTTGTAAAAGGTGAGGAAAAGTAGTATGTTATTAATCTAAGATTACACTGTGTATGTAAATGTTTTAAAAAGGTCTGTAATTGGAAACTTTCATAAGCAAATAAAATTATTGCAACAAATTCAGTAAGGACTCAAAAAACTGGCATTTGGTTCATATTAAAACAATGTAAAACATATATTCTCTGAATATAGCTCATTGAAAAACTGACGTATTGGAAATATTAGAGAAATGGAGTTCCCGTCATGGCTCACTGGTTAACGAACCTGACTGGCATCCGTGAGGATGCAGGTTCAACCCCTCGCTCAGGGGGTTGAGGATCCGGCGTGGCCGTGAGCTGTGGTGTAGGTCTCAGACACGGCTTGGATCCAGTGTTGCTGTGGCCCTGGCATAGGCTGGCGACTACAACTCCTATTGGACCCTAGCCTGGGAACCTCCATATGCCGCAGGTGCAGCCCTAAAAAGAGAGAAAGACAGAAAAAAAAAAAAGAAATAAAATATTAGAGAAACTATTTTAGTTAATATTATATCACAACTTTGAAGTTCTCTCAGTAATTAAATGTTTGATCAAAGGAATTTAAGATATAAGTCATGCCTCCATTGAATGATCAAAATATATCAGAAGCATAAATATTTTGATTCCTTTAAGAAATGAAGTTGAACTAGCTTTATTGCTCGCATTGCATATAAATTGTGAATACATATTTTAAAAAGTAAGTCTGCTACTATGTGGGATTTAAACTAAAAGGCATAAAGTAAAAGACATGACAAATTCAATAAAAGAATCCCATTAAATATAGCTCTATATTGAGATATGTAGTTGTTTCAATTCTGCTGGTAAATCATGTTTACCAGCGTGTTAAATTAAACCTTCATGTTTAATATTAGTAAGAAGTAGCTCAGGACTAATCCCTAGGGTGAAGCGTCATGGGAAGGAGAATGTCTAATTAGTTTTAATACTACATTAAATAATATATCTTATTTTCTCCCAAATAAAGGTAATTTTAAATACTGGTGAAACCGTAAATTTACTGAGCTCCTTATCACTTGGTTTTATATTTAAAAACATGGATAATGCTGAAAAATATTTCTGGTGACTATTTAGGAATAAATGATGCAATCTAGAACACTGTCCTATTTGACTATGAAGTTAAAAAGAAATTATGTTGCTGAACAAACCCAGCTGTCATGAATTCACCTTAGAGATATCTGAAAGCTCAACTATCAGTGACCAAATTCTAGCCAAAGCTAATAAATATGATATTATATAGATTGCTGTAAGCTGTATCCTACATGACTGTAGAGATTTTGGAGGCAGCTCTTAGGAACTCGGGGTTACAGAAAGATGCTTTCCAGTTGTTCTTAATTTCTCTGAACAACCCATATAAATATTCTATGCAGAAAATGCTCTTAAGGAAAGAACAGTGGGGTCTAGCAGAAATATCACGAGAATAAGATTTGGAAGGCTGTTAAGTTTTTATCTCTCTGACCTTCTTTCCTTGTCTGCAGAGGCAATCCTGCTTCAATGCTGGGAGTGATTTCTCTAAAGCACTACCTATATCTGGATCAATTGAGCACTTTTAAATGGAGTAATGTCTTAAAGATCCAAAGTACCATGGAATTTCTGCCATAAAAACAACAGGATTTAGGTGGCATCTAAGTGCAGAAGGCAGTAGCTCCATTTGAATTCAAATAGGTTTGATCTAATTTTTTCATATACAAAGTAAAATTTACTGTTTTTTGGTGTAACTAGGTACATGTCATTTCTTGACAAGAGCATTATTCTTATCTCATCCAAAATAGAGCCTTACTTATAGTTGGTCTACAGCAGAAGTTCATTTCTTGCATGAATGAAAGAATAAGTGAATGAATAAGCAAACCTTAAAGTCTGACAAAAGGCAGACATTTTGAGATAGAACTGATGTAAAGAGTGAAATAGTCTTATAATAAGTATGAAGTGCTCTCCAGACTATAATAGCTCATTTTAAGTGAATATATTCCATTGTATGTCAGTTTCATAGAAGACTCTTTTTTGAAAATAAACAAGAGAGTGAGTGACTGAATGAGTAAACACAATTCATTATCATGATATATAGAAAGCTTAGACTTTGATTTCTTTTGTAATGTGAGCTGAAGTAGTTGACTGTTATATCCCACAATCAGTTTATAAATATTACTTTAATAAGCTGTGGTAACATTTGGCTCAGATGTTGGCTTTAATTAAAATTTAAATCACATTTCATTTCCCTAATTTAACAATGGAATATTGTACACAGATTATTGAGGACATAATTTTGTGTTTAAAGTAAAATATAGAAGGATAGAAAAAGGAAGTTCAAAATATGTAATTTGGTGGGAAAATGTTAGATACACATCTTTCACAGAATTATGCAGAAAAAAAATTGTTGTAGGAAATCAGCTCAAATGTTACACTCATTATACAGTACTTGGGATTATGCATACTTACATAGTGTTTTTGGTAGGTTGTTGCAGAGTTTTGGGACTTTAAAATCCCATAGGTGTGGACTTTCTTGGTGGCTCAGTAGGTTAAGGATCTGGCATTGTCACTGCTGTGGTACAAGTTTGATCCCTGGCCTGGGAATTTCTGCATGCTGTAGGTGTGGCCAAAATAAATAAATGAATAAATAAATAAACCCCATAGGTCTGAATTTAGGTAAATACTGAAGTGATAGATTTAAGTATTTAGAAGAAAATTAAAATAATATATCATTAGAACTATATTATCTAAGATTTTAATATTTATGGATCAGTATTATCTATTTTTTGATGTTTTTATTTTTGTTTTGCTTTGTCAGGAGGGTTGTCATGGCTATTCAGAATAAAGCACAGGATCTGAAAAAGTACATAAAAATGTTGATTTTATATGCATTGTATTACTGATAAAGTACTCTATTATAGTGTGATACCTTGAAAATGGATGATCAAATTATGTACATATAGTAAATCTTGATAAACATAAAATACTGACCACCAAAGCATGTAACTACCAAAAATGCTGAAAATTAAATTGAGCTTACACCCAAATAACCCTTTCATAGGCCTATTCCTAACAGAATTATTAGGAATCTTTCCTAAAAGGGATGAGATTCAAACTAATAAAAATATTCTAAAATCACTAGTGAAGTTCTATGAAATAAACCTTTAAAATATAACCATGTTGTGTTTCAATATTTTTAAACTAATGATATAATCAAATTTTTACCTTTTTTTCTCCAGTATTCTAAATAAAACTAATTTCTTATCTTCACAACAGAGGAAGTGAATTCTTTGTGTGGAATGCCCTGAACTCAGTAGAAAGACCCTTTTTAAATTTAACACAATTTGTATTTTACAGTTTAAATTCTATCCTCTAACATGCCAGAAACATTAAAATTGGTAGCTGTATAACTTGCTATGGAGTATAAATAATAAGTACTTGATACTTCTAAATGCTCATCATTATTGGCACTAACCAAAAACTGTAGTTAGAAAGTCTAATAAACAATTAGGCTATTTCTTAATTTGAAAAGAAAACCAATGTTTCTGACAGGCATGTTCTGTTGGGGCCTTGATAGAAAAAAATGAAAAATTAGTTTTTAAAATATGTTCTCCAAACCATCTGCATCAACATCATCAGTGAACTTAGAATGTAAGATCTGTGTTCCTCCCTATGTATATAATGAATCTTCTGGAGGTGGAAGCTGAAATGTGTATTTTATCAAGTCCTCCAACTGACTCCTATGCAGGCTAAAGTTTCAGAACCTTTGGAACAGACAGACCCAGAGATAATATCCTTTAACCTCCTCTAATAGGGGAACTGATGACTGTCAGAAAGAAGGCCATATCTCTCATTCCCACAGGGCTCAGAGTAGTCCTGGTAGAGAAGGGGCAGGTACCAAGACAGTTCAGGTCATCACAGATAGAGCATCTTAGGTAGAGCATCACAGGTGGAGGATGAAAATGGGCCCATATTGTACAGAAGCTTTGAGGTGAGAACTGGAAAAGGAAGTCTAAACAAAATTATCAATCAAAGCAATCAGAATAAGGATAAGGAAACTGAAGCCTAATTCAAATTCAAGCAAAGGAAATCAAAGGGCCAGAAATTCTAAGGGAAAATAAACTATGTATTATAATCAGATAGGATTATGGGCTTTGGGCATAGATTGAGCATATATGCAGTTTAAAAAAATCATTTGAACTCTTTTAAACTTTTTGCCTTCGAAATGACAAATACAATACTAATAGAACTGTCATAAGATTTAACAGCATTAGTTAACATACAGTGAGCACCAACAATGTGCCAGAATTTCGGCAAGAGCTTTAATGCTTTATCTTAATTGAACTCTTCACAGATCCAACGAGATTGTCATAAATATCATCCCCCGTTTGCAGAGCAGGAAACTGCAGTTTAGAGATACTGAATAGCTTGCCTAATTTCACATAGCTGGTAAATCATGGAAATGAGATTTGAACGGAGGGAAAAATACTGGAGTCTACACTCTGCAGATAAAATACTTAGTGCATTTCTGAACACAGAGTAAATCCTCTGAAAAATGGAGAAGGGAAATGAGAAAGAATGTAAAAGGCAATCTAAAAGAATATTGATCAATCAGTAAGAACAGAAACACTTGCATATGCATCAAAATGCGACCACAATGGTTCATATTTATTTTGGAGGACAAGGATAAAACAAGAAATTAATCTGAATACTATTTTATTTATTTTCAATATTAATTTGAAATTCCTTTTACTGCATTTTGAAGATAACACAATTTATAAATGAATTGTTAGAAAAATCTATCCTGCAGTAAAAAATATACCAGCATGCTGATTTTGAATACCCATGTCTAAGAAAGTGACTGGCAGAGCCTGGATGTTTGCTTAGTCAAATTAAAAACTTGAATACCAAGGAGAAGAGACTGAAAGGAAATACCATACCATAGAAATGACAACTGAATTAGAGCTCAGCAAGGGAATTGATGTTTCTGTTTTTTTTAATTCTCATTTCAGTTGAGAATTTGTAAAGAGATAGTGCCTCTCCCTGATGAGTTACTCTTTCTTGAGCAGAGGATGATCTGCTACGTCCAGTCAATAATTTTTATGATTTTTATGATTAGCTCCCATGGATCAGACTATGGTTAAAGTGAAATCTGTCAAAGATTATTAGAGAATGATTTACTGGGATGAGAAAATTTTCAACAGTCTCTGAGCTCTCAAAGGAAGAGCATTCTGGTAATGTATCTCACAGAGAATGACTGGAGTATACGGAAAAGTGCTAGAAGCTGAGGAGAACCTGAAATTTTCTTCACTGAGGGGATGTGTTCCTGGGAAGTCTGTACAGAAGAGGGCGCTGCAGCTCTGTGACACAGCACACATGCCCTCAGGGCTTTTCAGTAAAGTTGCCAGTGGAAATTGGATGAAGGATAATGTTACAATTCTGAGGTATAATTGGTGGGACACTTTTGCCATTGCATTTAAGGAGCAAAGTCAGAATTTCAACAGACTGTCAATGCTTTGTACCCCAAAAACTCCATAATTTGCAGTCCTCCTCCACTCCACCACCGTCCCTTCTCTTACATAGAGGGAAACATCATCAGGGAGAGTTACCTAAATTCACAAATCCAAACTTAGAACTGATGGTGCTTCTTTACCTCTGGAATGCTACTTAATCTCTTTCTGTCTGGCTTTTCTCATTTGACAAATGAGAATAATAACACTTTCTTCTTTCCCAGAGTATTGGTGAAGATTAATGCAATTTGAAGAACTTCGAAAAGAAGAAGCAAGCTGTTCGTGTACAGGACGGTATTGTTTTCCTTACTTTTAAAATAATACAAAAGCTTTCTGTCTGGTGGCAGGAAAAAAAAAGGACATTTCTAGACAGCTTTTCAGTGGTATATTTATGTTCAGTGTTTGATGTAGTGTTCAATAGTCTATGCTAAAAAAAAAAAAATAATGCTAGAGGATGTTTGGTGGGTTTGGCTACCTAGAATCAGTTTGCTCTCATTTCCTAATGACAATGGAGGTTTTTTTGTTTGTTTGTTTGTTTGTTTCTGGAAAACTGCCTCTTTCTGACTCTTGCATTCTTGGTTGTGCTATATAATTCAGTGTGACCTGCATTTTTTTTCCCTAAAAGTATGTATTAAGCTAAGCCAATCTGATACCCTTGCCTCAGGTATTTTGAAACTTTTTTTTCCCAAAGTTTTAGTGATGTATGGTTGATTTACAATGTTGTGATAATTTCTGTTGTGCAACATAGTGATTCAGTTATGCATATATACACATCCATTCTTTTTTGGGCTCTTTTCCCATATAGATAATCATAAAATATTGGCTAGAGCTCCCTGTGCTATACAGCAGGTCCCTGTTGGCCAGTCATTCCATATACCACAGTGTTCATATGCCAATATCTTTTTTAAAAATTGAAGTATAGTTAATTTACAATGTTGTGTTAGTTTTAAGTGTACAGCAAGGTGATTTGGGGGTGTGTGTGTCTGTGCGTGCGTGTTTGTATACATATATACATACATGCATACACACACGTGTGTGTATATATATATTCTCTATATCTCTGTATAGATAGATATATAGTATTTTTCAGATTTTTTCTATTGTAAGTTATTATGATATTAAGTATACTTCCCTGTGCTATATAGTAGATCCTTTTTGTTTACCTATTTTATGTACAGTGCTTTGAATATGTTAATCCCAGACTCCTAACTGAACTCCCCCCAACTCTTCCCACTATCCCATTTGGTAAAGATAAGTAGATTATATGTCTGTGAGCCTATTTCTGCTTTATAAATAAGTTCAGTGTATCATTTTTTTAGATTCCACATGTAAGTGATCTCATAAGATATTTTGTCTTACTTCACCTAGGCCCATCCATGTTGCTGCAAATGTCATTTTATTATGTTTTATGGCTAATATTCCATTATAAATACCAATTCTTCTTTACCCATTCATCTGTCAATGGACATTAAGATGTTTCCACCATCTTGACTTTTGTAAATATGTGCCCAGGAGTGGGATTGCTGGATCATATGAAAACTATTTTTAGTTTTTTAAAGGAACCTCCATACTGTTCTTCATAATGACTGTACCAATTTACATTCCTACCAATAGTAGGAAGATTGTCTTTTCTTCACACCCTCTCCAGCATTTGTTATTTGTGGATAATGCCCATTCTGACTGGTGTGAGATGATACCTCATGGTATTTTCTTTGGAGAAAATGTCTCTTTAGGGCTTTTCCCCATTTTTTGGTTGGGGGTGGTTTGATTTTTTGCTACTGGGTTGTATGAACTGTTTGTATATTTTAGAAATTAAGCTCTTGTCGGTTGCATCATTTGTAAATATGATCTCTTATTCCATAGGTTTTCTTTTCATTTTGTTTATAGTTTCCTTTGCTGTGCAAAAACTTATAAGTTTAAATAGTTCCCCATTTATTTTTGCTTTTTATTTCTTTTGCCTTTGGAGATTAATCTAAGAAAATATTGGAAAAAAATAAAATTAAAAAAGAAGGAATTCCAATTATGGCTCAGCAGGTTCAGAACCCAACACAGTCTCCATGAAGATGTGAGTTCAGTCCCTGGCCTCACTCGGTGGGTTAAATGTTTGGTGTTGCTGCAAGCTGTGGAACAGGCTGCAGATGCAGCTCAGGTCTGGTGTTGCTGTAGCTCTGTCATAAGCCCCAGCTGCAGCTCTGATTCCTACCCCAAGAATTTCCATATGATCTAGGTGAAGCTATAAAAAAAGAAAGAATAAAATATTGCTATGATTTATGTCAGAAAATGTTTTGCCTAGGAATTTTATGGTGTCATGTCTTATATTTAAGTGGTAAAACCATGTTGAGTTTATTTTTGTTTATGTTATTCTAAATTAATTGATTTATGCACAGATGTCCAGTTCACCCATCACCACTTGTTGAAAGTGTATTTTGTATTGTTGCCTCCTTATTCAAAGAATAATCGACTATGGATGTGTGGGTTTATTTCTGGGCCTCTTCTATTGCATTGAACTATATGTCTGTTTTTGTGTCAATACCATGACATTTTGATTACTGTAGCTTTGAAATATTGTCTGAAGTCTGGGAAGGAGGCATAAGCCTCCTGCTTTTTTCTTTTTTCTCAGAATTGCTTTGAAAATTATGGGCCGTTCATGGGTCCATATTCAATTTAGGATTATTTGTTCTAGCTCTGTGGAAAATGTCATGCATAATTTGATAGAGATCACATTAAATCCATAAATTGTTTTTGGATAATATGGCCATTTTAACAATATGAGTTCCTCTAGTCCAAGAGCTCAGGATATCTTTTCCTTTCTTGAATCATTTTCAGTTTCCTTTATCAGTTATTTATAGTTCTGAATGTATAGTCTTTCACCTTCTTGGTTAAGTTTATTCCTAGGTTTTTTTTTTTTTTTTTTTTTTTGCTTGTTAGGGACGCATTTGTGGCTTATAGAGGTTCCCAGAATAGGGGTCAAATTGGAGCTGTAACTGCTGTCCTACACCACAGCCACAGCAACTCAGGATCCAGGCTGTATCTGCAGCCTACACCACAGCTCATAGCAGCCCCAAATCCTTAACCCACTGAGTGAGGCCAGGGATTGAACCCACAACCTCATGGTTCCTAGTCAGATTCATTTCCACTGTGCCACAACAGGAACTCCTATTCCTAATATATTTTATTTTATTTTTTTACATAATTTTAAGGTTGTTTTAAATTTTTGTCTCTCTGATATTTTCATTAAAGAAATGCAACAGATATCTATATATTAATCCTATATCTTTCTACCTTGCTGGATTAATTTATGAGCTCTAATAGTTTCTTTTGTGGCATTTTTAGGGTTTCTATATATAGTACCATGTCATTTGCTACTCCCTTCTCTTCCTATTTGGATACCTTTTATTTACTTATTTATTCTAGTCTGATGGCTCTGGCCAGGACTTCCAATACTATGTTGAATAGAAGTGGTGAAAGTGGGCATCCTGTCTTCCAGAATTTATCAGGAAGGCTTTCATCTTTTCACCCTTGAATATTATGCTGGTTTTCATTTGTCATAAATGACTTTTATTATGTTGAGACATGTTCTCTCTATCCATTTTGGTGAGAGTTTTTATTGTGAATGGATAGTAAATTTTATCAAATGCTTTTTCTGCATTGAGATGATCATGTGGTTTGTCTTTTCTTTTGTTGATGTGGTGTAGCACATTAATTGATTTGGGTATGCATGTTGAACCATTCCTGTGACCCTTTGATGAATCCAACTTGATCATGGTGTATGATCCTTTTTTAAGTGCTGTTGTATTCAATTTGCTGATATTTTCTTGAGGATTATTGAATCTCTATTCATCAAAGATATTGGCCTGTAATTTTCTTTTTTCCTCTTTCTTTCTTTCTCTTTCCTTTTTTTTTTCTTCCTATGTTTTTTTTTTTTTTTAGGTGTCTTTGGTTTTGGTATTAAGGTGATGGTTTCTTCAAAAAATGACTTGGGGGATGTTCTCTTATCTTCATTCCTTTGGAGAAATTTGAGAAGGATCCTTGTAACGTCTTTCTATGTTTAGTAGAAATTCCCAGTGAAGTCATAAATCTTGGACTTCTGTTTTCAGGGAGCTCTGTTTTATTTTGTTTTTTATTATAGATTCGAATTCACTTCTAGAGATCAGTTTGTTCAAATTATCTGTTTCTTCTTGAATCAATTTTGGCTAGCTCTGTGTTTCTAGAAACTTGTCCATTTCTTCTAGGTTGTCCATTTGGGGGGCATATAACTGTTCACAGTATTCTCTTATATATATATATATATAGTATTTCTATATATATATATAGTATTTCTGCAGTATGTTATTGTTTCTCTTCTCTCATTTATTATTTTGTTTGAGTCCTCTCTCTTTTCCTCTTGGTAAGCATCACTAGAGGTTTGTTTATTTTTTTTATCCTTTCCAAAAAACAGCTCTTGGTTTTATTGATTTTTTTTTCCTTGCATTTGTTTCTTCTTTTTTTTTTTTTTTGTATTTTAGGGCCGCACCTCCAGCATATGGAAGTTTCATGCTACGGGCTGAATCGGAGCTACAGCTGCTGGCCTTCTCCACAGCCACATCAATGCCAGTTCCTAACTGAATCTGTGACCTACACCACAGATCAAAGACACCACAATGCCGGATCCTTAACCCATTGAGGGATGCCAGGGATCAAACCCACATCCTCATGAATCCTGGTCGGGTTCCTTAACCACTGAGCCATGAAGATAACTCCCTTTTTCATGTTTTTTAATCTCTATTTTATTTCCTCTCTGTTATTATTTTCTTACTTCTGCTGACTTTAGGTTGTGTTGTTCATCTTTTTCTAATTCTTTTAAGTGATAGATTAGGTTGTCTATTTTATATTTTTCTTGTTTTTGTTTGTTTGTTTGTTTCATTTTGATTTTGTATTTGTTTATTTGTTTTGGCCATGCCTGCAGAATGTGGAAGTTCCCACACTAGGGATTGAAACCAAGCTACAGCAGTGACAAAGCTGGATCCTTAACTGCTAGGCTATCAGGGAATTCCAGAGATTTGTGTTTGTTTGTTATTTGAGAAAGGACTGCACTACTATAAACTTCCTTCTTAGGAGTCGCATTTTGCATCCATAAATTTTGTCTGGTTATATTTTCATTGTCATTTGTCTTGAGGAACTGTTTTATTTCCTCTTTGCTTTCATCATTGACCCATTGGTATTTTGGTACCATGTTGTTTTGACTCCATGTAATCTTTTTTTAATTTTTATTTTTTCTTAATTTCCTTTCTGTTGCTGATTTCTAAGTTTATTACGTGGTCAGAAAAGATGCTTGAAATAATTTTTATCCTTTTACATTTTTGAGGCTTGTTTTATGTCTCTATACTAGAGAATGTTCATTTCACACTTGAAAATACTATGTACTCTAGTTTTTTGGAAGTAGTGTAATATATACATCAATTAAGTGAACAGTTTCATTACGTTATTTAGAATCTCTATTGCCTTACTGGTTTTCTGTCTGGAATATCTATCCATTGGTGTCAGTGGGATGTTAAAGTCTCCTAGTATTATTGTATTCCCATCAGTTTCTTGCTTCATGTCTGTTAGTATTTGTTTTATGGATTTAGGTGCTCCTATATATAGGGTGCATATATATGTTAACAAGTGTATTATCCTCTTCCTGTATTGATGATTTTATCATTATATGGTATTCTTCTTTGTCTTTCTTTATGGCCTTTGTTTTAACATCTATTTTGTCAGATATGAGTATTTCTATTCCTGCATTCTTATAATTTCTATTTGCACAAAGTATATTTTTTCATCCCTTCATTTTCAATCTAAGTGTGTCCTTTGCTCTACAGTACGTCTCTTATAGGCAGTATATTGTAGGAACTTGTTTTATTATTCAGTCTGCTACTCTTTCTTTTGATTGGAGCATTTAGTCCATTAACAGTTAATTATTGACAACTATGTATTTACTGCCATTTTAAATCTTTTTTTCCAATTGATTTTGTGTTTCTTCTTTGTTTCTTTTTGTTTGCACTTTTGTGGTTTGGTAGTTTTCTTTATATTATGCTTGTGTTCCTTTCTTTTTGGTTTCTATGAATATATTGTATGTTTTTAATATGAGGTTACCCTGGTTTTCAAGGATGTGAACCCATAACTCTATCTATTTGTGTTAGATTGTTAGATCTATAAGCTAAAATACTTTCTAAAACATATATATTTTCTTATTCCTCTCCCCCACATACTGTGATTTTTTTTGATGTCCTGTATCACATCTTCATGTTTACCCTTTTACTGCTCATTGTAATTATAATCACTTTAACAAAATTTTTTAAAATTGCTTTTAATCCATATACTAGCTTATTAAAGGAATCTTTAATATTTCATATATTGTTGTTTCCTATTGTGATTTTCTATTTCCTGTAGATTCTTGCTCTTTTTATTTAGAAAAGACCTTTCAGTATTTCTTTTAGGATAGGTTTAGTATAGCTATCTTTATTTTCTGCCTGAGAATTTCTTTATCTCTCCTTCTGTTCTAAATGGTAATCTTGGTGGGTAGAGAATCCTAGATTGAAGGGTTTTGTTTGTTTGTTTGAGGACTTTGAATCTAAATCTATCCTACCCCTCTCTCTAACCTGGGAAGTTTCTTTAGAAAAATCAGCTGATAGCTTCATAGGGGTTTTTTGTAACTGATTCCCGGTTTTTCTCTTGCTGTCTTTAGTAACCTCTTTATTTTTAACTCTTGCCATTTTAATTGTTATTTTTTTGTGTGTGGGTCTGTCTGGGTTCATCGAGTTTGGGATCCTCTGTGCTTCCTGTACCTGGATATCTTTTTCCTTCTGTAAGTTTGGAAAGTTTTCATCTGTAATTTCTTCAAATACATTTTTGATCCTCCTTTCAGTTTCTTCTCCTTCTGGAATCCGTATTATGCATATATTGGCACAGTTTATATTACCCCATAGATCTTGTGTGTTGCTTTCATTATTTTTCATTTGTTTTTCTCTTCTCCCTGGTTCTGTCCTCTAAAGAAATGGATTAAATAGGAAGATCTTTGTCAGAACCCCCCTTGGGAACTAGCCTGGGAGAAAAGGTAGGCTGCCTTTAGTGTGCCTTATTATTGTTAATAGGTACATCCGCACTCAGTTTCCTAAGCACAACATTTAGTCACAAGAATGTTCTCTCATTACCTGAGGACAAACTTGACATGAATATATGAGTGAAAGTACAACATAATAAAAGGCTGATATGTTGAAACACAATGCTTGATTTCCAATTTGAAAGATTTTCACTTGAGTTAAAGATCTGACAATTTGATCATCTTTGGTATTCTGTGTGATGTATATAGTTACTTTTTTAAAAAAAATAACCAAGCTCAAGCAAGTATATTGTGTTTTGCATTCAGATTTTAATTCCATATCACTGTTTCAGGGATTTTTCCTCAATTTTTTAAGTTTTGTTTCTTATTAAAATGGACAACACAAATAATGGGGAAAAAATCTCAAGTCATATGGGAATATAAAATATGATCCTAGAGACCTAATTTCTGGTAAAATAAATTTTATTATAATATTTTTCAAGAAAAGATTCATCTTTTATATACTCATTTTTATAATGGAATTTTGTCCATGAAATTTCCCTTTCCTATTATTTGTGAGGGGAAAAAAAGCCATAAACGGTCTTATTGAGAGAAGTGATTTTCAGTTAAAAGCAGAAGCTAGAGTCATTGTTTTGTGGAATGAATAGTCTCCTGTAATATGATGGGGATTATTATTTGCTTTCAGCAATTTAATTACAAGCACAAACAAGGAAAGCCCACAGGGGATTTCTACCAGAGGCTAATTTATTACTAAATGTTATTGTGAATAGTACAGCTCAGAAAGTAGAATGTCTGGTGTAAGTAGCCTAATAAATGAAGGAAATTAATAAATTTAGTAACTCTTAGAAGGTATACCTTTCTATGTTGGACATTCTCTCAAATATTCATGTCAGCTTTGTGCTAAACTGATGAGAGGATGGAATTCTTGTAATTAAATGTTTTTCTTAAGGGGCAAGTATAGATGGACCCCTTAGCAGTCTTGAAAAAGTCTTTAAGGAGTTCCCATTGTGGCTCAGCTGTAATGAAACTGACTAGTGTCCATGAGAATGTGGGTTCAATCCCTGGCTTCACTCAATGGTTTAAGTATCCAGCATTGCTGTGAGCTGTGGTGTAGACTGCAGATGTGGGTTAGATCCCAAGTTGCTGTGGTCGTGGCATAGGCCAGCACCTGCGGCTCTGATTAGACCGCAAGCCTGAGAACTTCCATATGCCAAGGGCGTGGCTCTAAAAAGCAAAAAAAAAAAAAAAAAGTCTTTGAAAGAGTCTTAAGGAGTTCCCATTGTTACTCAGGGGGTTAAAAGCCTGACATAATGTCTTTGAGGGTGTGGGTTCGATCCCTGACCTTGTTTAGTGGGTTAGGATCAGTGTTGCTGCAAGCTGCAGCATAGGTCACATATGCAGCTTGGAGCTGGTGTTGCTATGGCTGTAGTATAGGCCTGCAGCTGCAGCTCAGATTCAACCTGTGGCTTCCATATGCTGCAGTTGTGGCCATAAAAAGAAAAAAAAAAAAGAGTCTTAAAAAAGCTATTCCATCATTCTATTAAGCCAGAATAGTAGGGGCCATGGTAAGTAAGATCAGTAAGTAATTTCATGAGCATAAACCCATTGCCACACTTACTTTGGTATAAAGGGGGTTACTTCATCAGAAGTAATGCTTTGCTCAGTATCATGATAGTGGATAAATTATTCTGTAAATCCACAAATGATAGTTTTGGCCAAAGCATTGCATGCTGGGAAGGCAAATACAGTGTAGGTATCTATTTCAGTAAGAACACAATGCTTCCTCTTCTCTGATAGCAATGGCCCAATTTAATCAATCTTCCACTAAAGTCCTGGCTGACTACTCAGGCAGTGGTGCCGTATTGGGAACTCAGTGTTCTCTCCAACTGGCAGATTAGTACTTAGCAGTAGGCATAGTCAGGTCAGACTTGGTAATTGGAAGTCCATGTTGCTAAGCCCAGAAATAACCTCCATCCATGCCACTTTGTTCATGAGCTCATTGGATGATGATATAAGCCACTGTGGGGAGAGGCTGAGTGGTATCCACTGTATGTGTTATCTAGACACTTGTTAGTTAGAATCCTCCTCAGCTGAGGTCACGCTTTGGTGAGCACTCACATGTGATCTAAATATCTTTATTTATATATTTTCCCCATTCAGAGAGGTGAATTTATAGACAGGGATGGATAAAAAGGCATATTTCATTGAAATGCTTTTTAAACATATGTCTAATATTTGGACAGTATTTTATTATATGGATTAAATAAGGATGCATTGATTACTCCTCTATTGTTGAAGATTACATTTAATTTCTAAAGTTCTTACCATGCAAATAATGCACTGTCATACATTTTTTGCACAGATTTTGGGTAATTTTCTCTAACAGAAAGTTTTTCAAGTATAATTACAAGTTAAAAAAATAAACACTTAGAGGCCTTTTGACACATATTTTTAAAATGTTCATAAAAAGATTGAATACATTTATATTACAACAAATAATGCATGATAGCTTTACTCACACTTGCCGGCATTGAATGTTACGTAGTTTTGTTTGTGTTAATTTTATAGTAGAGATTCCATTTATTACTAATGAAGTTAAATATATTTTTGAATTACCATATTTTTTTGTTTTGTGTCCTTTTCCAGATTTTTATTTGAGTATGTCTGATGGTCTTGAGTGACTAGGGGGTTTCCCATGCCAGGTTCAGATAGATGGATAATGAAAAATTGCTTCTGTTAATTGAGAGATGTGAACACCGGTGTAAAGATCTGGGAGAAAGAAGTAGAACCAAATGTAAATTTTTTCTTGAACTTCTATGGATGTTGAGGATGATACACTCTAGATCCTTTATCTGAGCATCAATAGCCTTTCAACAAAGTGAGGATAAGACACATTTTAATCTAATATTATAAAGAAAATTTTAAATTTTAATGATTAGGTATGAACAGGGGAAATATGGCGTTCACAATATATTTCTTATAATTATTGTTGATTATGTAACTCTTGATAGATTTGCAGCATTTCCATATTCACTATCTCGTTCCATATTTAAAATAATGACAGAAGGCAGAGACATAGATGAAGAATATATAAAAAGAATGGGCTCATCCAGTTTATGGAATTTTGCAGCATACCATCTCCTGTATCAGGAGACAGTGATGGTGTTGGGAGATAATTACACACTGAAGAGAGAAAAATAAAAGACTGAAGATGTAAATGACAATATCTGCCTTTAAACCAATAGCAGTTATCCTAAGAGGGAATGCAAATAGGAAGGGAAAATTCTCCTTTTCATTTCACATGAATATTAATAGGCAAATGAATAAGCCATAATCTGTGGAGAGAGAAATGCCTTGGTCTCACTCAGAGCATAATCCCCACAATGATAACCAGGGCCAAGGACTGTTATATCTCTGCTTGGCTAGTGCTAACATCAGTAATGATGGGATGGCAGTTCCTGTCATGGTTTAGTGGAAGCGAACCTGACTAGCATCCATGAAGACACAGGTTCATTCCCTAGCCTTGCTCAGTGGGTTAAGGATCCGGCGTTGCCATGAGCTGAGATGTAGGTAGCAGAGACAGCTCAGATCTGGCATTGCTGTGGTTGTGGCATGGGCTGGCGGCTGCAGCTCTGATTGAACCCCTAGCCCGGAACTTCCATATACAATGGGTGTGGCCCTAAAAAGCAAAATAATAATAATAATAATAATGGTAGGGCAACTCCAACTTGATGAGAAGTAAGATTGTGCATGGGATTGGGACTTAGCTATAGCAAAACTGTTTGTTGCAGTTGGCACTTTTATGAATCTGTAAAAGCTAGTGGCTGCAGACTCCTGGCTTGACTAACTTCAGCAGACAATAGGAACCATCCTGTTTTCATGCATCAGAATAAGGCATTTCTTGGGGGCGGTAGGGGGGGGGGGGAGTTGTGAAATCATCTTGGACGGAGGGAATTTGTAAGGGCCCAGAGTTCCATCCAGCCAGAGGCATCAAGAGCCATTATAATTTCAATACTGTAGAAATCATATTTTTGACGATCTGCCCAGCTCAAAATATTGCCCTTACTTTCTTCTTGCACATACAATGTTTTATCATAATTCATCTTATTTTTGTTAAGTATCCCTATCTCTTGGACATTGTTGATTGAAACAGTGGATATCTGACACAAACCACTCTGGAATGGTCATTGGAATGCATATAATATAAGCTGAGAAACTGGAACGTCAGCCTTTCATTTGACTGCTTAGATTCATAGGATACTGACAACAGTTTTGGACCTGGTACTAGCACCTTTGTAGGTCTACTGTAGCCTCATGAAGCCTACAATCTTTTGGTGATGCCATCATCTTGGGTTAAAACAGATCTGTTTGATTCTTGTGTTTCAGGAAAAAATACAGTCATAACTAATTATATATTAATGTTAACGCTACAACAACCTGATGAAACCTGGAACATTTAGATCGTGTCATATCATGTTGATTTGATTTTCCATATCATTACCCTTCTTTTGCATTGTGAATCTCTCAATCAGTACAATGCATTATGTTTTAGCTGTATATCCATGTAACTGTAATATTTTAGTACATATTAAAATTTTATGGAATTTTCCTCCAGTAAAATAAGAATAATACCTTTTAGACTTAAGTCCAGATTTGAAATCTGGAGACAATTTTCATTTTTGAGAACTTAACAGGTAGGAAACTCATTTTAGCTAGGATATTATAAAGGTAGTCAGCCATTAGTTGGGAGATGGATCACATGAAATTTAAGATCTATATTTCTCTAAATGAGCTACTCTATATTAGATATCTAGTTTTGAATTTTATTTTACAAGAAAGATATTTATTGTTAATAATGTTCTAATATAGGACAACCTAAGAAAAATATAAACTCCTATGGAAAAGATTCAGTATTTAATATGAACATTCTGGGTGGGTAGAAAACAAGTGAAGTAAAAAACAATGTCTCTTCAAGATGGGAACAAACATAGACAAGCTAACAGGCTTGCATGAACTTTGATCTGCAGCAGATGCTTCCTGCAGTTACTGACTTCACAGAGACAGAGGGGTAATGAGATTCCTGCAGAGGAAAAGAGCAAACTAAAGTTAGATTCACTGAGCCCAACATGGCTGCTGTGCATTAATTTTCAGATAATGGAGCATAACTAAAATAGGTGCAGACTGAGAGCTGTAACCTAGGCTTCAAGTTAAGAGAAAGTCAGTGGGACATGAAGAAGAGGAGGCAGTCTTCACTGCCGGGGAGTTTAAAAAAAATATCCTGGGCAGATGTTTTTAGAATCAGACATGTTGCAAAGGCAAGCTTAATAGCTGTGTTTTAGGAAGTAAAATTGTATAATGAATTTATATAAAGACATTGAATATATACAGAAACACTGCTTTGGTAGAGTCAAATTTTTCTAATGGAAATTTTACAGGATGTTTGTTCCTTTATTCAATGAACACAAATACAATTAAAGAGTTGCCATATGTCAGCCCCTAGGCAAAGAGAGATGAACCAAACCCTGTTCCTGTCTTCTAGGAGCTCAGAGTTTGCTTAATGAAATAAGACACTTGTGATTCCAAAAGATTATGGGGAGTACTGGGGTTAGGTGTGTACAGGATGTTGAGGTGCAGAGGAAATAACTCCGCTGGACTCAGACTGGGAATGGGGTTTCCAGAAAGAACTTCTCATGGAATGATTCTTGGCCTCAATGTTTCTCACAGCAGGAAACATTTATTTTTTTAAATTGTAAGCTGAAACATGAGAGGGAAATTTCATTTTTAACTTAGCTTCTGTATTTTTAACTTCAGTGTAATACTCAGATTCAATGGTAGAATCAAAGTATTTTTTAAGAGAAGCACATACTCTACAAAGGAGTCATAATTTCTTACTCTGTGGCAGTCTTAAGGATTAATAAAATGACTCTAACTGGATTATGTCAATTATCTCTATACTAATTTCCCCAAATTTCAGCACACACAGAAGTGTGTGAATATGTTTGTGTGTATACACACACATGCCCATATATACATACATATATGTATATATATAATTAAATTAATTAATTAATGTATAACCATGGAGTACAAAAATTAAGATAGTCTGGATATTATGTACAGGCCAGATACATGGTAAACTTGCTAGGAATAAGTGTGTAATGGTAACACGTTTTGATCCCCCTCATTAAAGGTGAATTGAACACAAAATGTGCTCCAAAATCAAGTTTAGAAATGGTAAAATAGTAACTTTATGGGGAGAAACTGGCAAACACTCTCCTTAACCAGCAATGTCATGTGCATATCATGTACGCTCTGATATGTTGTGATGAGGAGGGCACTTCCTTGCTTTGTGACTCTTTCCAAAGGAAAAACAACTCCAGTTTATCCATAAGATAAATATTAGACACTTCTAGAATGAAGGCCATTCTACAGGGTACCTGGATAGTACCTCTTAAGAATGTCAAGATCTTGAAGAACAAGCTACAACTAAGAAACTCACATACCAGGGGAGACAGAGGAGACAAGAAATACGTGCATTATGGTTCCCTGGATTGGCCTCTATAACACAAAGAGAACATTCATGGAAAGACTGGTGCAATATAAATATAAACTCTGAAGTTTGGTTACTAGTCAGTACCAACACTGGTTTACTAGTTTGACAAAACTTAGTTTGTATCTCAGTAACATAAGGGGGAAATAATGGGCAAGTGAGGTGAACTTTGTACCAGCTTTGCAATTTTCTGTAAATCTAAAAACTCCATCCCTAAATTAAAAAAAAAAAAAAAAATTCTTGTAGAGAAATATCTGATACTTGATTTTTAATATGTCATTTTTTTTTAGATTCACTTTAAAGCAATCTAAGAAATGAACCAAAATGTGTTGTAATTTAATGAAAATATTTTGTCGATACTTTGTACTATGGGTCAAAAATAACCCATGATAGTAAGTGACATAAATTTTTAGTACCTACAAATGGACAGATATAGCCACCTCATTGAATTGAAATATGCCTTCAAAGTTTAGTTATTTATTTTTCCTGTCATTAGCTGTAATTAGCAGGGTAATAAAGATAGAGGATGACAATCTACAAAAGTCATTCAAATATGTTACAGAAGCCTTTACATTAAATGCTTTCAATCCAACAAATTTAGAAACAAAACTGTACAATTATACCAGATTTCTAATTTAAAATGCTACCTTGTCTTAGAAAAAAATATAATGATTTATAATTATTTTTTCTTACTATTTATATGCATATTAAACAAAATAGGTTACCAAAAAATTGACGCATTACACAGCTTTGTGCGGTTGTTATATCACATACATGTTCTATTATATGTAAAATATGTTATATGCTTATATATTTTTTATTTTTTAAAATTGTATTAAATGTAGTTTATTTACAATGTTGTGATAATTTCTCCTGTACAACAAAGTGATTCAGTTATACATGTACACATATCTTCTTTTTCAGATTCTTTTCCCTTATAGGTTATCACAGAATATGGGTAGAGTTCCCTGGGCTATACAGCAGGTCCGTCTTGGCCAGTTATTCTATATACAATAGTGAGCATATGCCAGTCCCAGTCCATTCCTCTCTCTGTGTATAGACCATACATATAATAGACTATGTATATAATCTGTTCTATATATAGGCTTATATATATTTACATGTATATTTTTGGAATATAATGTTCCTTCTTAATTTTCTTAACTTTAAACCCTCGTACAAAGCCACCTCACTATAAGCATTTGCAAGCCTTATTAGGGGCATCAATAACCAGACTGTTGAGACAACAATCTCTGCCTACCAATCTTTGACATGAGCAAGTCTACTGACTCTTTCTAGTTTACTTCAGTTAATTGTTAGAGTCACAGCCTGGATCTCAGCAGGACACTCTTTACTCTTGCACCATAGGACCTGGATGTAGTGTGCTGTCATAAAAAGGACTGGAACAACTTATTAAGTTAAACTATCTAAAAGCACAGATATCAGCCAGCTTCGATGAAAACAAAAATGCAATTTCATGTGGTCCATGTACATAAGCATTATGGTATCATTAAACTCACATGTTTCTACTTTTTTTTCTGATCTGCTGAAATTACCTTTGCCAACCTTGTAATTTTCCTTCTCATTAATTTCTGGACATCAACAAAATGGTGGAATTAATTTAGAATTTTTAGCCAGTATAAAGTCCTAGAATCACAGCTCTTCTTTTAATTCATAAGGTAATTTGGTAACACATTTTTTCTGACTCTCTAAGCTCAGTTTGTTCACTGGAAGATGGAAAAATGGGTAAAAAACATGTTTTATCCTTAGTATGTTTTTGTGAAGGTTATGTAAGGTAAAAATATACAGTAGAGATGTATAGTAGATTATTGATAAATGATAATTCCCTTTCTTTCCATAGGCTTTCTGGTATCACTATCAGCCTGAATCTTAAGGTCAAACATTACAACAATTACAAGCCATCATTAGAAATAATTCTCTTGGAGTTCCCGTTGTGGTGCAGCAGAAACGAATCTGACTAGTAACCGTGAGCTGTGGTGTAGGTCGCAGATGCGGCTCGTATCTGGCATTGCTGTGGCTGTGGTATAGGCCAGCAGCTGTAGCTCCGATTAGACCCCTAGCCTGGGAACCTCCATATGCCTCAGGTGTGGCCCTAGAAAAAAAGAAAAAAGAAAAAAAAAAGAACCAACCGAACTATTTCTGACTGGGAATTACTTCTCAGGTTTTCTTTATTTAACTGGCATCTGAAATAATTGATACATACCTGTCTAAACAGTGGTCCGCTGGGTACTTACTATACAAATAGACAGAAATGTAACAGACAGAAATGTATTGCTGCCTCCAACATACCTACCTCTTTCCTCTATCTTTCATTTTTGACCTACTTTTTGCTTCCTATCTTTTTTATTCCTTCACATGTCACAAATTTGTCATTGGCATGTATGGGAGACACATTGCTATTTGGAAATAAACTGATTATGGACCTTTATTCTAGGTATTATAATTTGAGAATGTACTTGGAAAAATATTTCTGATCCACAGAGGAGAAGAATGATCAATAAATCTTATTTATTTGCTATTCTCCTGAACCTGATTGAGAATTAGGCATCATATGTCTGTCATCATTTTGTTCACAGGCAGTGTTATCTTTGTTACAACTGAGGAAATTATTTTGCTCAGTGACTCTGGATACATAACTCCACATTTCTCCTAGTAGAAGAAATTGGCAGATAAATCATATCCTACTTTTTTTATTTTTTCCCAAATTGATATGAGATTGCTAATAGAAACATTTATGTAAATGATACACATTAGGTGCTGACCTTGAAGAATAAAGCATTTCCCACATACAAACAAGTCTCCACTTGGCACTTTATTAGTGATAATGATCCAGAACAGGTGTTAATTCTCAATTTGCAAGTTCATTATAAATTTTTTAAAGTTTAGAAATTGAGCATTTCTCTCATGTGATACCAGATTTTGCTATTTTTACCTATATAGTGGGTTTATGTTCTTTCACTCCCAAAGAACATGTGCTCTGCAGTGGTAATGTGGTCCATGTCATATTCATTATTATATGAACATTTTTTTATTTTGAAGCATTTACCTACAATTGTGATATAGTCTTATCTCCCCTCTTCATTTTCAAAGTTCATTTATATGACAAAGTGGGTTTCTTCTTAATGTTTTTACTTTTTTTTTCCCCACGAACTTTTATGAATTTGTACATATTTCTTCTGTTGCATTCTCAAGAACTTTATTTTCAACAACATAGATAAATATATTGCTACTTGTTTTGAGTCTTTTGCTTTGTTTTCTACAAGGGAGGGAGTAGTCTGAAAACAAAGTATAATTAGTCATGAAAACTTTATCAAAATGAAAGTAAATCATGCATTCATAAACATATTGTCCCATTTTGAAGTTACTATCAGTAGGCACTAATCTATTTTGGAATACAATGGTGAAATTTTTTTTAAAAAAGCCTGTTTTTCAAGATAAATCATGGAAAGCATAATAAAATTACCTGGTAAATCTTCAAAATGTTGGAAACTAGAGATGTTACTGAATTTAGTGAAAGAAATATTTGATCTAATATGAGACAAACTTCAGGGTAAGGATGCAAGTCTATTGGAAATATAGCATATTGGAAATATTGTGGGATGGAAATAGAAATGAGTATGATATATGATGTAGCCAAGAATATTAACATAGGTATCAAGTCTGAATCAGGTCTCCAATGAATATAAGTAAAAACCATAAATGAAATAATTTGGTACAGAAGTGAACAATTTAAATATGGTTATTTTAGATTACAGAGGAATGTTTTTGCACTTGTAATATCTCATATATTATGCTATTTTAAATATTTGAATCAAATAAATGTTTATCATTTAATTAAAAGTACATGAGAAATGATTTCAGAAATTCAAAAGAAATAAAATGAGAAATAAAAACTAGCTCTTGGAGTTCCCGTCGTGGCGCAGTGGTTAACGAATCCGACTAGGAACCATGAGGTTGCGGGTTCGGTCTCTGCCCTTGCTCAGTGGGTTGAGGATCCGGCATTGCTGTGAGCTGTGGTGTAGGTTGCAGACGCGGCTCAGATCCCGCGTTGCTGTGGCTCTGGCGTAGGCCGGTGGCTACAGCTCCGATTGGACCCCTAGCCTGGGAACCTCCATATGCCGAGGGAGCGGCCCAAGAAATAGCAGCAACAACAACAACAACAACAATAAAAGACAAAAAAAAAAACAAAAAACAACAACAACAAAAAAAACTAGCTCTTAAGACCCTACTGTATGCCAGATACTCCTTTAGAAATTTTCATATGAAGTTTTTGAGTTAATCTTCACAAATAGCCTGACAGATATGATTTCTCCGATAAAGCAATTGAACATTTGAAAAGTTTGATTAATGTGCCTGAATGCACACAAGTGCTGAGTAGACGTTTCAAACTCATCTCTTTCTTATTGTACCATTTCACATTATTTTCAGAGGAGTTTCAGTGACATCCAATTGTATAAAAATATATGTGCTTGCTTGTAGGAAGGATCTGAACCGGCATCAAGAATCAGTCTAAAACTACTTCAGTTAGAGCAGCCATGAGGCAGAAATATTAGATTTTTTATAGTTATTAATTACAGTGGGAGGAAGAGCTACAATGCTAGAGGAGATTTAGTTCAATAAAAGCTGTTCATGGCAGAGAAAGCAGAAATGGTGTGGTAAAGAGACTGCAGAGACACCATAAGTACTTTTTTTCCTGGCACATTTGACTCCTAGATAAGAGTTCTCCCTAAAATGATAAAGTGTGAAGACCGGGTAAAGCTAAGTGTCTGAGAAACAGGGAGATGATACAAAATCTAGTTTTCACAAGCTTTCACAATAAACACAGAAAAAACTACATTGTGGAAAGGTTTATTTGCAACCTGGTTTTAATTGAAGACAGCAAGTGCGCAAATACCTTGAATTCTAAGATACTAAGAAAGCCAAAATAGCCTGAAGCCTTTTTCTAACATTAAAGTTAATGACACTTTAAAAAATTGGCCAGAACCTCAAACTTATTACAGCATGAGAGTTATGAGGTTAGTAGAGAAAAAAGGGTTTCATGATAAGCAGTGAATATTAGAAAATTGATTATAAAATAATTAAGGACTTCCAAAAGTCCTACCTCAGGGAGTGGGAAGAAGGTACTGACTAATAAGGCTAATGTCACAAATTCATCTTCCACCCACTGTGAAACTGATTTTCAGTTTAATGGGAAATGATTTTTCCATCCAACTGCCTATCTCATGGGTGGGCAAGAAATTATTGGGAGAAGATGTTTTAGAATTAAAGCATTTGTAAAATTTAATTTTGGAGAAACTTACAGTGCTTTAGTAATGTTAAAGATTTTCATCCGTTTAAAGAAGAATTTCCATTCATACTTATATATACTACAGAGAAACTCATGGACATATGCATGAGGAAAAATATACCCAATAGTGAACAACAGAAAAACAACTACAATGACCATCAGCAGTACTATAAGATATTTGCATGATGGAATAAACTTAAAACAATTAAATGAATGAACTGAACTGTTTCTGTCAAATAGTTGAATTTGAAAAAAGTTAGTGAAAAAAGTTGTGATGATATATGTTGATACTGTTCTCAGAAAATGTAAAATGTGAAAAATGATATTCTACATTATTCGTAGATATGTTTGGTAAAATTATATATTTAAAATGTATGTTAATTATAGTAATATATAATTTACCTTATAGGTATATATTTAGTAAAAACACACTTATATATAAAATATATAATATTATAATATTACATATATAAATAATATATATAGACACAGACCCCATTGAGGAGTGAACTCACTTATAGATGAGGTATATATAGGATTAAGGAAGATACAAAAAGGATCATAGCTTTGTCTATTGCTTTGTGTGAAGGGAGAGGCAAATTCTGATTCAGAATTTATGTGCAAGGTGTTTATTAAAGAGTGTCCTTGGGATCAACATTTGTTGAATGAAGAGGAAGGAAGCAAGGGAAGACAGAGTGAAAAACTGAACAGCACTGCAAACACAACAGCAGATTCAGCAGACCCCCTATAGCTAAAACAGCCCATCAGAGTTTTCTCACATTGGGCCAAAATACTGGGCCTTTTATACTCCAATATAAATCAATTATTGGATATTGGTCACTCTGGAAGGGACTGTCTTGCAGAGAGCAAATAAACTGAAGCTGAGGCAATTCATAGGGAATTAACAGCTGAAGACTCTCAACTAACAGCCCCTGAGAAATCAACTGGATCAATGAACTTTTTTTTTTTTTTTTTAGGGCCACATGACAAATATAAGTTCCCAGGCAAGGGTTCAAATCAGAGCAGTAGCCGCCATCCTACACTACAGCCACAGTAACACCTGATCTTTAACCCACTGAGCAAGCCCAGGGATCAAACCCAAATCCTTATGGATAATTGTCGGGTTTGTTACCACCGTGCCACAACGGGAACTCCCAATGAATTCTTGTTTTGAAGGGGCTCCTGGTCAAAAGACAAAGGAGTAATTAAACTGGGAATAAATATCTGCAAAAAATATGGCTGACAAAGGATTAGTTTCCTTAGTAAAAGTAAATAAATATTTCTTGCAGGTCATGAGAGAAAAATAAATAAAAAATCTAATGAAAAATGAGCATCTGACATAAACAGGCTACTCTCTTCATGAAGACATAGGCACATGCACAAAAACAGGCAAATAAGTACTTACCAATAATATCTCTTAAGGACAAAGAAATGCAAAATAAAACCACAATTTAAAACCTCCGTTTTTTTTTTTTTTTTTTTTTAATCTTTTTGCCATTTCTTGGGCCGCTCTCACGGCATGTGGAGGTTCCCAGGCTAGGGGTCTAATCAGAGCTATAGCCACTGGCCTGTGCCACAGCCATAGCAATGCCAGATTCAAGCCGCATCTGCAACCTACACCACAGTTCAGGGCAATGCCGGATCCTTAACCCACTGAGCAAAGCCAGGGATTGAACCCACAGCCTCATGGTTCCTAGTAGGATTCATTAACCACTGCGCCATGATGAGAACTCCTAAAATCTCTGTTTAATCATAATAAAGATACTTTGTGTCAGCAAAGACATGTCAAATACCATATCTGATCTATTCATTTAAATGTTTTAAAATGTATAAAGAACAATTTAGCACTATATATTGAAAATTTTTAAATTTATTGTTTTTGAGCCAGAAATTTCCATAAATATCAGCAAAAATAAATTGACATATATGCACAAAGACTATTTGATCAAATTGTAAAGTATAAAGCACTGAAAATGAGTAACCAAAAATCTCTAACAATATGGAATCTTTAATTATAGAGACACACAATAGAACAATATGCAATTTTAAAAAAAATCTCTTTTGTTAACAGAAAAATGGAAAGCTGAATATTTAGTGAGTAAAAAGAAAAAAAAAACACTGTATATAACACCACTATTAGTTATCTTTCTTTATTCATTCATTCAACTAGCACACATTCAGACACACACAGACACACACAGACACACACACACACACACGCGGTCTTTTATGTGTAGAATCTCACTAGAAGAAAACATTATAGACAAGTAACCCTGTTATGGGAAAAAGGATTAAGGAACTCAAAGTCAGGGAGAGAAGAATGACTTTTCAAATTTGCAATGTTCAGGTATCTTCCCTATGAATTCATTGTGCATTAAAAATCTTTTGGGTTTTCCAATGATCAACAAATAAATGAAGACAAAACAAAAACTATGTGAAAGAAGTAGACCAATGTCAAATAATTTCTTTCTTATGGTGCCAAGATTTTATGTTGTTGTTGTTGTTCTTTGTTTACAATGGATATATTATATATAAGTATATAATAATATGTTTATGAAAAATAATTGAATCTATTTTTTAAATATAAGCTCTTTTACAGTTTGAGGTATTAGAGAGGGAACATCAAAGTTTTGACTAAGTTTTATATTTCTTTAAATTTTATTTCAGAACATTTTCTATATATCCTTAGGTACTTAGACTTTTTCTTAATGCAAATTAATAAATGTTTATATAATACAGATGTCCCCCAAAAAAGAGGAATGCAAACTTTTCATAATACTCACCAATAGAAAATGACTAAAGAATTAATATTTCTGTTAATATCATCTTTTACTGTGCATATGTATAAGTTATATTCACTTTACAATTTTTTATGTAATCCATGGGATATTCCTGTGTTCTTAATATTTTTTAGCTCATAATATAGTTATTTATGTTTATATTTTCATAATATTGCATTTTTGTTTTTATCTTAGAAATACCAAATATTTTGCCTTTTGCACTAAGCTGCTCATATTTAAGAATATTCCTAAGAGTGTATTTTAATGCTCTTAAATATTAAGAATATATTGTACATGTTCTAGAAGAAGATACTCCAGACAATTATTTTTCATTTTTTCAATTGAAGTATTTGTTGACTTACTATATTAGTTTCAGGTTACAACATAGTGATTTTGTATTTTGTACAATGAAAAATGATCACCACAATGAGTCTAGTTACCATCTTTCACAATACAAAGTAATTACCAATAATTGACTGTAGTATCTGTGCTTTGCATTATATCCATGTGACTTAGCACCTCTTCTTCTTCTTCTTCTTTTTTTTTTTTTTTTTTTTTTGTTGTTGTTGTTATTTTAGGCTCACACCCTTGGCACATGGAAGTTCCCAGGGTAGGGATCCAATTGGAGCTGCAGCTGCCAGCCTACACCACAGCCACAGCAATGCTAGATCTGAGCTGCATCTGTGACCTACACCACATCTTATGGCAATGCCAGATCCTAAATCCACTGAGCGAGGCTAGGGATAGAATCCAAGTCCTCACGGATACTAGTTGGTATCATTACCACTGAGTCATGATGGGAATTCCATGAATGTTTGTACATCTGAATTCCTTTTATTTCACTCATCCCCCAGACCTCACCCCTCTGGCATCACAAGTTTTTGGGCTTTTTTTTTCCTATAACTGAGTTTGATTTAATTTTATTTTTGTTTTCTTTTTCAGATTCCACATGTAAATGAAATCATACAGTACTTGTATTTCTCTGAATTATTTTATATAGCATACTACACTGTAGGTCTATCCATTTTGTCACAGTGGCAAAATTTCTTTCTGTTTATGGCTGTATAATATTCCATTGTATATCATACCTTCTTTATTCATTCATCTATCAACGTACACTTAGGTTGCTTCTGTATCTTGGCTACTGTTAATGCTGCAATAAACAATGAGGTGCATATATCTTTTTAAACTGCTGTTTTCATTTTTTAGGATAAATATCCAGGAGTGGAACTGCTGGATTATCTGGTAGTTCAATTTTTAATTTTCTGAGGAATCTCCATACTGTTTTCCATAGTTACATTCCCACCAACAGTGCATGAGGATTCTCTTTTCTCCACGCCCTTGATAGCAGTTGTTACTTATTGTTTTTTGACTAATAGCCATTCTTACAGGTGTGAACTGATATATCATTGTGGTTTTGATTTTCATTTCCCTGATGACTAGTGATATTGAGCATCTTTTTATATGCCTCTTGGCCATATGTATATCCTCTTCAGAAAATGTCTATTCAGATCTTCTGCTCATTTTATTATTTTTATGTTTAGCTGTATTAATTATTTTTTTATGTTTTGGATATTAACTCCTTATTGAATGTATTGTTTGCAAACGTCACCTCCTATTCAGTAGATGATCTCATTGTTTTATTGATAATTTTCATGACTGTACAAAATCTTTTTACTTTGATATAGTTCCATTGGTTTATTCTTGCTAAGTCAGATATCAAAGAGGGCACTGCTTATGTTTTCTTATTGGAATTTTGTGGTTACAGGTCTCACATTTAAGTTTTAATCCATTTTGAATTTATTTTTGTATGTGGCATAATAAAGTAGCCTAGTTTTGTTCTTTTGCCTGGAGTGGTCCAGCTTTTCCCAATACCCTTTATTGGAGACACTGTCTTTTCCTCAGTGTATATTCTTGGCTCCTTCATTGTCAGTTAATAGTCTGTATAATTATGGATTTATTTCTGGTTCTCTATTCTGTTCCATTTGTCTGTGTTTCCGGTTTTTGTTTTTGTTTTTTACCAGTACCATACTGTTTTGATTGCTATGGCATTAAATGACATCTTGAAGTCAGAAAGTGCCTCCATATTTTTTATTTTTCAATATTGTTTTGGCTATTCAGGCTCTTTGTATTTTCATATACATTTTATTTTATTTTATTGCTTTTTAGTGCTGCACCCATGGCACATGGAGGTTCCCAGGCAGTGGGCCAATCAAAGCTTCAGCTGTCAGCCTACACCACAGCCACAGCAATGCCAGGTCCATGCCATGTCTGCAACCTACACCACAGCTCACGGCAATGCTGGATCCTTAACCCACTGAGTGAGACCAGGGATCGAACCCTAGACCTTATGGTTCCTAGTCAGATTCATTCCCACTGCACCACAATGGGAACTCCATGTATTTTCATACACATTTTATAATTATTATAGATCTGTGAAAAATGTCGTTGGTATTTTGTTAGGAATTTCATTGAATATGTAGGTTGTTTGGGGCAGTATGATATTTTAAGAGTATTCTTTCAATCCAAGAGCATGTTATATTTTCCATTTATTTGTGACATCTTTGATTTCTTTTATCAATTTCTTACAGTTTTTCAAGTCTTTTATCTTCTTAATTAGATTTATTGCTAAGAGGTTTTTTTTTTTTTGATGCAATTGTAAATGTGATTGTTTTCTTGATTCCTCCTGATAGTTTATTGTTAGTGGTATGGAACATGACAGATTTCTGTGTTCTAATTTTGTATCGGGCAACTTTACTGAATTCATGTGTTACTTCTATAGTTTTTGGTGGAGTCTATAGAGTTTTCTGTGCAGTATCATGTCATTTGCAAATAGTGACAATTTTACTTCTTCCTTTCCAATTTAGATGCCTTTATTGATTTTTTCTTATCTGATTGTTGTGAACAGGACTTCCAATACAATGTTGATTGTTAGTGGCAAGAATAGGAATTTTTGTTTTGTTATTGATATTAGAGGAAATGCTTTAAGCTTTTTAACATTGAAAAATGTGATGTTTGTCATGAGCTTGTCATATATATATATATTGCCATTATTGTTTTGAGAAAGGTTCCCACTTTACCTACTTTAAGAGTTTTTATCATGAATGGATGTTTAATTTTATTAGATACTTTTCAAGCATTTGCTGAGATGATGATGTGATTTTTATCCTGTGTTTTGTTAACTTGGTACATCACATGGCATAATTTGTAGACGTTAAACCGTATTCACAAACCAGGGAAAAAATAACATTGGTATAACCATTGTAATGAATATTTGAATTTAATTTGGTAGTATTTTGTTGAAGATGTTTTCATCTATGTTGATCAAGGATATTGGCATATAATTTTATTTTTTAATTTTTGGAATAATTTGAGAAGGATAAGTATTGACTCTTTAAAATTTGTTAGAATTTCCCTATGAAATTGTCTGGTTCTGGTCTTTAATTTGCCGGGATTTTTTTTTATTGCAGATTTAATTTCTTTACTGGTAATTGGTCTGTTGATATTTTCTATTTATTCCTGATTTAGTCTTAGGAGATGATCCCTTTCCAGGAATTTGTTCATATTTTCTAGGTTGTCCAGTTTGTTGTTGTAAAACTGTTCTTAGTAATTTTTTATGATCCTTTATATTTCAGTATGTCTGTTGTAACTACTATTTAATTTCTGATTTCATTTTATCTTGGCCTCCTCTATTTTTTTCTTGATGAGTCTGGCTAAAGATTTATCCTTTTTTTTTTATCTTTTCAAAGAACAAGCTCTTAGTTTTGTTGATTTTTTTCTATCATTTTCATAGTCTCTGTTTCATTTATTTTTATTATTTATTACTTCTTTTCCTCACTACCTTTGGATTGTGTTTGTTCTTTTTCTATTTCCTTTAAGTGTAAACTTAGATGGAATTTTTTTGTATTCTGAGAGAGGCTTGTATTGTATAAATTTCCCTTTTAAAACTACTTTTGCTGTGTCCCATAGATTTTGGATCATTGCATTACCATTTTCATTTGTCTCCAAATATTTTTTGATTTTTTTCAGTAACTCATTGTTTGTTTAGTAGCATATTATTTGGCATTCATGTGTCTGTGTTTTGTTGGGTTTTTTTTTTGGCATTTTTATTCTTGTAATTGACTTCAAGTCTCATAGTATTACTGCCAGAAAAAATGCTTGACATGATTTCAACCTTCTTAAATTTCTAGAAACTTGTTCTGTGGCCTAAGATGTGACCTATTCTGGAAAACATTTCATGTGCACTTGGAAATAATGTTTATTCTGCTTCTTTTGGATGGAATGTTCTATATATGCCTGTTAAGTTCATCTGGTTTAAGTGTCTTTTGGAGTGAATGTATTTTATTAATTTTCTTTCTGAATGATTTGTTCATTGATGTAAGAGGGATGTTAACAGTCTCCTACTATTGTTGTGTTACTGTCAGTTTCTTTCTTTAGGTTTGTTAATATTTGCTTTATGTATTTAGTGCTCTTATGTTGGATATATCTTCTTTTTTGTTTTTGTAATGGAGAACATTTAATGAGTCCATAAATAAATGCTTACATTTATAGTACTTTTTGATTTAATAAAAATCCCCTTTTATTAATTATATATATCACATATTTGCATGCCCTAAATTTACATTCCTGAAATATTCTTTTTTTGTTATTATTATTCATTTTTTAATAGTTATTTCCCCAATACCATTTTTTTCTACTGTACAGCACGGTGACCCAGTTACACATACATGTACACATTCTACTTTCTCACATTACCATGCTCCATCATAAGTGATTAGACATAGTTCCCAGTGCTACACAGCAGAATCTCCTTGCTAATCCATTCCAAACGCAATAGTTTGTATCTATTAACCCCAAGCTCCCAAACCACTCCACTCCCTCCCCATCCCCCTTGTCAACCACAAGTCTATTCTCCAAGTCCATGATTTTCTTTCCTGTGGAAAGGTTCATTTGTGCCTTATATTAGATTCCAGATATGAGTGATATCAATATCTTCTTGGTTTGATTCCTTTATCATCATATAAAGTCCTTCTTTGTGTCTTATTACAGTTTTTGTTTTAAAGTCTATGTTGTCTGATATAATTATTACTATCATGTCTTTCTTTTCATTTTTATTTCCATGAATATACTTTTTCATCTCCTCTTTTTCAGGCTTTATGTGTTTAAATCTGAAATAAGTCTCTTGTAGGCAGCATATGTATGGATCCTTTATTTTGAATCTCTTCAGTCAATTCATATCTTTTACTTAGAGCTTTTAGTCCATTATAATTAAAGTAATTATTGATAGGTATAAAAAATTATTGCCATTTTCTTAATTTTTGGGGGGTTATTTTTGCATTTTGTTTTGATTCCTTTCTTATATTTTGCTCTCTTCCCTTGTGATTTGTTGACTGTTTCTAGTGTTATGTTTGGATACTTTCTCTTCATGTTTATATATTATTTTAAGTTTATGGTCTGTGGTTACTATTCATTTTTATGCAACAACCTGCATATATTTGTGTGTATACATGACTGTTTTAAGTTTATGATCTATTGAGTTGGAATACATTCTAACAAGTCTGTATTTTTACTCCTCCTAATGTTTAATGTTTTAACACTGTTTTTCACATCTTTTATGTGTATGTGTGTGTGTATGTGTGTGTATGTGATATAGGTTTTTTTTTTTACTACTTTTGTCTTTTAACTTTCTTATGAGATTGATAATTGGTTAATCTACTAACTTTACTCTATGTTTATGTTTACCAATGAGATTTTTCCTTTCACATACTTTCTTCTTTCTAGTTATTGTGTTTATTTTTCCGTCAGAGAAGTTCCTTTAACTTTTCTTAAAAAACAGGTTTTGTGGTGCTGAACTCTCTTAACCTTTGCTTATGTATATATGTATCTAGCTATATATTTATCTTTCACTCAATTTGGAATGATAGCATGCCTGGTAGAGTGTTATTGGTTATAGGTTTTTCCCTTTCATCATTTTGAAAATATATTGTGCTCTTCTGGCCTGCAAAACGTCTGCTAAAAGTTAGCTGGTTGCTTTATGGGAGTTCCCTTGTATGTGAGTAGGTTTTGTTTTTGTTTTTGCTTTAGGTTTTTTCCTGCTGCATTTAAGATCTCTATTTTTTTGCTATTTTAATTATAAAGTTTCTTGCTGTGGATATATCTGGGTTTATCTTGTTTGGAATTCTCTCTCTATGCTTCCTGGATGCGGATGTCTGTTTTATTTCCCTGGTTAGGGATGTTTTCAGCTACTGTTGCTTCAATTCATTTATCTGCCCCTTTATCTCTTCTCTTTCTGGGACCCCTACTAATAAAATTTGGTATTCTCTGTATTGTTTCAAAGATCTCTTAAAGTAACCTCGTTTTTAAAATTCTTCATTCTTTTTTTCTGTTCAACTTGAGTGATTTCCACTGCTCTGTCTTACAGTTTGCTTCTGTTCCTCTATGTCATTTATCCAACTGTTGATTTTTCTAGTGTATTTTTATTTTTGTTATTGTATTCTTCAGCTATGATTATTTCTTTCTTATATTTTCTGAAACTCTGTTGAAGTTCTCATTGTTTTCCTCAATTTTATCTCTGTTGACCATCTTGATGACCATTGCTTTGAATTTTCTTCTCAGGTAAAGTACTTAACTTTCTATTAGTAATATTTTCTTGGGCTTTATTTTGCTCTTTTGTTTGGTATAGTTTCCTCTGTCGTCTCATTTTGTTTGTTTTTCTGTGTTTATTACTACGAATTAGGCAAAACTTTTACCTCTCTCAATCTTGTAGGTGTGGTCTTATGTAGGAACACCCCCCTGTAAACTGCTATGCCTGGTGGCTTTGGCTGGAGGACGGAAGTTGGAATGGGTATAGGCCAGAGATTTTCCCAGAGTACACTGGGAGCCACTGCCTTATTGGGTGGTCTAGAGCTGGATGACAACTGCTTGGAGGGCCAAATTGGGGCAAAGCATGAGCCAGAGGTCATGCTAGTATTGTCTTGGTAGTCCAGCTAGAGCATAAGGTACTTTTCAGTCTGCTGCCTCTGCACTGGAATTCAAAATAAGTAACTTTATGTACAAACCTTTTAAAAAAAGAGGGCTTTTTTGTTTGTTTGTTTGTTTGTTTGTTTGTTTTTCCTAGAGTCTTCCAGTTTCTCTGTCATAAAACCCAGTGGTTTTCAAGCCAATTATGGGGACTCATCTTCCCAGTGCTGTTTCCCATGGTTGAGGGGCACAAAGTGGGAATTGAACCCTTCGCTTCTTAGGGATGACCTCTGAATTTGTAATATCTGCTCTCATTTGTGGTTGCCATGCTGGGGATATGGTTTCTGACTAAATTGCAGCCTCCAGTCCTTCCCACTCTATTGTTGTTTTATATCTTAATTGTAGGTTTCCAGGTCATTCTCAGAGAGAGTTGTTTACTATATGTAGTTGTAGTTTTGGTATGTCCATGGGAGGAGGCGAGCTCAGGATCATCTTATCTTGCCATCTTGATCCCATCTCTTTATCTCTGCCAGTGAATAACCTCCTGGAAATAGAAACACAAGATAACTAGATAGGATTGTAATTGCTTGAGAAATGGCCTAGAAAATTCAGCTCAGTATTAACAATTGCAAAAAAAATCACAGTATGAAAATGTCAGAAAATAAAATCTCTTATAAAGAATCTATAATGAAAATTACTGGGTAATAAACCTTTGAAATTTTTGAAAATATACAAACAAAAGCACTTCAGAACATTGAACTCATATTCGGTGTAATGAATTGTCTCTGAAAGTGAGCAATGCATACAGAAAACTTTGGGGATTTGGTTTGCATTACAGGGGATGTAATGATCCTCTGCCATGAAAAGTTTGGGCATGTATTCTAGACATTATGTTATGGTAATTGAAATGGGAAAATGTCTGTAGCCTTTCTCAGTGTGTTTGGGTTAGTTGCACATGAACATCTGCTTTCCCTTTATAACCGGAGACTAGAGAATAGCACCAATTTGCAGGCATTAACAACTTCTGCTCACAAAACAGCAGACAATTCTCTGTTGGAATACCACACCATCCAGTGTGCTCAGGGAACAGTCTCTAAGAGTTTACACCAACATCAAGCCCAACAATGAACTTGCTGCAAAGGAAAGGAATTCATATTTAGGCATTTTGTGTGGATTTTTCTTTCTTCCTCTATTCCTCTCTCTAGTCTTTGAGTAGAATGCAAGAGTTCATATTTTTTGTCATTTTAAAGTAGGAATGGCAAGTTATTAAAAGAAAATTTTGTAGTATACTAGAGTATCCTAATCCACTTATTCTAACTTACCCTATTCCCTAAAAAAATTATATTTTATGTATTTTACTATATAAAATATATAATATCATTCATGTAAATAGCTTTTTGAGTTCATATATATTGATATGAGTAATAAATGTATACCTAATATATAATTTTAAGGGGCACATGCTATTCTATTTAGAGCATAAAGTAATTATAGATCTAATCTAGTAAAAAACTTTTGTAATATGAATGATATTGCAATTTTACAGATGCCTTTTTATCCATGTACAAATGGTATCTAAATGGTAAATGTTTAAAAATGAAGTTGTTGAAGGTACATATATTTAATTTCTATTGATATGGCAAATTTTGTTCCAAAACTTAGCATTTGTTAAGACTTCTATTTCTGGGTTGTGAGGACAACTTCTTTCAGATACATTCAACAAAAATTTATGCAATTGTACCTTTTGTTATATTTGATTATAGGAGAAAAATGGAATTTCAGGTTTTGAATTTATATTTCTTTGAATAAATTAGATTGGGCATCTCACTTCCTGGTTACTAGCCATTTGAATTTTTATTAGCTGCTTTTTATGTTCTTTGTCTGTATATCTAATTAATATCAATATAATCAGACACAAAAACTTTGAATATCATATGACTGAATATAGTCTCTCAGTTTCTCAGTATGTTGTCTTAAACTTCCCTAGTGGTATGTGGTATGCTAGATGTTCTATAGTATATAGTCTCATTTGTTTATATTTTCTTTGTGAAATTTCAAGGATTGTCAAACGTAAAACGGTTTCCATGATGAATGTGTGTGTGTGTGTGTGTGTGTGTGTGTGTGTATCCTTGTGGCTACTTTATTCACTCATGAAGGTGAGTAATAGTATTTACTATAAATTATAGAAAATGTTGATAATAGAATTTTATTTATTTTCCTGACTAGGAAACTAGTTGTTGACATTAATTTTTTAATAATGAGGTTTTCCTCCACATATTTTAGTTTTTCTTCTATTATACAGAAAGTTCATATATCACTTTTTATTTCCATATGTTTTATTCTGTTTTATTTACTTATCTTTTTTCATATTGATTAATATAGTAGCTTAATAACTCATTTCCTTATCTGACAAGGCAACTCTATTTCATTGTAAACTGCTTTACTTTTAAAGTAGAGAAATAAGGAGAGAGGACAAGATGGCGGAGGAGTAGGGGGACATGCTTGCCCTCTCCCACAAACACAACAAAAAAAAGCACATCTACAGAATAAATGACTCACACAGAATGGCAACCAATCGCTGGCAGAAGAACCTAAACTCCAATAACGGCAAGAAGTCCATGACATTACAGGGCAGAACGGGAGAAAAGAGGAGAGTGAGAGGTGAATCTGAGCGGAACGGGCGCTCCCAAAAGGGAACTGCGGAGGAGAAAGGGATCCCGCACCCTGGAAAGTCACCTACATGGGGGAAAGATCAAACGAACCAGAGGAATCTCCAGATGCAGAGGAGAGTGTAGCAGTAAGTTGGAGTACGGAAAAGCTGATCAAGAACCGAGCGGACCATCTGAACTACGGGCACAGTCACCAAAAATTGAGATGCCTGGGTGGGGGCTGGGCACCGAGACCTCGCCTCTGAAGGTTAGTCACTGAGAAAGGGCCGGGGGATGCCTGGGTGGGGGCTGGGCACTGAGACCTAGGCTCCAGAGGTCAGTCCCTGGGCTGGGGGTGCGGGGCGGAGCGGAAACTGCTTGGGAGGTCTAGAAACCATTTGATGGGGCAGAGACTGCATGGGAGACTAGAAAACAAAGCTGTCGCAGAGGAAGGGAACAATACTCTAGGGGCAGGGAAGTGGAAAGCCAGCATCAGAGGGAACCCGGGAAAAGCCTGGTCTGCGCCCGTGCTGGGGAGGGGAGAGAAGAAGGGGTGGGTCCCCATAGAATACCCCCCATGCCACAGCAAGCTTACAGGCCCGCTAGCTAGCTGAAAGCTGTGCTTCCCAGTGCATCCCCTCCCCCCAACCCCTACGCTCTCGCCGAACCTGGGGCTGCCTGCCATCCAGGAGGGCTGGCCTCAACAATTGCCTGAAGCCTGCCACCACAGGGGCTGTCCCTGCACAGGCCTGCTTGCCCTTTGGAGGGGCTACACTTCCGCAGAGTAGCACCAAACACCACCAGCCCCCAAGAAAAGGCCTGCAGCCCAGAAAAGCTAGAACAAGCCTAGCCAGGCAGTGAATAGATCTGCCTAATTCCCGGATGATTTTTCTGAGTCGGCTGCCCCCAGGGAGGAGCCTCTTCGGTTTCCAATGGCCCTGCTACCCTTCCCAAGCCCCCAGGAGGTGCCCTAGTGGATCAGCTGCATAGGACTGCCAGCTCCAGGCAGGACCCCCTGCAGCCCAGAAAAGCTGCAACAAGCCTGGCCAAGCCGGGAAAAGATCTCAGACGGTCTTTCTAAGTCAGGCTGCCCTGGGGAGGAGCCTCTTGGGTTTCCAGTGGCCCTGCTACCTGCCCAAGCCCCTAGGGGGTGCCCTACTCCCACGGAATAGCTGCTCAGCACCACCAGCCCTCTGGAAGAGCCCCTGCAGCCCAGAAAAGCTGCAACAAGCTTGGCCAGACTGTGAAATGATCCGCCTACATTCTCAGGCCGTCCTTCTGAGTTGGGCTGCCCTAGGGAAGAGCCTCTTAGGTTCTCAGTGACCCAGATAGCTGCTCCAGCCCCCAGGGGGTGCTGCACTCCTGAGGAACAGCTGCCCAACACCGCCAACCCCCTGCAAGAACCCCACAGCCTAAAGACACCAGAGCAAGCTCTGCCTGACCAAGTGAAATCTGCTACCACTGTGGTGTGGACATCCCAGTCCTGTCTGCCATCAGGAAGTCCTCCTTTGCTTCAAAGAAACACTGTTAGCCCGGTCAACACTCCAGAAAAGCCACACTGCCTCAAAAAAGATTGACCAACAACGCCAGCCCTCAGGAAATAGTCCACGGCAGTGACAAGGCAAACACTGCCTGATAACGGAGAGTACAACTCCCTCAGGAAAAAGAAAACAACAAGCAAGATGAAGAAGCAGAGAAACCACCCCCAGTCAAATCCAACAGGAGAACTCACCTAAAACAGTCAACAATGAAACAGATCTCTGCAGTCTGACAGACCTGGAGTTCAAAAGAGAAATAGTGAAAATACTGAAGGAATTAAGAGAAGATAGGAACAGTAATGCAGATACCCTCAGAAAGGAACTAGAAAATATAAGGAGGAGCCAAGAAAAACTAGAACATTCATTTGCAGAGATGCAAACTGAACTAAGGGCAGTAAAAACCAGAATGAATAATGCAGAAGAACGAATCAGTGATATGGAAGATAGAATAATGGAAATCACTCAATACGATCAACAGACAGAAAACCGAATCAAAAAACTGGAAAGCAATATAAGAGACCTATGGGATAATATAAAGTGGGCCAATCTACGCATCATAGGAATTCCAGAAGGAGTAGAAAAAGAAAAGGGGATGGAAAATATATTTGAAGAAATTATCGCTGGAAACTTCCCAAATCTAAAGGATGTTGGGTTCAATATATAAGAAGCACAGAGGGTCCCAAACAAACTGAACCCAAACAGACCCACACCAAGACACATCATAATAAAAATGGCCAAAGTTAGTGATAAAGAGAGGATCCTAAAGGCAGCAAGAGAAAAACAGAATGTTACCTACAAGGGAACCCCCATAAGAATATCAGCTGACTTCTCTACAGAAACACTACAGGCCAGGAGGGAATGGCAAGAGATATTTAAAGTGCTAAAAGGAAAAAATATGCAACCTAGAATACTCTATCCAGCAAGAATATCATTTAAAATAGAAGGGGAAATAAAACTTTTTTCCAACAAACAAAAACTTAAAGAATACAGCAACACAAAACCCAGGTTAAAGGAAATATTGAAAGGCCTTCTCTAAACCTAAAAGAAAGGAAGGAAAGGGAAGAAAAAAGAAAAGAAAAGAAACAAAAAGAAGAGGAAGAACTAGGACTGAAGAAACTGCAATCAGAGAGCAGTCACTCAAATAAGCCAGCACACAGATTTAATCATGAACAGGCCTCAAACAAAATAAAATTAAAAAGAAAAAAATAAAAAGGATGACTCAAAACCATAAAATGTGGGCAAGGGATGTTAGGAAGTAAATAACCCTTTTTGTTTATTTGTATGTTTCTCTTCTTAATTTTAATATAGTAATGAAGTGTTTGAACTTACAGGACCATCAGGCTAAAACACACAATTATGGGAAGGGGTTAGCATACTTAAAAAACAGGGCAACCACAAGCCAAAACCAAATATTGCATTTGCAAAAAATGAAAAAAAAATACACTCAAGCAGATAATAACAGGAGACCATCCAACCAAAAAAAAAAAAAAAGAAGGAAGAATGGAGAACCATAGAATCAACTGGAACACGAGGTTCAAATGGCAATAAATAATCATCTATCGATTATCACCTTAAATGTCAATGGACTGAACGCCCCAATCAAAAGACACAGAGTGGCTGATTGGATAAAAAGGCAAAAACCTTCAATATGCTGCCTACAAGAAACTCACCTTAGGACAAAAGATACATATAGATTGAAAGTGAAAGGGTGGGGAAAAATATTTCACGCCAATAGACATGACAGAAAAGCAGGAGTCACAATGCTCATATCAGACAAAATAGACTTTAAAACAGAAGACATAAAGAAAGACAAAGAAGGACACTATTTAATAATTAAGGGATCCATCCAAGGAGAGGATGTTACTATCGTCAACATATATGCCCCAAATACAGGAGCACCCAGATACATACAACAAATATTAACAGACATAAAGGGAGATATTGATGAGAATACAATCATAGTAGGAGACCTAATACCGCCCTCACATCAATGGACAGATCCTCTACACAGAAAACCAATAAAGCAACAGAGATCCTAAAGGAAACAATAGAAAAGTTAGACTTCATTGATATCTTCAGGACACTACATCCAAAAAAAGCAGAATACACATTCTTCTCAAATGCTCATGGAACATTCTCAAGAATTGACCACATACTGGGACACAAAGCTAATCTCAATAAATTTAGGACATAGAAATTATCTCAAGTATCTTCTCTGACCACAATGCCATGAAATTAGAAATCAACCATGGGAAAAGGAAAGAGAAAAAACCTACTGCATGGAGACTAAACAACATGCTACTAAAAAACCAACGGGTCAATGAGGAAATCAAGAAGGAAATTAAAAACTACCTTGAAACAAATGATAATGAGGACACAACCTCTCAAAATCTATGGGAGGCTGCGAAAGCAGTGCTCAGAGGGAAATTTATAGCAATACAGGCCTTTCTCAAAAAAGAAGAAAGATCCCAAATGGACAACTTAACCCTCCACCTAAACGAATTAGAAAAAGAAGAACAAAAAAGTCCTAAAGTCAGCAGAAGGAAGGAAATTATAAAGATCAAAGAATAAATCAATAAAATAGAGACTCAAAAAACAATAGAGAAAATTAATAAAACCAAGAGCTGGCTCTTTGAAAAGGTCAACAAAATTGACAAACCCCTGGCCAGACTCACTAAAAAGAGGAGAGAAAGAACCCAAATAACCAAAATTACAAGTGCAAAAGGAGAAATCACAACGGATACAGCAGAAATACAAAAAAACCATAAGAGAATACTATGAACAACTATGTGTCAACAAGTTTGACAATCTGGAAGAAATGGACAATTTTCTAGAATCTTACAGCCTGCCAAAACTGAATCAAGAAGAAACAGACCAACTGAACAGACCGATCACTAGAAATGAAATTGAAGAGGTCATAAAATCACTCCCTACAAATAAAAGTCCAGGACCAGATGGCTTCACAGGTGAATTTTATCAAACATATAAAGAGGAATTGGTGCCCATCCTCCTTAAACTCTTTCAAAAGGTTGAAGAAGGAGGAATACTCTCAAAGTCATTCTATGATGCCACCATCACCCTCATTCCAAAACCAGACAGAGATACCACCAAAAAAGAAAACTATCGGCCAATATCATTGATGAATATAGATGCAAAAATTCTCAACAAAAGCTTAACCAACCGAATCCAACAACATGCCGAAAAAATTATACACCATGACCAGGTTGGGTTCATCCCAGGTTCACCAGGATGCTTCAACATACGCAAATCAATCAGCATCATACACCACATTAACAAAAAAAAAAAGTCAAAAATCATATGATCATCTCAATAGACGCAGAAAAAGCATTTGACAAAGTCCAACATCCATTCATGATCAAGACCCTCGCCAAAGTGGGTATAGAGGGAACATTCCTGAATAGAATCAAAGCCATTTATGACAAACTCACAGCAGATATAATTCTCAATGGAGAAAAACTGAAAGCCTTCTCACTCCAATCTGGAACAAGACAGGGATGCCCACTCTCACCACTGCTCTTCAACATAGTTTTGGAAGTCCTAGCCACAGCAATTAGACAAACCAAAGAAATAAAAGGCATCCATATAGGAAGAGAAGAGATCAAACTGTCACTGTATGCAGATGACATGATACTATACATAGAAAACCCTAAGGACTCAACCCCCAAACTCCTTGAACTGATTCATAAATTCAGCAAAGTAGCAGGATATAAGATTAACATTCAGAAGTCAGTTGCATTTCTGTATACCAGCAATGAAATATTAGAAAAGGAATACAAAAATATGATACCTTTTAAAATTACACCTCACAAAATCAAATACCTCGGAATACACCTGACCAAGGAGGTAAAGGACCTATATGCCGAGAACTATAAAACTTTAATCAAAGAAATCAAAGAAGATGTAAAGAAATGGAAAGATATTCCATGTTCCTGGATTGGGAAAATCAATATTGTAAAAATGGCCATACTACCCAAAGCAATCTACAGATTCAATGCAATCCCTATCCAATTACCCATGACATTTTTCACAGAAGTAGAACAAACAATCCAAACATTTATATGGAACCACAAAAGACCCAGAATCGCCAAAGCAATCCTGAGAAACAAAAACCAAGCAGGAGGCATAACTCTCCCAGACTTCAAGAAACACTACAAAGCCACAGTCATCAAAACAGTGTGGCACTGGTATCAAAACAGACAGACAGACCAATGGAACAGAATAGAGAACCCGGAAATAAACCCGGACACCTATGGTCAATTCATCTTTGACAAGGGAGGCAAGAACATCAAATGGGAAAAAGAAAGTCTATTCAGCAAGCATTGCTGGGAAACCTGGACAGCTGCATGCAAAGCAATGAAACTAGAACACACCCTCACACCATGCACAAACATAAACTCCAAATGGCTGGAAGACTTAAAAATAAGACAGGACACCATCAAACTCCTAGAAGAGAAAATAGGCAAAACACTCTCTGACATCAACATCATGAATATTTTCTCAGGTCAGTCTCCCAAAGCAATCGAAATTAGAGCAAAAATAAACCCATGGGACCTCATCAAACTGAAAAGCTTTTGCACAGCAAAGGAAACCCAAAAGAAAACAAAAAGACAACTTTCAGAATGGGAGAAAATAGTTTCAAATGATGCAACCGACAAGGGCTTAATCTCTAGAATATATAAACAACTTATACAACCCAGCAGCAAAAAAGCCAATCAATCAATGGAAAAATGGGCAAAAGACCTGAATAGACATTTCTCCAAAGAAGATATACAGATGGCCAACAAACACATGAAAAAATGCTCAACATCACTGGTTATAAGAGAAATGCAAATCAAAACGACCATGAGATATCACCTCACACCAGTCAGAATGGCCATCATTAATAAATCCACAAATAACAAGTGCTGGAGGAGGTGTGGAGAAAAGGGAACCCTCTTGCACTGTTGGTGGGAATGTCAACTGGTACAGCCACTATGGAGAACAGTTTGGAGATACCTTAGAAATCTATCCATAGAACTTCCATATGACCCCGCAATCCCACCCTTGGGCATCTATCCGGACAAAACTCTACTTAAAAGAGACACGTGCACCCGCATGTTCATGGCAGCACTATTCACAAGAGCCAGGACATGGAAACAACCCCAATGTCCATCGACAGAGGATTGGATTCGGAAGAAGTGGTATATATACACAATGGAATACTACTCAGCCATAAAAAATAATGTCATAATGCCATTTGCAGCAACATGGATGGAGCTAGAGAATCTAATACTGAGTGAAATGAGCCAGAAAGACAAAGACAAATACCATATGATATCACTTGACAAAAAGACAAAGACAAATACCATATGATATCACTTATAACTGGAATCTAATATCCAGCACAAATGAACATCTCCTCAGAAAAGAAAATCATGGACTTGGAGAAGATTCTTGTGGCTGCCTGATGGGAGGGGGAGGGAGTGGGAGGGATCAGGAGCTTGGGCTTATCAGACACAACTTAGAATAGATTTACAAGGAGATCCTGCTGAATAGCATTGAGAACTTTGTCTAGATACTCATGTTGCAACAGAAGAAAGAGTGGGGGAAAAATGTAATTGTAATGTATACATGTAAGGATAACCTGACCCCCTTGCTGTACAGTGGGAAAATAAAAAAAATAATAAAGTAGAGAAATAAGCTATATTACCTCTAAATTAAAGCCATAAAAATTCATATCAATACATATAAAGCCTCTCTTTATCTTATTAATTTATTATTTTCACCTTTATACATCACTTCCATTCTCTTGAGTATTCACTGTATGTTGTTACAGTTCTTTTCCAACCATTTATTTACAATTATTTCCATTCTTTAAAATATATTTAAGCATGGTTGTATATATGACTTCTTAATTTACATAAATTTTATGGTATTACAAATGGTATTCAATTTCTGACATTTTGACTTAATATTTAGGATGTAGCTATTTTGCTTTATATAAATCTACATTATTATACCAGACCTCTGCCTAGGAGTCCATCTTGTGCATACTTCACATTTTATTTGTTACCTCTGATAATTAACACAAAAGTTGCCCTCAGATCTTCTCTGTTGAAAAAATAGAATAAAATTCATTAACATGCTTTTTTGTAAAATTTGTATGAATTTCAACCAGAGAAATTGCCAGGTTTTACAATCACTTAGTCAAGGTTGGATAAACACGTAGAATATACACTCCAAGAGCCCTGCTTGACTGGTTTAAAAATTCTATCAACAGTAAGTAAAGCTTCTTTATTCCAGGGTATGAAATGTGAATTAATGCCTAAGACGCTTTATAATCTGGATTTTTTTTTCACATTAAGTGTCTCAACTTCCTCATTTTTAAAATGGGTATAATAATAGTACTTAATTTATAGTAACTTACAAATAGTTAAAAACAAAGTAATTGGTGATATACAAAATATTTAGAGAGTAGATAGTTAGGGACTTATATTAGGAAGTCAGAATAAGCATGACCAGGGCTTTAAAAGAAAAAAAAATAAAGATCAATTTCTATCTCAAACATATAAGCAAATGTTTGAACATCATCACTTTTATTCAGTATTTTACTAATGTTAGTGGACAGTGCAATAAAGCGAGGAAAAATATAAAGGAATAAGAAACAAATATTTATTTTTATTCAAATAGATGAATGAATCTTCTGGTAAACTCTTAGAATTCATAAATGAAAATAGGCTCACTGGAAAATTATCATTATACAAAAAAAATCAGTTTTGTTTTTATAGACCAGCAACAAAAACAAAAGTTAAATTAAATTTGAAGAACCATTTCCAGTTTCATCAGAAATACCAAGGACTCAGGAATAAATGTAGTAGATGGTGTGAAAACTATAAAACTATTGAAAAAAATTAAAAGATGCAATATGCATGTAGGGTTAAACCATGAATACAATATATATACTATATATTTTTTTCTCTCGTATACATTCTCTCATATATATTGAATGAATGATATAGTTTATATATTAGTTCTCCCTAAATGTACCTATAGAATCAATCCAATGCAACCTAAATTGAAGCATTTTAATTATCATTATTATTAACTGATGAGCTGATTCTAAAACATGAAAGCACAAAGGGCAAAAATTAGCAGTGGACATGTTTTCCCTCCATTCCTCTTCAAGACCACAGAACACTTGGTGCCCAGACCCCTCCTTGGTGCCTTAGTCTAAGGGAGTGAGAGTTCAATATGGAGGCAGAATTCATCCCAGACTCTTTAGGCTGTCAGCATCTAACACTTCTTTTTTTTTTTAATTTTTTTTTTTTAATTTTCCCACTGTACAGCAAGGGGATCAAGTTATCCTTACATGTATACATTACAATTACATTTTTTTCCCCACCCTTTGTTCTGTTGCAACATGAGTGTCTGGACATAGTTCTCAATGCTATTCAGCAGGATCTCCTTGTAAATCTATTCTAAGTTGTGTCTGATAAGCCCAAGCTCCTGATCCCTCCCACTCCCTCCCCCTCCCATCAGGCAGCCACAAGTCTTTTCTCCAAGTCTATGATTTTCTTTTCTGAGGAGATGAGCATCTAACACTTTTAAGCTTCACTTGCACCTGGAGAGGTACCTCTTTTTCTTGCTGTGTTCTATGAAGTATGTTGTGCTGTGACCCCTTCTTCAATCAGATCTCATGGCCCAGTATCTTTCAGAGAGTACTGATAGTAATTCTACTACTTTTATTTATTCATCTGATAATAGAGTCATTGATTTAAACATGACTCTTCTACCTTTCTAGATTTAGGATGGAAAGGGCCAGTTGCAATAGGTAGTTTGAATTTTAATCCAATTCTCCCAAGTCAGTTTTTTCCTTAGAAACTTTCGCAATGAAAATTATTGTTGAATACAATATATATAGTATCATAACACCAGAGAGTCCCAAAACAACAGAGTTGTTGTGTATTCAAATCAGTAAAATCTTATACACCCTTTTTTTGACCAAGGCAAACAGTCAGTTATTATGGATGTTTGCAGTAATGCGTATCAACAATTTCCACAAGTTGTTTTCAGATTCAGTCCTACATTTATAATACTGATGACGTTCTTGAAAAGTCTTTCAGTCCTTGAGGACTCACCAAGTAACTGGCAGAACCTGCATCTAATTTGAAATAAAAACAGTATTTCCATGATGAGTTAACAAAGATAGTAAATCTTTAACGTGAGGATTCTTGACTCAGATTAAAAGCATTTTTTCCTTAATCCCATAAATCAGCAATCTACTTGGAAGGAAGTGGCTTACTGTTTCCTTTATGAGTTTCCTAAGAACACCAAACTATACAGTTTTTGCTTTATCAGTTCATCAAGTACTTTATTTTGCATGCGTCATTTTTATATGTGTAAAACTGACAAATCTAGTAGTTTCTTTTTTTTTTTTCATGTAAAATAGCCTGACTCTCAAATGGCATTAGGAAGTACATGTTAGCAGTAGGATGTTTAGGCATTCTTAGAGGCTTAGATATAGCTTAAATTATGGAGTTACCAATATGTCTCCTCTATTAAAGATCACTCAGAATCACATGTCAAGGAAAAATGGCAAATAAAAAGACAATGGAAATAAGAATAGTGCTCTTAGCAGAAACTGGAACATTTTTAAAAGGCAAAATGTAACACAAAAAATAAATATTTTAAATTTATGAAGGCATGAAAGAATTGATGAAAATATCTTATTGTTCTACACGACCAATTACAATTCACTTTACTTTGATGGCAGAATTTATGGTCACTTCTCTAAACAGTTGTTTCATTTAGTAGATGATTGAAAAGATTTTTCCCTTTTGCTAGATTAAAATAAACATGCAGCCGCGGGAGCGGCCCAAGAAATGACAAAAAAAAAAAAAAAGACCAAAAAAAAAAAATAAATAAATAAAAATAAACATGCATTTTAGCTTCAGTTATACATTTGGGGAAAAGAGAAAGAGATGTTTAAAGTTTCATTTCTTTAATAACTTGTTTTGCTTTTAAAAATCACAGCAGTGTCAGAATTAAAGTCAAATTTAAATACTATTTCATTTGATGCTGTCTTATAAAGATCCATGAAAGGATTCACAATGATTTTCTTAATAATGATATTTTGCAGGTATGTCATGATCCAGTATTTTAAATTCTTTTATTTTTAAATGTACTGTTTCTTTAAATACACCAGTATGATTATCAATAGGTTTTACGTATTATTAATGGGGGTAAAAATGTATAATTTTTTGATCTTATAACACATGCATTATTTATCCTATGTCATTTCATTTACTCTTGAGCAAGGAAAAATGCGACCTTAATTTGTCAGGAAAGAGCTAACTTCCTTCCTTAACAAGAAGTATGCTTACATATCAAACTTAACTTTAATACCTTAGATATATCTTTAAAAATTACTTTTTATTTTAGTAAAGTTCCAAAAGATTTTTTTACTCTGAACACTTAATTAACAGATTTCGCTAGAAGACTAAATGAAATTCACACCAGAGAGGTAATAGGGCAAACCCCAGAATTCTAAATATTATCAACTCTAAGTTTATGTAACATTAGATCATGAAAATCTGTGTTAAGTTCAAGTACAATAGCTTTACGGTTCAACTCACATTATCCTAGTGATAATTTAGATTCTAACACAATTCACCTAGAATCTTTACTAAACACACACCCATATGCACACACCCACATGTTAAAATGTATCACTTAATATTTTATGATTTCATATGGTAAATGTCATGTAAAATTTTGATTTCTTATAAAACTTCAAGAGGTTTAATTTGTCTGGATATATATACAATTAATAACATCATGGGAGTTCCCATCGTGGTGCAGCAGAAGCAAATCCGACTAGGAACCACAAGGTTGCAGGTTCAATCCCTGGCCTCACTCAGTGGGTTAAGGATCTGGCGTTGCTGTGAGCTATGGTGTAGGTTGAAGGCGCTTTTGGATCCTGCATTGCTGTGACTGCATTGGTGTGACTGTGACTGCATTGCTGTGGTGTAGGCCGGCAGCCATAGTTCTGATTAGACCCCTAGCCTGGGAACCTCCCTATGCCTCGAGTGTGGCCCTAAAAAGCAAATAATAATAATAATAATAATAATAATAATAATAATAATAATAATAAAAAAATAACATCATGCAGCTAGCATAAGAGAAAAATAATAAGACATTCATTTTCAAATGTCACTACAACTCTATAAAACTGAACATTTCAGAAATAATGTGATGATGAATGAATTATGACAGGCTCTACCCTTACCCTATGTTCTCTCCTTCTCAGAGAAACAGTGTCCCTTAGGGTGACACCTCTCTTCACCTTTTTTTGTACTCATATATAATGTCCTGGCACCTATGAATCATTATTTCTTCATGTTATCCCCTTCTTGTCTGAATTTTAGCTTGTCTACCCTCACTGGTTACTTCAAGAAGGCCATGGATATGCTAAAATGCACATCTTCTGTGTTACTGTTTTACCACACTGATTGTGATTCCTCCAAGACTATGTCCCTCTCTCTTCACTTTGCTTTCCAAATTCCTGGAAAGAACTTTCTTCCTATTGCTTTTCCATGTATTTTTTTTTTAACTTATGGTTTCAGAATCTGTTCCTAAAATTTCATTGTACTGGATTGCAGCTACCAAATTTAATGAATTATTCCTTTTCAATATCGCTCCACCTCCCAAGACATACTAATCAGAAATGAACTCCTACCCTTCCATCAAACCATTTCATATCATCTTTACTGGTAACTTTGTGTTGTGTCAGCTGGGCTAGAGTGAACTACATTTCATTTTCCAGCATGCCCTTCCTTGTATATTTTATTCACGATAGATCACAAAAGACATTTTAAAGATTAGAAGGTAAAAGTAGAGCCCACTTTCATTTTAATGCTTACAGCATTGGTGCAGAGTCAACAGGAAGTGTTATAACTCATTCGTGTTGTTACTTACGTGCTAGCTTGTCTCATTGTCTTGTAATGTAATTACTCCACTTTCTCTTAGGACTAGCTTCAGTTTGTCCAACTCCTGGTCCAACTGCTTGTTGAAGTTCCTGAGTGATTGCACAGTTTTCTCCTAAGGACAGCTATGTCAAAAAGTTGGAAGTGGTAGGACACTTAGGTTCCAGTCTGTCACACAGGTGCCAGCCATGTTCATGGGTTCTGGTTTATCTTTTTTCTCCTCCCACTTCATCCATCTTCCTTTTGTTGTGGGCTGCCTTACTGATTTTAAGCTCTAGGATCAGATGTGAAGACAGCAGTCTTACATAGATTCTTTAACCAACTCCCATAATTGTGCAGGGGCAGAATTTTCTACTAAATTGTGTAAGTTTCTATCTATCTATCTATCTATCTATCTATCTATCTATCTACTACTATCTATCTATCTATCTATCTATCTATCTATCTATCTATCTATCTATCTCTCTATCTATCTATCTCCATCTATACATCTCTCCTTGTGGTTTTTCTGCAATTATCAAAGCCAGATGGGCAGAATACCATATTTCCTTTTTAGAATTTTTGTCTTTTCTAACTTTGTTAATTACAGTCTTCTAACTGGTCTTTCTGCCCACAGTTTCTCACCTCTTCCAAGCAGTCTCCACTGCCCTAAAAAGTTAAATTTCTTTTTGTACTTTCTGAAGTAAAACCCTTTTGTGCCTTCAAGTCACTTTTATAGAACAGTACAGACACCTGAGTATGATCTTCGAAACTTCATGATTTCTGGTGTGTCTTTATCTCTCTACCCTTATTTTTCACTCTAACTTCATTATGTAGAAGTATTCAAAATCCAGCCATGCGTAAATATCTCTAGAAGATAGCTTTTAGTCATGTCCCTCACTCACTGCTGTATTCCTTGTGAATACGTATTCATCTCCATGGCTTAGATTCAAGGAATATCTTTACAAAAACGTTCCTCATCATCCTTTAAGGTAGATAACTTAATCTTCCCTCAGCTACTTAACTGTGGATAGAGGCTGTTCATGTAAGCCATCTCAGTAATAAAAGAATAATTTACTAGCTCCACTGAAACTTCACCTTTCTAGTGTGGCCCCCTTAATACATTAATGGGATTGGAAAGGGTGTGTTGAGAAGTTAATTTTGGATAATCTTGTATAGTACTCATTAGTCACCCAATGCAAGTATGTAAAATGTATTGAATGCCATGCTGGGTGTCCTTATGTCTGAAAAACCTGTAATACTATGTCCTTTGCTTCCCTCTGGCCAGTGTGGACAGTTTCTGACTTTTAATAATTTTAGTAAATATGGAGTGTTCTGCCTATTTTTTAGCTTCTTGTTTCTTATATGGCAAACACTCTTTACCAATGCACTTCATGTTTTGTCTTGTTCATTTACTTCTTTGACCCTCTCTCTTGACTTGTGACTAGCACATTTCACTCTGTATTAAATTCTACTCTCCTAAACTTGATTATATGCAAATAAGCAAAAACAACCCAGGATAATTTATGCCTCTGCTCTACATCTGTTCACAGTTTGGGATCTAATAATCTCAGGTCCTGTACATGAAGGTTAGGGGTTGATTCCCGTCTGTGGTGTCAACTCTGAGAGAGTGGTGAAGTTGAAAGGGCCTTACCAATGATGTTAGGATTAGTGCCTTCTCTCACATTATACCATGTACCATTTCACTATAGGGAAAGAGTGCCTAGTGAGACAGTCGAGTCTCATGTTAAAGCAAAGGAGTCTGAGCCAGATTGTCTGCTCTTAATTCCTGGTTTCACCCCTTACCTGTTGCATGACTAGGGCAAGTATCTTCCCCTCCTATAGTTTAAAATTCTGCTGCTAGAAAATGGATATAATAATAGAACCTACCTCAAAATGTAGTGAGTAATTGAATGAGTTTAATGCCAAGCCTAGAATGCTGGGAAGGTTAAAATTCCTTATGAGAAAAAAAATGAAAAGACTGTGATGTCAAAATTCCTTTAACTGTTATTTGGAAAAAATGGAGTTCTACAAATAGTTTCCCATTCTTTCTCAACTTCCTTCCTACCTCTCCTCTCTTTTCATTCTTTTTAGTAAGACATAATTCTGCCATTAATATTCAGAAATATAGGAAAGTATAACTGGGGGGTTCTAGCCCAGACAATAGGGCAAATCAGTTTTTTTTCTTCTCTCCAGTAGGTTCATTTCAATAAAACCCACAGTGAAGAAATGTAGGAAAACTGCTTCTTCCCTGCCCCTTTATTTTACCTCATTTCTCTTGGTTCCTTTAACTGTACTGCTTTCCCCCACTGGGTCCTTCTTTCTCTTAGCCTTTGCCTCTTCTGCAAGTGTTTTGTTCTATATGGGTTCTCCTTTAAAATATTTGCGGATATGGGTGGATTGAGAACCTCACAGCCACTGAATAGATATAGAGCATGTTGGAAAGATGTCCTCCCTTAATGGAGAGAATAACCTGTAGCAGAAACAAGCATTTTTAATGTTAACTTTTAATACAATATTATAACTCCAGTTATGTTGCCAAAAAAGGGTTTTGTTTCCTCTGTCTTTTCAAAATCCATTAGTATTGCTTTGTCTTTACATGACCTCAAGCACCATTGCATGAGTATAAAACTTGCCCAAAGGAAAGAAGTGTCTTCTCACTTTTTAGTTTTTTGTTTTTGTTTTTATTTTCCTCCACTTTGGTTTATGTTTGCCTTTATGGCAAAGGCAGAGAGAAGAAAGAAGTTTCTGTTATCTCCAGGCAGGAGCTTTGCTCACAGTGGACATGAGAGTCAATGTTCAAGGACAGAGACCACCCACACTTGATGAGCATGAGGGCCACTGCTAACACTTGGTGCTTAGTATATTTAGAATGTTCAACCAGGTAGGCATCAAAAACCAAAAACCAAAAAACAAAAAAAACACACTCATTTGAAAACTGAATAGACATGGCATTGATAGGACCATGGTGATAGTGGCAGCAAAGTCAGAACAATGTTCCTGAAAGCAATAATCCAGGCAGTACCAATGACTATATTTTCCTCCCTTTGGAGCTACAGCATTGACCGTGAGTGTGGCTTGACCAAGATGGCCTAATATCCACGCCCCTCAGCTTGACTAAACTTCAGAGAGATTTCTTTCTGGCTCCAGGCTCTTGGCCTCCCTTTTCTTAGAGCATTAACTTTAAACTTGTAATTGTAAATCCCTTTCTCTATCACCTTTGAAATGTGTGTAAAGCTTCTTCCAGGCTCTTGTCAGTCTTACAAACCAGGACTGAGTTTCTCAAGCACCTGGAAGCCATCTCTTTGAACTGTAAGCATCAAGGAAGATTGCCCTTCTGTATTTCTCTTTCTGTGGGACAATAGGAGCTGAAAAAGTGGCTTTCCTTTTTCAGAGTTGTAAAACCACCTCCCATCTTGAGGAAAAGAGCAAGTTTAGTGTTCCTTTGGATAAGGCCACTTAGTAAATACAGGTGACCAGGAAGCCCACCCCACCTCTCCCTGCACCTACTGCCTAACTCTTAAAAATTCTCCTGCCTTTTGTCTCTGAGGAGCTGGGTATTCAGACTTGATCTATGATTTCTTCTCTATTGGCGGTAATAGTATCAGAATAAAATTAGTTTCTGTTTTCTCACCATGGCTTGTATGATTTTTTTCCTTAACAGAGTCAACCAGGAAAGTTCAGTGTATACAACTGGTCACTTAAAGATTTGTCTTCAAGAAGCAAAAGCAGGCCTGCAAAGTATCTGAAGCAACTTTGGACGTGAGGAACATACTACAGAGAGTTACCCAGACACTATTATAACTGGCAGAAAAAAGACATACAGGTAAGATCTATCTATTCAGTGAAAATATGTGTGGGATGAAAAGAACCAGACCCCCTGAGAGTGTACATACACACATATTTAGGAAAGCATGAGTCAATTGAAGCTGCTTCTTAGAATCTCCTCCTGTCTATGAGTGCTTCAAACTGCAGAATAACCTGGAACTCTTAATGGAAAATACACTGGACAGCCTTTTACTCACACCTTTGACTTACCTTTAACTCCAGAGGAAATCTTCACCTTTGGTTCAATGTATTAAACCTTCTTGTCGGAGCACAGGAAGTCCAGTGGGACCTTCTTACCTGCCTGCCCTTCTTGCCCTCTCTGACATCTCAGACACTGCATTGCAGCAACTTTATTTTTTCCCATTTGTCATGCACTTCCTAACCCCACTTACTTCTCAGACTTCAGTTACTTATTTTTCCAGTAAAAACAGTCTCTGCAGGATTTTCTTTTGTAAGTTTAATCTCTGACAATGATAGAATTAACTAAGTTGGAAAAAATTGAGGAGAGAGGAAGGAGGATGGACAGGAAGAGTAGGTATGAGGCTAAAGCTGTAAGTTGACCAAAGCTTCAGATTATAATAGAAGGGGGTACGGTAAGTGGGAGAGGAACATACACACAGACCAGTACAGGTGAGCAAGAGCAAAGGCATAGACAAGGAGACTGCTAATTCTAGAAAGTGGCTAAGGCGTTATTCACTGTCAGCCATCATCAACTGGCCCCATGAGGTTTTTATGTATTTAAACACATTTATTACAACTACACCTTCTGTGTTCAGTGAAAATATAAGGCCTTTTTGTTTGTTTATTTTAGACTAATAACATCTTTTTCTCAAGTTTTCACAAGATGACTCAAGGGAGTGGAGATTCAATTTTCAGTATTATCATGTTCAAAACTGGTAATTTAAATAGTTTATTTTATATAATATTCAGTCACAAATAAGAAAAAAGAAAATCCCTCCTCTCGCCGAGGTCCCATTTACCAGTGCCTTCCTGGCTTCTCTCCAGGATGGCATCTGGATATGTGGAGGATGAGAGGAGTGTTTTTACATTTAAAGTGGATGCTAAGATTCTGAGTGTCTTTGGTTGGCAGAACTGGTTTCCAAGGCTGGCCTGAAGCCATGATCCTTTCCCAACCTGTGGTCTCTTGCCTGATAATGTTTGCAGTTGGGGCAGATGGTTTTATAACCACATTTGGAATCTCCTGTGGAGCTTAGAGTTCAGAACTGCTTCCTGATTAACTAATGCCCATCTCTGGTCCTTCAGAGAAGTCAAGAAGGCTTTGTCGCACAACCCTGTTGTTCTGCCTCTGCCTTAGGATCAGCAGTACACATTGCAGCATAAATAAGTGTAGCCTGAGCTCATGTCAAGTCTAGGCAGGGGTGGGGGAGATATCCAGAGGTCTGTCTAGAAAATGGAGGCATAGCAGCCTTCAGCTGTGGATATCCTGATTCTAAGGGTTCCAACTAGGCTGACTCAGAGATTTAAAGACAAGTTATAAACAGAAGATCCAGGTGCCTGGGGGCATGGAACATGGATACAGATGATGCCTAATGAGGCATCCGAATGGGTGTGAAAAATATTGCCTTTGTTTAGGGCTTTACTGGGTACCACAGGAACTGTGAGATTAATGAAAAAGTGTTTCTGGAGCTGTATTGTAAACTTTAGTAGGACGGTTGTTTCTTCTGAAAACATTAGATTTACATGTGTACCTGAGGTTGCGAAAGAGAAGGTGTTACAAAGCCCTAACTAGAGGCTTTAGACATAGGTTTTCTTTTGTAGCCAGACTGCGTGGCTTCTCCATTTTTTAGTTGCCTCTCTTTAAGGAAGCAGCTTAACCTCTAGTCTTCATTTTCCTTACCTATAAAATGAGTATAATTCTAGTGCCGATATCATAAAATTGTAACAAGGATTAACACTAGTTTTGTTGTGCATCTGCATCGGTGCAGCCACTATGGAAAACAGTGTGGAGGTTCCTCAAAAACAATAAAAATAGAGCTACCATATCATCTGTAAATTTCTGGTTATTCATCAAAAGAATACAGAAACACTAACCTGAAAAGTTTTATGCACTTCTATGTTTATTGTAGCATTATTTACAATAGCCAAGATATGTAAGCAACCTAGTGTCAATCAATAGCTGAATGGATAAAGAAGATGTGGTGTGTACACACACACATAGACACACATGCATGCACACATCCCCCCATAGAATATTACTCAGCCATAAAAAGGAATGAAATCTTTCCATTTCCAATAATATACATGAACCTAAAGGGTATAATGTTAAATGAAATAAGCCAGACCAAAAAAAAGAAAAATATCCTATGATTTCACTTGTATGTGAAATCTGAAAAACAAAACAAATGAATAAACATAATAAACAGAAACGGATGCATGGATTCAGAGAAGTGTTGTTGCCTGAAGGGAAGTGGGGGTGTAGATAAAATAAGTGAAGGAGATGAAAAGGTACAAACTTTCAGTTATAAATAAATAAATCAAAGGGATGTAATGTATAGTGTAGTAAAATTAGTGATATTGCAGTAATTTTGTACGGTGACAGATGGTTACTAGACTTTTATCATGATCAGTTTATAATGTATATAAATGTCAAATCACTATGTTGTGTTGGATCTTATATAATATTGTATGTCAATTATACTTCACAAAGGAAAAACAAAAATATATGAAGCACTTAGTGCCTGTCATGTGGTAAGTGATCATTGTTAGCTACCAAAATCATCATCATCGTCATTGTCATTGTTCTTATCCTTATTATTATGTCTCAGCTGTTACCTCAAGGATAAAGGACTCAGGAGGATTTTCCCTGTTTGACTCCCTATGGGTGCAGAAAGGTCACGTATAAGTAGGTCAGTGCACTTACTTCATGTGATCCAAATAATTAAGTTCCAAAGACAGGTAGGCATTTGTTCAAATTGTCAATTTAAAAAGTAGACCCCTCTCTCTTATTCAGGTGAAGTTGTAGTGTCTTTTATCACATGTCTTTATGAAGATATAGAGAAGTTAGGGCAACAATACTGAACTCAGAGTGAGATATTTTAAATCTGGGACTGATCCTGCATCCTGTTCATTATGCAGTTCCTGGAACTTTCATGAATCTAAATTTCTTTCTCGATAAAATGACTGTCTTGCCTACTGTGCAATCAAGTGAGATAATATATAATTATGTATTTAAGCTATAAAGCCATATAAGGATTGTCAGTATTCATTTAAAATTATTCATAAAGTTCTTACTCTTTTCAACATTGAGAGCTATTTTTATGATTTTTTTCCTTCTTCATCATAATTCCAAATTGTTAATCCTATTTACTTCTGATGAGAGTGAGCAATAAAACCTTGAAAGAGAAAAGACCCTGTATTCTTAAAGGATATGGGCACATTTTTATTAAACAAAGGATTAAATTCATTGTAGGAATTTATCAATAGACCTCATGAAGCACAGAAAACCACTTTTAAATCAGGTGTTTTTCATCTTCAGTCTGAAATCTAGAATGCATAGAAATGCAAACAGACCTAATAGGTTCTCCAGAGTTTGCTCTCTTCTAAGAGGGTAAACAAATTTGTTATGGTTTGTTCATTCTTTCCTGAAATCTGCATATAACAAATGTTTTAATAGTGTATCATATGAGTCCAAGAGCCTGTTATTCAAGCAATGCAAGTAAACACAATTTTGCTTGATTCTCTTCTGCTGTGTCCTTTATTTTGGCATCCTAGTTTTATTAAAGAATGGGTTTTCTTTTTTTGGGGTCTGTAAATCTTTAACATAAAATAAGGAACAGCATATATTTGTTAGGTACTGCACAGTCATGTTTTTATTACAAACAGTGGACTCTTACTCTGTTCAACATTGACTTAAGACTATGCATCTTAAGATTGTACACACTGTTATTATGTGGCATCTTAAATAGACAGTTAAGTGGTTTTAAAGCTCAGTGGATTCTCGGGCCTACATACTTCCCATATACAATTTTTCCATCTGCAGTATCCCAGTCAGAATTTATCTGTAAGTAAAGGTCAGGAGCTACAATAACATAAACAGATGGTATGCACTTTTTTCACTTGTCAGAAAATAAACAGGTATAAATATTTTAAATTTTATGGATATCAACAAATATTTTTAAATGTAATATTGTCTATTATCAAATGATTCATGGAAGTAGTTTTAAAGACAAAATGACTTTATATAGTTTATTAAAAAAAGAAAAGCAGTTTCCTTCTTCCCCACTCATTCTCCTTCCAGTCCTGGATTCCCACCCTACAGAAGTAACCACCCACACCTAAGTTAGCTCTAGTTTAGAGCTAATTCAGTTCTTTTGTTCATCCATATTCCTGTATAATATGCTTGTACTTGTATCTCTATTCAAATGGTATATACTCTCTACTAACCTTACGCTGTATTCAGACATCGATGTCAACTACTAATTTCACATTTTATGTTTTAGGTATAACCATTTTTCTGTCATTTAGATTGTCATTTTTAAGGTACCTAAGTTTCTTTTAAGGATGTATCACATGTCACTGTAGATTTCTCACAACTATCTTTCTTATTAAAGTTTTTTTTTTCTTCTTTTTCTGGATTGGCTCTTCTTATTTCTAATTCCCTTTTCGTTTGTTTGGGTCTCTGTATTTCATGACACAGCTTTCTTCAAGTATCTGGCAATCCTTGATTACCTAACATATTAAGAATGAAACACTGAAAAGCTGATTGGACCCTCTCGGTAAATGGAAGTCATTTCTCAGTAGCAGGTGGCAATGCAATTTGAAAAATCTCTCATGAAATTGTTGTCTGATTTCCAAAATCTACAGAGGATAGCAAATTCCTGTGAGAGAATTTTTCAGTCCTGAGCTTGAGAGGAAGAATATTTCTAACATCCTGAGAGCAACATCAGGAATGGGCCTTTAGTCTTATGGTGCTTCAGTTAATCCCTTTATTTCAGTATTGCTTCTAATCACTTGGGTTCGGTGTATCAAGAAAGTAAGCTTCCAGTCTTCTGCAGATATTTCTTGGCTGTGTGGATTGATGGGAGGGGATCTGTTAGGCTAAGTACTTTCAGTTCCATCAGCACTTTCATAGCTATCTGGTGTGCATTATTATTGAAACTTTCTGGGGTTGTGCAGGTAAGCCATCTTATGATAGGGCTTTTCTCCAATACCCGCTTTGGTTTCAGTTTTCTGTTACCTAACTCCTTTCCTTATGCTTCTCACCTTCAGTAATCCGGCTTTTGTTGTCCTTGTACTTTTTCTGGGAATATATTCCCTTTGAAAACATTTTCATCATCAATTTAAGGGAGTTTAGAAGGCAGCTCTAGCAAGCAAGTGTTTAATATGTTGTGTTTAAACAAACATTCACCAGATCCTTCTTTCATGGGACCTAAACATGATCATCCAGGAATATTACAGAAAAAAAATTTCAAGAAATTTACAAATTACATGGCAGAACTTTTGATAGTTATTTCCCCTTTAAAACCTGAAATCACAATTCGGCCTACCTTAATTTTGTCTCCAAGTCTTAATATTTTGGAGAAAACTTTAGCCATATTAGCAATACATACTGAGTTATTTCTGCTTATTGTTAAGTATTCTTCCCTTTCTATTTGCATTGCCAGTTTGTTCTATATAATCTGAATCATGATACTAAATATTAAGTTGTTTTCTATGAGCTCAGAGTGTCCTTTGACTACTTTGAAATTTTATTTAAGGGATTTCCATTGCTCCTCAATAAGCTCTTTCACTCCTGCTCTGAGTGTTTTCCTCTTTCCTAGACTGTAAAACTAGCAATCTACTGACTCAGAAAATAAAGACAGTGGATATATATCTATTAATTTAAAAAGCCACTGGCAAATATGACAAATAAATTCAAATGAAAACTCATAGAAAGGATTTTTCTACTCCCAAATTAGAGGAAAGCTACTAAAGTTGAAGGAAGAGGTAGAAGGGAGAGAAGGAAAAGGGGAAGATCAAATTAGACAGAAAAGCCGGCAAACAGAGAGCCTCCTTGGAGTCCTATTTGCTGCTGCCTAGTAGGAACTGCATTAAATGCAGCCAGAGAGCTACCAACCTGCAGTAACAGGGATCTGTGGGTCATGAAAGCCCTACCTGAATCACTTAGAATTTCCATGACACTCCTGAAACTGAGACTTGGACATGGACCAAAGCACTGTAAATGGATTATTCCAGTGAAGACTCTATTAAGTTACTCCTTTCTCTTATTTCTGAGAATAAAGGGAAAAAAATATCTTGGCTACTTTATTACAGTAACAGATTCCTAAAGTGTAGTTCATGGCTTTATATATTTTAATTTTTGTTTTAGTTTTTGGCTGCACCCATGGCCTGCAGAAATTCTGGGGCTAGGGATCAAACTCATAGCACAGTGGTGACCTGAGCCACAGAAGTGACATGCTGGATACTTAACCCACTGAGCCACCAGGGAACTCCCATATATTTTTACATCAGAATCATCTGGTTTGATTGTTAAACTAAATGCCCTTCATCCCCACCTCAATAGAATTCCTAGAGGCAGGGCTGAGGATTCTGCATTTTATTGAAATGCCCTAGATTAGTGTTATGCGCACTAGAGTTTTAAAGTGTTTGCTACAATTATCTCTCTTTTGAATGATTTTCCAGGAGGGAGAGTATTACTTAATCAATTAAGTAAAATGTTTCTGTTTGTTGTTTGCTAGATTTTGACCTATATTTTCATTAAGGATTTTTGTTAACGGGTCAAATTTTAATTCCCTATACATGACCTTCATTTTATAATTATTCCTAATGACAAATCTATTAGCTATTCATTCATCCACCCATCCATCTCAGTTATTAATTTATTAATTCATTAAGTTAACAGACATTTATTGACCAAAATTATATAAGCATTTTGGTAGACAGTGACCATAAAAACATACAGGAAAAAGGATTAGGGCTTGAGTGATATGTACCTAGGTGTGAATCATAGGTATTTTATTCATAAACTATGCAAATTTAGGTAAGTTAATTCATCACTATATGTTTATATCCTCAACTGCAGTAGGGAAATAATGATTTCTACTTTGCATGGTAATTGTGAACAGTAAGTTCACAACAGTTGGTATAAAGTACCTAGTTCAATGTGTAGTATATAATGCTAAATCTTCTTAGTTGTTTTGGTATTTTATCATCATTATGAGAATTATTCTTGTACATCTTGCATAATTGCCATCTATAGAAAAATACTGTGGGTGAGGATTTAACCCAGACATATCTTGAAGGCTTTGGTCTGACAAGGATTTGTTCCAGTCATGCATAGAACTTAGGAGTAACCTCAAAAAGGAATACACTATCACAGTTTTACATCAGTAACAAAGTGGACCTTTAGCAATATGTTTATGGACTCTAAACAGAGTAAGAAGGGGAAAAGCAAGGGCAAGGTAATGTGAAAAGTCAAGACCACTAGCAAATCAGGGACTTTTTGGATGAAGAGATTCCAAAAGATAAAGACAGATGAAATTCTCTGAGTCTAAATTTCAGTATTGGTTGTATGTTTTTTTTTGTGTGTGTGTGGTTATAGTTTTTATGGCATGACATCAGTGTAGGGAGAGAAGAGAGTACCAAAGAGACCATTTTCTCTGATGTAACGTGTAGCCCAGTGAAGGGAAAAAAAAAAAAATCTATGAAGATGAGTAACTAACACAGCACATGAAAATGTAATCATAGGAAAAAAGTTAAGCAGTTTGTAAAATAACAACTCTTCTTAAATCCTTCAGAGAATTGAGGTCACAAAGTAAGCCATCACCCTAAAAAATTCAGAGGAAGTTGGATACTGAGAATCATAATGTACTAGGGCCAGAAGCCCAGGAGCAGAAACTCACCTCTGAGAACAGAACCAACAGAAACACTTAAACCATGATTAATGAATTGCTGAAGGCTCGATGTGGACAAGCTTGAGTTAAATATTCCAGGAGGCCCAGTCTTAGCAAGATACCTTCAGATTCATGAGTTTTAACTCCAGAAACCCAAGCAGGTTCTCAGAGTGAAGACTGAAGAAAAATCCCCCCATGTTTCCAGTACAGGGAGGGAAAAAATAGCCATTGTGAAATGTACTCAGAGCATTGTATTCTTATTAACAAAAGCCTGGTTTCAAAAGAAACTCTTTTGCAGGATTCTAATTGACTTGGGTTTTAGCAGAACAAAGGCCATTCAACAGAGGAGGGACAATCTTTCCAACAAATGGTAAGGGAACAACTGATTATTCAATTTTAAAAATGGAGCTAGAGGGTGGAGGAAGATGGTGGAGGAGTAAGAGGTCACACTCACCTTCTCCCACAAACGCATCAAAAACACACACCTACATGTAAAACGACTCACACAGAACATCAACTGAATGCTGGCAGAAGAACTTAAACCTCCAAAAAAGGCAAAAAAAACCTCTTGACATAACTGAGTAGAACAAAAGAAAAAAAGAATGAGCAAAGGAATCAGGGTGGGACTAGCATTCCTGAGAGGGAGCTGTGAAGGAGAAGAAGAACCCACATCCTGGGAAGCCACCTAACTGATGGAAAGATAAGCCGAGGCAAAGGGACCTCAAAGTCACCAAGAAAGTCCAGCAGCTGGACTGAGAATGGCAAAGCAGCGTGAGAGCCACACATATCATCTGAACCATCAGCCTGGACACCACAGCCTGAGGGGCTTGGACAGGGGCTGGGCACTGAGGTCAGTCCCAGGGAGAGGCCTGGGGTTGGCTGTGTGGAGACAGCCTAAGGGGCTAAGGAGCAGTGCACCATGGGTGGGGGAGCCATACTCTATGGGCTGGGGTAGTGGAACACCATGGCAGAGGGAACTTGGGAGAAGGTCCAGACCTGCAGGAGAGGCAACACACCATTGTTGGGAAGGGCGAGAGGAAGAGGGGCAGACTGTCATAGGAAACTCTCTGCCCCTGAGTGTACGTGCAGGCCTGAGGGCTCTCAGAGGGTGAGGCAGATCCGGCACAAACCACAGGTGGTGAGAAACCACTCACTAGTTTACAGGAGACCGGATGGCTCTGTGTGGACTATGAGGGTTGAGAAGCCACTTGCTAATTTACAGGAGACTGGGTGGCCCTGGCGCAGGCTTCGGGTGGTGAGAAGCCTCTTGCTCATTTATGGGAGACTGGGCACTTCTTGTGCAGGCTGCTGGTGGCCAGGCACCTCTTGTGTGGGCTAAGGGCATCAGGGGGCTAAGTAGGAAGTGGTGCCTACAGTATTGCTCTTACTCCCCTGGGAACATAACACTGCAGCTGCTGCTGCCAAATGATCTGGGCAGTGCTCAGACACTTGGTCACTGTCCCTTCCCAAGACCCTACAACTAGGATTAGCTGGTACAGCACCTCCTTCGTAGGCTAAGTGGGACAGGGTGCTTCTTGTGTGGTCTGCAGCTGGTGAGGGCAAACCATCATAGTTATCTCTGACCACAGAGGTGGGCATGGCCCACTGCCCTTGGGGATAACTGAACAAAAATCACTTGCAGCCCCAACCACCTCAGAGGGCACCACAGAGAAGGACATTGTGACAGAACACCACCTGTTGTTGCTCTCACAACCCTGGGAACACACCAGCCCTGCTGTTGTCACTGCCAAACACTCTGGGCAGTGCCCAATGCTTGATCACTGTCCCTTCCCAGGAAGCTGCAACTAGGAGCAGCTTCTGCACCACCTCCTGTGGGGGCTAAGCAGGATGAGGTGCTTCTGGCATGGTCTACAAGAGGCAGGGACAAATCACCGCAATTATCTCTGGCTCCAGAGGTGGGAGTGGCCCACCACCACTAAAGGTCTGTGAACAGGCACCACTTGCAGCCCCAATACCCTCAAGGGCACCACAGAGAGCATTGTGAATGAACACCACCTGTTGGTGCTCTGGCACCCCTGGGTATACACCAGCCCTGCTGCTGCCACTGTTAGATGCTCTGGGCAGTACCCGCATGCCTGATCACTGTCACTTCCCATAATTCTACAACTAGGAGCAGCTTGTGCAGCACCTCCTATGTGGACTAAGTGAGATAGCATGTGGGTGCTTCATGCATGGTCTACAGGTGGTGGGAGCAAACCACCACACTTATCACAGACTCCAGAGGTGGTCATGTTCCACTACCACTAGGGTCCCTGACAAGAACCACCAGTCACCTCAGAGGAGGTCATTGCAATTGAACACTAGCTGTTGTTGCTCTCACTCCCCTGGGAACTCATGGACCCTGCTGCTGCTGCAATTCAACACTAGCTGTTGTTGCTCTCACTCCCCTGGGAACTCATGGACCCTGCTGCTGCTACTACCAAATGCTCCAGTCACTTTGCAGATCTGCCTAAAGCTCATTACCACCTCCAGGGCTGTGCAACTAGGAGTACCCTGTGTCACCTTCCTGCCGGTCCTTGCTGCTGTTGAGAGCCCAACCACCAGGCACTGACTGCTGGCCCTACCCATTGCTTCCTTCTCCCTGAAAACACACTGAGCATCCTGGGGATAACACCCTGCTCACACCAAAGAAAGAGACAGCAAATATTCAAACTCCCACACCAAAAATAAATAGTAACCCCCCCCAAAATACAAAGTGGCACTCTTGAATAGAAGTGGCCTTACAAGACTACAGTTTGGCTTCCCCAAACTCACAGAAAAAGAAAAATATAAGCAAGATGAAGAAGCTCAGAAACCATTCCCAGTTAAAGGAACAGGAGAATTCATCCAAAGCAGTCAACAATAAAACTAAACTCTGCAGTCTGAAAGACATTGAGTTCAAAAGGAAGATAGTGAAAATGCTGAAGGACTTAAGTCTGAATATCAAGGTATTAAGAGAGGATATGAACAGTAGTGCAGATTTCTTTAGGAAGGAACTAGAAAATATAAGAAACAGCCAAGAAAAACTAGAAAATTCTTTTGCAGAGATGCTAACTGAGCTAAAAGCACTAAAGTGCAGAATGAATAATGCAGAGAAACAAATTAGTGACATAGAAGATAGAATAATGGAAATCACCCAATCAGGTCAGCAGACAGAAAACCAAATGAAAAACCATGAAAGCAATATAAGAGATCTGTGGGATAATATAAAGTGGGCCAATCTATGCATAATAGGAATTCCAGAAGGAGAAGAAAAAGAAAAGGGAATAGAAAATATATTTGAAGAAATGATGGCTGAAAACTTTCCAAATCCAAAGGAAACTGATATCAAGATGTAGGAAGCACAGGGGGTTCCAAACATGTTGAACCCAAACAGGCCCACACCAAGACATATTATAATAAAAATGGCAAAATTTAAAGATAAAGAGAGGATTCTAAAGACAGCAAGAGAAACGCAAAGCATTAATTGTAAGGGAAACCCCATAAGGCTATCAGCTGATTTCTCCACAGAAACGCTACAGGTCAGAAGGGAGTGGCAAGATGTATTTAAAGTGTTGAAAGGAAAAAATTTGCAACCCAGAATACTCTATCCAGCAAGAATATCATTTAAAATTGATGGGGAAATAAATAATTTCTCCAGCAAACAAAAGCAAAAAGAGTATAGTAATACTAAACCGAATCTAAAAGAAATATTGAAAGCGCTTCTCTAAATTAAAAAATAAGAAAAAATAGGATGAAGGAAACCACAATTGGAAAACAATCACTGAAATCAGCCAGCATACAGATCTAAATGTGAAGATGTTAAAAAAAGACATCAAAATCATACAATGTGGGGAAGGAAAGTGAGAAAATACAGATTCTTTCTTTTTATTTTAATGATGTGTTTGAGCCTTGACTATGAGGCTAAAGCAAGCAGGTATAGGAAGGGGTTAAAATACTTAAAAAACGGGGCAACCGCAAATCAAAACCAAATATTACATTCACAAAAACTGAAAAGTACTCAAGTGTAAATTAAATGGAAATCATCCAACCAAAAAAAGAAAGGAAGAAAAGACAAACATAGAATCAACTGGAAAACAAGAGTTAAAATGGCAATAAATACGTATCTATCAATAATCACCTTAAATGTCAATGGACTGAATGTTCCAATCAAAAATCACAGTGTGGCAGATTGGATAAAAATGCAAAAACCTTCAATCTGCTCTCTACAAGAGACTAAACTTAGGGCAAAGTACACATATAGACTAAAAGTGAAGGGATGAGATCAGATATTTCATGCCAAAGGACAAGACAGAAAAGCAGGAGTTGCAATACTCATACCAGACAAAATAGACTTCAAAGTGAAGGCCATAAAGAAATACAAAGAAGGACACTATTTAATGGTTAAAGCATCCATTCAAGAAAAGGCTATTACAATCATCAATATATATGACCCTAATATAGGAGCACCCAGATACTTACAACAAATACTAACAGACGAAAAAGGAGAAATTGATGGGAATACAATCTTAGATCATAGTAGGAGACTTTCACACCCCACTCACATCAATGAACAGATCCTATAGACAGAAAATAAATAAAGCAACAGAAATCCTAAATGGCACAATAAAAAAGTTAGACAATCAAAATTTTCAGGACATTACATCCAAAAAAATCAGAATATACATTCTTCTCAAGTGCACATGGAACATTCTCAAGAATTGATCACATACTGGGGCACAAAGCTAACCTCAACAAATTTAAGAGTATAGAAATTATTTCAAGTCTCTTCTCTGACAGTATGGCATGAAACTAGAAATCAACCACAGAAAAAGAAATGAGAAAAAAAAACCTATGGGAGTTCCCATCGTGGCACAGTGGTTAAGGAATCCAACTAGGAACCATGAGGTTGTGGGTTCGATCCCTGGCCTTGATCAGTGGGTTAACGATCCGGCATGGCCGTGAGCTGTGGTGTGGGTTGCAGATGCGGCTCGGATCCCATGTTGCTATGGCTCTGACATAAGCCGGTGGCTACAGCTCCCATTCGACCCCTAGCCTGGGAACCTCCATATGCTGAGGGAGCGGCCCAAGAAAGGGCAAACAGACAAAAAAAAAACACAAAAAAAACCGTATGAGTTTAAAATGAGACTAACCAACATGCCAATAAAAAACCAATGGGTCAATGAAATCAAGAAGGAAATTAAAAAATACTTTGAGACAAATGATAATGAAGACACAACCACTCAAAATTTATGGGATGCCACAAAAGCAGTGCTCAGAGGGAAGTTCATAGCAATACAGGTGTTCCTCAAAAAGAAGAAAAATCTCAAATCGACAACTTAACCCACCACCTAAATGAATTAGAAAAAAAAAGAAAAAACAAAACCAAAAGTCAGCAGAAGGAAGGAAAACATAAAGATCAGAGAGGAAATCAATGAAATAGAAATTCAAAAAACAATAGACAAAATCAGTCAAACCAATAGCTGGTTCTCTGAAAAGGTAAACAAAATTGACAAACCTCTGGCTAGACTCACCTAGAAGAGAAGAGAAAACCCAAATAAACAAAATAAGAAATGAAAAATGAGAAGTCACAACGATACTATGGAAATACCAAAAGACAAGAGAGAATTATATGCCATCAAATTTGATGACCTAGAAGAAATGGACAACTTTCTAGATACTTAAAGCCTGTCAAAACTGAATCAAGAAGAAATAGATCAACTGAACAGACTGGTCACTAGAAATAAAATTGAATATGTCATAAAAACACTCCCTACAAATAAAAGTCCAGGATCAGGTGGCTTCACAGGTGAATTCTACAAAACATACAAAGAGGAACTTATACCCATCCTCTTTAAACTTTTTCAAAAAGGTTGAAGAAGAAGCAACACTCCTAAAGATATTCTATGATGCCACCATCACCCTAATTCCATAACCAGACAAAGATACCACCAAAAAAGAAAACTATAGGCCAATATCTTTGATGAATATAGGTGCAAAAATTCTCAACAAAATTTTAACCAACCAAATCCAACAATATCTAAAAAAGAACATATATCACAACGAGGTGGGATTCATCCCAGCTTCACAAGGATGGTTCAACATATGCAAATCAATCAACATCATACACCACATTCACAAAAGAAAAGTCAAAAACCACATGATCATCTCAATAGATGCAGAAAAAGCATGTGACAAAGCCCAATATACATTCATGAAAAAACTCTTACCAAAGTGGTCTAGAGGGAACATATCTTAACATAATCAAAGCCATTTATGAAAACCCACAGCAAATACAATACTCAATGGAGAAAAGCTGAAAGCCTTCCCAATAAAATCTGGAATAAGACAAGGATGCACACTCTCACTCTCACCACATTCAACATAGTTTTGGAAGTCCTCGTCACAGCAATCAGACAAACAAAGGAGATAAAAGGCATCCAAATAGGAAGAGAAGTGGTAAAATTGTCATTGTATGCAAATAACATGATACCAAATATAGAAAATCCAAGGACTCAACCAAAAACTACTTGAACTGATCAATAAAATCAGCAAAGTAGCAGCATAAAAGATTAACATTCAGAAATCAGTCTCATTTCTGTATACTAACAATGAAATATTAGAAAAGGAAAACAAAAGTACACTACCTTTTAAAATTGCAGCCCCCAAAAAATCAAATACCTGGGAATACAACTGACCAAGGAGGTGAAAGACTTACATGCTGAGAACTATTAAACTCTAATCAAGGAAATTAAAGAAGATGGAAAGATATTCCATGCTCCTTGGTTGGAAAAATTAATATTGTAAAAGTGTCCGTACTTCCCAAAGCAATCTACAGATTTAATGCAACCCCTATCCAGTTACCCATGACAAACAATCTAAACATTTATATGGAACCACAAATGACCCAGAATTGCCACAGCAATCCTGAGGAACAAAAACCAAGCAGGAGGCATCTCTCTCCCTGACTCTAGGCAATATTACAAAGCCATAGTTATCAAGACAGTGTGGTACTGGTACCAAAACAGACATACAGACCAATGGAACAGCATAGAGAACCCAGAAATAAACCCAGACACCTATGGTCAATTAATCTTTGACAAAGGAGGTAAGAACATAAAATGGGAAAAGACAATCTTTTCAGCAATTATTGCTGGGAAACCTGGACAGCCGCATGCAAATCAATGAAACTAGAACACACCCTCACACCATGCATAAAAAGAAACTCAAAATGGCTTAAAGACTTAAATGTAAGACAAGACTCTATCAAACTCGTGGAAGAGAACATAGGCAAAACATTCTCTTACACCCACCTTACAAATGTTTTCTCAGGTCAATCTTCCAAAGCATCAGAAATAAAAGCAAAAATAAACCAATTGGACCCAATCAAACTGACAAGCTTTTGCATAGCAAAGGAAACCAAAAAGAAAACAAAAAGACAACTTACAGAATGGGAGAAGATAGTCTCAAATGATGCAACTGACAAGGGCGTAATCTCCAAAATATACAAAAAAACGTATACAGCTCAACAGCAAAAAAAGCCAACAACACAATGGAAAAATGGACAAAAACCTGAATAAACATTTCTCCAAAGAAGATATACAGATGGCCAACAAGCACATGACAAAATGCTCAACATCACTGATTATTAGAGAAAAGCAAATCAAAACTATGAGGTACCACTTCACACCAGTCAGAATGGCCATCATTAATAAGTCCACAAATAACAAATGCTGGAGGGGGTGTGGAGGAAAGGGAACCTTTCTGCACTCTTGATGGGTATGGAAAGTAGTACAACCACTGTGGAAAACAGTATGGAGTTACCTCAGAAAACTAAATATAGAACTACCATATGACCCAGAAACCCTACTCTTGGGCATATATCCAGACAAAACTTTCATTTAAAAAGATACATGTACCCATATTGCAGCACTATTCACAATAGCCAATATATATGGGAACAACACTAATGTCCATCGAATGACAATTGAATTGAGAAGAAGTGGTATATACACACAATGGACTACTACTCAGCCATAAAAAGAACAAAATAATGCCATTTGCAGCAACACGGGTGGAACTAGAGACTCTCATACTGAATGAAGTAAGTCAGAAAGAGAAAGACAACTACCATATGATATCATTTGTATCTGGAATCTAATATATGGCACAAATGAACCTTTCCACAGAAAAGAAAATCATGGACTTGGAGAATAGACTTGTGGTTTCCAAGGGGGAGGGGAAAGGGTGGGATGGATCAGGAACTTGGGGTTAATAGATGCAGACTATTGCCTTTGGAATGGATTAGCAATGAGATCCTGCTGTGTAGCCCTGGGAACTATGTATAGTCACTTATGCTGGAGCATGATAACGTGAGAAAAAAGAATCTATAAATGTATGTGTAACTAGGTTGCCATGCTTTATAGTAGAAAATTGACAGAACACTGTAAACCAGCTATAATGAAAAAAATAAAAATCATTATATAAAAAAATGGATCTAGTTTACTTCCTACAAAAACTCACAATGTATACTAGACCTAAATGTAAAATGCAAATTTATGAAACTTTTAGAAAATAACCTAGGAGAAAATATTGAATTTGGTGAAGAGTTTGATATAAAACCAAAAGCACTATTAAATAGAATGCCGGTAAGGTGGGCTGCATTAAAATGAAAAACTCCTATACCAAAGACACTGTCAAGAGACTGAAAAGAGAAGCCATGGACAGAAGAAAACATTTGTAAAATACATATCTGATAAAGGATTTGTACCTAAAATATGAAAAGAACACTTAAAACTCAATAATATAAGACAACCCATTTTTAAAAATGGGAAAATGATCTATATAGACTCCGCACCAGGGAAAATATGCAGAGATAAATAAGGATAGGAAATGATGCTCAACTTCATATGGCATTAAGGAATTGTAAATTCCCTGAATTAAACTTTGTGTGTTACAAACCTAGACTGGCCCTCTTACCATACCCATGAAGGAGTCAAAAGTATGGAATTTTCTTTCCCATCTTGGGGGTAAAGAAGCATACAACCATAGCTCTTTTAATTAATTGGGCCACTCCCTTTACTCATCACTTGGTTATTGTAGAATGTTCCACAATGCAGAATTGCAGTGTGGCTGCTCCCCAGAGCCCAAAAATCTAAATTGTGGTTAAGGTTACTAATGTTATTTTATTCTACACATCTAGCATATGTAAATAATCAAAGCACTATAAGCCCTGAGAGTCGATCGACAGATATGCTGTAACCATAGATATGTCCTTTAAAGACCCAGGAAGTAAATAATAAAATGTTACCACAACATTAAATAAAACCTTTGCAAAGTATATGAAAAACTCAACAACTTTACCAATACCTATCTTTGTTGTTGTTGTTGTTGTTGTTGCTATTTCTTGGGCCGCTCCCACGGCATATGGAGGTTCCCAGGGTAGGGGTTGAATCGGAGCTGTAGCCACCGGCCTACGCCAGAACCACAGCAACGCGGGATCCGAGCCGCGTCTGCAACCTACACCACAGCTCACGGCAATGCCGGATCGTTAACCCACTGAGCAAGGGCAGGGACCAAACCCGCAACCTCATGGTTCCCAGTCGGATTCGTTAACCACTGCGCCACGACGGGAACTCCCACCAATACCTATCTTATAATTTGAATTTATAGTTTATGCTAATATTAAATTCAGATAGATAAAATCTGAATTTCAAAATTTTAGAGCAATTTAGGCATTTCCACTGCATAATATCCACTCAACAGAGTGAATGATATATTTTTAGAGATACTTGCTACTGAAGGAGGCTGCAATGCAAAGAAATGAAGATTTTTAGTTTAGAGAAATTGCTGTATTTTTTTAGTATCTCATTTTTATTATTTATTTCTTCTTTTTCCATGAATCCAATCATAAATAAGAATATCGGTATTTTATTTGTAGGTTCAAGGAAATTACAAAATAATATTCAGGTAATTTTCTGTTAATAATATTGCCTTTAAATTAATTTGTAAATGAAATAGCTCACACAATAAGAATTCTTAGCATCTTTTATTTATATGTGAAAACCTCCTTTTTCAAACCCCTGTGAACATATGTGTGTATGTACACATTCACAAGTCCATGTTTGTATATGTACTGTATTAAATGATCAGGGAAGTATGGAATACAATGCACACTCAGTGTCAGTATTAACATATGGAACTAATTACTAAACTTCACTGATATGGCCAAATATTTATGAAGGCAAATGTAGTGTTTTCACGCATTTCATTGTCAAAAACACTAAAAAACTAAAACATTGACATGCAGACACTTGAAGTTTAAATGGTTAAGGTGTTTTGTAGAGCATCTGATAGTGTTGGTAATGTGCCTTAAGATTGCAATTTTAGTCTGATAATTCAACTTCTCTGAGTTATCCAAGGGAAATAAGCAGAGATGTTCAAAAATATGTATCTGCTGAGAAATCCCCTGTTGTATCATTTGTTGAAGTGATAGAAAACAAACCAAGATCCTAACAAAAAAGGGTTTATATAATTTGATGATATATTCTGAGTGAATGAAAATATTTTCGAAGAAAGTCAATTATGACGTGAGAAGTGGAGTTCCCGTGTGGCTCAGTGGAAATGAATCTGACTAGCATCCATGAGGATGCGGATTTGAACCCTGGCCTCACTCAGTGGGTTAAGGATCCGGCACTGCATTGCTGTGAGCTGTGGTGCAGATCTCAGAGGTGGCTCGGAACTGGCATTGCTATGGCTGCGGCGCAGGCCAGAGGCTACAGCTCTGATTTGACCCCTACCCTGAAAACTTCCATATGCAGTGGGTGGTGTGTCCCTAAAAGGACAAAAAAAAAAAAAAAAGTGATGTGAGAAGCTGTCTTCATAATATTATGTGGAGTAAAACCAAATGCAAGGCTTTATACAGAGTGTGATAATGATTTTGTTTTAAAACACAGGTACTCATACATATATAGATACTTTTTTCTCACATTATATTGTGTGTGGCCCCAAATTGCTTCTTAAAAGAACACCAATCATATTGGCTTAAGGCCCACCCTAAAAACCTCATTTTACCATTAGAAAATTTTTAAAGTACAGTTGATCTACAATGTTGTGTCAATTTCTGCTGTACAGCAAAGTGACTCAGTTATATGTATATTCTTTTTAATATTCTTTTCCATTATGGTCTAAGTCAGGAGATTGGATATACTTCCTTGTGCTACACAGCAGGATCTCGTGACTTATCCATTCCAAAGGCAATAGTCTGCATCTATTTACCCCAAATTCCCAATCCACCTCACTCTCTCCTCCTCTACCTCCTCCTCCCTCTTGGCAACCACAAGTCTATTCTCCAAGTCCATGATTTTCTTTTACATGTATGTGCAACTGGGTCACCATGCTGTACAGTAGAAAATTGACAGAATACTGTAAACCAGCTATAATGAAAATAAATAAATAAAAAACATTATATAAAAATAAAAGATTAAACAGATGCCTATAAATAAATAAATTAATTAATTAAAAAAAACATGTACTCAAGTGGTGGAAGGCAATATTTTACATTAAAATGTTAATAGTAGATGCTCTTTGATTGCAAAATTAGAGATACACTTCATTTCAATTTTATACTCAATTTACTAAATGAGATAGAAGGTACAAATTAATTTTTAAACTAGCATATACATTAGGGTAACCAGTTCAGCAAAAGCCACAAAATCAAGAGAAGTTTCAAAACTTTATTTCAGAAGTAAATAGTTTAAACTGTGGAACTTATTAAATAAAATCTAACCATGAGAGCCTCTGATGAGCAGACATGAAAAATCAAGAAGGGCTCTTAAATTCGTGCATACCACTGTGGTATATGGAATGGTTGGCCAACAGGGGCCTGCTGTATAGCACACCAATGTTCTGCAATAATCTATGGGGGAAAAGAATCTGAAAAAGAATAGATTTGTGTACATGTATAACTGAATCACTTTGTTGTACAGTAGAAATTATCACAGCATTATAAATCAGCTATACTTCAATAAAAATTTATAAAATGAAAAAAAAATCATGCATGCCTTCAAAACACAATGCTGGATAATGCCCCATTTCATAACTTAACATCTTCCGTTGTTAACTAGAATATTATTGAAGGCCTATTTCTGATACCTACAGGAAAAAAAAGGGGGAATAGAATAAATCAAATGGTTTGAAATTAATATGAACCATGCTTTTTTGTCATTAAAAAACTTAAGAGGCTATTGCATATTCCTCAAAGTTACTTGATTAGGTAGAGTTACCCAGAGTATCTATTTAAATTTGGCAAAATTTAAGCACACCACGCTGACCTTTGTAAAGAGATAAATGCAAATGGCTTTTGCTTTTGAGGTCTTCATTATAATGAGGGATTTATTTTTCTATATTTTTCTTTGGCTATAAGAGCAAAATCATACTACTTACCAACCATTGATACATCAAATACATACATAAACTATATGTATGTTTAGAGATATACTTTGTGTGGTTAACTGAAGATTATTCTTGGAAGAACAAAATTAATTATTGTTAAATTAGTAAAGTAGATATTTGAAATTGGTATAAAAGCAATATTGTGGGAATTGGGGAGGAGTAAATAGGAAATGGAGGGTGTGGTTCCTGACTTTTTATAGTTTACCATCTTTATGAAGAGAAAAAATGTGTATAGGAAGTGTATGAACACAATGAAAAATAATGTATCTCAAGAACACAAAGAGTGAAACATTTTGAGCAAGCATTAAAACACATTCAGCAAAATTGTCATTTGAGTTCTAGGTAAGAAAATCAGGATAGCTTTTTTTTCTATATAGCAATGAAACAAGAATAAAACAATGCCTAACTCAATGATATGTTATGCAGATATGAACACTGTTTTCTCAAATAATTTTCTTGATTTTATGTGCAAAAGCAGTTTTCAAATTTTTTTATGTAGAAAATAATAGTTTGTCTTTGCAATTTCCCTTACTTTGATGTTCTAAAAAAGTGAATGCACTTTATTAACTTAAACAGTGTGCATGGTTGCAGAGAAGATGAGTCACCTTTAAAATATCTTATGCTAACTGGTAGCTGGGAAAACAGAAGACTTCATAAGATTTCGAACTTGAATCTATCTCAGCAGTCCTATTAAAAATCCAGTCATACTTGTCTCTTGTTCCTTTTCTTTTGGATTTTTTTTGGGGGGTGGTGGGGGGCACACCAGCGGCATATAAGTTCCCAGGTCAGGGTTCTTTTAGATGTTTTTATCCTGAGCTTCAACTCAAGTCAGAGCCCCTCTCCATTTTACCAATCTTTTCTTTACCTGACTCTTACAAATCTTTGGAAATTTCAAGAACTAAAAGGTCTTTATAATTAATTCATTAACTGAGCATTATTAGAAGTAGAAGTGCATTTCCTTACTCTGAACATAATTGATGTGTTAATATATTTCCTGTATCTGTAAAAAGGTATAAAGATGTAATTTTTTAAAAAATGAACTACTCTCAAATAATTCAGTTAGTTGCTTATTTTAACTTGAAAATTATGTTCTTAAAAAATATAAGTGGTTACTTCCAAAGAAGTATTTTAGCATCAGTTAGATAATTAATAGTACATTAATTAGAGGGATTAATTAATCACTCATGTCTCCTCTTCATTTTAATATGGATTTGTATTCCCACCTTGTTCCAGAAATAACATAGGCAAAGCAACCATATTAGAGGCCTCTTAATTCTGATGTGGTATAGATGTTGAAACGAGGAGAAATTGATAGGATTATAGAGACTACAGTTTGGAAGTGACCTCTGAGGGCATCTAATTTAACTGGCTGCCTTGTAGATTGATGTGTTCTGAAAGGCTCAGGAGTTGTGGCTGTGGAGTTTCTGCTTGAATACCTCTAGAGAAAGGAAACTCACTCCTAATTCAATTAAGCTTTTCAATTTCTGAAGAGAATAGTTAGAAAGCTCTGTATAATCTTCAGATCTATTTTATAACCCAAAACCAGAAGTCTAGTATCTTTTTTATAAATGTGACTTTCCTCTTCATAGTTTTAAAATTAAACCCAAAATGTGTTTCAGAGGGCCTCACAGGGAGTGAGTAATAATCAGTCTCAAAGGTAGATGACATTTCTGCTTCAGTGGGACTGACTTGTTTTCTTCTTTTCCTTTTTTTTATTTATTTATTTATTTATTTATTTATTTATTTATTTATTTAATTTATTTATTTAGGGCTGTACCTGAGGCACATGAAAGTTCCCAGACTAGGGGTCAAATGAGAGCTGTAGCTGATGGCCTACACCACAGCCACAGCAATGCAGGATCCAAGCTGCATCTACAAACTACACCATGGCTCAAGGCAACACCAGACCCTTAACCCATTGAGCAAAGCTGGGGATAGAAGCTGCAACCTCATGGTTACTAGTGGAATTCATTTCCGCTGCATCACAACTGGAGCTCCTATTTATTTATTTTTAAAGCAAGCACTATGGGGAGCTAATGGCTTGAGAATGTCTACATTTAGATATTCAAACTCTTTCTTAAACAGAAACCTCCTCCTTAACCAACTGAGGAACATTGTAGAGATTTAAGAAAAATCATTAGTTGTGGAATTTGTGGCTATTATTTGTGTGTGTTTATATAAATATTCGTATTTGTGTAGATATGTCTGTGTGTTTATTGTGTGTCTATAGAACAACTCTGTGTATGAGTTAGGAAGAAGTAGAAAACAGAGATTTATTATTGGTTCCGACTAAGTCTTCGAATGTCATTTAAGCTTACCCCTCAAGTAACTTGTAGCAGAAGAAAAATTTTGACTATCATATTTGCATCTTTGATCATCTGTGTTTGTACTTGACTAAGGCATAGGAAGACAGGAATTCATAAATAGCTTTAGGTTAATTGTGTATAATGTTGAATTTGCATATTAGCTCAAATCTGAAAAGATTTTCTGATTTCAATTATCTGTGTTATTGGGATAAGCATGGTATTCTTTTTTTTTTTTTTTTTTTTTTGAGGAAGGGAAATAAATAATCATTTGTTTGAGCAGTTACGTAACTTGGCCACATTGGTATTCCTGGACCAAATTAAAAATTCTGTTTTTTTGTATATGAGAAGTAAAAGATTTAATTTGCAAAATGTAAAGGGAAAATTATTAGATTTTGGAAGCACATACTGGTACCTTCTGAGCACCATTTTTGGGGTATTTTTAAAATACAGAACTGCACTATAAATATCATTCATGAATTTGGAATTCTGTCTTTACTGGGTATTCAGAAAATAAAGCCAAAGGATTCATTTAAAAATGCCGTGTTAACTTTACTAGTTAAATGTTCTAATATAAATCACTGGGACCAAAGACATGGGGCTTTTAAAAAGCATCATCATTATAGGTGTACATATTCAATTGTCTATTTGATTCTATTTTATGTGATAAAATTACCAGGCATCTTGAATATGATGTTCATTACATAATTTTAAATACGACAAGCGAAAAGTTAATTCTTTTATCAAAAAAATCATTGTTTTATTGAATTTTCCTTTTCCATTATATGAAGTATCAATTTGTTTGCACAGCTATTTTAGAAATATTAAAGAAACATTTTTTTCTTGATTTTCTCTTCTTTTTTTTTTTAATTTCTCATCCAAAGATATCTTGGCTCTGGATATCTTTGAATCCATTGTGTTTATAGCATATTTTCTAAAACATTTTGACTTTATTTTTTTAAAGCAAAAAACAAAAAAGGACTTTCTAAAAGCTTGTACTCCATTCTTTCCAATAGCTAACTTGAAATTTAGCTGCAATCATTTACATGAATTAAGAGCCAGATCTTGGGAAAAACGTAGAAATAATATCTCTTAAGTAAGCATATTTAGAATGTATAAAGTACTCCTACAAATTAATATTTAAAAGGCAAATAACTGATTATTCTAGTGTGCAAAATAATTCAACAGATATTTCACAAAAGAAGATGTAAGAGTGCCCAACAAATGAAAAGCTGCTCCATGTCTTCAGTCAATAAGGAAATGTACATTAAACCACAACAAAATATGTCGCACGAAGAAGTTGTAACATTTTCCCTTCACCCAGCAATATATGAGATTTCCACCTCCTATACATCCTTGCCAATATTTTGCAGTGTCAGTCTTTCCCCCAGTTCTGATGAGTCTAAATTAGTATGTCATTGCTAACTAGTATTATTGTGCATTTTTTGCAATGTAGCAGTTTCTTATCAAGATAAACCTATCCCACAATTAAACACTTCTACACCTGGATTTTTTTCAAGAGAATGAAACAAACGTATGTTCACAAAAAGAACTATACAGGATGTAATGACAACCTTATTCATAATAACTGAGAGTGGAAGCAATATAAACCTTAATGAATAGCAGAATCATTAAACAAATTGGCCTGTAACTATTAAGTGTAACACCATACAGCAATAAAATGAGAAACAAAACTGAAAATGCACACAATAATACGAATGAATCTCAAAAGTGTTATAAGAAGCCACTTTCTAACATTGCAGGCTGTTAATTTAAAAAAGAAATTTATTTTCTGTGTGTCTCCAATAGCAGCAGGTCAGTGACCACTACCGTTGACATGCAACTATTTAAGGTTGATAATTGTGATGGTCACAACTGATAAAAAAAATTGATAAGTATGATTAAGGAAATTAATTTTAGATTTGATTTAACTCAAATTAATTAAAATTGAAGACTAAGCAGCCACATGTTGGGGAAGCACTACATTGTGCAAAACAATTCTTTTTTTTTTTTTTTTTTGCTTTTTAGGGTCACAACCCACTGCTTATGGAAGTTCCCAGGCTAGGGGTCAAATCAGAGCTGTATCTGCCACCCTACACCACAGCCATAGCAACATGGGATCTGAGCCACGTCTGTGACCTATACCGCAGCTCGCAGCAACGCCAGATCCTTGACCCTCTGAGTGAGGCCAGGGATCCAACCCAAGTCCTCATGGATATAGTTGCATTTGTTTGCATTTGTTACCACTGAGCCATAACAGGAGCTCCCTGTATAACACAATTCTTTATTTTGTTTTAGGTGATAGTTAAATGAGTGTGTACAACAGTCACAATCAATCAATCTTAAATCCTAATACTTTATTATAAATTTACATTATCTCTCACAAAAATGCAAGCAAGTTGCAAAATTTGTTTGGGTTTCCATTTAAACAGCAACAAAAAAATAAAATTTAAAACACATAATGACCCATACTTCAGGGAATACTTAGGAAGACAGGAGGAATAAGATTTTATCTATCCTCAAAATTTAATGGATTATTGGCCAATGGAGACCTGCTCTATTGCACAGAAAACTCCCTACCCAATATTCTGTGATAAACTATGTGGGAAAAGAATCTGAAAGAGAATGGATGTGTGAATATACACAAAGTGATATAACCAAATCACTCTGTTTTACAGCAGAAATTATCACAACTTTGCAAATCAACTATACTTCAAAAAAACTTCAGAAACCAAAAATAAATGGCAACAAATTAAAATACTGAAGTAGAGATTTCAGGCCCAACTCAGTTTCTGTCTGTCTTATATTTTCTTAAAAAAAAATTTAATGTATAAGCAGAACCCAATGGGATGCCATCTGTTTCTTCCTGTGAGGGACATGTGATTAATGGCAATGCTTTAATCAAACAGTAGATGATTTTGGTATGATCACCCACAACCTCCAATCTGATTAGTTCTAAGAATTACAGCTCTCTTATTCTGATTAACCCTACTCTTTCTGCAGGACTTCTTTACTTATAGGGTATTGGTTCTGAGAAGAGGTTTGATGGCGCTATTTGAATTTGGATGGGATGTATGCTGTGCATTTTGCCAGCAGCAGTTAGAGAGTGTGTCCATAAGAAAAGTGGCAGCTACTTCACTGACAAATAATCAGTGTTTCCAGATGCTTTAGTACTGTCGAAGATAGAACAAATAAGATGTCAAAATGTTATTTAATTCACCTGGTTAGTTACTTTGATGACTACAATCAAATTGTAGAATAATTTCTCAATTTTGGAAGAAGGAAATTCTGGCATGATACTGCTCTGAGAAGTCTTGGCCTAATAAATGGATAGGAGCAGAATAACTCAAGAGAAAAGAGTGGGTATCTCTTTAAAGTGCCTAAATTAAAAAAAAAATCTTCAGAGACAAGAACTTATTTTTTTAAATTTTTTAATTAAAGTATAGTTGATTTACAATGTTGTGTCAATTTCTACTGTAAAGCAAAGTGGCTAAGCCATATATATATATATATACACATATATATATATACACACATACATTCCCTTTCATATATATTTTCTTCCATCCCAAGATACTGGGTATTGTTCCCTGTGCTGTACAGTAGGACCTCATTACTTATCCATTATAAATGTAATAGTTTGCATCAACTAACCTCAAACTCCCAACCCACCTCAGCTCCCTCCCTCCCCCTTGGCAACCACAAGTCTGTTCTGTATGTATGTGAATCTGTTTCTGTTCTGTAGATAGGTTCATTCTTATATTTTAGATTCCACATATAAGTTATATCATGTGGTATTTGTCTTTCTATTTGTGACTTGCTTCAATTAGTATGAATCTCTAGTTGCACCCATTTGCTGCAAATGGCATTATTTCTTTTTTCATGGCTGATTAGTATTCCATTGTATATATGTACCACATCTTTGTAATCTACTCATCTGTAGATGGACGTTTATGTTGTTTCCGTGTCTCGGCCATTGTGAGTAGAGTTGCAATGAATATGCATTTATATGTATCTTTTCTAATTATAGTTTTGTTTGGAAATATGCCCAGGAGTGGGAATGCTGGATCCTATGGTAATTCTATATTTAGATTTCTGAGAAACCTTCATACTGTTTTCCATAGTGCTTGTGATGCCAGAAAGATGTTACGGGAATCCTAGTTCTTCTTCATGAAGTTGAAGAATGAACTCCATGAACACACAGGCAGCAAGCAAGCAAAGTCTTTATTAATGGAAAGCAAGTAGCTCCCAGGGCTGCTGGGAGCAGGGAGAATAGCCCCTGCTCTCTATTGTCTTATAGGAGTTTTTATCCCTTAAAAATGGGGTCCAGAAAGATGTGGTTTTCTCCCATTGGCCTTGCTCAATTACCTATATTAGTCCTTGTCCAATAGGTGTCTTAGGGAAATGTACTGTAAGTCTCATGGTTTCTTTGCCCTTTTTTTCCCATTAACTGAGTCAGAGGGGATTAGGGAGTAATGTCCATCTGGGTGTACATACACTCCCTATAGTAAAGAAGGTCTGTGGGGATGTTACATCCTGGAGACCTTAAGCCACAAATGTTAATCAGTAGCCATATCAAAGAATGCATTGAAGCCCCTGCTCCCACACTGACTACCTGAGTTAGTAGTCTGCCTCAGTTGTACCAGTTTACATTCCCATGGTTCAAAGACAGGAACTTCTTGAACTTCATTAGACATCTTCACTATTTAAATTGCTTTAATACTTCAAGGTAAAAAATCTATTTTATAATAATGGGGTTGAGCACCAAGAAACTGACTCATGTGTCATGTCATTTAGGACTGGAAGAGATCCAGCCCTAATCTGGAAAAATGTTTTCCAACTCAATTAAGCTAGAGGACTGGGATGAATCCCTGTAGGTCCTTGGAGTCCTATCATTGAGAATTGAGAGGACATTGAATAGGCTGATTAGAAGATTGAAGATGTATAAAGCACTTAGATACTAGATATGTAACAATCTTTTTTCTAATGTACTGGCTTTTTGCAATAATAGCAGAAACTAGGAGGTTTCTGGTTTCATTTAGGAGTCTTTGTTTATAGGAGTTGAAGGTTAAAAATTTTGTCAGTCTTCCTTGAGGAGTACTCAAGGGCTGGTTTGCAAAATTAACTAAATCTGGAGTGGACGCTGTTTCCCATTCCATACTGGTCCTTTTTACTAGAAGGGAAATGTCTCGGTTCAGGTCATCGGCTGCCGGGGTGAAATCAACCTCTGAAGGAAGTCTAGACTTCTCTCTAAAAACAATCTGAAGTCAATTATAAAAATCATAAACCAGTTTGTCAGGTTTTGTGTTCAAGCTACATTTGTTCAAGTGAATAGTCTTCAGAAAAGTGCTATGAATTGCTTCATAACATTGGCTAGCAATTTCCCAAGCCTGATCATAAGTTAATAGGGTTGGTCTCTGGGTTGTAATTCTAGAGACCTTTCAGGATTTTCCCATTTAGTTGTTTTTATTCCAATTCTGGGCCTGGCTTTCACTCACAAGTTTATGAACTAGCTTACAAATGTCAGAGAAACCATGTTGATAGGCTTGAATGACTACAGTTGACCCTTGAACAATGTAGAGTTTAAGAGTACCAACTCTCTGCACAGTCGAAAATCTCTGATAACTTATAGGAGGCCCTTCGTGTACGTGATTCCTCTATATTCATGGTTACACATCTATGGATTCAATCAACTGCAGATTCTGTAATATTGTACTATTTATTATTGGAAAAAATCTATTTATAAGTGGACACATGCACTTTAATCCCATGTTATTGTTCAAGGATCAACTGTATTAAATCCCTCAGCAATTCTATGAGGTTTTAAGGTTACTTTGAGAAATTCTTGGACTATGACTTACAGTTTAATCTGGAGAGTATAACAAATTAAAGTTTCACGATACTCAGAAAACAATTTTTTTTTATGGCTACACTTGTGGCATATGAAGTTTCTATACTGCAGTTGCAGTGACACTGGATCCCTTATAACCCATAACACAGGGCCTGAGATCCAACCAGTGCCTCTGCAGTGAACCAGGCCACTGTAGTCAGATTCTTAACCTACTGTGACATAGCAGGAACTCCAGGAAACTTAATTTTAAAGGGATAGATTTTGAAAAGTTTAGAGGAAAGGAGGGGTTTTATAAAACAGGAGAAGTTTGGAACTGAGGGTATAGTAGGGGCATAGGTAGGTGTTGTAGAAGAAAGGAGAATGACTCCACTTGAGGTGGGGTCTGGTCATGAGGAGCTAAGGGAGAGAGACAACCTGGTGGCAGAGGTAGAGCCCAAAATAATGAAGACAAGGAAGAAGAAACTGAAGCTTTGGGAGCCATTTTACTTTCTTTAATCATTTGCTTGTCTTAGTTAATTAAAATCTTATTTTGCAGAGAGGCAGTTTTTGACTCCCAATAATGCTTGGACACCTCAAAATACCAGTCAAAATAAGCATTCCATTGAGCTCTGGAAATTTTTGAGCTATTTGGTTTTAAGAAAGTTAAGTTGGGGAATTTGAAAAGTTCACCAAAGTAGCCATTGATATACTAAATTGCCTTCTGTAAGCTCCCACTGTGGCAGAGTGGGTTAAGAATCTGGCTGCAGTGGGTCTGATCACTGTGGAGGCATAGGTTTAATCCCCAGCCCAGCATAGTGGGTTAAAGGATCCAGCATTGCTGCAGCTGCAGCTCAGATTCAGTCCCTGTTCTAGGAACTTCCATATGCTGTGGGTGCAGCCATAAAATAATACATACATACATACATAATTTGCCTTTGATCAGGTTGGATCATTTAGTTAGAAATTCACATGAAGGGGAACTAAAGTTTTTAAACATAAAGTCAACCAGAGTCCCTGTATAACGGGAAGGAGCACTCTCAAAATACTTAGATAACTGGGATCTCTTTCCCTACAGATTTTTCTCTAGAGTAAAGAATAATTTTCAAACCGCTTATTGCACAAATGGCTCAATTCAAGCAGCTTGCAAGTCATTTCCAACTAGTCCTAAGGGTACAGCTTGGTCCCTAAGGAGTCTGGCTGAAGACAGCCTTTCCAAAAGAATAGGCTGAAGGCTGGATCAGAACTGTTTAATTTGAAGTAGCTTAGGGTGAAACTGTTTGACCTCATGATCAAACAAAAGTCCCACAAGAGAACTCTCATGTAGGACAAGGCCCTAACCAGAAAAATGATACCTTTAAATAGATACCAAATAAAATCTAGAGACCTTCAGATGAAAAGAAGGCATGAGCTTAGAACCAGGAGAAAGATGTACCTTCAAACTCCAGGGTTATCAAGAAAAGAAGTGAGCAACAGTGGGCTCAGCTGTGGGTGTTGCACCTGTTTGCTAACATCAGGGATGTTCTCTGGTCCCTGAAGAGGCCACCAAAACGTTGACCTGAAATAAATAAACTGCCAGTATTTCTCCAGCAAGGATGAGTTTATTTGGGATCAGCAGAGAATTGCAATTTGGGGTCTGAAACCATGGTGAACCCTATGCAAGTCCCTGCAAGTCAAGGGAAGGAAAATGCTTTTATGAAGAAGAAACACAATTTGAGAGGACTGTAGTCAACAAACAGCCCATGGCTTCCCATCGGCTGAGTCTTTGCCAGGTTAGAAGAGGAGTCTTTCCTCTTCCTGTTGGGTTCTGCTATCATCTCAGGGTGTGAGAGCTTCCCTCTGTTTCATTGGGATTTCTGTTTATTATTTTTTTATCATGTTACCTGGGTTCTTTTTACCTTTCAAGCCCCTCCATGGTTATGTGGCCCATGTGGATGCTGCAGACAATGTCAGTTTTTATCAAAGTTGAGGACCTCTAATCATACGAAAAACCCTGGTCTTTTATAATGGCCTGAAAGCAAACCTGCTCAACCTTTGCCCTGGATGGTGGCTTTATTTACATTTTCCAAGGCTGTTATTGACTATACAGCTGTGTTTGAAAAGATGCTCCAGAATATAAGCTGGGTCTGTTCATACTATGCAATGAAGTGTCAACATTGCAGGATCAGGGACTGCTATTCTTAGAAGGCCTGCTTGCAAAGTTGACCCTTGGCTGGCATCTAGGAACATGAAGGGTAAACAATTCTCTACGTCGATATAAAGTTTTTCATAATTAAAAGAGTGGCTCACTGGGACTAGACAGTTTGTATAAGGTGAATATACTTCCCTTCTGGGAGTCTGGAATATTGATACATGTGAGGCAGAAGATATCTCCTGATCAGCCCTCAATAAAAACCCTAGGCAATGAGTCTCTGTGAGCTTCCCTTCTAGACACTTGCATTTTGTCACAACTAGTTTCTAGGGTAATTGAGTCCTTTGTCTCCATTGAAAGAGGATTCACAGCAGTGTCTGTGCCTGATTTCCTCTGGACTTTGCCCTGAGTGCCTTTTCCTTTTGCTGACTTTGTTTTGTATTCTTTCCCTGTTATAAATTGTAGCTGTGAAAACAACTATTGGCTGAGTCCTATGAATCCTCCTAGTAAATCACTGAATATGGGGGTGATATTGTTCATCCCAACCCAATGAGAAATGCAGAAACATAAGAAATGCATGGAGAATTATGTCCCAACAATATGCAGCTAAATTTTAATAAGAATCATGGTACTCTTTCCCATGCACCATATCACTGTGGCGTGAAGAAGTTAAGTACAACTCCTACCAACTTACACTCCTACACTCCTCTAGTCTGAGAACCATAGACATGGGGAAACCATCACTGATTTATGCTTTTGGTAAAGTTTATTTCAAGTGAGTCTTTCTGACACTTCCCTGCTTGTCTCAGGTGCCCTAACACCTTACACTTTAAAGTCATAGTGTTAGGTGAGCATATGGAGTGATTTTTAATTTCAGTTTACCATTGCATATCCACTCCCGTGCATTGTAAATGAATCTGGACTAATACATTTATACATTTTTGGATCAGTTTAACTAGACCAGGTCAATTCAACAAACATGGATTGCATGTCACTTAGAAGGCAGTCATTGTTATACTTGTAGTGTTATGATATGAACACTAATTCATAGTCTAAGTTAAAAAAAAATAGCCTCACACATTCAGGAAGCAACATGATTTAACAAATGGGTTCATGGGGAGTGCCCATGGTGTCTCAGTGGTTTAAGAACCTGACATGGTCTCTGTGAGGCTTCGGGTTCAATCCCTGGCCTCACTCAGTGGGTTAAGGATCCGGCATTGCCGCAAGCTGCAGTGAAGGTTGCAGATGCAGCTCAAATCCCACATTGCAGTGGCTGAGGCGTAGGCCAGCAACTGCAGATCCAATTCAACCCCTAGCCTGGGGAACTTCCATATACCATAGGTATGGCCTTAAAAAAAAGTTTTCTTGTCCAGAAGTTAGAAAAGCTAGATTCTAGGTCATGACTATTTGAGTGGCATTGGACAAATTACTTCAGATCTTAAAAATAATAATAACAATCCTCTCCATAAAGAGAGGATTGTGCTAGAATGTTCCTAAAAGTCTATTTTGAATACAAAATTCTACTCAGTAACAGTTTTGTCCCCCTCACATATATTGTTTATTAATTATTATATCAGAACAATAATAGATTTTTAATAGCATCTATTGTATGTCAGGTACCATCATGAACACAATATTAATCATACCATAAAAGCAAAATTTAGTCAATGCTTAGTATGAATCAGAAATTATGTTTTTTTACTAAATAGACAGTTTCACTGATTTCTCATACCAAGCTTGAAAAATAAGTTATTAATTAACACAAAAATTAAAAAATTGAGACCCAGAGTTAATTTGCCAAAGCCTCACAGCTGCTGAGTGTGTGTAATATGGAACATAGACTTTTTATTTTTATTTTTTATAAAGGGAATGGAAAATTTGAGTCAATTTGAGGATTATAACCTGGGAAGAACATCTCAAAAATCTCTGAGAACCAAAATAGTCTTTTAATATCAAATTCTCTCTGCTGAATGGTATAGGAGTGCGCCTGCAACAGGAAATTGACCTTCCCTCCATCCTCAGGCAGAAAGAACTTTGACTCTAAAACATGCCATCACCACTGCAGAACAATACAGAAAATGTTGCTCCCAGTGGCTCCTCAGCTGTGGAATTATTCTCTACTGATATACACTCATTTACTCATTCATTTATACATTTTGATTAGATACCATTTTTAAAGTCATAATGTTAGGTGAGCATATGGAATAATTTTTAATTCAATTTGTTGGGAGTACAAATAAGGTCAGATTGAGTGTCACAATCATGGTGGTTGTATTTGTCTGAACTGCCATTAAAAAAGTATTACAGACTGGGTGTCTTAAACACAAGACATTTATTTTCTCACCCTTATGGAGGCTAGAAGTCTGAGATCAAGGTGTTGGCAGATTGGTTTCTTCTGAAGATCTCTATCTCTTTGGCTTATAAATGGCCCCATTCTCCATGTGTCTGCATGTGTCTTCCCTCTTGTGCATGTCTGTGTCCTAATTTCATCTTCCTATAAGGACACCACTAATACCGATAGAAACCCATTCTAGTGACCTCATTTAAGCTCTTTAAAAACCCAGTTGTCAAATCCAACCACTTTCTGGGGTACTGGAGGTACTGGGCTGTAGGTACTCTACATCAGAATTTTGCAGGGAGGCAATTTAGCCAATAGCAGTGATTTATTTATTTTTCATTTTTTATTTTTTATCTTTTGTCTTTTTAGGGCTGCACCCTCGGCATATGGAGGTTCCCAGGCTAGGGGTCTAATCAGAGCTATGGCTGCTGGCTTACACCACAACCACAGCAACGCCAGATGTGAGCTGCATCTGCGACCTACACCACAGCTCACAGCAATGCTGGATCCTTAACCCACTGAGCAAGGCAAGGGATTGAACCTGCAACCTCATTGTTCCTAGTTGTATTCATTTCCGATGTGCCACGATGGGAACTCCAATAGCAGTGATTTAAAGCCAGACTTTGAACAAAACCCAGCCTTTCAGTTAACAAGATATTGGGACCTTGGCAAGCTAGCTGACCTCTTCATGTCTTCTTGTTTTCATCTATAGAATGGAAGTTAAAGAAAGTCAAAAGCTATTACATTAAGACAAGAGACTTAGGAAGGTGACTACATACTAAGAACTCAATATATGTTTGATATTATTTCAGTAAATTCAAATGATGTGATTCTGAGTCCTTATCTCACCACTGTGAGAGTGCCCTTCTCTTCCCCCTCAGATCATTCCTCTGGATAGATAGTCTCGTGATATTTACTCATGTATTTCTGTAGGGTCCATCAGTTCAGCCTCCTTATTGGCATTGAAATTTACATGCATCACCTTAAGGCTAAAGAAACTATAACCAGCATTAGAAGTTGCTTTTTTAAAAAATTAATGTCTTCTCTGTATATCATGAAACTGGAGATTAGCTATTGACTTATGATAGAAATATTTTACATCTACTGCCAAGTCTAAATCATAGCTACTCACTTCCAGAACATCAGTACCATTAAACTGTACAGTAGTTCTCATTTCTAGATCCTCCCAGAGTGAGAACTTGAACATCTCTATTATCACCTGCTGGAAAGCTAAGGCAAAAAGATATTCATTGAAGTCTTCTGATGTGTGAAATTGCTGGAAAAAGATATCATTTGAGGATGGGAAGAAAATCTCTCTCTTTCTCCCTCTCTCTTTTCACATCTATCCTGTGAGAAACAGAAAAGATGTGGGAAGAGAACACATTCTCTCCTGCCACAGTGATGCACTCCTCCTATGGTGATCCCACACCACTAAAAGCCCACATTCCAATGTTTTAGCTCTTTATTTTATATCATGTGTGGAGCCATTATTCGCAAACACATTTGTCAAAGTAGGACAACTGGTCCAGGAAAAAGTTTCCCTCCTACGCTATGTGCTCCACTTGAAACCAGCCCCATTCTTCCACTTCTCACATAATATTTAGTGTTAGAGTTTCATCCAGGTCTCCAAACTCACTCTTTCATTCATAATTAGTGGGTTCCTCCTGCAATAGCCCTCTTTTCCTTTTCTGAGCAGGAAACCTAGTTAGGATTCCATCTCAAACATCAGAGATACTCTGCCACTATTGGATCTATATAGGAAAAAGGCTTAAGGCCATGATTCTTTAGCTCCCAGGAAAAGGTGTTATGTGTTCTCAGCAGTAGCTGTCAGGCACAGCCTGGTAGAGTGGAGTATGATGTAGCCTTTGTCAAACTGAAATCACATTGTATTAAAAATGCCAATGCAACCAATAAAGAGGAAGACAAAATTCTCTCCCCATCTGCTCATGGTTAACACATTACCAAACTTTGAAAAATCTGATAGTTAAAGTTAATAATTTTTCCCATTTTGTGATCATATATCTCATAAAACAAATGTTTTATGGGGCATTTTTCAACCTGACAGAAATAAAGATATTTATGGAGAATTTCTTTAACATGCAAATTTGTTACAGAAGTCATACCTGTAAGATATATAGAAAACTTACACTGTCAACCAACTATAATAGAAAAAGTAAAAGCCCCATTATAAAAAAATTTAAATAAAAGATGTATAAAAAATTGAAAAGGATTGAATTGAGAAGGGAGAATGGATAATAAAATGTACAGAAAAATAATAACAAGGGTAAAAAATTGTAGTACTTGAGACTTTAGGAGCAATTAATTTATTTTCAACTGTCCTCCCTCAATAATTAATAAAAAATATTTCTATCATTGATTTAGAATTTATCAGGGGCCAAATATTTTCCCAAATGTGTTATATTATTTTAATATTTTCAGCTGTAATACAGATAAAAATTATTATATGCATTTGATAGGTAAGGAGAATGAGAAGTTCACAGAGCTAGTTGTAGAGCCACAATATGAATGTGTATATCTCATTCTGGTTATCTAAATATTTTTCTAAATTGTCTTTATGTAAGTTGTGATTCTTTGATAAATATGTTTGTATTAAGTATTAATTTCTAACAAACATACTATTTTTTACATTTTGATAGTAAGTTACTATAAAATTCTTATAATACTATGTGACTTTTAAGTAATGTTGAACTAGTTTTCAAATCTTTTTCACATACATTACATATAAATACATATAAATATATAAATTATGTATAATTTAACAGTCGAGTCCTCATCCCCTATTTTAAATGTGAAGGAACAATGTTTTTGTACAGGTAATTTGCCCTACATGACTTCTTGGTGACAGAGGCCAATCTGTAGTCACAAATTTAAATAGAGACAAGTGTTTTTTCCACTTAACTATGCCACATCGAATTATAGATTTGATAATTTCTGGTTGATTTTTTTTTTCGCTTTTTGGGGCCTCAGCATTAGTCACATATCACTTTGCTATACCAAAGGCAGATATATGATTAACAGTCCTGATAGACTGTTGATAACAAATTTGCAAGTTAGTACTCAAGATAGGTTTTGTCTAGATCAAGAGCTTCGCAGAATTTGTATAATTTAATTGTTCTTGTTCTTATTGGTCAGTATGACCCATAGAAAGACATACTGCTTAAAGAAAACTCTTTCCAACCAATCTGTTCTGACATCTAGCAATAATTCTCAAATGTTCCTATTCTCATTCTGAAATAAGTTCTTTTCCTAGATTCATCATAGTATTCCCCTGTAATTGAATAGCCTTTGTATAGTATACATAGCCTTTATATGATTCAGTTTGGAATTATGAGTGTTTCCATTTTTCCTACTTTAAAATTTTTCAGTTTCTTGAAATCCCATATCTGATATTAAATCAGATCTTAGCTGGTCATTTAAAGTACAAACACTCAGCTTGAATTAATGAATAGATGGTTGAAACATTATCACACATCTGTTTTTATCATTACAATCTCTACAGATGAATTCCCTCACAGATTTGGACAAGCAGAGTAACACAGAGTCAGCCAACGTTGCTGAAATTTGATCCCTGCTCTCTTACTTTATTCTCTACCCTGTATCTTTGAGCACATTTACATAGCTTCTCTGTGCTTCACTGCTTATATCAGCAGGAGGCATCTTCATATTAGTGTGCAATTTGAAAGCTGCATCTCTGAAGACTTAGCTTAATCAATGTTCTCCCTCTCCTACATCAAGTGTTTCCTAATTGATTAATAGTTTAACAATGCTGGATTCTAATCAAGTCCTCTTCCTTCCCTTAAATAAACTTTTCCCAGTTGCTTAAAAGAACATTTCCATTGTGCTGGGATATTTGCATAAGAGTACATATAACTTGAGAGATGGATAAGAAAAGGGAATTATAATCATATTGATAACTAGGATTTGGAAAGTTGTCATGGTTTTAGTAAATAGCATAGTTTCATATTAAGAGAGTGTTTTTAAATCACACTTGCAAATAGTCGAATATGTCCCAGTAGCAATCATTTTATACAAAACATAGAATGTGTTTTTCTCACTCATATTAGTAAAATAACTGCATTAAATTATAGTATGGTTTTGTTATAAAGAGTTCTACACTTTGTAGAATTTCTTCATTTTCTTTACTATTTTAGAAGCTATATTAAAGATTCAGTTATTTTTATCCCAGTGGTCTCTTGTGTTCTTTCCTTGGGTTAGAGCACTTCCAGTTTAAGGAATTTTTTTTTTTTTTTGGCATATAAATAGTTTAGCTCCTAAAAGGCACAGGTAAGAAGCAGAATATCCCACATTAAAAGTATAACCTTAGTATGTTTTAGCAATTAGAATTATGGCAAAACATAACTACAAATATTCTGGGCATTTTATATAAAGATAATAAAACATTTTAAAATTATTACTTTGTCACTCAATATTATTGTTTCTAAATAATTTTCCTCTCAATTTAAAATTATTTTATAGTCTCTAATGCCTTCAAAATTTGAATTTACTAATTTTCCAATCAAATGTCATTAATTTTGTCATTTAAGCATTTTAGTTCACTAGTGTTGCTAACCTAAGAATGATCACTGAAATCTAAAATTTGGTTCATGAGGACTGAAAAAGTGAAAACTCAGAATGTACAAGAACTCGAACTCTAACTCTGATTCACTCTCTAGGAACCACAGGAGGAAATTTGTGATAGTTTTGGACCATCTTATTATTCATGCTCAGGCTGTTCAGACTTAGTAATGTTTTAAGAGTATTCTAGTACAAAATCCATATCATATTTGGTGATGAGTTAGATATAGTCTAAAATGATAGACTCTGGATTAATATTAGATGGACTGTGATTTAGAGAACAAAAAAAAATCTGTGGTTAAGTAGGTTTTTTTTTTTTTTTTTTTTTGCTACTAGCAAAAAAGCAATAAAAACCAACACAATCCTGGACTGAATTTGTGAGAGTCCTTGACACTAGGAGGACTATACCAAGTAGCTGTGGTAACCTTAGAAAAAGATTGTTATCAGAAGATGGAGAAGCACTAGAGGATAATTAATAATAGGGAGTAGCTTACCAAAAAGTTTGTTTCTGCATCAGGAATGGATCCTAGCCATGTGGCATCTAATTTCTGGCAAAGAAGTCTGCTAGGCACTATAATTAACCATGAAGGCATAATGTTGTCATTTTAGCTTAGGTGCCCCTTCTCTGTCAATGGGCTACCATATCACAGCCTCAATAAGAAGAACAGTTTTCTAAATAGTATATAAAAAATCATTATATGAAATTCATTAAAATTTACCTTTCTCAGGAACATAGTGAACCTAAACAAAATAAAGTAGCAACCAATTATATAAGGATACATGAAAAATAGTGTAAAATCCTTTGTAGGCTTATGGAAAGATGTTGCAGGAGTTCCTTGGTGGCCTAGTGGGTTGAGGATCTGATGTTGTCACTGCAGTAGCTCTGGTTTGATCCCTGAGAACTTATGTATGCTGTGGACTTAGCCAAAAGAAAAAAAAAAAAAGCAAAGATGTTACAATGCAAATGAATAGAAATATAAAAGTCAGTAGGCAAGAAAAGAGAATATTTTTGAAATCATGGAAAGAAATTAAAATGAATTTTAGAGTGTCTTTTTACAGTCAATTAAATTCAAGAAATAAAGTTTTTATGAAATAGGAAAAGGAAAATATGTCTACAAATAAAAGGAATATGATTGTCAGAAAAGAAAAATAAAAATGATGTTGTAAGAAATAAATATTATTATAAAATAATATATGGAGAGACATTGGCCTTAATAAAAAGTACTGAAATTATGAAGAACAAAAGTTACAGTACACAATTTTGACTAAGAGAGGAGAGCACAAGCTTTCAAATATTTCCAAAACTACAGATGTAGAACTGGCAATAAGGATTATATTAGTGGTTTAGTTATGTATCTATGGCTAGTGTCCTTGATGTGGGAACCCAAAATAATGAAGACAAAGCTACTTTTATCTAAGTTTTCTTCAGGTTTTTTTTTCTTTCTGAATTATAATTGACATACAATTTCACATTAGTTTCAGATGTATATCATTGTGATGCAATATTTATATACATTTCAAAATAGTCACCATGATCAGTCCAGTTACTGTCACTCATAGCACAAAATTATTACAGTATCATTGACTATAGTCACTATACTATACATTATGTCTCCATGACTTTATTTTATAACTGGAAGTTTGTGCCTCTTAATCCCCTTCACCTATTTTCCCTTTCCCCTCATCTCCTCCCCTCTGGTAACCACCAGATTGTTCTCTGTATTTGTGACTGTATTTCTGTTTTATTTTTTGGTTTGTATTATTTTTCAGATTCTACCTGTAAGTAAAATACAATACTTTTTTTTTTCTGTGACTCATTTCACTTAACATAATACACTCTTGGTCTATCCATGTAGTTTCAAATGACAAGATTTCATTACTTTTATAGATTAGTAATATACTATTCTATTAATAATAGTGAGTGACAAAGTAATAATTCTAAAATGTTTTATTATCTTTATATAAAATACCCAGGATATGTAGAGTTTTAATGTATCAGCATAATTCTAATTTCTCTCTCTATATATATATTATATATATAACAGCTACTTTGTTCATTCATCTATCAATGGACATCTAATTGCTTCTATATTTTGACTAGTGTAGATAATGTTACAGTGAACACAAAAGTGCATATATTTTCAAAAGAATATTTTTATTTTTCTTGGAAAAATACACAGAAGTGGAATTTCTTAATCTTATGGTAATTCTATTTGGAATTTTTGAAGGAACCTCAATATTGTTTTCCATAGTGGCTTCTCAATTTACAATCCCACCAAAAATATACAAGGGTTCCTTTTTTACAAATTCTCACCAATAACTGTCGTTACTAGCTTATTGATAATAGCTATTTGACAGATGTGAGGTGATATCTTATAGTGACTTTGATTTGGATTTTCCTGATGATTAATGATACTGAGCATTTTTCCAAATGTCTGTTGGTCATTTGCATGTCTTCTTTAGAAAAAGAAGGTTCTCTGCCCATCTTTTAATTGGAAAGTTTATTGTTTTGATTTTGAGTTGAGTGAGTTCTTTACATATTTTGAATATTAGTCCCGTATTGGAAATATATCCTCTCATTCAGTAGATTGAATTTTTTTGTTGTTGATGATTTCCTTCACTGTGCAAAAACGTTTTAGTTTGATGCAGTCCCATTTGTTTATTTTTGCTTTTGTTATCCTTATCAAAGGAGATAGATACAAAATACTGTTAAGAACAATGTCAAGAGAGTTCCCTTCATGTCATAGTGGAAACAAATCCAACCAGAATCCATAAAGATGCAGCTTTGATCCCTGGCCTCACTCAGTGGGTTGGGGATCTGGAATTGCTGTGAGCTGTGGTGCAGGCCGCAGACATGGCTTGGATCCTGAGTTGCTGTGGCTGTGGTGTAGGCCAGCACCTGTAGCTCTGCTTTGACCCTTTCCATTTGCTGGAGGTATGGCCCTAAAAAAAAAAAAGCAAAAGAACTGTGTCAAACAGTGGACTATTTATGTTTTCTTCTAGCATTTTTATGGTTTCAGATATTTTATTAAGTGGATTTTTTGTTGTTGTTGTTGCTTTGTTTGTTTGTTTGTTTGTTTGTTTTTGTCCTTTTAGGGCTGCACCCATGGCATATGGAAATTCCCAGTCTAGTGGTCAAATTGGAGAGCTGCAGCTGCTGACCTATGACACAGCCACAGCAACGCCAGATCTGAGCCTTGTCTGTGACATACACCACAGCTCATGGCAAAACTAGATACTTAACCCACTAAGTAAGGCCAAGGATCGAGCCCACATCCTCATGGATACTAGTGGGGTTGTTACCACTGAGGCAAAATGGGAACTCCCTTTTATTCGGTCTTTAATCTATTTGACTTTATTATTGTATATGATGGAAACAAATGGTCTGGTTTTATTCTTTTGCATGTAGCTGACCAGTTTTTCTAAAGCCATTTATTGATGAGATTGTCTTTTCACCATTTTATATTTTTGCTTCTTTTGTTATAGCTTAATTGATCATATAAGTGTGGCTTTATTTCTGGGCTCTCTATTCTGTTTCATTGAGCTGTGTGTCTTTTTGTTCTCGTACCATACTGTTTTAATTACTATAGCTTTGCAGTAATGCTTGAAATCAGGCATTGATTCCAGCTTTGCTCTTTCTGAAGTTTGCTTTCGCTATTTGGGTGGTTTCATACAAATTTTCAGATTATTTGTTTTAGTTCTGTGAAAAAAATTTCCTTGGTATTTTAATAAGGATTTCACTGAATTTGTAGATTGCTTTGAGTAGAATAAACATTTTAATATTATTAATTATTCCAGTAGTGCACAGTACATCTTTCCTTTTCTTGTATAATCTTCAGTTTTATTTCTCAGTGTCTTATAGTTTTCAGAGTGCATATCTTTTACCTCCTTGGTTAAATTTATTTGTAGTGTTTTTGTTGTTGTTGTTTTTAAATTTTCTTTTTAGGGCCACACCTGAGGCATATGGAAGTTCCTGGGTTAGGGGTGGAATCGGAGATACAGCTGAGGCCTATGCCGCAGACACAGCAACGTCAGATCTGAGCTGCATCTGCAACCTACACCATAGCTTGTGGCAACACCAGATCCTTAACCTAGTGAACAAGGCCAGAGATCAAACCTGCATCCTCATGGATACCAGTTGTGTTCTTAACCAGCTTAGCCACAACAGGAACTCCTATTAATAATTATTTTATTCTTTCTGATCCAATTTTAAGTGGGATTTTTTCCTTAATTTATCTCTGTATCCTTTTTCTTTTTTCTTTTCTTTTCTTTTCTTTTCTTCCTTCCTTTCTTTCCTTTTTTTTTTTTTTTTTTTTTTTTTTTTTTGGCCAGGCTCATGGCACATGGAAGTTGCTGGGCCAAGGATGATCAAATCCCAGGTGCAGCTGTAACCTGTGCCACAGCTGTGGCATCACTGGTGCTAAGCCACTGTGCTGTAATGGGAACACTTTCAATTTCTCTTTGTGATAGTTCATTATAAGTGTATAGAAGTGCAACAGATCTGTATACATTAATTTTGTACCCTGCCACTTTATGGAATTAATTTATTCTAGTATTTTCTTTTTGGTGAGTCCTTGAGTTTATCCAGGTATAATGTCATGTCGTGCAAATAGTGACACTTACTTCTTTCTGATTTGGATTTCTTTTATTACTTTTTCTTGCCTAAAGGCTGTGGCTAGAATTTCTGATAGTATGTTGTATAAAAGTGGCAAGAGTGAGCATCCTTGTCTTAGAGGAAATGCTTTCAGCCTTTCACCATTGAGTAACCCACAGTTAGCTGTGGGTTTGTCATAGTTGGCCTTTGTTATATTGAGGAATGGTCTCTCTATATCCATTTTGTCCAGAATTTTTATTGTAAATAGGTGTTGGATTTTACTAAATTCTTTTTTTGCATCTATGGAGATATTTCTTTTTTTAAATTTTATTTTTGGCTGTGCCTGAGCTATAGCAGTGACAATACTGGAGTCTTAACTTGCAGAGCCACAAGGGAACTCTGCAAATATGGAGATAATCATATGATTATTATCCCACTCTTTTGTTAATGTGACATATTAAAATTGATTTACAGATAAAAAATCCTTTGCATCCCTGTTTGAATCCCACTGATAAGATATATAATCCTTTTAATGAATTGTTAAATTTGGTTTGCTATATTTCGTTAGATTTTTGCATCTGTGTCCATCAGGTTTATTGGCCAGTAAATTTCTCTTTTTGTAGTGTATGCCTGATTTTGGTATTGAGGTAATGCTGGGCTCATAAAATAAGTTTGGAACTAGTCTTTCCTCTTCAGTTTTTTGGAACAGTTTGAGAATGATAGGTATTAACTCTTCCTAAATGCTTGGGAGGGGAGTTCCCATCGTGACTCAGCAGAAGCAAATCAGACTAGTATCCATGAGGAAGCAGGTTCCATCTCTGGCCTTGCTTTGTGGATAAGAATCTGGCGTTGCCACTAGCTGTGGTGTAGGTTTCAGACATGGCTCGCATCTCAAGTTGCTGTGGCTATGGTATGGGCCAGAGGCTACAGCTCTGATTCAACCCCTAGCCTGGGAACCTCCTTATGCCCCAGGGGTGGTCCTAAAAAGACAAAGATAAATAAATAAATAAATAAATGCTTGGTAGAATTCACCTGTGAAGCCATCTGGACCTGTACTTTTGTTTTTGGGGAGTTTCTTCATAAAATTAAAACTAGAACTATCAAAAGATCCAGCAATTTCACCTCTAGTATTTATTTATTCAAAGAAAACAAAAACTAATTCGAAAGATGTATGTACCCCTATGTTCACTGCAGCACAATTTATGCTTCCAAAATATGGAAGCAACTTATGTGTCCATTGATAGATGAATGGATGAAGAAGGTATATTATAAATACACACACACGCACAGGTAGAAAACTACTCAGAAAAAGGAATACAGTCTTGCCATTTGAGACAGTATGGATGGACCTTGAGGGTGTTATGCTAAATAGAATAAATCAAATGGAGAAAGGCAAATACTGTATAGTTTCAATCCAGTGATATTGCATAACTTTGTATGGCAATGGGTGGTAACTGGTACCTGGTAATTATTATTATTGAATAATAATAATATTATTCTAGTGATTATTTCATTATGCATAAAAATATCAAATCACTATTATACACCTGAAACTAATATGATATTGTATGTCAGGTATAATGATTAAAAATAATAAACTTATTAAGTAATTATTTGAACTGACATTTAGAGGCTTTCAACTTCCTATAGTTCATAGAGAAAAATTTACTGAATTATCTATGCATGACAATTCAATTACATAAAATTAAATATTCTTCCTTCCTATGGCCATCTTAAAGTTAATGTAATGTAAATCAAAATATTTATAGAACACAGCAGCAGAAGCAGACTTTTAAAGCATTTGCTTAAACATTAGACTTGATGTTGGTTATATTATCTTTATAATTTCTCTAGAACTTTCAGTTCTCAATTAGTGAGATGCTAAAATTAAATGGAAACTAGCTTGGTAATTTTAACACTTGAATATCATTTAAATACCGCATGTTCCCTGAAATAAGTATTTTATATACAGTGTTATGAATGAATGTGGTTATCTAAATAGAGAAGTTTTTCTATTAATAGATATCTTTGCCTATTTATAGAGTATAAGATGCCTTTTGAAAGTCTTGTGTTTTTTTACTTTGATTTAAACAAAGAGGGTTAAGCATACTCCCAACATTCTGCTAATTCATTCACTATATTTCAATGTTAAATCCATGTCATACACTGATAAAATAATTATCTTGTGTTCTATCTCTCCCCACTCTTTTCCCTCTGATTTCGAATCTTTTTCTTATATGCTGTCTACTGTAATCTAGTTAGGAAAATAAACTATCCTGTTGTACTACTAAGTTTATAAACAGTTTTATTCATTTAATAAAACAATTCTTGAAAATTTACTGTATGTCAGATATAGTGAGGATGCAAAAATAAGTCCAGCATTTACTTTCCCTTAAGGTAATCACATACATATTGTCATTTATGTGTAATGTTCTTGTTTCAAATTGCAAGTCATTTTCACTAGGTCTATAATACAAGCTCATGCAACTAGTTCTGGTATTGCCAAAAAGGAAAAATAAACTTCACTTTAAGCAAAATCATCAAATTCAAGTAAAGTTGCACCAAAAAGATACCTAACAGCTTTCTTGAAGAATAGCATGTGCAGAGATTAAAGTGCATGAAAGATAGTGGGAGAAAAGAGAATATCTATTTAAGGCCTATGATGTATGAGACACTATGCTAAGTGCTTTGCATGGACTATATTGCGACGACAGGAGAGCAGTTTGAATTTTATTTTTACAATGAACATTCTTGTTGCTGTAATTAAGAGGATAAGCATGAAACCAGGAAAACCAATTAGAGGCATATTTCACGTATTTCAAGGGAGAGATGATAGCAGCTTGAATAAGGATGGCAGTAATGGAGACAGAGACAGGGGACCAGTGTGTTATATATTTTGACATAAAACTGAAGGGATTTGGTGATGGATTGAATGGAGTAAGAGTTAAAAAGAGAGATAAATCAAGACTGTCTCTTAATAGTTGTTTAAGCAATTGTGGATATAATACTGTGAATTACTGAGATAAAAAACCACAAAGGTCAAGAGAAAAGAAACAATGGAAAGAGAAAATGAACAATTCTACTTTAAATGTGTTAAGTTTTAGATTACTCTATGGGCATTTATGTAAAGATGAAAAGGAATCTGTAGCAGTAAAGGGCCTGGGGCTGTTAAAAAGAGGATTTAGGGCTGGTAGGAGAAAACACTGAAAAGGCAAAATTCAAGAGAATGAAGTCTCACAAAGAGGAGACTGTTTCAGAAGAGGGAACGTGATCAAGAATGTAACTGACATTGAGTGAATAAGAACAACACTCATATTCAGAGCCCTGGCTATTCCTGTGGAAATCTATCATTACTTTGGAGATTAACTTTCTAGTTGCATCCTGGGATAAGTGATGCAGAATCAAGGTAACAGTTCCAAAAGCAGCACATCTCTCACCTACTTCAAGTCCTGTGCCTTTTCCCTACCCGATCTCTATCTTTTCACTGCTTTACTGTGGGCTTTAGAAAAGTTGGATTTTTGATGATGAGATAAAATGTTGAATGTTATTTATCTGTATTAGTCTTAACTTATTGTCAGAAAACAGTTTGCCCTTCTGACTCATCACTGTAGGAATGAATGGGTGAATGAATAAATGAATGAGGGAATGGATGTATGAATGAATTTTGAGTAACTAATATGTGTCAGTTATTAAGGTAAGATGCATTCAAATGTACAATCATTTAACATTTTAACATATTGCTATTAAATATGCACATTCTCATTGTATGTGTGTAAAAAATGGAAAGCAGAAGATTAGAAGCTCACTAACATGTAGTCGCAGAATTTAAACTGAGGTTTCCTAACTTGAAATTTTTGTTTGTTTTCTCCATTACACCATAACTGTCTCAATAGTCTCAAACAAACCCACACACTCATGAAAATTCTATTTCTTGAAAAACTAAATTTAAAAATATATATCTTGATAATATAAAAATAAATTGAAATTATTGTTTAATAAGACATGTATGCAAGACACAATGATGCCTTTTTACCTTTAAAGGAAAAAAGACCCACATTATTTGTAAATTTAGGTAAGGAAACACATAGGCATAAAATGTTTTCAAAATTCCACAAAATGCTTATTGGCACTATAGAGATAGCCATAAAAAATTGCTTGCAATCATTGTATTACTCTTTTCTTAATAGCATTTCTATTTAATAATTAGTTAATATTTAATAGCAATAATTTGGTGGAAAAATATGCTGGAGGAATGCCCCCAAAAGTAGATACTTGTGAGCTGCTTTTTTAGGAATCCAAGAAGGAAATGGAGAGAAAAGATTGGGCGCTTCAGTGAGCATGTCATTAATGTACTGAAGTATTTCATAAGACAGTCCAGCTTCATCATAGTCTATTAAATTATATGCAAAAGTAAAGCTGTGAAAAATAAAGTTTTTGGTGTCATTGCCTCCAGGATATTCCCTAGAAGTTGAAGACCTATTGAGAATTAGGGACTAGGGACAGAGTAGACACGAATATATAGTAGATACTCATATTGGTGATTAGAGATATAGGACTGGAAATATGGAAGTATTTAAAGGCTTTTGAAGTACTTGAATAAGTTAAAAAGATGTGTGTAGGAGTTGGAATAGGGTTGTTGGGAACCCGACTAGTATCCATGAGGATGTGGGTTAGATCTCTGGCCGTGCACAGTGGATTAAAGGATCTGGATCTGTGGCATAGGTCACAGATGCAGCTCAGATCTGGTGTTTCTGTGGCTGTGGCAGCTCCAATTTAACCCCTAGCCTGGGAACTTTCATATGCCATGGGTGTAGCCCTAAAAAGAAGAAAAAAAAAAGGAAAATATGTTGGAGACTTTCATTTTTATAGAGGAAAGTATATAGACATTTGGAGAAGTAAACATTAAGGAAGATTACAAGCTGTTGAAAAGGAACCAAGAAGCTAAGGAACTAAGAAGTAAAGAAGAAATAAAAAATATGGAGTAGTCCTCAGTTTTAAATACTAATGTAGTACAAATAACATTGGTTGATAATCCAGTTCTTGACTAGCAATTTTTGTGTGACTAGCATGAAGAATATACTATTCTAGGGCCTGGGAATGTGAATATATTTGATTTTTGGTCTTTTACCCTCATTAATTTAAAAATTATGGAGAGAACCAACAATATAATATAATACAATATAATATGTACATTTTGATAAGAACTACAGGAGAAAGTGCTTTGGAAGTTTTTTGGAAGAAGCACTATGACAGAGTGCTTTTTCTTCTTCTAGTACAGGGGCAAACTCCATTCTCCAATTCTACTGTAATCTTCATGGCTTCATGTGCCTAGTAGATAATAGAATAAAAGTGGTGGGTCCAAAGAACTTAAAAGTTGGTGTATCATCTTTGTAAGTTTGACTTTACATGCTTCCTAATCTCTCACCACTACCCCTTCTATCCAGATAAATCAGCTGGATGATATCAGGATGGCACTTAAGGTTCATCTGAAGATGGAGAAACCACTATATAGAACAAGCCTGAATCCTTGAATCAGTGCTCAGAGAACTATTCAAGAGAGCAGAAGAACCAGGAGTTATCAATTTATATTTGTTTTCCAATGTGTGGAAAAAAAATTTGCTCTATCTCTGAGATTGAAGAAATTATTTGTTACTGTAGTATAGTATTACATAGCTTAGATAGATTTTAATATTGATAAAACATCGTTGCATCTGAAATGTACAGATCAGAGACCACTGAGAGAACAGGTTCCATAAATGTAGCAGAGCTTAGATTGCAAAGAACTAAGTTTTATGTGTTTTAGGAAAGTGACTAAGTAAATAGGTGTAATTAAGAAAAATATCATTGAAAAATCTGAAAGAGAGAAGACAGCTAATGTGAAAACTTGGTATGGAACAGGAGAATCCAAATGCATGGCAGCAGCATGGGTATACTTGGATATAATAAGTAGTCTTTATAACTGAGGAAAATGTACTACCATAAAGCTGTTTTATGACTTTGATGAACACATTGAAATAAAGTAAATGAAATATAGTTAGTTGTTTAGAGAGCTGTGATTCAAGTGGCAAAACCATTAAGAAGATAGAAGAGTAAACTGGCTTTCAAAGAACAGTGAGAAAGAAGATGAGGAATGGAGTTCCTGTTGTGGCTCAGTGGTTAACAAACCCGACTAGTATCCATGAGGACGTGGGTTTGATCCCTGGCCTTGCTCAATGGGTTAAGGATCTGGCAGTGCCGTGGGCTGTGGTGTAAGTCACAGACGCAGCTCACATCCCTCATTGTTGTGGCTGTGGCGTAGGCCAGCAGCTACAGCTCTTATTTGACCCCTGGGCTGGGAACCTCCATATGCCTCGGGTGCAGCCCTGAAAAGACAAAATAGACAAAAAGAAGATGAGGAATGGAAACAGTGATAGATATTAGAGTGGGTTGGTCCCCTCTCTCAATCCTGTGAATGGAAAAAAAAATAAGAGAAAAAGTAAACTCATTCAGAGCTGGTCCCAAGGATGAATAATGTTTTCATGTTATGGCAGGTTTTGACACATGTGAAAAGATGAAAAGGATGTTTATGTTTATGTCAAATACCCTGGAATGATGGGTTTGCAAGAGGACTTTCAAACAGCATGGTGGAAGTTGTCAAATTTCAGGCTGAGGTGGATGGAGGTGATAATACAAAGTATAATATGTGATTTGTAAAAATGATAACTTGCTACCCTGCAATGGCCTTATCCTTACTCTTCCTTTCTCCCTGGTACCAATCTCTTCTATCACTCTGTCCAAGGCAGACTGACATACTATTGACTGAAATGCACAGCAAAGGTACACATCATATATAGCAGATAACAGGGTTGGAATGTATGTAACAGAAATAAAGTCACTAAGAAGTGAGGAGGTCAGCTATAGAAATATATTTAGATCTCTGGAGTTCTTTTCTGAGTTGTCAGTCTTGCGAAATTAATTTTAGAATGTTGGAGCAGTATACTAACATCAGGTACTGTTTGTATTGCTAAGATAACTTTATTTTTCTACTTTATTTTTGCAGTTTGGAATCTAAATTACTGTGGAGAAAAGGAAAACAGGGAAGTACTGGTTTTAACTTTATTTAAAACATTATGTAACATTATTTTTGAGACGATGGATTGATCTCCTTTCCTTAGTATCTTCTTTTGAAAAACTTATCACTTTACTGACAGTTACCTAGCAATACTGCAACATAAATTCCTATTGAATTTTTTGAACCAAAGTTCCAATATCAAAAGGGAAGAGAAGGTATACTAAAATATTTATTTTGAAAAGTAGAATATCTTACCAATCAAATGTGGCTTTGCCTATACATGGAGGCATAAGTATGAGCACCACAATAGGAAAAGATGCCCACCAGGAAGGAGGGGGAGAAGGCCAAGGCTGTATGTCTGTTGAATTCACCACTCTTTTAGACTACTCAAGAGAACTTTTCTGGGAAAAAAAAAATGAAATGCAGCCGTTAAAGGATTAAGCAGCTTTCCTCATAACATATTCTGAAAGTTAGAGGAGAATGAAGCCCAGTATTTCTATCCAGCAGGGAAATTTAAACCTAGTACTAGATAACTAAGACTGAGTGTGCAGACCTGAAATCATAATGAAGACAAAAATCAATGATGTCAGAAAGCCTCACATATGAATGTTTGTTATTCTTCTAACTTAAAAATAGTTGATAGTAAGAGAAAGGTAGATAATTTTAAACTCTATTTTTCCAGGAGTTCTCTTGTGAGCCACACAGGAAGTCCATTCCAGGAGTTCTCTTGATGTAGTAGGTTAAGGATCTGCCACTGTCACTTCATCAGCTCAGGTCACTACTGTGACACAGGTTTGATCTCTGGCCTGGGAAGTTTCACATGCCATGGGTGCTGCCAAAAAAAAAAAAAAAAAAAAAAAAAACCAAAAAACCAAAACCTTATTTTTCTTGTGTTTCAAAGAGGAATACAAGAGTCTACTAGGGAGGTGACCCTGAGCAAGTAGTTATTAAAAACTATATATAGAGAATGGTGGAGATAAACATCAATGGTGATAAATCACATCATTAGTTGGTACTCTTGATATTATATAATGAAAACCTAACTCTGTGGTCTTTCTCCCTAAAACAAGGAAGCCCAATCTTATCATAATAAATGTACAAAAAAAAAAAAAAACTCAACTGAGGCACATTCTACCAAATATCTGACCAATATTCCTCAGAAAATCGCAATCATCAAAAAAAGGGACAGCCTGGGAAATTGTCACTGCTAGGAATAGCCTATGAGAATGATTGGTAAATGCAATGTTTTGTTCTGGATGGGATCCTGAAACAGAAAAACGGACTCTAGGTAAAAAGGAAGGGAATTTGAATAAAGTATGAACTTCATGCTAATATATCAGTATATGTTCATTCATTGCAGCAAATGTACCATCCTAATAAAAACTGTCAATAACAGGATAAAGTAAGGCACATGGACTCTCTGCACAGTCTTCTCAATTTTTTTGATAAAAATTTAACTATTCTTAAAATATGATACCTTTAAAAATGTGTATGTAAAGTTTAAAAAACAAGGATAAATTTAGCACTTGTGTATGCACTACCCAACATAACATGGAAAATATGAGTAGTAACTTGGAAATCTTAATGCTCTTCTCCATTAGCTTTCCTCTCCTCCCTTAATTATCTTGCTTCTCTATCTGATTTATGGTATATAATAAGTATGCTTATAGTATAAAACATATAGTTTAGTTTTTCCACTTTTAAAATTTATATGAGTGGTATTTTGCTTTTTTTTGCTTAATGTTATACTTTGAAGGTATTCAGCAATTAGCTTTAGTTTTCTTTCCCCTTTCATAAAATTATTAATTTTAAGCCTATTCCTCTTTGATTTAAAATTTGATCATTTTTATTACTCAGTTATTACATTTGTAGTTGTACAATGATCATCACAATCCAATTTTATAGGATTTCCATCCCACAACCCCAGTGCATCCTCCCACACCCTAAACTGTCTCCTTTGGAGACTATAAGTTTTTCAAAGTCTGTGAGTCAGTATCTGTTCTGCAAAGAAGTTCATTCTGTCCTTTTTTCAGATTCCACAGGTCAGTGAAAGCATTTGACATTGGTGTCTCATTGTATGGCTGACTTCACTTAGCATGATAATTTCTGGGTCCATCCATGTTGCTAAGAATGCTAGTATTTAGTTCCTTTTAATGGCTGAGTAATATTCCATTGTGTATGTGTACCACATCTTTTTGATCCACTCCTCTGTCAATGGACATTTAGGTTGTTTCCATGTCTTGGCTATTGAAAATAGTGCTGCAATGAACATTGGAGTATATGTGTCTTTGCCAGTCATGGCTTTTTCTGGATAGATGCCTAGGAGTGGGACTGCTGGAAAAGAATGAAATTAGAACACTCCCTAACACCATACACAAAAATCAACTTGAAATGGATTAAAGACCTAGATATAAGACCAGCCACTATAAAACTCTTAGAGGAAAATGTAGTCCAAACACTCTCTGACATAAATGACAGCAACATCTTCTCAGATCCACCTCTTGGAGTAATGACAGTAAAAACAAAAATAAACAAATGGGACTTAATTAAACTTAAAAGTTTCTGCACAGCAAAGGAAACGCTAAACAAAACGAAAAGACAACCCACAGAATGGGAGAAAATCTTTGCAAATGAATCAACTGACAAGGGATTAATCTTCAAAATTTGTAAACACCGTCTGCAGCTCAGTTCCAAAAAACAAACAACTCCATCAACAAATGGGCAGAAGATCTAAACAGACAATTCTCCAAAGAAGACATACAGATGGCCAAAAAACACATGAAAAGATGTTCAACATCACTCATTATTACAGAAATGCAAATCAAAACCACTATGAGGTACCATCTTACACCAGCCAGAATGGCCATCATCAAAAAGTCTGCAAACAATAAGTGCTAGAGAGGGTGTGGAGAAAAAGGAACCCTATTACACTGCTTTTGGGATTGTAAATTGGTGCAACCACTGTGGAAAACAGAATGGAGATTCCTCAGAAAACTGCAAATAAAATTTGATCATTTTTTGAAAACTGCAGCTCCTCTCCAAAAAAAAAAAAAAACTTTGTATTTTCCTCCACAAGTTCCTCTTTTACTTTTCACATATTTCTTTGATCTACTTTAAATCAATTCTGTTTGTGATGTAAGGTAAGGATAATATTTAATTGTTAATATATGTATAATTAACTCTCTCAGTGCTATGTATTTGATAGTAAGTTGTTACCACTGGTTGGCAGTGCTGCCTGACAATGTATGAAATCTCCATGTAGGCATAGGTTCATTTCTTAGCTTTGTATTTAGTTTGGTCAATTGTTACATTTCTTTTTAACACATTGTGTTAATTTATTCGCTGTCCTTTTAGGTGATGGTCAGTCAGGTGCAGTTGCAAAGGCAACACAGAAGAAACACAGGAAGAAAAAGCTTATTACACTCAGAGGTCCTAGACAGAGTCCCTGCATGTCAAAAGTGGGTTTTACATTGAAGGAAGCACCAAGGAAGGAGGCTCAACTAGACAGGTGGGAAGTAGAGAGAGCAAGGGACCATGGGTAAGCTCCTCTATTGGAAATCAAGGAGGAGCACACAAGAAGAGACCTGAGGGGATATCAGTGATGTATTTGCACATCACTGGGTCAGTCAGGGGAGGGCAGGAAGGAGAACGTGTGCTGGGGGACAAGCCTATCACATTTGGTACATCTGGTAGCTAGTAGGATGAGTGCAGCCTGTGAGGATATTGAGGCAGAGAAAAATATGGAGTTTTAAAATTTGCAGTGCATAATTAGTATAGAATGATAAAAATATTATCTTGGGTGAGGCAGTCTCATCCAAATGTCTCCTCTTTAGGGGTATCTTATCTATACCTTGCCTTTTACGCTTGAATATAATTTTTCAAATTAACTTGTCAAGTTTATAACAATCATGATAATTTTGATTGAGATTGTATTAACTAGTTTATTTTAGCAAGAATTGGTATATTTTAATTTTGAGTCTTCTTTATCTCTAAGCACAGTATATCTGTTCATTCATTTACCTATCTCTAAAGTCTTTCCATAAAAGGTATTTATTTGGATTTTAGAACCATTGGTACTGAAAATATGTCCTTTTAAAATGACTTTTTCTATGGTGGCTACTCAAAAAATTAAATGTATGCTTATAATATGATAATATCAAGCAATTCCAGTTTTAGGTAGATAACCAAAAGAATTGAAAGCAAGGGCTCAGATATTTGTACACTATTGGTCATAACATTATTCAGAATAGTCATAGGTAGAAATAAATGTACATCAGTGAGTGAATGAATAAACAAAATGTGGTATATACATAAATGGAATATTCAACCTTAAAAAGGAACGAAATACTGGCACATGCTATACCATGCATGGATGTTAAAGATGTTATGCTAAGGGCAATAAGCCAGAGGTACCTAGAGTAGTCAGACTGGTAGAAATAGAAAGTACAGTAGTGGTTGTCTGGAGCTAGGAGGAGGAGCCACAGCCACAATAACACATGATCCTAGCCATGCCCTTGGCTTACACTGCAGCTTGCAGCAACACTGGATCCTTTAAACACTGAGTGAGGCCAGGTATCAAACCTGCACGCTCATGGATATTAGTCAGGTTTTTAATCTGCTGAACCACAAGGGGAATTGTTTCTCTGGCTATTTTTTGTAGCCCCTTACAATGTAATAATGTAGCTTTTTTTTCTTGTTCTTTGTTAAAACATTTAAAACCCACTTATTGTATACTTTACCTCTAATACTGCCATTATTTGTTTTTTAAGTATCTTCTTTTGTAGCTTGTTATTTCTTCTTGGTTTTGCTTAGAATCTTTGTTTTGTGGTATTTTTGACCTCATGTGTTTTAATGAACAGGTTGAGATTTATGTTGCATTGCGTTTTTCCAGAGAACGTTTGCCTTTGCTTCCTACAAGTGTCTGGGAGTACCGCCTATCTTGGACTAACATCAACTCAATTATCTATTTTGTGTTTTATCAAGAATTAGTACAAATTCTAGCTTCAATCCATGTAAAGCCATAGTGGTACTTCTTAAGTCTTCCTAGAATATTTATTTTAATTAATGTCTGTGTGTGTTTTTATCTTCTACCCAGGGCCAAAGAAGAGGGGAAAAAAAAATCCCATTTTTTTTAACCTAAACAAATACGAATTACCCTACTGAACATATTAAATATTACCTTTTATGAGGGGTAAAAAGGTGCCAGAATCTCTGGTCTAATCTTTCACTGTGCCTGAGTCAAGCTTTGTAGCATGCCCCAGATGTGTCCACTAAAAACCAAGTTCAGGGCCACTAGAAATGGGTAGATGCCAGCTTCAGTGCTTGCTTACCTCTCTAGAGTGCTTTCTTGTTATTTTCTGTCTGTAAGGATTCATCTTATTTTTCCCTCAGCTTAACCTTATATTAGTGTTTCTTTTTCTTCTTTACCTACAACATTTCAGACGTTCTCTTCTAGAACTTTTTTTTTAACCACATGTTCACCATGTTGCTGGGAACATTATCCCCACTTAATGATTTGATTTCTTCCTTTAATATTGAGATTATTTTTTAACTTGTTTACTTACATGTTATTGAATGGTAATGGACAAGCAACCAAAAAATGCTCTTTATAGATACAGAAGTTGTAAGTAAAATAATTATGCAATAAGTGCAAATAAAAAATTGAGCAGTTATCATTTAATTAGCCTAATATATAAGAGGAATAATTTGCAAAATCTGTAAGAAACAATTTGTCTATATGGTTATGTGTGGGTAATTTGAAGAAATAATCTATTGCATGACAAGCTCATTATCTTTCTATTCTAATCACCTCCTATTCATTCCATTGACTAAAGAACCCCCCCCAAAATAGTACCAGATGGCTAAACACATGACATCTGATACTATACAGATGAAAATGGAGGTAGTTTATTAGTCACACCTACTCAGCCTAAGAGAGGAGGACTCCACACACCATGCAGGACCACGTGATTGTTATATTCAGGAGCTGAGTGAAACAACAGAACCTCTGGGCAGGGTTTGTAGTGAGAAGAGGATGAGATAATTCAGTGGGCTGGCAGCAAATGAAATCCACTCGGTTGAAGAGAGTTTAGCTGGTCTTGCTGCTAAGAGTACTAGCTGGGCAGGGAGACTTTACCACTGAGTGGGGAGCATACCTGGAAAGAACAAGGGAACTCACACTTAGATGTTTGGGAGCCTGTGAGGTTCAAAAATAACAGGTCAGCAAACAGAATTTGAGGTCTTAGAATTGTGGGTGACAAGGAATGTCCAGACCCTAGTATATTTGCTATCACTCCTCCATTCAGCAATCATGGTATCTTTGCTTATCAGTAGCAGTCATATGTCTATGGACACTGAAGGAGGCCTTAGAATCCTTCTCAAGACAGAACTCCAAGCAGACACTGCCAAAATATTGTTTACTAAATGTTGTGAATCATATTAACCTTTCCTGGTCAAGATCACTCATATGACAAGGAGTCCTCATTGCATGAGTTTCAGCATCTAGATGGCTTGACCATCTAAGCAAGGGACAATGTCTAAGATAAGTAGACAGCTTTCTTCTTGACTTTGCACATGATTAGCTTTTCATCTCCTAGGTTTTTGTTTTGTGGGTGTGTACGTGCATGTATATAGTTAATATACATTATCTGTGTATCAGTTTTGCATTGGATTGCTTTCCACTTTAATCATCTTTAGTATAAACATGTTGGTCATTTCTGATCTTCACTGAGCTTCACATCTTAATTGTATGAGGCTTAAAGTAACAGCGTTGATATTTAGAAAAGAATATTTATTTATTTATTTGTTTATTATTATTATTTTTTGTCTTTTTTGCCATTACTTGGGCTGCTTCTGCGGCATATGGAGGTTCCTGGGCTAGGGGTTGAATCAGAGCTGTAGCCACCGGCCTACGCGAGAGCCACAGCAACGTGGGATCCGAGCCGCGTCTGCAACCTACACCACAGCTCATGGCAACGCCGGATCGTTAACCCACTGAGCAAGGGCAGGGACCGAACCCGCAACCTCATGGTTCCTAGTCGGATCCATTAACCACTGAGCCATAACGGGAACTCCCAAGAAAAGAATATTTATATAGAAAATCACTTTTTTTTTTGTCTTTTGTTGTTGTTGTTGCTATTTCTTGGGCCGCTCCCCCGGCATATGGAGGTTCCCAGGCTAGGGGTCGCATCAGAGCTGTAGCCACTGGCCTACGCCAGAGCCACAGCAACGCGGGATCCGAGCCGCGTCTGCAACCTACACCACAGCTCACGGCAATGCCAGATCGTTAACCCACTGAGCAAGGGCAGGGACCGAACCCGCAACCTCATGGTTCCTAGTCGGATTCGTTAACCACTGCGCCAGGATGGGAACTCCGAAAATCACTTTTAAACGAAGTAACTTACGACTGTGGCTACTGTTGACACCTCACAGGAAATAGTAAAGAAATACTCAGTGAACTTCAGATCTAAAGTTTTGACCATATGGGAATCTTTGGGATTGATAGAATCTTGAAAAGTCACTTTTTATTTCTCCCAGTACAAAATAACTATCTGTGCTTTATTTTTGAACTTTTGAAAAATATTAATGGTGTTCAATAAACTTCTGGATATGTATTCTGACAAATATTTTACTTTTTCTCAAAGTGCATTTCATACATACACATATGTGACACAAAATATGCACGTATGCGTATGTCTTTGTGTGTATATTTGCGTGTGTGAGACAGAAACAGAGAGACAGAGAAAAGAGTGTTTCTGAAATGCCAGGAAGCTAAAAATGTATTTTTAAAGTCTGTGAGGATTGAAAAATATTTTCAGTTTAACTGATATAAATGAAGTTTAGGCTCAGTATATGTTTATTTGTAAATGAACAACTGAATGAATGATTAAAGAATGGATTGAGAATTTATGGCATGTAAATTCATTGCTGCTGCCACTGTGTTATATTAATGATTTTTTTTGGATGTATGATTTTTTAGTAATGCAGTAAGTCTTTGATCCTATGGGTCCCAACTCAAACATATCTTCATAGAATATGTGCACAGAAGTGTTGACTCAAAGTCTAAGATATTGAATCAAATTTAGAAGGAAAAAAAAGCATACTGAAGGAAAGTAAAAATCTCAGTGGAAATTAAAAGGGACTACTATAGCACTACTGAGGCAGTCTTACCCTCTATATATTTCTAGAAAATACCAAAAATATTATTGAAACACTGGGAAATGACAGTAAGGAAATTTTCAGGTGTAATAATCTTGTCATTTACTTAAGAAATGTGCTTATGGTACTATGTACAGTAAACACTAAATGAAAAAAAGAAGTCTACTTTGGGGATGAATGTTCTTGTGATGGGATGTCAGATATTCCTGTAAAAAAAGTGAACAAATCTGGGTCCACCACTCTTTTTTTAAAGGCCCTTAAATATTTACTAGTGTGACAATCTAAGAGAATATACAGATATTTTAGGAGATTGTCAACTTTGTTTTAAAATACTATGTGCATACAAATTATCAATCTTTTTTATTTAGCAAAGGAGGAATATTTAAATTTCTTTTTAATGTGAGTCAAATCTTTCATTACCGGAAAATGAAGTCTTGGGGTGACATGTTTGGAATATTTGCCTGTATAAGAATAGAACTGGCAGACTATTTTTTTTTTTTTGGTTTTTTTGTTTGTTTGTTTGTTTGTTTTTTAGGGCCATACACGCGGCACATGGAAGTTCTCAGCCTAGGAGTTGAATTAGAGCTGCAGCTGCCGGCCTATGACACAGCAATGCAGGATCTGAGCCACATCTGTGACCTATGCCACAGTTTGTGGCAACACCAGATCCTTAACCCACTGAGTAAGGCCAGAAATCAAATCTGGATCCTCCTTGTTACTAGTCAGGTTCATTATTGCTGAGCCACAACCAAAACTCTAGACATTTTTAATTTCCTACGCAACTATTACAAGTTTTTAAATTCATATTTAAATTTAAGAATATTATTTGAATTATATAAAATGCATATGATTTGGGGAGTTCCCATCGTGGGTTAAGGATCTGGCATGCTGCATGCTGAGGCATAGGTCACAGATGGGGCTTGGATCTGCCATTGCTGTGGCTGAGGTGTAGGCCTGCAGCTGCAGCTTCAATTAGACTGCTAGCCCAGAAACTTCCATATGCCACAGATGAGGACATAAAAAAACAAACCTCACAGGTTTTATACCATTGTGAAGTAGTGAGTGACTGCTCTTAGAAAAAATAGTGGGGAGAAAACTTGTTATACCGATAGTCAAAAGTTTTCCTGTTTGTGCATTGTTTCTCAGTTTATGGTGACCAATGGCTACATTTTACAAATTCCAAAGGAAACTTATGTAGTCATTTGTTTACTCTTTTTTTTAAACTAATGGAATAGAGAAAATATCTTCTTTGAAGGCTTTGTTAGTAAACTGTATCAAGGAGTGAATATGTATCACCTCTATTTCATATAGGAATTTGGTGTGATCCTTTGGATTTAAAGGGACTATGGTGATCATTAATACCGCTTACTAAATAGTCATGGACCTTCCTCTGTACTTCAGCTGTCCTGTATATAAATTGTCTATACAAATACAGTTAGCCAGTCAGTATGAAAGGCTACTAAATGAATCTGAATTGTTTGGTTGATCTTTCCTAGGCAGTAAAAAAAAAACGTACCATATAGGTTTTTTGTTTGTTTTTGTTTTATTTTTTTTTAATTTTCTTTTTATAGCCACATCTGCATCATATGGAATTTCCCAGGTGAGGAGTCGAGTCAGAGCTTCAGCTGCTGGCCTACGCCACAGCTGCTGCAGCAATGCAGGATCTGAGCTGCATCTGTGACCTACCACAGCTTGAGGCAATACCAGACCCTTAACCCACTGAGCAAGGCCAGGGGTCAAACCTACAACCTCATGGTTCCTAGACGGATTTGTTTCTGGCCAGGGATCAAACCCACATCCTCATGGAGACTATGTCATGTTCTTAACCTGTTGAGCCACAATGGAAACTCTACAACCATGCCGTTTACATTAGAATGTACCTAATTTTATTCTCTTGGCATGCCTCATGTTCAGCAATAATTTCCCTGGAGGCAGTGGTTTAAATTATTGTTGATAAGAGGCAAAGGCCAATGCACAGAAAATTCAGTATAAAGATATTTCTCTTCAATTTTTATTTTATTAGAGGTACAAATAATGAGAACATAAATAGCTGTACAACACTTCCAAACATTAATAAAGTATTAGCCTTTCTCAGTATGACTGTGAGACTTTTTTCAGGCAATAAATAAGCAAACATGAGTCATCACAAGACAATAATTTCTAGTCCTAGAGGATTTTTAACTATCTTGTATATAGTAGAAATAACACCAAAATTAAGTTGGTTGAATTTAGGTTCATTTTTCAACCTTTGGGAAAATCATGGATATATAAAAATCTTAAGTTCACATCCTATTAACTATGTTTTTCATTTTATAAACTATTTTAAAAATTTTGCTATATATCAGACACCATGCTAAGTGTTTTATAAGAATTACCTGGAGTTTCTACTGTGGCACAGCAAGTTAAGGATATAGCATTGTCTCTACAGTGGCACAAATTTGATACCTGGCCAAATTTGATACCTGGCCAAAACTTGAGGTGTCAGTTTGAGAAAAGAACTTGTGCACTAGGAACAAGAAGCAGGTAAATACTGACTCAGTGGCATAGGTCACAGCTGCAGCTCAGATTCATTCTCTAGCCCAGAAACTTCCATATGCTCTGGGTTCAGCCAAAAAAAAAAAAAAAAAAGGTTATCTGATTTTATCTTCATAAAGATTTCTTAAGGTAGGTGTAATTGTCCCTGTTTTTTAAACTGAAGAACAGGATCATAGATAACTAGTACAAGAGTACAAGATCATCTGCTAAGTGACAAATGTCTAATGCGAAGCCAAGTCTTTATAATTCAAAATCCATACTCATGGCCACTGTTGCTCTACTGCTCTACTTTGTACTCTGTGCTCTGCTCTCGACTTTGTCATATTGCCATTTTTATTACTATACATCTTCTTATAAATATGTGAATTTTCATTACTGAAAAGTGAATCTTTCCTATGGAGGAAAAAATATATTAAGAGAGAAATGATGTTTCAATATGGGAAAACAATGAATGATAAAAGATTTTTTCATAAAAAATTACAAAAGGAAGGAAAAAACCCCAAATTATTGGACTTTTTTCTTAAATCTGTTTGGTGAGACAGCACATACACCTGTTTTGATGATGCTTGTCTGGATTTGAGTGACAGAATAAGCATGTCATAATCATAAAACTAGCTGGGCTCTGAACATGTTTACTAATAGAAAAAAATGAAAAATATTTTCTTTTAGTGTGTATATTATCTTCAACATAAATAAATTTACAAGTACTTCATTGAATTTATGAGAGGTATTCTCAAACCCTTTTGTTAAGAATGAATAAAAAAGTATATTAGAAATGCTATAGGTAAAATTAAAATTATTAAATCTCAGTGATATTTTTATTATTTTATTTTATTTCATTATAGTTTATTTAATATTTTTTCAGCCACATCTGCAGCATACAGAAATTCCCAGGCCAGGGATCAAATCCATACCTCAGGTGTAACCAGAGATACAGCAGTGGTAACTTGCTGATCCTTAATGTGCTGAGCCATGAGGGAATTCCAGTAATAGCTTTCTTAAAGAGACTGATATCCAAATTCCCTTTTTGTCCATAGTATTAGTCTTCAACCCCAAATATTTCTGCCAAAGGATTTACATAAATGCAATTAACTCAACAAGAAAGGAATTAAAATTGCAAAATACTAGATTTGGAGGAGACAGTTGAGGTCATAGTCTGATCTGTGAATGCTTTGTGTGACTTGCACAAACTCTGTAATCACTCCAGGGACAATAACCTTAGGGCTACTCTTTTGAATCAGTGACTTGCCCCTCATCCAGTTTTCCTGTCCTTTCATTCACAGCGGTAATTCCCACTAAGGTCTGATGCCTTACCCCTCCATGGGCACTTTGCTGTTTATACCCATGCCACCTGCCTTCATCACTTGTTTTTCCCACCCTGTGCCCTTTCTCTCCCATTCCTACCAGTTCCACCAAATATGTCCATTCTATTTCCCATTTCCCTAGATCTTGTTCTAGAGTTAATTTTTAGAAAGATATTAATTAATAATGGTTTATTGTTTGCATAACCACAATGTAAATGTAAATTACATTTACATTTTTACAAATAATTTTAAGTCATAAATCCTACAAAGCACCTTTCCCTGAGGCTGGAACTTGAGGTGTCAGTTTGAGAAGAACTTGTGCACTAGGAACAAGAAGCAGGTAAATACTGGCAATAAGAGTTCACTGAGGAACAGTGACGATTTCCTTTCAGATAGATTAGGAAACCATAACTAAAAATAGTAAAATATGGAATTCAGGGCCATAGATGCCATTGTAGGCACCTAGTTAATATTTAAAAATTTCTCAGGAGTTCCCACTGTGGCTCAGTGGACTAAGAACATGACATAGTCTCCATGAAGATGTGGGTTCAATCCCTGGCCTCACTCGGTAGGTTAAGGATCCAGTATTTCCACAAGCTGTGGCATAGGTCACAGATATGGCTCAGATATGTGACTGTGGCTTAGGCCATAGCTGCAATTCTGATTTGACCCCTGAACTTTCGTTTTCTGCACGTGCAGACATAAAAAGAAAAAGAAAAATTCTCGTACCCTGATGGTTTTTGCTCCAGGATGTCTTAAAATGTACAGTTCTGTGACAAGAGAAAATAATTCTGAAAAAAAATGTGTGATTTAGAGTACTTTAGAATTCTAAAAATGTGATTATTCACATATATTATTGTACTAATTTATTAATAATTTACACAATGTAATATACCCTATACTTTTATGGTAGTTATTTACTTATCCATCATATTAGCTCTACTTCCATAAATTTTTAGCTTTCCTTTCTTCTCCATCTCTGCATAAGGGATTTGTACTTCTGTTTTCTCTGACTCAGTTGCTTTACATTAGATCTTTGCATGATTAATCTTTTCAGAGAGGCCTCCCTCTACAATCATTCTGTCTAAATATCTTTGGTGCAGGTAATGCATGGAAGGTGATCTTAAGGAGCAAGTGTGATGGAGCAGAGAGAGTGAGAAGTGGAAGAGAGAGAAGCCAATTAAAAGTAGGTTACTGTGTTGATCATTATCACTGTTGGAAACACCTTTAAACCTGCTGTGACCCTCTAGTTCAGAGGAAACATCTAGACTGTGCCAAAGAATTATTGCATTAAAGGAAAGAAAGGAGACTATGGCATTGATTCATTAATCCAATCCTCTGTCCTAAGGATGTTAACTTTTCTCTTTCTTGCACTTCTTGCCTTCCTGCACATGGGTTCAGTGGAGTTTGATGGTTTCTGAGGATGCTGTTAGGAGAGCAGACAGAGAGAAGAGTTAGTGAATTATAGGAGATGCTAGCAGCATGCAAGGGCTCAATCCACCAGAGCTGTGTACAGGCCCCCCAATAGCACCTGCTGTGTGAGTATAGTCAGAACATCCAATCATTGTTTTTCAAGTATCATTTTTAAATTTTTTTACTGCACTTACCACTTTCTTAAATTATTTACCATTAACTCATTTTCCCAAGACAGGACAAACTTAGTGAAAACCAGAGCATCATTTTATCTTGCTGATTATTCTGTGACCATCATGTAGAACAGTGTTTGATACATAAGAGACAATATGCACTAGATGATTCATTAATTCATTCATTCAACAAGGAATGAATGAATATTTATAAAGGAAAAAAAATGGAATAAAATCTCCAGGCAAATTTCTGACCAAATTTAACACTAATCAAAGTGCCTAAATCATAATCCAGAACCTTAGCCTGACAACCATGCCCCTACAAGAACCCATAAAAATGGGTTCAGCCTGCTGAAGGCCTTCTATACTTAAGGCTTTTTAAACTAGTCACTATTACGTAAGAATGTCCTGCTTCTGATTATTTGTTAATGCTATCCCTTCTCTCTAGGGTAACATCACACAGGTTTATTCCCTGCAAAAACTTACCCATTCTTTTTTTAAAAATTGAAATATAGTAGATTTACAATATGTCATTTGTGCTGCACAGCAAAGTAATTCATATATGTGTATATATATACATATACATATATATATTTAATATTCTTTTGCATTAGGGTTTATCTCAGGATATTGAATATACTTCCCTGTGCTAGACAGTAGGACCTTGTAGTTTATCCATTCTATTTTTTAAATTTTTTATGTATAATGATTTTTTTTCCCATTATGGCTGGTTTACAGTGTTCTGTCAATTTTATACTATAGAGCATGGTGACCCAGTTACACATATATGTATACATTCTTTTTTCTCACATTACCATGCTCCATCATAAGTGACTAGACAGAGTTACCAGTGCTACACAGGAGGATCTCATTGCTAATCCATTCCAAAGGCAGTAGTTTGCATCTATTAACCCCAAGCTCCCAATCCATCTCACTGCCTCCCCCTCCCCCTTGGCAGCCATAAGTCTATTCTCCAATTCCATGATTTTCTTTTCTGTGGAAAGGTTCATTTGTGCCATATATTAGATTCCAGATATCAGTAACATCATATGGTATTTGTCTTTCTCTTTCTGACTTACTTCACTCAGTATGAGAGTCTCTAGTTCCACCCGTGTTGCTGCAAATGGCATTATTTTGTTTTTTTATGTCTGAGTAGTATTCCATTGTGTATATATACCGCATCTTCCTAATCCAATCATCATTTGTGTTGTTTCCATGTATTGGCTAATATGAATAGTGCTACAATGAACATAAGGGTGCATATGTCCTTTTTAAGGGGAGTTTTGTCTGGATATATGCCCAACAGTGGGATTGCTGGGTCATTTGTAGTTCTATGTATAGTTTTCTGAAGGTACCTCCATACTGTTTTCCATAGTGGCTGTACCAATTTACGTTCCCACCAACAGAGTAGGAGAGTTCCTTTATCTCCATGCCCTCTTCAGCATTTGCTATTTATGGACTTATTAATGATGGCCATTCTGACTGGTGTGAGGTGGTATCTCATGGTAGTTTTGAGGTGCATTTCTCTAATAATCAGGGAGGTTAAGCATTTTGTCATGAGCTTGTCGGCCATCTGTATATCTTCTTTGAAGAAATGTCTATTCAGGTCTTTTGCCCATTTTTCCATTGGGTTTTTGGTTTTTTGCAATTTAGTAATATAAGTTGTTTATATAGTTTAGAGATTAAGCCCTTGTCAGTTGCATCATTTGAAACTGTTTTCTCTCAGTCTGTAAGTTGACTTTTTGTTTTCTTTTTGGTTTCCTTTGCTGTGCAAAAGCTTGTAAGTTTGATTGGGTCCCATTGGTTTATTTTTGCTTTTATTTCTGTTGCTTTGTGAGACTGACCTGAGAAAATATTTGTAATGTTGATGTCAGATAGTGTTTTGCCTATGTTCTCTTCCAGGAGTTTACTGGTGTCTTGTCTTACATTTAAGTCTTTAAGCCATTTTGAGTTTATTTTTGTGCATGGTATGAGGGTGTGTTCTAGTTTCATTGGTTTATCCATTCTAAATGCAATATTTTGCATCTACTAATCCCACACTCCCAGTCCATTTTTCCTGTACCCTCCCCTCTTGGCAACCACAAATATATTCTCTATGTCTGTGAGTCTGTTTCTGTTTTGTAGACAGGTTCTTTTGCGTTATATTTTAGATTCCGCACATAAGTGATATCATGTTTTTTGTCTTTCTCTTTGTGACTTACTTCACTTAGTACGAGAATCTCTAATTCCATCCATGCTAGCACAAATGGCGTTATTTTGTTCTTTGCTATGGTTGTGTAGTATCCCATTGTGTATATGTACCATATCTTTATCCATTCATTTGTTGATGGACATTTAGGATGTTTCAAAGTCTTGGCTTTTGACACTAGTTCTGTATGAACATAGGGGTGTATGTATCTTCCTGAATTAAAGTTTTGTCTGGATATGTGCCCAGAGTGGGATTGCTGGATCATAGTACTAAGTCTTTATTACTTTTTTTAGCAATCTCCATTCTGTCTTCCACAGAGGCTGCACCAAGTTACATTCCCACCAACAGTGTAGGAGAGTTCCCTTTTTTCCACACCCTCTCCAGAATTTGTTACTGTAGACTTATTAATGACGGCCATTCTGAATTGTGTGAGGTGGTGCCTCACTTTAGTTTCTATTTGCATTCTCTAATAATTAGCAATGTTGAATATCTTTTCATGGGCGTAATGTTCATCTGTTTGTTTTCTTTGCAGAAGTTTCTCTTTGAATCTTCTGCCCATTTTTCGATGTGGTTGTTTATTTTGTTGTTGAGTTGTATGAGCTCTTTGTATACTTTGGAAATTAAGCCATTGTCAGTTACATCATCTCTATTTCCCTCTATTCTGTAGGTTGTCTTTTCACTTTTTTAATTGTTTCTTTTGCTGTGCAAAAACTTGTATGTTTGATTAGGTCCCATTGGTTTATTTTTATTTCTATTGCCTTGGGAGACTGACCTAAGAAAAAATTTGCAGTTTATGTCAAAGAATGTTTGCCTATGTTCTTTTCTAGCAATTTTATGGTGTCTTTTCTATGTTTAAGTCTTTAAGCCATTTTGAATTTATTTTTGTGCATCATGTGAGAGTGTGTTCTAATTTCATTCCTTTACATGTGACTGTCCAACTTTTCTAGCACTACTTCCTGAAGAGACTTTTTCCCATTGTATAAAAAACTTGCCCATTCTTAAGTATCTGTTTCAAGTATACCTCTTTTATAAAGGCCATATCACTACATAATTTTGCTCTATCTATCTCTTGTGTTTCTATAACATATTTATCTCTGTCCTTTTGCTTTTCTTATTTTGCCTTGTTTACAAGTCTGTGTCCTTACCACATGGACACTTGAAGGCAAAAACATTGCCATAATACTTAAAATTCTTTCTCAAAAAAGATGTGTAATAAGTAGTTGTTAGTCATCATTGTATCTCAATTCTTTATATCTAGCATAATAAAGGGTATAAGTATATATTAATTTTTTTAATTATTTAAGTCTATGATTTTGAAAGTAATTCCTATATTCTTGCAAAGAAAACAACAGAATGTGTATAGTCATAAGTTCTAAATGATAACCACGTGGCTGAACCTTTTCAGGGTATATTATCCATCAATCTCTATTTCTACTGAGCATCTCATTTTCATGTTTCCCTTTTCTCTTGCTCTGATGTTTTTCAAACCATATAAAATGCTAGTCTTAGGATGCAGTTAAATGTTCTCTATTTGAATAATGTAATGGACAACTTAAAGAGTAGAGTGCCGTTTCTCCCTTTGGAGTTGAGATCTTTTGAGTATGCAAATGGGTAATGACATTTCTAAACAGCCATTGCTATTTTGTGGCCTTTATCTTTTCCAGACTTGAGCTAGCTGTCTCAGTTTTCACTCATATGGTTTGCAATTTCTATCTAATTTATTAGTGAGGGATATGGTAATAAGGAAATTAAATGTTGAATGTTCAGTTTGGGGGCAATCTAACGGAGCTGGTCTATTGTGGTTCCTTCTTAATAAAGATATTAGACTTGATAGTTTCCTCCAGCTATCTCTGTTAAGTAACTTCAAACATAAAGATATTTCATTAGTATTTGAAAGATTTTGTATTTTTCATGTTGTGTTTGGAAAATGATACATTGTAACACTATTACAAAATTAAAACTATATAGCTTTCTTTGTTTTTGTTTTTGTTTTTTTTTTTTTGCTTTTTAGGGTCACATCCACAGCATATGGAGGTTTTCAGGCTAGGGTGTCCATTGGAGCTGAAGCTGCTGGCCTATACCACAACCATACCAATGCCAGATCCAAGCCACATCTATGACCTATGCCACTGCTCATGGCAACACTGGATCCTTAACCCACTGAGTGAGGCTAGGGATCAAATTGGCATCCTCATGGCTACTAGTTGAGTTCATTACTGCTGAGCTACAGTGAGAACTCCTGTACAGAAATTCTAAGAATAGTACTGCCTTGTCTTGTTCAATAGGTAAGATTTTGTTGCCCTTTCAATTCATGTTAAACTTATTAAGTTTATTAACTCATTTCCTTTAATAAATTTTGATTTTTTAATGCATTCAAATACAAATTGTTATCACATAATAACTTCCAAATAGCTGCAGAATGTGGTGATGACTGCCTGGGTCCCAGCATCTAATTCTTTTCTCCAAAAGTAGAGAAAAATAAAAAGGGAAAAATATAACACTACCAAAAAAAGCTCAGTATAACGTCAAGACAAAGTTGTCAAAACATCAGATTACCCAAAAGTAAAAACAGAAAAAAATACCAAGTTCTGGGATGCGATTGCCAATGTTCCTGCCCAATTCCAGTTTTTGAGGTAAACAAAGGCAGACTGAGAAAAATTCAGGGAATGGAGAAGAAGGAAGTAAGCAACTGGAGTATGTTTGGTCTAAAGACATTGTCAGAAAGACTAATTTACCCTACATATAAAAATCCTAAAAGGTGTCACAGAAGATGAGAGAATAAATAGCAGGGAATAATAGAATATGAAATCTTAATGAAACTTCATAGTTTATGGAAGAGAACAAAAAAAAGGGGAGGAAAGGAATTAGAAGCACCTTCTGGTAACTGAGTGGTTAAGGGAAAAGAGAAACAATATGAGAAATTTTATGGTCCTGAAAGACAAAAGAGAACCAAAAATTTACAAGTTACAGCTTCACTATCCATCATAATAAAAACTAAATGAAAAACAGCAAAATTCCCTAAAGTACCTGGATCTTGCTAAATATAGAAGAGTCAGGAATTTTGAAAGACCCCCATTAAAAAAAAGCTATATCAGAAAATGACTAATAGATGGACCAGAAAATAAAAATCAACATAGCAACTGAGGAAATTACCCCTTCAACCAGAAAGCAGAAGAAAACCATAAGAACCATGCCAAAGAGAAATAAATATGCTAAAAGAAATAATTAAACTATATGAAAATCCACATAAAACCAGAAATTAGTGTACTGGGGGAAGAAATGAACAAAAGATAGGAAAAATATTGATTAAAGGAAGGGGAAAAAAGGATGGAAATGACAGAATTATCTTAGAAATCAAGAATAAATTGCCTAAAATGGAAAATAAAAATTAATTTTAAAAACTGAAGAAAAAAAAAGCCAATAAAAATGAGATAAAAAAGGGTCATAAATAAAATTAATGAAAATGGAACACTGACAAAGAAAAAATAACATTTGTTCTATTGGAGATCCTGAGGGAAAATAAAAGGAAAAAGTGAATACCTAAAACTTTAATTCAAGTTTTAATTAAAGTTTAAAGAAAAGTTTCCACTTTTAATGAAATATTTAAAAGAATATATTTGAAAAGTCCATCAGATACTTGGAAAACTGAAGCCAAAACAAGCTACTGATATATTGTAGTAAAATTGTTACATTAAAAAATTTCTATATTTCTGAGCAAAAAAAAAATAAAAGCAAAAGCAAACTAAAATATTAAAAGATAATAAAACAACATGTACAAAAAATAGCAATTAGGTAGCATTTTTTTTAACTTGGTGAAATAACATCTGAACCTTATTTATAAAATTAATGCTTTATACATTTTTAAGGTAAGTACTTTATAAATGCATAACCTTATTTATAAAGTATTTTATATATAACCAAACTGTCCTTTAATTATCAGAGCTTTGTATATAGCCAAAGGCAGATTCTTTTTTCTCACCCTGTCATATTTTAACTACTGTAAATTATCATTGAATTTTGCACTGGAGACTGATACATCTTAGTCTTGCCAAGAAAATTCCTTGAAGCAATTACGAAGATCTCTATGAACTGATATTCACATCTGACACTCTTGCAAAATATGCACAGGATTCAAAGAAGGATGAAAGTATCACCATCATTGCTGGTAAACCAAGAGAGAAAATACTGCTAGGGTCTATCAACGCTTTAAAGATTGTTAGAACTCAGGGTCTTCCACAGAGCCCCTTTGCTAAGGTAAAACTCTGCTAAATATTTGTGTAGGGCATGGGGCGGGATAGGGCGCTGACTTTGCCCTGTTCTCTCTCTCGAGGTGTTAGAAGTCAGAAACTAGACCTAATCTGTGTGCCTGTAGCAGAAGAGAACATTTCTGTGTCCCAGTATTGAGAAAAATAGAGATCAGAAAGGACTTACTCAGCAAGGTGATTCGTTTTCCAAACCTTAATGATCAGACAAGTCATTGCTCTTTCCTTATGAAGTTACTAAGGCCTAAGAGTAAGTATTCTCAAGAAGATATAAATATATATACTAGCAAGAACTTCAGAGGGAAAAGAGAATTGTTATCTGTAATTAAAATGGCCGTATGTTCTAGTTTATAACTCTTTGCACAATAATGTATCAGTTCCTGCAAGCATGAATAAAACATTACCTAATGTTCCTCTGGACTTTTTTGTTTTTGTTTTTGTTTGTTTATTCAGGAAGATCATCTGTTTTTCACTTTATCTGTAGTTTATGTATTTTTATCATTAATCAAAGTGAGTCATTAACCAAAATAATGGTAAAACTTCTTGTCTGGATTAACTATTTGATTGCAAAGAGTTTTTAGGATTTTAGAGATTCATTTTTCTACATCCATTTCCTGGTATATTGTTGCTCTAAAGATTACTGTCTGACCCTAGTTAAGGAAGAAGACTGTCTACTCTCACTGCTTCTATTCATTGTACTTTGGGATCCTACTTAGAGCAATCAGAGAAAAAGATATAAAAGGCAACCAAATAAGAAGGAAAAAAATTGTCTTTGTTTGCAGGTGCTATGACCTTATACATAGAAAATACTAAAATCCTAAATAAAACAGACAAACAGAAAATGTTAGAACTAACCAATGAAGGAAGGTTAAACAGGATACAAAATCAATGTACAGAAAGCTGTTGTTTGTACATCAAGAGAAAAATCAGAAAAATAAAATAATCCTGTTCACAATAGCATCAAATACAAGAAAATGCTTAGAAGTAAATTTAACCAAGGAGGTAAAAAAAAAAATCTATAAACTGAAAACTACAAAATTTGATGAAAAAAATTGAACACACAAACAAATGGAAAACTATCTCCTATTCATGAGTCAGAAGAAATAATATTAAAAAAATGTCAATATCACACAAAGCCATCTGTAGATCTGATACCGAACCCAAGTTCATTCTGCTCGCTGCATGACAGATCAATAAATTTAGAGATAAATTTTTGGGACAAGAAATAATGACTTTCTAAAAAAGCTAGCAGACTGAGAAGATGGCAGAAGAGTCTATCACAAAAGAACCCATCTTTCCTCTGTCCAAAATCAGGCTCCTTTTATACATACGAAGGGGGGGGAGAGGCCAACGGTCATGCACTAATGTCTCCTGTTCTGGGGAAGACCTCACAGCAATGCCACCTAATGGCTGAGCAGGACCAGGAAAGGTCACTTACTAATGGTTGCTGGTTTACAGATCCAATAAAATTCCTATCAAAACTCCGACAGCATTTTTCACAGAAACAGAAAAAACGATCTTAAATTTTTTTGGAGATATAAAAGACCCTAAAAAGCCAAAGCAATCCTGAGGGAAAAACAAAAAAGAATAAAACCAGAACCATCATAATTCCTGGTTTCAAACTATACTGCAAAGCTACAGTAGTCAAAATAATATAGCACTAGCATAAAAATATTGAAGAAACATTGTAAATCAACTATAATTTAGTAAAAAATACTTTAAAAAGACACTAGACCAATGAAATAGGATAGAGAACCCAGAAATAACCACTGGCATGTATGGAAAGAGAACCCAGAAATAAACACTGGCATGTACGTCAACCAATATTTGACCAAGGAGCCTTCTCACAGTGGAAGAAGGATATTCTCTTCATTAAATAGAATTGGGATAACTGGATAATTATGTGCAGAAAAATAAAACTGATCTCTAACTTTACACCACTTATAAAGATTAAATCAAAATGGATTAAAGATTCAATCATGAAACCTGAAACCATAAATCATAAGATCTTAAACTTAATACCTGAAACTGTAAAACTCCCAGAAAGAAACATGAGGAAAATCTCTGACTTTGGTCTAAGCAGTGATTTTCTAGATGTGATACAAAAGGCATAAGCAACAAAAGCAAAAATAAGTGGGATCAGTCAAACAATCTTCTGCACAGTGAAAGAACAACAGAATGAATAGGCAACTTATTGAATGGGAGAACATATTTATAAATAATGTATCTTATAATAGTTAATATCCAAGTGTATAAAGATCTAATAAAATTCAATAACAAGAAGAAAAAAAAGAAAGAAAACCTCAATTAAAAGTCGGGCAGTCGGGAATTTCTGTTACGGCTCAGCAGATTGAGAACCCCACTAGTATCCATGAGCATGTAGATTCGGTCCCTGGCCTTGCTCAGTGGGTTAAGGATCCTGCTTTGCCAAGAGCTGTGGTGTAGGCTGCAGACATGGCTCACATTCCACATTGTTGATGGCTGTGGCAAAGGCCGGCAACCTCAGCTCCACTTTGACCCCTAGCGTGGGAATTTCTATATGCCACAGCCATGGTCCTAAAAAGCAAGTAATAATAATAATAATAACTGGGCAGAGTATATGAATAAATAGTTTCCCAAGGAAGACAATCAAGTTACCAACAGCATGAAAAGGTGCCCAACATCACTAATCATAAGGGAAATGCAAATCAAAATCACAGTATGGTATCATTTCACATCTGTTAGAATGGCTATCAAAAAAACCAGAGATAACAAGTGTTGCAGAGAATGTGAAGAAAAGAGAATCAGTGTGTACTGTTGGTGGGAATGTAAATTGGTATAGCCACTTATGGAAAAACAGTATGGCTAGTTCTCAAAAATTAAAAACATAAAACTACCACATAATCCAGCAATCTCACTTCTGGGTATGTATCTGAAAGAATTGAAATCAGTATTTCATAGAGATATATACAACACTGTGGTCTTTGCAGCATCATTTGCTTTTGCCAACTGGAAACAGTGTGTTTGCAGTATAAAACAAATAGATAAAAATGATTCAAGGTATATATGTACAGTGGAATATTGTTAAGATATGATAATGAAAGAAAACTGCCATTTAGGACAACTTGAATAAAACTTAAGGTTATTATACAAAGTGAAATAAGTTAAAGATGTATATTATACGATCTCACTTATGTGGATCCTAAAAGGACTTTACTTAGAAACAGAGAAGAATGATGGTTAACAAGGTTTAGGGGGTGGAAAAAATGGGAAAATATTGGTCAAAGGGCACAAATTTCCAGTTATAAGATTATCACATTCTGGGAATATACTCTACAGCATGGTGATTGTAACTAATAATATTGTATTATATACTTTAATGTTGTTAAGAGAGTAAATGTTTAAATGCTCTCATGACAAAAAAAAAGAATGATAATCATGTGACTGGATCGAGGTGTTAATTAATGCTATGGTGGTAATCATTTTGTGATATATAAATATGTCAAATCAATTTTTACACCATAAACATTCACAGTATTGTATGTCAAGTGTATTTCAATGACACTTGGAAAAACGCTAAAATAACTCTATAAGGTTCTAATTACAAATACAGTCAGTCCCCTATAGCTACAGGCTCTGCATCTATGTACTCAACCTTCATTAGATCAAAAATATTTGTAAAAATTCCGGAAAGTTCCAAAAAGCAAAACTTGAATTTTCCATGTACTGGGAACTATACACACACACACACACACACACATATACATAGATGTGTGTGTGTGTGTGTGTGTGTGTGTGTGCGTGTATAGCATTTATGTTGTATTTACTACTATTTATGTGACATTTAGATTGTATTGTAAGTAACCTACAGGTGATTTAATTTATAGGAGAGGATGTGAATAGGTTATATACAAATAATATGCATAATTTTATATAAGAGCATCATCAGATTTTGGTATCTGTAGCAGGGCAGGGGCATGGGGTCCTAGGACCACTTCCCAGAGGATACGAGGTACAACTTTAAATTTCATTATATTGGAGGAGGTATCTAACTTTATCTGGAAAGTAGTATAAAATAATAATATTCATTACAATAATTGAAAATCATTATTCAGTGTGTTATGTCATATGTGATAGGATTCATTGATAAATAAGGCACACATCATCTTTACCACTAGTAAGTGAACGCTATTATTTTGGATAAGTAGGTGCACAATTGAGGCAAAGTGTTAGGTGACTTTATAGGAAGAGATAAACAAACTGAGGAAATGTGACACTATCAGGTATATATATATTCGTGACCGCATAGTGTTTAAATTGGGCCATTCGGTAATGTAATTATGGAATTTTATTTAGTGCCCTTAAAAAATGGTAACCAAAATGAGTAAAGGTTTATGCTCAATCAGAATCATGATTGAGTAGTTTGAAGGTATCCACCTAATTTTGTTATCTATCTGCCACTAATGGAAAATATAAAATGTGTCAAAAAAATATTTCTATGAACATATAGAAATTTTATTTATCTCAATACATTATAGAGAAAAACTTATTACTGAAACCACAATATGGGATGAGAACTATATATATAATTTTTTTCTTAGACTTAAGTATTCATAAGTCTACATAAGCATAATAATATGTATATAAAATCAGGTTAATATTAAATTTCAATTATGATTTCAGTGTACTTCCTACACCAAACTTAAGTGTGGGAAAGAGTAGGCACTATTGCATTTCTAGGCTGATTTTATTTTTTCACAACTTCCAACATCAAAGTATCCTTTCTTGTTTACCCATCTCTCTTTCCTTGTGTTATACTGTTTGGTATTAGGAGGAGCACCTCTGATACCAAACTCTGCATTTGCAGTTTTATTGTAAACAAAAGAGATTAACCTTACTGAATGGCAAGAGAATTAACCAGAGGAAATCAGGATATACTGCAGAAAATATTCCTTATGTATGCAGAGGAAAGAGAATAAAGCGAGGTTTTTAAAAATAAAATATTTTTAACCTTTCATAATTTAACTTTGATAGACTTCAAGTTTTGTTTCATAGCAACTGTCAGACTCACAATGAAATCTGCAGTCTTTCCCTTACACGTTTAAATGGTATTTCTCATGCTATTTTCTTTCTTTCTAACACAAGCAAAAAGTTACACATACTGAGGACAAAGCAAAAAAATCAAAGCCTAGGAGTTCCCTTCATGGCTCAGCAGTTAATGAACCCAACTAGGATCCATGAGGATGCGGGCTTGATTCCTGGCTTCACTCAGTGGATTAAAGATCCAGCATTACCATGAGCTATGGTGTAGGTCACAGACACAGCTCAGATCCCAAGTTGTTGTGGCTGTGGCTGTGGCATAGGCTGGCAGCTGTAGCTTGATTTGACCCCTAGCCTGGGAACCTCCATATACCATGGGTGCAGCCCTAAAAAGACAAAAAAAAAATTAAATTAAATTAAAAGACATTTAAAAAAAGAACTCATTTCAGTAGGAAGGGAAGGAAGCCCTATCTCCTGAGCATTAATAAAAATTATAGCAGTCACCCTGGAAAATCACAGTTGTGAAGGTTGTGATGTCTGTTGGGGTAAATGAGAGCCAACTACTCCCCCAAAAAACATTAAAAGATGGTAGTAATGAATTAGATGATCACAGGGGACTTTAAAAAGCTTCAACATATTCTGGAGATCTTGAGGGCTACACACATGTAAAAGGATGTATGCATTTCCAGGATAGAACTGGGATAGGAAAAGGCCATAGTCGTTCACCTCTGACTTACCTGAGTTCATACCCAAAGCAAAAAGTGAAAGTCAAAACTGGCTTCTAAAAGTCCCTGAGGCTCAAAGGTGTGCCTTAACACAGAGATCTTTTTGGCAAAAGGTGGAAATCAAGACTTCTAAGGGGGAGTTCCCGACGTGGCTCAGTGGTTAACCAATCCGACTAGGAACCATGAGGTTCCCTGGCCTCGCTCCAGCATTGCCATGAGCTGTGGTGTAGGTTGGAGACGTGGCTCGGATCCTGAGTTGCCCTGGCTGTGGTGTAGGCCGGCGGCTACAGCTCCGAGTAGACCCCTAGCCTGGGAACCTCCATATGCCGTGGGTGCGGCCCTAGAAAAGGGGGAAAAAAAAAGACTTCTAAGGAAATTTTCTAGCTGATTAATGAGTGACTACTAAATTATAGTGACCCAGGTGAACCCTAGAAAGCCAGATTTAAAAGTTAAAAAACACAAATATTGAAAAAAAAAAAAAAAGCTGGCAGAGAATTCAGTCCTGTACACTACAGAGAATGCAGAACCTATAGAATTCATTCAGAGGAGTGGCTAAAGAGAACCAACAGGAAAAATAACAACAGAAATAAATATTGAGGGAATATTTATCCAAGGACAGATCTTGAGGGAAGGGGTCTGATACTAAAGTTGTTAAAACTTATTACAAAAATGTCCAATTTTCAACAAAATTACAAGATATCTGAAGAAACAGGAAAGTATACTATATACACAGGAAAAAAAAAATAGCCAACAGAAAATGTCTCAAATCTGGAAGTTTGTCAGCTATGTTTTTGAAATGGAAACATTTTATGGCAAATAAAATTTGACCAAATTTAACGTTTGTGGACTTATATTTTCCTTTGGTAAAAATGCCATTCAATGAATTAGTAAAATTTTAAGGGTAGAACAGTAAGAGATAATATAGCATGTTGTAAGTACTTTGTGAATAAAACTATGTTCTCCTTTTTACCTCCACATGTAGTCTGTGTATCTGTCTGTACTAATCAGAGACATTTGTTCAAAAGGCAGTGATGATGAAAGGAGAACATATATACCAACCTGCAGAGATATAGTCATACTATATCCAAATAGTGTGCAAGATAATGAATAGTTATCATTCAGGAGTCATTTGAACAAAGAAATAAGTTATTTAAATAATATAAAGTCATAAATTTACTTCTAAATTATAAAATAAAACTTGAAGCTTGATCTGTGCATTTGAAAATACCATAAATTATTCAAGGCACCTGGAATTCAGATAAAAAAAATATACTGTGAGCCCTCAGGAATACTGAGACAGTATTTGCAAAATGGAGGCAGTAGCTTGCAAGATAACATTTTAATGGATTTATAAAAGCTCACGTCTCTAAGTGACTTTTCTATGCTCAAGAAAATGTCATGGAAAAAGTATGTCTCAGGTGGTGTTTATGAACAGTAGAGTTATTCATGGTTTTCTTGCTTCATTTCCTGTGGTCTGTGTGTCAAACTGCATGCTTGGATATATGATGGTTTCCTGACATATGAAGTAAGGCTGACTTAATACATATGAACTTGTGTTCATATATTATTATTTGTGTTATTCACACAGCTTTAACATACCAACGCATGTAGAAATATCCCTAATCTAAAATAATTTTTATCTAGTTGTTCATTTAAAGTTTGTAAAAAAAAGTATTTACTTTTGAGTTAGACATGGACTGAAAGTAAGTACATAGCTGTAATTCACTTATTAAACTTCTCACTTGCCCTCTTGCCATTAAAAAATAGTGTGTTTATTTGAGTGGAAATGTGTTGGTAGTTTACCTTACATTAAGTAAAATAGAAAATGAGAGGGGGACAGAGAGGCAGAGAAAACAGTTTAGTATCTTTATGGCATGTATATGCTTCCAATGAGCATTATTTGAAGGACTTTGCTCCTTTATAAGGAAAGAATTTAGCTCAGTAACCTCATTGTTAAGACCTATGGAATCTGAGACAATTCAATTTTGATACTTTTTCCTAAAGTTTATTAAGTGTATAAAATGTAACATAGTTTAAACATATTTAAATTTTTCATTCTCACTTTTGCCCTGAATAACAGTGTTAATAATGATGCATGGATAGGTTAATAGAGATGTGTAGGGTCATCATGACAGTAACTGACATACTGTAAGTTTAATATAAATGGTGGGTATGATGATTATTATTAAGATAGTTCACCCCTAAGTGAGGTGTTAAAATAAATGAGGTTTGCCTTAATGTGTGCCCATCTTCCTTTTTGTTAATCAGCCTTTTCCTTTCCAGCCCCTGCCCCTTTATTACTTTCCTCCTGAATACTCTGTATTTTTTTCAAGGATATTGATTCCCCCCTTGCAGCCAATAAAATTATTTCCTTTATCCAAAAAAAAATAAATTAAGAAGGCAATCCCATTTACAATAACATAAAAAAATTAATTGGGAATAAATTTACCCAAGAAGGTAAACTATCCATACACTGAAAACTACAAAATTTTAATTAAGAAAATGAAGAAGACACAAAGAAATGAAAAATCATCTCCTTATTCATGGATTAGAAGAATTTATATTGTTAAAATATTTCTAATACCCAAGGTGATTTACAGATTCAAAACAATCCCTATCAAAATTCCAAGGTCATTTTTCCAAAGAAATTGAAAAAACCTAAAATTTTGCTACAAAAAATCTCAAATATCTAGGAGTTCCCTTCGTGGCTCAGCAGTTAATGAACCCGACTAAGATCCATGAGGATGTGGGTTCGATCCCTGGCCTCGCTCAGTTGGTTAAGGATCTGGAGTTGCTGTGAGCTATGGTGGAGGTCACAAATGTGGCTCGGATCCCACATTGCTGTGGCTGTGGCGTAGGCTGGCAGCTATAGCTTCAATTCAACCCCTAGCCTGGGAACTTCCATATGCCAAGAGTGTGGCCCTAAAATAGAAAAAAAAAAAAAAATCTGAAGTATCTAAAGCAATTCTGAGAAAGAAAGAAAGCTAGAAACATCCCACTTCATGATTTCAAATTATATCACATAGCTATAGTAATCCAAACATTATGGTAATGTTTTAACAGCAGGTCTATAGACCAAAGGAACACAACAATCAGCCCAGAAATAAACCTACCTGTATACAGTGAACTCATTTTTTATAAGGGTGTCAGGAATACAAAATGGGGAAAGGATAGTCTTTTCAATATGTGATATTGGGAAAACTGTATATCCACATGCAAAAAAAAAATGAAATTAGATCCATATCTTATACCATACACAAACATCAACTCAAAATGAATTAATAGCAAGCATAAAACTCTCATAATAAAATAGCGAAAACCCTCTTTTACATTAGTCAATTGTAAGCTAATAATCTTGAATAAATATAATCTTGATAAATATTAAGAGAATTATTCTAAGTAAAATAAGAGAGTCACACAAGGAAGAAATGCTGCATGATTCTGCTTATGTGGTATCTAAAGTAGACAAACTCATTGAGGCAAATAATAGAATGCTGGTTACCAGGAACTGGGGATAGAAAAAAATGGGAGACATTAATTAATATGAATAGAATTTCAGTTGAATGAGGTATGTTGTATAACTTTGGGCCTATGGATAACAATACTATATTATACACTTAAAAATCTAAGGGGATAGGTGTTCCCATTGTGGCATAGCAGAAAAGAATCCGACTAGTATCCATGAGGTCGTGGGTTCGATTCCTGGCCTCACTCAGTGGGTCGGGGATCTGGAGTTGCCATGAGCTGTGGTGTTGGTCGCAGACACGGCTCATATCCCATGTTGCTGTGGCTGTTGCTGTGGTGTAGGCCAGCAGCTACAGAGCCAATTCAACCCCTAACCTGGGAACTTTCATATTCTGTGGGTGTGGCCCTTATAAAAAAAAGACAAAAAAAAAATCCAAGGGGATATATCTCATGTTAGGTGTTCTCTTAAAAGTAAATAAGTACATTTTTAAAATGTTAAAAAAAATAATTGGAAATGTTACTAACGTAATAAAGAATTGCACACAGACATAATTGAAAAGTGATTGGGAAAAGTAAATCTAGGCACATACCAATAAAATACCATGAGTGGCCCTAGTGAACTCTTAGCAAGACATTTAACTATCCATCTCCCATTTTTTAGTCTATAAATAATGTAGAACAAGTGGATTATCCAAGTTCTGTATTATAAAATTGAATATTTTAAACTATAGTTTGGTAAATATAAGTAAAAAGTAAGAATCAGACCAAGCTGCATAGGGAATATATTTCTTTTATGATACATGTTGATATTTTTAATATTTTATAAAATATTTTTCCTTTCTGGAAGGACACTTGTAGATCAGGTTAGCTACCAATCTGTGGCACTATTTTAAAGCCAAGTGAGAGATATTTTTGAAGATAGAGACCCTGTACAATACTGTTAGGAAAGAAGTTGTGATTTTTCACTTAGTACAGGGAATACTGAGTGTTTAGGAATTTAGGAGTCGTCTATTTGATGTTTGAAAAATCCTGGAATAAACAAATATGAGTAGACAGTAAGTGGTAGTTATTAATAATAATATTAATAACTTCTCTAAGTTATATTTTAATGATTTATGCCACTGAAATATTTTACCTATTAAATTGATGAACCAGTAAGTTTTTTGTGTTATGCTTCCACAACAAATAACCTCATATTTTCAGTGTCTTACTAAATAGCAGTTTACTTCTCACCCATATAATATGTCATATTCTATGGATTGATTGCAGATATGATTTGCAAGTACTCAACTTTGATACTATACATACATACTGAGTTTGTAGCATAGGAAAAGCGCAAGGCAGATGATAGAAACATTTTAGTTTTTAACGCTTCTACTTGAATATGGTGTATGTCTCAATGTGCTCATGACTATTGGCCAAAGCAAATCATGTTACTAAGCCCAAAATCAATTAGGTAAAGTGGTATACCCCCTCCTTAAGAGACACTGCAAAAGATAAGTCAGTGATTAGGTATGATGCTTTCAAATGAAGGGGATTAATATTTGACCAATAATAACAATCTACCAAGGCTGAATTTCCCTAATTTAATATTCTTAAAGAGGCACACTTTCAATGGTACCCTGTGTATTACTCCAGATGTGTAGAACTTTATTTATTCACTTGTAATGTCTCTACTTATGCTACTTAATTTTAAATTTTTCTGATTTGATGTGGATTCAGAAGTTTAATGAAAAATGTAGTTCTAGATTTAAAGTATTTCTATTTCAAGATAATGCTGACACACATTCGTTATAATTGACACATTAAAGAATTCATTTATCTAAAATATTTGAGTACCTTAAATTTTATACAGTTCTTGTTTTTTAAATGGGAAGAATTAGTATTTCTTTTTGAGGATGAGGAGTGAGGATTATACCCAAAGAATGTGACTCAACTTTCTTTCGTTTGACTTTAAAGAATAAAGTCTAAATAAGAGAAAACTATGTTCTGGAAATGTAGGCTTGAATAAGAAATTAGTACATCAAATTATCATGGACATTATTTTAATAAGAATCAGAGAGTTAGTGACTTTGGTTTATGTCTGATTTTTTTCTCCCCTAAGGCAAGCTCAGAGCACACATTTAGAGTTGTAAATATAAGACTTAAAGTGTAAATTTCTAAGCAGAGCATGGCAAAATAGATGAATAGATTCAATTAATGTCAGTGGAAGCCATGGAATTAAATCCTTTCTCCATTTGCCTCAAAAATGAAGCCCTAAGCAAGTTTTGCAAATGGCAAGAGAAATAACAGTTTAGTCATGAACCTACTGCTCTTAGTATTAATGCACAAATTCATTATACCAACTTCTCTGCTAAAGTCATTTTCTAAATGGTTTCTAAGCCAGAATGCCTGGCATGATGAAAATCTAGATTTTGGTTGTTTTCTTTATCCCATTTTTTGGTAACTCTTTAAAAAATACTCTGTTTCAAATTAAATTCTTTAAAATTTATGACAGTTTTATGATTTGTTTTCATGATTAAAAAAATAAGCTGACAATATGAACAAAAGTCACAACTGTGTTATAAATTCTAAGGAAATTTTGATTAAATTGAGCCATTTGATAGCTCTAGAACAGGGATCCACAAACCCTACCCTGGGATCTGTTTTTAAAAATAATGAGTCATTTGTTTATGTATTATCTACAGCTGCTGTATTCATGCTACAATGGCAGAGCTGAAAGAAGAAAGGAAGGGAAAGGGAAGGGAAGGAAAGGAAATCAAAGGCTCCTTTTTCTGTAGAACACAGATGCCTGGCTAAGTTGCTCAATCTAAATGATACAGCAGTTCTGTACTCAGCAGTCATTCTTTTTTCTCCTCAGATTCCTACTATTCCATAAAATTGGAACTTCATCCTATTTAATGGTAAGAAGCTTTCACTCTTCCACGTGTTATAAATTAGCTTGTCTCAATAAGAGGGACATAGTTTTAGTCGGCCAAACCTCTGTTCACTTTTCTTTGTTAAAATTGCAAATCTGTGTCTGTGACCCTTTTGATGACAGTCTGAGATAAGATAGCATCTTCCATAGGGCTGGTTTGATTAATGTCTGCTAGGAAGAACCAAAACTTGCTACATTTAAGTCCAAAGGTTAATGACCAGGGGCAGGGGGGGCGGGGGGTGCTGGGGGCGGCTTGATATTAAACTTGATTTTAGTCTCCAGTCCTTTAATTCAGGTTTCTTAGAAAATTTAAAAGTAACTGATGTTTTGATTACAATTACTTCTTTTTTTTTTGTCTTTTTGCTATTTCTTGGGCTGCTCCCACGTCATATGGAGGTTCCCAGGATAGGGGTCCAATCGGAGCTGTAGCCACCGGCCTACGCCAGAGCCACAGCAACGCGGGATCTGAGCAACGTCTGCAACCTACACCACAGCTCACAGCAATGCCAGATCGTTAACCCACTGAGCGAGGGCAGGGACCGAACCCGCAACCTCATGGTTCCTAGTTGGATTCGTTAACCACCACACCACGACGGGAACTCCTACAATTACTTATTCAAATTAGTTGACCAAAATTTTGGAGAAAAGTGAGGAGTCGATAAATATCCTCTAACTCCTACACTGACGCTTGAACTCTAGCACTCCTGGTGCTGAACAGAATCTTTCCTGGGTCCCACATCTGGCAAGGAAGAATTTCACTACCAAATAACCCACATTTGGTAAAATCAATATGGTAAGTTACAAAAAAAAAGTCTAAATAGGTGAAAGATATATTTTCTTTTCCCTGTGGAACACACTGTCCAGCCAGCCCACAAAATGGAAACATTTTTTGAAGCGTTGAGAAAATATCTGATGCTGTCTCTTTTAGCACTCAACCCTGCCCAGGAGACTAATTTGCTCAGTCAGAAGGGAAAGAGGGCTTATGAATCTGTGGCCTAAGCCTTTTTTGGTTTAAGATTTGCTTCGCTGCACATAGAAGAGGTGTTCCTTTTACTCGCACTGCCATGAATTCTGCAAACCCTGGATCAAGACCCAGAAAAGGCCTAGTCCTCTTTAGGCTCTCTTGAGAAAAGAAGACCGTGATTGACAAGTGAGAAGGTCAAGATTCTTTTTTGTGGCTGCATTCAAAACCTCATCTCCTGGGGTTGACTAATGAATTCCACGATTTTTATATAAAGGATGGGAAGACAGGGTGTTTCATGGATGAGTGACCAATGCAATTGCAGAGGCCCCGTGATTAGAAGAGCCCACTGCTTAGTTTAATGTTCTGCTGTTATCATCTTGATTTTCTAAAGTTTTTTCAAAATAAAAGATGCATTTTCATGTTGCACAGAGTCCCACAAATCTTGTAGCTATCTTGAGGAGAGGTATAGAAGTCACATTCTTTTTGGTACAGAATCTTTCAAGTAGTGTCATCTGAGCCCGTGGAATGAGATCAAGTTCAGTTAAGAAGCAAAGGAAAGTTTTTTTTCTTTGACCAAAGAATGGAGAGAGGTTCCAGCTGGAGCTCCTAAGGACAGGTTCTCACTAAAGGCCAAGGGTGGGGCTCTTGATTGGCCTCACTGGGAGGGGGGCGGAGTTCCTGTGGGCAGAGTTCCTGTGGGTGGAGTTCTCCCATGCATTGTGCTGTCCAGACTCCAGTGTGTGCTGCCCACACTCCAAATCCCAGTGCTGAATCAGTTTTCCCCTTGCAGCTCTGTTGGTGGTGCCATTTTGCCACAGGAGACTCTGGTTTGACGCACCCCAGGCAAGGCCTCTGCATGCAACACCCAAGAACAAATGAAACTAGATGAAGAACAAAGGAAAAGGAAGAAGGTTAGACTTTATTTCATTACCCAGATTCTGTTTTTATTCCCCAGGAATTAATGTGCTTTGGTGGTGACAAACTGTCTTGTCTTATGCCTTGTTCTTGAGCGGCTTGGACCACGTTCTCTTTTCACTTCTTGCCACTTCTTGGTGTTGTGGTAACCTGGATGGAGAACCCATGCATCCCCCCAGCTTCCTCAGATGTGCTTGGTTGTCCTTGGGCCTCAGCCCTGACCATTTCTCCATTTCTGTTGCTGAGAAACCACAATTTGTCTAAGCTTTTGGAGGCAAGGACACCCGACAATTTAAAATGCATGGCCCAGATATTAGTAAGAGAATAGTGGTAACATGTCATTTTTTTCCTAAAACTGTAGATATCTAGGTCTTGTGTCCATAGGCAAGTGGGCCCTGATGTGGAGGCTCATAGCTGTGGCCTGGGTCTCCCTAGTCACACCTCTGATGTTTTTCAGAGGAGAAGCCCCAAGTCAGAAGTTCACAGGATCCTAAAGGGGTCCCTTGCCCTGGTTTATCTCTTCAGAGGTTGGGGCTCTGTTCCCTAGAGCGTGATGTGCCCACGGAGTGATCTTTGCAACTTCAGGGTAGGGCAGGTGGTTGGGATCACCAAACAGGGTCTGTTCCACTTAGGAGTGAGCTGAATGTGTGGGATGTGGATTTTCCAGGATTTTAGGTTCACCTGGTCTCCTGGCCAGGAGGGTTGGAGGGCAAGTTTGAGGATGTGGGAAGAACCTGGTTACTGTGTTCCATGAGTGCTTTTCATGGTTTCTCTATCTAGAGGTCTTACTGAGTTGTTCCATTTCAAAGGGGTTAATATGATCTTTCTTTAGGGCTTGGGGAGTGGCTTTATGCAGGAGTTCAAATGCATTTTAACTTAGCCCTTGGGGTTGACCACATGCCAAGCCAGGCAGTCAGAAGCAACTTAATCCAATATTTTCTTGAGTTTCCTGACATAGCTTGGTTAAGGTCCATTTCAAAGTCTGACTGGATCACCTTGCTGAGTGCAAGGTCCATTTTATTCCCAGGGCACTCATTACCCCCTTCCTTATTTGAGACACAAATTCTGGACAGTTACAAAATTGTACGGTCCTGGGAGCCCAAACCTGGGGGATATTCTTTTAGTAATGGCAGTTCAGCTGTCATTTCAGTTCTAGTGAGCAATGCTTTTCTCCACCCAGAAAATAGGTCTACTGGGGCCAAGAGATACATGAAATTGCCTTACTCTCAGCAAGGCAGTGAAATCAACCTGCCAATCCTTTTATGATTGTCCCTCTGGTCTGAATGGGCCTTACCAGTGGGCTTCTAGGGGATCTCATGTTGAGGTTGTTACTTTTCATGTCAGGAGTTACCATGAACTCAGTCAGTTACATAGGGCTTCCCTCCCGTAGTCAGTTTCTTGATGAGCCTCCCTGATGGCCTGACAAGCTTCAGTTTGAGGAAAGAAGTATTGCCCATGTTCATTAACTAGCCACACATGGCCTCCCAGATCTCTAGTGAAACCCCATTTTGAGGATTTTTTTAAAGTCTTCCTTCAGGTAGATTAGGGAATAATTGGATGAACCTGGTCTTCAAGGTATGTGGCATTGTTGCCAAGTTACTGGTTCCAGAGCAGTCCTTTTGGCAGTTGTGTCCCCTTTGTGTTTTCCTTTTATTATCTCTCCTTTTCCTATTGGTGACCCCTGCAATGAATCATACCTTTTTTGGAATCTGTACTTCTTCTAAGCGCTTCAATATGTTTAAGCCTAGTTTTATTCTCCACAGTAAGCATAACATTTAAGATCTTCCCTGCCACAGGCTTTAAGGCTCAGGTGAGGGCTCTCAGCTCCACTTTTGGGCAGAAGTCCCTGAAGGTAGGTTTCTTGCTTCTAGGACTTGGATCTAGGGGGTTACTGCACATCCTACCATTTTTTTCCCCTCTCATAAAACTGTCCCCATTCCTCTTTGACATTTGGGAGAGGCTCACTTCCTAGGTTGGAGTGTCTGGAGTGGATTGTGTCTATGGTTTCTATGCAATCATGCTCCAAGGGCCCATTTCTGTGGGTAGCAGGGTGGCAGGCTTTAGCATGTGACAGGTGTTATCATAGCCACTGGGTTGTTTTAAAACATAGACCTCTGAGGGAAAGCCATTCTATTCCCTTAGAGCTTACTAAAGCCTGAACCTGGTGTGAAGTCCATGTAGTAACTGGCTGACCAAAGGTTAACTTTTCATCTTCCTTTAGCAGGGTGGTAGCATACGTAGGCAAGTAGGCCACGTATTGATTTAATTGTTTAGGGAAATAAGCAACCACCCAAGTAAGGGATTCTCCAGTTTTTTGGTTTTTTGTTTTTTGTATTTTGCTTTTTAGGGCCACACTCAGGGAGTATGGAAGTTCCCAGGCTAGGGGTTGAAACAGAGCTACAGCTGCTGGCCTAGGCCACAACCACAGCCACGTGGGGTCCCAGCTGCATCTGAGACCTATGCCATAGCTCATGGTAATGCAGGATGCCCGACCCACTGAGCAAAACCAGGGGTCAAACCTGCATCTCATGGATACTAGTTGGATGTGTTTTCACTGTGCCATGAAGGGAGCTCCCTTTCTTTTGTGAATGTAAAGGTCAAAGGGTTTAGCTAAGTCTAGCAGAGCAAGGGCAGGGACCCGAAATAATTGCATTTTTTAATTCTTGAAAGGTCATTTCACGTTCTGAGTTCAATTCAAATGGGCCATCATCTTTTCAGTTTTTACATGTAGAGGCCTAGCTATCAGGCCAATAGGGATCAGATGCAGCAAAACCTGGCCATCCCCAGGAAATCCTTAAACTGTCTTTTGGTTTTAGCATTGATGAGGATGCTGCAAATGGCTCCCTTCCTTTCCTGGGGCTGTCTCTCTGACCTCCTGTGAGAATGAAGCATGGGTAGGTAGGTTGGTCACCCTAGTTTACCCTTTATCTTGGACCTCTTATATTCTTTATTGGCTAGGTGGTTCAGAGTAACTGCATGATTTTAAGTTAGAGTCCTCCTTAGTCAGACTGGTGATCAGAATGTCATCCAAATACTGGAGGATGATTTTCTCCTCCAGATGTAGGTCTTTTAGGTCTTTAGCTAAAGTTTCCCAAAAAATGCTGGGGGAAGTTTTGAACCCTTGGGGCAGAGTTGTCCAGCAGAATTGTTTTTATTGTGTGTTTGGTTCCTGCCACTCAAAAGCAAAAACTTCTTGTGACTCTGGGGCTAATGGAATACAGAAGGTATCTTTTAATCTAATATAGAATACCAGCTGATGGTAGATAGTAGTGTGACTAGCAGGGTGTAGGGATTAAGGACTACTGAATGTAAATCCCAGGTAGCTTCATTGATTGCCCTGAGGTTTCCTGTACCATCCAGTATTCCCCAATGGGTTTCTTTATGGGGAGAATGGAATACTGCAGGATGATTGGCATGGTCTAATAAGACCCTGGTCAGTTAGGCTCTGTGTAGCTGGAGCAGTACCCAACAAGGCCTCCCAACAGAAGGGACACTGTTTTGTACCTGGCATGCACATCAAGGTTTTAGATGAACCATCATGAGACTGACTCCTACAGCTTATCCCACCTGTCCCTGCACCCAGACCTTGGCCTTTACTCCAGGGAGGTTGACTTACTCTGTCTGGAAGGTTTATCCTTAGCCATTAACATTATCATTGTGTGGCCTTTGTTTAGGGAATGCCACCAGTCTTCCAGTTTGTCTCCCATGAGGTGGATAGTAGCCACCATTTATACAAGATACCTCTTCCTAGTAGGTATAGTGCATTTGGGGACATACCAGGAAGGAATGAGTGAGCATGTGTTCATCCAATTTATATTTGAATGGATCCATGAATGTGTGTTCTTGGGCCTTTTCTGATACCCCCATAATTTTACAACTCTTCTGAGATTTCGTGGTCTGTATTTAGAATTGAGTAAGTGGCACCAAAACTGACTAAGAATTTGATAGACTTTCCCTCTATGTCCAGTGTCACCTGGGGCTCCTCAGGAATCAGTTGGAGTACCAGCTTAGGAGCCCCCTAACCCCATCATTTTCATTCACTTGGACCATTTGCCTTCCAGGGTAGTGGTCAGGATCTGTCGTTTTCATCCCCTTTTGGAGCTAGACAGCATTTCCCCTTTTACTGTCCCTCTTGTTTACATATGGCACACTGATTTCACCCTTTAGTGCTATATATTGGCACATTTTTTGATAGAGCTACTCTTTCCCCACTTAAAAATAATATTCCATTGTAAATTCTTGGAATTATGATTCATAGCATTTATTGAGTAGTTGCTAAGGGCTGGGCAATGTTTTGATTGCTTTATCTCTATTTTCTCAGTCTCTAAAATAGCCATTTAGTATTAGTACTTTTGCTTTCCTATTGTATCAAACATGAGGCTAATTGCTTACGCTCACAGAGTAAGTTATAAGATAGTCAGATGTATAGACCCATGCAGCCTGACTTGCCCAATGTCATTCTAACCAAAATCTGCTGGTTATTTACTACATCTTTTATTTATGAAGTTTAGTTATTTCTCTCATTCATCACATTACTTTGTACATATGACTGTCAGCTTATATTTAGAAATTAATTTCTAATGTTGTGGTAGCCTTCCCTAGAAAACCAAACAATATATGGAAATTAGGCATCATTCTTTTCTTTGCCGTAATATATACTATACTGTCATTGTATACATTTAAATTTCTCTCTTCACTAGTTAATAAACTCCTTAAGAGCTGGAATTATGTCTTTTATATATCAAATCCTACCATGATTTCTGATTTCAATACATTTGGGTAAGTGTATGTCATTATGAGGCTGCAAGCACAAATATAGTTGATTGCTATTAACCTTTTTGAAAGTAGTTTTCAGACTTGGGGCCTAATTATAGTTGCTTAATAATTGTTGAGTAAATTAATATGGATTTATGAATTAGGTATTATGATTTCTTATGTGGATAACATTTGAATTATTTCTCAAATAGTAAATAAATATAGAAAGGCTAGGACTAATTTCATTTAGGTCTTAATGCTAAGAATTTGTTTCTCTAGATAGTGTATGATTTTTCTATCATTTGAAATTGTTTTAAGGTTCATAGAAGTTTTGGGAAGTTTTTTGGTCTAAAATTAATAATTTTTTGTTTACCTAGTAAACACAAAATTTTATTCCTGTACATTTTAACCAAAATAAATTAAAAAATATACTTAAAAGATTAGGTAAATGGTAAATTTAAAAGAAGAATAATGTTCAGAATTCTTTTTGGTACTTGAATATTTGTTATTTATTGTTTCTGGCAAAAAGGGAAGGGGAGTTAAAAAGAAAAATAGATTTAATTCTTTACCATTACTCAACACATTCAGTGAACAGAAGAAAATAATAGATTTTCTAGGAACACTTTTATTATTTGGGAAATGTTAAAGTAGATTAAAAGAAAACTCATTATTGACCTAAATGTTGTCACTGTTAGAAAATTTTTTCATATTATTCAGAAACAAATACTTTGCTAAAATCTATAAAATAGTGCTGATTTTGAAATACATTTAAAGATTCACTTTTGATGCAGCTGATTAATCCAAAATTATTTTATCTGTTGAAAAAAATTGGAGAATCATGTTTGTTAGATGTTTGACCCTGCATGCAAAAGGTTTCTTAATTCAACCAGTTTCTTATTCCTACCAGTTTTTACACCCTGAGTGTCTAGCCCTAAAAGTCATTGAAGAAACATTTATTGAAAGTCTGCATAAAATAACTGATTAAAGTGGCGTTTCAAACAATTTTTCTCATAGGAAAATTCTCTAATTTAGAAATAATATAAAGTAATCCAATAAGTAGTTATTGAATGTGAACATTATTCTATCCTTTATTGGATGAAATTTTTTTAAATAAAATTACTTATTTAATTTCTGTTTTAGCACCCCCACCATCTTGGGGGGGCATCAATTGTAATATTTAAAGAAATTGTTTTGACAGGTAAAAGTGACTGATAAAGACTTGAGGGCTTATTTTCTAATTTGCACTTGGAGCTTTATTTTCAACTTTAATAATATTCATAATCATAATCTAATGAATTATAAAAAGTAAAGAATATTGTAGCATACTAGCATCACTGATGCTTTCCTCAAAATTATTAGGCTAATTCTATAGCAAAAATAAAACCAGTGATTTGGAAATTTTGTGGGGTTTTTTTGCCCTTACACTAATAAGTAAATAATAAACTCATATTTCCTTTTATGTTTACATTATAGACAATGTTTTCATTTTAAGTTCCATCATCTAGTCCTTTAATTGGGATACATATAATAAATATTTGTTGAATTAAAGTTTACCCAACATTAGCATCATTTTAGGTAAGAAGAGTGATCTAGTAGAGGTCTATTATAAATTATGTTAATATTATCATTGAATTCTAATCAATTTCTGTGCATAAACTTTTGTACTGTTTTAACAAACCTAAGAATCAAGATGCTTAACCTTCATGTATTTTAAATCTTGTTTAGAGACTAGGCAATTCAATCAAAGCTATAGCTTCACAATCCCAATAAATATGCTTTCTACTGTTAAAAGATTCTAATGTACCACACAGATTTACACTCAGTGGAAACCAAGGAATAAATTCAATATATAAAATTGTTTTCTGACAGTGTGCCCAGAATGTTCTAATATTTTATTTATTATTTATTTCAGTGAGTTGTATAAATCTAGTTTACAAATCATTACATTGGCCGTTAGCATATTATGAAGCTCAGCTTATTCCATCATGCATGAAGGAAAACCTGAAATTTTAAAATTAATGCATAAATAAATTCGTAATTGTGATTCTAGAAGAAGTTACAGTGTTTGTAATTTTGTAAACAGTCCAGTTTATGGCAATAAGCCCATCTTAAATCATTTAAAAAGGATTTGTTGAGTTTATACTTTCTTTGTGCCTAGTGTAGCTATAATATATGATCGCTCCTTCTCCCTCCTTCTCTCTCTCTTTTTCACCCTCTCTCTCCATATATATATATATATATATATATATATATATATATATGCACACACACATATGTACATATGTATATTTATAATCTATTATGCAATATATAATATATACTTATTTATACCTTGCTATTTTTATATTTAATATTGCATATCTTTCACACTCCAAGTCGTCTTCTTTCAGGGTCATAAATAGGGTCTCAATACTCAACCTGAAGCCTTCCTTATTACCACAAGGGAAACCAGGCAAAGACTCTAAGTGCCTTAGCCTGCACAAAAATCAGCTCAAGGTTCATGTCCTACTGAGAGCCAGGAATGCCAGAGTCATGTTAAATTTCATAGTGATGAGTCTTATCTGTCACTTTCTGTCTCTGTGTCTATATATGTGTGTGTATAGACACATATGTATATATGTACACTTGCCGCTATCATATTTGGAAAGAATAGACTAAAAGGATTTCCTGAAAGAAGAATAAATCAGAAAATGTATCAATTGCACATAAAGGGAAGAGGCCAATAATGAAAAAAGGGATTATTCCACTGAATAATGGAAATATGGAAGTAGATCTTAGCAAGCTTTCTTAAACTATTCAATTTTAAATTGACAGTTTTGTCTTGGAATAAGTTCTCAAAGTTATGGTTTAATATTCACATTTTTAAAAATCATTGAGTATCACAATATCTTTTGATTTTGTAGACTTTTACTATATAGAAATTGACTGAGAAATTTTAAAATATTTATTATTTAATTTTAAAATAAAACCACTTCACATTTCAAAAATAGCATATTTTTATTGTAAATAGAATCTCCACAATAAAAATAATTTTATGAGAATAATGACATTGTTTTACATGTTAACCTATTTCTTTCAGTTTACGACAGCTAGAAACTTATCTGCTTTGTCATTCAATCGTGATATTTTGATTTATATAAAGAAAATATAGTCTCAGAAATATATATAGAAACATAGTTGGAAAAGGGAGGAGCGTTTTATTTTATTTGTTTTTTGTCTTTTTGTCTTTTGAGGGCCACACCCTGCAGCATATGGAGGTTCCCAAGCTAGGGGTCAAATTGGAACATAGCCGCTGACCTACACCCCAGCCACATCAGTGCAGATTCGAACCATGTCTGTGACCTAGCCACAGCTCTCGGCAATGCCAGATCCATAACCCACTGAGAGAGGTTAGGGATTGAACCTGTTTCCTCATGGATACTAGTCAGATTCCTTTCCCTGAGCCATGACGGGAACTCTGGGAGGAGAATTTTAGTAACCTTATGAGATAGTTGCAGATAGTTTAATTTGATGCTACATCAAACCTTGATAAATGGTAGTTCCTTAAAGGTTAGTTGCAATTTGGAATGTGAAATCATATCAATGAACTCATATTCCATTAATATATCTCAAAATGGATTATTTTCTTATGTGTGTGAAATCATTGGTCATTTTAAAAATATTGCTGTATATTTTTATTGGTGTACACTTCCTCAAAGTTGATACACTTCATGAACACACATTTAAAAATCACATGTTAACATCATCAGAGAATTTTTCATATCTTGCGTTGTCATGATCATGATGGTAAATAAAAATTTTCAAAAATTCAAAGTTACCCCTGAAGTTAAAACTATATCATTAGAAAAACATACTGTTGTTGTTTTCCTTGAAGTAACAAGTACTGTTCCTTCATTTGGGGGAAAATATTTCCTAAACACCTCGTTCTAAATAATATAGTTTGTCAGTCATTCTTTTCAGTTGAATGGTATTTAACATCAATAATAAAGTAGCTAGTTCAGCTCAAAACTCAAACAACTGCACAGTTGCTTTTACCTGATACAGCTATCATACTTGGGTGGGCAGCAGATGTGCTTCATACATTTGTTTCACTTCATCATTTAGAAATGATGTTAAATTCACATATTAGAAAGAGATGTTCTCAAAGTAGATATTTAATAATAACTTTCAAAGATATTCTTAGGTAAAAACAAGTATTTTTTTTCCCATGTGTGTGCAGCAGGTAAATTACACAGACTTTTCTTGGACTGCCTGATAAGCTCTTGGTGAAATTTGGGGACCAAAAACTACACCTTGATAACTATTGTTCTAAACATATCGACTCAAATCTGATAGTATTCTATGGAATTGAAAGTAAAATTACCATTGACCACAGAATTTTCCATACATGTGCCAAGAAAAAAATTTGAATCAGAGACCACTTTGTTTTCAGTGGGCTTTTTGCTTATTGAGTATATTGTGTGAATTAAATACAGATCCATTAGAATCTTAGTTCATATTTTATTAATTTCTTTTATGTTTCTATTGACCCATACTACCTTTCAAGGAACATCTAATCGATAGATATTCAGCGTTCATATTACACTTTACACCTAATAGTGAAACAGTACATATTTTCAGTGATAATAAGTAATGTTTGCTTATAATATGCAAAGCCCCTGAACTTAGTTAGCAGACACAGTATGAGAGAGCATACCACATTCTCTTTTTAGAATCTAAATTTGTTTACATTGTAATGAAAATACAGTTTGAATAATTCTAGGGCATGAAAAATAGTTACATATTTTATATTATATATTATATAGTTAATGTATAGTTATATAATTGTATGTCATAACTTGTACAGTCAAGTTATGATTTATATACAGTGTTTTGCTGGAGCCAGTTCATAATGGCTCACAAGAGTCCATTGTTCACCTCTCTTCCCAATTCTACATTCAATGATGTTACCAAAACTTAAGCTGAGATTTGCTGAGTTTACCATAAATCAAATCTTTCATTAGGAGCTATTCCTGAAGATAAAACATCATTAAGTCTATAGGAAGTACATGCATGATCACTTTTGGTGCCTCTGCTTATTGATGATGATGAAGGCAATGATTTTAATAATGCAAATTTTTGCCAGTGTCTTTGTCAATTGATAAAATTTAAAATCTATTGGCTAATTATTTTACTGAAACAAACTTGTACCTGCTCACCAGTATGCAACAAAGCCAAACTACTGACTCCAGGTTGTGGTAAAGGAAAGTGCAGCATTTATTGCAAGGCCAAACAAGGAGTACAGGTGCTAATGCTCAAAAGACCTGAACTCCTCAGTGCATTTTAGGGAAAGATTTTTAAAGACAGGATGAGGGAGAGGGTTGGTGGTGGGGTGCATGATTTCTTATGGACATTCTTCTGATTGGTTAGTAATGTGGTAATTGGAAGTCAACATCATCAACTTTGTGGTTTCAACTAATCTGGGGTCTATGTGCTTATGGTCCCCTTGCAGTTTACATATTCCATCTGGTGGGGATTTCAGTATCTGCAAAATAGCTCAAGAATAAGGCTCAGAACACTATGCATAGCTCTTGAGGAGGAACTAAATGTCCTTGAATTTGTTTAATGACTGAACTGCTATTTTTGTCTTCCTTAACTCTTTTCCATTGTTTTTGCGTTTTCTTCTTTGATTAAATTTGTTTTTTGGAACATGGGGACAGTCTTAGAAGACTAAAATTTTCCACAAACAAGAGGCAAGCGGGTAGCATGGGAGTGTCTGTCTGGGGAACTCCCCTCAGGATCCTGCCCAGTTATAGACTCTCTGCTTCTTTGATACTTGTTAATTTTGAGGGGGAAACAAGTGCAGAACAGGAAAAGGAATGCAATTTTGGATATAGAGTATAATCATAAACTCAACAATGTAGCCTGATTAGGGATACTTGGTTTCAATTCTGCTGTATTTATTTTATGTAAGGATCTATATATGCACATTTTTATATGTATGCATACATATTACTATATAAATGACACCACATATATATTGGCATTATATATATGTATATATATGTATATGTATAATGCATATGTATGTGTGTATATATATGTGTGTGTATATGTATGTATATATAATGCCAATTTTAAAATGTCTTATTTAAGAAATACTACCAATCAATGAAAAGTTTGCAAAATTCTCTGGTTCTCTAATGAGCATACTTGAACAATGAAAATTAATTTGTATTTTAAGATAGGGAGTTTTTCCAGTCCACCTTGGTCCTGTATGAGAGTACATATTTTTATTTAATCATTTTAGCAATTTTTTTCAGTGGTTTGGATGGCATCGTACGTACATTAGATAATATTTACTGAAGGATGTCATTATCAAAAACATTGGAACTTTAGCAAAAATCGAACTAGTATTGGCATCAGTGTGTATACTTTTGTGTGATTGAAATAAATTGTTGATTATTTTTAGCAAAATGGCTTCTTTATCTTCACAGAATTTTGTTAGTGAAGAAATAATGAAACCCATGTGGGATTGGTTTAAAGGCAATATACAGTAATTATTTAATAGAATTAAAAAACAAATCTAAATGAATAGAACTACATGAGAAAATAGCACTAGCACTATCCATGGCGGTCAATCAATCAGTGTTGATTAAGTGAAGTTTTGTCTGGGTCTAAAAAAAGGAAAGAAAATGACAGGTAAGGTCAGTAAACCAAGAGTGAGAGGACAAAGGCTTGGTGGGAGGTCAAGATATTTATTGGTTTTTAATCCCAAGTTAAGTAGTCTTGTCCCTTGATCATATGGAAAGTGCTTCTTTGGACTTCAGTTATCTTAAATTTACACTGAGAGGAATTGATTGGTTTTAGAGTCCTAATATTTTATAAAACCTACAGTATGTTATGGACATATATAAAAAATACATGTAGAAGTTCCCATCATGGTGCAGTGGAAATAAATCCAACTAGGAACCATGAGGTTGCAGTTTCTATCCCTGGCCTCGCTCAGTGGATTAAGAATCTGGAATTGCTGTGAGCTGTAGTGTAGGATCCAGATGTGGCTTGGATCTGGTGTTGCTGTGGCTCTGGCATAGGCTGGCACCTGTAGCTCCAATTGGACCCCTAGCTGGGAACCTCTATATGCTATGGATGCAGCCCTAAGAAAAAAATACACACACACACACACATGCATACACTTGTATACAATAAGTATGTAAATTATATATGTATAATAATTATACATACATAAATATATAATCTAATAGCTTCTACATGAAATATATACATCATTGTTTATATGTACAGTGATTTAATTACTTGTATACACACACAAAGCAGGTATTTAGACTATGTTTTCATCATTATCGTGACTCTTGGTCAAACTTGTTCAGCTGTGATGACTTTACAAAACAATCTAATTAGATTAATCTCTTGTTTCTGTTCAGAACATGAAATCTGCAGGAAATCCATGGCCAGTTAATAGTAAGTTATGATATTGTGACACTTTAGCCAAAAACTAAGAGAAATTCTAAGACCTCTAGAAATGTTCAGGGCATGTCCACAGATTTTTGTAGAAGAATAACAAAGCAGGGATATCTATACAGGATTTGGGAAATTTTTTTTCAATATGTGTAATATTGAGAACACATGTCTATAGTACTGAATACTGTAAAATAAGGCACACTCTTGCCTTGGTGATTAATATTTATATTGTATGGTTATAATGAACTGATTCAGAATGTGTTTAAGTTTTAGGAGTATCAGGTTTGTTGGTAATAAGAAGAAAATAGTCATTTAATGAAGTAAAAGATCTTTTATTAAGACAAAATAAAAGCAAAGCAAGTAATCAAAAATAATGTGCAGCGATTGATATCAGTGCTATCAATAGCTATGTTATATTGTGAAATAAAAATGAAAATTAATTTGGAAATGTAAGACCACATTTCCCAAATGGCAAATTGAGAATAAACCCTATTTAAAAACAAACTTTATTTATTTATTTGTCTTTTTGTCTTACTAGGGCCGCACCCATGGCATATGGAGGTTCCCAGGCTAGGAGTCTAATCAGAGCTGTTGCTGCGGGCCACAGCCACAGCCACAGCCACAGCCACACCAGATCCGAGCTACATCTGTGACCCACACCACAGCTCGTGGCAATGCTGGATCCTTAACCCACTGAGCAAGGCCATGGACAGAACCCGCAACCTCATGGTTCCTAGTCGGATTTGTTTCCTCTGTGCCACAACAGGAACTCCTAAAAACAAACTTTAGGCTTAGATGTTGACTGACCTAGATTTTAAACTCAACTAATCTCTTTCTGACCATGGAAGCTTCTATCTTTATCTCTTTTTAATTGTAATAAGGTTCATCTCAGGTTAATAGTGCCAATTTCTCTATTGTGGTATATGTTTTAATTTTATTATTATGTTTTCTATTCCATATGGTTTGAATTTCCTATAATAAGCATATATTACTTTTATTACAAATACATAATGATAAAACTCAAAGCAAATTCACCTAGATTTTTAAAGTGGTTTGTTTTGAACAACAGCAACTCAGAGAATGATAACGTTCTTTTAACTTCCATGTATTTTTGGATTTTAATAATTTAAATTAAATTTATTAAAATCATTAATCAAACTTATTAAAAATAAAAATTTTATTTTGTGCGTATGATAGCCTAAGCACTATATATAGCTTTGTACTTAGGAAATACTCGTAACAACTCTGCAACTGAAAATATTATTATCCCCCTTTTAGTAGTTAGAAAACTAAATTTGAAAGAGATTAATATCACCTCCAAAGTTGTAAGTGTTACAGATAAAATTAGATAATAGATATGCCTTATATTTTGCTTATAAGACTTGCACTTTGCATTTTCCATTGAGTAAAGGACCAATTAATTCAGTGAGAACTGCATATCCAGTTATCTTCTTTGTACATAGCCTTAGGTTGTGAAAGCTATTTTGATTTGTAACCCATTCCCAGTAAACAGAATTTCCTTTCTCTTTCATTTGTGCTTGAAAAGAATGTAGTATAAAAGGTGTTTGAGGGAGACTATTGAGAAAGGATTTAAATATTAATATTGACTGAAGTAGATGAAAAAAATCATAGGAAAACATCTAAGTGTTTTTTAATTTATAATGCCTAGAAAAATGAGCCGTAGTGGGATCTGTGTAGCAGTTAAACACAGTTATACCTCAACAGGCATGTGTGAATGATGATTGAGGAATAAGAAATGATTTTCCAACATGGTTCTTATAACCCTGAGATCAAATTTTTGGTAGAAGTTTTTGTTTTTCTCTCAGTTTCTCTTTCCTATTCTACTTTATAAGAGACTTTACTTCCTCTGAATGTTTGGTCACTCTGATATTTTGCTTCTAGTCAAGGAAAAGCTTGCAAGAAGAATCACCATCTTAATGCCTTTTAAATAGAATCAAGTTTGCGTTTATTTTGGTTTCAGTGAGGGTTAAACCTGAAGAGATTTCCTGTCTATGATTCATAGTCTGTTGAAAAAAAGGACATAATGTGAAAGTGATTCATTTCTCTTACAGTATACTTAGGTCAGTGTTTTCTTGATGGTCTAGAGAAACCAGAGAAAGATGTAACTGTTTGCATTTCCTTCATGTGTTCAGACATTTCACTCCCACCTCTCATCAACAGGAATTCATGATCTTCTCATTAAAAAAAAAAAAGTTCTCCAATTTAACTTGTTCAAAATTACAATAATTTTAGCTAGCATTTGAAATGTCATACATCATCTTTTAAAATTCTAAATTACCCTTTTTATTGTATAACCTTTGAGTAAAGCTTTTATATATTTTTTCTTTTCATTGAAAATTAGTAAAAGGAAAGGAAGGGAAAATAGTAAGGTTAGCATAAAAGAGTAGAAGATAGATAGGGAAATGAAAGTGAACAAAAAGAAAAGGAAGATAAGGAAGGAAGAACATTTCAGATTCATCAGCATATTTTTTATTACGTTTCAGTTAAAAATATATAATAAAGTTACACATTATATATTACATTAAATCATTTTAATGGTCTGTTTTATCCACTTTTATTGCTAAAATATAATTGTCTTACTATCATTTGACATAATTTTATACTATTTTATTTTTAAAAGCCCTTGTTGGATTTTTTAAATCATTCATGTTAGTCTTTCAAATGATTGGAATTGCTTATGCATTATATTTATTCCTCTTCAATTTTCATTTATTTTTAAGTTGTACTTTAAAAATAAATAAATTGAAATAAAATTTCCTAATAATTAAAATATTTGAGGATATAATTTTTAAGTAGAAATCAACTATATTGTCTAGATGGATGTTTTCAAACTTTCATATGTCCATAAAACACCTGGGATTCACATAAATACAGATACTAATTTACCTGTCTGAGATGAAACCTAAGGTTTTGCATATCTAACAAATTTCAATGTGATGGTGATTATGCTATCCCATGGACTGTACTTTATACAGCAAATGTTCTAAACCATAACATGCTGTTTTTAAATTCTCATTTAGAAGAAATTATTGTGTTTTTTACTCATTATATTCTTCCTTTAGTAGTTGATTTTTTGTACAGTATTTCATAATTTTCAGTGATGGGTTTGATTTGCTTAGCTGTTTTGTCAGTGATTTCTCTTTATTATTATTGTTTTATATAATCACTGGATGGAAAAGTCTGCTTGTTTGTAGAAAATGTGATTGTGTTAAAGTTTCATCACAAGATATTGCAAATAAAATTATAAACACTCAGTAATATATGAATTTAAGCTAAACAACACATTTTTGAAAAAAGTTATGTCTCAGATAAGAACATAACTCAAAATTATTCATTGTTTAGCTACAATTCACATTTAACTTATGTCCTGTATTTTATCTAGCAAACATAATTTAGCTCTAATGTAGTGAGTTATGGACAGCTGAAAATGTGTCTTCATTTTGAAGAACATAAAACCCAATTTAAAACTACAAATTCTGATTTTTGAATTACATTTGTCTTCTCTTAGTTTCTTTTTCATTTTACCTAAGAAACATGGATAATTGAGAACTAAACTCTTTTGTAATTGTATGTCTGTCAATTTTTAATTATAACCCCATTTGTTTCAAGAGTTTAACTTCTGTTTTTGTTGAGTTTTTTCATTTATGCCAATATGTAGTATATTCTTAATTTTTAATGGCTTTAATGCTGAGTTCTATTTCATACATCAGTAAACTTATGGTTCTCATTTTCCTCATGCTTGAGTATGGTACTTATTTGTCTAATGATTTATGATAAAATATTCTGAGAATTTCAAAGCTTTGTTTCCCCCAATATAGTATGTCTTCATTTTAAGTGTATATAGCCTTTTTGACTTTTAATATTAGGATTTGGACAATTTATATCCATATTTACATTGATTACAATAGCTTATAAGTACTATCACCCTATTTTATTTTTCTTAATATTAATGCTTTTCTGTAACTGCATTTTATTAGGGTTTTGGGTAAGCACTGCTTTTTATTTCTTTACCAGTTTTAAAATAACTGGTAAGGTGAAAACATATTTTAAACTTGCAATGAGTTACACTATTTTCCATGCTTGCCTAGCTAAGTCTTATATATTAAAAAATAATAACTGGATTATTTTTTATTCAAAAAGGGGAAACAATGGTACCCTGTTTATTTCAATGAATCCCTCCTTTACCTACTTTCCCACCTGTATTACTTTAATACCAAATCCAGGACCTCTCTCCTGTATAATATTTTTCTTTTAAATTCTGTACCTTATATTCATTAATTATAAAAAAGTTATCTTTTGTTAATATTTAATATTTGTTAAAAATTTGCAAATATCACATCTCAAAATTAAACAGCAATATATATTATTAATAATTCATCTGAATAACTAAAAACATTATCCAGAAATTGCTTAATGAAGATTTCTGCCTTGTAAATACTCAGATACTTCAGAAGTCTCAGATAAATGGCCTTTTAAATTTTTTTTACCAAAGTGTTCTTGGTTCAAAATTTTCCTTCTCTGAGAGTTTTTAAATGTGCTGTTCTATTGCATTTTTTATCTAATTAACATTGATAACTTGGGGTTATTCTGATTTAATACTGCATTATGCCTGGTTCATCTACTTATAGCTATAAAATCATAGTTTAGCATATTTGGAAAAAACAAATGATGAATAGACACTGATCTTCCAATGGTCATTTTAATTGAATTACTTTTTTAATTTAATTAAATTTTTAATTTAATGAAAATTTTTATTGTTGATTTACAATGTGTGTCAATTTCTGCTGTACAGTAAAGTGATGCAGTTATACATATATACATTCCTTTCCTCACTCAAAGATGTTAAAAAAGACATCAAAATCAAAATGTGGAGAAGGAAAGTAAAATCTAGATTCTTTTTTCTAGAATGTTTTTGAGCCTGTTGACTGTCAGGCTAAAGCAAGCAAATATAGGAAGGGGTTAGCTTTACTGAATTGATTTCAGTGAGAGTTTAATTGCAAAATCAGAATTTATTCTACCAAGTGAAATTTATAATGTATTTACATATAAATTACATGATTATTGTTCTATTTCCATAATATTTTCTTTTGTTCCATATTAGAGTTTCATGTTTGTTTCTTTATTTTTAATAAATAAATAGTTGATTTACAATTTCTGCTGTACAGCAGTGGGACCCAGTCATTCATATATATATATATAGAGAGAGAGAGAGAGAGAGATACATTGTTTTTCTCATATAGTCCCTCATCATATTCCATATCAAGAGAATGGACACAATTCCCTGTGCTATAGAGTAGGACCTCATTGCCCATCAATTCTATATGTAATAGTTTGCATCTACTAACCCCAAACTCCCAGAGCATCCCATCCCCACCTTCCACTTGTCAACCACAAGTCTATTCTCCATGATTCTGAGTTTTTCTGTTCTGTAGATAGGCTTATTTGTGCCATGTTTTAGATTCCATATATAAGTGATATCATATTGTGTTTGTTGTTCTCTATCTAACTTACTTCACTTTGTATGAGAATATCTAGTTGCATCTATGTTGCTGGATTATTTTGTTCTTTTTTTTATGGCTGAGTATTATCCATTGTGTATATGTGCCACATCTTCTTAATCCATTCATCTATTGATGGACATTTAGGTTGTTTCCATGTCTTGGCTATTGTGAATAGTGCTGCTATGAACATGCAGGTGCATGTATCTTTTTAAATTGTAGTTTTGTCTGGATATATGCTCAGGAGTGGAAATTGCTGGATCATATGCTACTTCTATGTTCAGTTGTCTGAGGAACTGGTTGTAGTGGTTGTACCAATTTATATTCCCACAAACAGGGAAGGAAGTTTCCCTTTTCTCCAGATCCTCTCCAGCATTTGGTATTTGTAGACTTACTTGTTAATGATAGGCATTCTGATGGGTGTGAGGTGGTACCACATTTTAATTTTCATTTGCCTTTCTCTAATAGTGATGTTGAGCATTTTTTTCTTGTGCCTGCTTGCCATCTCTACATCTTCTTTGGAGAAATGTCTGTTTAGGTTTTCTGCCCATTTTTCAACTGGGATGCTTTTTTTTGTTTTTTGTTTTTGTTTTTTTTTGTTTTTGAGTTGTATGGGTTGTTTGTATATTTTGGAGATTTAGCCCCTTGTTGGTTGCATCATTTACAATTTTATTCTCCCATTTTTGTAGGTTGCCTTTTCATTATTTTATGGTTTCCTTTGCTGTGCAGAAGCTTGTAAGTTTTATTAAGTCCCATTGGTTTATTTTTGTTTTTATTTCTATTGCTTTAAGAGGCTGACCTAAGACTGACCGGTTTATGTCACATGATGTTTTGCCTGTATTCTCTTCTAGGAGTTACATGGTGTCTTGTCTTATGTTTAAGTCCTCAAGTCATTTTGAGTTTGTTTCGGGGCATGGTGTGTGGATGCTTTCTAATTTCATTAGTTTACATGTAGCTGTCTAGTGTTCCCAGCATCACTCACTGAAGAGACTGTCTTTTCCCCATTTTATATTCTTGCCTCCTTTGTTGAAAAATAATTGACTATAGGTGTCTAGGTTTATTTCTAGGCTCTCTATTCTGTTCGATTGGTCCCTATATCTGTTTTGGTACCAGTGCCACATTTGTAATATTGTTTGAAGTCTGGGATGGTTTTGACTCATGTTCCACGCCACTTGCCAGGGTTGCTTTGGCAATTCTGGGTCTTTTATGATTCCATATAAATTTTTGAATTGTCTATTCTAGTTTTGAGAAAAATGTCATGGGTAATTCAGTAGGGATTGCATTAACTCTGTAGATTGTTGTGGGTAGTATGGCCATTTTTAACAATATTAAGTCTTCTAATCCAGAAACAGGGGTATCTTTCCATTTTTTTGAATCCTCTTTCATTTCCTTTATTAATGTTTTATAGTTCTCAGCCTTTAAGTCTTTCACCTGCTTGGTAAGTTTTGTTGCTAGGTATTTAATATTTGGGGGTTCAATTTTAAAAGGTATTGTATTTTTATATCCCTTTTCTAATATTTCATTATTAGTATATGGAAATGCAACTGATTCTTTGTTTTTTATTTTTTGCTTTTTAGGACCCCACCCACGGCATATGGAGGTTCTCAGGCTAGGGATCCAATCAGAGCTACAGCTGCTGGCCTACTCCATAGCCACAGCAACATGGGATCTGTGACCTACACCACAGCTCATGGCAATGCTGGATCCTTAACCCACTGAGCAAGGCCAGGGACAGAACCCACAACGTCATGGTTCCTAATTGGATTCACTTCCACTGCACCAGACAGGAACTCACTACAACTGATTTCTGAATGTTAATCTTGTTTTCTACTATTTTGTTGAATTCATTGATAAGTTCAAGTAGTTTTTGTGTGAAGTCCTTAGGGATTTCTATATATAGTGTGTCATCTGCATATAGTGACAATTTTACCTCTTCTCTTCCAATTTGGACCTTTATTTCCTTTGTTTGTCTGATTGCTGTGCCTAGGACTTCTAATACTATGTTGAATAATAAAAGTGATGAGAGTGAGCATCCTTGTCTTGTTCCAGATTTTAGCAGGAAGGCATCAACTTTTCTCCATTAAATGTTATATTGGCTGTGGGTTTGTCATAAGCGGCTTTCATTATGTTAAGATATGTTTCCTATAGGAGTTCCTGTTGTGGCTCAGTCGGTGAAGAACCTGACTAGAATCCATGAGGATGCAGGTTTGATCCCTCACCTCTCTCAGTGACTTATGGATCTGGCATTGCCATGAGCTTTGGTGCAGGTCACAGATGCAGCTTGTATCTTGTGTTGCTGTGGCCATGGCATTATCTGGCAGCTGCAGCTGTTTTGACCCTTAGCCTGGGAGCTTCCACATGCCACATGTGTGGCCAAAAAGTAAAAAAAAAAAAAGGGGGGTATTTTTCCTCTATACCCACTTTGGTGAGAGTTTTTATCATAAATGGATATTGAATTTTGTCATGTGCTTTTTCTGCATCTATTGAGGTGATTATGTCGTTATTGACTTTTCTTTTGTTAATGTGGTATATGAAATTGACTTGTACATCTTGAACCTCCCTTGTGAATTTGAGATGAAACCAACTTGGTCATGGTATATGAAATTTTTTATGTGTTGTTGGATTCAGTTGGCTAAAATTTTGTTGAGGATTTATGCATCTATATTCATCAAAGATATCAGTCTAGAATTGTCTTTTTTGGTAGTATCTCTATCTGGTTTTGGTTTTGGTATTAGGTTGAGGGTGGCTTCATAGAATGTCTTTGGGAGTGCTCCTTCTTCAATCTTTTGGAAAAGTTTAAGAAGGATCAGTTTAAGTTTTTCTATGTTTGTTTGGTAGTATTTACCTGTGAAGCCATGTGGTCCTGGCCTTTTGTTTGTAGGGAATGTTTGTATTACATATTCAATTTCACTTCTAGTGATTGGTCTATTCATATGATCTATTTCTTGATTCAGTTTTGGTGGTCTGTGTGTGTCTAGAAAGTTGTCCATTTCTTGTAGGTTGTCAAATTTGTTTGCATATGATTTTTCATAATGTTCTCTTGGTTTTATGTGTTTCTGAACTATCAGTTGTGATTTCTCCTTTTTCATTTCTTATTTTATTTGGGTTCTCTCTCTCCATGGTGAGTCTGGCCAGAGGTTTGTCAATTTTGTTTACCCTTTCATAGAACCAGCTCTTGGATTTATTTATATTTTTTCTCTCTTTTAATAATCATAAAAGATTTCTCTCTGACCTTTATGATTTCCATCCTTCTACTGAATTTAATGTTTTGTTTGTTCTTCTTTTTCTAAGTTTTTTTTTAGGTTACAGGTTAGGTTCTTAATTTGAGATTTTTCTTCTTATTTGAGGAAGGCATTTATTGCTATTAACTTCTGTCTATGTACTGCTTTTGCAGCATCACATATATTAATATGGTTATGTTTTCACTGTAATTTGTTTTGAGGCATCCTTTAATTTCCTTTTTGATTTCCTCATTGACCCATTGGTTTTTTAGTAGTATGTTGTTTAGTCTCTATGTAGTCAGTTTTTTCTCATTTTTTCCCCTGTGGATAATTTCTAATTTCATGCCATTATGATCAGGAAGATTCTTGAAATAATTTCTGTACTCTTAAACTTGTTGAGGTTAGGTTTGTATGCTAACATGTGGTCAATCCTAGAGAATGTTCCCTTTGTACGTGAAAGAATGAATATTCTATATTTTTTTGGATGTAATATCCTGAAAATATCAAATTAAGTCTAATTTTTCTATTGTGTCATTTAGTATCTCTGTTGCCTTGTTGATTTTCTGTCTAGAGGACCTTTCTATTGATGTGAGTGGGTTATTAATGTCTCCTACTATTACTGTATTAACATCAATTTTTCCTTTGATGTCTATTAGTATCTATTTTATGTATTTGGGCACTCCTATATTATGGATATATATATATATATATCCATAATATAGATATATATATATAAAGATAAGGAGAGGAGATTATATATATATATATATATATATATATATATATATATATATATAAGATAAGGAGAGGATATATATATATATATAGACCAGTGTAATATACTCTTCTTGGGTTGATCCTTTTATCATTAAGTAGTGTACTTTATTTTTTCTCATGGCCTTTGTATTAAAGTCTATTTTGTCTGATATGATTAGTGCAACTCCTGCTTTCCTATCATTTCCATTTGCATGATATATATTTCCATGCCCTCACCTTCAGTTTATATATGCCCTTTGCCCTATGATGGGTCTCTTTTAGGCATCATGTTGTAGGTTCATGTTTCTTTATCAGTCTGCCACTCTATGTCTTTTGACTAGAGCATTCAGTCTATTGACATTTAAGGTAATTATTGATAAAATAGTGTTTATGGCCATTTTAAACCTTGCTTTCCTGTAGATTCTGTATTTGTCCTTTATTTCTTTCTTATTTTGGTTAGATTATATCCTTTTATTTTATGCTTGTGTCTTCTTTTTGTTTTTTGGGACTGTATTATTAATTTTTGATTTGTTGTTACCCTTTTTTTTCAAATATGTTAATCTCCTCCTGTATATGCTTGCTTTTACCTGATAGTCGTATAGGCTCAAACACATTCTAAAAAAAAGAATCTAGATTTCTTTACTCTTCCCCACAATTTATGATTTTGATGTCCTTTTTTGAATCTTTATCTTTTTGTTCTTTCTTGTGTGTTTTTCATCACTTTCACAAATAGTTTTTTTTTTTTTCCTTTTGATCTGTATACTGGATTATTTAAGTGATTACTTTCCAGTTGGGATTTCATCAATTCTATATCCTCTTATTTCTTTTCCATTTAGCAGAGACCTTTCAATATTTCTTTTAGAATGGGTTTAGTATTGCTATATTCTTTTAGTTTTGTTTTTTTAAGAAATTCTTTAATTCTCCTCCTGTTTTAAATGATATTTTGCTGGGTAAAGTATTCTAGGCTGCAAATTTTATTTGTCCCTTTTAGAACTTTGAATATATCTTGTCACTCTCTTCTGGCCTGTAGAATTTCTATAGAGAAATCAGCTGATACTCTTATGGAGTTTCCGTCATAATTAACTCATTGTTTTTCTCTTAATACTTTTAAAATCCTCTCCTTATCTTTATCTTTTGCCTTTTTGTCTTATAATATGTTTTGGTGTAAGTCTGCTTGGGTTCAACTTCTTTGGGGCCCTCTGTCCTTCCTATATCTGAATATCTGTTTCCTTCTTTAGATGTGGAAAGTTTTCAGTCATAATTTCTTCAAATATATTTTCAATCTAGTTTTCTTTTTCTTCTCATTCTGGAATCCTTATTAGGTGTAGAATGGCCCACTTTATATTATCCCATAGATGTCTTATATTGCTTTCATTAGTTTTCATTTGGTTTTCTATCTGCTGTCCTGATTGGGTGATTTCCATTATTCTATGTTCCAAGTCACTTACTTATTCCTCTACATTATTCATTCTACTATTCAATGCCTATAACTGAGCTCTTGTCTCTGCAAATGTACTTTATAGTTTTTCTTGTCTCCTCCTTATAATTTCTACCTTTTTAAAGTAATCTGCATTACTATTGATATCCATTCTTAAATCCTTCAGTATTTGTATTACATCCTTTTTAAACTCAGTGTTTGTTAGACTGCAGAGGTCTGTTTCTATTGTTTACTCCTTCAAGGGAATTCCCCTGTTCTTTTAACCGGGAATGATTTCTGTGCTTCTTCATTTTGTTTATGTTTTATTATTCTGTGAGTTTAGGGTAAACAATTATCTACTATAGTCTTGGAGGGCTATTTCTATGTAGGAGCATCCCTGGGTAGCTTGTGAGGGCTTACTATTTTTGTTTAGAGTGAGGGCCACTTTTGGATGCTTGCTCTTTCCCCAGTGTGTGCAGGCTGTTTTCCCCTTTATAGTGAGTGTGCAGGTGTAACACTTGATGCTTTTTGCAGGGTGCTGGTCCGTGGCAGTGACCCTCAAGGAGGTGGGAGTGGTGCCCAGAGCATTTGGCTGTGGCAGAGTCCAAGTGTGCATTCCCGGGGGGGTGAGGGCAATGGGTGGTGCTCAGTTACAGGGCCTTCTGTTGCAACAACCCCTGAGGTGACTGATGCCACAGGAAGTGTGCCTATTCATGTGATCTTTAGTAGTGTTCAGAAGTCCAATTTGGCTGAAGCAGTTTGCACCCAGCCCTTTAGCTCATGCAAGATGTGCCCTGCTACTGGAAAGCCTCTGTGTACACAGAGATGTTCTTATGGTGGTCCCACACCTCTTCTTTTGCTCTCACAACAGTGGAACCTTGTTTCTTCTGTGGGCCCAGGCCTCTTCCAGCAGTCACTTGGCTGTGTGGCTTTGATCCTCAATCCTTGGTACACTGCTCCCTAGCCTCCTCAGGCTGTTTCCACAAAGCCAATCTTAGTTGTCTCTCCCAAACTGCTGAACTGACCTCCAAAGCTAGAGTCTCAATGCCTAGTCCCTGCCCCAGTGTCTCAGACTGTCGAGTCCTGGGTGGCTCTACCAGTAATCTGTGCCACTCTCTCATTGCTTTACCCTCCTCTGATGGGCTTCTGCCCTTTTTCTGATATTTAGAGGCTCCCCCTCTGTCCTGTATAATCTCTCATTTTAGATGGCCTCCCAGGGTACAGATCCCTTTCCTCTATCACAGCTCTCACTTAGAATTTCTTGGCCCATCCTGATTCCCTTTTTTCCTTTTCTCTCTTATTTCTCCTTCTGTTTACCCAGTTTTGTGGAGGATTTTCTGTCCTTTTTGGAGTTCTGAGGTCTTCTGCCAGTAGATGTTCTGAGTGAATCATTCTACACGTAGATGGCTTTTTTTGGTGTTTGTGGGAGAAGAAGAGTACCATGTCTTACTCCTCCACCATCTTGATCCTGCCTCCTATTTCTTACATCTAATATATACTATGATAGAACTTTTATATATGGATAGTATATATATGTTGATTGAATTCTATTTCAATTCTGTATTTTACCACTACCAAGAATTAGTCTATTAATTTATTGTTCTATTACCATATTTTTTGGCTTGAACTATGCATCTGTGTATTCAAATTTAGGCACTTTTTTTCCCTTCAGTATTCATTGAGAACAGAATTAACATTAGAAACTGTATTATCCTATTTTGAGGAGATACATTTATCTCCAAAAACATACTTTTTTATTTTTAATAAATTTTATTGGAATATAGGTAATTTACAATGTTGTGTTAATTTCAGGTATACAACAAGGTGACTCAGCCATGCATGTATGGATATATATACATGTATATATACATGTGTTCTTTTTCAGATTTTTTCCCTATTTAGTCTATCACAGATTTTTTTTTTGTCTTTTTGCTATTTGGGCCACTCCCGTGGCATATGGAGGTTCCCAGGCTAGGGGTCGAATTGGAGCTGTAGTCGCTGGCCTACGCCACAGCCACAGCAATGTGGGATCCGAGCCGCGTCTACACCATAGCTCACAGCAACGCTGGATCATTAACCCACCGAGCAAGGGCAGGGACTGAACCTGCAACTTCATGGTTCCTAGTCAGATTCGTTAACCACTGTGCCACGACGGGAACTCCTATCACAGATTATTGAGTAGGTTACCCTGTGCTATTGGGTACGTCTTGTTACTCATTAGTTCCATATATAGTAGTTTGTATATATTAATCCCAACCTCCCATTTTATCCATTCTCCCCAATGTTTCCACTTGGGTAACAATAAATTTGGTTTCAAAATCTTTGTTTCTATTTTGTGAATAAGTTACTTTTTACATCTTTTATTAGATTCCACATATTAGTTATTTAATATTTGTCTTTGACTTATTTCATTGAGTATGAAAACCCCTAGGTCCATCCATGTTGCTGCAAAATGGCATCATTTTGTTATTTTTTATGGCTGAGTAATATTCCATTATATATGTACCACACCTTCTTTAACCAATCCTATGTTGATTGGCATTTAGGTTATTTCCATGTCTTGGCTTTTGTGAATAAGGCTGCTATGAAAACACAGGTTTATCTTTTTGGATATAGTTTTTTTCTGGATATATGCCCAGAAGTTGGATTGCTGGATTATATGGTATTCTCTATTCTGTTTTCTGAGGAACCGCCATACTGTTTTCCATAGTAGTTGTACCAGTTTACAAGGAAGGTTCTCTTTTTTCTACAACCTCTCCAGCAATTTATTATTCATAGATTTATTATTGATGGTCATTCTGACTGATGTGAGGTGGTACCTCATTGTAGTTTTGATTCACATTTATTTAAGAATTAGTGATATTGAGCATCTTGGCCATCTGTCTGTCTTATTTGGAAAGATGTCTATTTAGATCTAATAACTTTTTGATTAGGTTAGGTTTTTTTTGGATATAAAGCTGACTGAGATATTTGTGTATTTCGGAGATTAATCCCTTTTCGGTCACTTTTTTTGCAGATTTTTTTCCTGTTTAGTGGGTTTTCTTTTCAATTTTTAATGATTTCTTTTGTTATGCAAAAGTTGTAAGTTTGATTAGGTCCCATTTGTTTATTTCCTAATTTTTATTACTCTGGGAATTATATCCAAGAAATATTGCAGTGATTCATGTCCAAAGACACAATTTTCAAAAACATTTTTCATCTGGGTATATAGTATTTAGATTTGTCTTATTTTTAAAATTGTTCTTCAATAATATGTCTTTGGGGTTTTTTTAATTTGATTTCTATTTTATATTGGAGTATAATTGATTTACTATTTTGTATTAGTTTCAGGTGTTCAAAAAAGTAATAGAGTTATGCATATGCATATATCCATTCTCTTTCAGATTCCTTTCCCATATTAGTTATTATAGAATATTAAGTATTTTGTCTGTGTTATAAAGTAATTCCTTGTTATTTATCTACTTTATATATAGTGTATATGTTAATCCCAAACACCTAATTCCCCCCCTCCCTTTTCCCTATGCTAATCATAAATTAGTTTTCAAAAGCAATGAGTCTGTTTATTTTTTTGTAATTATGCTAATTTGTATCTTTTTTTTAGATGCCACATATTAGTGGTCTAATTTGATATTTGTCTTTCTCTGTCTATCTTCACTTAATAAGATAATCTTTATGTCCATACATTTTGCTAAAAATACCATTATTTTGTTACTTTTCATGTCCAAGTAATATTCTTTTGTATATATGTACCACATCTTCTTTGTCCATTTCTCTGTCTATCGACAATTAGGTTGCTTCCATATCTTGGTTATTGCGAATAATACTACTATGAACATTTGGATGTTTGAGTTATGTTTTTCTCCAGAAATATGTCTAGGAGTGGGATCGCTGTATCCTATGGTATTTCTATTTTTAATTTTTTAATACTGTATTTTTAGTTTTTTAATACTGTTCTCCATAATGGTTGCACCAGCTTACATTCCCATCACCTGTGTAGGAGGGTTCCCTTTTCTCCATTCCTTTTCCAGTTTTTATCATTTGTAGACTTTTTGATGATGGCCATTCTGACTGATGTTATGTGATACCTCACACACCACTAAAGATAATCATCAAATTACATGAGAAGAGAAGAGGAAGGGAAGAAAAAAGACCTACAAAAACAAATCCAAAACAATTAAAATGGCAATGAAAACATACATATAAATATTTACCTTAAATGTAAATGGATTAAATGCTTAATCTAAAAGATATAGACTGGATAAATGGATATAAAAACAAGACCTGAATATATGCTCTCTATAAGAGATCAACTTCAGATGAAAGAATTAAGAAATAAAGGGAGAGGATGGGAAAACAGGAAATGAGACTGAAAATGAGGGGATGGAAAAATTATTCTGTGCAAATAGGAATCAAAAGAAAGCTGGGGTAGTAATGCTCCTATCAGATAAAATCTACTTTAAAATAAAGACTGTTAGAAGAAATAAAGAAGGATACTACCTAATAATTAAGGGATCAATCCAAGAAGAAGATACAGTAGTTGTAAATATATGTGAACCAAACAGAGGAGCACCTCAGTATATAAGGCAAATGCTAACAGCCATAAAAGGAGAAATTGACAGTGACACAGTAATAGTGGATGATTTTAACATTCCATTTACATCAATGGAAAGATTGTCCAGACAGAAAATCAATAAGGAAACAACTGCCCTAAATGATACATTACACCAGATGAACTTAATTGGTATTTACTGAACATTCCATTCAAAAGCACTATAATACACATTCTTCTCAAGTGCACATGGAACATTCTCTTGAATAGTTGATATGCAGGGCCACAAATCAAGAATTGGTAAATTTAAGAAAATTAAAATCATCAGGAGTTCCTGTTATGGCTCAGAGGTAATGAACTTGACCAGTAACCATGAGGATGCAGGTTTGATCCCTGGCCTCGCTTAGTGGGTTAAGGATCTAGCATTGCCGTGAGGTGTGGTGTGGTCACAGACATGGCTCAGATCACGTGTTGCTATGGCCTTGGTGTAGACCAGCAGCTGCAGCTCTGATTCAATCCCTAGCCTGGGAACTTCATACATAGGAAAAAGCAAAATAAATTAATAAATTAAATTAAAATCACATTAAGCATCTTTTCCAATAATAAAATAAATTAATAAATTAAAATCACATTAAGCATCTTTTCCAATCACAACAAAACAAAAGCATCTTTTGATCTGAAGTGGCTCTCTTATGAAAACAAAAACCACCTACAAGAAAAAAAAATTGTAAAAAGCACAAACACAATGATGTGGAGACTAAACAATATTTTTAAAACAACCAATGGATCACTGAGGAAATCAAAATATACCTAGAGGCAAATGAAAATAAAAACACAATGATCCAAAATCTATGGGACACAGCAAAAGCAGTTATAAGGGAGAAGTTTATAGCAATATAATCATACCTCAGGAAACAAGGAAAATTTCAAACTACCTAACATTACCCCTTTCATTTTAACTAATTTACTGAAATAGTTGAAAAATCAGTTAGATGATCATTTTTGCATGTTTATAGAAGAGAAAGACTTTAAGAAAACTGTTTGTTTGGTTAACATGCTCCAATGCTAGGTTTTTGTTATTTACTTCATGTTAAATAAAATACTAAGAAATAATTAGTAGAGAAGTTCTACCAGGTGGTTCTTACAGTATTTCCAAGACAACAGTGTAGAGTTAGAGGAAGGGGATTAGGAAAGAAGGGAAGACCTAGTATGTGAGCTTGACCATTTTTATTTCACTTTTATCGAAAGTGGGTATCTGGATACGGAAATGTTAAGCAGAGTTTTTACCAAACTTATGAGACTGATAAACCAAAATAGAAGGTAAGGGCAAATCAAGGAGGCAGGATTCAATTCAACATTGCAGTCTTCTCTTTGGAATATCAAATGGGGCTGTTCTAGAACAAAGAATAAGTAAAACTAGACCAGTATTAACTAACCCAGCTTTCAACCATCTAAACTTCTAATTTGATTATAATGATCCCAGATTCATGGAACTTTTCTGCTAGCTTAATGGCAGAAGCAAAATTGTAATATTCCCTGGAGAAAATGTCATCACCCAGATACTCAAATTTTCTTTACATTTATTTTGTGCACAGTGCTTGTGATCCAGTATGAAATAACTAGTCATAATAGAAGAAAAGTAAAGATGGAAGACATAGAGAGGAGGGGAGAAAGAAAACAGACAATAAAAATAGCTCCTCAGGAGAGTCAAGTGATAAAATTATCAAACAAGCTATGAAATCAGTGTGATTAAATATGGAAGGACCCAAAAGACAGGATGGAAATTTTTACCATACAATTTGGAATTCTACAAAGAGAAACAGTTTGAAGTTCTGTTTGAATAAAAAGATAATAACTAAAATTAAGAACTTCATTGATTAATTTAACAGCAAATTTGAGATGAAATAGTAATTGGAGAGCTGTAAGATAATTCAGTATGATCTATCTTGGTCTAGTGAGACAAAGGGAAAACACAGAAAAGATAAAAATACAAATAGAATCTTCAGCAAAAAGGGCAAGCATAGGCGTAATTTAAGTGCTGTATAGGTGAGCGTTACTAGGATTAAAGACATGAAGAGATAATAGCTGATAATTTCCCAAAGTAATGAAACCCACCAGCCATAATTCAAGAAGCACACACATGCATGTATACACACACAAAGCCAGTCAAAATAAGTAAAAAGAATATTGCCTCTGGTTTATCTTTTTAAGACATCAGAGAATGGCAGCTTAAAATAAAAATCCAAGCAAGAATATCTCAAATACTTCTTAAGCCTGTAAGTCCTTAGCGTAATAGTTTATCTCAGAACATTTTTAAAAAATTGAATTCTTCTATCAGTCTCATCATTGGTAGAGATAAGGGGAAAAAATTTACAGATATAATTTTTTGCAAGTAGCATATAATTATTTCCCTTTCATTTACAATAATTATTAGCTGTGATGAAAAATCTTTCTTTTAAATTTTATTTTCTTAAAATTTAATTTTAATATATTAAAAGACAAAGAGTATTTACTTTCAACTAAGAATCTACTACATTTATATAATTTTCTTTTTGGACACATGATATCCTGCTATACCTATTTCTTGGTTTCAGAAACGTATTTTGAAAGCCTCTTACTGGCTTTTAAGCAAGTTGCTATACTAGAATAAAACTCATTAAAATGAGTCAAATGATAAGTATATATCATTTCAAGGATCCCTAACAGATAGACATGCATTATAGTCACAATTTTGAAAAATGCGCTGTCCTTTGTTCATATTCTGAAAGGATTCTTTTGTTCCACCATTCACTGCTAGTTTCGACAGCTAAGTTCAGTATACTCATTTTTTTAAGTCAGAAAATAAAGTGGGGTGTACACATCCAACAGAGACAGGATGGTAGGAATTTGCAATTATCTGTTTAATATTTTTAAGGTAAAATCAAATCTGAGTATTAAAGTCAAGATGTATGTGAAAGATATGTACCATTCAGAGTGTATTTTTAAACATTTTTTCTTCTTACTTGATGATGATTTACTAACATCAGTTTTAATATGTATGTTGCTCCCTTACTACATGCTCTATATATCCTGGAAAATAAGGGCCCCTTAGTGAAAAATAAGGATGGAAATAGTGATCCCACAGGAAAAACTTCTGGTTTGCTCAGATATTAAAAGTGACATGGGGATATATAGGATTATTTTCAAATATTTTAAAATACATGTAATTTGATAAACTTTTAAATAATTAAAATCCAAATAGTAACTATCCTGGGCGTCACATGAGCAAATATATAAGGGTCAAGTGGTATGAGGACACCCTTGATTTTCTAAATAAATCAGACATTCAGATTCCTATAGGAAGTCTTCTGACATGTATGTCTCCAAATGACAGCCAATATTTTATGACTAGTGTTTTGGGGGTATATATGTTTTTAATTCTGCTATCTTGGTGGATTCTCATAATACTCTGATAAATCAGGCAAAGGATCAGAACCCAAAGCCTAATAGAATACAGTAGTTTAGCAATAATTCTTGATGCCCCAATTCTGTTAACAGCTTTCTCATTTGATACAGTAATTTGGCATTACTGATTAAAGAGTCCTTTGATTTTCTCTACTTTGTTTAAAACATTCAGCAGGGATGTTGTTGTTTATTTCCCTTTGCAACAGGTGTTTGTCCTTCATGCTCAGTAGTTATTCAGTTAAACTGTCAGGATATGTTTCACACTCCCCAAAATCTGACATCTTAGACCAGAGTGTATGCAACCTTTCTAAAAGTTTGGAGTTTGCACTGTAGGTTGAAATTTCTTTATCCAAAAAATCTTCTAATCTCTACTTATTAGATGGCACTAAATAAATCCTTAAAGAGGCTGTTGTTATAAGAAAAATCAAAGACTTAGTTCTAATTATAAACAGATTTAAAACTCAGTTTCAATAAGGACTGAAAGCAAAGGATGTTAAATTTTGCTTTGTAAGCTCTTCCAGGAATGAATTGCACTGGCCTATTGAAATGGCTACTAGTCATCATTTTCAAAGGCATTCAGTGGTTGTACTAGATCTAAATCATAACTTACATGTGCATTGATACTTGGTAGCTGTATTAAAGCCTGAGTCAGCACTGGCCATGGCTGAGCAAGATCAGTTTATTTGGTGGCTTCCACCCAACTGGAAAAGGGTTGCAGCTTTCACTGTGACTATGACAAACCACTCTGTCTTGTACCCTGATAGAGGACAATTTTTGAACTTACTTTATTATTGAGTTTTTGGTGATAGTTATAGATGAACTCCTAAGAGATTTGAATTAAGTTGGGAATTTAAATATGGCTTTTAAGAATTAAAAAAAAAAACTTTAGAATTTTGAATTTGAATGCAATTCATAAATAATAAAGCCTAATTCCTTATTTTAAAGATAGGACAAACAGGCACACAGCAGGACAACTGCTTCAGGCCATATAGCTTATTAGCAGTCAAGCTGTAATGAGAATACAGGGCTCCAAAATATAAGACAGGTTTGAGTTTGTGTGTTTTGCTACTATGTGCCAGGATTTAATATTTAGCCATACTCATACAAAAGGAAAGAACAGGAAAGGTAGGAAGCCAAACTTGGAAATAATGCTGATACTCTGTTAGCTTAAAATTTAAAAGCTACGTGTTTTACATTTTCCTGAAAAGCATCTGAAACAATCAACAATTCTACTAAAGAGACAAAAAGCACAGAATTTAGAATCAATCACAATAACTTTTCATAAGAAAGGATTCCTTCTTAAGAGATATTTATTGTAATCCATCTCTTCTGGGAGTTCCCATTGTGGCTCAGCAGATTAAGAACCCAACTATATCCATGAGGATGCGGGTTTGATCCCTGACCTTGCTCAGTGGGTTAAGGATCAGTTATTGCCGCAAGCTACAATGTAGGTTACAGCCACGGCTCAGATCCTGCATTGCTGTGGCTGTGGTGTAGACTAGTGGTTGACTCTCCAATTGGACGCTTAGTGTGGAAACTTACGTATGCCACAGGCATAGCCCTTAAAAGAAAAAAAAATCCATCTCTTTTGTATTCAGTCTACTCTTCTATGTGATGTGGATGTAAATAGTACTGATAAGAAGCTTATTAGGGGAAACAAAAAAAGTGCAAAATAATTCTTCCAATAAGTGTTGATTAGGTTCAGGATGAAGTGATATTGCTTTTGATTAATATATCCAAAAATGATATTAAAGAAAAATTAGGAAGAGTAAAGTGGAACAAATTTTGAAAGGAAGGTGGTGAGTTTAGTTTTGAATCCTCTAAGTTTAAGAAGACACCGGTCAGGTGGACTTTATTGATAGAAAATAATATATGGATATTGAGGGGGGAGTGTCCTCCAAAATAGGATATTAGAAACAAAGGGAATGGGAATTGGCAAAAGGAGTAAGAATTTCAGGAAGTCCTGTATATATGGAGAAGATGAAAAAGATGCTCCAATGAAGGAACAAGTTAGGATGTAGTCTGAGTGTCATTATAAGTAAACCAGTAATGGCTGAATGATGAAAATAATCGAAGAGAAGTCCTGGGTGATGTTGGAAGCCATGAGAAACTGCTGTTTCTTCAAGCTCTGAACCCAAAGCTCTGACCTGGGAAGACAGATTCATCTGAATGTCATACCAAGCTTGAGGATGTTATAGAACTTGAAAGTATTCAAGAGCAAAGGTACAACATTTAGTATATTATAAATAACTGCTTGCTTTAAAAATATTATATGTATTCCTTATAATTTAAAGTAAATAATTTGAGAGATGAAATATCTGTCAAACAAGCTATAAATATGTATCATTTTGATATGTTACATCATTTAATATGGAAAAAAGCCTTTTGCTAGATTTTGTTGACTGAATTATATGATGCTTGTCAAACTGAGTCCATCACTAGTTCAGATAAATGTATGTTACAGACAAGCAAAATATGTTTGATATGTGAATTAAATTTCAAGATAAGTCCCCTAGCTAATCCATTACTCCTCACAAACAATTTTACCACTCCTAAGCACCCTTCTCTGATATGAATCCCTATTAATGGGCAGCTATTCTCTTCATGCAAAAATTATATTACATTATTTTTTTTCTAAAATGGAAATCATGTCTTCCAAATAAAACATAACATTAAAAATTTCACACAGTTGTATTTGATAAAATTACGCATTTGGTTTCCAATGACACATTCATTTTTTTTCTCATTACTTGAATGAATTAAAAACATTCTTTATCCTTCATTAGCATTACATGAGGTAATTTTCTGAGACAGTATTTATGAGCAGTATTTTCTAACAAGTATAAAATTGTTTTAAGTTAAAACTCCATTCAAGAATAGAGACTTTTATATTGTAATCGCTTGATTTCATTGAAGTGTTAAGCAATTTGAAAGAATAGAAAGCAACTGCTTTGATGAACAATATTAAGATTATTCTATCATCTTTAACATTTTCTGGTTAAAAATATTGATAAAGTTACTTTATAGAATATAAAATCCATGTCACAAGTCAATAATAAATAAATGTTACCTGATTTTTAGAATACAAGATAAAAAAGAAAACTGTTCAAGATTGTTTTCACCACACACACACAAATACACACATACACTCCCCTATACCCCTATCCTTAAATCACATGCATTATAAGACTTGTAGCTTTCCTAAAAAGTAAGGATTTGTACCCCCAATTCCAATTGCTTAATTAACTGGAAATACAGTGAAATCTCTCTGATACAACTCTATTAATTTTTTTGTAATATCTGTATTTAAAATTGAGATGACACAAAGTTAATGCAATTTTTCATAAACCATTTTTTTCCCCTTTATATCATGAATCCATAAGGATAAAATGATTCCAAAAACAGCATTTGTCTTGAGTTTATCTACTAATCTCAGGCTCCTAGAGACAGGGATTTGTCCAGAAAATATAAAGGCATCAAATAACAAATTCAAGGCTATGAGCGGATTGAAAGTTTGGGTTGGTGCATCCCATGGAGCTAAGAGTCCAGAGCACAAAACCCTCAGTGAGCGGAGCTAGACATTGAGGATGCAGGCACATTACAGTTTTGGCTGTAGGGGGAGCAGGAAAAAAAAAAATTCTGTAAAACTTTTAAATTACAAATTTGCATTTTAGATTTGGTGTTAAGGTCCACTTACCTTTATGGTGTGAAACCCCAAACTACAAAAAAACCGAAACTTCTGATTGGTAGCACTGTCAAGTCCAAGACAGAAACACAGGCAAATACCCTAGAGAATGAAGTAACTTTAATGCAAGGCTCAATACTGTATTTTTTTTTTGCCCTTTTTTTAGGGCCACACCCTAGGCATATGGAGGTTCCCAGGCTAGGGTCGAATCCAAGTTACCGGCCTATGCCACAGCCACAGCAGTGCAGGATCTGAGTGTCTGTGACCTACACCACAGCTCACAGCAACAACGGATCCTTAACCCACTGAGCAAGGCCAGGGATCAGACCCACAACCCACAACCTCGTGATTGCTTTGGATTCATTTCTGCTGCACCATGACAGCAACTCCCTCAATACTGTCTTGATGAGTATACCTTTATAGTGAGACTTTAAAGTCTGTGAGTCCTTCAAATTTTTAAAAATTGTATTGGTCTTACATATAATTTTTTTTCATTTTTTTGTATGTTTTTGTTTGCCCAGTGTCTCTTTTTAAATTACTTATGAATTTTATTACATTTATAAGTGTACAACAATCATCACAACCAAATTTTACAGCATTTCCATGCCAAACCCTCAGTTCATCCCCCCACTCCCCAACCTGTCTTATTTGGAAATCATAAGTTTTTCAAAGTCTGTGAGTCAGTATTTGTTCTGCAAAAAAGTTCATTGTGTCCTTTCTTTAGATTCCACATGTAAGTGATAGCATTTGATGTTGGTGTCTCATTGTCTGACTAACTTCATTTAGCATGATAATTTCTAGGCCCATCCATGTTGCTGCAAATGCTGTTATTTCTTTCAATATCTGAGTAATATTCCATTGTGTATCTGTACCACCTCTTCTTGATCCACTCCTCTGTCGATGGACATTTAGGTTGTTTCCTTGTCTTGGCTATTGCAAATAGTGCTGCAATGAACATCGGAGTACATGTGTCTTTGCGAGTTGTGGTTTTCTCTGGATAGATGCCCAGGAGTGGGATTGCTGGATCAAATGGTAGTTCTATGTTTAGTTTTCTGAGGAATCTCCCTACTGTTTTCCACAGTGGGTTCACCAATTTACATTTCCACCAACAGTGTAATAGGGTTCCTTTTTCTCCACACCCTCTCCAGGACTTACTTGTGGACTTTTTGATGATGGCCATTCTGGCTGGTGTAAGGTAGTACCTCATCATGGTTTTGATTTGCATCTCTCTAATAATGAGTGATGTTGAAGATATTTTCAAGTGTTTTTTGGCCATCTGTATGTCTTCTTTGGAGAACTGTCTGTTTAGATCTTCTGCCCATTTTTGGATGGGGCTGTTTGTCCTTTTGATATTGAGCTGTAGGAGGTGTTTATAAATTTTGGAGATTGATCCCATGTCAGTCACTTCATTTGCAAATATTTTATCGGATTCTGTGGGTTGTCTTTTCGTTTTGTTTAGGGTTTCCTTTGCTGTGCAGAAGCTGTTAAGTTTAATAAGGTCCCATTTGTTTATTTTTGTTTTTACTGTCATTAAGAGGTGGATCTGAGAAGATGTTGCTGTCGTTTATATCAGAGAGTGTTTAGCCTATGTTTTCCTCCAAGAATTTTATAGTATCTGTTGTTATATCAAGGTCTTTAATACATTTTGAGTTTATTTTTGTGTATGGTGTTAGGGAGTGTTCTAATTTCCTTCTTTTCCATGTGGCTGTCCAGTTTTCCCAGCACCACTTATTGAACATGCTGTCTTTTCTCCATTGTATATTCTTGCATCCTTTGTCATAGATTCGTTGGCGGTAGGTGCATAGGTTGAATTCTGGGCTTTCTATCCTGTTCGACTGAACTATATTTCTGTCTTTGTGCCAGTACCATATGGTTTTGATGATTGCTGCTTTGTAGTATAGTCTGAAGTCTGCGAGCCTGATTCCTCCAGCTCCATTTTTCTTTTTCAGGTCTTTTTTTTTGGCTATCCTGGATCTTTTGTGCTTCCAAACAAACTTTAGAATATTTTGTTTGAGTTCAGTGAAAAATGTCCTTGGTAATTTGATAGGGATTGCATTGAATCTGTAGATTGCCTTAGGTAGTATAGTCATTTTGATAATGTTTACTCTTCCAATCCAAGAGCATGGTATATCTTTCCAACTGTTTGTGTCATCTTTGATTTCTTTCGTCAGCATCTCACAGTTTTCAGAGTACAGGTCTTTTGTCTCTTTAGGTAGGTTCACTCCTAGGTAGATTCACTCTTTTGGATGTGATGGTAAACAGGATTGCTTCCTGAATTTTTCTTTCTGATCTTTCATTGTTAGTATATAGAAATGCCATCAATTTCTGTGTATTAATTTTGTATCCTGTGACGTTGCCAAATTCATGGATGAGCTCTTAACAGTTTTATGGTAGAGTCTTTAGGATTCTCTAGATATAGTGTCATGTCAACTGCAAATAGTGATAGTTTTACTTCTTCCTTTCCAATTTGGATTCCTTTTATTTCTTTTACTTCTCTGATTGCTATGGCTAGGACTTCCAAAACTATGTTGAAGAGTAGTGGCAAGAGGGAACATCCTTGTCTTGTTCCTGATCTCAGTGGGAATTCTTTCAGCTTTTCACCACTGAGAATGATGTTAGTTGTGTGTTTGTCATATATGGCCTTTATTATGTTGAGGTGGGTTCCCTCTATGCCCACTTTCTGAAGGATTTTTATCAAAATGGGTATTGGATTTTGTCAAAAGCTTTTTCTGCATCTATTGAGAGGATCATTGGGTTTTATTCTTCAGTTTGTTAATGTGGTGTATCACACTGATTGATTTGTGATTATTGAAGAATCTTTGCATTCCTGAGATAAATACCACTTGATCATGATGTACAGTCCTTTTAATGTATTGTTGGGTTTGGTTTACTAGTATTTTGTTGAGGATTTTTGCATCTATGTTCATCAGTGAAATTGGCCTGTAGTTTTCTTTTTTTTTTTTTTTGTGGTATCTTTGTCTGGTTTTGGTATCAAGGTGATGGTGGCCTGATAGAATGAGTTTGGGAGTGTCCCTTCCTCTGCAATTTTTTTAGTAGTTTCAGAAGGAAAGGTGTTAGCTCTTCTCTGAATGTTTGATAGAATTCACCTGTGAAGCCATCTGGTTCTGGACTTTTGTTTGTTGGAAGTTATTTAATCCCAGTTATAATTTCAGTACTTGTGATTAGGCTGTTCATCTTTTCGATTTCATCTTGGTTTAGTCTTGGAAGATTGTACTTTTTTAAGAATTTGTCCATTTCTTCTAGGTTTTCCGTTTTATTGGTGTATAGTAGTCTCTTATGATCCTTTGTATTTCTGTGATGTCCATTGTTACTTCTCCTTTTTAATTTCTGACTTTATCAATTTGAGACCTCTCTTTTTTCTTGATAAGTTTGGCTAAGGGTTTATCAATTTTGTTGATCTTTTCAAATTACCAGCTTTTCATTTTATTGATCTTTTCTGTGGTTTTCTTTGATTGTATTTCATTGATTTCTGCTCTGATCTTTATGATTTCTTCTACTAACTTTAGGTCGTGTCCATTCTTCTTGCTCAAGCTGCTTTAGATGTAAAGTTAGCTTGTTTATTTGAGCTTTTTCTTGTTTCCTGACATAGGCTTGTATTGCTATAAATTTCCCTCTTTCAACAGCTTTTGCTGCATCCCATAGGTTTTGGAGTGTTGTATCTTTGTTGTCATTTACTTCTAGGTATTTTTACATTTCCTCTTTGATTTCTTCAGTGATCCATTGGTTGTTTAGTAGCATGTTGTTTAGTCTCCACGTATTTGTGTTTTTTGCAGTTTTTTTTCCTTGTTGTTGATTTCCAGTCATATATTGTTGTGGTCAGAAAAGATGCTTGATATGATTTCAGTTTTCTTAAAGTTAACAAGGCTTGATTTTTAGCCCAGGATGCGATTAATCCTAGAGAATGTTCCATGTGCACTTGAGAAGAATGTGTATTCTGTTGCTTTTGGATGGAATGTCCTATAAATATCTATTAAGTCCATCTGGTCTAATGCTTCATTCAGGGCCTGTGTTTCCTTACTGATTTTCTGTCTGGATGATCTGCCCATTGCTGTAAGTGTGATGTTAAAGTCCCCTACTATCGCTGTATTATTGTCGATTTTTCCTTTTAAAGTTGTTAGCAGTTGCCTTATATATTGTGATGATCCTATGTTGGGTGCATAGATATTTAAAATTGTTATATTTTCTTCTTGGATTGATCCTTTAATCATTATGTAGTATCCTTCATTATCTCTTAAAATATTCTTCATTTTAAGGTCTATTTTTCCTGATATGAATATTGCTATTCAAGCTCTCTTTCGATTTCAATTTTCATGGAATATTTTCTTCCATCCTCTCACTTTCAATGTGTATGTGTCCCTAGAAGTGAAGTGGGTCTCTTGAAGACAGAATATATATATGGGTCTTTTTTTTATATCCATTCAGCCAGTCTATGTCTTTTGGTTGTGGCGTTTAGTCCATTAACCTTTAAGGTAATTATTGATATGTTATGTTCTTACTGCCATTTTATTAATTGCTTTGTATTTGTTTTTGTTGCTCTTTTTTTCTTCCCTTCTCTTGTTCTCTCCTCTTCTTGTTTTATGACTATCTTTAGTATTGTATTTGAGTTGATTTTTCTTATTTGTTTGTGTATCAATTGTAGATTTTGGTTTTCAGTTACTCTGAGGTTTTGATATGAGTCTATATATTTACAGGTTAAGTTGTTGATTTCTTAATTGCAAGTGCATCTCTTGTGTCCTGCATTTGTACACTCCTCTTCTCATGATTTCTGATTTTGGTAGCATAATTGTGCTTGGATAATTTTGTATCTTTACTGGTGAGCCTTATCATTTGTGGTAATTTTGTTTCTGGTTGTGACCTTTTCTTTTCTGCCTAGAGAAGTTCCTTTAGTGTTTGTTGTAAAGCTGGTTTAGGGGTGCTGAATTCTCCTAGTGTTTGCTTATCTGTAAAGCTTTTGATTTCTTCTCCAAATCTGAATGGGAGCTTGGTGGGTAGTCAATCTTGGTTGGAAGTTTTTTTTTTTCCTTTCATCACGTTAAGTATATCATGCTACTCCCTTCTGACCTGCAGAGTTTCTGCTGAAGAATCTGCTGATAACCTTATCGGGGTTCCCTTGTATGTTTTTTGTTTCTTTTCCCTAGCTGCTTTCAATATTTTCTCTGTCTTTAATTTTGGTCGGTTTGATTTTAGTGAGTGGTTCCTTTGCCATATTAGGGAAGTTTTCAGCTATTATCTCTTCGAGTATTTTTTCTGTCCCTTTCTCTCTTCTCCTTCTGGCATCCCTGTAATATGGATGTTGGTGCCTTTAACATTGTATCAGAGTTCTTTGAGACTCTCTTCATTTCTTTTCAATCTTTTTTCTCTTTTTTGTTCTGCATCTGTGATTTTCAGTAGCCTCTCCTCCATCTCGCTTATTCATTACTCTCCCAACTGTATTCTGCTGTTGGCTGCTTCTAATGAATTTTTTTATTTCAATTGTTGTATTTTGCATCTCTTCTGGCTTAAGTTTTAATATCTTGTATTGCTTTGCTCAGTGTTTCCTGTAAGTTATCCATCTTTGCCTCTAGTTTATTTCCAATGTCTTGCATCATCTTCAGCATCAATATTCTAAAGTCTTTTTCCTGGAGGCTGAAAATCTCCTGATCACTTAGCTGTTTTTCTGTTTGTTTGTTTTTTCTCCCTTATCTGAGTTATAGTTCTCTGTCTTTTCATTTCTATAGGTTTTTGGTGTGGCAGCCTTTTTGCAGACAATAAAGTTGTAGCCTCTCTTACTTCTGGTGTCTGCCCTCCTTGTGGCTGAAGTTGATATGGGGGCTTGCTGTAGGCTTCCTGATGGAAGGGACTGGTGCCTGCCTACTGGTAGGTGGGGCTGAATCCTATCCCTCTTATAGGTGGGGCTTTTTCTCTAGGTGATATTAGAGGCAGCTGTGAGCTGGGGGGGGGTGGTCTTTAGGTACCCTGTTTACTGAGGAGTGGGGCTGTGATCCCATCTGTATTGTTGTTTGGTGTGGGGCTTTTCAGAGCTCATGAGTTGCACCAGATTTTCCAAAAATAGCCACCTCCAAAGAAACACACACTGATGAATACTCCCAAGAGCTTTGCCTCCAATGCCCTTCCCCCACAACAAGCCACATTCACCCCCTGTTTTCCCAGGAGATCCACTAAGAACTGCAGTCAGGTACTATCAATTCCTATGGAGGCTTTGCTTTGCCCTGGGAGCCATTGCATGTGAAAGTCTGTGTGTGCCTTTCAAGAATAGTTTCTCCATTTCCCCCAGTCCTGTGGAGCTCCTGCACACAAGCCCCACTGGCCTTCAGTGCCAGATGCTCTGGGGGCTCTTTCTCCCAGTGCCAGATCCCCAGGTGTGGAAATTTGACATGGGGCTCATAACTCTCACTCCTGTAGGTGGAGTTTCTGTGATAGAGTTACTTTCCAGTCTGTGGGGCTTCCTACGAGAGGTATGGGGTTGCTTATGTTGCATAATGGCCCCTCCTACCTCTTGATGTGGCTTCCTCTTTGTCTTCTGGAGTAGTAGATCTTTTTGAAAGTTTCCAGTCCATTTGGTTGAAGGTTGCTCAGCATTTGGTTGTAATTTTGTAGTTTTTATGAGAGAATTTGAGCTCCAGTCTTACTATTCCTACCCAGCATCTTTTAAAGTACTTGATACATGGTGGTCCAAGATTCCTATAATTTTAACATAAAAAAAAACTATTGGGGAGTTCCCGTCGTGGTGCAGTGGTTAACGAATCCGACTAGGAACCATGAGGTTGCGGGTTCGGTCCCTGCCCTTGCTCAGTGGGTTAACGATCCGGCGTTGCCGTGAGCTGTGGTGTAGGTTGCAGACGCAGCTCGGATCCCACGTTGCTGTAGCTCTGGTGTAGGCCAGTGGCTACAGCTCTGATTCGACCCCTAGCCTGGGAACCTCCATATGCCGCGGGAGCGGCCCAAGAAATAGCAACAACAATAACAACAACAACAAAAAAGACAAAAGACCAAAAAAAAAAAACTATTGGGATTTTGACTAGGATTACATTGAATGTAATCATACAGAAGCTAAAATCCACTAACATGTTATTATGTCTTTATACTTAGGCCTTGTTGATTGTTTTTCATCAGTATTTTCACATACAAATTTTATTCAATTTATACTTACATATTTTATTTCTAGCACTTTTTAAATAGCATTTATTTAACAATTTGGATTTAATGCTTTATTGGTAGTACACAGAAATGCAGTTGATTTTTTAATATTACTTTGTAGCCTGCAAAGTTGTAAACCTCACATACAACTTGTGCAAATTTATTGTAGATTTATGGCTTTTTAAATGTAGACAAAGTCAGATGTTATTTGAAATAGTTTAATTTCTTCCTTTCTAGTCTGGTTAATTTTCTTTCTTTTTATTGCCTTAATGCACTGGTTAAAAGTTTTAATACAGTGCTGGATATGAGCTTTGCTCTTTGAGTTAATATTAAATTTTTCCTAATGCTTTTGCATATATTAAGATGATCATTATTTTTATATGTTATTTTCTTCTGTTAACATGTTTAATTACAATCATGTGAAACACTATTTTTCAAGGTTATTCTTTTTATCTGTTGCTAGACTAGATACTTTAATATTTTTCTGAAGATTTTTGTCTCTGTTCATGAGTATTTTTGCTCTATAGTTTTCCATTCTTGTTCTTTCTGTGTTGATTTTGATTTATTATTCAAATATTAACCTCATAAAATTTGTTGAAAAGTATTCCCTTCTTTTTAATTTTGCTGAAAAACATCATGTGAAGATGTGGTGTTGAAAACACCCGGGGCCTAAAAGTGACTTGATAGATTTTTACTAGAAATTCTTTTTTTTTTTTTTTAATTTTTAAGTAGATGTGAGGCTATTCAGGTTATCTATGCCTTCTGAGTGAGTTTTCATAGTTTGCATCTTTTTTGGAAATTATCCATTTTAACTGTTTGTTGAATATGGGCATAGAGCTGTTTGTGAAAGTTCTTCTGTAATGGACAGAATAATGCACCCCATTCCCAAATGTTCACATTCTAATTCCCAGACCCTGTGAATATGCCACCATACTTGGCAAAATTGAGTTTAACAATTAAATTAAGGTTAAATTAAGGACATTGAAATGGGAGGTTATTTTGCTTTATCCAGTTGGGTCTAGTGTATTTTTAAGGGCTTTCTTATGAGAGAGAAAAAGGCAAAAAAGTAAGATTTAGAGAAGGTGATATAGGATGATAAAAGCAGAGGGAGAGAAATCAATATGAAAGTGGAAAGCAGGTGCTAAAGAAATACAGGAGGCCTCTAGAAGGTAGAAAAGGTAAGGGATTAAGTTCTTCTGTATAGTCCCCAGGAGGAATGTAATCTGCTTGACACTTTTATTACTTATGACCTCTAGATCTGCAAGAAACTCAGTTTCTATTATTTTAAGCTAGTAAGTTTGTGGTAATTTATTACAGTAGGAAACAAGCACACCTTCTTAAAATGTCTGTGTTTGGCATTATGCCCCCTCTTCTGTTTCTGATATTGCTAGTTGAGTCTTCTCTCTTATTTTGCTTGCTCAGTTTGTTTATAGTTTAATTATACATTTTTCCCCCCAAAAAAACTTGGTTTCACTGATTTTATCTATTCTTTCTCTGTTTTAATTGATTTCATCTCAACTTTTAAAGTATCCTTTCTAATTGTTTTAAATTTAATCTTCTGTTGGTTCTCTAGTTTCTTTTTTGCTTGTTTCTCTAATTTCTTAAAATGAAAGCTTAAATTATTGACCATTTCTTCTTTTTTAAAAGAAGAAAAAATTGCATCTAAAAAAGTCTAAGCTAATTTCTGCATGACGTTGCATTTTCCTTTTCATTGAGTTCAGAATATTTCTATTTGAGAATTCCTTTTTGACCCATGAGATTCAGAAATGTTTATTTCAATTTGAAATAATTATGAATTTTGCAGTAATTCTGTTATTGATTTCTAACCTAAATCTCACCATTACATAGAATGTACACTACGTGATTTCTTTTCTTTTACTTTTCTTAAAGTTTGTGTCCCAGAATGGGATTTATCTTGGTTAATGTTAAATGCAAACTTCAGAAGAATATTATTCCCTGTTGCTATGGTGTGTTCTATAAATATCAGTGAACAACAAAGCAGAATAAATTCAAAGAAAATCACTCCTAAACATATAATAAAAGTGACAAAGATATAAAGAAAAAAATTTAAAAGCAGTGAGAGAAAAATGACAGAATGCATAACACATGGGAAGAATGACTCAAATGACCATGGGGCTCTCATCAGACACATTGAATGACAGTGAAACAACACTGTCAGTTGAAACAGTGAATGAGTTTAAAAGAAAAAAATGAAAACATAGAAATCTATGATGAAAATCATCTTATGCAAATGCAAAATGAGAACATTTTCAGACCAAGGGAAGCTAAGGGAATCAACTGCAGGCAGGACAGCTATAAAAAAAGATGCTAAAGGGGTTCTTCAGGCTGAAAGGAAATAATGCTAGTGGGCAATTTGTGTCTTCGAGAATTAAGAAAGGCCAGTAGTTATTTTAAATATTTGGGTACATGTAAAATAGCAAACTTTTTTCCCTCTTAAACTCTTAACAATTAATATAAATCTTTATTGTCTGGTAAGTTTTAATATATACATACACTGAATTTTCATGATAACTATAACAGAATGCATAGAAGAAAAGAACCTACTTGTCTTTAAGATTTCTACATTTTATATGAAGTGAAACATAATAACTCCAATGAGTTCATGAAAGATAAGATGTGGCAAAGAAAGCTCAAAGAAAAACAGATATAATAGGGATAAATAGAAAAATTTAAGCTAGAAGGATTCAGGAAAAGGGAAATAGTGAAACAACAATGACAATAACAAAACTAATGGGTCAAACAGAATACAAAGAATAAAATGGCATGCTCAAATTCAACCACATCAGTTGTTATATACCAAATGATAATTATCTAAATACTCCAATTAAAAGGAAGGAATTGATGGAATGGATTCTATAATAGCAGGATCTTACTATATGCTGCCTACAGGGGACAAATTTTAAATACACAAACACAGATAAGTTGAATATGATGGGTGGAAAATGGTAAACCATGCAAACCATACACATGAGAGGACTGGTGTGGCTATTTAATAAATAGGTAAATAGACCCTGATACAGTTTTTTTGTTTGTTTGTTTTTGTCTTTTGTCAAAATCTGGACTGAAAATTACTGTTCATGCTACAATTTTATACATTCTTTTAAATTTAGGAACAAGGCAAAGGTGCCTATAACCAAAGATCCTTTCTTGTTGAACAACACATTGGAACAATTTGTCGACAAGATCAGCAAAGGAAAAGAGCTATGGTGTGAGTTTCTAAGGAACAAGACATAATTGGCATAGTATTTGCAGTAATATGAGAGTTAACAGGGATCCAGAGCACCAAAACAAAAACATTTGTTCTAGATGTAACCAGTTTGCAACAAAGATTTAGGAGTATAGGCAAAAAAATAGCATAATAATGATTCTGACAGTTTTTGATGTGCCTCTGATCATTGGTAATCATTTAGGATTTATAGGTATAGGGCTTGGAGAAAAATTTAATTTTAGAGATTCATATCTGAAAGAGGTTAGAGATCATGTTTTTAGCCATAAAAAACAGATTAAAATATTCAGCTTTATTAGCAAGTTGTTAGAAAGCAAGAGTTCCATTTATTGAGAGTAAATTTTAGGAGAGTTGTGAAAACTGATTTAGGCTTGTTTGTTTGTTTGTTTTGCCATGGCTTGCTGCATTACCTATGATTGAACTGTGTTTCAGTATTAATGCGCTAGTTGCTCCAAATCTGAGACCTTAAAATTAGGGGGTTTAATGAATCACCCACATTCCTTATAGTTTATTGATGCAACTGGTGATGTGACTGCCTTCTGTCTTCCATACTCACCCTCTTGACTTTCAGGCTGCAGAAGGGTAAGCTTAATAGGCTAATTATCACACATGCAATAAACTTTTCTTTTGCAACTCTGAAGTGTAATCTTTGACAAGTCTTTTGGGAGATATCAAGGACTATAGTGCAAAAGGTAAATACAAATGCAAGGTATTGGTTAGGACTCTCTGCACCTTTGGAGATGAATAGCTTCCCTCCTAGGACTGTACTGTTGGCTGGGAAATAGAGTTGAGCCTGAGCAGAGCGCTAGTAAAAGCCTTTGTTAAATGGCTTAACACCTTGTTATATAAAGAGAACAGAGCCCTTATCTTTTACAGAAAAGGTATCCAAGCAATCCTTGTTCTTGTGCAAATGAACATTAAAGCTTTATTCTTCAGATTTCACCTACAGAAGAAGTATCATGTAAGCCCCTTTCTTTCCCCAAAGTGGCTGCTATGGAAACAAGTCCTGATGCATGACAGAGGAAGAAAGCTAGCTATACTGTGCTTAAACAAAGAGAAAAATTTTCTACAAGATTTCCAATTGTACATGGAGCCAGTAAAGAAGCGACTGGGAATTACACTACACAGCAAATCTGAGGAAGAGATTGCTAATTCAGCTTCTCAAACTACATTTTCTCAAGGCCCATAATTAAATGTGAGCTTCAAGGCACTAGCATAGAAGTTAGATTTGTTCCAAGCCTGTGGGGCTTGTAAATTGGCTGCTTTTGCAAACTGCTTTCACTCTTTTAGGTCAAGAGGGGAAGAATTAATGCCTTTGTGTGGTGGAATAAATGTCTTCCCACTGGCTTCAAAGAAGAGCTTTGCCTCCCTAGAACTTCATGTTACATACAAGGGAGAATTGGTTTTGGAAGAAGTTAAACTGGCTGCAAAAAGTTACAGGTATACTAGATTACAGCACTGTGCTTTGATTTGTATTCACATGGCTCCTGTTTTGTCTTGGACATGATTTGCTGTACCTGCATATTTGGAATTTAAAAGGTTATAAAGTTTATCTTTAAAAGCCAAGCCAAAATATACTATGAGCAGAAGAAGTTACGTATATGCCTTAAGAAAGTGGGGGAGAGTGTCTTAAAATCCAAAAATATTTTGAAAAAAAACCTTGGAATCTGTTTCCCTAGACTATCACAGTATTGGTTTAAAGTCTAATCACATTAATATTTATAATCCATATTTCCAAGTCTTCAATCCTTTTCTGAAATGGTGGGATCTCTAGCCTCAAGTAATGTCTTGCATTACAATTACAATGCCTGTGGCCTCCCGCAAAAATCTCACTCCTGTTCTGGCCTGCTCGCAAGATGTCCCTGACAAGTCTTGCTGTAGATATCTTTCAGCTGATTTCAGTGCCTCGATTCTAGGAGCTCTGCACCTGGCTTTGCCTCTGCTGATGGACACTAGTGCTCGTAAGAGTCCCAAAGAGCCAAAGCAAAATTGAAAATCCTAAAAGAATCTGGTGTGGCTACCACTTCATGCTCCATTCAGAAGATGGGACAAGGCTTCTCTATCATGTTGCACTTAAATACAAATGCATAATAAAATTGATGGGAAACACTTATACTGACATAGTATTTATCCAGCACTCTTCTGAAACCTATCCTGTATCATATATGTAATCCTCACATCAGCCTTGTGAGGCAAGGTTTTGGGCAGAATGGGCATAGGTTCGAGGGAAGGGAAGTCTTCCTTTCACATAGGCTTTCCTTTTCTGTTCTCTCCCCTGAATGTCTTGGGTATAAAGAGTTCTCTTCACTCTGGGATGGAAGTTTAATGTCTCCTACCATTACTCAACTTTCAATATCTCTAATTTACACTAACCCCACAGTACCTGCTCTGGATGACCTCTTATATAGTCTCACCTTGAGCATGAGAAGTTCAGCTTTCAGCATTCCTGGGGGTATTCCTGGGGTCACCCTCACACATTCTTCTAGAGCTCAATCTTGATGCAGTTCTCTCTTTCTTGCTTCCCCTTGCATTGCCATCCCTGTAGCAATCCTGACCTCTGATAATTTGCCACTTATAAGTGCAGCAGGATGGCAGCAGTTAGAAAATTTCTGAGCAGAGAACCTGACTAGTAGTAGGGCTTATCTTGTGAGTTTCCCTTTTATCTAGGATTGCAGCCTGGGCTGGACTATATTTCAGTGTCTAAAAGCAGTTACCCCATCTATTTTGTCTGATTTACAATTGTTTAGTTGTTAGTCAGTACCAGTTAGTCTTTCTTAGCCAAAACTATAGCTTCTTAACTATGGAGTGAAGTATAATTTTATTGGAATTTTTCCCCCAAATGATTAAAAGGAGAGATAGCACTTGGGTAAAATTCTATGACTATTCTTCATTTTATTCTGTTAAAGCCTCGGCAGTACATGCAGATCTCACTTGGATATTTTTAAAAGTGTTTTCATGTACACTGTGTTTAATCACCCAAAGGAAAGGGGTTGGGATATATATATATATATATAGTTTATACCCAGATCCTGGCACAGAGCCCAGCACTTAAATATTTGATGAATAATTAATTGGATGTATAAGTAAATTATTCACAAAGTTTTAAGTTGTAAACTAATGTTAGTATAATAAATTTTATAGCCATTTTTGGAGATATATTTGCTTTTTCTAAGCTGTAGGATTTACTACTGAGAGTATAGACTGAGAAACAGAAATTATGGCTTAGTGTTAGAAAAAGCATTTGAAGATTTTTTCCGTGGTAAAGCATTATATGCTAAAAAAGCCTAGAGAGACTATGGAAGCTAAAGCAGTTTAAAATCAGAGGCTTTAAATCATATTTCCATATTGATAAGGCATTTTGAATGACACCAACATCTTTTCATTGATATGGCATTCTCTCACAACCTCTAAATGTAGAGCCCAATTCTAAATATCCTATTCATGGCCTTCTTTAATATTAGAGTCAGTTTTCCTTAAAACTTATATGACTTGTTCAAGGTCATAGGGTAAAGACTGGGCTGGAATTGGAAATATCTGTACAGTGGAATTAGAATTGTATATACATATCAAAGTTATTCTGCATGGAAATGCAGGTAACACAGATTAAGTATTAAACTTGTATGAAAACAACACTGGCTGTGTAGTGAGGCTTAATAAGGCAAATATCACTCTTAATGTACTTAAGATTTAAGACCCTTTGGGATGACTTATGTCACTAAAATTATATTTTAAAACTGCATTATGTGATTCAATTGCATTTATAATAGACTTATTAAGAGCTTTTAGAATAATGAAAAATACTGAAATTGGAGTTGGAGAAAAAGATTTGAATTTTTATTGTTTCATGATTTTTGTGTGACTTTTTTTGTGGTCTTAAGCAAATTTTAAAGTATTTCTTGGGTATTTCTTTGTTTAATGTGAGAATTAAAGTAAATTTGAGAAAACCTAAAATATTTGTTCAACGTATATTTGTAGAATGGATAAATGAATATGTATGATAAATATACAAAGCAATTCAAAAGGTAAATCCTTTTCTTTTTGTCTTTTTGCCTTTTTTAGGGCGGCTCCCGCGGCATATGGAGGTTACCAGGCTAGAGGTCTAATCTGAGCTGTTGCCGCCAGCCTACACCAGAGCCACAGCAATGGGGGATCCGAGCTGCGTCTGCGAGCTACACCACTGCTCACAGCAACGCTGGATCCTTAACCCACTGAGCAAGGCCAGGGATTGAACCCGCAACCTCATGGTTCCTAGTCGGATTTATTAACCACTGTGCCACGATGGGAACTCCGAAAAGGTAAATTCTTAATTTATTCCAAATGCCTCAAGTTAAACTTTGTCATGTCTTAGAGTAAATGCTTCACATTCTTGAACAAGGAGGAAGAGAGAGTGTTATAATCATCCAGTGAATTACTTTTGTCTTTAACATTTACAAGATATATTATCTAATCTAAATTTAAGCATTTTCCTAAGTATGTCTGTTTTTCTTTGTATTATTACACAAAACGCATTCTGCTACGACTAGTGTCTGGTACTCAGTAATCAGTAATTCACCCTCAAAGGATCTTCTAATGGCTTTACCCAGAGATGTTAGGCCCTAATTCCCAGCCCATGTCATCAAACATAAAGCAGTGGTACTAAGAAATCACGAAGTTCAGATGATACTATCACATAAATAGGTGGAAGACACTTTAAATGTGATATTCTATGGAAAAGATTTAAACAGAAATATTAAAAACCTGGAGTTTATTCTAAAAATTAAACTTATCCAAAAAGGAAAGGAAACATACGGTCTATGGAGAGGTAAACTTGAAAAAAAGAGAAGGATGGGAGAAAGAAATATTGCTAAAATATTTGAATTCTTTTCTTGCATTTCATTAATCATTCTGTTTACAGAGGTCTTTTAAAAGTCTATAGGCAGAGCTTTAATTAACATTTCCATGAAGTGAAAGTGTATTTTCTTTATACATTTCAACAAATCTCTTCCAACACAAAGCAGGTTTAATCACATAGAAGGGAGAATTATATATATTTTTTTAATTCATTATACTGATTATATTAACCCTTAATTAAATTAAATGAAATTACTCCTCTGCTTAAGGCTTTCTGTGATTTCTCAGATCATTTCTGTGATCACTCAGAGAAAAAGGCAAAGTCCTCACAGCAGCCTGGAGATTTCCATACGTACCTCTTCCTTTTACACCTGAGGGAACTTTTTGGCATAAAGTTAATACTCTGTCTTCTTTGGGTACTGATTGCTTAAGTGGTGATATAGATTATAATTCAGCAGAAGTTTTCCAAAGCACACTGATTTATATATCTTAAATAGGTACACTTTATCATATAAGTTATATCTTAATAAAATTGAGTAAACAAAACTGAGGAAAAGGAGAGAAAGGGGGGAGTGAAAAGGGAAAGCCTACCAAACTCAAATACAGTTTATGTACGTTCCTAATAAGAGTCAAAACTTTTTTATTCAGATTATTGAATAACAATGAAGGAGGTATATACCATCTTACGATATTGTAGGTAGTGTAGAAATTATGGGAAGTTATACAGAATACTGTTTAAGTCACAGTGATAAAATATTTAAATTTGGTGTATATTACAGGTATCCCCCAGTTTCTGAAAGTTTACTTTACACTGCTTAGCTATAAAAGAGACCTACTTTAGTACCTGTTTTCACAAAATGCAAGTTCCTAGGAGGCACCTCCAAGCTGCTTCCTAGTAACTACACTAGCATCTCAGTATCAAGCCACTATAGCTCTGAACTGTGTCTGAGCATCTGTGTTTTTTTTCTGGAGTTATTTTGTGCATCCTTTAGCAAGATGTGTCCTAAGGTAATTGCTTCTTTATACCATTTCAGCTTATGAAAGATTTCCTAGAAAAGCTCTAAATTCTGATAGTACAGGAATCCTGTACTTTGTGTTCAGTGCTTTTATTTTCAGCAGTTGCAATAATATTAAATCTATACTATGTTCAACTTCTCTCTCCTTAGTTTTAGAATTTTTACATCATTTGCACTAGTCAGAATGGTACAACTCTGGATGATTCTGAAAGCCCACAGTTGAGTGCAAGCTCTAAAATAAAGAACACAAATTGCAACTGACCACCCAGTAATTATTGAGACCCATTCAATAATCACAAGTTGTTCCCTCCAATTACAGCCACTGACTTACCTCAGATATCCCTGGGAAGCATCAAAGGCCTCCTTCAGTGGCAACACGAAGTTCTGATTTTGCTGTAGTCTGTTTGGAAAATTCAGTCTAAATTCTTGAATTTTTCTCAGGAAGTTATCCTCCAAATTGAGAGTAAGAGAGAATTCTACTACCAGCAGGTATAATACACTCACTATTCTCCCTATACTTATATACAGTTTTGCAGAGCAATACATCTATGATATATCCCATTGGATTAATTCACATACTGGAAAAACTCTACCTCAGAATCTAGTTACTATTGTGTTACAGTTTAATTTTTGCCAAATAATTATTTCTAAAATTTCTAAAGTTGGAGTTCCCATTGTGGCTCAGTGGTGAGCAAATCCGACTAGGAACCATGAGGTTGAGGTTGAGGTCAATCCCTGGCTTTGCTCAGTGGGTTAAGGATCTGGCGTTGCCATGAGCTGTGATGTAGGTTGCAGACGCGGCTCGGATCCCCAGTTGCTATGGCTCTGGTGTAGGCTGGCGGCAACAGCTCAGATTAGACCCCTAGCCTGGAAACCTCCATATGCTGCTGGAGTGGCGCTAGCAAAGACAAAAAGATCAAAAAAAAAAAAATTCTAAAGTAAATTTTTAAATTAATTCTCTAGGCATTTTTTCTCAGAGTAATGGACATTCTATTATTATTTTTAAAAAGTGAAAGTTGATAGTATATTCTGGGGATGTTTATTTTAGTAGAAAAATCCATCTTGGTTCTTGATATAAATCAGGGAGATGTTAAGGTTTACTGCGACACTGACTTATATAGGCGATCTTATCTAATTATCACTGATTGCTCCCTTGGGTTTCTAGTGATTAATTATGTCTAATTATTCATCGATTATTTGGAAAATCACATTTGTTTCCTCCAAGAAGGGAAAATAGAAAAACGAAATGCTCTAGAAAAAAATTACACCTATATGCATATATGTATAGAAAGAAAGTTTTGAAATTCTTCAGCAAATAAGGATGGAGTAAAGGTCTCATCCATATTCTAAAAAGAAAAACAAAACAAAAAAACAACAACAAAAAACCTTGTTCTGCTCTCCTAGCACAAAGGAAGAAAATAAGTCACTTTGCTAAGCTGGCAGTTCTTCAGTTAATTGTGTATCAACAGACTTCTGTAAAATTGGGGGCCAGGTCTTTTAGAATCACTGTTCCCAATGACATTGATATTTGAGCTGCATCTACCCTGTGCTGTATCAGACACCATTCTAGGACGAGGTAGGGATATAATAGGGGAAATATCTTGTGCTATCATGAAGCTTACATTCCGCAGAAAATTTCTATAAAATCTCAGTAACAAGTGACAGAGCTGCACTGGGAACTTGGACCTTCCAATTCCTAATCTCTTTCTTGCTCCATTTTTGAGTCATGTAGTCAAGCCCACTATTACCACATGAGGATTCTTCTAAAGGGTAAAGATAGAGAGAGGCCATTAATCTGGGCAATGAAAAAGAAGTCATACTTGGAGTTCCCATTGTGGCTCAGTGGTAACAAACCCTATCTAGTATCCATGAAGACACAAGTTTGATCCCTGGCCTTGCTTGGTGGGTTAAGGATCCAGTGTTGCCATGAGCATGGTGTTGGTTGCAGAAGTGGCTTGGATCCCCGTTGCCGTGGCTGTGGTATAGGCCAGCAGCTGCAGCTCCAATTCGACCCCTGGCCTGGGGACCTCCATATGCCACAGGTGCAGCCCTAAAAAGAAAAAAAATAAAATAAAAGCAGTTAGTCTGCCACAGTTCCCTTTTTTCCCCCTTTAACTGTTAAATAAGTAGTCCTCTGCTCAGTTATTAAGCATCTATTCCACGATAACAAAGAAATGATATACCTCTTAAAACAATCTGGTAGGAATAGCTGGAATTTGTTCATAAACATCTTTAGTAAATTGTTTATCATTTTGGATATATCCACACTGATTACAATAATACTTCTACCTAATGCCCATAATTAATAACTATTTTTTTTCTTAGTTTTTTTTTTTTTTAGTTTTTTTTTTTGAACTTGATATAATGTGTAGCACTGGGAACTATGTCTAGTCACTTATGATGGAGCATGATAATGTGAGAGAAAAAGAATGTATGCTTAATGCGTAACTGGGTCACCATGCTGTACAGTAGAAAATTGACAGAACACTAAACTAGTTATAATGAAAAAAATAAAAATCATAATTAGTGTTTGTTGACTCAATATTCAGTTTATGTTACACTGTTAGCAGGACATGGGTGTATGCAAAGGAAAAGAGAACATTTAGGAAATGAGGTATGCCTTTGCTTCTAATTAACTGTATGAACATAGATACATTTCTGAATCTCAATATATTATATTTAAAATAAGAAGCTACACCACATCTTGCTTATCAAAACATACTGGGAATACAAAATAATCTGGGGAAACTTGTTAAAATGCATTTCCTGAGTCCCCTTTTTCTTGAAATCTCTGATTTTCTAGGTCTTGGATGGAACAAAAATATCTATAGATCAAACAAGCACCTGAAATGACAGTATTTCAGAGGGTCTGTTGGCAACAGAAAAACTGAATTAGATGTTGATTCTCTCTTAAAATCTTAATTCTTTTTTTTTTTCTTTTTTCTTTTTAGGGCCACAACTGTGGCATATGGGAGATCCCAGACTACAGGTCCAATTGGAGCTACAGCTGCTGGCCTAGACCACAACCACAGCAACAAGGTAGGGTCCAAACCACATCTGCAGCCTACACCATAGCTCACTGTGATGCCAGATTCCTGACCCACTGAGCCAGGGATAGAACCCACATCCTCACAAATACTAATTGTATTCCTTTCCACTGCATCACAATGGAAACGCCCAGTCTTAATTCTAAAGTGTCATGATTTTAAATCCTCAAAACAAGCATTGAGGAAAAATCAGTAATCTAAATGTACTCAAAGCATTGCAATTCCATTAATAAACTTTTTTAGTGTATTTATTTTTTGTTATTTCTCCAATACGATTTTTTTTTCTACTGTACAGCATGATGTCCCAGTTAACCTTTTCTATTTTAAAAACGGTTTTGGTTCACAGCAAAGTTGAGAAGAAAATAGAGTTTCCTACACATGTACACCCTCCCCCAGTGTCAACATCCCAACCCACTGTGGTATATTCCTTACAATTGATAACCTATAATGATACATCATCATCATCACTCAAAAGGCCATAGTTTACACTAGGTTTCATTCTTGATGATGTACCTTTTATGAGTCTTGATACATGTATAACTACAGGCATCCATCATTGTAAAGAATAGTTTCACTGCTGTAAAAATACTCTGTGCTCTGAGTCAGTAATGTAGATATAATTAAAACTTCACTACAATTCCATTGGTAAACCTAAAACATAGGTTATTCTTTAAGTCTTTTTTTTTTTTTTTGGTCTTTTTAGGGCTGCACCCACAGCAGCATATGGAGGTCCCTACGCTAGGGGTCAAATCAGAGCTGTAGCTGCTGGCCTACACCACAGCCACAGTAACGTGGGATCTGAGCCACGTCTGTGACCTACATCACAGCTCACAGAAATGCCAAATCTTTAACCCACTGAGTGAGGCCAGGGATTGAACCTGCGTCCTCAAAAATGCTAGTCAGATTCATCTCCACTGAGTAATGACAGGAGCTTCATTTAAGTCTATCTTAATCTTTTCTTACACATTAGTATTGAAACAGTTAACTTGCTAATGTTACAGTTCTTGTGTTCCCAAAGTTATGCAAGGGCTTGATAAGCCTCATTAACCCACAGTATCTTTTGTTATTTAGTAACAGTGCTATGTAGAATTTGAATATCAGATGGTAAAGTCAGTTCACTAGCTTTGACACAGCAGCTGTTCATCATGTCAAGTTTTTTTTAATCTATAAAAGCTTGAACACCCACAGAACTATCATTTTTTTCTTACATAAAATAATTAGTTTTAATCCTCCAAATTTTATTAGGTATTCTAGAAAAACATTCTCTGGTTTTCTAAAAAAATACTTCTAAGAATTACTTTCTAAGTGTATTCCAATTAATAACTGATAAACTGAAAGAGGTTGAAATTTGCTGATTCTGAGGATCACAGAGGTCCAGTAACCCTTATCCACAGCTCCTCAGTGATTTCACTGTACTGTCGCTAGGCTATCAGCTAGACAATGCCATGGATTATTTTAAAATCAACAGTTTGAAGTCATCTTTGATTCTTCTTTGGATAATATGAGTCCTCAAACTGTCTAGAAGCAAGGATATCTATCTGTAAATAAAGTATCAAGCTCTAGTATTCTCTCACCATTTTCTTTCTGTTACTTTTCAGATACTCATCTTTTCCCCATTTTACTACTCATTGGCATATTGTAAAGAGAATTTATATTAAATTTAACTTAAGAATTCTAGAGATACTTAGGATACTAAATTTTTTTCTTAGAATAATTAAAAACATAGTACTTTTGAGAGCTCTTAAATCACTGTTATTGACTCTAGTTTGGAAATATAGCTGAGGTATATTCACATGAATAATGACAATTTTGAGCTCTGATATCTTTTGGAAGCACATTGTTTAGATTGGTTGGTAAAACTGAATAGCCTCTGTTCATTTCTTAATTCCATTGTTTCATTGCTTTTTTACACTTGGGTAAATTTTTTCCATCCACTTTGATTTTGTGTCCTTATCAGTATAAAGGTCAGGATCATAATAGTACATACCTCAAAGGTTTTTCTGGACATTAAATTAGTTAGTATACATAAAACTCATTATTTTTATAAATTGTGGCTAATATTAATTTATTCAAAATTAAGCAAAAACAATTTGTTCTATAAATTTTAATAATTCTATAATTTGAGTTAAAATTGTTACTTGTACATTGATTATAGGGGTTTACATATCTTCTGAAGTGCAGGTTACAATTCAGTTGCTAATTACAGAGGGTCACTCAAGGTATTTGTGCTATGTGAGGTAGTCTATTATCAATTCTATTCTAGTTTTTCAATGTCAGCTACAATCCCTCTTTAAAAAGTTGAAGTCAGCCTTTATTTTAAAAATGCTTTAAACACTTCACTGAAATAATTTAATATATTGATATTAATGTAATTCTCATGGTACAGAAGAATAAATGGGCTGTTAAGAATATTGAAAGAGTTAGGGAGCATTGAATTTAAAGCGCCCTCTTCAACTTTCTCAGACATTATAAATGTAACCATTAATATGCAGTTCCCTACTAAAGTTCAACATACTTGAAAGATCTTTTTTTTTTCTTTTATGATTCAGAAATGGCAGTTACAATATGTTGAAAGAATAAACCTTGTTTTTTTAATATATGAAAGTACTTCCAAATCATAACTGGGACAACTTTTCCTGTAGCTCTAAATTACCTATTTAATAAAAGACTGAAAAAAAACTGGCATACAGAACTGGTCTAGAAGTGTCAATAAATATTAGAGTGGATTTTGAAAGCCTTTCAAAAATATACCTAATAAGTATATATTAGGTTGCTCTAGGAGCATATAAAACACTAGAATTTTACCTCATAACACTCACCACTTATTAAATACGTGCTATAACATGTACTACATATGTTACATTTTAATCTTATCCAGTATCTCAATGACCAGTGCCGAGTCGTCTTACAGAATTAGCATCAGCACCGTCTAAATTCTACTCAGTTTCAAGAAATAATAAGGATCAGGTTTTACTGAATTCACTTACATGGGTGGTTCTGACCTAAGTGTCTGAAGTGAGAAATCCTGTCTGAGAAATAAAAAGCAGGAAAGACAGATCATTATACTCCAGAGACAATTTCCCTTGGGAAGATATAAGGTTCAAGGCCTCTTTTAGATAAGCTTCCTAAGAAGAACTTTCATCATTGCTTCAGTCTGAGACCATCTAGAGGAAGCTTTCCCAGAGACATTGAAATTTGCCATGGCTTTGGGCTGAGCTCCTTGTAATCATTTCTTTCTATGCTGTTGACTGACATTGATGATGGTGGCTTCCCTGACCTTCATTTCCTCAGGTGCTCCAACAATTGTTTAAACACTTAAACCATTCTCTTATATAATGCTGAAGGTGGCTTCTGTTTTGCTGATTGAAATTTGATCAGCATTACCCTTATGAAGTAGGTATCATTTTTCTCTTCAAACAAATTGGAGATGTTAAGATCAAAAAGTTTAGAGATCATGTACAAACATCACACAAATAATACATGGCTACAGTAACATGTGTCCCTAATTTATTCAAAGATGATTTTGCCCAAGGAAGTACACTTCAGCCATTACATTCCAGGGGTTCTAAAGTGGTATGTCTTATACTAAATTAATCTATATTGCATCCATTATTAAACACAGAATAACAGGCTATATGTGGCAGTCACGTATACTAATATAACTTTCATTCAGTATAAACTAAATCCCTATCAAGGAGACCAGCAGCTTAAAACATAACTTTATTATGAAACCCAATATATCTTTAGTCTTACTATGTGAATATCCCTAGGCTTAACCAAACTTAAACGCTTAGTGTGGCCTGAGTCTGTTGGTACTAATATATGAAGATCCTTTCATCATATAGTGCAGGAGCAGTCAGTGCAGGAGACCCTGCAGACATAGGGAGCAGACATAGGAAGATTAAAAACTTTGCGCAAAAGAAATAATGACCAGGAGCTTAAATTTTTAAGGAGGGTAATATAGAGTGAATAAGAGTGTGCTTTGACTCTGTGTTTCAGAGTCAAAGAACATGCTTTTATGAAGAGGGCAAGTGGGACTCTCAGTTTATATATTTTTAGATACTTTACCCTTCCAATACTTAAAATTTCCTCTTTTTTATTTTTTTAAATTTATTTTTTATTAGGGTTGATTTATAATGTGCCAAATTATGCTGTACAACAAAGTGACCAGATACACACACACACACATTCTTTTTCTTATATTATCTTCCATTACATTCTATCACAAGACTGGATATAGTTCCCTGTGCCATACAGAAGGACCTCATTGCTTGTCCATTCTAAATGTAATAGTTTGCATTGTCTATCCCCAAACTCCCAGTCTATCCCTCTCCTCCTCTTCTCCCCCTCGTCAATGACAATTCTCTTCTCCATGTCCCCCAGTCTGTTTCTGTTCTGTAGTACGTTCATTTGTGCCATATTTTAAATTTTTCCTTTTACTGGAAGCTTCTTTAGGTGAAGCTATCACTTCTCAGGCTAATAATTCCTCTTCTAATTTCCCTTTACTTGCTTATATCCAATAATTTGTTTGCTTTTAAATGTTTGAACATTTAATGTCCATATGTAAATAGAAGAGTTTTTGAAGTGTGCAAGTAAATTTTATCAGGGCTTCTCATATTTTATAAAGTGGTCTATATTCAAACCGGGAATGAAGGCATATAGTTATTCTTTAAGCTAATCTGTTAATACCTTTTATAATTAAACAATATACATGACCTTAAAAATGCCTTTTCCATCTCCATTACCTCTCTCTCTCTCTGTCTTTGTGTGTGTGTGTGTATGTGTGTGTATACATGTAACTTTATATGTATATGTATGCATATATATAAAATCACAAAGATTTCAAACTTTTTTTTCCCTTTAGATTGTTGATAAGTAACAATATGTTTAATTTTGGAATGCTGAGAGCCTAGGATAGCACATGAAGAAAGAGACAGTCATGATAATGACAATATTATTGCATACTCAAATTTGTGAAGAAAGATACCCGCACTGATACAGAGCAGACTGTAGCTATGGCTGCTGAATTATTCAGTGCTGAAAAAAATGAACCATAGAGAGAAAAGACCCCCTTCTGATTTCAGGATAAGCTGATTCTGGAGAAGTCCTGGGACACATGCACCAGAGGGTCCGTTGTGTTCATTAATACAACAGGGCCAGAGGAAGCGGGTTGAACATCTAAAGAATACCTAGCAGTATCAACAATACAAAATGAACAGAAGTCAACTAGAAACACTGGTTGGCCTTTCCCGGCCCACCTGGTGTGGTGTGAGTTACCTTGATGTTGTACTAGGAGGAGGCTGTGAAGGAGCTAGAGATGAGGGTGAGGCAAGCCCAGCAGTGGAATACTTAAGATTTGGAATCCAGTGAATTCTGAATTAGGATTCAAAATAGATTTGATTTTTCAGGAACATGCGGGATGGGAAACACAGTTATTTGTGCAATTGCTTCTTATCATTTAGAACCATTTTATGCCTTAAAACATTTTACCAACAGTTTTATTGAGATATAAATCAAAAACCATGCATTTCACCTATTTAAAGTATACAATTTAATGTTTTTAGTATATTTAATTGGTATGCAACTACCTCTTTACCATCAATTTTAGAACATTTAATCACACCTCAAAAAAAAAAAGTCCTGTACAGTTTAGCAGTCACACGCTCCTCCCCCAACCATAACACCTCCACCACTACCACCAAGCCCCAGGCCACTTCTTACCTAACTTTCTGTGTCTATAGATTTGCTTCTACTGGACAAATCATACAATGGAACCATTTAATGTGTTGTCTTCTACGATTGGCTTCTTTCACTTAGTCTCTTGTTCTCAAGGTCCATCTTGTATCATATGTTGGTAGATCACTCATTTTTAGTTCTAAGTAATATTTCATCATATAGATATATTTATCTGTTTATCAGCTGATGAACATTTAGTTTGTTCCCACTTTTTGGCTATTGTGAATAATTCTTATATGGATAGTCACATATTAGATTTTAAGTGGACATGTTTTCATTGGATATGCACTTGGTTACATACCTAGGACTGGAGTTGCTATATTATATGGTATCTGTACATTTAACCTTTGGAGGAGCTACCAGACTGTTTTCCAAAGCAGCTGCACTATTTTCCATCCTCACAAGTAGGACATGAAGACTATAATTTTTCCATATCATCACCAACACTTACTATAATAGGAATTTTTGAATCTAGTGGGTATGAAGTGCTCTTATTCTGGTTTTAATTTGCGTTTCCCTGAGTATTAATGATGTTAAGCATCTTTTCATGTGCTTATTGGACATCCATTAATCTTCTTTGGAGAAATACCTGTTGAAAGCTTGTGCCTGTTTTTAACAAGGTTATAGTCCTTTTTTATTGAGTTGTAAGAAGATACAAGCCGCTTATCAGATACATGATTTACAAATATTTCCTCCTACTCTGTGAAATATTTTAATAAATACATAAAGATTTTTTATACATATGAAGTTATCTATATACCAAATTATGTCATCTGCAAAACAGAAATAATTTAATGCCCTTATGTCAAATATGGATGCTGTTTAATTTATTTTCTTGCTTAATTTCCTGACTAGAACTTTCAGAAATATTGAATTGCAGTTTTTGAAATTATAGGGCATGAATTTCCCAGTCTGATCTGATCAAATTTGAGGCAGAGGTAGTTGAGGCAAGTTTATGAGTTTCGATCTTACTCTGGGGAGGGGGATGGTTCTTCTTAGCTATTTCCCCGGTTTTCTCAGGTAAATTAACTGCCTGTAGTTTACCCTGTTGCTCTTCTGTAGTTACCAGCTTCCTATTAATTATTTATCATCAAAATATTCATTGCTTTTGCGGATGCCCTTCAAATTAAACTCCGCAGAGCCTGTGTCAAATAAAGTCAGTTTCCTTGATGAAAGCTTCAGAGTTGGGGCAGGGACATTGATCCACTTTTCTCAGAATGACACCCTATAATTAGCATTCTGGATGCAGGTAGTAGTCTCTAGTCTTCTCAGCTTGCCTATGCATCCTCACCCTAAATGAAATCTCTTCTCTACAACTAGCTGAGGTGGAAGAGATCAAGGCCAGAATATTTGTGGCACATCATGCCTGGGATTATTACCCTGTAGGTGTGGGCAAATTATTAGAAAGGAGTCTCGGACCCCTTGGCCACACTCACTCCTGTTTACCTTCTGCCACTGGGGCTGGAGGAGGGGAGCATGAAATTCTAATATTCTTTGATTAGACCTGAGAAGAGAGGGAGCTACACCTCCTTGGCCACACCTACCTAGATTCTTTCATCAGGCTGATATTGGTACCTGAGAAGAAAAGAGTGGGTTCTGGCTCCAGTTTCAAAGAATTTCACTTTTACTAAATTAGTAGATTAGATTAGCACATTTACTAGATTAGTAGATTAGTAGAATTAGTAGATTTTTGAGGAGTAGAAGTTTGTTTGATATGGTACTTAGGACATATCCAGGGATTGCCTTTCTTTTTCCCTCTTTCTCTCTCTCACTCTCTAATTTTCACCTTTTATTGTTTCCTGAGGAGTGTATAAAGAGAGCCTATTCTCATGCTGCTATTTCAGAACTCTGCTGAAATGATATTCTTAGAGGCCAAATTTTGAAAAATGATTTTAAGAGATGAAGACATATAAATTATACTCTTAGATTTAGAATTTAACCTATCCTGCTAAAGAAAATTATGTGTGAAACAAATTTCAGTACAAAAACTTTTAATTACCTTTGTACTTTTGAATTTGGCTCTTTTATATACTTACGAAAAAATTTAAAAGCCTGCATGTTAATAACCTGTAATGAGAATCATATAGACAGATAGATCAGGAATATGTATCTTTGAGGAATGTAATTGATGCATTACAATTACATCATTATGGGCGATGTTTAAAATTTTCTATAGAGGATTGAATTGCATAAAGGCTAGTGGATGATAGGTTCTCAAAATTCTGTTAAATGAATGTATGTTATCATTATTTAAGAATCAGCATTAATACTTAAATATTGTGCTGGAAATTCTCTTAATAAAAGATTTATGCAGATACTATGCATGTAAGAATATAAAGGAATATGATAGAGGGACAGTGGAATTGAGAAAGACAGTCTTCAGAGAAGTAAAACAAATGAACAGGAAAAATAATAAAAGGACTTCAGAAGTTATTGTACTTTCACTTATCTGGAATGGGATATGCATATTCCATTTTGATATATTTATCAGAAAGGATCAGTGTTTATATTTCCCTGAAAATCAAATTAATAAGGCAGTCTGTAATTGAACAAAATTAAGAAAAATATTTACTTGTCTTTTAACCTTCTGATCTCTTAATGTATCATTTTCACATGTCAAACAATATAGACATAAGAAAATCATAATACTTATCTCTTAATCCTACATCAAGCTAACTTCACTTACAATGTGAACTTTTTTCATGCCTTTGTACATACACATGTATTTAACCTTTTGTTTTTATAAATATTAAATAATTATGTATGTGTTATATTTCACATTTTTATTTTATTAACAGCTTTATCAAGGTATAATTTATAGATTATTAAACTATCCATTGTAAGTGGAAAATTTCATAATTTAGGGTAAATGTATAGAATTATGCTGGCATCACTACAGTCCTACATTAGAACATTTTCATCACCCATAAGTTTTTCCCATGCCCTTTGGCAGTAAATCTTTGCTCCCATCTCCACTCTAGTAACTGTAGATCCATTTTATGTCTCTATAAATGTGCTTTTTCTGTACATTTAATATAAATGGGATCATATAATCTGTGATTATCTGAATCTTTTTTAGATACTGTTTTTGAGGTTCACCAAAATAAAAAAATAAAAGGGTTGTTTTAGCACACATTACTTTTTCATTTCTGTCTGTTGCTGTCATATTCTATTGTGTAGATATCACATTTTATTTACTTATTCATCAGTTGATGAACATTTGCATCATTTTCATTTTTGATTATTTTAAATAATGCCACTGTATACATTCATATAATGTGTTTGTGTGGACACATGATTTGATATGAAAGTCTGAGTTCCTGTCGTGGCGCAGTGGTTAACAAATCTGACGAGGAACCATGAGGTTGCAGTTCGATCCCTGGCCTTGCCATGAGCTGTGGTGTAGGTTGCAGACGTGGCTTGGATCTGGCCTTGCTGTGGCTCTGGTGTAGGCCAGCGGCTACAGCTCCTATTAGACCCCTAGCCTGGGAACTTCCATATGCTGTGGGAAGAGGCCCTAGAAAAGGGAAAAAGACAAAAAAAAAAAAAGAAAATTCCTAAAATTTGATTAAATTTTTAGGAATAAAGTTGCCAGGTCACATGGCAAATTTATGTTTATCTTTTTAAACTGTCAAATTGTTTTTCAAAGTGGCTTTTTCCTTTTACCTTCCTTTTTATGCTATATTAGAATTCTAATTTCTCTACTTCTTTGTCAATGCTTGCTATTATATGACTTTTTAGTAGTCATTTTTTTGGATAACCAGTAGTATTTCATTATTGACTTAATTTGCATTTCCCTAATGGCTACTGATGGTGAGCATCTTTTAATGTGCATATAGGCCATTTGTGTATCTTCTTAGGTAAAATGTATATTCAGATAATTTGCCCAACTTTAAATTAGTTCTTTTGTCCATTATTTATCGTTTCAAAAATTATTATACATATATACTGGATACAACTTCTTTACCAAATATATGATTTGAAAATATTTTCTCCAAGTCTGCCACTTGTATTTTCATTTTCAGAATGATGTTTTTGAGGTTCAGAAGTTGATTTTGATAAAGTCCTATTTATCCATTTTTTCTTGTATGGATTATTATTTTGGCATTATAACTAAGAATTATTTGCCTATACTAGGTCATAAATATTTCCTCCTTTTATTTTTCCTGGAAATTTTGAAAATATTTGAAGTTTTCACATTTAGGTCTTTGATCCTTTTTTGGGGGGGGGGCGCACCCATGGCATGTGGAGGTTCCCAGGCTAGAGGTCTAATCAGAGCTGCAGCCACCAGCCTATGCCACAGCCACAGAAATGGGGGAATCCCAGCTGTGTCTGCGACCTACAACACAGCTCATGGCAACACCAGATCCTTAACCCGCTGAGCAAGGCCAGGGATTGAACCCACAACCTCATTGTTCCTAGTCAGATTTGTTAACCACTGAGCCATGACGGGAACTCCTGATCCATTTTTAATTAATTTTCTCTATGATAATGGGAACAAATGTAAGTTCTCCTTTATTTTATGTATTTTGAAAATAATTCCTTTGAATAAGGATAATTTTCCCAGCATCAAATGATGAAATAACTATCCTTTCTCCATCAAAACTATTTTGCACCTTTATCAAAAGTTAGTTGACCATAAGTATGAAGTTTTGTGTGTTTGTGTGTGTGTGTGTTTGGCCATGCCTATGGCATATAGAAGTTCCTGGGCCAGGGATTAGATCCAATGCTACAGACCCAACCTGAGCTGCTATGGTGACAATGAAGGATTCTTAACCCATTGTGCCACAAGTGAAATCCTGGTCTCTTAAAAAGACTTTGAATTCTGCTTCATTAGTCTATATACCTTTTCTTAGTGCCATATGATGTTGATCACTATGACTTATGGTTTTTAATTTTTTTTATCATTTAACATATCATAGCAATCATCTCAGGTCAGTGTTAATTATTTTGAATAGTTTAATGTCTTTCTGATATTTTTATATAATAAAATGAATAAATAATATTTTTTCAACTAATTCCCTCTGAGTTCATGAAGATAATCTCCTATGTCTTTTTTTTAAAGCTTTTTTGTTTGGCACACACATGTAATTTATTAATCTTTGAAGTTGATTTTTCCATACCATAAATTAGAGGAATGATACATTTCATGAGTACATAAATATTTCTGAATCATTACTTGAAAAGGCTATAGATTAGTCTTTGTTTTTAGTATAAACTTTGTCATAAATCTATTTCTTTAGACCTTTTTTTTTTAATTTTCCCACTGTACAGCAAGGGGATCAAGTTACCCTTACATGTATACATTACAATTACATTTTTTCCCCACCCTTTCTTCTGTTGCAACATGAGTATCTAGACAAAGTTCTCAATGGTATTCAGCAGGATCTCCTCGTAAATCCATTCTAAATTGTGTCTGATAAGCCCAAGCTCCCGATCCCTCCCCCTCCCTCTCCTCCCATCAGGCAGCCACAAGTCTCTTCTCCAAGTCCATGATTTTCTTTTCTGAGGAGATGTTCATTTGTGCTGGATATTAGATTCCAGTTATAAGTGATATCATATGGTATTTGTCTTTGTCTTTCTGGCTCATTTCACTCAGTATGAGGTTCTCTAGTTCCATCCCTGTTGCTGCAAATGGCATGATGTCATTCTTTTTTATGGCTGAGTAGTATTCCATTGTGTATATATACCACTTCTTCCGAATCCAATCATCTGTCGATGGACATTTGTGTTGTTTCCATGTCTTGGCTATTGTGAATAGTGCTGCCATGAACATGCGGGTGCACGTGTCTCTTTTAAGTAGAGTTTTGTCCGGATAGATGCCCAAGAGTGGGATTGCGGGGTCATATGGAAGTTCTATGGATAGATTTCTAAGGTATCTCCAAACTGTTCTCCATAGTGGCTGTACCAGTTGACATTCCCACCAACAGTGCAGCAGGGTTCCCTTTTCTCCACAGCCCCTCCAGCACTTGTTATTTGTGGACTTATTAATGATGGCCATTCTGACTGGTGTGAGGTGGTATCTCATGGTAGTTTTGATTTGCATTTCTCTTATAACCAGCGATGTTGAGCATTTTTTCATGTGTTTGCTGGCCATCTGTATATCTTCTTTGGAGAAATGTCTTTAGACCTTTCTTAATTCTTTCATTAAGTTTTTAGTTTGATTTTTTGTACATCTTTTATTAAATTTATTTCTACTTAATATTTTTTCATGTTATTGTAAATTATATATTTTATTTGTACTTAATTTCTGCATATTGCATTCATAATTAGAAACCTTGCTCAACGTTCCAAAAAATTATAAAATTTTATCTTTAGATTCTATTAAGTTTTTAAACATATACATAATCTTGTAATCTTTGAACATTTAAAGATTTTATCTATATTCCCATTCTCTATACTTTTCATTTATTTTTGTTCTTTACAGAATTTTCCAAAATTGAATACAAGTGGTAATTTTGACCTTTTCTTATCCCTGATTGCATATGGATTTCAATGTTTCACTTTCACTGTGAAGTTTTCTATAGTTTATTGTTGTTGTTATTCTTTCTTTGTTTCTTTGTTGTTTCAGGGAAACATTCTTTATCTAATTAAGAAAGTTTCATTCAATGGTAATAAGTATTTTACAAAACATTAAAAAAATCTATTTAGATGAACAAATGATTTTTCTTCTTTAGTAGTATGATACAACGTCAAAGTACTATAAATTAAACGTTGCCTTTTTTAGGATGTAACTTAATAATGTTGTTCAATACTATTTATGTATAGTGTGTCATGTTTGCTAATGCTTAGGGTTTTGTATCTAGTATTTCTTTAACTCATTTTTCATTGTACACCACTTGTCAGTTTTAGAGCCCACGTCATGATTGTCATATAAAATAAATGAAGGGGTGGGTCCTCATTCTGGTCTCTGTAATATTTAAGATTTGAATTATGTTCTTTTTAAATACTTGTTAGACTTCCCTTGTGAAGACCTCTGATCTGGGAGCTTTCACTCTAGTAAACTATATAATTACTAATTTGACTTCTAAAAAATTATAAAATTACTTAAGTTGCTGTTCTTATTTTTATATTTAAGATTTTTTTAGTTAGGATCATATGATATATAAGATTGCAGGTTTGTTTTTAAGTGTACATATTGTTGGGATAAGTTTGTACATAGTATCTTAAATTCTCTTAGTGTCTATTGGGCCAAAAGTGAAGTAATGAAAGTTCTCTATTTTGATATCAGTAATAAGTTATCTTTCTCTCTGGTTTATTTCATTAGTTTTGCTAGAGTTTTATTACTTTTCAGAAAGCTAATATTTAACTTTGTTGATCCTCTTATGAATTTATTTTCTGTTTTATTAATGTCTGCTTTGTCTTTTATTAATTCTATCTTTTTATTGTTTTGTGTTTATTTTACTTTACCCAACTTATTAAGATGGATATGTAGCCTTTCTTTGCCCTTAATTATTTTTTTTCTACTTTTTCTTCAATAATTGGAATAAATGTAAAATAACTGTTAAAATCCCCACTGTGATTGTCAATATGGCTTACCCCTTTTATTTCTATCCATTTTTGCTTTGTTTACTTTGAAGTCATATATTTGGGTACATGTATATGTAGATACCTTTTATTTCGCTGGTAAATTAAAGACTTCATTTCTGTGAAATAGCCCTCATTATCTTTTGCAATACTTTTAAGCTTTCTGTCTGAAAGGGGAAAAATCCAAAATTAATCTCCATGTACAAGACCAGGTCATACCATCCTTCTCTTTAGGTAGCTTTTCTCCTTTACTTTATATACAATATTAATGACAATGATATCTTTCACCATCCAGTTATATTTGTTGTTATTCATTCTCATTAGTGGCACTGAGTGGTAAGTTTTCTTTTTTCTCTAGCAAAACTAATACAAAATAGCAAGCATGCCTGACCTAAAGACAATAGAAGGTCATTATTTTTTCACTCTTGTGATTAGAATTTATATAAGCATGTAGAAGGCTTAGAAATTAGTATAATAAATAATTTGTCTCTTGGGAATAAACAGCCTAAATTCTATTTTGTACTATGCTCTCCTTGTGATTGTTTAAAAAACAAAAATCAGCATTCACAGGTAAAGAACATGTTGTTACCCAAAATGGATTCTATCTCTAGCTCATCAAAAATAAAGAACAGTGTTTAAAGTCCCTAAGATGCTTCTTGGATATCAAGAAATGTGTATCTATGTGTATCCATAGTAATGGTTGTATTGATTAAATTATCTAGCTTCAGTTTTTAACCTGATGAAAAAAGCTATTTTAAAAATACTATGAGAATTCATATTGTGAGAGTTCAGCAAGGGAAAATTTCCCTAACTGGAAAATTAATATGCATTATTTTTCAGAAAAAAAAAAGTTAAAACATATGAAATGAGATATTGCCACAAAATTTGTGAGGCTTCATAGAACAGAGACTAACTTCTCCCATAATTTCATTCTTCTGTGCATTAGAACAACTTTTATATACATTTTTTTGGCCCATAGTGGGAATTTAGAATGGGTGTTTTTCTTCTTCCTTCTCTTCTTCCTCCCACAGCTTCTGTTTCTTTTGAACTTGCATCTGAAGCGGACTTTAACAAAAGACCAGTTTGTGTGGTGAACCAATCAGATCATGAGGTGATAGTGCTCAAGAGGCTGGGCCCCATGGTCCTGCTCCATGTGGACTCTAGTTCCTGCCTGATGTGACTTTAAAAACGTTATTTTTTTTAAATATGGAAAATTGATTGGAAGAAAGCCCATATGGATTCATGGAAACAAATATGTTTAAAATAAAATATTTAGAGGTAAACATTTTTTTGGGAATTGGTAAAGTCTTGGACATTCACAATAAGGAAAAGGGATTGAGTTAAAGATGACTCTGTTTTCTGGATTTTATCATGAGATTGAATGGAAATGAGGAGGACAAGTTTTTTGAGTGATATATCATTGAATTTATTTGGATATGTTCAATTTTATATGTTTGCCTTTGATAACTGATGGTGGGAGAAGTTCAGGAATGCTTGTTTATATGCATGCACAATTTGAACTACAAAGAGATACAGCTGGATATACAAAAATGAGGGCCATCTGTACAATAATTGGAGAGTGAATAGAGAATAGGTTCATAGACCATGAGGACAAAATAATCACTAATGACAGCATATTACATAGTTTGTTGCAAATTGTGTATTTTTTCCTGATAACAGGTTTTAGGGCCTTTGATCATTTTTCTGTTGAAAACTTTTCTTATCGATATTTATGTGTACCTAAATATTTTAACAATTATATTTACATAAAATACTTGTTTCTAAATTGCTATTTACATTTAATTATACTTTAAGTTGCATATCTCCTGTGCACAGGTCCTAACTTTTATAAAGGCATATCTTTTATTTTTGCCTTTTATTATTTTAATAATTGTTACTTATTAATAAATTTTATCATTATATTTATTTTATTTTACCAACTCTTAGAAAAAAAAGTCCTTATTAATGCTTATATAAGCCTTCTCTTTCCATTTTAAATTTTCCCATTCACTTGGTTCATAAAATGCATTATATGAAATGTGAATCTAAGTTAACTGATATTAAAATTGATTATCAAATATCTACCCAGTTTTCTCAGCTCAATGTTGCATCATCTAGTAATCTTCTCCTAAATAATCTGTTCTATGTCTTTGATTTTGCTTGTCTATTTGTTCTCTTTATCATTTTAAGAGAATGAATGTTCTTTGAACTGTGTGTATGTGTCGGGATACATAATTATTCTCAATATAATTATTAGCAAAGACTGTATAATGGGACACAAAGCTGTACAAATGGAAAAAAAAACTGAACTTGATTAATTGCCTATATTGGAGTTTTTAGGGCACTACTTGTTATTTATGAAGAGCAAAAATTAAAATGGGCAATGTTGAGAAGATTGAAGATTGTAATACACCAGAAAAATATGATTTACCAGGTCTTCAAAATTTTCATGAGTAATTTAAATATACTAAAAACCACACAAATAAAGCTTTCATTTGTCCAAAATACTTGGAGAAGGTTTAGATTCTAAAATAGATTTGCTGTTGCCATGTAACTTCTGATAAACAGAAACTTATGTTTGCCTATATAAGGGAGTTCTTTAGATTACTTATGTCATCACTTAGACTTATACTTAAGAAAAGTTTTGAAACAAATATTTTCTAATTAGAATTTTTCAAAAATTGATTTTCTTTTCTAGTCATGAAATTAATATATATTAATGAATTATTCCATTTATTTTAACATTTTTCAGAAGATATAATTCCTTTAACAAAACAAAAATAATTTAATTAAATAAAAGAATCTGTGTATATCTTAATTTATGAGAAAAGTTAATGGCTTATCTCTTTTTTTTTTTTCTTCGAATAGTTGTGGCACAAAGATAAGCACTGTTTTTCCCCTTCTATAGTAGTACTGTACATTTTAATATGAAATATTTTGTTCATACTTTATGAATATTTAAAATATAGCCTTTACTATATTAATTTTAAGCAAAAGGTAATGAATGCTAAGGAAATTAAGTTTAGAAAACAATTAACAAGAAACAGTTTATTACAGCCTTCAGTCTTACTCAAAATATAATCACTTTTTTAGAATTCAATATATTGTAGAGTATAGCTTTGATTTTGACTTTTGTTTCATATTTCTATCAGTTCTGCCTTTAAAACAGAATGATTGTACAATGGAGCTACAAGGAACAAGGAATTTCTACTGTATAATCATTGTTTCAAGCATATAATCTTATGAATTATTTTCCTACATTATATATAAGAGAAATGTTGCTAGACAAATAATTTTCTCTAACATTGTGCTTAAGTGAGTAGTGGCCAAGAATGTCTTCCCTGAAGCTGGTAACATGCTGGTCATTACCTATAAAAGTCCAATGACAACTTCCCTGTGGGTCTTCTTTGTGAGTTGAATCAAAACTTGAGAATATATAATTGCTGAATAAAACACTCATCTCAAGGGAATTGGTCCAGAATTTAACAGAAAATCATCCTGATCTCTCTAGGAAGGTGCCTTCACTTTAATGACGTTCAAAGAGAAAGTCTTTCCCAACCTCTGCAATCACTTGTAGAGTACTTGGAATAATATAAGCATTCGTACTGAAACCTGAATCTATTTAATTAAATTCTATGACAATAAGTCCCAGGTGTCTACATTTCTTTAAAACTCTGTTAGCAGATGATTCTAATGCAGGGCTGTGATTAACACAAGAAAATGAGTAATGCAATATAACTAAAAGTGCATTTCTTATTACTACTTTATAAATCTAATTGAAAATTACCTGTTATTTTATTAGAAAGACTTAGAGTGAATGTGAAGAAACTGGTAGGATAAAAGCACTCTCAGCATTGGACTGAGAGTCAGAGGACTGAAAGTCTGTCTTTCCCCTTGAGTGTCTCGTTCTGCTTTGACTTCATATCCTGATCCATAAACACAAGAGTGTATTAAATAATTTTAACAGACATGTGCTTGCCTTCTCACTTCCACATATTCCTTTCCCTTTTCCAATAGTTCTGGTCATCTCTTTCACAAACTAGATACTTATGGGGAAGTTGCCACCACTATCAGCTCAAGAAGCATGGCATGTTATTCTTTCAAAGATTATCAGTCTATTCCATCTCTCCTAACCAGAGATATGGGCATGAGGCTCAAGCTGGATTGCTAAGGATCAATATTAAATCTTGTGCTTGGAATTTTAGGAAAAAGAACATTCTCTTTGCCAAAGAATGTAGTATATGCATGTAGGGCCAGGGATTGTATCAGACACTTTTGCTACTGCTAAAAAACAAAAGACAACTGAGTAAATTTTAGAGATCTTATTGGCTTTATTCAATGAGTCATGAATCAAGCAGCACCCAATTTAGGAGATAGAAAAGAGCCCTTGGATTTTTACATAATGAAAGATTTTATATAGGCAGAACAGAGCAGGAACAAGGAAGTTATACAGGAAGGAGTAGATTGGCTGTAGCAAGGCCACTTTCCTTAAAGTGATGGCAGGAGTCTGTCATGCAGACTACCTAACTAGTGCTCATCAGGCAATCCTTGATCGACTGGTTTAAGATTAGGAGAGCCAAAACTTTAATTAAGTTTCAGATGGTGATGTGGAGCTTAACATAAATGACTCTATTTTGAGCCCATTGATTGGTTTTTAAAACTACCAAAAGGAAGGTACCCAGAGTAAAAAATTAAAGCACCAAGGCAGACAAGACCAAAAGAATTACAGGAAAATAATCCTATTGATAGAGTAGACTTCTGTGTAAAACTGTATGTAAATCCCTCCCCATCTCTGCACTAATGACTCCTTTTATTTTTTAAGCCAGTTGAATTTGTCTTTCTATCAACTGTAATGCTTGCAACTGATTTCATTTTGATATAGTAATCATCAAAGCCTCATTCAGCTTTAATGTTTTTGACATAATGATACTTAAAATTTTAAATAATTGGGACACAGCATGACAAGATTTTGGTCCAGATTAACCTGAAATTTTGTCAAACACATTAAAATGTCAGCAGTGTGACAGATTTCAGAGATAACCAGACGAAAGAGACATTTTCATTAGATGTATGATCTTCAGTCTTCAGGTAATATTTGAGAAACACTTCTGAAAAGAAGAAAGCAGTATTTGAATATTCATTAGATGTAATAATAGTCTGAGATCGCCAAAATTGCCAGGCTCAGTGTGGCTTTCATCTCCCCAAAATTGCACATATTTGAAGAATACTTGTATACACTCATCACTTTTGATAGGTCCTGCCCACCAGAATTGAAGGCCAAATCATTACTGCTGAGTTTAAGCTGGAAGTATTTGAGCATTGCTAGGCCAGTACTTTGAGATTCCATGCTATTATCCTGGCAACTAATGCATCTTTGACTTTGTCTAAAATGCCACATGTTTTGCATGGGATTTAAGTCCAACTCCTATTGTACCCCAGTGTAACCCTGAGCTAAGTAGTGATGGCCTGAAACAGGAGTAGCAAATGCCAGTCTCTTTCCTCATGTTCTGACCAACTCTTTGGGGCCGTTTGCATTCCCGAGTCCCTATTGGATTAGGCTGAAGTTGTCTCTAAATGAAAATATGCTGTCTCCTAAATCTATTTCCCTGCTCTGTTCTCGTCTCTCCTTCTCCAGTGAGTTCTTCCTCAGTTTATCATGTGAATAAAAATCTGCATCTTAACTCATCTCGACTTGTGTGTAATCCTTTCTCCCTGCCTTTTCTCCTGGTGCAAGAGTCTCTATCTTTAGGGAATATGCTAAATTATCTAATCCACTAAAAGCTGAAACTACTAATGGCATTTAACATTTCATCTTCACAGGGCTGGAGTTAAGATCCTGATGATTTACAGCCCATTTCCATGCCTTCCTATGTTTCTCTCTGAAACTACTTCTGAATTCTAAGTTCTTGGTTGATATTTGCTTTAATATCATGAGGTTGGAATATGAGGGAATGGCCTATGAAAGCCCTAGTCCAGAGAAGCAGATTTTTGAAGGTCTTTGAAATGTCATAGTCTTCTCTTGAGAGATCTCTTTGGTCATAATTTTGAAATGATTGTGAATATCGAGAAAAATCAATAGAAATATAAACATATAGATTGCTATGTTTCTAAATTCACTTATTTTCTATGTATTATATATGAGGAAGTGTCTTTCTTTCTCCTTGGCTTTATATAAATGTTATACTATAATCACATATTAAATGTCTCCTTTCTGATACCTCTTTTCAAATTATGTAACTCCTTATTAGAGTTTCACGTAGAAGGCACCATGAGCAATTGCCCCTCTGCGAGCCTTCATTTTTTGTTTTCCCACTGTGTTTGTGTTTCTTTCACTACACAATGTAAGGATACATTCTGCTCTGAGGCTGCAGGTGTGCTTTCTTTAGTTCTTGCTTTATTAAAACGCAGAATATAAAACATTTATGGGGAATAAATTAGGTCAATATACACAATAGCTAGCCAGTAGAATTTTTCCAAATTGGAACAATTTGTTTGGGGAAGTAGATAGAGAAATAAGCCAATATTTGAGTAAAATACAATTAAGGGGGTTGAGCCATTGGAGGCAGCACCTGGAATAGACGACCCCAATGCCCCTTCCGATTCTGAGATTCTGTTATTCCCCAAAATGGTATAGAGTCAAAGAGTGAAGATTCTAAGTGTAAAGCATTTTTCTTTTTATTTTAAGTTAGATAAAATCTGAACATTTTTATCTTTTATGCTCCTGAAAAATAGGAGAGATATGGTGACATTTAAGTTTGACCCAAATTTCCTAGATATTTTTATATTTCTCTGTGTTAAATATGTTTTTTAGCTTACTTCAGTTTCAGGAAGAACCCAAAATGTTTCTGATACGTTTCACTTAAGAAGTGATGTGCTTTTAAAGAGCTAGTGAGTGTCTTGAAAGCTTTAGTAAAAAGCTTTTACTAATCCTGTTTTTTTTGGGGGGAGTAGGAATTCACATTCCATCAGTTCTCCTTGTAATGAAATTTTTGTTGTTGATTAAATGACACTTTTCTATCTGTAAAAAAATTCTAAAATCTGTATGTTAGAATTACCTTTTTGTTGAGCCATAATTAATTCAATAGTTATTTTCCTTTTCAAAATTAACAAAACTGAGATAGACAGTTTGGGTGAATTTATAAAAAGCCATGATAAAATGGTAATAAGTTTAAAAGTATAATGAATTGCTTGCAGTTACCCATCAAGCTACTTTCTGGGATTAAAATTTCATGCAGGTTTTAAATAAGGCAAGAGACTCGTGAGGTATATTTATATAAAAAGAGAATACTTAATTATTTTGCATTGTGAAACTTCTAAAATTTAATTTACATTTCTTATATTAGCACAGGATTTTGTTCTGTAAATGTGTGTGTCTATATATATATGTATATATGTGTGTGTGTGTGTATATGTGTGTGTGTGTGTATATATATATGTATATGTATAGTACCTAAGGAAAAAAAACCCTCAAGATATATTAAACCAAATAATTTTTAAAAATACAATCATAGAAGCATAACATTATTTACAACCAAACTATTACAATAATAGGGAATAAAATTAAAAACTTCAAGATATTTTATTATTTAGAAAATTATTTCATAAGCCTCTATAAAATGTCTGTGATATAGGAGTTCCCACTATGGTGCAATGGGTTAAAAATCCCACCACAGAGGCTTAGGTTGCCATGCAGTGGGTTTAAAGATCTAGCAAGGCCTCAGCTGTGGCATAGGCCACAGGTGCAGCATAGATTTAGTCCCTGGCCCAGAAACTACTATATGCTGCGAGTGTGGCCATTAAAAAAAAAAAAAAAAGTCTGTGATATAACTTTTCTCCTTTACTCAATTAGAGATTGGCATAAAGTCACATGAAGTCACACTCAAATCCGAGTTTTCTCATTCAGTCATGCATTCATTCATTCAAAAATCATGTTTATTGAGCACCAATAGTGTTAGGAAGTAGAATACCTTATCTTCTATCCTATTGAAAGAAGCAAAACTGTTCAGATGTTATAGAATTTAGAAAATAGTGTGTTTTTTCTTCTCATAAGAAATTTCCAGAGAAGTCATAAGGAAAAGACTTGCAAAAATGGAATTAGGGAATTAATCCACCCTATCATCCTTTTGGTTGAAGTCAGTGTCTGATGCAGACTAGACTCCTAATTTGATTTCTTTCCTTTTTTTCTATTTCCTATACAGTTCAATCTTTACTCAAAACTAAGAATTCATTTTAGCAATATTAGTTCAGTTATAACACTCCTCTACCCTTGATGTCACCCATACATAAAAGATAAATCTCAAATTTACTGTCATGGAATGTTTTAAACTAATCAAAACCTAATCCTAATCAGTCTTCCAATTCTCTCCTCAAAGCATTTAAATTGGCTTATTTTGAAAAATATTTTGACTTAAATGAGGGAAACTAATTCCTAATACTCCCCTTTCTGAAATCCAGCCAAATTAATAGTATATTTTAGATTAGGAAGTTCTATTGAATAAAGGGTTTCAAATGCTCTCAGTTAAATGCTTTTAACTCTTTATCTGTCTTACAAAATAAACAGTGTAATCTGTCAACAAAAGATACTGGGTTTCTCTCCAGATTTTTTTTTTTTTGAGACAGGTTATAATTTATGATTTTAATTTTATTTCCATTTTTAATATTTGTATGCACACATACAGATAATAAGGGTAAACAAAATAAAATTTTCTATTAATATGATCTTTTAAGTTATGTACAAAACAAACTAAAAATAAGTTAAAATAGCTCATTGGTTGCCTCTAAGTATGATAAAACCAATTTAATGGCATCAGGTCCTTGTTTTCCCAGTAAAAATCATTATCTGAAGAAGAAACCTTACTCTTGCTTTTATGAATTTTATATTTATTTAGTGAGGAGCAGTGTCTTTCCCTTTATGTTATTATCATTTTTTTTTTCCATCTCTCTTAGGGATGCAGTTGTGGCTGTGAAAGTTCCCAGGCTAGGGGTCAAATCAGAGCTGTGGTTTCTGCCTACACCACACCCACAGCAAGGCCAGATCTAAGCCACATCTGTGACCTACACCACAACCCATGGCAACACTGGATCCTTAACCCACTGAGCGAGGCCAGAGATCAAACCCACATCCTCATGGATATTAGTCGGGTTCGTTGCTGCTGAGCCACAATAAGAACTGCCCACATTATCACTTCTAATAGGAGGGGAAGTTTGTCATAAAAAATAAAATGACATATGTTAAGAATGGCTAGCAATGTTAACATAAAGAAAGATTGAAGATTCTTGCACAGGATGTTCTGAAAAAGACCTAAGAGTATTTATTCCCTATAAAGACAGAATTAGCTTCCAAACAAGTAATTGCATCTTTGCATCCCTGGATAAGCATGCATGGTTGGTGTCTGGCAGATGAAGTCATTGTTTCACTCAAGCTGAACCTAGGACGTAAAATTGATAGCTTGCTTAGCTTTCTTTCTTTCCTCATTTTACCTCCTCAACCCCTTACCAGTCTTCCCTGGAAGCAATTACTTAAAAGACCACCTGGACTTAAATACCCATCTTAAGGGTTGTTTCTGGAGAATTCGACTCTAAGGGGAAGAAATACAGACATAAAAGGCAAGAGGAGGAATAGGTCAGGAAGTCAGTGTGAACTTCTTAGTATGTTTCTAATCAATTAGCAATTATGTCTTTTTTCAGGTAAACAGCTGTACCTACATTAATTTTTAATTGCTGTAAGTCTCATGACAGTATTGCATTATCATTTTTTGGGGTTTTTTGTTTGTGTGTTTTATTTCTCCTTTGTGTCTAATTTGTATCCTCTTTTTTTTATTTGTTTATTTGTTTACTTTTTTTAGGGTTGCAACCCTGGCATATGGAGGTTCCCAGTCTAGGAGTCAAATTGGAGCTGTAGCTGTTGGCCTACACCACAGCCAGAGCAATGCCAGATCTAAGCCATGACTGAAACCTTCACCACAGCTCAAGGCAATGCCAGATCCTTAACCCACTGAGCAAGGCCAGGGATTGAACACATGTCCTCATGGATACCAGTCGGGTTGGTTTTAACGGCTGAGCCATGAAGGGAATTCCTAATTTGTATCCTCTTTGTGTAATTATAATTATTTCATAAGAGTGGCATTTATTCTTTAATCTTTTATAGGGAGCACCCAGAGTATAGACTATACTTGATATGGGGCTTGATTGTGCCCCATGAACACACTTCCAAAAATCCCATGTTAAAAAACTTAAGGGTATAATGAAAAGCATTAGAGTTGATAATTTATAAACAAGATAGTGATGAGTAATAATCAAGATAAACTTCTCACCTGTCAGTCAACTTTACAGACCTATTACCCCACCTTCCACCTCTGGCCTTGGACATGGGTCTCAGATGTTAGGATATTCAGAAATCCCTGGGGACAAGCCATGTGAAAATTTGGGCCAACTGCTAGGGAGAGCAGAATTTATTACTTTTAATCTTTTATTACTTTTAATTTTGGTCCAAATTTCTAAATATTGGTAAAATTAGACACTCTCCCAAAGAGATTATATTCTAATTCATGTGGACTGTAATTTTTGTGCTAAATGACACACAAAGTGAGTGGAAGTGATTTTCTATTGTGAAATTAATTTTCACTTAATGATTTGCGTATATGTGTCTGTGTGAGTTGAGTATACATACATTAATAATGTATAAGGAGAGCAGCAGGAGAGCAAGACAGTGACTTCATAGATAAAAACTGGAGTCTTGTGCTCATATATCCTTGTTCTGAATTCTAGCTCTGTCCATCCCAATCAAGTTACACTGAGCACATTTCTTTTTTTTTTAATCGTACAGTTGCATTATTTATCATAAATTCTTTGATGGAGAGGAAATCAGAATCAGATCTAAGGAGACTTCAGCATTCCAAGAATGATGTCAAATGACCCCCTTCATGGTGGATTATGCACTTATTTACTATGAGATGTATTTCTTCTCCAGAGATTCCTTGTTTGTGTATCAATTGTAGATTTTTGGTTTGCAGTTATTCTGAAGTTTTGATATGAGTCTATATGTATATGAGATTGTTTTAAGTTGTTGTTCTCTTAATTACAAGTTCATCTCCGGTGTCCTGCATTTGTACCCACCTCTTCTCATGATTTCTGATTTTGGTGGTATAATTGTACATGGATGATTTCATATCTTTACTGTATATACACCTTTACTGGTGAGCCTTGTCATTTGTGGTACTTTTGTTTCCTGTTGCTGTCTTTTCTTTTCTGTCTAGAGAAGTTCCTTTAGTATTTGTTGTAAAGCTGGTTTAGTGTTGCTGAATTCTCTTAGCTTTTGCTTATCTTTGAAGGTTTTGATTTCTCTTTCAAATCTGAATGAGAGCCTTGCTGGGTAAAGTCATCTTGGTTGGAGGTTTTTTCCTTTCATCACATTAAATATATCATGCCACTCCCTTCTGGCCTGCAGAGTTTCTGCTGAAAAATCTGCTGATAACCTTATCAGGGTTCCCTTGTATGTTGTTTCTTTTCCCTAGCTGCTTTCAAGATTTTCTCTTTGTCTTTAATTTTGGTCAGTTTGATTAATATGTGTCTCGGTGTATTCCTCCTAGGAATTTATTTTATATGGTACTTGTTGCACTTCCTGGATTTGAGTGAGTTGTTCCTTTCCCTGTTAGGGAAGTTTTTGGCTATTCTCTCTTGGAATATTTTTTCTGTCCCCTTCTCTCTCTCTTCTCTTTCTGGTGCCCCTATAATATGGATGTTGGTGCATTTAACGTTGTCCCAGAGTTCTCTGAGACTCTCTTCATTTGCTTTCAATCTTTTTTCTCTTTTCTGTTCTGCATCCATAATTCCCACTAATCTGTCCTCCACCTGGCTTATTCGTTCTTCTGCCTCCTGTATTCTGCTCTTAGCTGCTTCTAGTGAATTTTTTATTTCAGTTATTGTATTTTGCATCTCTTCTTGTTTAAGTTTTATATCTTGTATTTCTTTGCTCAGCGTTTGCTGTAAGTTATCCATCTTTGCCTCCAGTTTATTTCCAATGTCTTGCATCATCTTCAGCATCAACAGTCTAAAGTCTTTTTCCTGGAGGCTAAGAATCTCCTCATTGCTTAGATGATTTTCTGGGGTTTTTCCTTTCTCCCTCATCTGCATTATAGTTCTCTGTCTTTTCATGTTTATAGGTTTTTGGTGTGGTGACCTTCCTACAGATAATAGAGTTGTAGCCTTTCTTACTGCCCCCCTTGTGGCTGAAGTCAGTATGGGGGCTTGGTGTAGGCTTCCTGATGAGAGGGGCTGATGCCTGCCCACTGGTAGGTGGAGCCGATTATAATCCCTCTGGTGGGTGGGGCTTAGTCTCTGGATGGGGTTAGAGGCAGCTGTGTGCCTGAGGGGTCTTTAGGTAGCCTGTTTACTGAGGGGTGGGGCTGTGATCCCTTCTGGATTGTTGTTTGCCCTGGGGCTTCTCAGCACTGACTGATTTTCCCCAAATGGCCACTTCAGGAGAAAGGCAGCTGCTGAATATTCCCCAGAGCTTTTCTTTCAATGTCCTTCCCTCACAACAAGCCACATTCACCCCTGTTTTCCCAGGATGTCCTCCAAGAACTGCAGTCAGGTTTGACCCAGATTCCTATGGTGACCTCGCTCTGCCCTGGGACCCAGTGCACGTGAAAGTCCGTGTGCACCTTTTAAGAATGGGGTCTCTGTTTCCCCCAGTCCTGTGGAGCTCCTGCACACAAGCCCTACTGGCCTTTAATGCCAGATGCTCCAAGGGCTTTCTCCCTGTGCTGGATCCCCACACGTGAGTTTTGATGTGGGGCTCAGAAGTCTCACTCCTGTAGGTGAGTCTCTGTGAACCAGTTAGTTTTCAGTCTGTGGAGCTTCCCACAAGGGAGGTATGGGGTTGTTTGTATCATGAAGTTGCCTCTCCTACTGAAATAGAGTTTTAACTAAAGAACAATCCCCCTTGGCTAAGAAGGCAGCTGCAGGCCTTTCCAGCTATGCTCATCACTATACCACCCTTCTTGTAATAATGCAACAACTGTGTGCCCTATGTCCAAGCCAGCAGCCCTGTTAATCAGGTACCCAGCATTTCTCATCAGTTGTGCTTCTGTAACCTTGCTTGCTCAGTCTCTTAGGGAGGAACACTGTCTGCTTGGGGATGGGGGAGGTCCGGGATGCTTACATGGGAAAATCAAGACCTTGTAGTGTATAAAAGTTACTGAGAACAAAGACCTGGTGCTCAGACTCTGGAGGTGACTCCTCTGAGCCCACACCGGTGCTGAATAAACCTTGCTTTTCCATATCTCCAAGTGCTGTTTGTCTCCTTCCGTTGCCATGGTTTTTGCGGTTGCCGCAACACTACCTCTTGATGTGTCCTCCTTTTTTTCTTCTGGAGTAGGGTATCTTTTTTAAGGTTTCTGGTCCATTTGGATGGAGATTGCTCAGCCTTTAGTGGTGAATTTTGTTGTTTTTAGGAGAGAAGTTGAGCTCCAGTCCTTCTATTCTGCCATCTTAATCCAGAATCCCTGAGCACATTTCTTAATGCTCTGAAGATTTTTTTTTCTTCCCCATCATGTGGGATCTTACCTTTTATTTCTTCATGTAGTTTTGAGTTTTCATCTGGTATCTCTTTTCTAAAAGTCCTTCAGACTTGCTTTAGCATTCCTTGCAGTGAATATTTGCTGGTAGAGTCCTCTCCATTTTTATCTGAAGATGTATTTTCTTTTAATTTCGGAAGATATTTTTACTGGTTATAGAATTATGGTTTGAGAGGTGTTTTCCCTTTCAGAATTTTAAAGTTATTGATTCCTTGTCTCCTAGTCTTTTTTTTTCTGATGAGATGTTAACTGTCATTTGTATTATTTTCAGTTTGTAAAGTTTTCTATTCCCAAGATTTTCTATTTATCTTCATTTTATAGCACATTGGCCATATATAGATCTAATTTTTTGTTGGATCCTGCTTATGTTTTGAAAATATTCTTTGATTTGTAGGTAAATCTTTCTTTCTTTTTCTTTCTTCTTTTTTGCTAAATTTAGAAATAATTTTGCCATTATTTTTTGTACAGTTTTTCATCTGTTTCAATCTGGAGTAAAGATCACATGTATGCTGGACCTGTTGATATTATTCCATGGTATACTGTTTGGGGTTTTTGTTGTTGTTGTTTGGCTACGCCTGTGGCATGGAAGTTCCTGGGCCAGGGATTGAATCTGCATCACAGTAACCACCCAAGCTTGCAGTGACAGTGTGGATCATAAACCCACTGCTTCACAAGGGGACTCTATTCCATGGTTTACTATTTAAATTTTTTTCTATATTTTTTTAATGTAGGAATATGTCTGTGAGTCTATTTTTGTTTAGTACATGGGTTCATTTGTGCCATGTTTTAGATTCCACACATAAGTGATATCACATTGTATTTGTCTTTCAGATTTACTTATTCGTAGACTTATTAATGAAGACCATTCTGACTGATGTAAAGTGATACCTCATGGTAGTTTTGATTTGCATATCTCCAATAATTAGTGATATTGAGCATGTTTTCATATGCCTTCTGGCCATCTGTATGTCTTCTTTGGAGAAATGTCTATTTAGGCTTTCTGCTCATTTTTCAATTTTTTTTTTTTTTGCTGTTGAGTTGTTTGTATATTTTAGAGATTAAGCCCTTGTCATTTTCATCATTTGTAACTATTTTCTCCCATTCCATAGGTTGTCTTTATTTATTTATTTATTTATTTGTAGTTTCCTTTTTGGTGTAAAAGCTCAGAAGTTTGATTAGGTCCCATTTGTTCATTTTTGTTTTTAATCTCTATTTCCTTGGGAGACTGACCTAATAAAACATTTGTACAATTTATGTCAGAGTGTTTTGCCTATGTTCACTTCTAGGAGTTTTAAGTGTCATGTCTTATGTTTAAGTCTTTAATCCATTTTGAGTTTATTTTTGTACATAATGTAAGGGTCTGTTCTGATTTCATTGATTACATGCAGCTGTCCAACTTTCCCACTTGCTGAATAATCTATCTTTTTCTATTTTATATTCTTGCCTCCTTTGTCTAGATTAACTGACTGTAGGTGTATGGGTTTATTTCTGGGCTCTCTATTCTGTTCCACTGATCTGTATGTCTGTTTGTATGCCAGTACCACTCTGGTTTTATTACTGTAGCTTTGTAGTATTGTCTGAAGTCTGGGAGAGTTATGTCTCCTGCTTTTTTTTTTTCTTTTTCTTTTTTTCCCTCAGGATTGTATGCAGTTTGCTTTTGTGAACTCAAACTCCAGAATCTGTCAAACAATCATAGATTTTTTTTTCTTTTTGCACAGCTGCTACAAAATTCTTTCCTTCTTGACTTCTTGACTTGCATGAATATTTTAGTGGTGAGGGTTTAGTATAGGTATAAACCAATTATGGGATTCTCTCTTCTGTGGGTCTGTTCTTCCTTCACCACCTGCATTATCCAACTATGCTTATAGTCTACAACTCTGTCTCTGACAACTCCAACTACTTATATTGTTTCTTTCTGTTTGTTCATCAGTTCCAGCCTTCTCTCATTGTGAATGGTATGGTATACCTTAGGGCATTTAACCATATAAATGCAAGTTTACCTGATGCAGCACCTTTCCTTAAGTTGTCAACTTCCCTCTGGTTTCTGCTTGGTTTTGCTTATTATTCAGTGCTTTCAAATATGTTTTTTTATATTTTGTCCAGATTTTATAATTGTTATCCACAAGTGTCAGTTTACCATGAGGTACTTCACCATATGGAAACACTTTATTATTGTATTTATTATGTTCAGTAACATGAGAACACATAATGTTAATAACCACTAATCAAAAGATATGTCTGATAAAAAACAGACTCTAAAGATTCCAAATTAACTATCTGGATTTCCTTTAGGAGGCTATAAATATTTTGAGTAAAGAGCAGAGAGAAGCAATTGAAAAAATATTTTACTTTCTTGCTGAGATAATTCAGTTGATCAAAAGCGTAGAAATTAGATGAACTGATATCAATCAGGAAAAGGGTTTCCTGTTTACATATTAAATATTCACTTGATTTTAATTTTATTTATTTTTAAAGTTTCATTTTGGCAAGTGAATGTCTTGGAAAACTTTCAGGCCACTATTAATAAAATAAGCTGAAATTATGAAAACCAAATATTGTGTTGCTCAAGTGGGTAGTGTATTTTATTAGTAATTAAGTATTATAACTCCTGGAATGTGAAAACCATGAGGATTATCTTATTTTTACCTGTTTTTTGAGCTCTTGTGCAGATGCATTATTTTTATAGTTTCTAACCAAAGTACCTCAGAGAATTGACTTATACTGAAACCTAATAAACATTTGAATATAATTGTCAATGCTGAATTTTAAAAATATCAAATAATCTTATCAGGTATTAACCTATTAAAATAATTATCATCTAGAGAGTCATCATAATATTTTATATGATTAACTACCAAGGGGATTAAATATGCATAAATTTGAATTTCTTGAATGAATCAGAATATACACACACAGCTTCATTACACAATAACTTCGATTTTTTAAAATAATAGTATATTCTTGAGATACTTTTTAACTTAAGGCGATATTATGAATATGAAAATAAATATACAGAAATGCGAAAAATATCAGTTGTGACTGATTTTGTATATAGTCTGAAACCACACCTTGAAAAGTTCAAGCTAACATTTTACTTAGAATTCAATTTAATTATAATATGTCTAGGGTCTTAGATTTCACATTTTTAAAAATCTATGTTTTATATATATATATACATACATGTACACACATATATTTATTTCTATCACTCTTACTCTTTAACACGATAATAATAAAGTTCCTATTAACACTAAAAGAAAAAGTAAGAAGAAAAGAAAAAGGAAGGAAGAAAGGCAGGAAGGAAGAAACAAAGGAAAGGAAAAAAGTAATGTGGTATAAATATTTGAAAAGACAAATCTCTTATTTCAAGCAATGAGATTTCCTCCTTAAAGGAAAACAAAAACATCAACACAAAAGAGTTAATGACTAAACTATTAGAACTGGATCAGGTTATTGTCAAAATCAGGACTAAGTCTTCTCTAACACAAGCCTGAATTTTAGCTATTTAGGTTATTCTAAAACAAACTGTGAGACATAAATTTTATGACAACATGAAACCTATGAACCAAAGAAAGTGTTATTGTACTTCTGCATTATCTTCTTCACTAAACCACATGCACAATGTTTAGGTATTTTAACTCCAGCGTTTTCAACCCTTCGTATGTATTTAACACCCTTTTACAAATATCTTAGTAGAGCTGGATTCAAAATCTTTAGATAAAGAATCTGCAGGGGTTTTTTTATGTTTTTTTTTTTTCAGAAAAGAGCTGGAATATAAATTTTTTAATTGTCGCAGGACATTAGGTCTCTGTTGCAAACATTCAGCTCTGCTATTACAGCATGAATCAGCCTTTGGTAATATGTAAGTGATGAATTTGGCTTTGCTCAAGTAAAACTTTATTTACGAAAACAGGTGATTAGCCCCATAATTTTCCCTCTCCTGCTTTAGAGAGATGAAGTGAGAGAGAGGTTTTGGTCATCAATGGAATATCTGCTTCCAAAGGAATCTAGATCTTTCTATTACCTTTTCTTGTGTAGATAAACAGTAATAATATCCAATTGTTACTTCACCTTTTTTTACTTTAAGGACAAAATCAATAAGAAAACCTCTTGCAGCCTAACTCATCATTTTCAGCCTAACTCATCAAGCAGGAACAATTTTAGAAGAAAACGTCTCTCACAACCTTGTCAAGTAGTTTCAGGATTCATTTGTTTTAAGACTGTGAGAAAGTCCCTCAAAGATCATAGTGTGACCAACTTAGAGGGAATATTTAGTAAGAAACACTTGTAATATTAGTATTTTCCAAGTAAATTATAGATGAAATTATATGGATTGAACTTCAGGCCATTGAAGAAGAATTTTACCGGGGTCTGTTTGAATAAGAACTCATAATAGAAGTCACCAAGATGAATATCTCAATATTAATGGTTATTTTTCAACAGAAGCAATTATTAATTACTGGAGAAATTTTAAAATTCAATACCTACAAATAATTTTAAAACCCATAGAAGCAACATAAGAAAACTATGTAAAAGAATGTAAATTTGCTAATGGATGTAAGATTAAATAATGGTAAAATATAACTTGTTTTGGTGGCAATGTTTTGTAGAAAATATGTACATTCTTCATTTATCACTGAAATCTAATCTATCACTTAAATTTAAAAAATCAAAATCTCCACAAATAACAAATGTTGGAGGTGTTGTGGAGAAAAGGGAACCCTCCTGCACTGTTGGTGGGAATGTCAACTGGTACAGCCACTATGGAGAACAGTTTGGAGATACCTTAGAAATCTATCCATAGAACTTCCACATGACCCTGCAATCCCACTCTTGGGCACATATCCAGACAAAACTCTACTTAAAAGAGACACATGCACCCGCATGTTCATTGCAGCACTATTCACAATAGCCAAGACATGGAAACAACACAAATGTCCATCGACAGATGATTGGATTCGGAAGAAGTGGTATATATACACAATGGAATACTACTCAGCCATAAAAAAGAATGACATCATGCCATTTGCAGCAACATGGATGGAGCTAGAGAATCTCATCCTGAGTGAAATGAGCCAGAAAGACAAAGACAAATACCATATGATATCATATCACTTATAACTGGAATCTAATATCCAGCACAAATGAACATCTCCTTAGAAAAGAAAATCATGGACTTGGAAAACAGACTTGTGGCTACCTGATGGGAGAGGGAGGGAGTGGGAGGGTTTGGGAGCTTGGGCTTATCAGACACAACTTAGAATAGATATACAAGGAGATCCTGCTGAATAGCATTGAGAACTTTGTCTAGACACTCATGTTGCAACAGAACAAAGGGTGGGGGAAAAAATGTAATGTATACATGTAAGGATAACTTGATCCCCTTGCTGTACAGTGGGAAAATAAAAAAAAAATCTCAAACAGATTTTTATAAAAAATTGAAAAGTTTACTTTAGATTCAAAATATTTAAGAATAGTTGAACATTTGGAGGGAAAATAGAACCATAATGGCAATGGCCTCATTTGAAAGACATCTAAACATACTACAAACAGTGCAAAAAATATTAAAAAATGGTTAAAACTCTGTCTTATATTTTCACAAAACATATTTTAAGTTTCCTAAGGAAGTAATTGTACAAAAATAGAAAATCATACATTAGTGGATAATTAGCAATATCATTTCTGGAAGTCTTCACAAAATAAAAATATAAGGAAAATGTTTAGTATCTCAAATGTTAAGATACCAATATGATAAGATGCTTCATAGACTGTTAAAATGCAAATGTAAGATGTGGAGAAAGTATTAACCTATATGAAGGCAAAGAACTATTCTGCAAATTGTCTAAAGTATGTGTAATAATAAATACAAAAGGCAACTAATGAAAAATTGGACAAGAGAAGAAGGTAGTTCATAGAAAAAGTGTTCACAAAATTTGAAGAAAAATATGTTCGACCTTATCAGTCATCATGAAAATATAAACTATAGTAATGAGATAAGATCTGTCATTCTGATGCATAAAATTTTAAAAAAGGATGATAAACTCCTATGTTAGAAGATTTTTCTTGCTTTCAAGGTTTCAAATTAATACAATTATGTGCAGAATTATTTAACACTATCAGTTAAAATTATATGAAAAATTAATATCATTACTTGATTCCTCTGTATATCTACTATAAAAGTAATCAGTGGTGTACAAAGAGATATGGAAACAGTGTTTTTGGGGCACTGGTTGTAACAAATCAATATGGAAATAGTTAAATGAATTATGCTATATCTATACTATAGACTGCTATGTAGCAATTATAATTATGTGTGCTGATGTATGTAAACCTTGACTTACTGACCATTTTATAATATATACTGATAGTAAATCTTTGTTATACACCTGAAACTAGTATCATATGTCAACGATATCTCAACTGAAAAAAAAAGACCATCTCTTCAATAAGTAGCGTGGGAGTAACTGCACAAGTACGTGCAAAAGAATGAAATTAGAATATTTTCTAACACTACACACACACAAAAAAAAAACTCAAAATGGATTAAATACCTAAATATAAGGCCAGGTACTATGAAACTTAGAGGATGCCAATACTCATTGATATAAACCACAGCAATATCTTCTCAGAGCCACCTCAAAACAGAAATAAACAAACAGGACCTAATTAAATTCAAGAGCTTTTGCACAACAAAGGAAAACCATACAGAATGAGAGAAAATATTTGCAAATGAAGAAACTGACCATGAATTAATCTCCAAAATATACCAATACCTCCTGTAGCTCCATATCAATAAAACCCAAAATACTCAATTTAAAATATAGGCAAAATACCTAAATAGACATTTCTCCAGAGAAAATATACATATGGTCAAAAAACATGTTGAAAAGATACTCAACATCACTTATTATTCAAGAAATGCAAGTCAAAACTATGAGATGCCATCTTATACCAGCCAGAACGGCCATCATCAAAAAGTCTACAAATAAATGCTGAAGAGGGTGTAGAGAAAAGGGAGACCACTTACGTTGTTGGTACAACCACTGTGGAAAACAGTATGGAGTTCCTCAAAAAACTAAACATACAAGTAACATATGATAGATCAATCCCACTCCTGGGCATCTATCCAGAGAAAACCATAATTAAAAAAGACACATTCACCTCAGTATTCTGTGTAGCACTATTCAGAATAGCCAAGACTTGGAAGCAACCTAAATGTTCATTGACATATGAATGGATAAAGAAGATGTCGTACATATATGCAACGGAATATTAGCCATAAAAACAATGAAATAATGCCATTTATAGCAACATGGATGGACCTAGAGATTAATAGACTAAGTGAAGGTAGACAGTAAAAAACAAAAATCATACAATATCACTTATATGTAGAATCTAAAAAATTGATACAAATGAATTTATTTGCAGAACAGAAACAGACTCATACAGATTTTGAAAAACTTATGGTTACCAAAGGAGATGGGTGGAGGGGATGGACTGGGGCTTTGGGATTGGCACATGCACACTGAGGTATATGGAATGATTGGCCAATGGGAAACTGCTATATAGCACAGAGAACTCTACCCAATAGTCTGTGACAGTCTACACAGGAAAAGAATCTGAAAGAAAGTGGATGTGGGTACATGTGTAACTTTGTCACTTTGTTGTACGGCAGATTTGTCACATTGTAATAATGTAAACATTGTACATCAACTATATTTTAATAAAACTTCAAAAAATGAACAAATCATTTTTTGTATAACATGGAGAAATATATACAGCACTTTATGATATGCAAAGTTAAAAGCCCAAGTATATATGACACAATTTGTTTAAATAAATATGTCTAAAACATGTGTCTGTAATTGTTTCAAGTTTTGTGGAGTATTATGTAATACTAATATAATGAAAGTTAATTATATGGTTGAACTAAAGGTGTTTTTTAATTAGTAGGCAAAAATAATCACCTAATATATCTGTCATTATTATAAAGTCTTATAAATCAAGAAGTGCTTTTGGTTTCAATCCTTGATTTTACTGCAAAAAATTTTAAGCATATTTAATCTCATCATTACCTATTAATTATGGCTAATGGTCTTTTCATTTATTTTAGGCAAAGCTAGAAGTGACTTGATATTTGCTGTTTTGTTTTGTTTTTATATTTAATTTTTATTACAGTTGATTTACAGTGTTGTGTCAATTTCTGATGTACAGCAAAGTGACCCAGTCATTCATATGTGTATATAATATATGTCTATACATATACATCCTTTTTCTCACATTATCCTCTATCATGTTCCATCACAAGTGACTGGATATAGTTCCCTGTGCTATACAGTAGGATCTCATTGCTTATCTATTCCAAATGGAATAGTTTGCATCTACTAACCCCAAACTCCCAGTCCATCCCTTTCCCTTCCCTCCATCTTGGCAACCACAAATCTATTATCCATGTCCATGAGTTGTTTTTTTTTTTTCTTTAGATAGGTTCATTTTGCCATATATTAGATTCCAGATATAAGTGGTATAATATGGTATTTTTTTCTTTCTGACTTATTTCACTTAATATGAGAGTCTCTAGTTGCATCCATGTTGCTGCAATATATTTTGTTATTTTTTATGGCTGAGTAGTATTCACTTGTATATATATACCACATCATCTTAATATTTGCAGTGCAGTGAACCAGTGGCTATTTTGAAAAATTCCAAGTTGATATTATGCAGAAGAGTGCTTTTGCTTAACAGCATAAAAGGTAAGTTTCCATAAAATAATAATGGTTAAAATCCTCTACTCTAAAATTCCTGTGTTTTCTTTTTTTAAATTGATAGTAACATTATATTGGTTTCAGGTATACAAGATAATAATCTGATATTTGTATACACAACATGTTCACCACAGTAAGTCTAATTACCATTTATCATCATGCAGTTCACTCCCTTCACCCATTTTTCCCACCCTCAGCCTCATTCTCTGGTAACTACAAATCTGTATCTCTGAGTTTTGTTCTGTTTTTTAATGTCCACAAGTAAGTGAAATCATACAGTATGTGTATTTCTCTGTCTGACTAATTTCACTTAGACTAATACCTTTAAGGTTTATCCATATTGTCACAAATGGCAAGATTTCCTTATTTTTAAAGAATGAGTAGTAGTCAAATGTGTGCGTATCACATCTTTATCCATTCTTCTATGGATACAGGTTGTTTCCATATCTTTGATGTTAATAATGCTATAATGAACATAAGGTTGTATGTGTCTTTTCAAATTGGTATTTTTATATTTTTCAGGTAAATGCCCAGACATAGAATAGCTAGATCATGTGGTCCTTCTATTTTTAATTTATTAAGGAAACTTCCTACCATTTTCCATAGGGGCTACATAAGTTTACATTCCTACTAGCTATGTAAAAGTGATCCCTTTATTCACATTCTTTCCAACAGTTTTTATTTCTTATATTTCCAATAATAGCCATTCTAGAAAATGTGAAGTGATTATTGTGGTTTTAATTTTTATTTCCCTGATGATTAGTGATGTTTAATATCTTTCCATGTGTCAGTTGGCCATTTGCATGTCTTCTTTGTGGAAAAAATTCTATTTTTAAAATCAGATTGTTTATTTTTTTTTTTACTACTGAATGGTTAGAATTCTTTGTGTTTTGGCATACATAAAGTAATTCATTATCAGATACATGATTTGGAGTTTTTTATGCCGTTCCACAGATTGCCTTTTCATTTTGTTGATGATTTCCTTTGCTGTGTAGAACTTTTTAATTTGATGTAGTTTCACTTGTTTATTTTTGCTTTTGTTTTCTTTGCTTTTGGAGTGAGAACCAAAAATTCAAAGCAAGTACTGATGTCAAGGAGCTTACTGCCTATGTTTTCCTCTAGAAGTTTTATAGTTTAATGTCTTACACTCAAGTATTTAATCCATATTGAATTAATTATTGTGTATGGTGAGAAACAGTGGTCTAGTTTCATTCTTTTGCATGTAGCTGTCCAGTTTTTCCACACCATTAATTGAAGAAGCTATCTTTTCCCTCTTTATGTATTCTTGGCTCTTTTATCATAAATAATTGACCATATGTGTGTGGATTTATTTCTGGGCTGTTTATTTTATTCCATCAATCTATATGTCTGTTTTAATGTCAATACCATACCGTTTTGATTACTATAGCTTTGCAATATAAATTAAAATTTGAGAGGGTGATACCTCCAGCCTTGGTATTCTTTCAAGGTGACTTTGGGTATTTATGGTCTTTCTAGTTCCGTACAAATTTTAGAATCATTTGTTCTATTTTTGTGAAAAATGCCATTGGAATTTTGAAAGGGATTTTATTGAATCTGCATATTGGTTTTGGTCATATGGTATTTGAACAATATAAATTCTTCCAATCCATAAGCACAGTGCACAGTGTGTCTTTCCAACTATTTCTTCTGTTTTCGGTTTCTTTCAACAATGTCATAGTTTCCAAGTACAATTATTTTGCCTCCTTGGTTAAATTTATTCCAAGGTATTTTATTCTTTTTAATTCAATTATAAATGGGATTGTTTTCTTGATTTCTCTTTCCGATAGTTTGTTATTAGGGTATAGAAGTTCAATAGACTTCTGTACATTAATTTTTTACCTTGTAACTTTACTGGATTAGGTAAGTTTTTTTTTTTTTGATGGAGTGGGTTTTTTATATAGTGTACCATGTCATTGCAAATAGTGACTTTTTTTCTTTTCCAATTTAGATCTTATTTATTTATTTTTTTGTCTAATTGCTGTGGCTGGGGTTTCCAATATCATGTGAGTAAAAGTGGTGAGAGTGAGCATCTTTGTATTTTTTGTGATCTTAGGGGAAAAACTGAGCTTTTCACTATTGATTGTATGTAAGCTGTGTGTTTATTATATACTGCCATTATTTTGTTGCCTGTGTTGAGAGTTTTGATCATTCCCTGCCCTATTTTTGTTTGTTTATCACAAGGAAGATAAAGAAATTTAAAATGATCTGGAACAGTAGAATTTTCTATTCTGAATTTATTACTATATGATCAAAAATTTAAATTCATTCTTTAAGAAGGATTTTGTATTTCGGCATCCAAGCATCTGGTTTATTTCTTAGTTTATTATAAGACTGCCAAACATGTTCACCCAAAACACAAACATTCTGTTGAGTCACTAGGAGGACAAATGCCTCATTTCAACTCCAAATATATCTATGGCAGCTTCATATTCCATTCTCATTGATCAAAGTCCAAAGCAAAGAATAATCATTAGTAATCACTTACTTATTCAGTTTGCTTTCTGGCTCAATATTCTAGTAAGATTCTTTTTGAAAGGTCAGCAACTTGTCTTCAATTCATTTCATTAAATACAAAAAAAGAAAGAAGCTTTTTATAATTTAGTGAGAACAAGGTACATAATCACAAAGTGAAAGGTGTTAATATCTATTCTTAGTCAAAATGAATTGCAGTATTTTTCATCTTTTATCAGAACTTTAATTGGCATTATAATAAAGGTATCTTACAAAGCAACTGCATAGTAAAGAAGACAAGACCCAGCAAGAATCCTCATTGTTGAAGAAGACTTTTTGTCATCTGAAAGGGAAAAAGGATTAAAATAGACTATTAAATGATAATTTTATACATTTGAAATCAGTTGTAAATGGAGCTTTTTGTAGTTGCTGCAGTACAAGAAGTCATTGAGAATGGGAACTCTTATTAACAAACTGTACCTAAATTTGAATGAGATTAATAGGGTTTTATTCATGTGTGAATTTATTTCTTTTCCTACAGAATCTTTTTCTATTTTCATTTTAAAATCAATCCTCTGCTCCGCAAGCACTAGTCAGTTTTTAATGCTTAAGGTTTACATCTTGTCAGCCACTTAATAGCATCATAACCAGGATCAAGTTTCCTGTCATCAGTTTTCTTATGTGTAAAATGGGATAGTGAGGTGCATTCTAGTACCTGTTTCATAAAGTTGTAGTGAGTCCTAAACAATCCACATGAAATGATTTGCACAGGAATAGTTTTGTACTTAGTGATCATAAAGATGGAAAATATTAGTAATGTTATTCCACGTTGCATTCTTTTAAAACATTTTCTTTTTTTCTTTTTTTTTCTTTCTTTTTTTTTTTGGTCTTTTTGCCTTTTCTAGGGCTGCTTCTGCAGCATATGGCATATGGAGGTTCCCAGGCTAGGGGTCTAATCAGAGCTGTTGCCACCAGCCTACACCAGAGCCACAGCAATGCCGGATCCGAGCCGCATCTGTGACCTACACCACAGCTCACGGCAACACCGGATCCTTAACACACTGAGCAAGGCCAGGGATTGAACCTGCAACCTCATGGTTCCTAGTCACATTCGTTAACCACTGAGCCATGATGGGAACTCCTAAAACATTTTCTTCTATACTCATGATAAAGTAGAAATAGCTTCCTGGATGCTTTTCTACTCCTTTTTACTCTTGCAATTGTTTCTAGCCCTCCTAATGAATATATCTCTTATCAGCCCTAGAAGTTGGTATTATCAACACTGTATACTTTAAATTTTTAAGTCTTTCTTCTTTATTAGAATAATTACTGTTCCCAAATACACTTACCTATTCCTCTGTATTATAAGTTTTTTTTAAATTTTATCCCTTCTTTTGCATATCAGGTCTTGTTAAGAATATAAAAATAGATACAAAGTATTTCCTGAAAACTGCCATACATGTGGTAAATATTTTCCATATATATGTATATGTATATACACATTTGTACACACTATGTTTTCAGCACCTAATTTCACTGGAGTTCATAACCTACATCACATCTCTAGTCCCTCTAGAAGTCATCTTAATGGTCCATGAACCCCATCTTAAATATTACTGTGGAATTTCTGGATTTGTAGAAATCTCAAACTGGCACACAACTTATTCTTCATTAGAGTATTCCAATTTCCCTTTGCTCAAGATTACAGAAAAATGTAGATATTATAAAAAAAAAAACACTTGAAAACTCAGTGTGAAGCCAATTTGAGCAAGAAAAGTAGAATCATTATTAGCTTGAATGGAGGGGAGCTGAAGTCCTATAAGCTAAGGAATATATCAGAACATGGAAACATAGCAGGGACAGATAATATTGTGGAAAAGTTTAAGGTATATAAAAAAGATATATTCATACTTTTCTTGTGATGGAGGTACAAAGAAAGAGAGATCCACCATGGATGCCCACCAGAGGAGATGGGCATGTGTGTGAGGGAAAGATACTTAGGTCAGTTTGAAGTGAGTATAGGTAATTAACTCTCTGTTTCGTGTGTGTGTGAGGGGATGCTTATGTGTGTGGCTGCTATGCCAGACAAAAAGAAAAATGAGCGATGATATTTGCATTAGTCTCTTATAGCAAACACCTCCAATAGACCTGTGTGTTTGATGGGAAGGGTAACTTAAGGCAGTGAGAAATGAGCATATGTAATCAACTCTGTTTCTTTATATTTGACCAAGTCAGCAGATTCAAACTTTTGAGTTCAGCATTTGGTGGGCTAATTTAAGAGGTCAATAATAATGAGCTATCAGTGGAGACTTTCCAAGACTATTAACTCCTTGGCATATCAAAACAGGTCTGTTGGATATATTTGCTGCAAAGTGTTCATATGAATATCATCTCTCATTTTTCTTTTTGTCTGGCATAGCAACCAATACACAGTGAATGCTGAAAAATTATTTGTTGAATATTTTTACTAACCAGACTTGTGTCTGTGCCAAAACCTGGACAGGTCCACTATACTCTACCAAAAGTTGTTCAGCTTATTTCAGCTTTACAAGGAATTTTCTCATCATAGAGGGGTACAGGCTTTTTAGAACTCAGTGTGGAAAAGACAGTGAGGAGCCAGAGGAAGTGATGGAGTAAAGTGCCCCTGTGTCTAACGCACTCATGTGGAAAATTAACTGTTCACCATCTCGGTCATTAGAGTGACTTGGGAAGACTCATGTAGGCTTGGTGATTAGGTTGCTATCATAGAAATTCAGAAACCTCAATCTTCTTACTAGCGTTCTACCTTTTGACCTTTTGAAAAAGTAATTTCGATCTCATTTTCTCTGACTCTTAAATAGAATCATACTTGTCCATAAGGCAATTTTAAGATACTCAGATGAATGATGTTATACATGTTTTAAATGCAATTCTCTACTGATTTACTAGAACACATATTTCTTTATTTGGAAAGTGTCCTTTATATTTTATTAGATCTCACCATATAAAAAGTCTTTAAATAGGCATCTGGTAGTATTGCCACTTTGCCAATATGTAAACTGAATAATAGAAGTACAAGTAGAAGGATCAGAAGTCAGAATATCAACTATTATACAGTCATTTATCCCCAAAATGAGAGTGAATAAAGAACTTTGATGAATCTTAATGTTGAACCTTAGATAATACATAATAATATTCACCATATCTAATTTGGATTTATAATTGTTAACATAATGATTCTATGCAGGCACTGTTCTAAGCATTTTATTTATATTAACTCAAATAATCTCACTACAACTGTGTAAGGTATATACTATTGCTATCTCCATTGTCCACTTGAAGAATCTGAGACATAAAGTATCTAATATACTTGAGATCAATAAATATCAGAATCAAGATCTGAACCTGGGAAAAATGAATTCAGAATCTGGGTTTTCACCACTGTATTATACTGTGCATCCAATTGCATAGCTTTTTATAACCATTGTCAGGTTACAAATCCAAAAAGTCATCTGTGCTTAAATATTAACCTATTAAGTTATTTGAACTATTTTAAAATTGATTATATATACGATATAATAGATTACGTATGTGTGTGTGAGTGTGTATGTGTGTGTTTAAGGATACACCCACAGCATATAGAAGTTCCCAGGCTGGGCATCAAATCTGAGATGTAGCTGCCAGCCTACACCACAGCTACATGGGATCCGAGCTGTGTCTGTGACCTGTGCCACAGCTCATAACAATGCTAGATCCTTAATCCACTGAGCAAGTCCAGGGATCAAACCAGCATCCTCATGGGTTTGTTGCCTCTGAGCCATGACAGAAACTCCCATATTTTAATACATGAAATAATATATGTTTAATTTATAAAATATGTAAGGGGCTAAATTTTATGTTGGTTGGCTGGAAAGTTGAACAAGACTTAGTTCTTTGCTGTTTTCTACATTCTAACCAGAAGCAGATCTTGATATCAGTATGAAAAGGACATAATTGTACAGCTACATGTTTATTATTAAAATGGCATAGTTACCTCATTGCCCAAGATTATGACTTGGTTATGTATTGACAGCATAGGCAAGGACTTGAACATTGTGAAACATAAATTAATGCTTCCATAAAGATTTCATTTTGTTTTGTTTTTGTTTGAGAGTAAAAGTTTCAGTTATTCTCCTAAACTCCACTTAATAGTCATATGCATCTCAAGCAAAACTATTGGGACAGGCACTTTGCATTTTAGATATATTCATAATAAAAAATATTTAATTGCTGGTAAGTTAATAGGTAATTCAAAACAAAGTTGACTCAAACCATTTTTTACAAATCAGTGTACAGTCAAACTAACTTAAGAAGAGAATGTATGTTCAGATTCACAATTCTTTGCCTATAGATGATCTAGAGACCTAAGCCATTCTTCCTAATTAAAGGCTGGTCTCATACTCTGCTGAAACTTCCTGACAGATTTAAAGGAATGCTTATCCATGTAAACTCATCTTAAGTTCTTGTGGATTTGTTTCTTAAATGAGCCTATGAATATCCTTTATGAAAATGATTATGGATTTTTCTTTTTTTAAATATTCTAATCATGTTAGGTGGCTCAGATTGCTTCATACACCGTGTTTACTAAATCATTTTAACAGCTGAAAGATCTTGTTTCTATGTAAGACAGTGTGTCATTTTTCATCTAGTTTATCATATAGGACAAAAAATAATTTGAAGAAATAGCATCACCAAAATAGTTTTTCAAAAGATTGTATATACTACATATACTAATTTATATTCTAAATTATGCCAGGCAATATTGTTTGGCTTTCCATTTTGAAATCCTGCAGGTGGAGACATTTCTTTTTTTACTCTTTTTCTTTTAGTTTTCCCCTATAAATTTTATGTAGCTATTTACTTGAAATTGTATTAAATTTGCTGGAAATGTGGTGTGACAAATGTAAGTAACCAAAAATTTATGCATATATGTCTATCAAAGATTACAATTTGCATTTTGAGTGCTACTTATATAGTTTGGACCTATGTATGTGTGGCTTCAAGAGGAAAATGAGAAATTAAGCATCACAATTTCTAAGCGACTTAAATTACAATGTGAGACAGGCAGTGGTCTTTTTAGGATAATATGCCATATGGTAGATGACCAGTTAGTCTCTTACTTAAGTGATAGACTATTCCACACAGCATAATGCAATGGGAATAGATTCCTTTGATTCATAATGGTGATTCATTCATGATGTGAGACTATAGGTTTGAGCTAAGTATAAAGGTGAAAATCAGCAGGTAGTACATCACATCTGTTTTTCTTTCATAATTTCATATTTAGAGAAGTAAAAGTAGCATATATTAAATATTCGGTGACTATAAGTAGACTAACCTAATAGTAAACTTAGGAGTGAAATAGGAATGCAATTTAAATAAATAGGAAAACCATTTGGGTATCTATTATGGAAAATGGGTTTAATTTTGCAATGAAGGATGGAATAAAACCTTTGTTACAGCACAAAACAAAATAGCCATTGTATCTAAGTTTCCTAACATGGACTCCATGGTTGAAGTAAATATTTCCACTGAATAAGGACATGCCAGAATTGTGAATGCTGCCTCTGGGGAGAATTGCATACCTTTTCACTTCCATTACGTGTTACAAGTTCATGCTAATGAAACAGACAGATTGTCTTTTGTGTGTCTCCTCTGACAGAATGAACACCACAAAAATACTAATAAAGAAGTTCAAGAGTTCTCGCTCTGGTGCCGTGGTTTAAGAATCTGACTGCCGTTGCTTGTGTCACTGAAAAGACACAGGTCTGGCACAGTGGGTTAAAGGATCTGTCATTGATACAGATGTGGTGTAGGTAGTAGCTATGTCTTGGATTCAATCCCTGGCCGAGAAACTTACATATGCTGCAGTGTGCAGCCATAAAATTAAAAAAAAAAAATTCAAGCCAATTCTTTATGTTCCTTAGCTATTTCCACCATAGAAACTTAGCAGATCCTAATTTTCAGATTGGATAGTATTAGATCATCAAAGATAATACATTGGTGTTATCAGTCTATTCTTTGAATGAGTATATTGAACAATGCTTCTTCAACAACCTTTGTTTATAACGGGAAAAACTACCAGTTCCTGTAGTAGATGAGACTCTTCTTTTGGCAGGGACAAATGGATAGGGCTGCTGATAGACTTCATGCTTCTTTGTTATGTGTACCAGTTTTGTTTTCTTTTACAAAATGTTTCTGCCATTATTCTAAGAGCAGCTTCTTTGCTGTGCTACAAATATAGAGAGTGATGCTACACACAGAATGGGCATGATCGATACATCTATGTTAATGTGCTCTATCAGCAGTTCAGAAAAGTTACATGGATGTAAAACATCTACATTAAAGGCACTGTGCCATTTCAAGCTATATAACATGGGCTAATTTTTCTCACATAGATTAAAAAATAATGATAATTAAATATATGGTTTTGATGGTATGATGGTCAAATGTGGTAATATATTAGAAAGTGGCCTTGTGAAATCTAAACAGCTATAAAATATACACTATTATTATTCAGGATGTGAATTTAGCTACTTAAGTGCCCATTTTAAATTCCATATTTAATCATATTTTATAAAATGCTTTGCATTTATGCATGTTTTTCCAATGAGCTGTTTTTGTTCATCATCTTCAAGTGTTTAAGTTTTTTTAAAATTTAAGCATCATTCATCTCTACTAAATTTTCACTGAGTCAAGAACCAAAAAATTATTTAAATTCCTTGCCACAGAGTTTTTATGTTTAAAAAGAGCAATGACAACAATGGCATTTATCATTTATTTTTGATTGTGCAGGGCCCAGTTAAATTAACTGTTTTTAAAGCTATAAAATTGTTCTTAGTGTTATTAAATTCCTCACTCACATAGCAAAACAAACATGAAGAGATAGAATCTCATGAAATATTCTCCATCTCAGAGAATTAATTTTTTTTACCACTAAAAACCATTAGTACAGTAGAAAAAGTCAATGATTATTTCAAGCCAAATGATAGGGCACTCTAAAAAAGAGGCACAATCATTTACTTTACGTGTTTCTATGTTTCAGGTAAATGTGTCATTGGCCATTTGGTGTTTTTCCTGAAACAGCACAAGAAAATAGTGGGCATCTCTTATTCTGCTCAGTGTGGTACTAACTTTAGAGCTACCTATCTTTGAGAACAGGACTTGAATCGAACTATTCAATTAGCTGGGGTTTAACTTTTGGTTTCAATTTAGAACTGAAGGAATACATTCAGGCAGAAAGCCAATTTAGGTCTTACAGGTATCTTGTTCTTGGAACTAGTAGACTTGCATCCAGAGGTAAAAATCTGTTTTCTATTATTTGTAAAAACACAAAATTAAGAAAATAAATAAAAAGATGTGCTATTATATTTTCCTACTACTCCCTTGATATTACACACACACACACATACACACACACACAAACACACACACACATGATTAAATTCTCGCAAAATCACTTCTGACAATTTTCTTTCTCACTCTTTTTGCTACCTCTGATGGCTTAGGACTCTCACTACAGTAAGAGTATCTCTTAACAGAAATAGTACCTGATCTAGGTTGGTCCTTCCCACATTATTTGTACTTGTCTATCCTATATATCTACTATGTGTCAAAAAATATTTAATACTAATTTTAATAGATTCCAACATTATACTGCTCTGGCAGCATGTGCATTTTTAGAGGACTTCAAAATTTTCTCCTAAGGTCATCAGTAGGAGTTTCTAATGATATGCCAGACTAATCAGTGAGATATTCTTGGGCAGGAGGATATGTCTTTCAAACCTTATTGCCTATGTTGTCATGTAGGTAGAGAGCCGGTATGTCTCCTCTTCTACACGTTCTCCTATTTCCTCAGCAAGATCCATTTTTCATGTTGATTGTGCCTCTGCAAGTTATTTTTTATTTATCGCATCAAGCAATTCCTTTGAAGTCTACCTTTTGGTTGGATTTGTTTGATGGAAAGCAACCACAAAAGACTGGATAAAGAAATGAGAGTAAGATCAGAGTATTTCTTATTCATTTCCTCTCTGCTGGGCTACAGTTGTATCCTTAATCCAGAAGCCATAATTCCTATTGGACAGCCAGAGGACAGTTTTTAAATTCTGGTAACCTTGCCATAGCAAGTAATAGCTCTTGACTTTGGTTAGCCCTCAAGTGTTTTACTGTCACTTGTTGGTTTCCAGTAATGTTTTACACACCTTTGAGTATCTCTCATTGAAGCCTACCACCTGTTGTTATGACAATGACTAAGATAATAGAGTGCTAAAATAACAAACTAATATAATAGAATGCTGAACAAACAACTACCTCTTGAAATAATGAGGAAAAATAAGTTTTCATCTACCTAGGATTTTCATATATCTTCACATGCATATTTTCTTAGTTTCTTAGTCTGTGATTGTCATATAAAAATTAAGAAATTAAGAAATGACATATACAAAATTAATTTAAAAATATATAAAATTATGAAGTAAATGTGAAATTTCCACCTAACTACCTACTTTCTAAGTAATAACATCCCACTTCAGCCTGGTACTTCTTGTACCCATAAAAACTGTTGTCATTGTTGTCCTTTTATCCTATGGGTACATTCATTTTTCATTTTGCTGGTAACAAATTAATCACAAAGTTTGTAGCTTAAAGCACTCATTTACGATAAAACAAAAAAAAACACATTTATTATCTCAAAGTCTAGTTTAGAGGTCTGGACCTGAGTTTCTATTCAGAATCTCAAAATAGTGAAATCAAGGTGTCAGCTAGGATGTATTCTGATCTAGAGGCTCACCTAGAAAAGGATCTTACTTCAACCTCTGACTGTGGGCAGAATTCATGTCCTTGCAGCTGAAGAATTCATGAGGGCTTAGCTTCTTCGAGTCAGTAATGAAAAGATAGTCACTGTGGCTTTGAGTCTCTTACTTCTTAGAACTTCTTTTAAATGGTTCACCTATTTATATCAGGCCCACCAAGGATAATTTGGAATTGATTATACTTGACCTTTGAATGACACCAGGACTAGGGGTGCTGACCCCTAGCACAGTCAAAAATCTGCATATAACTTTATAGCCAGCCCTTTGTATCTGGGGTTTTGCATATGCAGATTCAACCAAATGCAGATGTGTAGTAATGTAGTACACATTTATTGAAAAAATCTGAGAACTAGTAGGCCTGTGCAGTTCAGACTTACATTGTTAAGGGTCAATTATATATTAACGTCATAGTTGGCCATTTCTTTAAATATTTATGAGTTGTATAAATTTATTAATTTTTACTAAATGAATTCATGTTAATTTCAGGTAAAGTGCTTTTAATGACACAAACCTACATTTTAAAATTATCCTAATGCTCTTACTGAAGATAAACATGGTTGACATATCTGTGTCTAATCTACCAGATCTAAGTGTATATATATTAAGTCTATTCAATTTTTAAAATATACATGCCATTTTAGAAGTTTTCATTGTGGCGCAGTGGAAACGAATCTGACTAGTAACCACGAAGTTGTGCGTTTGGTCCCTGGCCTCGCTCAGTAGGTTAAGGATTCAGTGTTGCCATGAGCTGTGATGTGGGCCACAGACAGAGCTCATATCCTGCGTTTCTGTGATTGTGGCGTAAGCCAGCAGCTGTGGCTCTGATTTGATCCCTAGCCTGGGAACCTCCATATGCCATGGATGGGGCCATAAAAAAAAAAAAGGCAAATAAATGAAAATAAATAAATGCTGTCTTAAAATGCATAGATATAGTTCTATGCCAAGTATGGTTCTCTGTCTTCATATTTAATGGCTATATAATGTTGTATTTTATATATGTGCCATAATTTTTATATTCACCTTTTTATTCACTTTTTTATATGTGGAAATATTGAGGTTTTCAAGTGTTTATTTTTCTACTCAATGCTAATATGCATCTCTGTGTCTATGTGTGTGTTTTTATGTGTGTATGTATTTCCTTCCTTGGGATAATGTCCTAAAAGCCATTTACAATTTCAGGCATTGTATTTGTATTAACAATTTCCATGTAGAAAGGTCGCACCAGTTTAAATTCATAAGCCATATGTAAGAATTTTATTTTTGACAATTTTTTAGTTTTTCCCAATTTGAGAATGAAAAATCATGTCTCATCTTTTTAAATATGCATCTCTTTGACTACTATTGCATTTGATTATTTTTTCCTATGTTAGGTATTTGCTCAACTTATATCTGTTCTTGTTATAATTTGATTTTTATATAAAAATATGCTTTTCTTGACTTAAAGGGAAAGCATATAAATGTAAGTATGTCATTCAACTTTGTTTATTGATTTCTATTTTGTTGTTATTGTTTATTCTTTCTCTGGGTGATTTTTGACCACAATGAATTTCCATGACTAAGAGATATCTTATTCTTTTTTTTGGTGTTTATTTTGTAGTTAAATTTTTTTCACTACCTGATTTGTGTATTTACATATATTTTCCTAGTAATTTTGGTTTTTTTCTTGTCTTTTAAAATTTTGCTTTGAAATATAATGGAAAAAACACACCAAGATGGTTCAGTTTTACCCATGTGTTGTTCCATACTAGAAATATGTAAACATATACATACATGCAAGCATGCAAGTGTTTATACTTCCATATATGTTCATATATTCACTTTTCATTCATAATGTCATGGCCCTAATTGGTAACTTAATTTTGTATGTGTCATATATGAATTTCCCTAAATTTCATATTGATGTAATTTATCTATCAATGTAAACACACATTCATATTATGTTCTAAATATTGACCTACAACTTTTTTTCTTACCTAAAGGTACTTGTTAGACATTTATCTATGTAAATTCATTTTTCACTATTTTTAATAACCGTACACCATTTCATATAATGCATCTACCATGATTTATTTATTTATTCACCTATTGATTAGTACTTAAAATGTTTTAAATCTTTTGCTGCTATGTATTTATACATGCTGGTGGTTTCGTTTTGGTAGAATCAATTTCTAAAATCATTTTTTTGAAAAAACATCTTGATATATAACACTAGAGAGAGAACAGAGAGAAAAAGAGACAGAGATTTTTAAAAATTGGCTCATGCAGTGGTGGGGACTAAGAAATTTGAATTGTGCATGGTAAGCTCATAGGCTAGAGACGCAGAGAAGTTGATGCAGCACCTTTAGTCCTAAAGCAGGCTGCTTGCAGAATTACCACTTTCTCTAGAAATTTTAGTCTTTTTCTGTAAAGGCCTTTGATTTATGGGATGAGGGCCACCCATATTATGGAGAGCAAACTGCTTTACTCAGAGTCTACTGATTTAAATGTTAATCTCACCTAAAAAATTACCTTCACAATGACATCTAAACTGGCATTTGGCCAAAGTCTCCTACTTTTGACACAAATAATTAATCATCACAGAGTCCTAATTCCTTTATTGGAAAATACTTAGAAATCATGATCTGGGTGCTAGGTATGTTCATTGCTACTGGGAAATTGTTGCCTCTCAGTGACTAGGACTCAGAAATATGTGTTTATATCCTAACCCAATGTGCACACACATAGCTAGCTATCTATCAACTTATCATCCATCTATGTGCAGAAATTCATACTTCTGATTTTCATCCACCACTATCAGTTCATTGTAATCTTTCCATTTCTTTATTTATAACTTTTTTCTTCCAACATTGATAAATTTGGTTCGCATTAAATACAACGTATGTACCTACTTATTCAGTTGTGTTGTACACATAAAGTCATTTCAGAATTATTTACTCATATTCCTGAAACAAATTTACTAATTACATTTCATATACATACATACATACATATATATATATGTATATATATATCCAGATTCTTGTGTCTGAAGCTCTACAGTAGCTAGAAAAAAATATTACTTTCTTTTGTTACTTAAGTTAGTTCTTTTCTTCCTCATCACCTACGGTGTGGGGTGTGGTTCTGTTATTCACTGGTGGTATGGTTGTTGCTGGAATTAGGCCTCTGTCTGCTGGTGCCAAGTTGAAATGCAGAGACAGATTTTGGAGTAAAGGAGAAAAAATAGCTTTATTGCTTTATCAGGCAAAAGGAGGTTCACAGCAGGCTAATGCCTTAAAGACTGTGCCCCTGTCCATAGAAAGAATTGTGAGGGGTTTTCTAGTAAAAAAGGAGAAGAACAGGTTTTAAGATAGGAGTCAGGATTGGGACAAACATGCATTCTTTTTTCTTTTGGGGGAATCTTAGTCATCAAAGCTGGAGTCAGGAGGTGTTCACGATAGTGGTCTTCTGGATTATTGCCTAGAACAACAATACTTACAAAAAGGGCATATTGATCAGAGATTAGAACAAACCAGGAAAGTTTCTGAAAAACATCATGTGCTAATAATCTTTAACCCATAGGCAATTATGCTCAGGGTGCCTAATCTTTAGTTTACGGGTGATTCTGTTTAGGGTGCAGTTAAGTCAGGGAGAAGGAAAAGGAAGAACTCTAAGCTGTTCAATTTTAAAGTACTCATTTGTGAAAGAAGCATAAGGAATATAACTTTTTTTTCTCTTAGGTGATAAGATGCCTATATTATTACGTGTATTCCTTGAGAAGGAACCAGGATCCTACCCCAAGGCTGTATTCTTGTTGCTTGACTATTCCTCCCTTCCCTGATCAGCAACTGTCTGAACCTGTCCCTAGGAACTCAGGGAAGGTCACATGTAGCTGAGTGAGACCCATTTCCTAAGAACAAGAAATGAGGGACACAGAAAGGCTCTTGCACCCAGGATCCCCACAGGGCCATGTCTGGTTTCATGGTTAACTCTTTTGTTCTTATTTGTGCTGTCTTTTTGGTGGAATATCTATTTTTAACTTAGCATTGAGAAATGAATAGGCTATGACGAGTATATTTTTATTTTTAAATTTCTATTTAAAAACTTCCAGAGTTCCTGTTGTGGCTCAGTGGAAACAAATATGACTAGCATCCATGAAGACGTGGGTTTGATTCCTGGACTCGCCAGTGGGTTAAGGATCTGGCATTACCATGAGCTGTGGTGTAGGTTGCAGATGCTGCTCAGATCTGGTGTTGCTGTGGCTGTGGCATAGGCTGGCAGCTACAGCTCTGATTGGACCCCTAGCCTGGGAACTTCCATATTCCATGGGTGTGGCCCTAAAATTAAAAAAAAAAAAGACAAAAAAACCCTTCCAAAAATCTTTATTAATCTTTAAATTTCAGATATGAGTTTCATTTTTAATTTTCAGTAAGCTCAGTCCTTTATGGGGGGGTGTAGGTTAAGGAGGATGAGGTCACTGACCTTGCTTGGCACATAGAATTTATCTCCTCCCCTAGAAAGTGCCAATTCTCAAGATACTCAACCCAGCATTAATAAAATATATTTTTGTGATTAAAAATTAAGCCAAAGTACTAGATTATTATTTGAAACCGCTATAATAATTCTCATGATTTCTCTAAGACATCTGGTTTATTAAAATGATTTTGCATTAATTTTTCTATCTCGTGGGAGTTTTCCACAAAACATTGAGACTGCTTAACATGTCTCCCAAAGTTTACTCTGATTCAACAATGATCCTTGATCATATAATTCAAGCAGGTTTGACTTCAGATAAAATGAAAGCAACATTTTTCTATAGAAATCACTTTGTCAATAAATATAACATTTATAAAAATACCTGTTATATAAAAATAAACCTACTGTATGATTTCATTTATATGACATTCTAGAAAAGGCAAAATTATAGGATCAGAAAACAGATCACTGTTCACCAGGTCTAGGAATGACTTCAAGTGGGTGCTAGGAAATTTCTGCTATAATGGGAATGTTCTGTATTTTGTTATTGGTGACATGCATGTATATATTGTCAAAACACAACAGGCTGCACACTTTAAAAGGGTAACTCTTATTTATGTAAATTATATTTAAATTTAAAAATCATGCATTGTTCACAAAAGACAAAGGCTGAAATATGGTATATGGGAAGTATGATTTAATGGTACCATTTTAAAAGAAGATGTTGGAATTGTAGGTTACTCAATGATTTTGTAGTGTCTGACCAAAAAGACTAAATTGACCTTGGGCTATTTTTAAAGAGAAACACTATGCAGGGGAAAGGAAGTTCCCCATAGTGTGTGATTCCAGGTGATAATTATATTATTCGGTGGGTGTTACACTTTAAAGGGATTATTAAAGAAAAATCATTAGAGAGATCCTAGAGACTCTACATTCCTACTACTAAAATCATGGTCTGAGGACCAGCATCAGTAGCATCACCTGGAAGCTTGTTAAAAATTCAGAATCATAGGCCTTGTTTTGTAAGATTCAAAGATTCTTTGGCCTATAGGACACACCAAGAGACACCAGGGATAAATGGAAAGCAGAACTCTGTTACTTAAAATTTCAAAGGAGAAAAAGGTAAAGGCCACATGGGGGATTACACTCAAGAGAAAGGATTATAGAAAACTGGAGCCGTAGGGAACAGTTTATGTAGGACAGGCAGGGTGGAGTTAGTGAGGTTCCCTTTGAATTGGTTTATTTTAATAATTTCTACAGGCCTCAGGGTATAGGGATGTATGAAACCTGGCCCCAGGATGATTATGGCAGATACATAACGGCCCAGAGTATGAGAGTCCATTAATGAAAGTCATTGGGGTGTCAGTTTAACTGCTCAAGAAGGGAAACCCACTGGCGTCTCCAAACTGAGTAAAGATAGCATAAAACACATACAACACAACAACAACAAACTATATTACAACTGATCTCTTAATTTTTGGCTTGAGTATTTGGGATATTTAAGCTGCCCGAAAAGTAGAGGAGACTTTTAGAAAGTAAGGCATAAATTCCCCTAAACAATATAGAAAACATTTTATTATTAAAAGGAAGAAATCGGTGGAAGTATAAAGAGTCCTTGTAGGTCAACCCATTACCAAGTTTTCCATTTATATGTTATTAGAAAACAAGTCTAAATTATGCGAGTTTCTAGCACTGTCTTGGTGGAGTTCTAAGGTGCATTTAAACTGTGTTACGTTTTTTATAACTATATCATTTTAGTGAATTCCTTCATTTTTGTAAGGGTTGAAATGACAGTTTAGTTAGATATATGTAAAAGTTACTGGTATTTATAACCAAGGGTAAGAAACACATTGGAGACTAAGGACAGGACATCATGGTAGCAAGCTTAAGGGAGTAGAAGTCCTTGGGAAGCTGAAGGTCCTCTCCACAAAAGGTCAGGTGGTGCCCTATATGAGGGAGTTGCCTACTGAAGAAAGCAACAATTTCCACCTGTTTTTAGAATGATACAGTTAGTAGCAACCTCTATAAAATTCCCCTTAAGGCTGGGGTAGAATACGTGGATATGTATGTGTGTGTGTGTGTGTGTGTGTGTGTGTGTGTGTGTGTAGGACAGGCAGAGAACAAGACTATGAAAGGATCATGGGCTAAACAAACAGTAAGCTCAGGAAACATAATAGAATCCCTAATATCTGTTGACCAAAAACAAATATACTGCTAGATCTTTCTCCTGCAGAGATGGGTTTATTCGAAATCATCAGAAAATTGCAATTTAGGATCTGCAACCATAGTGAGCCACTGAAGTCCACACATAGTGAGGGGAATTTAACAGAGTAGAAAAAAGTTGGGAGCGTTATAATAAATACAGAGTTCAGAGATTTTCATTGCTTGAGCCCTTGCCCAGAAAGAAGGGTCTCTGCATCCAGTTGGGATCTGCTATCATTGAAGGGAATCAGGGTTTCTCTTCTCATCTCTCTAAGCTTTTTAATGCAGGTTTCTGCTTTTTTTTTTGTCTTTTGTCTTTTGTCTTTTTTTTGTTGTTGTTGTTGTTGTTGCTATCTCTTGGGCCACTCCCGCGGCATATGGAGGTTCCCAGGCCAGGGGTCGAATCGGAGCTGTAGCCACCGGCCTACGCCAGAGCCACAGCAACGAGGGATCCGAGCCGCGTCTGCAACCTACACCACAGCTCATGGCAACGCCGGATCATTAACCCACTGAATAAGGGCAGGGACCGAACCTGCAACCTCATGGTTCCTAGTCGGATTGGTTAAGCACTGCGCCACGATGGGAACTCCTTTCTGCTTTTTTTATATCAAAAGAAGAGAAGTAATGAATTCACTGTGTCCAGCTTGTCAGTGCCTTAGGAGAAACAGTCTTGAATTAAGAGAGATTAATTTAGGGGTTTGCTTTTCAGTTTTTGAACTTATAATCATTCTTTGTGAAGCCAATTAGACATCCTAATTAAACCAGCTACCTGGAACCTATTGGAGAGATGAAAGTACTATTGACTGCCTTTTCCAAGAGCCCAGCATTGTTTACTTTGAGAATTAAAACGTGGGCATTGGTCACTATCAGTAATGTCAAACTCTAAGGGGGATAAAGAGAGTCTTGGTAAAGCCATGTATTGTGATCTCATTATATGTGAAGACATTCATGACTTTGATTTCTATTATGGGCATCTGTGAAGCAAGATATTCCCAGGATTCCCTACTCTGAAGGTGAAAACTCCTCTTAAGCTCTAGTCCAAATGTTTGAAGAAATGTGGAGATTGAACCATTTGCTAACTATGGCCTCCAGCCTTAAGATGACTGCTTGAACTTTAATTATGCTGACTCTGGGGTCCCATCCTTTATCAGTAACATCTCAGTTAAGTGTTGGAAAGTAGCAACATTCTACCGAGCTCCATCATTTATGATGGCGGCAATGCCATTGGTACCATGTATGGACTAATTACTGTTTACTCAGTTTATTCTAAAGGGCCTCCTAACTAGCCAAGGCATCTGGGGGAGGAGTGACATCCTTTAGCACCATGAGAGCTGGCAAGGGATTAAAGACAAGGAAGGCCCCTCCTTCCTGCCGGCAAATATACCAGAGTCTCCAGATTTTCTTCCAGCCTGTAGTAAGAGGCCTCAATAGCCTTGCCAGGCTTGTGGTATGCTGCTTTCATGACCCAAGGATTAATAGAAAAGTAAGTATTGAGAGTCACAGAAGAGCCTAGTCTGTGGCTAGCACTTTTTACTCTAACAGTGTATAGCATAAGGATGAGAAGGGTAGGCTTTTTGCATCAAAAACCCATGAGCAATTTATGGCTATCATAGGTGGGCCGGAGACTCCAGCAGGTATGAGAAAAAGTTGCTCAAGTCTTTTTTCTTTTTGCCTTTTTCAGGGCTGCACCCACAACATATGGAAGTTTCCAGGCTAGGGGTCTAATTGGAGCTATAGCCACTGGCCTATGCCATAGCCACAGCAACATGGGATCTGAGCAGCATCTGCAACCTACATCACAGCTTAACCTCCTGATCGAGGCCAGAGATCAAACCTGCATCCTCATGGATACTAGTCAGATTCATTTCCACTAAGCCAAAATGGGAACTCCAAGTTGCTGAAGTCTTTACAGTGCAGTGGACTGATTCTAGAGCCTTTTTTAAAGTAGGCAGATTTGTAAGTAGCAACATCAGTGAAAAGTAAAACTTGCAAATGAGGAATATGTCGCCTCTAGAACTTAAAAAGAACTAAAAGGTATTGGGTTTGTACATTTTTAATGTGTGTGCTGAATGAATCTCAGAGGAGGAGGACATTCACAAGGCAACATCATGCCTGTGTTACTGGAGGAAGGTTGGTGTAGTTAAGATCTTGTCTGCAAAGGTGGCGTGCTGTTGAGGTACATTATGTGGATTCTAGTAAGGGTGTGTTGTGTCCTTTGGAGGTGAAGGTGAAGTTGAACTTTAGCTGAGAGGTTGTTTAAGTAACTATGGAATATAATGGCAAATATTTACTAGCTGATTGGTTGGAGTTAGTAAATTCAAATGTTAATTTGTAGTGGTACTTACCAAGGCTCAAGTATACTGACTAGTGCTTTTCTCATTATCTAAGCCATTGGGTAACTTGGGCAGGTGTATGCATCATACAGGGATGGGAATTCATTCCCTTGTCTGAGAGCCCCCACTTTGCTTTATATATCTGGTTACTTATCTCCAAGAGTGCAACCCACAGTACCCTTGGGGACCTTGAGAGCGTGAAGTTACCTGACAACAGCAGCAATAGATCGAGTAGCAGAAGAGAGGCTATTGCCATCACCACCTGAGGTACATCACAACAAAACTGGTGATATTTCTCCACTATAAGGAAGTCCAGTCAATACTTTCTTCCATGGGGGTCCCCCAAACACTGGACAAACCAAAATTCTGTTCCACATAGTAGTAATGATAAACATTGATGCTGAAGAAGTGACAAGCCACTGAAATAGGCCTCTGTCAAACACGGGTTATGACCAGAAACACACCAGAAAGCTGACTCCAGAAAGAAAAGCTCAAGTGAGCAATTATTTTGACTATTTTAAGGGAGACCCCAGCCTGGGCTGCTACCTAGTCCTCCTGAGTTTAACCAATATTTTAAATATCCCAGTACCAGGTAAATTTGGGTGAAGGCATGGGAGCATTTATAGTCACAGTATGTTTTATAATATTTAAAGATTCCTTTGATGTTGGGGTACAACACACTAACACTGCAGTAGGTGAAAGGCAGATATATGTTACCTGTATCTCCAAATGAGAGAAGGCTCCCAGCATGGTCATACAGTAGTTGTATGTGGAGATAAGGTAAGAGAAAGTTGGACTTATATGGGACAGCTTATGTGGAACAAGTTACGTGAGGGTAGCTAGGCTTCTTGGCCTTCTTGTGAATTATCTTATTTGAATAATTTCCCAGGTTCTGGGATGAAGGTGTTGTCCCTAGTTGTTTGATAACTGGACATGGGTCACTGGAATGTAGACTTAATTAGTTGCCCAAGAAAGAGAGCTGACTGACCTCTAGCTAGAACTTCAAAACTAGGACAAGACATCATTTTAGAAAACAGCACAAACAAACAAAATATATATTTCAGGACTTATTCAGGCCTACTGAATCAAAATATGCATTTTGATATCTATACAAGATGCAGTGCATGTTCAAGTTTCAGTTGTACTGCTTTAAGCAATACATTTTCAGAAAGAGTTGAAATATTGAAATATTTAATTTGGAAAAGAAGAAATTTTGAGATGAATATTGGAGGTAAGTCCAAGTGCATTTACAAAATCTAAATATATGAGGGCTTTCATGATATAATTGGCCCCATAGGAAAAAAAGAAGGAATATTAATTACAAGTTCAAGAATATTGATTTTTGTTGAAATAAGATCATGGTCAACCTACTGTGTTATTTGGTGATCCTCTTTATAGAAGAATTATACATCCTCATTCTGTTTAACTTAGACACGGGTGTATAACTTGTTCTGGCCAATGCAATGTGAAAGAAAAAGACATTTGTTATTTCTGTGTGGAATCTTTAGTGAATATTTCACCATTTTTCCTTTCCTTGCTTCTGGGATATAAAAGTATATATCAAGATAGAGCTTCTAGGCGTTCCCATGTGGTCAGTGGGTTAAGGATTCGGCATTGTCGCTGCAGCAGCTTAGGTCACTGCTGTGGTGTGAGATTGATCTTTGGCCTGGGAATTTCTGCATGCATTGGGTGCTGCCAAAAAGAATGGATAAGCAATGAGGTCCTATTGTGTAGCACAGGGAACTATATCCAATCTCTTGGGATAGACAGCAATGGAAGATGATGGGAGAAAAAAGAATGTGTGTATATTCTTTGCTGTATAGCAGAAATTGACACAACATTGTAAATCAACTATACTTTAATAGTAATAAAGAATAAATGTTCTACAATCTGGCCCCCTCAAAATAAAACCCTTCCAGCAGCCTGAGTACCTTAGGGACTATAGAAGTAGTGTCTTGCTATCCTGCAATGGATATAGAGTGTGAAAAAGAATCATTTTTGTTTTAAGAACTTGTTTTTATTGTTTGTTTGTTTGTTTCCTTCTTTAAATCCTTTGAGATTTGGAGATTGTTTGCTATTGGTATAGAATAACCTAGGGTGACCTGAATGAGACAATGATGAACTTTCTGAAATACGTATAGAAAAAGTCAATGGACTTTCTTCTGAGGAATAGGAGTAAGGTTTGAAATCAATTAGACATTGATTTAAGTCTCAGCACCACCATTCCCAGCCAATTACATGTATATGGTCTAGTGTGTCATGGATGTTTGATCAATGTTACTTTCTCTCCACTAATGCTGTGGTTTTAAAAATAATCCTGTGGCATGCCATATTTCCATAGGGCTGCCTCAGGGATCATGGTATGCCTCTGAGAGGATGCTAAAAGTACAGAGCTCCAGATCTGCAGTCTCCTATCCCTCCAGTGTGACCATACTTGAATATTTGTACATATTACAGTGGCATTTAAGTTTAATTGACTTAAAATCTCCAAAGGGTCATGGGATATAAAAACTAGTGCTCTAGACAATTCATTATGGATAGAAATGTTCTAAACCTTCCAGTTGATTATAGTTGAGCAAAGCTAGAGTGGCAAAATGTGCTAGTTTTCATGGGCCTGATTACTTAATTAGTAATTGTTCCCTTTTTTACTCTCAATAGTTGCCCAGTTTGGATGGTTAATTATGTGGTTATGCTAATACAAAGTATAATGGCACTGTGAATAAATAATGATAATAATAGTTAGTATGTACATAACTGCTCACAGTGTACTGAACAGATTTCTTTGCTTTTTAAAAAGTGATTCTTTTTCATTTGATGAATAAAATGACTAGACCTACTTTAAAAAAAACATTTCAACTCTAACTATGTCATAACATAAACAAAAGCAATAGCCTGGAGTATTTCAGTCTCTTTAGAGGATGAAGAAACTGCCATTGCTAAAAATAATCAATTTTAATAACACCAAATAGATAGAAGGCATGGGAAACAGAAAAGTTTAAATTGGACAGCATTTTCATATTTGAAATCATTTTGTGGTTCTAAGAGAAAAGAATTCAGGACTCTATCATGTTCAAAAATCTTTAGAGTTGCAGGGGAAAGTCAATTATATAATTTAATAGCAGCACAAATAATATCAAACTAAGAGCTAAAACATCAGGAACCAGTTATATATTTTAAAATGACTTACAACATAGGTGATTCTAAATCTAAGGTACTTGTTCAGAATCATCATTTCCATCTTTTTGTAATAAATTCACTGACAGTTATTAAATAGTGTTTACATGTATCCTCAGTGTTATAGTTAAGAGTTCAGCTATATCCCAGTCACTTCTAGTGCTTAAGTACTCAGAAGATCAAAAGGACAGTACCAAACATGTTAGTTTAGGAAAGTAGCCCTTCAAATTATATGGGATTGTATAATTGTGGTGTCCATGGTAAGCATTTTTGGTAAAACTTTTGAAGGTTTAGAACCACTTATAAAAAGTAAAATCGACTTTATTTTATATTAGAAAATCTAAGCATAAATATTTATATTTTTAAGACTATGACTTTAAGGGAAATGATTTCAAGATGTAACTCTAATTTCAGATGTATAATTGGGAGTTTAGATTTTAGACTGAAATCTGCCTAAATGTAAAAACAACACTGGCGTGTTTAAGATGACTTAGGAATGTACTATTAAAGTTTGAATGTATCACAATTTTAATAATCATCTAGGTGCTTACAAAGGTTTATCAACCAAATAATGGAGGAACTTAAAAACAAAATCAAGTATTTCAAAGTATCTGATTAGTGGAGGGAGTATACACAGAACCAAACATTGTTTAAGTACTTCACATTGTCCTTTAAATTGTGTTGGTCCATACAAACCAGGTTTAGAAAATTCATCCCTTTATAGGCACCTCTATATGTCAGGAAAAATAACCAGAAGTAGTCCACAATATATCAATATGCATTTTCCTAAGTAGCCACACATCAACTCTTTTCCCTGATAACTTCCAGCCTTACTTTTCAGGTGGGAAAATAGTGGCATGTGGCCACATAATGAAGTTAAAATATTTAAATGCAATCATAAACTTGACAGACTACTAGCCTCTTGTGAACTATGGAATATGGGGGTAAATCTAATTTTCTCCATGCAGAACATTATTTCTACATTTTATCAAAGAAAATGGACAATTTTCAAGGATCTTCAAACCATAAATGCAACCCAGTAAGAAAATCCTACAGCACAGACCTTGAGTTCTTAACTGATGAAAAATTTAATCATGAAGTCAATATTTTGTGAACAAAAATTCTAATGAGTTGTGTGCACCTGGGGACAATATTTTTATGGCTCAATGATGCTACTTAGTAAGTGAAAATCATTGAGGCATAACCTGAGAAGGAATTTAGTGAAACAAAATATTCAGCTGTTTTTTTATATTGAGCAATGAAAATTATTTTATCTAACCACTGTGATTTTTTTTTTAAAGCTTGCTGATTCCCATATCATGGCCCATTGGGGTATTATAACTTGCAGTTGTATCTGTTTTTCATTCCCTTGAGTTTGTTGGTACCTAATTCTATATTTTAAGTCACTCTACATGAGTATTGCATAAGGTTAAAGAATGTTTTTAGAAGGAAAAAAAAGGTTTGGGGTGAAGAAAATTGTGGCATATCCTTTTCTTTTCAAGGAAAAGAAAAAGGTTAAAACAGCTAGCTTCATATGCATTCATATAAGCATCCACAGAACACTGAGGCAGGAGTATTCACATTTAGCCTTTTTCATACCTTTCACATGAAACTTCTGTAATTCACCAGAACTATATTCTCTCCACTTGTCACAAAGCTCCATCATTTTGTTTGTGGCCAATATTTTTGAATGGTGATGTCCCTGATTCTAAAAAAACACACAGAACAATTAACAGGAAGATTTTTTCTTTTTCCTTGTCAGAGTGAAAATAGGTTTAAAAAAATGAAAGAATGAATATAAATATAAATATGAATATAAGGAAAATTCTGGTCATATCAAATGCCACCTACTCAGGGGAAAGATCAAATAGTTAAAAACTGGTTGCCTCTTTCTGAGTAGATAGATGGCTATGTTGACCTGATGTGAATGAAATGTACTGCTGATTCTCTCATCTGTTTGTTGTGGGGTTTCTGTCTTTTCTCTTGGTATCTCCACTATTCCTATTCTATGAATTCAGGGATCCATATTTCCCTGATGGGTAAGAAAGACAAACATATATTGTAACTTACAAAAAGCAGGATCTGTTTCAAGTCTCTAAGCAAATTGTGTGTTTATCATTATCTCATTGACCCTCGGCTCAGGTCACTGCTTTTTAAATGCAGTTAATCTAATTGTGATAGACATTATGTGCCACCAAGTCTCCATGAAATGAGGATCAACCTGTTGCAGGAGTGTGGTCATCAGAGAACTTCCAGAAGTCAGTTCTTCTATGATCAAGTACAGCTGCAGATAACAGCTTTATCAGAGGTTATAACTCCCTGGGAAGTTTACACTGAAAGAAGGAGAAGGCTGGGGTATTAATGCAGTCATTTCAGCTCAACATAGGTCAATTCTGACAGATAATACCTGCTCCAGCACCGCTCCTGCACATTTACCAATTCTTTGTAGGACCTACATTAGGTTTAAACTTCTTCCTCTGCCCAGTCCTGTTTCCTCACTTTTTTTTTCACACAAGTATTGATCTATAATAAATACCTTATACTCAAAACCTCATCTTAGTGAATGCTAAGCACTCCAACTGGCAAGGCCAACAATTTCCTAGTAAAGGGTTGCTAGTAAATAACAGCTTAATATGTTATGCTCTGGGTATATTGCAGCTAATGAAGAGACCTTTTAAAACACAAAGTCTTTACTGCTAACCAGTCAACTTGTAATGCTAGAATTCTCATAACTTGGTAGACAAGAAGATTTTGCAACTATTGGAGGGCAGGAAAGTCTTTTAAGGGACCTCATTCAGAAGTGATTCCATCTTTATCAACCATTTCACCAGTGCAGATAGAGAAAACATGAAATTCTCTATGATAGACAAATGATTTCACTAGTAAAAGATTTTGTAATTATTTTAAAGCCAACAATTTGTCAGCTACTGTATTAAATTATGTACATTCATTACGACTAATCTATTCACAGGGCAATCTCTATCTAATTTTATAGGTAAGAAAAACTGAAGTTCAGAAAAGATGAATGAATGAATATGGATAGAAAAATAGTAAAGCAAAGCTGTAACACAAAATGAATCTGAGCTCTGAAGCCTTTATTTCTGTATTCCAGGAGGGAAGAAAAGGATGAAATTTGGGAAGAGGAAATAATAATGATGCTATCACTAGTATACCCAGGAGTTGAGAACAGAGATTGGGTAGAAATAAGAAGTGTAGAGGCCTGAGAGAATTTCACAACTATTTCTTTCCCCCTTTGGAATTGCCCTAACAAATATCAAATACTGCATGAAATTATTTTTTCATGAAGTTTGTCATAAAATAGTAAAAATAAAATGTTTTAACTTGAATTCCACATTTTAAAGTAAAACTTTTAATAATAAATATTAATAATGTTATCATGACCTTTGATAATATCTGACTATGTGAATAAGAGCTCAGCATTATCACATATTTGTTGAGTCTCTGGGAAATACTATATGGAGGACAAAGACAAATTGCCTTGATTGCCTTTATTATTTACATACAGTCAAAATTTTCGGGTATCTAATGATGAACTCCTAAAGGCAACACATATCCAGATGGTTACCTTGGCAACTGAGTCTAACCAACCACAGAAACACTTTACTATGACAACAAACTGTCAGTGATCAACAGAAGCAGATTGACAGAGGAGTAAAATTGACACACAGAACCTGAACATGGCAGGAACACACATACAATAGATACAAACAAATGCTGCAGTAGATGTGTTTAAAATTCTACTTGCATGACAAATCATTACTACTTAAAAAAGTACGCTAGTCACAAGGGGATGTTTAATATCCCATTGTGCACTGAATTCTCACAAGGTTGAAGCTTTTGTTGGCCTGCCATAATTGTTAGCAAAATTATTGGAAGCTAACCCTCAGGTGAGTCTAGGCACACAGGTGGTATTTTGAATGGGGCTTTCAGGGCACAAGAAAACCTTAGTAGAATATTCCATTCATGCCTTTTAAATAAATGAATGCAGAGATAGCACTACAAGGTAGAAGCTTAATTCATGGATCTCTCTATTAAGTAGGTGTGGAGAACTAAAAAAGTGAGAGGACTGCAGTCTTCCTCATGTACCTCCAACCATATCACAGGGACATTTTCAACTCCCCTGATTTGTGAGGCCAAGTTTAGGTCGATGGCCTCCTGGGAAAGTTCATTGGAATGTGGCTTTTCATAGGCTAGATTAATCCCTACAAATTGGCTTGGATCCACAGAATAAGATAATTCGGTATGCAGATAAAATGCTAAACAGTCAAACCAGAATCCTTTGTTATTATTTCAATATGCACAGGCAGCTGGATTGCAAATGCCGCACTAAAATTATCTTACTTACTCAAAAACAGTCCATTTGTTGAGACTGAATACATATGAGTATAATGTACCTCTGAATTATACTGTGTATTTTTTGTATTGACTCACTAGGCCCTCTTAGAGATAGTGATAATTTCAGTGTGCATTCCTCTGGCCTGATTTCCAAGGCTGGGTTAGGTACCTCTTTTTTGTTTGCTTAAAGAACCTTATAAGACTGTTCTTCATATTATTTTGTAATTTTTGTATACTGGCTTGCCTCTTCTTTTTGCTGAAAGCTCTTTGAGAATAGTAATCCTATTTATATAAATGCACATCCCCAAGATGTCATCCAGCATCTGGCTCAGTGTACATGTAAAGTATATGATTTTTTTTTGACCGAATAAGTAAAATAGTAGAGAACACATGTGAATAATAATTATTACAGCTAGTAGAACTCCTAATGATTTTTATAGCTAGTGTAACTCTTATTGATTTCTAATCTCTCTGATGTGCTGCCTCACATACAAACTTGTTAACTTGGGCTTTCTTTATCTACAAGAAAATAAACTGGGAGTGAGAGGGCAACTACTATATTTTCCCTTTTTTTTGTTAGACTAATATTGGCTCTGAATTATCGGTTATCTAGTGTTATTTTGAAGCATCTTACCTGTCGGAATTTTCCCTCCTAAGACTCTCCAGACATAAACTTCAGATCTAAGATCATAAATTTCAAATTCACCTATGGGCTGATGACTCCCTGTACTCTTTGTCTTGAAAGGCTGCTGCTTTGAGGAGCGGTTGACTGAGCCCCACTCAGGCTGTTGAATCTTAACCCCCTGAACTGTGTCTGCCTTTAGGTCTGCTTAATGTAAATTATGAACATGATGATGAAGGATTTTGTTTTCTGAATTCTGTACATTTTCTTCATGCCAAGAAATGCTCAGAAATGACATACATTGGCATCAAGAAAAGCCAGTTACATAAAAGTGAGATCATACAGTGTCTGACCTTCAGTGACAGGCTCACTTATCACATTGTCCTCCAGGAACATCCATGTTGTCAGAAATGAATAATACTGAAATCAATGTGAGAGTATAGATAGCTCTTTGAGATAGTGATTTCATTTTCTTTGGCTATGTACTCCACTATGGTTCAAATGTCTGTATCCTCCCCAAATTCCTGTGTTGAAATCCTGACCCCTACAGTTGATGGTATTATTAGGTGGGGCCTTTACGAGATGGTTAGGTCACAAGCATAAAACCCTCATGAGATTAGTGCCCTTAAGAAGGAGACCTCACAGAGATCCTTAGCCCTTTCCATTTTAAATGAAGATAAAATGAGAAGCCTGCAACCCAGAAGAACCCCTCCATCCTGGCACTCTGATCTCAGACTTCTAGCTTCCAGAATTGTGAGATATAATAATAATAACAACAATAGTAATAATAATAATAAATGTTTATTTCTAAGGCAAGCTGATCTGTGATTTTTAGAACCTTAGCTGACTAAGACATACACAGAAGTGGAATTTCTGGATCATATGGTAGTTTTTAATTTTTTGAGGAATCTCCACATTGTTCTCTAAAATGGCTATACCAGTTTATATTTACACCAGCAGTATATAGGAGTTACTCTTTCCACATCCTCACTTTTCATCTTCAATCTTTTTGATAATAGCCATTCTAATAGTCATGAAATGATATCTCACTGGGTTTTGGGTTTATATTTCCTTCAGGATTAGTGATATTGAGCCCCTTTTCATATAATTTTTGGCCATCTAAATGTCTTCTTTTAAGAAATGTCTCTTCAGGTCTTTAGCTCATTCATAAAAGCAGAGAATAGAAAAATGAATGCTGGGGATGGGGGAATGAGGGGATGGTGGTCAAAGGGACAAATTTTCAGATGTGTAGGATGAATAATTTCTGGAGATATAATGCACAGCATGGTGGCTATAGTTCAGGATACTATACTGTACACTTGAAATTTGCAGATAAAAGAGTAAATTGTTATTCATCTCAAACACAAAGTATTAACTGTATGAAGTGATGGATATGTTAATGAGATTGATTGTGGTGATCATTTCACAGTAAATCATATCAAACATCATTTACACCTTAAATTATACAATTTTTATTAGTTATACCTCACTAAAGAAGAGTGGAAACATCTATTAATCATCTGAACAAATGTCTGTTTGGAAAAAAATATATAGACACACTCCATCTTGACCATTTTCTCTGTTTTTTTTCAGAGAGTAATATTTACTTGGAAGGTACCATTTGATCTTTATATCCACAGTACCATTGAACTCAATATAAATATTCTGTCCCTTTTTTAGATGAGCAAATTGAGATTCTGGAAGTTGTGAGTCAACTAGCACTTTATAGAGCCTGGACCAAAAAATCCAGGTTTACTTTCTCCTTGAGACTCCTACAAATAATATCTCATCTCACAAAAAACCTTATACTTTTATTAATTCCATTTGGATCATGAGAAAGTGTTTATTATTTATACTATCCTTAAAGAAAAGGTCATTAGGATTTGAAAGGATTTTTACATATAGTAACAACAACATAGTAGGTGCATTATAAGAAAAAAAAGTCTTCTATGTATAATTTATTAAGCTACTATGTTGTAAAAAAATAGAAAAGGCTTTTGGAAAAGTTTATTTAAAAAAAAATCTGGCAAATATAACTTTGTCCCTGCTGTATATGGAATAATTTGTATGTGTCAAAGGACTCCTGCCAGGAAATATCTCACAGTTCATTTTAGGTCACTCTTGCATTGGAAGCTTATCTCTATATTTTTATTCATTGTATCATTTCTCCAGAAATCTGTGCAGTATTTTTCCTCAGAAAGTATCTTCCAGTTTGATGAGCTAGGAACTTGTTAGAATAGGCTTCTTGATAGATAAGTATAACAAAAATTTATTTAAACTTATGTAATAAAGACAAAACAAATGTCATATATATTTTTTTTAAATTACAAAATGACCTTTTGAAGCAAAGCTACAATCTCATGCCAAGATGCACAAGTGATACAGCTAACGATACTTCTCATTTGTCATGATACATAACCACACAAATGACATTTGTATTTGAAAAGGTCAGGATGGATGAGGTGATTGCTGACTTAGATTAACACTCACTACAATTTAAATCAGGCATTTTACAATTGCATTATTGAAAAATTTTAATGGCCACAGGGACAATTGACACATGCATCTGAAATCTTTCCATTCTAAAATTATCATGACCATGTGTAATTGTCTATGATTGTTAAAACTAAATGGATTTGTGGTGGACAAACTTTTCTCTGTAACCACCATACATACTGTATGCTTTGTGTGAAACTTATCTCTATAGTTCTATCATGAAAACAGCCATAAAAAATATATACACAAACAAGTGTATGTGACTACATTCCAACAGAACTTTATTAACACAACTGATAGTGACTGGATAGGATATAGTTTGATTCTTGATAGAATATCAATATCTATAGTTTTGATAGATAAAAATTATTCTTAAATACTAATGTACAAGTTACCAAATAATCTATTGTCAATGGTAATACTCATAGGATTTTCCTCAAAGGAAAGGCAGTCTCATTTCTCCAGCTTCCTATTTACTCAAGCCTTTAGAGAAAAAAAATAGTATTTCCATGCAACATTATTAGGTAGGTAATTTTATGGTTAAAATTATGCTGTATTTAAAAATGTAATAGGCTTTGCCAGAGCAAGATTTATGGTAACTTTTAATACAACAAAGTGCAACATGAAGCTTCAGAAGGACAGGGGAGATTTTCTAAATTTATTTTATGTGTGAACCTCTTTCTTCGATTTTCTTATTTTTTTAACAGAACGTTTTTCAATGAATAGTTTTCTGTGGGACATAGTTTCCAAGAAAATTAACTTCAGTTATTTGTGAGGGTGTAGCTAATGATTTGTTCAATTATTTAAAACATTGTTTGGGGGTTTTATTGTTGTTTTTTTATAGATTTATCAAGTATCCATCTTAAGAAAACTGTGAGTTACCTCACAAAATGTCATAGAAATCTTGGCCTTGAAGGAAGATTTGGAATTAAGATAAAAGAAACATAAGATGACTTTTTGTCACCCTACTGCTCATGAAAACTTCACAAGTAGAAGTACAACCATCCTAACCTATCAAAGATTTCCTCACAATTAGCATTTCTGCATTATAATGCTCTGGGCCATTTAAGTAATACAACTTTCAGACATTTTTTCCACTCCAGTCTGTAAGTGAAAACAATTTTTAAATATTAAGAGTAATACGAATGAATGAAAACATAACCAGAATATTTAATTTTCCTTTTGTTAACTCAATCCCCAGACTTTAATTGCTTCAATACATAATTTCAAACAGACCTACCTCATGTAATAACTCCTTTGTTAATAATTTTAAAATTATAATGTTTCTTTTAAAAGTTATCACTTTTGGAGTGCCTGTTGTGGCTCAGTGGAAGCAAATCTGACTGGCATCCATGAGAATGCAGGTTCCATCCCTGGCTTTGCTCAGTGGGTTAAGGATCCAGCATTGCTGTGAGCTGTGGTGTAGGTGGAAGACATGGCTCGGATCTGGTGTTGCTGTGGCTGTGGTGTAGGCCAGCAGCTACAGCTATAATTCAAACCCTATCTGGGAACCTTCATGTACTGTGGGTGTGGCCCTAAAAAGATAAAAAAAAATTAATAAAGTTAGCACTTTTGAGGACTTCCTGTTGTGTCTCAGTGGTAACAAACCCGACTAGTATCCATGAGGATGCAAGTTTGATTCCTGGCCCCATTCAGTGGCTTAAGGATTTGGAGTTGCCATGAGCTAGCAACTACTTTGATTCATTCCCTAGCCTGGGAACTTCCATGTGCTGCAGGTGTGGCTCTAAAAAGAAAAAAAAAAGTTATCACTTTTGGAAAACATCTTAAAATATAGGTGAGGGATATTAAGAGGTACAGACTTTCAGTTGCAAAATAAATGAATCATGGGTATATTATATAGTCAATAACCATATAATGTATAGTCAATAACCATATAATGTCATAGTATGATGACAGATCATAACTAGCTTATTGTGTTCATTTTGAAATGGATGGAAATATTGAATTACTGTGTTGTATAGCAGGAACTAATATAAAGTTGTAGGTCAATTAAACTTCAAAAACAAACTTACAGAAAAGGAGATCAGATTTGTGGTTTTCTTATAGAAAAAGAGGTCAGATTTGTGGTGGGGGGAGAGGGAATCAGTTGAAGGCAATCAAAATGTAAAAACTTTCAATTAAAAAATAAAAATACTAGGGATATTATTTACAACCTGTTAAATATAATTATCACTGCTTTATGTTATGTGTGAAAGCTGTTAAGAGAATAAATCCCGAGTTCTCATCACAAGGAAAAATTTATTTTTCTATTTCTTTAAATTTGTCTCTACATAAGATGATAGATGTTCACTAAACTTATTGTGATAATCACTTCATGATGTATGCAAGTCAAATCATTACTCTGAAGACCTTAAACTTATAAAGTGATATGTCAATTATATCAATAAAACTGGAAGAAAAAAATATATTTCCATATTACGCAAAAGACACTAAATAATGTGTAAAATATGACATTTCAACACTAAAAATTCAAGCAAATATGTGGTCACAATTTTTTCAACTCAGTTGTCTTCATTCAGAGAGCATTATATGAAATAATCACATTGCATGCCATATTTGGATAAATTTACAACAGTTTGTTTTGCATACTTAATTAAGGACGACAAAAAATAAGACTGCACTTTCTTATGAATGATTCTTTCATATTCCTTATCTGCCTACCATCTGTCTGTCTTTCCTCTTCAGTGATTACAACAGAGAATCATTACTTTGTGTATTATAGACAAACTCCATGTTTATGTTTAAATTATTCTTTACACATATAAATTTTCTATCTGTTCAGTTGATATGCTTTTCCTTTTGTGAAGATCATTCGAATTTCTTTGGTTAGGATGGAGTTAGCATATTTTCACCTAAAATTAATAAAGATATTTTTCTATTAGGTTTTTTTAATTGGCAGAAGAAAGGAGTAAAATCATTACATTGAAGGGAGATGTGATAGGTGTCATTTCTCTTAATGTCTGTCAAATATTCCTAGTTAATTTTAAGTTCTTGGAATGCAGAAGCCATGTTCCATTTTTCTAATATTTTCCATAGGACATAGTATTATGATGGGTATGTGGTGGATTGATGGTGTGATTAGACTTCCTCAGGTCATAGCTGATGAGGTTTTCATAGGAGCCACACTCCTTGGGGATTTTTATTTAGGAAAAGCAATCTCCATAGAAATACTTTTTAATAATAATGTATTGGTGTATATTAGAACTAACTTTTGGAAAACCTAAGATATGTGTCCAGGGAACTTGAGTTTAACTTTCTGCCATTGTGGTTACTAGTAGTATCACTAGTTAACTTGCCTGAACTTCATTTTCCTCATCTTTTTGATGACAGTAATAGAATCAGATTTTTAGTATCACTGTGAAGATTTAGGGAATAGTGAAAATGTACAGGAAGAGAGAAAATTTAGCATTTCTGCATGTTCCAAATAGAAAACTCAAGCACAAGTTAACAAGTAGACACGGGAAAATTTAACAAGTAAACAAACAACAAATATGATATTAAAAGGTATAGAAGAAGAAACATTATATTAAACTAAGAATGCCTCTAAAAGAGGAGGCGGTGCAAGAAGTACGAATTGCCTTGTGGACTGTTCTCACATTTTGGGGTAAGAGACTATGTGAATAAAGGCAGAAATGTTGTAGTTAGAGAGAAAGATACATTAGAGAAGAGAAATTATGTGTGTTTGTCAAATGTCTGGAACTTTTTTTTACGAAGCTTGTGAAGTCGGATTGACCTAGATCTGAGCTGACATTAGTGCTTTGATAATTATTTTAGGTTTCATTGCATAAAGAAAAAAATGGATGGTGCCTACTTCTAGGCAATGGGATCTCTAGGACATAATGAATAACTAGCAATGCATTAAAGGAAGATAAAGTTGGAGTAAAGTTAACTTCAAGGTTTCCTGGGATAAATGTGATGCTAATAAGAGAGAGAACAGTTATAGGGCCAGTGATGAATCCAAGGACTGGAAAAACAAAGATTAAGAGAGAACATTAAAAATGTATGTGGGAAATCAAATAATTTAAAAGCTCATGTAAATTGAAAGAAGTCATACATTATGATTTACCTGTGTTTGAATTAACTGATGCCTTTTCATAATGAGGACATTTTGTGAATTCAACTTCATTTACAAAGTAAGATGGGAGGGTGGGAAGCAGAATAAAGACTTCATCAGATATTGATCTCAGGAGCTGTGATGAATGACCATCTCCTCTCTCCCCTATATACTGTTTTGCTAATTGCCATAATTAGCAGTAAATTAGCTTTAATTTTTGCCTCTGAAGTAAGTTAAAAATCATAAAATTATACAGATAACTTCTCATATCATTTTGTTCAAATTATTTATTTTATAGAGGCCCAGGTATCTTAATGAAGGATCTAGCATATGCTTTCCAAAACGTGATTTAAAACTACCTTATTTTCCTATATAAAACACCACAGCACGTGGGGAAAAGTAAATAATATCTTCAGTGTGAAGATTACATATGCAACTCAATTAACCTCATACACCACACATTAACAAACGTCAAAAACCACACGATCATCTCAATAGATACAGAAAAAGCATTTGACAAAGTCCAACATCCATTCATGAAAAAAATTCTTACCAAAGTGCATACAGAGGGAACATACCTTAACATAATAAAAGCCATGTATGACAAACCCAGAGCAAATATAAAACTCAATGGAGAAGAGCAGAAAGTCTTCCCAGTAAAATCTAGAACAAGACAAGAATGCCCACTCTCACCACTTTAATTCAACATAATATTGGAAGTCCTAGCCATAGCAATCATACAAACAAAAGAAATAAAAGATATCCAATTTGGAAGAGACAAGGTAAAATTGTCACTGTATGCAGATGACTTGATACTATATATAGAAAACCCTAAGGACTCAACCCAAAAATTACTTGAACTGATCAACAAATTCAGCAAAGTAGCATGATATAAGATTAACATTCAGAAATTAGTCACATTTCTGTATACTAACAATGAAATATTAGAAAAGGAATACAAAAATACAATACCTTTAAAAATGCACCCCAGAAAATTAAATACCTGGGAATAAACCTGACCAAGTAGGTGAAAGACTTATATGCTGAGAACTATAAAGCATTAATCAAGGAGATTAAAGAGGATGCAAAGAAATGGAAAGATATTCCCTGCTCCTGGGTTGGAAAAATTAACATTGTAAAAATGGCCATACTACCCAAAGCAGTCTACAGATTCAATGCAATTCCTATCAAATTACCCATGACATTTTTCACAGAACTAGAACAAACAACCCAAAAATTTATATGGAACCATAAAAGACCCAGAATTGCCAAAGCAATCCTAAGGAACAAAATCCAAGCAAGAAGCATAACTCTCTGTGATTTCACGCAATATTACAAAGCTACAGTAATCAAGACAGTGTGGTACTGGTACCAAAACAGACATACAGACCAATGGAACAGAATAGAGAATCTGGAAATAAACCCAGACACCTACAGTCAATTAATCTTTGGCAAAGGAGACAAGAATATAAAATGGGAAAAATATAGTCTTTTCAGCAAGTGGTGCTGGTAAAACTGGACAGCTGCAAGTAAATCAATGAACTAGAACACACCCTCACACCATGCGCAAAAATAAGCTCAAAATGGCTCAGAGACTTAATTGTAAGACAAGAGACCATCATACCTCTAGAAGAGAACATAGGCAAAACATTCTCTTATACCCACCTTACAAATGTTTTCTCAGGTCATTCTCCCAAAACAACAGAAATAAAAGCAAAAATAAACCAAGGGGATCCAATCAAACTGACGAGCTTTCTCACAGCAAAGGAAATAATAATAAAAAAAAAAACCCAAAAGATAACGTATAGAATGGGAGAAAATAGTTTTAAGCTATGCAAGACAAAAGCTTAGTCTTTAAAATATACAAACAACTTAACAGCAAAAAAAGCCAATAACCCAGTGGAAAAATGGGCAAAAGACCTGAATAGACATTTCTCCAAAGAAGATATACGGATGTCCAACAAGCACATGAAAAAATGCTCAACATCTCTGATTATTAGAGAAATGCAAATCAAATCTACTATGAGATACCACCTCACACCAGTCAGAATGGCCTTCATTAATAAATCCACAAATAGAAAATGCTGGATGGAGTGTGGAGAAAAGCTAACCCTCCTGCACTGTGTTGGTGGGAATGTAAATTGGTACAACCTCTATGGAAAACATTATGGAGGTTTCTCAGAAAACTAAATATAGAACTAACATATAATCCAGTAATCCCACTCCTGGGCATATATCCGGACAAAACTTTTCTTGAAAAATATACATGCACCTGTATGTTCATTGCAGCGCTATTCACAATAGCCAAGACATGGAAACAATGTCAATGTCCATCGATTGATTAATGGATTAAGAAGTGGTACATATACACAATGGAATACTACTCAGCCATAAAAAAGAACAAAATAATGTCATTTTCAGCAACATGGATGGAACTAGAGACTCTTCATACTGAGTGATGTAAGACAGAAAGAGAAAGACAAATACCATATGATATCACTTATATCTGGAATCTAATATATGGCACAAATGAACCTTTCCACAGAAAAGAAACTCATGGACTTGGAGAACAGGCTTATGGTTGCCAAGGGGAAGGGTGAGAGAATGGGTTGCACTGGAAATTTGGGGTTAATAGATGCAAGCTATTGCCTTTAGACTGGATAAGCAATTAGATCCTGCTGTATAGCACTGGGAAATATATCTAGTCATTTATGGATGGAGCATGAATATGTGAGAAAAAGAATGTGTGTATGTATGTGTGACTGGGTCACCTTGCTGTACATTAGAAAATTGACAGACTACTGTAACCCAGTTATAATGGAAAAAAATAAAAATCATTTAAAAAAAGAAAAAAAGATTATTCACAAATCCTAACTATCCTCCCAGTGACCTCTTAGTCAGATTTTTAATATTTTACCCAAGATTTATAAAGTTTGTACATTTGGGTTTAAACTGGATCAATACCTCTTTAAAGAGTGAAAATCCAAAAAACAAAGCTGACAAGAATCTAAATGATAAACAAAAACAACAGAATATACAATTACTTTATCAAAATACTTTTTAAGATTATATTTGCAAAATGAACTATTAGGCCAACTATAATTTTTCCATCTATTATCTTTGAAAGCTAGATAGTCTTATAAAATATATCACAACATCAAAAATATTTTTCCAAAATAGTATTTTTCATATACATGTGCAAAAATGAAAAACAAGATGTAAAAATGAAAAGCTATTTCCAAATATAAAAAATAAATTTAAAAAAGTGGATATTTAAAATTGTGCAAAAAAAAAAATCTTGAATATGCATTTCTGTAAAGGAGACCAGCAGGTAAATGGTAGGGTGTTCAATATCTCTAGTAATCATTAAAATGCAAATAAAAACCACAAGAAAAGATTACCTTACACCCATTAGGATGGCTATTATTTTTTTAAAAAAGACAATAATATTGACAAGGATGTGTGAAATTTGGAAGTTTTGTACACTGTTGGTGAGAACACAAAATGGTATAGGGATGGTGGAAAACAATATGAAATTTACTCTAAAAGTTAAAAGTAGAACTGCTGTATGATCCACATATGGTTCTGAGTGTTTGTCTAAAGTATTGCAATCAAAAAATAAATAAATAAAGTATTGCAATCAGAATCTTGAAGAAATATTAGCACTCCCATACTCATTGCAGCACTGTTCACTATGGTTGAAGCATGGAAATAACCCAAATCACCATTGATGGATGAATAGATAAAACATATACTAATTCATTTTTACATATAATGGAATATATGCAAGTAACAATGTAAAAAAATAAATTTAATACAAAGCCACAGGAAATTACTTTCCCAACCTTTGGGAAGATGCTTCAAAGTACAAGAAATTGATAATTTTCTAGGAGAGTAAAATTTACCAGAATTAATTTCTATGGAGTCAGAAAATCTGATAATAATTAAAAAGATAAGCAAGAAAAAATAAGGAGTGAATACATAGAGAAGATAAAGTGAATAAATTAGAGAAGGAAGAGTAAATATAGTTAAAAATATCCTCCACATTATAACACCAGGTCCTTATAATTTTTAAGGAGAAAATAAAACTTTGGAAGAATATATAGTCTCAATTAATAAATCCAGCTCATAGAAATGAAAGAAAATGTCCTAAATTCTAATGATTTACATGAAATTCAACTTTGATCTGAAAGTTTAACAAAGACTTCAACAAAGAAAGAAAGCTTGAACTCAGTTAAATTTATGATTATAGATAAAAAATTAAATAAATTTAAATGGCAAAAGAGTGAAATAATTATGTATAAAAATCAAGAATAAGAAATGTTTTAGCATTATTAATATAATCAATCCTATTTATAGAAATAAAGGGAAAATTAAGCTTTTTGGTGGTTAGATATCAAACTACTTTAAATTTGATGACTAAAAAATAAACATTTTATTATCTCCTGATTGCATGATTCAGAAACGTAGATTGAGCTTTGTTAGAAAATATGTCCATTCTTCATGGTTTTGACTGAGATCATTCTGGGGTATTCAGTTCATGTATGGGCTCGTCTGGAAAATCTGTTACAATATCACATAGTGTGTTGTCAGAAAAGGCTGAAAATCTGGGAATTAGCATAGTGCCATTTATTCTCGGGGCTTTTCTAGGCATTCTCTCCAGTAGAGAAATTATACCTCTTTCATAATGGCTAGAACTGTCATTCCTCTTAAAGGCTAGGCCTAGCACCTGGCACAGCAGTATTTATGTTGTAAGCTACTGACCAAAGCATCCACATAGTAGCTTAGATTCATGGGGGTGGGGGTGGGGACAGAAACCCTATCTCAATTAGAAGCATGTTAAGTTAGTTGTGGCCATCTTTAATTTTCTACAGAATCAGAATGTCCATTCAAAAAATAACAGCAATTTAAGAAGAGTTTTAAAAAAAAAAAACTATGCTAAAGTTAAGAGTTAGACATAGATATCTCCATTCTAATTCTGTGAAAAATGTCATTGGTATTTTGATAGGGATTGCATTGAATCTGTCCATTGTCTTGGATAGTATGGTCATTTTAATAATATTAATTCTTCCAGTCTATGAGCATGGTATATCTTTCCATTTGTTTCTGTGATCTTCATTTTCTTTTCCCCATGCCTTAAAGGTTTATAAGTATAGTTCTTCTATTTATTAATTAGATTTATTCCTATGTATTTTAATAATAAGCAAGAGGGAGAACTCCAAAATTATAATTTCCAGCACCAGTGTCCTCGTAGTTGAAGGAGCTCCAAAAAAGGCTATTGTCAATGTCTATGTTTCCAGGGGAAGTCTGAATTACCTCCGGCTTCTCTGAGAGACTCTCCAAGATCTGCAAGTAGGTCTGACCTAGGCTCCTTTCAAATTATTACCTCTGTGCTGATAATTGAGAGTGTGAGTTTTGCCTGCAGTTTTTAAGAAAAGAGTATCTTTTTCCTACATTTCTGTAGCTCTACTGTATGCAAGCCCCATTGGTCTTCAAAGCCTAACATTTGGGGTCTCATTTTCTCAGTACAAGACCACCAGGATAGGAAGCCGAATTTGGGGCTTGTGCCTCTCACTCCTTGGGGAGAATCTCTGTAATTGTGGTTATCCTCTGTTTGTGTGTTGTTTACCTGGGGTTTGGGTCTTGCCTTTAGTACATCTCTTCCCCTCCTACCTGTCTCTTTATATCTTTATTTGTTGAAATCTTTTCTACTAGTCTTCAGTTCATTTTCATAGACAGTTGCCCTGTAAATAGTTGTAATTTTGATGTAGTTATATGAGTAGGTGAGCTCAGGAAATTTATACTCTGCCATCTTGGCCACTCCCTTCCTGTTCCAACCATTTTAAAAAGGCAGCATAACCTTTCAATCCAAACCTGATAAACATGTTACAATGTTCAATATATCTCACACAGTTTCTTTAGCCACTCAACAATTGATGGACAATTATTTTTCTTCCACATCTTGACTATTGTAAATAGTGCTGCGGTGAACATGGAAGTGCATATATATTTTCAAGTTAGTGTTAGTAGTTTCTTCAGATAAATACTCAGAACTGGAGTTGCTTTATAACATGATAGTTCTATTTTTAATTTCCTTGGGGGCCTCCATTTTTTCCATAGTGGCTGCACCAATTTATATTCCCACTGTATAAAAGTGTTTTTTTTTCCCCCATATCTTCACAAACACTTATTTCCTTTTAGGTAGTAGCTTTTTAAATAAGTGTGAAGTGATATCTCATTGTGGTTCGTATTTGCATTTTCCTGGCGATTAATGATGTTGAGCATTTTTTCATGTACTTTTTTTGCCATCTTTTTGTCTTCTTTGGAAAAATGTCTTTTTAGATATTTTGCCAATTTTCAAATATATTGTTTGTTTTTGGGTTTTTTGAGTTTTTTGTATTTTGGGTATTAGCTGATTTTCAGATCTAAGATTTGCAAATATTTTCCCCCATTCAGTAGGTTTCCTGGTGCCTTTTTATTTCATTAATAGATTCCCTAATTTTGCAGAAGTTTTTAGTATGATATTTATTTGTTTAGTATGATATATATATTTATTTTTGCTTTTATTTTTATTTACTTATTTTTTGCTTTTGTTACATTTTGTCAGATTCAAAAAATCATCACCAAGACCTATGTCAAGGAGTTTATCCTCCCTATGTTTTCTTCTAGGAGTCTTGTGATTTCAGGTCTTAAATTGAAATATTTAATTCATGTTGAGGTAATTGTTGTGTATGGTTTAAGATAGTGGTCAATATCATTCTTTTTCATGTGGCTATCCAGTTTACCAACATCATTTATTGAAGAGATTATTCTTTCCCCCACAAGTGGTAGTTCAATAGAATTTTCCCACAGCCCCAGAAATGTCCAGAAAAGCATGAAATCACATCTTCTGTTTTTCTTGTGTCATGAAAGTAACTGAAAAATGTAGATTTAAAGCAACTATGTAGTTTAAGGTCAAAAGATGATAACTACGATCTTCCTAACCTTATGAATTATGAGAACCAATGGGAACTTGGATGCCCAGCTCATGCCCAATTTGTAAGCTACTCCTACAAGGAAATTAATTTGATCTCTAGAAGATGTAATTAAAGTGGATCCTTTTGCACATGGAAACTTTCTCAATTAACTTATATTAATTTATTTTTTCCTAGTGGAATAAAGGCTTGAATTACAAATGAATTTGTCTACCAGAAGAAAAATAATAGACAATATCTTTTGAAAGCTGAGTTATTTGGGAAAATATATCCACAGCATAAGGATACTTGATGCCTAGAAAATTGTGTCTATATACAAAGCCTGATAATTGTTTCCTCTTTCTGTGTCCTTAGGTTGTTTTAAAGAATAATAATTAAAAAACCTAAGGACATAAGAAGGTCATTGGACAAGCAAATTACTTCTGCCTATCCACTCAGAGCCTTTCACAGATAGAATATGATGGGTTTTCACTCTAGTTTTTGCTACAACAAATATCGAGGGTTAGGAGTGGGATATAACTAATTTCCCCAAGACTATTGTGTCAAGACACATTTCTGAGCTTTATCTGCCTCAAATTTTCAAGTGGGGTTGCAGTTGCTCCTAAATCTCTATGGAAGTGGCATCTTTGTGATCAGGTTTTAACCCAGAGTCTACAATTTAGATGTTTTCTTTGATGAGTAATGTGACACTCCTTTTGTGTTCAAAAACATCAGTTTTTCTCTACGTCTATTGGTAAGCCTGCTTGAGCAGTACAAATTTCTTTTATATTTATCGCATTTAGAAATTAGAAAACCACCTGATGTTATTTTTAATTGATAGTAATATCATTTTATGATCTATAAATTTTGTATTTTCTGATTAAAATGTACTAACAGAACTAGCAGTGACAGGTTTATGCTCTTCCAAATCACTATTGAAATAATCATGGGAATACTGAAAATGTTACAAAATTTTAACATTTTGTATGGAGAGAAGTGTACTTGGTTTATCACTAATATACCGAGAAGGCAGGAGTGACTAGAGAAGAATGAGAGAAATGGAGGATTAGGTCAAAAACTGTGGCCAGATGCTGTGGAGATGTATAATCCATAAATAGTTTGAATTTTAAAATGAAATAAAAGCAGCTAGAGTAAATGATGCTTGTGCATTGAGAAATGATGTGATTGACTTATTTGAAGATTACTCTGGCTGCTTCATGGCAAATTATTGATGGAAGGCAGCGATGTAGAGGTAGATAAACCAGTGAGGATGTCATTGCAATCATCCAAGAAATTGATCATGCTACTAAATTTGCAGAAGTAGAGAAGAGCCTAGAAATCTAGTATTTTCTAAAAAAGGAATTACAACTTAATTTATCTTACCTACATATAAACAAATGTGGTACTGTTATGAAAATTGATAAATCAGTCAATGATTTAAAATCAATAGGGCAAGAACGATAGAGAAAATAATGGAAAATAACAACAGTCCAGAAATTGATCATTGAACATATGCATAAGTCTTAAATTACTAAAATTAATTAAAATGAGTAAATATTCAAGCACTGCTGGAAATTTAAGAAATAATGTTGAAAAAAAGTAGCATCTTATATATGACAATTAAATATACTTTTAGGTATAATAAGAACTTATAATTTTAAAAATATGAAGAGAAGAAAAAAGATATCTCCATATGGCATTTTGTGGTGAGCATTATTTCCTAAGCATTATTAAAAATTGTTTCTAAAGCCACATAGAATTGTAAAGAATTTAAAAACATTTTGGGTCAAGAATAGAAGGTATCTGTAGAATACTAAAACATTTAGACAAATATGGCAAAGAATTGCCTATTTTAACAGAAAATAAACACTGAAACAAGTGCAAATATAGCTCTGGGGGGAAAAGTAAAAGATCATCAAAGTAAACAAAAATTGTCTATTAGAATATCAAATTCCATTGCTTATAAAATGTATACAGATAAAAACAGCAATATTATATAATTATGATGTGTTAAAATTTAAAAATGCTTGTTTTCTCAGAAACAGCTAGTAAGAATATCAGTTGCTATAGACCCTTTTGAGAGTAATTAGAAAGTTTAAAAATTGTTTATACTTTTTACTATGATCATATTGTTACAAATTTACTTTATAAAAATAAAGATACGTTCAAGGTTGTTTCTGAAAATTTGTATATTGATACATTAGAGATAAAAATGTAGATTATTTAAATAATGGCAGAGACAGGATAAAATACTGCACAACCATTAATATGTATATTTTCAAAAGGTAATAATGGCACACAGCATTGCATATCACAGAATGAAATAATACATATAAAATGTAGAATATAATATGATTACAACTATATTAAAATTGTACATGTGCTCAGATAGTACACTGGGCGCATGCTCTATATTTGTTTGGTTAAATGCGTTTGCTCTTCAGTCTAATTACCAAGGTTCGAATCCCAGTTCTGAAACTTGCTAGATAGGTTGTCATAGATAATTCATTCTGTGAAACTTTGGCCAGGTTAATTTGCCTCTATATAAAATAGGATTATAGCAACACATAATACTTTGTGAAAATAAATTTTGAAAATTCCATGAGACAATGCTCAAAAAAGGAAAACCAGTAATTAAAGCCATTTACATTTTGTACATAATTTACATTTTGTACATAATTTACATTTTGTACAAATATTCCTATTTTTACCAAACTATGTTTAATAATTGAATATCTACTGTACTTTGTAAAAGTTTTTTCTACCCATCTTTCATTATACCTTTAAAATTGCTCCCTTAAATTCCTCTCCTTAAATCTATTTTAATCATCCTTTTGAGTTATAATGTTTTGGAGTGGTATTGCAGTTGTTGTTTGTTTTTGGCTACAGCATGCAGTGGTTTAATGTGGTATCCCAGTTCCCAGACCAGGGGTTGAATTGGTGCCTCAGTGGTGAAAGCTAAGAATCCTAACCACTAGATCACCAGGGAACTCCTGAGTCATGTTGTTTAGTAGTATTTGCGTTTGTATTAGTGGTTCAAACTTAACTTGCTTCCTTTTCTTTGTATTGCATTTTTAGGATTCATCTTATTTGACAAATACGGCCTGCTGGGTCTTTTTCACTAAACACATGATTAACTGAATGAATATATGGTAATTTATTCGGTCTCATATTGGTGTTATTTAGTTTTATTCAATTTTTCTTGCTATTACAAAAATTCTTATACATGTTTCCTATGCACCTGTGCAAGATTGTCCCTAGTTATCTATCTAGAATTGGAATTACTTGGTTGTAGGTAAGCTGTGTGTTCATCCTACTGATCATAGTTTCTCCATTGACTTTTAGCTCCACTGATTCCTTTGATTTCAGTATCAAATATGTTGATATCCCTGAGAATCATCACCATTAAATTGGGCAGGCATCAATAACCATTTCCCCTTCCCAAAACACACATGCAAGAGGTACTAGAAAATACTAGGCTACTTATAATATTCAAAATAGAGACACTTTTGCCAGGATGAAGATCTTTTCTTATTGCTAAACACTTCACATAAACACATCACCATCAGAAAAAGGATTGTTCTAACTATGCTTTTGTGGCACCCAAGTATTCTTATTTGGCTGGATTAGTTCACATTTGGGTGTACAGATATAACAAGATTTCCTTTCATGGATACTTTTTTTCTCACCCATATCCATGTTTTAGGCATGAAGAAAAAGAAAAATGATTACTCAAATAGGAAATCTTTTAGGCAAGCCCTTTTCTTTGTTTAAACATAACAGCACCAATTCATTATTAGCATAATTGTTGATGATACATACTCCATTAGTTTATAAATTTAACCAACTATCAATAGCTCATCCACCATCAGCATTTCCTTGACTGCTTTATGATATGGATTGAGTGGGCTGTGTCTTAATTCCAGCTTTGTTTTAATGATACTGGGAGATGTGCTCAGGCTTTCAAATCACTGCAGCAGTGCAGCTGGAAAAATTAAAGCAATTTTACCATGGACAAGGGTAAACAAGTAATTTTCACACCCTGTTTTCAGCTTTCATTCCTTCAAAAAATTATAGGAGTCTTTATTATGGCATGTTAGGACATTAATTATTCCCTGGATGAAAATAAAGAATAAAGAATGAAGTAGTTAAGTTACTACTAATGGGATTTGAACATGGATAATTAACAGGTGAGAGACTATATGTCTAATCATATCTAAATTTATATTATGATTTCTATTGTTGGGAAATGTGCAGTACTCTAGTTTCTTTGCTTCTCTGAATGGCTGCCATATATTACTTGAGCTAAGTGAAAAATCTTAATGAAACTTCTGGAAAATTACTTTCCTTGGACATGTGTTCACTGTAGAAAAAAGAAAAAAATAACATAAAAGCAAATTTATCTGCAACTAAAAATAGCTATGCAGTGTTGGTTTAGCTGAATTATATCTAGAAATAAATTTTTAACAGGAGAATAGAGAACAATAGACATCATTTCAGACTCTAAAAAAGAGGAATATTCCTCTTATAAATTATAAAAATATTTATGTGATTTTATTAATCTTTTTTGAGAAATCTTCATAATGTTTTCACAATGGTTAAATGAACTTACATTTCCTTCAACAGTATAAAAGAATTCCCTTTTCACTATATCCTCACTAACATTTGTTATTTATTTATTTTTTGACGATGACCATTCTGACAGGTGTTAGGTGATATCTCACTGTGGTTTTGATTTGCATTTTCCTGATGATTAATGATGTTGGAACATCATTTCACATGCCTATTGGCCATTTGCATTTCATCTTTGGAAAAATTTCTGTTCAGTTTTTCTGTCCATGTTTTTAATTAGGTTGTTTGATTTTTTTTCCCTTTTTTGGTCACTGCTATGGCATATGGAAGTTCCTGGGCCAGGGATCAAATCTGAGCTGCAGCTGTGATTTATGCCACAGCTGCAGCAACATCTGATCCTTAACCCACCGTGCTGGGCCAGGGGTTGAACCCACACCACTGCATAGACAACAGCAGATCTTTAACCTGCTGCTGCACAGCAAGAACTCCTATTTGAATTTTTGATGTTAAGTGTGAACTATTTATATATGTTGGACATCAATTCTTTATCAGTCGTATCATTTGCAAATATTTTCTCTCATTTAATTGGTTGTTTTTTGTTTGTTGTTAGTTTTCTTTGCTGGGAAAAAGCTTTTAAGTTTAATTAGGTCCTATTTGCTTATTTTGGCTTTTATTTACTTTACTTTATGGGACCAATTAAAAAATATTGCTGTGATTTATATCAAAGAGTGATCTACCTATGTTTTCCTTTGGGAGTTTTATACTATGTGATTTTACATTTAGTCTTTAATCTGTTTTGAGCTTATTTCTGTATTTGCTTTTAGAGGATGTTATAATGATCTAATCCTGAGAAAGAAAAACTGAACAGGAGGAATAATGATCCATGACTTGAGATTAAATTGCAATGCTATAGTAATCAAAACAGTATGGTGCTGGCACAAATATAGACACATAGATCAATGGAACAGAATTGATTTCTGGATCATTGGGTACAGAAATAAACTATGAACTTATGGTCAGTTAATCTATGACAAATGAGATAAGAATATACAATGAAGAAAACATAGTTTCTTCAATGAGTGGTGCTGGGAAAACTTCACAGCTGCATGTAATAGAACACAATGAGAACATTCTCTTTCCCATATTTAGAAACAACTATTACAGATCGTAAAAAGAATTACTGAAGATTGTTATTTTTTTTCTTTTCCCTTTTGACTTTTTAGGGCCAGTACCTGCAGCATATGGAGGTTCTCAGGCTAGGGGTCTAATCGGAGCTGTTGCCACCAGCCTATGCCACAGCCAGAGCAATGCCAGATCTGAGCCATATCTGTGGCCTACACCACAGCTCACGGCAATGCTGGATCCTTAACCCACTAAGCAAGGCCAGGGATCATGGTTTCTAGTCAGATTTGTTTCTGCTGCACCACAATGGGAACTCCTGAAGATTGTTATATAGGTCAATGTGTATAAATAAGCTTTTTAAAAATGAGAAAAAAAAACAACCTCGACTCCAGAAGCAAAAAGTAGAATGATGGTTTTCAGGGTGTTGTGAATAGGGAAGATGGGGATATATTGGTCAAGGGTATAAACTTTCAGTTATAAGATATATAAATTCTGAGGATCTAATGTACAGCATAGTAATTTTGGTTAACAATACTGGGTTATATACTTCAAAGTGGTAAAGAGAGAAGATCTTAAATATTCTTACCACAAAATAAAAATAAATGGTAACTAGGTGCATTGATGGTGATCTTAGCTAAGGCCCTGATGGTAATCATTTAACAATATATAAGATAAACACATTGTGTACTTTAAACTTTAACAATATGTCAAGTATATCTCAAAAAAAGCTGGAAAAAAGAGGAAAACTAAATACTCAAAAATAATAATTGTGATGGTTAATTTTATTTGTCATCTTGGTGGGTGTTTTTTGCGTTTGGGTGACAACAATTTAATCCATGAACTTTGGGTAAAGAAGATTGTTCTTTCTACTGCAAATGGGCCTCATTTAATAAGATGAAGTCTGGTGTGGAACAAAAAGACCATCTCCTCAAGCAAGAGATAATTTTGCAGAAGACTGCTTTTGGAGTTAATTTGCATCACCCATTCTCCTGGATCTCCAGGCTTCCAGCTCACTCTGCAGATTTTGGACTCTTCAGCCTTTATATACATAGGATATGATTCTTTATAATAAGTCTACCTCTATATAAGTACTCATTCTATTGCTTCTGCTTCTCTAGAAAATCCTGAGTAAGCCAATAATCATATGTGTAGTATTACACATGAATCTTTTTCTCCTTCTCCAATTCTTTCTGTTTATATGATTATTTTTTTCCTCTACCTATTTATCATGAAGTCTGTAATTTTCAGCATATTTGTTTTATATTTAGCTATTTCACAAAGTATATTTTTAATGATACTTTTAAATAATCTTTTTCATAATTTTAGGCATACAAATATATCATCAAATACTAATGAATATTACATCTCTTTCTTTTAGATGTTTATATATTATATTAATTTTTAGTTCCTAATTATATTGGCTAGAACCTTCAGCACAATATCACCCCTTCTCTTCTGGATATTAAAAGGAATACTTCCCAAGTTTTTGATAAAATATTTTAAAATAACAAATATAGTCATAATCTTCTAAAGATTGAAGTGAAGTTTTAACCTTCATATTTCGGTACTGCCCAAATCACCATTATGTCTAGAAATGCAACTCAAAATCTAAACAAGTTCCTATCAATTTATATGATTGATATGATTTTAAGTCTCTTCTTATCTCCTTTTTCACTCCCTAGCTTTTTGTTTTCCATGTATTTTATTTGTTTTTTGTTGTTACACAAAATGTGTTGTTTGTTGTTCCAATATTTTGCTATGACTTGAATAATGGTGATGTATTAATTCAATTACTTTCTTAATTTACTACATGAAATTCCTGTGTGAAAAATAATATTTCTTCATCAACTATTTGAATACCCTGAAGTAAGTGTTCATACAACATAGGTATGATAAAAAATTGATTTTTCCTATAATTAATAATTTTCAGGAAAGTGATAAATAAGATTATTTGGTCTGCAATTATAAATATATAGATTTAAATGTATTTAATCTGACTCCGTCCACTACTATTATTTTCATTGCTTTCCATTTTTGGCAAGTAGTAGTCTCCATATATTCCTAAAATATGCTGAAAAATCCTTGATAACCATCTTGATAACCATCTTGCGATCTGTTTCACTATGCTACAAGTTTATATTGTGTGTTTCCCTCCATGCCTGGAATTAGCCATTTTTTTCTACAGAGACTTGCATCTTTAATAGAAAAATGGTATTAACATCCCATTGCCTAGTTTATGGGTGTTATTTGCTACTTTTATTTTAGAGAAAATATACCATGAATTCATATTAATATTTCCAAACTAAATTCAGGAGTATAGAACTTTATCTTTAATGTGTTTGATTTTGTTTGAATCTGTTTTCAATAGTGATGAAAATAGTTTATTGAAAATAACATTATGGCAAATAAGATTACTGAAAACACTTTATAAATTTTTAATAATTCAAATATTTGAATTTATTTACAGAAGATATTAACACGGTGAAATGTAAAGGCCTCATTAAAATCCCAACAGCTGTGTCTGTTTGGGTGTATGTGCACATGTGCATGTAATTAAAAATTTCAAAATTCAAAGGGAATAAAGTAGCCAAGAAAATGTTTTAAAAATAAGAAAATAATGCTTTTTAAAGTACTTGTTCTTAAAATATTTCTTACTAGGAAATGTATGATCACATTACTGTATTTTAAATTTATTTGAGTTATTCTTTTCTGCTGCTAGCACCTTGATACACAAGATGATTAATTTCTTTCATTTTACTTTTAAATTTTAAAAGTCAATTAAAATTTTAATATATACCTAATTTTATGTATGCATTTGACACTTTAGAATCATGAATTCTGTATAATTTTTATCTATTATATGTATATATTTATAGGACATATAGTCAAATTCACAAGTTGATATGCATTTAGAAAATTATAGCCTCTTCTTGGCCTCTATACCCTATATTCTCCTTGCTCATGTAGGTAACCGCTTTAAAAATGTTTTTCATGATTCATGATAATTTTAAAATATAAGCAACACTAGCACATGTTACAGAATTTTTCTGATTTTCTCTGTTGGACTTTCATTTTCCATTTTTTTCTTTTTGTCATCTTACAGCATATCCTGAAGATTAATGGATAGCGTTTGGATAGCACTGTCTTCATCCCATTCCTTATTGGTGAAAATTTAGGTTATTTTTAGTCTTTTGCTAACAGAGCAAAACTACAGTGCAGAGCTCCATGAAAAAGACTTTCCCTATTTTTGTCTATGGTATATCTAAGGTACAGTTTTCATGTATGAGTGGTCACTGTATCAAAGCATAAACACATAGGTAATTTTGCTAGATATTCCAAATTTCACTTCTATAAGTGTGCAATTTCACATTCCTCACAGTAGTCTGTTAGAATACCTATTCCTCATAGTAGTATGGATACATTTTCAAATTAGGGAACTTCTGTCCATGTGATTACTGAGAACTTGTATCTCTGCATAATTTAATTTGAAATTCTTTTGAAATAAATTTGAGTACCTTTGATGTGATCAAAGAAAATTTCATGTGCATTTATCTATGAACACTGATAATGCCTGTAGGCATTGGCAGCTATATGTTTGTAGGTAGATTGATAGATAAAGAGAAAAGTATTGGCACTGGTAATTTATTTTATTTTTAAAAATTCTTTAAGGTTATTTTCCCTTTTTTATTTTTTTCTATTATTGTTATTTCCCCAATACAATTTTCTTCCCCTACTGTACAGCATGGTGACACAGTTACACATACATGTATACATTCTTTTTTCTCCCATTATCATGCTCCATCATAAGTGACTAGACATAGTTCTCAGTGCTTAACATCAGGATCTCATTACTAATCCATTCCAAATGCAATAGTTTGCATTTATTAACCCCAAGCTTCCAATCTATTCCACTCCCTCCTCCTCCCCCTAGGCAACCACAAGTCTATTCTCCAAATCCATGATTTTCTTTTCTGTCAAAAGGTTTACTTGTGTTGTATATTAGATTCCAGATATCAGTGATATCATATGGTATTTATCTTTCTCTTTCTGACTTATTTCACTCAGGATGTGAGTCTAGTTCCATCCTTATTGCTGCAAATGGCAGTATTTTGTTCTTTTTTATGGCTGAGTAGTATTCCATTGTGTATATAGACCACATATTCTTAATCCAATCATCTGTAGATGGGCATTTGGGTTGTTTCCATGTCTTGGCTATTGTGAATATTGCTGCAATGAACATGTGGGTGCATGTGTCTTTTTTAAGGAAAGTTTCGGTCTGGATGTATGCCCAAGAGTGAATTTCTGAGTCGTATGGTAGTTCTATGTATAGTTTTCTAAGGTACCTCCATACTGTTTTCCATAGTGGCTGTACCAGCTTACATTCCCACCAACAGTGCAGGAGGGTTCCCTTTTCTCCACAGCCCCTCCAGCAATTATTATTTGTGGACTTATTAATGTTGACCAATATGACTGGTGGCACTAGTACTTTAATTATCTTTCTTTAGTTCTACTTATTTACTTTTTTTTTTGTCTTTTTAGGGCCACACCCGCAGCATATGCAGGATCCTAGGCTAAGGGTTGAATTGCAGCTGTAGCTGCTGGCCTACACCACAGCCACAGCAACACCAGATCTGAGCCACATCTGTGACCTACACCACAACTCATGGCAACAGCGGATCCTCAACTCACTGAGCAAGGCCAGGAATCAAATCTGCCTCCTCATGGATTCTAGTCAGATTTGTTTCTGCTGAGTCACCACAGGAACTCCAAGAGGAGAATTTTAGTAACCTTATGAGCATTTTAGTCTATTTATTTACTTTGCTCATAATGTTTCTCTCTGCCTTTTTTTTTCCAGTTTCATGAAGTCAACATTTTTTCCTTTTTGTATCTGGATTTTAGCTCATATTTACAAAATCTCTTTCACACCAATGTCATGCAGCATTTAATCCTTATTTTAATATTTGTAGGATTACAATTTATACCTAACAAAATGCATAACCACTTGAATTTAGCAATTCCATCATTCCAGAAAGCTGCATTTTACCACTTTGCATATAGTCTCTTAACAGTTTTCTTTTTTCTCTGTTTTTGTTTTTTGTTGTTAGTGTTCTTTTCAGTGTCCATATATAAAGTTTTATTTAAACATAGCCACTTCATTATTTACATGTTGTCAGTGATGTTTTTGGGCTACAAAAGAGAGTATTTATTACTGATAATAAGTGGTAATCTTTCCCCTTCCTACAAATTACTGTGACTTGATGATCATTCCACAAATTTTTCAGTTGTCACATGCATCTCTGGCACATAATAGTTTATTATTATTATTATTTGGATTGGAGTGCCTACATATATTTTATGACTAAATATGACATATAATGTGTTTATTTTGCAACTATGCTTTTTTTGACTATGACTTTTTGGGGTATAGTTGATTTATAATAAGTTTCAGGTGTACAACATAGTAATTAACAATTTTTAAAGATAATACTCCATTTTTGATCATTATAAAATTTTGGCTGTATTTCATGTGCTGTACATTATACCTGTGTAGTTTGTTTATTTTTACATAATAGTTTGTAACTCTTAATCCTGAACCTCTATCCTACCTCTCCTTCCTTCCTTTTCCCAAGAAGTGATCACCAGTTTGTTCTCTATATCCAAGAGTTTATTTCTTTTTTTTTGTTATAGATGCTAGTTTGTTTTATTTTTACAGATTATGCATTTAAATAGTATCATATATTTTCTCTCCCTGGTCAATTTCACTAAGCATAATTCCATCCAAGTTCACCCACGCTGCTGCAAATGGAAAAATTTTATTTTTTTAAAGGGTAAGTAGTGCTAAGTTGTATATATGTACCATGTCTCCTTTACCCATACATTTCTTGATGGATATTTTGATTACTGTCATATCTTGGCTATTGTAAATAATGCCACTTTGAACATTGGGGTGTGTATATCTTTTCAAATTAATGTTTTCATTTCCTTCAGATACAAACACAAGAGTGGAATTGTTGGATCATATGGTAATTCTGTTTTCATTTTTGTTAGAAAACTTCATCATTTTTTCCACAATGGCTGCACCAATTTACATTCCACCAATAGTGTATGTGTGTTAACTTTTCTCCACATTTTGCACCACCGTTTGTTAATTGCCATCTTTTTGATAATAGCCATTCTGACACGTATGAAGTGATATCTTTTTTGTTTGTTTCTTTCAGCAAAGCATTTTTACATTTTAGTTTAATTTTTTTTTTATTTTCCCACTGTACAACAAGGGGGTCAGGTTATCCTTACATGTATACATTACAATTACATTTTATCCCTCCACCCTTTCTTCTGTTGCAACATGAGTATCTAGACAAAGTTCTCAATGCTATTCAGCAGGATCTCCTTGTAAATCTATTCTAAGTTGTGTCTGATAAGCCCAAGCTCCCGATCCCTCCCACTCCCTCCCCCTCCCATCAGGCAGCCACAAGTCTCTTCTCCAAGTCCATGATTTTCTTTTCTGAGGAGATGTTCATTTGTGCTGGATATTAGATTCCAGTTATAAGTGATATCATATGGTATTTGTCTTTGTCTTTCTGGCTCATTTCACTCAGTATTATATTCTCTAGCTCCATCCATGTTGCTGCAAATGGCATTATGTCATTCTTTTTTATGGCTGAGTAGTATTCCATTGTGTATATATACCACTTCTTCCAAATCCAATCATCTGTCGATGGACATTTGGGTTGTTTCCATGTCCTGGCTCTTGTGAATAGTGCTGCAATGAACATGCGGGTGCACGTGTCTCTTTTAAGTAGAGTTTTGTCCGGATATGTGCCCAAGAGTGGGATTGCGGGGTCATATGGAAGTTCTACGGATAGATTTCTAAGGTATCTCCAAACTGTTCTCCATAGTGGTTGTACCAGTTTACATTCCCACCAACAGTGCAAGAGGGTTCCCTTTTCTCCACAGCCCCTCCAGCACTTGTTATTTGTGGATTTATTAATGATGGCCATTCTGACTGGTGTGAGGTGATATCTCATGGTAGTTTTGATTTGCATTTCTCTTATAACCAGCGATGTTGAGCATTTTTTCCTGTGCTTGTTGGCCATCTGTATATCTTCTTTGGAGAAATGTCTATTCAGGTCATTTGCCCATTTTTCCATTGAATGATTGGTTTTTTTGCTGTTGGGTTGTATAAGTTGTTTCTATATTCTGGAGATTAAGCCCTTGTCGGTTGCATCATTTGAAACTATTTTCTCCCATTCTGAAAGTTGTCTTTTTGTTTTCTTTTGGGATTCCTTTGCTGTGCAAAAGCTTTTCAGTTTGATGAGGTCCCATGGGTTTATTTTTGCTCTTATTTCTATTGCTTTGGGAGACTGACCTGAGAAAATATTCATGATGTTGATGTCCGAGAGTGTTTTGCCTTTGTTTTCTTCTAGGAGTTTGATGGTGTCCTGTCGTATATTTAAGTCTTCCAGCCATTTGGAGTTTATGTTTGTGCATGGTGTGAGGGTGTGTTCTAGTTTCATTGCTTTGCATGCAGCTGTCCAGGTTTCCCAGCAATGCTTGCTGAATAGACTTTCTTTTTCCCATTTTATGTTCTTGCCTCCCTTGTCAAAGATGAATTGACCATAGGTGTCTGGGTTTATTTCTATTCTGTTCCATTGGTCTGTCTGTCTGTTTTGATACCAGTACCACACTGTTTTGATGACTGTGGCTTTGTAGTATTGCTTGAAGTCTGGGAGAGTTATGCCTCCTGCTTGGTTTTTGTTTCTCAGGATTGCTTTGGCGATTCTGGGTCTTTTGTGGTTCCATATAAATGTTTGGATTGTTTGTTCTAGTTCTGTGAAAACTGTCCTGGGTCATTGGATAGGGATTGCATTGAATCTGTAGATTGCTTTGGGTAGTATGGCCATTTTTACAACATTGATTTTCCCAATCCAGGAACATGGAATCTCTTTCCATTTCTTTACATCTTCTTTGATTTCTTTGATTAAAGTTGTATAGTTCTCGGCATATAGGTCCTTTCCCTCCTTGGTCAGGTGTATTCCGAGGTATTTGATTTTGTGAGAAATGCAATTTTAAAAGGTATTGTATTTTTGTATTCTTTTTCTAATGTTTCATTGATGGCATACAGAAATGCAACTGACTTCTGAGTGTTAATCTTATATCCTGCTACTTTGCTGAATTTATTCATCAGTTCAAGTAGTTTTGGGGTTGAGTCCTTGGGGTTTTCTATGTATAGTATCATGTCATCTGCATACAGTGACAGTTTTATCTCTTCTCTTCCTATATGGATGACTTTTATTTCTTTGGTTTGTCTAATTGCTGTGGCTAGGACTTCCAGAACTATGTTGAAGAGCAGTGGTGAGAGTGGGCATCCCTGTCTTGTTCCAGATTTGAGTGAGAAGGCTTTCAGTTTTTCCCCATTGAGGATTATATTTGCTGTGGGTTTCTCATAAATGGCTTTGATTCTATTCAGGAATGTTCCCTCTATACCCACTTTGGCGAGGGTCTTGATCATGAATGGATGTTGGACTTTGTCAAATGCTTTTTCTGCGTCTATTGAGATGATGATATGATTTTTGACTTTTTTTTGTTAATGTGGTGTATGATGCTGATTGATTTGCATATGTTGAACCATCCTTGTGAACCTGGGATGAACCCAACCTGGTCATGGTGTATAATTTTTTTGATATGTTGTTGGATTCAGTTGGCTAAGATTTTGTTGAGAATGTTTGCATCTATATTCATCAATGATATTGGGTGGATAGTTTTCTTTTTTGGTGGTATCTCTGTCTGGTTTTGGAATGAGGGTGATGGTGGCATCATAGAATGACTTTGAGAGTATTCCTCCTTCTTCAACCTTTTGAAAGAGTTTAAGGAGGATGGGCACCAATTCCTCCTTATATGTTGGGTAGAATTTGCCTGTGAAGCCATCTGGCCCTAGACTTTTATTTGTAGGCTGTGTTTTTATGACCTCTTCAATTTCATTTCTAGTGATCGGTCTGTTCAGTTGGTCTGTTTCTACTTGATTCAGTTTTGGCAGGCTGTAAGATTCTAGAAAATTGTCCATTTCTTCCAGATTGTCAAACTTGTTGCCGTATAGTTGTTCATAGTATTCTCTTATTGTTTTTTGTATTTCTGCTGTATCCATTGTGATTTCTCCTTTTGCACTTGTAATTTTGGTTATTTGGGTTCTTTCTCTCCTCTTTTTAGTGAGTCTGGCCAGGGGTTTGTCAATTTTGTTGACCTTTTCAAAGAACCAGCTCTTGGTTTGATTAATTTTCTCTATTGTTTTTTGAGTCTCTATTTTATTGATTTCTTCTTTGATCTTTATAATTTCCTTCCTTCTGCTGACTTTAGGCCTTTTTTGTTCTTCTTTTTCTAATTCATTTAGGTGGAGGGTTAAGTTGTCCATTTGGGATCTTTCTTCTTTTTGGAGAAAGGCCTGTATTGCTATAAATTTCCCTCTGAGCACTGCTTTCGCAGCCTCCCATAGATTTTGAGCGGTTGTGTCTTCATTATCATTTGTTTCAAGGTAGTTTTTAATTTCCTTCTTGATTTCCTCATTGACCCATTGTTTTCTTAGTAGCATGTTGATTAGTGTCCATGTAGTACGTTTTTTCTCTTTCCTTTTCCCATGGTTGATTTCTAATTTCATGGCATTGTGGTCAGAGAAGATACTTGAGATAATTTCTATGCTCCTAAATTTATTGAGATTAGCTTTGTGTCCCAGTATGTGGTCGATTCTTGAGAATGTCCCATGAGCATTTGAGAAGAATGTGTATTCTGCTTTTTTTGGATGTAGTGTCCTGAAGATATCAGTTAAGTCTAACTTTTCTATTGTTTCCTTTAGGATCTCTGTTGCTTTATTGGTTTTCTGTCTAGAGGATCTGTCCATTGATGTGAGGGGGGTATTAAGGTCTCCTACTATGATTGTTTTCTCATCAATATCTCCCTTTATGTCTGTTAATATTTGTTGTATGTATCTGGGTGCTCCTGTAGTTGGGGCATATATGTTGACGATAGTAACATCCTCTCCTTGGATGGATCCCTTAATCATTAAGTAGTGTCCTTCTTTGTCATTCTTTATGTCTTCTGTTTTAAAGTCTATTTTGTCTGATATGAGCATTGCGACTCCTGCTTTTCTGTCATGTCTATTGGCGTGAAATATTTTTCCCCACCCTTTCCCTTTCAATCTATATGTATCTTTTGTCCTAAGGTGAGTTTCTTGTAGGCAGCATATTGAAGGTTTTGCCTTTTTATCCACTCAGCCACTCTGTGTCTTTTGATTGAGGCGTTCAGTCCATTGAAATTTAAGGTGATAATTGATAGATGATTATTTATTGCCATTTGAACCTCGTGTTCCAGTTGATTCTATGGTTCTCCATTCTTCCTTTTTTTTTTTTTTTTTTTTGGTTGGATGGTCTCCTGTTATTATCTGCTTGAGTGTATTTTTTTTCATTTTTTTGCAAATGCAATATTTGGTTTGGGCTTGTGGTTGCCCTGTTTTTTAAGTATGCTAACCCCTTCCCATAATTGTGTGTTTTAGCCTGATGGTCCTGTAAGTTCAAACACTTCATTGCTATATTAAAATTAAGAAGAGAATCATACAAACAAACAAAAAGGGTTATTTACTTCCTAACATCCCTTGCCCACATTTTATGGTTTTGAGTCATCCTTTTTATTTTTTTCTTTTTAATTTTATTTTGTTTGAAGCATGTTCATGATTAAATCTGTATTCTAGCTTATTTGAGTGACTGCTCTCTGATTGCAGTTTCCTCAGTCCTAGTTCTTCCTCTTCTTCTTCTTTTTTTTTTTCTTTTCTTTTTTCTTCCCTTTCCTTCCTTTCTTTTTGGTTTAGAGAAGCCCTTTCAATATTTCCTTTAACCTGGGTTTTGTGTTGCAGTATTCTTTAAGTTTTTGTTTGTCGGAAAAAAGTTTTATTTCCCCTTCTATTTTAAATGATATTCTTGCTGGATAGAGTATTCTAGGTTGCATATTTTTTCCTTTTAGCACTTTAAATACCTCTTGCCATTCCCTCCTGGCCTGTAGTGTTTCTGTAGAGAAGTCAGCTGATATTCTTATGGGGGTTCCCTTGTAGGTAACATTCTGTTTTTCTCTTGCTGCCTTTAGGATCCTCTCTTTATCACTAACTTTGGCCATTTTTATTATGATGTGTCTTGCTGTGGGTCTATTTGGGTTCAGTTTGTTTGGGGCCCTCTGTGCTTCTTGTATCTTGAACCCAGCATCCTTTAGATTTGGGAAGTTTCCAGCAATAATTTCTTCAAATATATTTTCCATCCCCTTATCTTTTTCTACTCCTTCTGGAATTCCTACGATGCGTAGATTGGCCCGCTTTATATTATCCCATAGGTCTCTTATATTGCTTTCCAGTTTTTTGATATGGTTTTCTGTCTGTTGACCGGATTGAGTGATTTCCATTATTCTATCTTCCATATCACTGATTCGTTCTTCTGCATTATTCATTCTGGTTTTTACTGCCCTTAGTTCAGTTTGCATCTCTGCAACTGAATGTTCTAGTTTTTCTTGGCTCCTCCTTATATTTTCTAGTTCCTTTCTGAGGGTATCTGCATTACTGTTCCTATCTTCTCTTAATTCCTTCAGTATTTTCACTATTTCTCTTTTGAACTCCAGGTCTGTCAGACTGCCGAGATCTGTTTCATTGTTGACTGTTTTAGGTGAGTTCTCCTGTTGGTTTGACTGGGGGTGGTTTCTCTGCTTCTTCATCTTGCTTGTTGTTTTCTTTCTCCTGAGGGAGTTGTACTCTCCGTGACTGGGCAGTGTTTGCCTTGTCACTGCCGTGGACTATTTCCTGAGGGCTAGCATTGTTGGTCAATCTTTTTTGAGGCAGTGTGGCTTTTCTGGAGTGTTGACCGGGCTAACAGTGTTTCTTTGAAGCAAAGGAGGACTTCCTGAGGGCAGACAGGACTGGGAGGTCCACATCATGATGGTAGGAGATTTCACTCGGTCAGGAAGAGCTTGCTCTGGTGTTTTTAGGCTGTGGGGTTCTTGCAGGGGGTTGGCGGTGTTGGGCAGCTGTTCCTCAGGAGTGCAGCACTCCCTGGGGGCTGGAGCAGCTATCTGGGTCACTGAGAACCTAAGAGGCTCTTCCCTAGGGCAGCCCAACTCAGAAGGACGGCCTGAGAATGTAGGCAGATCTTTTCACAGTCTGGCCAAGCTTGTTGCAGCTTTTCTGGGCTGCAGGGACACTTCTAGGGGTCTGGTGGTGCTGAGCAGCTATTCCGCGGGAGTGGGGCATCCCCTAGGGGCTTGGGCAGGTAGCAGGGCCACTGGAAACCCAAGAGGCTCCTCCCCAGGGCAGCCTGACTTAGAAAGACCGTCTGAGATCTTTTCCCGGCTTGGCCAGGCTTGTTGTAGCTTTTCTGGGCTGCAGGGGGTCCTGCCTGTAGCTGGCAGTCCTATACAGCTGATCCACTAGGGCAACCCCTGGGGGCTTGGGTGGGTAGCAGGGCCGTTGGAAACCCAAGAGGCTCCTCCCCGGGGTATCCTGACTCAGAAAAACCGCCTGAGATCTTTCCCGACTCAGCCAGGCTTGTTGCAGCTTTTTTGGGCTGCAGTGGGTCCTGCCTGGAGCTGGCAGTCCTATGCAGCTGATCCACTAGGGCACCCCCTGGGGGCTTGGGAAGGTAGCAGGGCCATTGGAAACCGAAGAGGCTCCTCCCTGGGGCAGCCCAACTCAGAAAAACCGTCCGGGAATTAGGCAGATCTATTCACTGCCTGGCTAGGCTTGTTCTAGCTTTTCTGGGCTGCAGGCCTTTTCTCCAGGGCTGGTGGTGTTTGGTGCTACTCTGCGGAAGTGTAGCCCCTCCAAAGGGCAAGCAGGCCTGTGCAGGGACAGCCCCTGCGGTGGTAGGCTTCAGGCAGTTTTTGAGGCCAGCCCTCCTGGATGGCAGGCAGCCCCAGGTTTGGCGAGAGCGTAGGGGTTGGTGGGGGTGGGGGGAGGGGATGCACTGGGAAGCACAGCTTTCAGCTAGCAGACCAGGCTCTTTTCCCAGGTTCCCTCTGATGCGGCTTTCCACTTCCCCGCCCCTAGAGTATTGCTCCCTTCCTCTGCAACAGCTTTGTTTTCTAGTCTCCCAGGCAGTCTCTGCCCCGTCAAATGGTTTTTAGACCTCCCAAGCAGTTTCTGCTCCGCCCCGCCCCCCCCAGCCTGGGGACTATCCTCTGGAGCCTAGGTCTCAGTGCCCAGCCCCCACCCAGGCGTCCCTAGGCCCTTTCTCGGTGACTAACCTCTGGAGCCGAGGTCTCGGTGCCCAGCCCCCACCCAGGTGTCTCAATTTTTGGTGACTGTGCCCGTAGTTCAGATGGTTCATTCGGTTCTTGATTGGCTTTTCCATACTCCAACTTACTGCTACACTCTTCTCTGCATCTGGACATTCCTCTGGTTCGTTTGATCTTTCCCCTGTGTAGGTGACTTTCTAGAGTGCGGGATCCCTTTCTCCTCCGCAGTTCCCTTTCGGGAGCACCCGTCCTGCTCGGACTCACCTTCTCTCACTCTCCTCTTTTCTCCCATTCTGCCCCGTAATGTCACGAACTTCTTGCCATTATTGAAGTTTAGGTTCTTCTGCTAGCGATTGGTTGCTGTTCTGTCCGAGTCATTTATTCTGTAGATGTGCTTTTTTTTTGTTGTGTTTGTGGGAGAGGGCGAGCGTGTCCCTCTACTCCTCCGCCATCTTGTCCTCTCTCCTGCCTTTTTGTTTTGTCAATGATTCCTTTTGATGTGAAAAATATTTTGAGGATCTATTTGTTTATTTTTGTTTCATTCCCTTTGCTTTAGGTGATGGATCCAAAACATATTGCTATGATTGATGTCAAAGAGTGTTCCACCTAAATTTTCCCCTAGGAGTCTTATGGTATCTTGTCTTACATGTAAATCTTTAATCCATTTTTAGTTTATTTTTGTATATCATGTTAGAGAATTTTCTAATTTCATAATTTTACTGCAGCCATCTAGTTTTCACAGTATTATTTATTGAAGAGACTGTCCTTTCTCTATTGTATAGTCTTGCCTCCTTGGTCATAGATTAATTGACCAAAAATATGTGGGTTTATTCCATGTCTCACTATTCTGTTCCATTGATCTGTGTGTCTATTTTTGTTCCAGCACCATACTATTTTGATGAGAGTAGCTTTGTAGTATAGTCTGAAGTCTCAGAGCATGATTCCTCTATCTCCACTCTTCTTTCTGGCTATTCAAGGTCTTCTGTGTTTTAACAAAAAATTTAAAAATTATTTGTTCTACTTCTGTGAAAAACATAGGTGTTTTAATAGGGATTGTATTAAATCTGTAGATTTCCTTGGATTGCATGGTCATTTTAACAATATTAGTTCCTCCATCCAATATCATGTTATATCTTTCCATCTGTGTCATCTTCAATTTCTTTCATCAACATCTTATTGTTTTCCAAGTATATGCCTGTTATTTCTTAAGTAGTTTTATTCCTAGGTATTTTATGCTTTTTTTTTCTTTTCTTTTTTTTTTTTTTTTTTTGCTATTTCTTGGGCCGCTCCTGCGGCACGTGGAGGTTCCCAGGCTAGGGGTCGAATCGGAGCTGTAGCCACCGGCCTACACCAGAGCCACAGCAACGCGGGATCCGAGCCGTGTCTGCAACCTACACCACAGCTCATGGCAACGCCAGATCGTTAACCCACTGAGCAAGGGCAGGGACCGAACCCGCAACCTCATGGTTCCCAGTCGGATTCGTTAACCACTGCGCCACAACAGGAACTCCCCAGTATTTTATGCTTTTTCATTAGATTATAAGTAGGATTTTTTTCCTTAATTTCTCCTTTTGATAGTTTGTTGTTTGTCTATGGAAATACAACAGATTTGTGTATATTAATTTTGTATTCTGAAACTTTACCAATGTGCTCTAGTAGATTTTGCTGGCATATTTAGGATTTTCTATGTATTATAGCATCTCATCTGCAAACAATGACATTTGTACTCTCTGCTCTCCAATTTTTATTCCTTTTATTTCTTTTTCTAACCTGATTTCTGTGGCTAGGACTATGTTAAATAAAAGTGATGAGAGTGGGCATTTTGTTCTTATTCCTAATGTTGGAGGAAATCCTTTTAGCTTTTCACTGTTGAACATGATGTTTACTGTGGGGTTATATATAACTTTTATTATGTTGTGGTAAGTTATTTCTGGAGAGTTTTTAATCACAAATGGATGTCAAATTTTATCTAAAGCTTTTTTTGTATCTATTGCAAAAAATATGATTTTATTCTTCAGTTTTTTTACTGTGTTGTATCACATTGATTGATTTGTGGATGTTGAACTATTATTCTTTCTTTGGATAAATCCCACTTGACCATGGTATATGAACCTTTTTTTTTTTTTGTCTTTTTGCTATTTCTTGGGCTGCTCCCATGGCACATAGAGGTTCCCAGGCTAGGGGTCCAATCAGAGCTGTAGCCACTGGCCTACGCCAGAGCCACAGCAATGTGGGATCCGAGCCTCCTCTACAACATACACCACAGCTCACAGCAATGCCAGATTGTCAACCCACTGAGCAAGGGCAGGGACTAAACCCACAACCTCATGGTTCCCAGTTGGATTTGTTAACCACTTCACCATGACGGGAACTCCTGAACCTTTTAATATATTGTTGGTTTTGGTTTGCTGGTATTTTGTTAATGATTTCACATCTAATCTCTTCAGTGATATTGACCTGCAACTCTGTTTTTGGTGATATCTTTGGTCTTTATATGAGGGAATTCAGGCTCATAGAACACTTTCATAAGCCTTCCTTCCTCTGCAAGATTTTGAAATAGTTTGAAAATGATATATGTTAACTCTTCTCTAAATATTTGGTAGAATTCACCTATGAAGACATCTGGGCCTGGAATTTTGTTTGTAGGGAGTTTTTCTTTTATTACCAATTCCTTTTAATTACTGGTAATTGGACAGCTCATATTTTGTATTTCTTTATTTCTTATTCTTTTCATTTAGTTTTTTCTTGATTTGAGCCTTCTCTTTTTTCTTGATGAATCTTACCTGCATTTTCTGCTGAGAAGTCAGCCTACTTCCTATGTTTATTTTTAATTTTTGCTATTTTAACTATAACATGTGTTGTCATGTTACTCTAGGTGTTGATCCTGTTTGGGATTTTCTGTGATTCCTGGACTTCAATGTCTGTTCCCTTTCCCAGGTTAGGGAAGTTTTAGGCTCTTATATTTCCAAATATATTTTCTGCCCCTTTCTCTCTTCTGGAGCCCGTATAATGCAAATGTTAGTATGCTTGATATTTTCTCCAGAGGTCTCTTAATCTGTCCTTATTTTTTTTTTCACAGTTGCTTTATTTGACAATGAAGCCACCTTCCACTGACTTAACCCTTTTGGAAGATGATATTGTCTTAACTGATCCTAACACTGCCTAGCTAATAAAGTGGAGCTAAAGCCTATCTATTTGTTTCCTGGGTCATCCTGGCTGTTTTTTTTTTTTTTTTGCCACTTCTTGGGTCACTCCTGCAGCATATGGAAGTTCCCAGGCTAGGGATCTAATTGGAGCTGTAGCTGTCAGCCTACACCAGAACCACAGCAACACAGGATCCAAGCCACATCTGCAAACTACACCACAGCTCACAGCAACACCTGATCCTTAACCCACTGAGCAAGGCCAGGGATCTAACCCTAAACCTCATGGTTCCTAGTTGGATTCATTAACCGCTGAGCCACGATGGGAACTCCCCTGTCCTTATTTTTTAATTAATTTTTTTTCTGTTCAGTGTCAGTGATTTCCACTACTCTTTCAGCTGGTGATCACTTCCTCTCTATCACTTAGTCTACTTTTCATTATTTCTAGTGTATTTTTCATTTTAGTTTTATTCTTCATCCCTATTTGGTAATTCTGTATATTTTCTAACTCACTATTAAAAGCTTCTAACTTCTCATTATGTGTATGTATTCCTCTCCCAATTTCTTTGATCATTTTTAAGATTGTTATCTTGAACTTTTTCATGGGTAGATTGCCTATCTCCACTTCACTTAGTCCTTCTGAGGTTTTATATTGTCCCTTCATTTGGAACATATTCCTTTGTTGCCTCATTTTGCCTAACTTGTGTTTTTCTTTCTAAGTATCCAGTAGGCTTTTGTTACATTTCCAAACCTTAGAGAAGTAGTGTTTTGTAGGAGGTGTCCAATGTCCCAGAAGCATAATCCTTTCTTATCTTCAGAATGAGAGATACATGCTATAGGATTGCCCTTATGTGAATTGTGTGGGTCCTTTTATTGCAATGGGCTGATTATTCTGCGTGATACAGTGAGTTTGGTTGGCCCAGTGAGTTGGTTGCTAGGTCCTTCTTTGTCATGAGGCTACAGGCCATAAGTTAGCAGGGATGAGTCATAAGGCAGCTGGATTTGGAATCCCAGGATACCCTGGGCCAAGTGTTGGCTCACTGGTGGTTAGAGAAGGTTTCAGGGAGCCCTGGGTGGGTGATACAGCGAGTTTGGTTGGCCCCCATACTAGTGAGTAATGCCCAGTCCTAGTTCTATTGCCAGCCACTGTTGGGCAGAGCCAGTTCCTGGAGTTTTAGTTGCAGGGCCCAGGAGTCCTAGAGCTGGTGTCAGATTGCTGGTGGTTGAGACAAGTTCCTGATATAGCTGGCCACAGGGTCTGAGGTGTCTTGAATCTTCTGTTTGCCTGCTGGTGGGTGGTGCCAGGGCCCATTCAGTCCCAAGGCTGGTTCTGCCCTGCTGGGTGGTGGGCTGTGTCTGCACAGGCTTTGGGCTGTGGTCTCAATCATTTTCTTCCCAGGCAATTACCTAATTACATTTTCCCAAAATTGATGTTTTTGATGTTCATCAATGATGAGAGTATCTGTAGTTCTTTCAGCATACTGCTGATGATGGTCATTTCTATTCCCAGCTTATGGCTAAAAATTTTAAATAAAGTTTTAGAGAAAGTCATGAAAAAATATTTGTTTGGAAAATGTTTTTATTCTTTTTTAAAAATATGTAGAAGTGGAATTGGTGGTTCAAATAAGTGTGTTTTAACTTTTCTAAATCTGCCAAACTTCATTTACACAGTGTGCCATTTTACATTCTAAACACCAATGTAGAGTCTCATTGGTTCTGCATCCTCACTGATACTTGGTATTGTCAGACTTCTTAAATTTATCTAATACAATGGGTGTTTTATGATATCTTAAAGTCATTCTCTGATTACTAACTATGTAAGAGTACTATATAGATATTATATATAATATAAATATATTCAGAGACCTTATATGTTATGTTTAAAATTCTCCTGTTTGATGTAGTATTAGTTAAAATATACTCCAAGACTCTGGCTTACATTTTTTCCTTCTTTATCATGTTTTTTGAAGCATAGAAAATTTAAATCACAATGTGATCCGATTTATCAACTTTTCTTTTATAGAGTGTGCATGTGTATGTGTGTGTGTTATGTGCAGACACTTGCACACATGTGGAAATTGAGTGTTTATGCAAGTATGTTTGGGTATGCTTCCACTTGCATGTGTGTGGAAATTCATATGCTTATTTAATAACGTATCTGGAGATGCAGAGTATATACAATATTCAAGACAACTTTGAAAAATAACAATGATAGAACACAAACTATCTAATTTCAAGATTTACAATAAGGAATTGAAATATGTAATCAAAAGAACAGAATATAAAATCAAGAAATAGACCCCTATATATGTAGTCGTTTGATCTTCAACAAAGATACCCATGTAATTAAAAGGTTAAAGGTATTACATTGAACTGGATATATATATATATATATATATATATATATATATATATATATATATATATAGGGAAGACACTAATCTTAACCTTTGTATAACCCCATGCAGTAAAACTTGGAATAAATTATAGTCATAAAGGTAAACACTAAAATAATAAAACTTCTGCAAGATGTTTCTAATTTGAAGGTTTTTTTTTTTAAATCATGACCACATGGCAAATTTTATCAAACAATCTTCCTGAATAATTTGAAATGATCATGTCATTTTTTCATTGTTATTCTGCTTTTCTGTTATTATGGTGTATTATATTGATTTTTTAAATATTGAATCAAGTTGCATTCCTGTAATAAACCCTACTTGTTATTTTTATATCACCTCATTCAACATCCCAATATCTTACTGAATAGTTTTCTTCTGAGATCTCTCTCTTTATATATATAGATATATATACAGACACATATACAATGGAAATTATTCAGCTATAAAAAATAATGAAATCTTGTCATTTGCAACAGTGTGGATGGACTCCAAGAGCATTATGCTAAGTTAAATAAGTCAAAGAAAGACAGGTATTACATAATCTCGCTTATATGTGGAATCCAAAGAACAACAACTACAAAGCAAGTACAAAGCAACAACTACAAAGAACACAGAATGGTTGTTACCAAAGGGAGGGGTATAACTGTGAGAAATGGTGAAAGGGGTAAAAAGATAAAGAAAAAAGGAGAAAAATATGGTGCATGGTTACTGAGCAACAAAAAAGAAGAGAAAACCTTGAAATGAGAATCTCTGATTACTTCATGGGAGGTAGGTAGAAGAGGAGAAATAAGGGAGGGAAGAAAAAGGCTAAAATAGCCCTTATTTTTAAAATAATTTTTATTTTTTCCATTATAGTTGGTTTACAGTGTTCTGTCAGTTTTCTTCTGTACAGCAAAATGACCCAGTCTCTCTCTCTCTCTCACACACACACACACACACACACATACACATTCTTACATATACATACACATTATGTATGTATGTATGTATGTATGCATATTCTTACATATACATACACTTTCTTCCATCATACTCACATTCTTTTCCTCACATTATCCTCCATCATGATCCATCACAAGTGACTAGATATATTTCCCAGTGCTATACAGCAGGATCTCATTGCTTATCCATTCCAAAAGCAATAGTTTGCATCTGTTAACCCCAGATTCCCAGTCCATCCCACTCCCTCCCCTCCCCCTTTGTCAACCACAAGTCTGTTCTCTAAATCCATGAGTTTCTTTTCTGTGGAAAGTTTCATTTGTGCCATATATTACATATGACAGATGTAAGTGATACAAGTGGTATCATATGGTATTTGTCTTTCTCTTTCTGACTTATTTAGTGTGAGAGTCTCTAGTTCCATCCATGTTGCTGCAAATGGCATTATTTTGTTATTTTTTATGGCTGAGAAATATTCCATTGCATATATATACCACATCTTAATCCACTAATCTGTAGATAGTCCTTGTGTTATTTGAAGGTATGATATATAGTCTGCTCAAACTAATAGAGGGACATATAAATACATAATATTTGTATTAAAATTTTAAGGATAGAGAACTTCCTGAAAAAACAATAAAATTACAGCTATAGGAGTTCCCACAATGGTGCAGTGGAAATGAATCCGACTAGGAACCATGAGGTTGTGGGTTTGATCCTTGGCCTCGCTCAGTGGGTTAAGGATATGGCATTGCCGTAAGCGGTTGTGTAGGTTGCTGACGTGGCTCAGATCTGGCATTGCTGTGGCTCTGGTGTAGGCCAATGGCTCCAATTAGACCCCTAGCCTGGGAATCTCCATATGCCATGGGTACAGCCCTAAAAATACAAAAGACCAAAAAAAATTACAGCTATACTATATATATATATAGTTTTCATTTTTATGGCTATATCTGCAGCATATGGAAGTCCCTGGGCCAAGGACTGATTCTGAGCCAGGGATGCAGCTGCGTCAGAACTGGCTGTGAATAGTTTCATATTGTTAAAAACACATTACCATTGTTTAGCCTTGCATTTTCCCTCATTTTATGCATTTTTATTTGTGTATGCATTTATGGATCCATCTATTTATATAATGAATTCCAGAATCCAATGCTTGATAAGTTTTGTTCTTTGTAGTTTCATCTAACATCTTTCACTGCATGGATCAATTAATCATTCTGACTGAAAGGAAAACGGCAAAAGAGGAACATTTTTCAATAGTTAAAAAGAAGTGCATTGATATATAGTCTTATTTTAAAATGATACTACTTGAGAAAATCAAAGATGGAAGCTCCTGCTTTCCAATTTCTAGTATATTTCATTGACTAAAACTGGCTTCATTGTAATATGGTTGGTCAGAATGTTACTGGATCCTAATACTCCTTGCCATCTTTTCTTTCTATCTATTGATCGATCAATCTATCATTTATCTCTCTATCATCTATCTCTACCCAGTATCATATATCTATGGATATATAAAAAAATAAGAAATATGGCATATGACACTAACACTTATGAATCACAACTCAGCTGAAGAAATAATTTACAAAACTGAAATATCCTTTGAAGAATCCTGCTTTCCCTCTAGTATCAAATGCACTTCTCAATTTTGTATGTATCAGTTGTCTCCTTTTCAAAATAGTTTTGCTGAAAATGGATGTTTTTAAATATGATAGTGTAATACTTTGTATGTTTTAAAATTATATTAATATTATACTAAAAGGATTATTGCACTTTGCTTTTTTCAGTCAACATTATTTGATATTTATCTATATTATTTCACACAGATCTGCTTGACTTTTTTTCGATACTATAGATATTCCATTCAATGGATATTCCACAATTTTAAAATCCATTCCCATGTATTCTGCATGATGCTGTTTTTGGAACTTTTTAGAGCTATGACTTTTGCCTTAATGCAAAATAAATTTTCATAATTTTGTTCATGGGCAGGGAACGAGATGATTGCATTTGACAATCACATAGCACTGATTCTAATATGAAATACACTCTATTCTTTTCTCCTTTCTGATTTCATGCTCTTGAAAGCATCCCTGTGCATTTTTTTCCTCCGTTGATGTGACGATGGGGAGATGCCAGTCCTGCTGCCCTGAGTATTCCAATCTGTTTAGTAGTATTGCTATTTTCCTTGTAACCAACAAGTTGGACTGGTAGCTTATGTGTCAGTCTATGGTGAGTCATGATTTGGGGCCAATATTTTGTTACTCTGGGGAGATGCAATCCATATTCTGGAATGGCAAACTCGAGGACCAAAACTCTTCAGTCTCTAGCAATTTTGTTCCCCTAGAAGACCTTTCATCTTTCTTGTTACTGTGCCACATGGTTGGTCAGAGAATTCCTTCTCTGAAAAGTACACAAATAATGATGGCAGCCCTACCCATGGTCGCTCTATTGCATGTTCTCAGAAAAAAATGTATAAGCAATGAAGTGGCATATATGACCTAAAGGAATAAATAAGTCTTTGTGATGTAATACAACATTGTTCAGCCTTCATTCTTCTTAGATATTGGCTACAATATGGTTTAACACACAATACAAAAAAGTTTGAATTCATTTTTTTAATTATTTACTTTTTTCTTCCTTATTTTCCTCATTAATTTAATCATATTTTAATTGGCTTTCTTTGATAGTTGAGAAAACTTAATGAGGTTTAGGTTTGGGTTATGAAGAGGAATCAGTAGAAAATAATCATATACTACTTTAAAAATTATGATGTATCATGCTAATTCATCAGATAAAGAGTGGAAGAAATCTGTTGAAAACTGAGAAATAACTAATGTCATTCAAAGATAATTTGTGGAAGCTAACACAATTTCTAATTAATAACTGACAGTTAAATAGAAGCAGATAAAATAAAAAGTGTGAACTAACTCTGAAATGAAATTGTGTTTCGAAAGAAGCATATTTTGACTTCCATTGCCTAAATTCTGTCAGATTTTTTTTTAATCTTTAGTAAACCAGCAAATGAATTTTCTTGAAGATTTAAGGAAAATGATTACATAAATATGGTGCTAGTTCTTGATGAATTTACTTTTCAAATTCCTTGCTCTACACTAATTGTCTTATGTTATGCCTAAGGATTATATTTAGATGTTATCACAGTAGTGTTTCTTATTCTAATATTCATACGGTCTATTCATACATATTCATTCTATAAATCAAATAAACTATGTTATTGCTGTAGGCAAAATTGAGCAAAAGGAATCTCAAAGGAACTTTTCTCAGATCACATTAGTATTGTTCTGTATCTGTCCTCCATTCGTCTATAGGTAAATATTTTTTAAAAACGTAACTTTGAAGGTAATTCCTCTTATCACAGAATGATTTTCTTAACAATTCTGAAATCAGATGTTATAGAAATTCATATTTTCTAATTTATCCTTTTTTGCTAATTTCTCCATATTTCTTTATTTATTTTGTGTGAGGTGTATGTAATAACCCTACACTATGGAAACAGCATATTTATTTTGTGAAATACTGCATTAAACATGTGCACATCATTTAGTATGCCCAGTCTAAATTTTTGGAGATGATTCAAAGTCATTTCATATTTTCAAGTACTAGTTATATAGTCTTATAGATTAAAACATTCAATATTGTTTAATTGTTACTAATGACAAACTATATAATGTTTTATATTCCTTATTGCATATTGACTTACACATAAAGTTAATACACCATATACAGGTGATGTTTAAATTTGGAAGCTAATATATCATGAGATCTAAGCATGTAGTCAGCGGTGTTGTTAACTGAGATGAAGTAAGCATGATGATTAGAAACCTAAGTATTTAAACATGTAATCATGCTCCAGAACTAGTATTGTCAGATTCACTATTGATAAGATAATACATGTGTGACTCATATCATCTAAGTGTATATAGGTATATATAGATAGATATCCTCATTATTTCTGATCTCATATTCATACATTTTTCTACATGGTAAAATTTATTTGTGATACTTGCTGTACATTCACAGTCATCACGGACATGTGCAGAGTGGTGAAAAATTTAAGTCACCTTAGATACATGCTCCCAGCTGAGATCGAAAAAGGCAATGGTCTTAGTTTTACAGTTTTAATACTGTACACATGTTACATTTTGTTTTATTTCATGGTCTGTTTAGTACTATGTTTTGTATAGTTTTGTGCTTTTTGCTGGTTAATTTTACTGTTTAAAATAGCCCACAAGCATAGCGCTAAAACATTCTCCTTAGTCATCTATGCGCAATAAGCCATAATTTGACTTATGGAGATTAGTCATCTATGCTCAAGAAGCCATAGTTTTACTTATGGAGAAATACCAGTGTGTTAGGTAAGCTTAGTTCAGTTGTGATGTACAGTTGGCTGTGAGTTCAACGTTAATCAGCCACATATATATTTGCATTTTTTAAATATATATATACTAATATATATGTAACACATACCTATATATGTCTTATGTTTCAACAGAAACAAACATAAAACAAATCTACTTATAGATCATTTCATGAAAAATTTTTAATCACGTGTTTTTCTTGGGCCAATGGTTCAGAATTCACTAACACAGCATTTTCTGAGTGTCTAGATTATAAGTACCATTAATAATGAGAATTGGCTATAAATATATGACAGATGGATAGAAGATAGATGATTGATAAATGGACGGGGTACACTTACATATATACATATGTAAAACAGTGAAAATACAGGTTTTTGTATTTTTTAGTATCTTATAATGTTTCTACAATGAACTCGGATATGTTTCTCACTGACACTCAATATTTTACCCAAGTAAAATAAAGGAATACTTCCAACTGTATATGTTATGCAAACATACAAATGTTTGAATATGTGTATTTAACTGTTTTACTTACACAAAAATATTTTTGAAACTTGTAGATTTTCCTGAAATTTCTGTTTTAGCACAGATAAGTGATAATTTCTGTTTTCTCATGGATCTGTGGTTTTCAGTATATGTTCCCTGAACCAGAAGCATCAAGATGATCTTGGAAATTAGAAAATTCTCAAGCCTCACCTTAGATTTAGTAATTCCAAGTCTTGGGAAGTGTAGCCCAGGAATATTTGTTTTAGCAAGGCTCCATGTGATTCTGATACACAGTCCACGAAACACTGGTATAGATAATCAAAGTGGCCACATAGATTTTGTAACATTTTATTTTCACAGTTCAAAAGGAGAATCTTAATTTGAAAGAAGTGATTGATTTATATCAACTTAATGTTTGACTTCTCCACTTGACTGTATTATAAGTAAAAGTGATATCCTCAGGAAAATGCTACTAATGTTAATTCAACTATATGATTCTAAATTCAATTTCTTTCATTTCAGCCAGAATACTTAGGAGATAATATTTTATAAATAGTCATAGGTACCTTCAGTCAATCATGCATAACAAAATGCATTATGTATAGTAAAGCAACATGTCACATGCAATCATACAAATATGCACCAAAGCACAAGCATTAAGTCCTTAATCAGGCTATTTGATGTCAGCCATTGCCAAGGACAAGTAATTCCAAAAATATTTATCTGCGCTTATGCTATGATAAAAATATAAAAGATACTTTACAAACTACTTATCTCAAGTAAAAACATAAACACATTAATATAGCATTCCTTATTTTCTGAGGATATTCATATGGATATGAATGAAGGTTCATTTGAATTCTACAACATTATCATTATGGAATTTGGATCAAGAAAAATAGAAAAATTGTAAACACCTGGAAAAGAAATTCAGATGCTAAAGATAAGTACAATATATCATTTCTTCAGGTATAGAAGACAAACTGACACCTGAGAAATTTTAAGAATATAATTTTAATGTCTTGGCATTTTCCTAAAAGAACGCTGATTTCAGAATGAAACAGAATCTTCTTTGGCCCATCTATTATTTATTTATTTATTTTCAATTTTTTTATTACTCAAATGAATGTATTATATCTGTAGTTGTATAATGATCATAACAATCTGATTTCACAGGATTTCCATCCCACAGCCCAAGTACATCCCCCCACCCCCTAAACTGTCTCCTCTGGAGACCATAAGTTTTTCAATGTGTGTGAGTCAGCATCTGTTCTGCAAAGAAGTTCAGTCTGTCCTTTTTTCAGATTCCACATGTCAGTGAAAGCATTGGATGTTGGTGTCTCATTGTATGGCTGACTTCACTTAGCATGATCATTTCTAGGTCCATCCATGTTGCTAAAAATGCTGGTATTTTGTTCTTTTTAATGGCTGAGTAATATTCCATTGTGTATATGTACCACATCTTATGGATCCACGCCTCTGTCGATGGACATTTAGGTTGTTTCCATGTCTTGGCTATTGTAAACAGTGCTGCAATGAACATCAGAGTACATGTGTCTTTGCGAGTTGTGGTTTTCTCTGGATAGATGCCCAGGAATGGGATTGCTGGATCAAGTGGTAGTTCTATGTTTAGTTTTCTGAAGCATCTCCATACTGCTTTCCACAGTGGTTGCACCAATTTACGATCCCACCAACAGTGTACAAGGGTTCCTTTTTCTCCACACCTTCTCCAGCACTTATTGTTTGTAGACTTTTGGATGATGGCCATTCTGGCTGATGTAAGGTGGTACCTCAGAGTGGTTTTGATTTGCATTTCTGTAATAATAAGTGATGTTGAACATCTTTTCATGTGTTTTTTTGGCCATGTGTATGTCTTTTTTGGAGAACTGTCTGTTTAGATCTTCCGCCCATTTTTGGATGGGGTTGTTTGTTTTTTTGGTATGGAGCTGCAGAAGTTGTTTATAAATTTTGGAGATTAATCCCTTGTCAGTCGATTCAATTGCAAAGATTTTCTCCCATTCTGTGGGTTGTCTTTTTGTGTTGTTTAGGGTCTCCTTTGCTGTGCAGAAGCTGTTAAGTTTAATAAGGTCCCATTTGTTTACTTTTCTTTTTATTGTCAATACTCTGATAGGTGGATCTGAAAAGATGTTGCTGTAGTTTATGTAAGAGAGTGTTTGGCTTATGTTTTCCTCTAAGTGTTTTATAGTGTCTGGTCTTATATCTAGGTCTTTAATCCATTTGGAGTTTATTTTTGTGTATGGTGTTAGGGAGTGTTCTAATTTCCTTCTTTTCCATGTGGCTGTCCAGTTTTCCCAGCACCACTTATTGAACAAGCTGTCCTTTCTCCATTGTATAGTCTTGCTTCCTTTGTCATAGATTAGTTGGCTGTAACTGCATGGGTTTAATTATGGGCTTTCTATCCTGTTCCACTGATCTATATGTCTGTCTTTGTGCCAGCACTATGCAGTTTTGACGACTGTTGCTTTGTAGTATAGTCTGAAGTCCGGGAGCCTGATTCCTCCAGTTCCATTTTTCTTTTTCAGGATGGCTTTGGCTATTCTGGGTCTTTTGTACTTCCAAACAAACTTTAAAATATTTTGTTTGAGTTCAGTGAAAAATGTCCTTGGTAATTTCATAGGGATTGCATTGAATCTGTAGATTGCCTTGGGTAGTATAGTCATTTTGATAATATTAACTCTTCCAATGCATGAGCATGATATGACTTTCCGTCTATTTGTGTCATCTTTGATTTCTTTCATCAGCATCTTCTAGTTTTCAGAGTATAGGTCTTTTGTTTATTTAGGTAGGTTTACTCCTAGGTATTTTATTCTTTTGGATGTGATGGTAAACGGGATTGCTTCCCTAATTTCCTTTTCTGATTTTTCATTGTTAGTATATAGAAATGCTATCGATTTCTGTGTACTGATTTTGTATCCTGCGACTTTGCCAAATTCGTGGATAAACTCTAACAGTTTTCTGGTAGAGTCTTTAGGATTCTCTAGGTATAGTATCACGTCATCTGCAAATAGGGATAGTTTTACTTCTTCCTTTCCAATTTGGATTCCTTTGATTTCTTTTACTTCTCTGATTGCTGTGGCTAGGACTTCCAGAACTATGTTGAAGAGTAATGGCGAGAGCGGACATCCTTGTCTTGTTCCTGATCTCAGTGGGAATTCTTTCTGCTTTTCACCATTGAGAATGATGTTCGCTGTGGGTTTGTCGTATATGGCCTTTATCATTTTGAGGTAGGTTCCCGTTATGCCCACTTTCTGAAGGGTTTTTATCAGAAATGGGTGTTGGATTTTGTCAAAGGCTTTTTCCGCATCTATTGAGAGGATCATATGGTTTTTATTCTTCAGTTTGTTAATGTGGTGTATCACACTGATGGATTTGCGGATATTGAAGACCCCTTGCATCCCTGGGATAAATCCCACTTGTTCATGATGTATAATCCTTTTAATGTATTGTTGGATGTGGTTTGCTAGTATTTTGTTGAGGATTTTTGCATTGATGTTCATCAGTGAAATTGGCCTGTAGTTTTCTCTTTTGTGGAGGCTTTGTCTGGTTTTGGTACCAGGGTGACGGTGGCTTCATAGAAGGAGTTTGGGAGTATCCCCTCCTCTGCAATTTTTTGAAATAGTTTCAGAAGGATAGGTGTTAGCTCTTCTCTAAATGTTTGATAGAATTCGCCTGTGAAGCCATCTGGTCCTGGACTTTTGTTTGTTGGAAGTTTTTTAATCACAGTTTCAATTTCAGTTCTTGTGATGGGTCCATTCATCTTTTCTATTTCATCTTGGTTTAGTCTTGGAAGATTGTACTTTTCTAAGAATTTGTCCATTTCTTCGAGGTTTTCCATTTTATTGGCATATAGTTGCATATAGTAGTCTCTTATGATCCTTTGTATTTCTGTGGTGTCCATTGTTACTTCTCTTTTTTCATTTCTAATTTTACTCATTTGAGTCCTCTCTCTTTTTTGCTTGATAAGTCTGGCTAGGGGTTTATCAATTTTGTTGCTCTTTTCAAAGAACCAGCTTTTCGTTTCATTGATCTTTTCTATGGTTTTCTTTGTTTCTATTTCATTGATTTCTACTCTGATCTTTATGATTTCTTTCCTTCTACTAACTTTAGGGCTTGTCTGTTCTTCTCTCTCGAGCTGCTTCAGAAGTAAAGTTAGCTTGTTTATTTGGGCTTTTTCTTGTTTCCTGAGGTGGGCTGTGTTGCTATAAACTTTCCTCTTAGAATGGCTTTTGCTGCAACCCATAGGTTTTGGAAGGTCGTATCTTCATTGTCATTTGCTGCTAGGTATTTTTTAATTTCCTCTTTGATTTCTTCAGTGATCCATTGGTTGTTTAGTAGCATGTTGTTGAGTCTCCATGTGTTTGTGTTTTTTGCAGTTTTTTTCTTGTTGTTGATTTCCAGTCGTATAGCATTGTGGTCAGAAAAGATGCTTGATATGATTTCAATTTTCTTAAAGTTACTGAGTTGGATTTGTAGCCCAGGATGTGATCAATCTTAGAGAATGTTCCATGTGCACTTGAGAAGAATGTGTATTCTGTTGCTTTTGGATGGAATGTCCTATAAATATCTATTAAGTCCATCTGGTCTAATGCTTCATTCAGGGCCTGTGTTTCCTTATTGATTTTCTGTCTGGATGATCGGTCCATTGCTGTAAGTGGGGTGTTAAAGTCCCCCACTATCATTGTGTTATTGTCAATTTCTCCTTTTAAGGGTGTTAGCAGTTGCCTTATATATTGTGGTGAACCTGTGTTGGGTGCGTAGATATTTAAAATTGTTATAACATCTTCTTGGATTGATTCTTTGATCATTATGTAATGTCCTTTGTTGTCCCTGAAAATATTCTTCATTTTAAAGTCTATTTTGTCTGATATGAGTATTGCTACTCCAGCTTTCTTTTGATCCCCATTTGCATGAAATATTTTCTTCCATCCTCTCACTTGCAATTTGTATGTGTCCCTAGAAGTGAAGTGGGTCTCTTGAAGACGGCATATATATGGGTCTTGATTTTGTATCCATTCAGCCAGTCTGTGTCTTTTGGTTGGGGCGTTTAGTCCATTCACATTTAAGGTAATTATTGATATGTATGTTCTTATTGCCATTTTATTAATTACTTTGGACTTGTTTTTGCTGCTCTTTTTCCTTTCCCTCTTCTCTTGTTCTTTTCTGCTTAGAGAAGTTCCTTTAGTATCTGTTGTAAGGCTGGTTTAGTGTTGCTGAATTCTCTCAGCTTTTGCTTATCTTAGAAGGTTTTGATTTCTCCTTAAAATCTGAAGGAGAGCCTTGCTGGGTAAAGTCATCTTGGTTGGAGGTTTTTTCTTTTCATCAAATTGAGTATATCATGCCACTCCCTTCTGGCCTGCAGAGTTTCTGCTGAAAAATCTGCTGATAACCTTATCAGGGTTCCCTTGTATGTTGTTTCTTTTCCCTAGCTGCTTTCAAGATTTTCTCTTTGTCTTTAATTTTGGTCAGTTTGATTAATATGTGTCTCGGTGTATTCCTCCTAGGAATTTATTTTATATGGTACTTGTTGCACTTCCTGGATTTGAGTGAGTTGTTCCTTTCCCTGTTAGGGAAGTTTTTGGCTATTCTCTCTTGGAATATTTTTTCTGTCCCCTTCTCTCTCTCTTCTCTTTCTGGCGCCCTTATAATATGGATGTTGTTGCATTTAACGTTGTCCCAGAGTTCTCTGAGACTCTCTTCATTTGCTTTCAATCTTTCTTCTCTTTTCTGTTCTGCATCCATAATTCCCACTAATCTGTCCTCCACCTGGCTTATTCGTTCTTCTGCCTCCTGTATTCTGCTCTTAGCTGCTTCTAGTGAATTTTTTATTTCAGTTATTGTATTTTGCATCTCTTCTTGTTTAAGTTTTATATCTTGTATTTCTTTGCTCAGCGTTTGCTGTAAGTTATCCATCTTTGCCTCCAGTTTATTTCCAATGTCTTGCATCATCTTCAGCATCAACAGTCTAAAGTCTTTTTCCTGGAAGGTAAGAATCTCCTCATTGCTTAGATGATTTTCTGGGGTTTTTCCTTTCTCCCTCATCTGCGTTATAGTTCTCTGTCTTTTCATTTTGATAGGTTTTTGGTGTGGTGACCTTCCTACAGATAATAGAGTTGTAGCCTTTCTTACTTCTGGTGTCTGCCCCCCTTGTGGCTGAAGTCAGTATGGGGGCTTGGTGTAGGCTTCCTGATGAGAGGGGCTGATGCCTGCCCCCTGGTAGGTGGAGCTGATTATAATCCCTCTGGTGGGTGGGGCTTAGTCTCTGGATGGGGTTAGAGGCAGCTGTGTACCTGAGGGGTCTTTAGGTAGCCTGTTTACTGAGGGGTGGGGCTGTGATCCCACCTGGATTGTTGTTTGCCCTGGGGCTTCTCAGTGGCTGGCTGATAGATGGGGCCAGATTTTCCCCAAATGGGGAAAGAGCTTTTCTTTCAATGTCCTTCCCTCACAACAAGCCACATTCACCCCTGTTTTCCCAGGATGTCCTCCAAGAACTGCATTCAGGCTTGACCAAGATTCCCTTGGAGACTTTGCTTTGCCCTGGGACTCAGTGCACGTGAATGTCTGTGTACGCCTTTTAAGAATAGGGTCTCTGTTTCCCCCAGTCCTGTGGAGCTCTTGCGCACAAGCCCCACTGGCCTTCAATGCCAGATGCTCCAGGGCTCTTTCTCCATGTGCCAGATCCCCACAGATGAGTGTTTGATGTGTGGCTCAGAACTCTCACTGCTGTAGGTGAGTCTCTGTGAACCAGTTAGTTTCCAGTCTGTGGAACTTCCCACCCAGGAGGTATGGGGTTGTTTATATCATGAAATCGCCCCTCCTACCTCTTGATGTGGCCTCCTCTTTTTCTTCTGGAGTAGGGTATCTTTTTTAAGGTTTCCGGTCCATTTTGGTGAAGTGTGCTCAGCCTTTAGTTGTAAATTTTGTTGTTTTTAGGAGAGAAGTTGAGCTGCAGTCCTTCTATTCTGCCATCTTCTGGCCCATCTATTTTAGATATCGTCCACAACTGCCAGTAACTCATTTTTTAAATATTTTAGTTGTTTTTCATAATTTTTATCATGTCAATGGCAAGTTATATAATGAAGCAAATCTTAGCAACTTCTTGGACTAAAATCAATAAGCCCAAGGGCTTGTTGTGATTTCATCCAGGTTTTAAGAAATATCTTGTACAAAATCATCAGCCTTGATTCTAGACATTTCTACATCATTTCTTGAAATTGTAACCTTGTCCTTATTTTTTTTTTTCTTCAAGATCATTTCCCTTTCTCTCATGGAGCTATTTCCTAGGCAGGGAAAATAAAACTAATCTGTAGGTAGTAAATAGTTCTCAAAGGGTTTAACAAGTCCAAAAATTAAGAATTGTAGAGAGCATAGGTACATGCTATGTTTACAGAAAAAGAAGCTGTATCTTGACCATCTTTTAAAAAATTTTATTTATTTATTTATTTCTACTGTACAGCATGGTGACCAAGTTACACATACATGTATACATAATTTTTCCTCTCATTGTCGTGTGGCAATATAAGTATCTAGACATAGTTCTCAGTGCTACACAGCAGGATCTCATTGTAAATCCATTCCAAGAGCAGTAGTTTGCATCCATGAACCCCAAGCTCCTGATCCCTCCCATTCTCTCCCCCTGCCCTGAGCAACCACTGTTCTCCAAGTCCATGATTTTCTCTTCTGTGGAAAGGTTCATTTGTGCTGTATATAGATTCTAGATATCAGTGATATCATATGGTATTTGTTTTTCTCTTTCTGACTTATTACACTCAGTATGAGAGTCTCTAGTTCCATCCATGTTCCTGCAAATGGCATTATGTCATTCTTTTTATCTCTGAGTAGTATTCCATTGTGTATATATACCACATCTTCCTAATCCAATCGTCTGTCGATGGACATTTGGGTTGTTTCCATGTCTTGGCTATTATGAATAGAGCTACAATGAACATGCAGGTGCATGTATCTTTTTTAAGGAAAGTTTTGCCCAAGAGTGGGATTGCTGGGTCATATGGTGGTTCTATGCATAGATTTATAAGGTACCTCCATATTGTTCTCCATAGTGGCTGTACCAGCTTACATTCCCACCAACAGTGCAGGAGGGTTCCATTTTCTCCACAGCCCCTCCAGCACTTGTTATTTGTGGATTTATTAATGATAGCCATTCTGACTGGTGTGAGGTGGTATCTTGTGGTAATTTTGATTTGCATTTCTGTATTAATCAGGGATGCTGAGTGTTTTTTTCCTGTGCTTGTTGGCCATCTGTATATCTTCCTTGGATAAATGTTTATTCAGGTCAACCAATCTTTGACAAAGGAGGCAAGAACATTAAATGGGAAAAAATTCTATTCAGCAAAAATTTCTGGGAAAACTGGACAGCTGCATGCATATCAGTGAAACTAGAACACACCCTCACACCATGCACAAAAATAAACTCAAAATGCCTGAAAGACTTAAATATAAGACAAGACACCATCAAACTCCTGGTAGAGAATATGGGCAAAACATTCTCTGACATCAACCTTATGAATATTTTCTCAGGTCAGTCTCCCAAAGCAACAGAAATAAAAACAAAAATAAACCAATTGGACCTAATAAAACTGACAAGCTTTTGCACAGCAAAGGAATCCCAAAAGAAAACAAAAAGGCCATCTTTTAATATTCCCGTTTTGAAAAATAGTGGAAAATTTGCTGTTCCCAAATGTAATGAGAGTTCCACTGTGTTGTTTTGACATTAGCTTTTTGATTCTTAAGTGAAGCACCTTAAGCTACATTTTGAAATAATCTGTGATTTTGTTGTCTTTAATTCTTTACCATCAAGATTTGTCCAGAGATATATAACTACCTAGAATATTTCTGGGCCTGAACCCCAATCAATCATAATACATACATGTATGTAATTCATGAAATTTCCTGAGAGCTGTTCTGCCCACTAAATCTATTTTGTATATCGTTATGTATATAAAGCCTAGACTTTGTTGTGAGTAGAGAACAAAATTATTTTATTCAGATGATGAGCACAAACATATTTTAATTAAAAAACTCTCAGAGAAGAACTAAGCATAAATGGCATAAGCAAAATTTCCTACTTCCTTAAGCATAGTGAATTAACTATTTCAGACCACTAGGACACTTCTAAATAATTTACTGTTCTGAAAAACTCCAATGGTGGGGAACATAGCTTATTAATTAGAATAGTTCAATAGATACATGGGATTGAAATCTAGGAGACTATTGGTAAGTGTTGGTAATTTAATAGAACATGAAGGGATACTGATTTCTATGGTATTACTAACAATCAGATTTTTCATAGTTTCTGGACAATATGAGAAGAAGTTATTATTGAGGATGAGAGAACAAAGTATGATAATATCTTCAAATATAAAAATATTTTATTCACATTCCTTTCTGAAGTTCCAGTATATTAGAGAATACCCTAATGAGATGACTAAGCCGATGAAGGATATTATTATCAATGGCATATAAGAAGGCTTACTTTACTTCTTATAGCTTTTTTTAAGCTCTAAAATGCCCTTCATCACTGTCCCTTCCCAAGACCCTGCAACTATGAGTAGATGGTGCAGCACCTCCTGCAAGGGCTAAGTGGGTTGGGGTGCTTCTTGCATGGTCTACAGGTGGTGGGGGCAAACCACTGCAGTTATCTCTGACTCCAGAGGTAGGCATGGCCCACCACCACTAGGGGTCCTTGAACAGGAACAATTTGTGGCCCCAACCACCTAAGAAGCCACCAGACAGGATGAAATTGTGATGGAATACCACCTGTTCTTGCTCTCAGTCCCCTGGGAACTCATGGGCCACTGCCACAGCCCTGCCAAATGCTCTGGGAACCTCATAAATCTTCCTAAGGCTCATTACCACTTCCCAGGGGCGGGCAACAAGGAGTAGTCTGCACCACCTTCCTGCAGGTCCTCGCTACTCTTGAGAGCCCAGAAACCAAGCACTAATTACTAGCCCTACCCATTGCCTCCTTCTCCCTGGAAACACACTCAGCTCCCTGGGAAAAAGCCTGCTCACACCAAAGAAAGAAAATATCCAAACTCTCATACCAAAAATAAAATAGTAACCCCCACACACACATACAAAATACAAAGGGATGCTCTTGCATAGAAACAACCCTCTAAGACTACAATTTCATTTCCCTAAACTCACAGAAAAAGAAAAAGTATAAGCAAGATGAAAAAGTTCAGGAACTATTCCAAGTTAAAAGAACAGGAGAATTCACCTGAAGCAGCAAACAATGAAACAGACCCCTGCAGTCTGATATACACTTATTTCAAAATGGAGGTAGTGAAAATACTGAAGTAATTAAGGCTGAATATCAAGGAATTACGAGCAGCTATAACCAGTGATGCAGATTACTTTAGAAAGGAAGTAGAAAATATAAACAGGAACCTAGAAAAATGAGAAAATTCATTTGCAGAGACAAACTGAGCTAAAGACACTAAAGAGCAGAATGAATAATTCGGAGGAATTAATTAGTGACATGGAAGATAGAATACTGGAAATCACCCAATCAGGACAGCAGATAGAAAACCAAAAGGAAAAAAAACGTGAAAGCAATATAAGAGATACCGAATAATATAAAGCAGGCCAATCTATGCATGATAGGAATTCCAGAAGGAGAAGAAAAAGAATAGGGGATTGAAAATATATTTGAAGAAATTATATCTTAAACTTTCCAAATCTGAATAAAACAGATATCAAGATACAGGAAGCACAGGGGGCCCCAAACAAGTTGAACCCAAACAGGCCCATACCAAGACATATTATAATAAAAATGGTAAAAGTTAAAGAGAGGATTCTAAAGGCAGCAGGAGAAACCAAAAGTGTTAATTATAAGGGAACCCCCATAAGGCTATCAGCTGATTTCTCTACAGAAACACTATAGGCTAGAAGAAAGCAGAAAATTATATTCAAAGTTCTAAAAGGGAAAAAATTGCAGCCTAGAATATTCTACCCAGCAAGGATATCATTTAAAATAGAAGGAGAAATAACGAATTTCTCCAGCAAGCAGAAGCTAAAAGTACAATACTACACCCATTCTAAAAGAAATACAGGGCTTCTCTAAATAAAAAAGGAAGAAGAAATAGGATGGAGGAAATCACAACTGGAAAGCAGTCACTTAAGCCAGTATATAGTAGATCTGGAAAAAAAAAAAAAACTGCCATAAAAATGATGATAAACACAAGGAACAGCAAAAGGACAAAGATGAAGATGTTAAAAAGGAATTTCAAAATCATAGAATGCGAGGAAGGAATGTCAGAAAATCTAGGTTTCTTATCCCTCTTCCATCTTGATCCTTCCCCTCTGTTTAGTTTTGAATTTTAGTAATTTTATGTCTCCAGAAATTTTTACATTTCATCTAAATTTTCTAATTTATTTAATTGCTTATGGTATTCTTTTAAATTATTTTCATTTTTATGTGGTCATAGTAATACCTTCACTTTCACTTTGAATTACTTGTATCTTTCCCCTTTTTTAAAATAGACAGTCTATCTAGATATTTGTCAATTTTGTTGCTCTTTCCAAAGTACCAACTTTAGGCTTCTATTGTTTTTTATTCTCCATTTCATTTATCCTCAATCTAATCTTTATTCTCTCTTCCCTTCTGCTTTCTCTGGGTTTAGTTTGTTAGTTATTTTTTAGTTTTTTTAAGATATAAAGTTAGGTTATTGATTTGCCATCTTTTTTCTCTCGTAATGTTGGCATCCATAGCTATAAATTTCCTTCAGAGCTCTCAGAGATGTTAAAGCATGGTAGAGGGAACGTTGTCTATGGTCTTATGATTAAATCTGTCTTTAAGTGGTCTTCTTTCCAAAGTGTGTGACCTACATGTGTTTCTCACCTTTTTTTTTTCTCTCATCTCCCCACCTCACGTGAGACAAGAAGTTTAGAGCCAGGTGATTTTGCCACCTCTTATCTCTGAATTTGACTTCATGCTATATTTTTTTCTATTGATCCTCACAGACATGCTTATCACTCTCTTGAAAGTGACTCTTGGCTTAATCCTTGTTTCAATGGTGAGCCCTGAATCTCAGTTTATGCTAATTGGGCAGGCTGAAAAACATCCGGAGGACCATGTCTGATAAAGTAAAGACAGAGAATTTTGGAAAACAGGGAATATGAACACTGGCAGATGTAATGGGAATACAAATAAAATCATGTTTGAGAGCCTTGGTCTCTCTCTCTCTCTCTCTCTCTCTCTCTTACACACACACACACACTGAGAATGTTTTTGAGGCCCTTTGAGAAAGTTAGTATTGGATACACAGATAGTATCACAATTATTTGTTTTGATTTAATAGATGTGTCTGCTTTTTCTAAATGTTTTTAGACTTGAAGTGATTAGTTTTCTCCCTTTTGAATATGTATATTCCACAACATTCACTAATCTATCTCTTATTTTTTCACAAGTAAAAGCAGTAAAAAAAAAGTTTCAGCAAAGAAAAATAAGTAGACAAATATCTTATATAATTAAGAATAAATGACATTTCTTTCATTTAAAGTTTTCAAAAATGATTTCCTAGAAATAACTTGTGAAAAATGATACCTTTGCACTGAAAAGTGACTTTGTATAAACTTTTTCAAAAACAGCATCAGCTCAATTAAGACTATGCTATGGAAACTTGTATTAACAGAGTTAGATTGCATTTTATAGAAATTTTTATTCAAATATCAACATCCAAAAAACATTAAATCATATTTCCCATTTAAAGTTGGCACATTTCTAAAACTTTACAGGTGCCAATAGATGTAATCTCGTGTATATAGTTTTTAATGTCACACATTAACATTTAGTGGTAAAATAAATTTTTGAAAACGCCATGATTATTATGTTTTAATTTACGTACAGCCTTCATTTAATATTTTTTCACTTAATGATTGGGTTCAAACTCCAATAACAATAAAATTTCTCAATTTCAGAACATGATAAGAAGTGAAGTTCTGCAGCTATTATCATAAGGATGATAGGGTGACAGTTAAGATAGGCTATAATTGACATTAATTAGTGCTTCTGATTACTATGGCATATCTTCTTTGTAATGCATGCAGAATAGCTTGGTACTTTCAAAGTGCTAATAATATGTCTTGTGTGAAATAAACTCATTGCTATCTATAACTGAATAAAAAGCATCTTAGCCACAAATAGAGATGACAGTCTGAAAAATACATAACTGCTCTAGAAAAATATTCAGAAGCTGTGTAGAAATGCTATAGATTACATATAATTTTTTTTCTTTTTTAAAAAAATGACTTTTATTTTTTCCATTACAGTTGATTTACAGTATTCTGTCAATTTTCTACTGTACAGCAAAGTGACCCAGTCACATATACATATATATATATTCTTTTTCTCACATTATCCTTCATCATTCCCCATCATAAGTGGCTAAATATGTTTCCCAATGCTATACAGCAGGATCTCATTACTTATCCATTCCAAAGGCAATAGTTTGCATCTATTAACCCCAGATACTTAGTCCACTCCACTGCCAACTCCCTCTTGGCAACCACAAGTCTACTCTCCAACTCCATGACTTTCTTTTCTGTGGGAAGCTTCCTTTATGCTGTATATTAGTCCAGATATAAGTGATATCATACGGTGTTTGCCTTTCTCTTTCTGACTGACTTCACTTAGTATGAGAGTCACTAGTTCCTTCTAGGTTGCTGCAAATGGTTCATTTTGATATTTGTTATGACTGAGTAGTATTACATTGTGTATTCTTAATCCAATTCATCTGTCAATGGACATTTAGGTTATTTCCATGTCTTGGCTACTGTGAATAGTGCTGCAATGAACATAGAGGTGCATGTGTCTTTTTTAAGGAAAATTTTTTATGGATATATGCCCAAGAGTGGGAATGTTGGGTCATATGTTAATTCTATATTTAGTTTTCTGAGGTACCTCCATACCATTTTCCATAGCAGTTCTCCCCATTTACATTCCTACCAACAGTGTAAGGTGGTTCCTTTTTGTCCACATCCTCTCCAGCACTTGTTACTTGTGGACTTATTAATGATGGCCATTCTGACTGGTGTGATATGGTACCTTATAGTATTTTTGATTTGCCTTTCTCTAAAAATCAGTTATGTTGAGCATTTTTTCATGTGCTTGTTGGCCATCTGTATGTATTCTTTGGAGAAATGTCTATTCAGGTTTTTTTCCCATTTTTCCATTTTTGTTTGTTGGTGTGGAGTTATATAAATTGTTTGTATATTTTAGAGATTAAGCCCTTTTCAATTGCATCATTTGGAACTATTTTCTCCCATTCTGTAATTTGTCTTTTTTTTTTAAGGTTTCCTTTGCTGTGCAAAAGCTTGTCAGTTTGATTAGGTCCCATTGGTTTACTTTTGCTTTAATTTCTGTTGGCTTGGGAGTCTGACCCAAGAAAACATTTGTAAGGTTGATGTCAGAGAATGTTTTGCCTATGGTCTCTTCTAGGAGTTTGATGATGTCTCATCTTATGTATAAGTCTTGAAGCCATTTTGAGTTTATTTTTGTGCATGGTGTGAGGGTGTGTTACAGTTTCATTGATTTACATTCAGCTGTCCAGTATTCCCAGCAGCACTTACTGAAAAGACTCTTTATTATAATATTTATTAAAATATAAACAAATGTTAAAAATGATTCTATCTGAAGTATAACTCTTCAGTCACAACTATTCCCTGTGATGTAGTTCCCTCAAGTTTTATTTTTTGTAAATAATTAAAATATTAAATATGATCTTACTGCTGTTTTTTTTCTATTATTATCTTTAAGTAATAAACATTCCCAGTGCACTCCAGCAGTATTACCTATTAACATGTTCAGTGGCTACATACAATTTTGTTAGGTGGATTCATCGTCATATACTTAGCTTTTCCCCTATGTTTAGAAATGTAGGTTATTGACAGACTCTACAGTTATGAAAAACACTGCATTAAATATTCCTGTGCTTATCAATATTTCCAATTCATAATTATTTCTAGAATAAACAGCTATAAGATTTCTGGGCTAGACACAGAAACATTTTAAGTGTCTTGATACAAGCATACATGTGGCCAGACAGCTTTATAAAAAGTTAAATGCCCTTGCCACTCTTAAAGATCTTATAAATACTTACCAGTATAGGTAATCATTTCTAAATTTGTTTTAAACTGTATTTCTTTTATTGATAGAGAGGCAAACAGTTTTTATGCATTTTCATAAAACTTGTATGCCAAAGGAATTATCAGTTATTGTCTTTACTTATTTTTTAAATTAAGGTCACAGTGTTGAATCAACTGCTGCTTACATGTTTCTTATTTAATAAAATATAAATGTAAGTCATGATGGCAATAAATAGATTCCCTGTTTTTGATCTATGGCTTTTGGTTACTATTTTACCTATGAAATTTAAAAAATTTTTGTGAACTTTAAATCCATACATCTTCTGATTTATAATATCTCCTATTGTTTTAACAAAAATTGACCTATTCAAAATAATTATATTTTGATATATTTAGAATACTTTGGCATATGTTGTAAGATAGAACTCTATCATAGCTAACCGGTTGTGTCCATACTGATATAAACTCCATTGCTCTTTGATTTGTGCTTTCTCTTTCATCATGTAATAAGCTGATATGTAATACTTTTTATTTCCTTGCTGTCAGCTCTGTTTCATTGCTCTTTTCCTCATATTTTATGTTGTTTCATTACTATTAAAGTAGGTCTAATGTGGCTAGCACCTTCTCATTACCCTTCTATGTTAGAATTTTTTTTTTTACTAGTCTTGTCTGCTTATTTTTCCTAATAAGCTTAAAAATCATTTGGTTAAAACTCCAAAGTAAATTCTACTGTTTTTCTTTTTTTCCATAGAATTTAATTAAATCCATTAATGATTAGGAGTTAGAATCTTTCTAAGAGTGGCTTCATCCCAAATTAAGGGAGCTAATCTTCATTCATCTTTGAACTACCAGATTGTAGTCAAAACTAATTTGGTCAATATTTCTTCACTATTGTGCTCCAATATTTATAAATATAACTGCTAATCCATGTAATTCAGCATTCCATATTTATTAAATGTTACTCTGCAGTCCCTGAGAATATTTCAACATGTGGGAATTCTGAGAATTTCACTAGTTATGATTTCACTAGCTATGTTGCTGGGCATGAGGAACAATTGGGTCCTGGGATGTTCTGAATGTTGATGCATACTGAGAATCTTGCAGAAACATTCATGAACAAAAAGCAAGGTTCACAGTGCAAGGCTTATTTTTCCTGTCATCAGAGTGTTCTATATTTTTCAATATTTTGGTAGTCATTGGAGGAGAATGGACTGTGAAAGTTTACAAGGAGAGGAAAGACTTTTTATTCTTTTTCTATAAACATTGTTAAGAAGCCAATTTCTAAGCTAGCTGGAAGAAGGTCTTCCTCCACTTGCATTATTGTACTATATTTCAAGATCCTCCTCCATAAAGTAAGATTCGAATTCTACACAATACTCAGGTTCTTCAAAGGTAGCTTTGGCATTGGAATCATTATCTTCACTATATATATATATACACACATATATATAGCCTTTCTGTCTTTTCTACGGCTGCACCTGCAGCACATGGAGTTTGCCAGGCTAGGGGTCTAATTGTAGCTGTAGCCACCAGCCTACTCTAGAGCCACAGCAATGCCAGATCTGAGCCATGTCTGTGACCTACACCAGAGCTAAGGGCAATGCTGGATCATTAACCCACTGAGCGAGGCCAGGTATTGAACTCTCAACCTCATGGTTCCTAGTCGGATTCATTAACCACTGAGCCATTATGGGAACTCTGACAATATATATTTGTATTTTTCCACAAAAGAAGTAATTCATGCATTCTATTTTATTCCAGAAAAAATTAAAAGAGCAGTTGCAATAATTATTTATTTAATTATAGTACATTGATTTCACATAAGATATGAGGAGTCATGAATGAATGAAAGTAATCTAGGAGGAAAAATGATAAAAAGCCGATCAGTGTCAGGACAAATAGAAAAAGAAAAAATGATCAAAAGTGAGGAGTAGTACAAAATTTTTATTGTATATACACATACATATGTATTATCATATATGCATATATAAAACCAAAGTTCTATAGAGTTAAAGTTGAACTACAAATCTGGCTTAAATAAAACAGATGCACTTTCAGTTATGTTATTCATTTTGTTCATCAGGTCCACACATACCAATTTCTCAGTGGAAAAGTATCATTTCCCAGGCTTTTGTTAAGGGAGAAATTTCAGACATGAATCTCATCTCAAAATTGATGATGTGAAATGTGTTGATGGCTTATCTTAATTTAATAAATGGAATAACACAGGCTGTATAGATTGTGGTTTGTTAAAGCAACCTTCAATATGGGTCCGTGTGATGGTGCAAAATATAGGTCTGCTATTACCATTTAGGCTGGTTGAGCAACACAAAGTTTCCAAAGCATCCAGCTTTCTGATCATTTGGCTCGATTGAGCAAAGTAACAAGAAGATATAGAGTAGATGAATTGTGAGTCACAAGCTGCCTTAAAAATATATCAATTATTTTAAACTGAACTTTGACAAACTTTAAAAATCATTTTGGAATCACAATCTTTGACTTGGTTCCCTGCCATTCCTTAAAGGGAATTTGTATACTTTGCAAGTTATACAGGTGACTAGCATGGTCTGTATCCTCTTGTGAGAGTAGATAATAGCTATTGAGTGTGTCTAGTCATTCTACTCCTTTAGAGGAGGGTTGGGATTTTTTTTCCAAAGAGCAACCTTGTCCCTCCTCTTGTTCTAATTATAGTTGACCTTATGTGCTGGAGCAGCACTCTGAATGTATTTTTTGATTGATTAACCTGTTTCTAATATTGACATTTTGTGTATTAAATACTGTTTTATCAGACAGATATTTTATCCTAATATTAAATTACTAGTGGGCATTTTATTTTCCTTTTATTCATTTTCCGAAAATGTCACCTGAATTTATTGTGACCTACCCCAAAATCTCATCTATAACCAGTCTTCAGCATCTTATTACCCATGTCTTTGCTTAAATGTCACTTACTGAATCAGAAGTTCATGGACCCCTTTGTCCAATGTATCTGCTCATTCTCTATCCTACTACTGGCTTTTATATTCTTCACAACACTTCCTTTAGTACTGATCCTCCCAATAGAATGCAAAACTTGTGAGAGCAAGAACTTTTAGAATCTAATGTAGACTCTAACTCACAAGAGTGTATCAACGAGTATTTGTAGGATCAATGAATTAGAGAAAGCTGAATGAATAAGTGAATTAAGTTGTTAATGTAAATAATGTGCTGACTTCTTAATTATAAAATGAATGCTAATTGCAAGTTAATTTATTTTAGCACACTAAACTGTTTACCTGTTTTCTCTAAGTATAAAATGAGTATTGAATTTTATCAAAATTTTAAGAATAAGGTTGTTACATTATTTTATCTGACCTTTCAGAATCATGTATTTTACTAATATATATTCCAGTTTTCCTTGCATGTTTGCGTTAACTCTACTTACAGGATTATCTTTAAATATACTCTTCATTTCTATGTGCTATTATTCCATCAAAGTTTTTCACACTTATACTTCACAATTTCTAATTTTTTTATGTTAAACATAAATAGGTTCACAACTAAGTATGCTTTTCAGGAATATCAAAATTTTCCTTGACTACTTTTACTTTTTTTTATTTAAAGTATGAGCCAGAAAATAGTCCATGCAAAGAATTATCTGTTAATATATAGGCAATCAAAGCATTATCCCCTAAAATAGCCATTTGGTTTTATATCTGTTAATATTAGATTTTATATATAGATATACTATTTTTTGAAATATTTGTTTTAAATGGATATTTAAACTTATTGAGAACAATTTTAAATCAAATGAAAATTAACTTTTTAATCAAGGAAATAAATATTGTTCATATGTTTTCTGCAGAGGATATGTGTTTGTATTATGTTACCTTTCAATGTATCTGAGGGTAATTTGAGATATCTATAACCAAAGGGAAATTAAAATAATAGATATTGAGACACAACTGTATGATCTATATAAAAGTATAGATCTCTCAACCAGCAATACATATGTCTCTGTATGAGATGAACTTTTTTTTTTTTTAAGGGCTACACCTATGGCATATGAAAGTTCCTAGGCTAGGAGTAGAATGGGAGCTGTAGCTGCTGGCCTATGCCACATCCATAACAATACCAGATCCAAGCAGCATCTGTGACTTACACCACAGTTCACAGCAACACCAGATCTTTAACCCACTGAGCAGGGCCAGTAATCCAACCCTTATCCTCATGGATACCAGTCAGGTTCATTACCACTGAGCCACAACAGCAACTCCACAGATACATTGTTATTTCTTCATATATTTGTACTAACAGTAAGAAAATCTTAAGGACAAATGACATTTAAGTTATACTCTACAAGAAACCAGGCACTCTACTTTTGCATTAGAGAATCACATAATCCTTAGTTTTTAGTATAAATAATTTATGTTGGTATGTTTCACAGAATCTGTTTTATTTTTCTAGCATGCTAATGTCTTATACTGTGTTAATGCCAATAAGTTACACCAACTGCAACATTTCTAGTATACTCAAATGAGGTAATAAAATTTTCCTTGTATTTTCCTGCCTAAGGCAATGTTTGGTGAAAAAAAAAATTCTTTCCAACAGGGTTCAATAGATAATCAGTGATTTCTAAATTATATAATATGTATATATATTATTGCCTTGTACTTATTTATGGGCTGTAGAAGAAAAGCAAATTAAAACCCTTTTGTTGAACACTGTAATTTGAAAATAATCTTTTATTACGCACTGACTCGACATAGTTAAAAATTTGAGAAAATTATAAATGGCAGTTATTCTTCTCCCATCTAATGAATCTTATAATATACATATGGAAGCACAGAAAATTAAAACAATGCAAGAAATACTGGAAATGTGCCTGCCCTTCACTACTTCTCTCTTAGCGTTGGAAAAAGGAAGTTAACCCCTTTGCTTCCATTTCCTCTTTCACTTATGTGATTAGATAGAGGGAATTAGCTGCTATTTGTAAAGAGCTTTGAAGTTGAAAACTAGTGTGTAACCAGAGAAAGTGCTTCAATTAGATATCAAATGATGTAAACACAGCCCAGTGTAAGGTATCTCCCCAAACACCTGTTCTCCCTTTTGAAATTAATGTGTTTTTCTACAGGACATGAGTTCATTTTAATTCTCTTTTAAAATATATGCTTCATACACCTATTTTTAGAGTTCTGTTCTTTTAAAGAAATTCATTCTTATCTTGTATATCTACATTTTCAAGCGACTGAACTTTCCTGTCATAATTTGTCTCCTGACTCAAAGAATAAATAAGTAAAAATAAAGACAAAATGAAACAATTGACAATGAAACAAAGCTAAGAAAGAGCTAAAAAATTTATGATTGGTTCGCTTTAACTAAGTTGTCTCCTATATGTGAGGAAAGTTAATAAATCTAAGTAATTTATATAGTATAATCTCTGAACTTATATAGTAGAATTTATGTAGTAAATGTAAATATAAATACATTATACACATTAAAATTCTCAAACATCAGTATTTCACTTTCTTCTTTATGAAGTACATTAGCTCCTTGGCATTTTCAGGGTTACAGTTTTAAAGTTTAAATTCAATTCAAGTTTATAGGATGTTTGTGGTATTCTAAGGCAACTTGATCTTTATTACTGCAAGGCTTGTAAGCAAATGGGAAAGGATTTATTATGCATTTTGAAAAATAATACATATTAGTGTTTATTGAATACATAACAGTTTCTGTTTTCAGTTGGAAAAGGTCAATACATATCTACATAGTAGAACTTAAATTCATGTCGATAATTGTAGCTGTTATACTAGCAAAACTCATAGTTCTAGTTCATCCTACAATATTTACTAAAAACGTAACTTCTTTCTTTATGAAAAAAATATATATGAACCATTATATCAAATAATCCTACCAAGAAAATTCTGGGTTTTAGTCCCCATTTAATGTGTTCATCTTTGTTTGAATTTCCCAGAAGGCCTTCTGCTCTTTCCTTCTTGCAGTGGCAGCATTGACTCTGCAACCCAGAATCCCTGAGACACTGTCACCTTGCTACTCAGAGCTGTTCCTCATTAGTGACCACTGCTATCCCTCATATTCTTAATTGTTTGAGGGGTAACAAGAATGTGTGCTTGTAGTAAGGTGGTGTGGTGCTCTCCTTATCACCTAAAAAAATTGGTATAGACCTAATTTCTACAAAAGAGTTTTGGATATAAATCAATAAGACTTTACCAAGGATTTGAGGATAAACTAAAACACACACATAGAGATTTAAAAATAACCTAAAATTGCTACATATACAGAACTTTAAAAATTCTTAATCTTTCTGTTGCTAACTACATCTTATTCCTAAGCTTGGAAACCTGCTAAATCGACCTCACATTCTAGACAGAAGCACAATTTTTATTTTAAGCAGATTTTTAAGTTTTGGTCCCAAAGGTTCTTATTTTTTGTCCCTTTTATTTTTTTCCAAGGTGATTGGCCCAAGGTTATACATTCCATGAGGGCAAATGTATGCCCTCCAATTATGCATATGTGTTTTATGGTCCTGCCAAAGTATAATAACATATTCCAAAGTTGATAATTTTGTAAGAATTAGATTATTTACCATCTATAATAACTGTTTTGATATAGTGTATTATGTTGCCAAGTGAAAATCACAAATAAATATTGCATCATTTGAACATAATAGAAATCTGTAAACAGTTGAGAAACATAAAGGTGTACAAAGTAATCCCAACTATAAGATTACGGCTATTTTTTATTTTGGAATATGGATTTATCTAGCCTCATTGTCTATAGCAATGAGATAATTGATGATCTATTGATGATTACTATATGCATGCAATGTTGTTTTAACCATTAAACAACCTTGATAACATAACAGTATAGATATCCAACATAAATAATAGAATTCTATGGTATTTTTTTAAAGCTTAATAGAGTTTCAAGGTATTGCTGTCAATGATTTTATTCATAAAACCTGGAAGTATTTGAGTGTGTGTGTACATGTAGTGCACATGTGAATTTTTTGAAAAACTGAACAAGTTTATACCAAAATTATAAAACTTTATATAGTGTAACTTCTTAAGGAAAGATTTGTATTTCTTTGTGTAATTTGTACAAGCTAATTGTTCATAGCAATAAATGTAAGAAAACTCTACTAACATTCTTTTATAAATCTCTTTGATACTTATTTTAACAGAAATTCTGAAGATTGTTATAGCTCATAAAGAAATACATTTTTTTGAACAAAATGTGAATTTGCAGGTATAAGTGATCAGCTTCTAGACCACAGTGTAATTGAAAAGCATTTTTCTCCCTAATTTTAAAGATGCTTTTACAAAGCTGTTGTGTTCAAAGCAGTCACTGTATTTGAAATATTAAAAAAAAAAAAACACAGTTTCTGCTTTGAAAGAAATTTTGATATGATGCAGGTAAGAGAACAATGCTGGGATCAGGCATGAACATGATTAATTATAATATATGTAGAATATATAAAATGTTAAAAATATTAGAAGGTTTTTGCATAAATAAATTATTACCTTCTGTAGGGAGACTCAAGGAAGTATTGAGAGAATATTTCGATTGTGAGTTGGGCACTATTTGAATGGAGTTACATTTAAATGAGATGGATTAGATTTTAAAAGTGGGGTTGAGAATGGACTTTAATTTGCATCTTTTACTCCAGAGATAATTATAAGAAAAATAACTATAGTTACAATTCATGGAGTTGGATTAAATGCTATAGACTAAGCTGAACAATTGAAAGGCATTAATTCATAGAATTGTAACTGATTCCTTAGAGGAAGTCACTGCTTACTACTATCCCCATTTTATAGGTGAGGAATCTAAAACTTAAAAGGTACTGGATAATGATCTCAATGACACACAGCTAGTAAGAGGTAGGATTTGAGTTCAAGAAGCAAAATAGAATCTTTGTAAATTTAAACACCATGCTTTAAATTAAAACTTTAAAATTCTCCCAGACAATCAGGGCCAGAACATGGCTTTTGTCATTGAAACAATATATGCCTGCTTAGACTCAAACAGCAGATTCAGAGGAAGGAAATGAAAAGATAAAATTTTATGAGCAGAACATTCTAGATATGAGTGTCATAATATTTTTAACCCTGAAGAGCTCAAATATGTACCCTCTGGATGAGCTCAAATTTGTACCCTCAATCAAGATTATAGGTATAAAATAGACTATGTGAAGTATTGAATTTTCATCCAATAACATTAACTAGCTTGCTGCATGTATGTATAATGCTTTAAGGTTTTATCTACTTATACTATAATACAATAACAGTTAAGAAGACATTTAAAATTATTATATCTCGAGTCTCTGCTGTAGTGCAGTAAATTAAAGGTCCAAAGTTGTCTCTATGGCAGCTCAGGTTGCTGCACCAGCCTGGTGCAGTGGGTGAAGGATCTGTGTTGCTGCAGTTGCAGCATATGTTGCAGCGGCAGCTCGGATTCAGTTGCTGTCCTGGGAACTTCGATATGCCACGGGTGCGGTTCCCTACCATAAAAATTACCATATCTTAAATATTTAATTTTATATGTTTTATAATGCACACGAAATATTAGTTCAGTCATAACTAGGGAATGAGTTCTCTAAGTTATTTTACCAACAGATGTAATATAATCAAACTAATTTGAAGATGGCTTATTAAGGGGGCGGACATCATAAGGGTCCACATCTGGAAATTAAAATAAAAATATAACTGTAATTATTATTTTAAAAGCCTTTTCCACTCTCTTGCAGTAGAATAAAAGTTGACTTCACTTCTATTGCCCGTGAGTAGATTTTTCTACAGTAGCCTTCTCATACTTATTTCTCACATATAAATTAGTACTAATTCTTCTGCATGATAGAGTAAATAAAAATATATTTCTGTGAAACTCATGCAAAATATGTTCACTCCCTTATCTTTTCATTTTCCCCTTTCAAACTGACTCTTGAATTCCAACCATGTATACTGTAGCATTATCTTTAATGTTTATTTTTAAAATGTGATGCAAAATATTCTTCAATTGAATGGCTTTGGAACACTTGTTGAAAGTCAAGTGGCAGTAGGAATAGAGGTTTATTTTTAGAATCTTAGTTATATTCAGTTGGTTTATATGTCTATCTCTATGTCGGTGCCACACCGTTTTGATTATATACCTATGCAGTAAGTTTTGAAATCAGGAAATATGAATCATCTAATTTTGTCCTTCTTTTACAGTGTTGCTTTCATTTCCATTTAAATATTTTTGTTGTTATTGGTACAATGTGGAATTCTTTTCTTTTTTATATAATGATTTTTTTATTCATTATAGCTGGTTTGCAGTGTTCTGTCAATTTTCTACTATACAATATGGTTACCCAGTTACACATACATGTATACATTCTTTTTTCTCACATTATTATGCTCCATCATTAGTGACTAGACGTAGTTCCCAGTGCTACACAGCAGGATCTCATTTCTAATCCATTCCAAAGGCAATAGTCTGCATCTATTAACCCCAAGTTCCCAATCCATCCCGCTCCCTCCCCTTCCCCCTTGGCAACCACAAGTCTACTCTCCAAGTCCATGAGTTTCTTTTCTGTGGAAAGGTTCATTTGTGCCATATACTAGATACCAGATATAAGTGATATCCTGTGGTATTTGTCTTTCTCTTTCCCTGACTTACTTCATCTAGCATGAGAGTCTCTAGTTCCATCCATGTTGCCGCAGATGGCATTATTTTGCTCTTTTTAGGGCTGAATAGTATTCCATTGTGTATAGAGACCACATATTCTTAATCCAATGATCTGTTGATGGATATTTATTTATTTCCATGTCTTGGCTATTGTGAATAGTGCTGCAATGAACATGCGGGTGCATGTGTCTTTTTTAAGGAAAGTTTTGTCCGGATATATGCCCAGGAGTGGAATTGCTGGGTCATATGGTAGTTCTATATATAGTTTTCTAAGGTACCTCCATACCGTTTACCATAATGGTTGTACCAACTTATATTCCCACTAACAGTGCAGGAGGGTTCCCTTTTCTCCACACCCCCTCCAGCATTTGTTATTTGTGGACTTATTAATGATGGCCATTCTGACTGGTATGAGGCGGTATCTTGTGGTAGTTTTGATTTGCATTTCTCTAATAATCAGGGATGCTGAGTATTTTTTTCATGTGTTTGTTGGCCATCTGTATATCTTCTTTGGAGAAATGTCTATTTAGGTCTTTTGCCTATTTTTCCATTGGGTTGTTGGCTTTTTTTGCAGTTGAATTGTATAAGTTGTTTGTATATTTTAGAGATTAAGCCCTTGTCAATTGCATCATTTGAAACTACTTTCTCCCATTCTGTAAGTTGTCTTTTTTTTTATGCCTCCTTTGCTGTGCAAAAGCTTGTCAGTTTGATTAGGTCCCATTGGTTTATATTTGCTTTTATTTCTATTGCTTTGGGAGACTGACCTGAGAAAACATTTGTAAGGTTGATGGCCATTTGAATTTTAATAGCAGCAGCTTGTCAATTTCTAAAAAGAGGCAAGAAAGATTTTGATAAATATTATGTTGCATCAATGGATAAATTGGGCAAATATCACCATCTTAACAGTTTTAAATATTTTAATTCATAAATGTTGGAAGTATTTCCACATAGTTTGATCTTTATTTTCTTTCAACAATATTTTGTAGTTTTCAATGTACAAATTTTACTTTTCTTGTTTTATTTATCCATAAATATTTTATTCTTTTTGGTACTATTGCAAATTGAATTTTTTAAATTTAATTTTCAGATTATTTATAACGTGTGTACCTATACAATTGTTAATTTTTGTACAGTCATCTTGCACCCTGCATTTTACAGAGCTCATTTTATTTTTCTGTTTTTAGGTGGTTCCTTGGAGTTTTCTATATGCATAAACCTTATCTGCAAGTAGAAATTGTTTTACTTCTTTCTGTACAATCTATATGCCTTTTATTTGTTTTTCTTGTCATATTCCTCTGGCTGGAAACTCCAGTATAATGTTGAATAGAAGTGGTGAACAGAAATGGTAAAAAACATAAATACTTGTCTTTTTTTTTCTTGAATGCAGGTGGAAAATATTTGGGGTTTCACCATTAAGAATAATGTTAGCTGTGTATTTTTATAAAGAACCTTTATCACTTGATGCCCTCTACCAGATATATAAATATACTTTCTATTCCTAATTTCATCTGTGTTTTCATCTGAGTGTTAGATTTTTTTTTCTAAATACTTTTTTTTGCATCTATTGAGATGATCATGTGGTTTTTGTACTTTTGTCTATTGATGACATATTGCATTCATTACTTTCATCTATTAAAACAAGCTTGCATTCTTGGGATAAATCTCACTGGCCCATGGTGTAAATCTTTTTAATGTATTTCTGTGTTTTGCATTTTGCTAAGGATTTTTGTATCTGTATTTATGAAATATTGGTAAATAGTTTTTTGTTTAGTACACGATATGTTTGCTAAGTATTGATGTAAAAAGTAATACGTGTCTCAGAAAATTAATTGATGAAGATTTCTTAGATTTTGTAGGGAGAGTTTGTAAAAAATTGTATAAGTTCTTGTTTATTTTGTAGAATTCACCAATGAAGCCATTTGGTCTTTCTGTTTTTGAACTTTGTGGGATGACTTTGTCATTAATAATTCATTCTTTCTCCTTGTTATAGGTCTATTTAGATTTGCATTTCCCTTTTGAATTAGTTTCAGTAGTTTATATCTTTGTAGAAATTTGTGCATTTTATCTAAATTATCTATTTTCGATGTAGAGTTTTTCATGGTAATACCTTATGGTTTTTCTATTTCCATAAGTATGGTAGTGATATCCCTTCTTTCATTCCCATTTGAGTAATTTTAGCCTTTTCTCTTTTCTCTAGCTTAGCTGAAAGTTTGTTAATTTGTTGACCTTGTAGAGATCAAAATTTTTGTTTTGTTGATTTTCTGAAAAGATTTTCCACTCTAATTTTCAAATCTGTGTTCATTATTCCCTCCTTCTGCTTTCTTTATATTTAGTTTACTCTTCTACCTTCCATGTATTAAGGTGGAACTTTAGGTGATTTTAATATAAGCATTTATAATTACATATTCTTTTCTAAGGATTGCTTTAGCTGCTTACAATATGTTTATTATGTTTATCTTTATTTCATTCAACACAAAGTATTTTTTAATGTGTTCTGCTATTTCTTCTTTGACTTACTTGTTACTTGGGAGTATCTTGATTTCTTTCCAAATTTACATATTTGCAAATTTCCCAAAAGTTCATTCTGTTACTCGTCTCTAGTTTACTCCATGGTGGTCAGAAAACATACTTTACATCAATCAATCCTTTAAAATTTAATTATTTTTAATTGTCTAGAATACAGTCTACTCTGGAGAATGGTCTATGTGCACTTGAAAACAATGTATGTTATAACTGTTGTTGTGTTGAGTAATGTATAAAGATCTGTTAGCTCTAGTTGATTTACAGTGCTGCTCATGTATTTCATTTATTTCTCTGTAGTTGTTCTATCCATTATTGAAAGTGGGGTACTGAAATCTTGAGCCATTATTATTGAATTATGTATGTCTAAACTAGATTATGTCAATTTTTGCTTCTTGCATTTTAAGTCTCTGTTTTAGGTGCTTGCTTATAATTGTTTATTATATATAATCATTAACTTTTATAATGTTGGTAATTATAATATTATTGTATGTTTGTATCTGTTAAATATCCCTCGTGTTAACCTATTAATTATATTGAAATGTCCTTTATCTCTAGTAACATTATTTGTTTAAAAGTTATTTTGTCTATTAGCTGTGTCATTCCATTTCACTTATGGTTTATGTTTTCATGGTGTATCTTTATTCCTTCTTTTATTTTCAACATAACTATCTTTGAGTAGCAAGAATGTCTCTTGTAGACAGTATTTTATACCTTGTGTTTTGTATCCTTTTTAATCCAGTCTCTCCTCTTCAATTGGATCATTTAAGTCACTCAAATTTAATACTATTACTGAAATAACTGAATTTGCATCTGCTGATATGTTTTTTAAATTATATTTTATTTATTTTTGTTCCTTTGTTTCTCTTTTATGTTGTTTTTCCTTTTTTGGCATTATTCTTTTAGTATAATTTTTTATTTTTATTTGTTTCAGTATTGCAAGTAGGCCACTTGATCATATTTATTGTATATATTTCAAAATACAAATAAAATTAAAAAAATGAAATACTGACATAAGGAACAAGAGTATATACACAGTGTTCCTCATTTGCCTTTCATCCAGTCCAGTTCCTTTTCAGTAATATTTTACCAAAACCTTCAATAAGAAATTCAGTTTCAATTGCAACCAGTATACAAAAATGACACAGATCTTTCCTTCAAATTTCTCCTTGAAATAATGCATGTCAGGCACTCCAACATTTTCTGTTCTATAGTTACAATTTTTTTAAATTCCATGCCACTAATTAGTGAATTTTAACCTATAGCTGGAAAAACACTAAACAAGATAACATAAAGGAAACATAGACCATGAAGGAAAAAAAATTTAAAACAATGTAAAACAGTGAGTAATGAAAATGGGGATTACTAACATTGAACAATATAATGAACAGTTCAACATTTTCTAAAATGTTTTAATTTCTTTAGTGTAAGATTATAATTTAATGATTTACCATTATACTCATTTTTTAAATAATTGCACTAAGGCTAACAATATACATCTTTATTTATTAGAACCCACTTCACATTTGTATCATATTTATTCCAATGAGATATAGAAACATTATTCATAAAGTTGTTACTTTGTCCACATTTTGTGCTATTATGGTTATGCATGTGACATCAATTTCTATTACAACCCAACAGTATATGGCTATAATTATTACTTCCTGTACTTTTACGTATTTTAAAGAAGCTGGATAAAAAGGATAGAAAGTCTACACTTCAGATTTTGTTATATTAACATTTGTATGTAGTATTCTAGAGTCTCTTCAATTTCTATTTCAGTTTTAAAGTCCAGGCTTTGGGTAACACCCAGCTGAAATGTCTATTGTGATCTTGCCTTGATATCTATCTCATGTTTTATTCTGCACTGAAGAATAACACTATGTTTTTTTTTCATTCCACATGAATAAAAATATTAATGAGAGTATATAATTTAGAGCACACTGCATATTTTATAACACATTGATTTATCCTTTGGCCAGAGACAATACGTTTTATCAAGATTCCTATAACAATGAATTCATGTTACTCTTAAATATTTCATCTGAGGGAACTCTATGCATGGTATGAACACTGAGTGCCATGTAGAGAGCCTGTCTTCTCATCAGAATTAATTTTTCAAATTTCTAATCACATTGGATGTTACTTGGATCTACTGTTCCTAACGATTAGCCAGCCCACTTAGACTTCTGATAATGCAACTACCCCCTTCAAACATTATCTATGAAAATGTAGATGGCAAAAAATGGTGCAACTTATACTCTCAGACACAAACTTGAAAAATACTGTATAATACCAGCATGTTTATATTAAGATGACTTGCATCTAAAAAACATTAGAAACTTCAGCAAATCAAAGAAATATGAAATTGTTAAATAGCAGGTGATTTGACCATTATGCTAGTAAGATCTGTTTCCTTCACTGACTGTTCTAAACACATTTATTCTGCAAAGATGAAACAGTAGGATGCTGATTGCTTCTCATCCTTTTTGGCCTTGTATCACACTTTCAAAAGAAAACTGTCTTTTTAACTATAATTTATAATACATTATGTAATTTAATGCTGCAGTGAACATGCAGAAAGTATTTGTTTAATTTGGAATTGGCAGACTGCTGAGCTTGGACCAATTAGTGTGGCAAAGCAGAAATCTTACTTTTGTTGAAACTCCACATTCCACACTCAATACTTGAGCAGACATTTTTGATATGTCAGCTTAACCATGTGTCATTTCCTTTGTAAGGTGAATTCTGTTAGTCACATTTTTTATTCCCCTTTATGAAAATAAGTTCTTTGTAATGACTCCTGTATATCTCAACTTATGCTGCAGGTATTCCATAATAAAAAGCTATTTCCTTTTTATAGAAGATAAGCAATTTAATAAAATTGATTAGTAGTCTTTGTCTTCCTACATGTAAGCTAGTAAATGATGATACGGTACTATACATTTGTGTATGTGTGGGTGTGTGTATATGAATATGTTTCTCTCTATATATATATATGTGACATATGTATATATACGTAAATATACATACACATGAAAACACTTGTATTAGTGTTTTCATATAATTTGTAAGTGATCATTAATCCTTTTAAACTAACCCACTCTTTAATATATATGGGCAAATATCTAAGGAATGTTTCTTATGATTTATCTTTTTTCTACCTGATTAATATGTGAAAGCCACAGGAATTTAGATCACCAGTAATTTGCAATTTAATGAAAAATATTATTTGGGCAAATACTAATAATTCAAATTACATGCATGAATATCTGGCCAAGCAACATCATTAGCAACAAATCAGGATTGGCATTAAGGACTATTAATTCCCAGATATCCCATAGAAAGTCAGGGTCCCTGCATTTATTTCCAGAAGTTGTACACTAGTTTTACCTAGTATTAGAGAGTTCCAGTTGTATTGTAATTTGTGAACATTAACTACTTAAGTTTAACTCCATCCATGATTCTTTGCCCTCAGGAAAGCCAGATGACCCAGCTCCAGGTGGGATTAATTCCATTTCTCTGAGGGAGACTGTTGTACATAGAATAGACATTCAGTCTCCCCCCATTTCCTGCTTCCATTTCCTCTTCTTTGCCTTCCTGCTCTACCTCCATGGTCAATATCTCCCAATTATTGGATGGCTCGCGTGAGTTAGGCTTTTATTTCATTATCCTTTTTCACCATCACATAACTGGAAGGGATATCCAAGATTTCTTATCCATGAAACAAGGGATTTTTTTTTTCTGTTTTCAGCAGCTTTCTTTGAGATGTTTGGCTAATTTAACACTGGGCTCTGTTCCCATCTGGTTAGTGGAGAAAAGTATCTCCTATGCTTGCTAAAGTTTTTACTTCCTCACCAGTGTTTTTTGCCTAGCTCTCAGTTTTCTAGATGTTCATTTTTTTTTTTTCACCCAGACTGAGCAAAATATAGATGCATATAATTTAAAAACACCATCTAGGAGTTCTCATTGTAGTGCTGTGGAAACAAATCTGACTAGTAACCTTGAGGTTGCAGGTTCCATCCCTGGCCTTGCTCAGTGTGTTAAGGATATGGCGTTGCTGTGAGCTGTGGTGTAGGTTGCAGATATGGCTCAGATCCTGCATTGCTGTGGCTGTGGCATAGGTCAGCAGCTGTAGCTCTGATCTGACCCCTAGCCTGGGAACCTCCATATGCCGTGAAAACAACAAAACAAAACAAAACAGAACACCATCTAACAAACAGAGAATATTAGTATCCCAAGTTTATAAGTATAGAAACCAAATTTTATAATTTACCTGAAGTCAGGCTACTGATAAATGGTGGAATTCTAGCCATATTGTATTTTATTCTATCTTATTTCAGTATATAAACCCTCTGCTAGTTAACAGTTCCTCAAGATTTGCATTAGTGTCCTTAATTCTCCCTTTCCATCTCCTTAATGCTTACACTTTTGATCTTGTTGTCAAGCTTCCATAGTAATATCTGGATCTAATATAATTTTCTTTGATGGATATGTTTTCTCATCATTTTTTCATCGAACTTGTATATTTGTGACATTTGCAATGACGGGGTTGAAACTGCAGGGTGTTATGCTAAGTGAAATAAACCAGACAGAGAAAGACAAACCTCTATCATCTCCCTCTTATGTGAGATCTATTTAAAAAAATAAAAAGGAGAAATAATTTTCCTAGAAATAGAGAATAGAATACTGGGAAGAGGAAAAGGAGGGAAGGGAAATTTGTAGGTCTCAAACCATCCAAGCCTTCAATTATAAGAAGTGTAAGTTCTAGGGATCTAATGTACAACATGATGACTACAGTCATGATATAGTAATATGCATTTGAAAGATGCTAATAATATATCTTAAACATTCTCATCACACAAAAATTGTAATACTTAACTATGTCAGGTGATGAATTTGTTAATTATATTGATTTTGGCACTTATTCCACAATACATGTATATCAAATCAACAAACTCTAGACTTTAAATATATTCAATTATATATACCAATTTTTTCTTCAATAAAGTTGGGGAAAATAAAGAAGAAACAGACATATGCAAGTATAACTAAAGACCAAAGAAAATAGCCCACACAGCTTATGTCAATTAATTTGAATATCAATGTGAAATAAGTGTTTTGGAAAAAATAAATATTCCTGTTATTAACTCAAGAAATCTTCAAGTTAATTGAAAAATCAATGAAAGGTCTGTATGTGATATCCAGGGAACATGTACTTAATGTATTCTTTGTATCAGTACAGAAAAAAAAATTGGAAAACTGCAAATTCATTTTATGACCCTAAATTATGTTAATAGTACATTTAATGTTAGCCCCCAGAAGAAATGTACTGGGGCATCACAACTGGTATACTACATTAAGGATATGCAGAATATGATCTGCTGAATGCAGAGGCACAAGCCACTTGCCTATGGTCGGCATGGATCTCCCTTAGCATCTCAGTTCCCACTTGAGGAAATGAAACCCACAAGATAATTTTGATGGAAGTTGCATTTTCAATACATGCACACAGAGGAAATAGTCACGGGATCCCAGATGCAAGGAGGTTCTGTCAAGATCAAGAGTGAGCAGAAGACAGCAGAGTAGCAAGCAAAGATGGTTGGTGCAGAAGTCACTAACTTTTCCCAGTCTTAACTCTGAGTGGTTTCTATTTTTAAAGATGCCCAGGAAAAAGGAAAGCAAGAAGGTATGGTGGGCATCCTGAATTCAAGTTCTTCTCTAAATGTCCAGCCTCTGGGTGTGAACAGCGTTATTGTATTGTAAAATACCTAGGTAGCAACTCAGAAAAACAAGTTATTTTTCTCAAAGGTTGTTCTTCTCATCACAATGTTTGTACCAAATGTATTTATTAAAATAAAAATCATAAAATATTAGCAAATAACATTCAACCATTCTTTAATTCTTGATCTTGTTTTAGAAGGCATACCCCCTCCCAAAATTTGCAAGGATGATACAAATTAAGAATTAACTTTAGGAGTTCCAACATGGCTCAGCAGAAACAAATCTAAGTAGTATCATGAGGATGCAGATTTGATCCCTAGCCTTGCTCAGTGGATTGAGGATCCAGTATTGTCTGAGCTGTGGTGTAGGTCACAGATGCTTCTAGGATCCCACATTACTGTACCTGTGTGTAGGCTGGAGGCTACAGCTCTGATTCGACCCCTAGTCCTGGAACCTCCATATGCCATGGGTGCTGCCCTAAAAAGACAAAAAAAGGATGATTTTTATAATTTATCACATTGTCAAATGTAGTTATTTGAATAGGGAGTGATTATGGAAAAGTCTGGGAGTAGGATGATGTAATTAGGTCTTCTTTAGTAGCATTGAATGACCCTGATCTTGGTGACTATGTAAGGAAAATAAATATGTCATTGTCATTTTATCAACACACACATCTGTGAACAGTTATAGGCTTTACCTTTGTTTCAGTATTCTATCCCTGCTAAAAAACTATCCCAAAATTTACTATCCCAGAAAACTATTTTTTTGTATTTCTCATGACTCTGTTCTTGTGCATGGCTCAGCTGGGTAGTGTATCAGTTACATGTAGTCTGTTGGGGCTAGAACTTCTAGGACAGCTATATTAGTACTTTATGGCTGCCTTAACAAAATACTAGACTGGATGGTTTAAACAACATAAATTTATTTTCTCACCTTTATGGAGACTAGAAGTCCAAGATCAAGATGCCAGCAGATTTGATTTCACCTGAGACCTCTCTCTTTGACTTGCAGAGAAGAGACCTTCTTTTTGGTCCTCATGTAGCTTTTTCTTTGTGCTTATGCATTTCTGGTGTCTCCATCTTCTTAAAAAATCCAGTTCTATAGGATTATGATCCTACTCTTATGACCTCATTTAACCTTAATTACTTCTTTAAAGGCCATGTTTCTAAATATAGTTACACTGAGAGACTAGGGATTAACATATGAATTCAGGGGTGGAGTGGGGGAGAGTGGCACATAATTCAGTCTGTGACAGTGGCTTTATTAATCATCTGTCTAATTTCTCAGGATGATTGGAATATCGGTAGGCTGGCTGGATGTTTTGTCTCTCGAGAAGGCTGCTCACTGAAACTAGCTTGGGATTTCCTACAGCATGGTGATCTCAAGGTAGTCAGACCTATGGTGCTAGCTTTCAAGAAAACAGAAGCTTTGCAGGCTCTTCCTTGAAAATTAGGGCAGGAACTTGTAGCGTATTACTTCTTCCACATTGTATTAATCAAAGTAAGTCACATTTCAGCCTAGATTCAGAGTTGGGGGAGTGAAGAAATGGACTCTTCCTTCTTCCTAGGTTCAAGGACCTACACATATAAGGAGGGAAGGAATTACTTTTTAAAAGTGTTTATGTTTTTAAGAAATATTGTATATATTTAAGGTATACAATGTGATATGTTCATACATATATACATTGTATATGTATATGTATACAACCACAGGCCAACCAATCAATATATCCATCACATCCTGTAGTTACCGTTTCTTTCTGATGTGGTAATAATGGAAATCTTAGAAGATTTCAAGTATACGATATATTATTAACTGTAACCACCATGCTGTACATTAGCTCTCTAGAACTTAATCATCTTATACCTGAGAGTTTGTACTCTGATTGCTATCCCCCTTTTCCCCCAACACCCAGGAGGACATTGGTGAGTTCTTTCTTTGCATTCTGTCTGTCACATACCTAAAAAGAGGTGTTCCCCATGTCAATCAACCTATGGATTAATCTTTGGATGAGAAATAAATTTCATGAGAGGGACATTATATAAACTCAAGAAAGAAGCTTCTTTGTTCAGGACGATAGAATAAATGCCACCTTGGTTTCAAGCCCTCTAAATGCCTGAAACAGATCGAGGGTTATTAAAAAGAAATGGGCTGAAACTGATTGAGACCCAAGGCTTGGCAGAAGGTTTAGTTTACTTTTGTGCCATAATTTCTATTCATTGCCCATTAAACTGTGATTAAAATTATGGTATTTACTCTACTTTCAAGAAAGAGAAGGAAAGGTCTGTGCCAATAACTGAGATGAAGTAATACAAAGGAAAGAGCAGTGCCCTTTGCCCAAAGACTGAGGAGGAAGTATTAAGGGTGATCAATAACAGGAGACTGCTGAATGAAGGCATTGCAATAAGGCAAATGTTATCGATAATAAGATAACATTGAATAACAGTTCATAATTTCATGAGAAGCCCAGGAAATCATGGTGAATTCCTATGCCATTGTGATTGGGTGCAGAAAGACATCATACAAGGCCCTGTTCCCATTTAAATCAATCATGTTTTCTAGTGTATCTATCCCCATTCATGGATCTAGTCTCATTTAAATCATTCACAGGTTCAGATGCATATAGGGTAAAAAGTAAATAACACAGGATAATTTAAAAAGCCCTATGTGATCTTGAGTCCATGAATAGATATAATACTGATGAAAAATTCTTTTTTATATAATGATTTTTATTTTTTTCCATTAGAGCTAGTTTACATCGTTCTGTCAATTTTCTACTATACAGCATGGTGACCCAGTTACACATACATGTATACATTCTTTTTTCTCACATTATCATGCGCCACCATAATTGACTAGACATAGTTCCCAGGGCTACATGGCAGGATCTCATTGCTAATCCATTCCAAAGGCAATAGTCTGCATCTATTAACCCCAAGCTCCCAATCCATCCCACTCCCTCCCGCTTCCCCTTGGCTTAATTCTTCAGATTAAGATACATTCCCTTAGATTATTAGTGGAATCCAATATCCAAAAATAAAAAATAAAAACCACTGTCTTATCAAATACCATATGGTATCACTTATATGTGGAATCTAAAATATGGCACAAATAAATCTATCTACAAAACAGAAACATACTAACAGACAAAGAACAGACTTATGGTTGCCAAAGCAGAGGGGAAGGAAGTGGGATGGACTGGGGGTCTGGGGTTGGTAGATGCAAACATTTCCATTTAGAATGGATAAGCAATGAGGTCCTACTGTACAGCACATGGAACTATATCCAGTGTCTTAGGATAGACCATGTTGGAATATAATATAAAAAATGAGTATTTCTATATATGTATGACTGAGCCACTTTGCAGTACAGCAGAACTTGGTACAATGCTGTAAATCAACTATAATTTTAAAAGTTAATATAAAAATCAAAAAGAGGATTTTTACAAATTAAAATGAACACTGTCTTACTACCTTATTTTTCAGTTATTCCCATTACAGTTTACCCTCTGTCACATCACTTTGCATTATCTGAGATTGTTTTTTTCTTCTATAATTTTATACCTTTGTATGTTGTCTTTCTCTGACCCTGGCCTCTCTTTTCTTTTGTGTTCCCTCTGAAACCATGCACTAAAATTCAATGCAAGTCTCACTCTTCAATGAAACATTTCCTGATAATTCTTAACTCCTGACAATTCTGCCTTACTATGTTATAAACTCCTTCAAGATATGACCACATCTTAACATATATCGCTAAGGAAAAATAACAGTAAATATTTTCAAATGACTAAATGGACGATATACTATCACACTTAGAATTTTAGATGTAAGGTTTATTGCTGGCTCTCAGTACTGTGAATTTTTGATTTTGAAGAAATTTGGCAAAGCCACAAATTAATTTCCATATATACTTTTTGGGATGCATATGCATATTGACTCTCATGGTAGAAACTCAGTATTATGTAAGTTCTTAAAATAAGTGTGAAAGGTAATTCTAATAATAATATTTAATGGTACAACTTTTGGTCAAATAAAAGAAACCAGAGCAAATATGCTGCAAAAATACTTCAGCTCACAATGTCATTTTAGCTCATCTTTTCCCAAGCAAAGAAAAATGTTATTCTAATAGTGCCCATTACATGTGTTTCTACTGATGTAAGTTGACATTTTCATTTTATAAGCATTCATAATTTGAAAGATTATGACTCATAATTTGAAGGATTGAAAAGACATGTAAGTAATATGGTATATAAGAAAAGAGACATGTATAATATCATCTAAATGAGTAGAGCTTTTATAATATGTTTCTTCCCAATATACAGCCATAAAAATGATTTTTAATGTTCATAGTTTAACAAGGTATTTTTCTTCTTGATATTAAAAAAATAATAAAATACCAGATTCTCATTTGGAGTATTATTTCTGATAAAGGCAGTCAAATAGATGTCAATGCATTTCTTTATATAGTCAAATTGCTTTATCACAATCATCAGAAATTGACTTTGCTTAAGCATAATAGAACATTTTGGAAAGAATATCAGGTTTTTCAGAATTACATTATAGACTGGATAATCAAGTCTAGAAAAATGAAGACTTTACCACCACTCTCTATGCCACTGACACACTTTAGACACTGATGTGAATAATTTCTCAACTTTACTATACCTTTGACTCAATTCTGAAGAATTCAAATCTCCAGTTGACCATAGAGGGCAGGGACTGGAAACATCTTGCCTCTTTTTCACTTGTGAGAGGAGATGGGACATAGGGAAGATTTCCCAAAACATAGAAAGGATGTTAAAAAATTGGTAACCTTCATATGATACAAACGTACATTTTTTAAAACATCAGGAGATATAACACATTACACATTTTGGCTCTTTTTTAACTTTTATTTTATTTTTTATTAAAGTATAGTTGATTAACAATGTTTTTTCATGTCTGTTGTACAGCAAAGTGACCCAGTCATACACAGTTCCCTGTACTGTAAGTAACTCCATTGTCCATCCATTCCTAATGTAAAAGTTTGCATCCATCAACCCCAAAATCCCTGTCCATCCCACTCTCTCCCACTCCCCCAAATGGCAACCACATGTCTGCTGTCCATGGCCATGGTCTGTCTCTGTTTTGTAAACAGGATTGTTTATGCCATGTATTAGATTCCACTTATAAAGTTATATCATATGGTATTTGTCTTCCTCTTTCTGACTTAGCTCACTTAGTATGAGAAGCTAGTTCCATCCATGTTGTTGCCAATGGCATTCATTTATCTTTTTATGGCTGAGTAGTATATCACTGAATATATGTATCACATCTTCTTAATCTATTCATCTGTTAGTGGACATTTAGGTTGTTTCCATGTCTTGGCTATTGTGAATAGTGCTTCAGTGAACATATGGGTGCATGTATCTTTTTCAATGAATGTTTTGTTTGAACACATGCCCAGGAGTGGGATTGCTGGATCATATGGTAGTTCTATGTTTAGTTTTCTGAGGTACCTCCATACTGTTTTCCATAGTGGTTGTATCAATTCACATTCCCACCAACAGTGAAGGAGGGTTCTATTTTCTGTATACCTTCTCCAGCATTTGTTATTTGTTGACAAGCTAATGAAGGCCGTTCTGCCTAGTGTGAGGTAGTAATTCATTGCAGTTTTGATTTATATTTCCCTAATAATTAGTAATGCTGAGCATATTTTCATATACATAACCATATGTATTCTTAGGAGAAATGTCCATTTAGGCCTCTCTCCAATCCTCAATATTTGGAACTCCCCACACTAATCTACTTTAAAAAGTGTAGATTGTGAGAGGACTCATTCTTTCATATATGAAATTATTTTGCATAATATATCTGAATGTACCATGAGAATAAAAAGATAAAAATGCATTTCTGTTGAGTAGGGGGTCTTCACTTGTACTAATCAGACTGTTTGTATAGGATGAGACTTGACAATTATGGAGATGACATAAAAAAATCACCAGAGGTAAGATTTTTGTCTTAGTGCCCCCAAACTGAGTCCTTTACAAACTAGATGGGGACTCTAGAGAAGATTATGTCATTTGTCTGATCAGACAGAGATTAAAACCCGGCATACTGTTATCATTTGTTGACTCTTATTCTTAATATGATATTAACAAAGTAAATGTCAATGGTTATTTTTCAAGATATAATGACATTTCTTATGGAACTGCTGAAGGCAAATCAAATCACCAATTAGATTGTCAAGTAGTGTCAACAGAATGGAGAGTAGTAAAGAGCACGACAATACTAAAAAAGTATCTTCATTGAAGTTCAAGTGGGATAATAATTCTTGAAATGGGGAACAGTCACAAATAATATGTATCAGCACTGCTGTTAAAAACCCATTAGTCGGGTTATGGAGCTGTGGTATAGGTCGCAGACTTGGCTCAGATCCCACGTTGCTGCGGCTGTGGTGTAGGCCAGAGCTGTAGATCTGGTAACTTCCATATGCTGTGAGCGCAACCTGAACAAACAAACAAACAAACAAAAAAGCCATTAGTCTAGATTTGGAAGAACTACTTAAACTTAGAAGTAATAGAAGAAATGATAAACAGAGATATAGGAATTTTAAAATAGACAGTGCTGGAGTTCCCATAATGGCTCAGTGGGTTAAGGATCTGACATTATCTATGTGAGGATGTGGGTTTGATCCTTGGTCTTGGTCAGCGATTAAGAATCAAGCATTACTGTAAGCTGCAGAGTAGGTTGCAGATTTAGCTTGGATCTGGTGTTGCTGTGGTCATGGCATAGGCCTCAGCTGCTGCTCCAATTGAACTCCTAGCCTTGGGAACTTCCATACATTGCAAGTGCAACCATTAAAATCATAACACACACACACAATGCTTGAAACTGATATTTCAAAGTAAACATTACATCAAAATTATAGGCAAATAATATAATACTTAAACCATTTTCAATAAATATGACATAGGATTAATATTCATAATGCATCAAAAATGTTAATATATGGCACAAATGAACCTATCTACAGAACAGAAACAAACTCATGGACATGGAGAACAAACTTGTGGTTGCCAAGAAGGAGGGCGAGAGATTGGGAGTTTGGGGTTAGTAGATGCAAACTATTGCATTCGGAATGGATAGGCAATGAGATTCTGCTGTGTAGCCCAAGGAACTATATCTGATCACTTGTGATGGAACATGATGGAGGATGATGTGAAAAAAAGTAACTGTGTTACTTTGCTATACAGAAGAAACTGACAGAACATTGTAAATCAAGTATAATAAATTTTTTTTTAAATGCTTACACATTGATAGCCTTTTAAGATCTCAATATATATAGATGGTTAAAAAACATATTTAGAGTCAAGAAAGAAATTGTTTAAATAGCTTATACAAATATAAATAAAGGTACACATTCCCCAAAATTTTATAATAAAATAAATGGAATTAAAAATATCATATTTCACTTGAAAATCTGAATTTTTAAGTGATAGTAAGCATTGTTCAAAATAAGAATAATAAAAGGGCATTTTAATTCTCTCTCATAGAACCTCAGGGTGTAATAAATTTTTGAAGGCTATTATGGCTTTAGATACCAAAGCAATAATATGCACAAACTTGAACTCAATAATTTAAATTATAAGGATTTAATATAAATTAAGCCACAATATAAAAATACTGTGTATTTCTGCATTATTTATTTTAAGAAAAAAACTAAGTGCTAAGCAATAAATGAAACAATTAAACTATATTCAGATAAATTAATTTAACCATTAAAACATTTATGAGGCAGTTGTAGCTCCAAAGAAACTGTCACTCCCAAAAATTACAGCAACAAAGAATGCCTTTTTGACTCATTGGAGAACTGAGATTGCAGGACATATTATTTTTGTGAAATCTAGGGAGAAAGGTAAATCCAGAAAGTCACAGTGGAAATCTGATTAACAGGAGCAAAAGTCATTGGAGCCATAAAATTGTATGAATATTGAATGGCAATTTTTATTAGTTACTTTAGATTGAACCTAGACCAGCATGATAGGAAGAAATTCCTGGGGGCCATAGTCCTGGTGGAATAGGAGCAGAAAAATGTGCATGAGTTTTAACTCCAGGAAATCCACCAGGTTCTCATGGTTGAATATCTAAGAAAGATCACCTTTGCATTCATTAAACTAGAAAGGAAGAAAAATGGCTGACATACTACTGAAGCATCTTCTATAATAGCAGCCTCCTCTCCAGAGTAAAGACTTTACTAGAGCCAGAGTCGTGGAGGAAGGGTATTCCTCACACTGTACCCCCATCTATCCTTCCTATCTCATCTAAGTATAGAAGTGGTGTGGGAAACTATATAAGAACAAACATTTGTAAAGGTCACAAGTCACAGACAGCAACGCACTAAAAGACAGGTTTAACTAGACTGCTCCCAATCACACCAAGAGGACTCCAGTGCAATAGCGGATTACAGCTGAAGGAGCCGAACATAGATTATCTCTGAGTAAGAGTATGTAACGAAGACCAAAGTCAAAGCAAGGGACAAGAGAAAAAACATTAGAGGATTTTGAAGTCCTTGGGAAGTACAGCTATTGCAAACATTAATCATGATACAACTCCAGGTCTGATTTAAGAACAAAAAATTGGAAAGAGATTAAATAAACCTTAGAACCATATCTAGGTATGACATATTTGGATAAACTTTATATGTGTGCTCATAATTAATCTAGAAGATAACGGTTTAAAATAATTATAGTAATATTTCATGCAGTGATATACCATTTGGTAATTTAAATGAATGAGAGTGATGTCACAAGAGAGAGAATGGCAGAACTGAGACTTCATGTAATTTGGTATAGTATTATTTCAAGGTAAACATATTATTTAAAAATGTACATTGATAATCCTATGGCAATAACTAAAACATTTTGAAGTATAATTGTTATGCTGTAAAAGGAAATTAAATAGAATAAAATGCTCCCTAAAATATTTGGTTAAAAGCAGAGAAAGGAGGAAAAGAGGAAAAAAAGAAAGCAAAGAACAAGTGCAATGAATAAAAAACAGTTATAGGATAAGCAATGAGGTCCTGTTGGATAGCACAGGGAACTATATCCAGTCTCTTGGTGTAGACCATGGTGGAAGGTAATATAAGAAAAGAAATATGTGTGTGTGTGTGTGTGTGTATTTTTTTGACTGAGTCTCTTTGTTGTACAATAGAAATTGCACAACATTGTATATCAACTGTACTTTAATTTAAAAATATTAAAAAATGACAAAAACAGTAACAGGGAGTTCCCATTGTGGCTCACTGGGTTAAGGACTGTTTGTTTCTCTGTAGGCTATGGGTTCAGTCCCTGGTCTCACTCAGTGGGTTAAGGATCTAGCATCACTGCAAGCTACAGCATAGACTACAGATGTGGCCTGAATGTTGTGTTGCCGTGGCTGTTGTGTAGGCCTGCAAATGCAGCTCTGATTCGACCCCTGGCCTGGGAACTTCCATAGGCTGCATGTGTGGCCACAAAAAGAAAAAAAATAAAGTTACAAATATGATATATGATAATCCTATTATATCAATAATCACTTTTTTATGATACCTCTATGGAATCAGTTTATTCTGCAAGACTAAAAGAAAATATGTGCAATGTATATGTGAAGGAGGTGGAATTCCACAAAGATCTGGAGTACAATCTTTAGAATCAGACAGAACTAAGCTTCTCTGTATACTTCTGGAAGTTTCCTAAACTATGTCTTCATTACTTCATACTTAAAATGGGTTTATAATACTTCAAATGAATTTAAATTAGGTTATGTATATAAAAATCTTATTCCAAAGTCAGGTATGCAGTAAATGTTAGATAAATGGTCACTATTATTATCAAACTTTTTTATATTTATATAGGAAAAAAGTCTCATTCAAGGTAAATTTCACATTGCTGGAGGAAAATAAGGGCAAACATAGATAGTTATTCTATATGGATGTTGCAGAGAATATGGATGTTGCAGAGAAGAATTCATGCATAGGGTCAATAGTTTCTAAGCCTCCTCAATTGAAATGTACAGTGGTATTATGATTTTGGTCTCCTAGTGGTGTTTCCACCTGTGAAATACAGGAGAAAATAGAAAAGGCATAATAGCAGTCATCATTTTAAATGCAAATAATCTAAACATACCAAAGAAAAGAAAGAAACTGTTAGAATGGATAAATAAATAAGACCCATGTATGTTACATACAATAATGCATATAGCTCAATGTATAGATGGATAGAGAGATGGATGACAGATAGGTAAGTTAAAATTTAAAGGATAGATATGCCCCACTAACACTATTCAAAGAAAGTTTGGTTATATTAATTTCAGACAAAGCACACCTCAGATCAAGTAAAATGATGAAGTATAAAAAAATAGTTGATGATAAAGGAATCACTTATCCAGGAAGACATAGCATTCCTACCATGCATGCTCTTAGGAAGAATGCTTCAAAACATGAGGAAAAACTGTTTAATATAAAAGGAGAAATAGAGAAATCTGCTGTGACAATTGAAGACTGCAACGTCTCTCTTTCAGTAATTGACACATCAAGCAGGCAGAAAATCACTAAGTATACATTTGACCAAAACAGTACTACAAATCAACTTTAATTGTCACTTATAAAATAGTTAATTCAACATCAAAATACACACTTTTCTTAAGAACCATGAACATTCATGAAGATATACCACTCCTGGTCTATAAAACACAACTTAATAAATTTAAAAAGCATAAATACTATAAGGTATGTTCTCAGACTGCAGTAGACCTATATTCAAGATCAATAACAGAAAGATAGCTGGAAAATGACCAATTACTTGAAAATTAAACACTTCTAACTAGTACATGGGGAAGAAAGAAATCTCAAAATAATGACAATATTTTAACTAAATGAAAATGAAACTACAGCTTAACAAAATATATGGGACGCAGTGAAAGCAGCACTTAAAAGGGAATTTATAGCATTCAATGAATATGTCAGAAAAGAAAAATTTTCTAAAAACTATCCTAAGCTTCCACTTTAGGAAGTCTTTTAGGATATTAGAGAAAGACGAATTTAATTCAATAAAGCAGAACTGCATAAATAATAAAAATAGAGCAAAAAACATTGAAATTGAAAACAGTAAATCAATAAAGAAAAATCAACAAAATCAAAAGCTACTTCTTAAATATATAGGATGGATAAACGAGGCCCTACTGTATAGTACAGGGGGCTATATTCAGTCAGTATTCTATGACAGACCATAATGGAAAAGAACATGAGAAAGACTATACACACACACATCCACGCACATATGTATAACTGAGTCACTTTGCTGTATGACAGAAATGAATACATTGTAAATCAACTATACTTCAATAAAATTATGAAATAAAAAATAAAAAAAAAACTAATTCTTAGAAAAGATAAATGTAATTTATAAACATCTTAGGCAGGCTAACCAAAAAAAAAAAAAAAGAGAGAGAAGACAAAATTTACCAATATCAGAAGTGAAAGCATGGTTATCCCTGATGATCCACTGTCATTAAAATGATAACAGAGAAATACTATGAAAAACTTTGCATATCAATTTGATAAATGAGACATAAAGTGTCAGATCCTTCAAAGACCAAACCACTAGAACCCTATGTAACCTGAGCTTTTCTCTGTTAAAATTCAATACTTAATAACTTTATAAAGAGAAAACACCAGGCCCAGATGGTTTCACTTTTGGATTCTACCAAACATTTAAGGGTCAAGTGTTATCCACTCTCCAAAACAGACTTCAGAAAATAGAAGCAAAGAAAACACTTCCTAACTCCTTCTTAGTGGCCACTATTGCTCTGGTACCATTAAATACCATTAAAAGCAGATAAAACCATTGCAAGAAAGGAAAATCACAAACCTCTCTTGTGGACATATATTTTAAAAATTCTCAACAATGTATTAGCAAGTGGAATCTGACAGAAATTATACCCCATTATCTACCACATCAGAAGTTTTAAGAGGAAAAATATGTTCATATACACTCCTCTGTCAAGGAGATGGAACATACATCTCCATGTCTTAGGTGGTAGCTACATGAAGTGACTTTTTTCCAAAGAGTAGAGTCAGAAACTGGGGGAGGGAGAGTAATTGTAGAGTGGAAGTACTTGATAAATGCCACATCAGTCAGATGACCAAGTCATGGTGATAGTATGTAGCCTTAATATGATAAGGTGAAAATGGCCTCTTCTCTGGTCTCCTTCCCTAAGTCACACTACACCAATCGAATAAATCGAGAATTATCAGACAGTCTTCAATTTAGGAACATTCTACAAAATACCTGATCGATCTTTACCACATTTTCAACATTCAAAAAAAAAAAAAAAGAAAAAAGAAAGTCTAGGAAACTGACATAACTAAGAGGATTCTGAGATTCTGAGAAGATGTGACTAAAACATGCTATCTCAATACTAAAACAGAAAAGGTACATCAGGAGAAAAGCAACTCTGAATAAAGTATGGACTTTACTTAATGGTAATAAATTAATATTGTTTCATTAACTGTAGCACACGCCATTCTCATGCAAGATGTTAATAAGTGAAACTGCTTGTTTTTTGTGCTATTTTGCAATAATGCAAAATATAAAATTTTTCTAATAAGGATTATTTTTAGATATCTATGAGTCTTTTAGTGACTGGGAGAAATGCTTATATTATAAGATGAAATGAAAAACAGACACAATTGAAAATATAATATGATCTCCACTAGTTTAAACAATACCCATACTAAAAAATTTGAATAATAGCTACTATAATACTATCAGTGCTGCTTGTTTTGGAGAGGCTGAGCATAATAGGTGACATTCATTGCCTTTTTACATTTTTTACATTTTCAAATAATAATAAGAATATATGTAACACTGAAATATACAAATACAGGTTGATACTTCATCCATTGAAGAATCTCACACCTCAACATATTTCCTCAGTTTCTGTAACAGTTTCGATGTCTGTAAAAACAAAAAACCCTCTGATCTACTCATGCCAAGTGTTACTATAGTAATATTATAAAGAATAAAGTACATTTTAAAATTAATAAACATTTGATAGTTTGGAAATGTTCCCACAGTTTTGGTAGAGGTAATTATTATGCTTATTTGAACAAATATTTCTCTCAATAAATGAGCGTTTATTTTCCAAATTAAAACTAAGACCCCCTTCCTTTAATCTACTCAACACAAAAGAAAATTAAATAAGTGAAGTGCCCTAACAATCTCTGAAGACTAGAAACCCACAGTCAGATATTTCTTCTCTGTGCTTTAAAATATGAATATGCTGGATCCTTTATTGTAAGGAAAGAGGTACTTTGGTCATTAACCTTTAACTGGGAAGGTTTTTAAAGACTGTAGAATTAAAGACTGACAGAGGTCATGTTGCTAAAATGCGGCATTTAGATGAGAAGTTTTATTATGAAGAGAAACAAAATTAAGTTTGAATCATAGTTTTTGTTTAAAGGTCATTATAAGGAAAAGAAAAAGATTTCATGTCAACTTTGTTTGAACCAGTAGGAGGTAGAGTTTGGGATATTTTCTATTTGACCTGAACAAGGAAATTTAGAAATAATGCTGCAAGCCCAATATGATGACTTGTAAGGTAATAAATTGGCTAGCCAATAATTCATACAGCTCTCCACAAACTTACAATGTAAAAGATCTGGGGGAATATGGATTTAATATTAGGTAGACAAGAGCCAATCGAGGTTCTTTTCAGTTCTAAGCAAAAGACCCATGTCTCTGTGGATTGGATGTGACTTTCCTGATAGATTTGGTGGGCCCAGGATTTTGATTTGTCCTTTCTGACTAGGAGCCAGAGAATTCAAATATGCTCAGAAACAACATCAATGCATGTATTAAATTGATAAAGAAAAGTGATAACTATATGAACTGTATCCTCAATATAAAATAAAGTTACAATGGCATTTGATATATTGTGAGAAAACTGCCCTAAAGAAGTTTGAATGTTCAAGATGCTTGAACATATCATTTAGACGCAAAAAAGAAAAAGCATTTTCACAAAAGCTATGTGAGAAATGTTTCAGGGTAGAAAAAAATTACAATGATTTGGAGAGGCTCTGTGTTAGCTATGGATCTTAATATTGTAGGTGAGATGGAAGTAGGGTTCAGCTCCTCTGTGGGATTGACCTTCTAGATACACCTTGTGTGCCCAACATGACCTGGATCTCTAGGGTTTTTTTCTCTTACATTATTCATTGGTTCTCTTATATTACTTACCTTTTTTTTTTCTATTTTCTTAATGACTTTTAAGCCTGAATTTTAAGCTTGAAACCACAGAAACTCATGAGAGTTAAATATTTAATGCTTAATGCTTTGTCTCTAAGTCTGTATTTTTAAAATGTTTTTAACCTTAGCCAACATAAAAATAAATATTAATACATGTGTATTTTTTATTTCTATAGAAATCAATTGAGCTTTTTATAGTTAAGACAATTTTAGAATCTAAGGCATGATGTTGTCTTTCTCAGAAGTATTCAACTTTATATCCTAGTAATTTAACGTAAAGAACTCTTAGAAACTTCTAAAATCATGGGGGATTTTTTGGTTCCTTTTGTGAGGTTGAATTTTTTTTAATTTTTAAAATCAAGTTTATTGAGATATAATTCATATACAATAAAATTCAACCATTTTAAGCATACTTGTTTTGAGAAATTTATATTCCTGAATAATCACCATCTTAATCAAGAAAAAATTGTTTATTGGTCCTTTGCAATTTCACATAAATTTTGGAATTGCCTTGTTAATTCCAACCAAATAAATGTGTTAGGATTTTAAGTAGAATTATAGTAAATCAAATGAGGGAGAACTGACATCTTAAAAATCATTGTCTTCTAGTCCACAAACATGTAGTATTTTTTTATTTGTTATATGTTCTTAATTACCCTGCAATTTTTAATTTTTAATTGTATTGAATATATCTTGAAATATTTTCAAATAATTTAGTCCTATTCTAAGTACTTTTATGCTTTATAAATGTTACTTTGGCTTTCAGTTTCCAATTGTTTAATGCTAGGCAATAGGAAACCAAATGCATTTTGTGTATTGATTTTGCATCCAGGAAACTTATTAACCTCACTTATTCTAATAAATTCTTTGTAATTTTTGTTAGATTTTTATTATATAAAGTTATGTAATCTGTCAGAAAAGATAATGTAACTTATTTCTATCCAATCTGTATGCATGTTATTGTTTTTGTTTGTATTGTACTGACTAGTACTAATACAACCTTCAATAGAAGTGGAGAGAATTGGCTTCCTTTCATTTTACAAATATTACCAAGGAAGCTTTCATTAGGCATAAAGTTAGCTGTAGTAGTTTTATTGATGTTTATTATCAGAGTGAAAAAAATCCATTTTCTCCAAATTTGCTGAGAGTTTTTATCATGAATGTTGTGATTTTTCAAGTGATTTTTTTTTCTCCAACAATTATCAATCAAATAGATATTGAGGTAATGCAACTGGACAGAAAGACAGACTGGAAGTACCAGTCAACCTTTATTCATTTTCTGTTAAAGTGGATGCTGGAGATTAAAAGAAGCTCTGGGTCCCTAATGTTCTGTTTTTCCCCATGAAATGGCATCAGGAAAGGGTAAGATGGATGCAGCGACAAACATACTCCAGTATAATTTTATCGTAACTGGTCACTTTGTAATGACCCTATTTCCAAATAAGATCACATTTTCAGGTACTAGGGAACTTCAACAATTCAAAATATGAATTTTGAGGGGATGCAGTTTGATCCATAACAGTATTCAATAAACTACTGCATCATTTGCCAAGTGCCTCAATTGGACCCAAACTCTGAGGCTTACTTAATACATTATCTCATTATAAAATTCGGACAAGAAACTGGTTAGGTATACTTTGCTAATCATAATGACTAACTTTATTTTCTGTACTCTTGATAGCAATCGTGGCTGCTGACTAGAAGTGCCTTGTGAATGAATCCAGAGACTACCTTTAAAATTTAGGGGGGTAAAGGGTGCAGTATTAAATTCCAAGTGAAGGCACTTGCCTGATGGATGAGTTCTTTGTCCTTTTGTCCCTTTCTCTTAAAAGGATTTACAGTGAAGAACTGAGTATATATAAGTACATCTCTTTCAACTTCTTCCTCTACTTTTCTTCCATTTCTCTTCCTATTTCATGGTGAAAAAGACTTTGGAGAGCCCATGAGCATTGTAGACCTTTTTTTCTGTATGTTTCAAATCAAAGACATTTCCAGTCAGTGAAAAGTCAAAGATCACAGGTAGCAAATCTCTCAGGTCTGAGATGTAACCCTGTGTCTTTTTTTTCCAAAAGAGACAATTCACCTTCTCAGTAAGTCATAGCTTATGTACTATGTACAGAACTATCAAAGGTTTTGAAAGCACAGAATGTTTAATACAAAAATATATACTCTGCTATCTATAAAAACTAACAGAAAATAAGAGAATATTGTGGTTGAGTACAACTTAGTTGAATCTTTATGCTAATAATACATCCTAAAGAGCATGGATTGTTTTTCCCTCCATAGGTAGAAAGTCATACCAAGAGATACATAATGAGTGAATTCCCATTGTGGCTTAGTGGGTTAATGATCTGAACCCACTAAGCAGAGGCACTGGTTCAATCTCTGGCCCAGCAGAGTGGGCCAAGGATCTGGTGTTGTTGCAGCTGTGGTGTAGTTTGCAGCTCCAACTCAGATTCAGTCCCTGCCCTGGGAAATTCCAATATGCCACAGGTGCGGCCAAAAAGAAAAAAGAAAAGAAAAGAAATGTAATGAGAGCTAGGAGTTCTCTTGTGGCCCAGCAGGTTAAGAATCCAGTTTGTCACTGCAGTGGCTTGGGTCACTGTTATGGCACAGGTTTGAGCCTTGGCTTGCGAACTTACATACACTGCAGATATGACCAAACAAAAAGATTCATGATAAAAACTAGATAATATAATTTTTTTACCACTTATGTATTTATATTGTTTTTGAAAATGTGTTGCATTAACCATACAAGGGAGAAATAAGTAATATGGAAGAAGATTAGCTCAAGATGGAAGAAATAGAATAACAGAAATAAGTCTGAGGTGAAAACCATGGAAAGACAGTCAAATCAGGAAAGAGAGCAATTCTAACTAAAATGCACTTCGAAGAATAAATGTAATAACAAAAGAAATTTTAATCTGTGACCCCATTTGAAACTTAAATTCACTTTAAATCTCCTAATACTGAAAAAAGAAGGCAGTAGGGAAGTACAAAGGAAGAGATTATTGGAAACTGCAGAAATCAGTTGGTGACGTACCAGTTAATGACATAAGCATCATGCATAGGAGCTTTCCAAAGCTTCAAACAGATATTGTATATGTGTGTGAGTGAATGCATGTTTATATAATTCATATTTTATCAAATTCAAGACAAATATGACTTGCACAATTGCTGAGTATCTGAGAGTGTGAGAATGCAGCTGACATCTACCATAACAGCTGAAAAATGGAACTTTGTCCCCTCAGGGTTTTCTTGTTATAGATATTTTGAAGAAAAGCTTTAGAAAAAAAATAGAAGCTTTAGAAAAAAATAGAAGCCAATACCTGGTGTTGGTTTAAGTAGTATTGGCAGCAAAAAATTTGACTTTGATTAAATAATATTCTCATTTGTACTTAAAAGCTACAAAAACAACCTACAAAAATATCATTAAAGGAGAAATGAGAATTATTATTGTTTTTTGTTGTTGCTGGTATGTGTGTGCACGCGCACTTGTGTGTTATAAGAAAAAAAAAAACTATACATCAACAGAGGATGCTTAGGTTTGGAGGTAGCCATGAGAGATTAAGTGATATGAGAGGATTTTATTGTTATGGTCTGGAAGTTTTTTGGGGGGCATGGAACTTCAAAAATGGAACTTTGTCCCCTCAGGGTTTTCTTGTTATAGATATTTTGAAGAAAAGCTTTATTTCAAGGAATTTTTCCATGATTAGTTAAAAGAACTACAGAAGGTTCCAGATAAATGACAGGAGATTGAAGCAAGAGGATGAGATGGTCCAGAAAAACTGTTTCCAAGAAAAGAGAGCCCTTGAAAAGTCACATGAATTTTAGAGTCCTTTTTATTTTTAGTTTATTTAAGGAAAAATAGGGATAGGTAAGCACCTAATGAGGTATTAATTAAATTGGGGTGGAAGGAGGGGAAATATATAAGAAAGGAAAGGTAATCAGTATGTTATGTATCTCAGTGGTGACTAGTATGACTTAATACTATGCATTATCATATATTTCATAATAACGAAAATATATAACACAGTTTATCTGAAATTTTTATATAAATAAACTGGAAGAAAATTACAGCTTTAACATGGAGGGAGTTCGATAAGAGTGCTAAACCTTCATTTTACTTTTTGGGAAATCCATAGGTGGCAAGTGTAATTGAAAAATAAAGACATTACATTATAAATATGCTATTTAAACATAGAGTGGCAAACACCTCCCAAAATAGAAATGTGTTTCTGTCCAAGTGAGAATAGGAGATGGGAGGGTGGTAGGTGGGGACTGCTGATTTACATCGTTTTATCATACATCGATTCTAAACAATTAAACATATATTTTTAAATCAAGAAAGAAATGATAAATATTTTATTTTCTTTTTAGGGCCACACCTACAGCATATAGAAGTTCCCAGGCTAGGTGTTGAATTGGAGCTGCAGCTGCTGGCCTACACCACAGCCACAGCAACACGGGATCCAAGCCAAGTCTGAGACCTACACCACAGCTCACAGCAACACCAGATCCTTAACACACTGAGCGAGGCCAGGGATTGAACCCTGCTGAGCCACAACAGGAACACTGATAAATAACAATTTTTAAAATTTGACTACTATTTTATCATAAGCCTAAAATAATATTAGGACACTATGGCCAAACAAATAATTAAAAAATAAATTGTTTCAATGATAAAATCTCTACTTAGTTATATCTTAAATAGTATAGTGAGAAGAGAGATAAAGAATGTGAAAAATAAAGACAAGTTTGCATTTGTGCATATCAATGCGATACCTCTAGCACTTACTTTTGATAGCACATATGTAGCTAAAAATACATATGTCTATCTAAAGATGCTAAGCATTTTTACTGCCATATGCATGTATAACATATTCACATCAAAGTTAACTGATGTGTTATCATTCTAAAAATAAGTACCAGATTTTACCTTAAGTGTTTCCCATGTCCAGGCTTCAAGACCTTTAAGCAAGTACTACTCAGAGATATATGCAGTTTTGTCTGGAAATTAATAGCATAAAAAGCTTAAGCGGCATTTGTTTGAACATTTTTTGTCTTTTTGTCTTTTCAGGGCCGCATCCACGGCATATGGAGGTTCCCCAGGCTAGGAGTCGAATCAGAGTTGTAGCCTCTGGCCTATGCCATAGCTACAGCAATGCCAGATCTGAGCCACATCTGTGACCTACACCACAGTTCATGGCAATGCTGGATCCTAAACCCACTGAGCAAGGCCAGGGATTGAACCTGCGTCCTCATGGATGCTAATCAGATTCGTTTCCATTGAGCCACAGGAACCCCTGTCGAACTTTTTAACCTTGCACAGAAAACGTCTCACAGAACAGTGTTTCTTAGATATTCTTCAGTAAAATAACACCACAAGGTTATAATTTCAAGACAAATAATTTGGGGACTAACAAATGACATATACTCTCATTTTGAATTTTGACCAATATAGCTTAATGTACCCCTCAGATTGACTGTATTTTAGACAGGTTTCTTTATGACTTCAGTCCCCCCCCCAATTCCCTTTTCTTAGAACATTTACTATAGAAAATTTGCAATTGTAAACTCATTCTCTCTCTTTGAGATATAAATCTTCCCTCGGTCTCTTACCAGTTTTGCAACCAGGAATGTCTCTCTCAAGAGTCTGGGAGCCATCTCTGTGTGTGTAACCACCAGGAAAGGGAGTTCCCAGCTTGCTGTCTCTGTGGAGGGTAATAGCCTAAGGCACATAAGTACCATGTGTACCTGACTACAGTCACTAACTTCCCCTCTAAAGGCATCTAGTACTTTTCCACTACTTTCTCCTCAATGCTGAAAAACTCCTACCTTGTGTTCTCATAGAGTTGAGTTCACTATCTCACCCCATTTCAGTAGTTTTGAATAAAATCATCCTCACGTGGTTAACTCCATCTGTTGCAATATTTCTTTGACAATACTTATAAAATGCATTTTATATGAAATACTTTCGGAAATACTGCAGCATAGAAACCGACATACTTGAGGTTCCTAACCTAATGTTCCCATTTCATATCACAATGAAAATTTTATTTGTTAATATATATTCCATTATACCAGTAGGTTTCAAATTGTGGTCCAAAGACCAACAGTATCAGCATCAAATGGGAACATGTTAGAAATAAAGTTTTAAGGCACCACCCAGACCTTTTGAATCAGAAATTCTGGGGGTGGGTCCCAGAAACCTGTGTCTTAACAAACCTACCAGGTCATTCTGATGCATGTATTCTAAACCAACACCCTTCATCACATCTGTTGGGAAATTCAGTCCTAGGTAACAGCAAGAAAGAAACAAAGGGCAGCTAAGGAAGAGCACTAGTCAATTTATCTAGTTTTTGTATTTTAATTATTGAAGTTAAGACCCAAACAAATTTCTGTTCTAAAATTTGGATTGCAGAGCAAACATTTATATTTATACTTTATTTATGACTAAGGGCTTATTTGAGTTTCCTTCTTAGCTGTCCTTTCTGCCACACAGCTTCTATCCTGCTCCTCATAATATATAGATAATTTTTATTTGTCATTATACTAGAACTAATATGAAAGTTTTGTGATAAAGAATTTGGGGTTTCATTTACATGCATTATTGTCAATTCTGGGAAGACTTTCTCCTGCCCTATTTTTCAACGTCTTATGAAAATACAAAGCATTTTTCTAGTATCTAATGCCTTCTTCCCTCTTTAAACCTCCATAGATAGTTCTGTTTGAAAACATATGTTTTACTCATACATAGGTACATTGATCACTTTTTTTGCCTTATCATCCCATCAAGTATCCAATGGAATTTGCAGGCTTTTCAATTGGTTTTGTTAGATCATTTTCTTTTGTGACCAATTTGTTACTACATTATAGGTGAGACTGACACCAACTATAACTATTGCTAAATGAAATTTGAATTTTTTAGCACATTGAAAAGGACTATTGGTTGAAAAAGGCTACTCATTCCCATTTTCCCAGAAAAATTAATGAGAAGAAATGGATGTCAAGTTCTCATGAGTTTTTTTTTTTTTTTTTCCCTAGGTTCTTCTCCTAGAAAATATTTAGTCAACAAGCAAACTATTTGTCATATATTGCTTAGGGTAAATTTCGCTCTAAGGCAGAGAACTGTCTACATGAGAACCATTAAAATTCTTGACAGACATGGACTCTGGAGAATCATCTTTGAACTTGGAAGCTGAAGATCATATTTATAAATAGAAATCTACTTCACATTTTGTAAGTATGTCTTCTCTGATTTTCTAGTTTCATTTGCGTTTTGAAGGTGTTCTGTGCACTGATTTCAAAGCTATTGGAGACCCCACTTAGGTTAATGAATAGGTGGAACCAAATATGTTGATGTCACTGAGACACTCATTGGCAGTGGTTGCGCTGGCAAAATACTTTCTTCTCTAAATTCTTTGTAATACCATTTGCTGTTCTATTAGTCACATAACTGTGTGGAAGAAAAGCCTTCTCAGTTTCTAATTGCACTTGTTGTTTACCATAAATTACTCTTATGAAAATATTCCCATGTATTTGCCTGTGCAACTGGGCATGTAATTGCATTTTGGCAAGAGTGCAAAAATACATCTGTTTTGAAATTGAAGTCTAAGGGGTGCTTTTTACAAAAGATGGCATTTTTAGCTTGACTCTTATTTGAAATTTCTTTTGTACTCATAAAACTGACAAGCTGACATTCTTGTCATCTCAGCTTCTCCAGCCACAAGATAGGTACAAAACAGATGCTTCTAAGTTTTTTCTGACATTGAACCTTTCTTGGACATGCTGCATTTAAAGATAAAAAGAAATCTCGTGTAAACTCTCACATCTTGCCCTGGGCATGCTTATGTACTTCTCAAAGCCCATCAACCAAGGCATATGCAAATATATTGCAAAAGGTGCCATTGCTATTGTAACAGGGAGGTGAATTGGAGATTTTTCCAGAATAATGGTAGAAGGATTGCTGTCTGTATCTACTTATCTGAACCTCTCTAAAGGTGGCAACCCAGGCAATCAGCTCACTTGTGAGCAGATGACAGCTGTCCAGAGTTTCATGTCACAATTATTGAAAAGGAAAATTTCTGAAGTAAAAAACTAGACTTGATAAAATATATATAGGTGCCATTAGGGTACATAAAATTATCTTTTTATAACTAAATAATCATAAATAGGCTATAAATGTTCATTTTCAAGATAAGTACTTATTATGAGGGTGCTAGGGCTTTATTTAATCTTCATTTACCTGGGTAGAGATCATAAGAATTTTACAGGTTTAGGCAAAGTGATCTGACAATAAATGGAAATAATGTTGAAAGGAGGAAAATGGGAAAATTCATGGTGTTTCTCTTTTTCTGCCTTAACTTTCATTATGCTTTTGTACTATTGACCTCACCCTCTGCATTCCAATCCCAAATTACCTTGCCAAATTTTTCTGCTACAGTGTTCTGATCCGGTCAACTTTATTTCAAATGTGCCCCTCTTGTTCTATGTGACTCTATTTTGTGCTCTCATTTTAGAAGCACTTCTCATTGCATGAAAGTTGACTGTGATTGTGCAGAGGGAATTCCTGCTAAGATACTCTTACTGCTTTTTCAGTTTCTATTTGTACTTGATTGAATGGATGTTTTTCATTTTTATCTCACTGTCCATAAGTAAACTGCTCAAACCTTTCAGGAGGCGGTTCCCAAAGTTAATCTTCTTTACATTCTCTAATATACTTTGTACAAAGAGAAGGCATTAATAATTCTGAGTAAAGTGTTGTATAATAAGTTTACTGGCAGCGAGATTCAATAGCTTACTATTAGGAGGGCCTCTTCTATCTGATTAAAACTCATGATCACCCATTATCACTATCAAAGGGGGATGAAAACAAAGGGCTATACTTGCTGATGTTTAAGAAGCAAGGCAAGGGAATTCCCTGGTGGACTAGTGGTTAGGACTCAGAACTTTCACTGCTATAGCCCTGGTTCAGACCCTGGTCTGGGAGCTGAGATCTGACATCAAGCTACTGCATGCCATGTCTCCCTCCCCCCCCCAGGAAAAAAATCAAAGCATAGCTTAAAAAAGTAAGGCAGGTGGGAGAAAGAGATACAGGACAACTGGTTTAGCATACACAATACTGGCATCATGGGTCAGTTTAAGGGATTCTAGCAGTTTAGGGCAGTAGCTATAAAATGGGACCATCAATTTTAGAATCAAAAAAGGTATTATTTTAATGCACATTTCCCCTTTGAAAATATATTTGAATATTGGAAAGAACAATATTGGAGGTGAGTGGAGTAGGCAGGTATATTTTGACAAATGTCCCCAGATTTTTTTAGAAATACCTGTAGTTTATTTTCTCCCATAGGTTGAAACACAATAGCATAGGGATGGAGAGCCATAATAGAGGAGATATAAGACCTCATTTAGCCCCCAAAACATAAACATGATAATGTCAGTGGTTGTGCAAAATTTTACCTTTGTGTTTCCTGGGCCTAGCATAGTGTATGTCATATAGTATTTGTATAATAAATTTGTCTTGTTAAAAAGAAAAATAGCACTACTTATACAGTAGGGATTACATACCTACAAAGAGTTCAGCAGTCAGATGAGTTTGGAAAATTCTGGATTAAATGAAGCTTGACAAAGTCTTTCCAGAAGTCTTAGAAATGCAAACATGCTTTAGAAGTTTTCAACAGAAGGCATATGTTTCCCAAACTGATTTAACCAAAAGATCCCATCCCTGTTTCTCCAGGGACTAACAGAGCTCTGATTTCAAGGAATAAACTATTAGAAAAAGTGAATTAATTTAAAATATTTTTAAAAAAACATATGTTGATGTAAAAAAATGAAATCAGGCTTTAACATTATTTCTCTGAAAATTTACTTTTGTTATTTACCGTTTTATTGTTAAAAATATAGTTTGACTGTTTTAAGAAATAAAATTGAATATAGGATTTTCTGACAATTTGATAGTGAAGTGTACTTCACACCTGACTCACACATCTTAACCCAACCAATGCCTGTGGAAATGGAGATCTTCTTTATACAAAATTCTATTTTACATATGAAAGAAGAACACTATTAAATAATTGTGCTCCTATAACAGACCTTGGAATACAAACTGGATCTCATATCACCAACAAATGGGTCTTCATATACAAAAACCTATTGTCATATTTCTGCCTACATCTTGATGTCATGTTTCAAAATTCTCTTCTGAGCAATGCCATTGATATGATGGCAGTAAATTTGACTCCTTATTTCACGTATACTTGAGATAAAAATTAATAATTGTGAGGTACTCCTTTCAAAATTATTAAAAGAAATAATCAATTCATATTGTCAAGTGCTACTGATTTACCACTTCCAGTTGTGTTTTCAGATAGAATAATTCACTCCATTAAATTAAATTCTATATCTATCAAAGAGGAAAGAAACATACCAATAAAAATTTTAATATCTTGACAGACATTTTAATGATTTGCCATTAAAACAAACCATTTTTTTGAAGTTCTAAAAGCTTATTAAATATTTAAGTAATAGAATCTGACAAAAGCCAGATTCAGGATAAATAGCCAACTCCAAAAGTGACATATACACTTTATGCTGTTTTACATTTTTTGGAAACTGTTATGAATTCATAAATTTATTATTCTTTTTTTTTTCTTTCCTTTTTTTTTTTTTTTTTTGCTTTTGGAAGTTCCCAGGCTAGAGGTTGAATAAGAGCTACAGCTGTAGGCTTAGGCCACAGCCACAGCAACATGGGATCTAAGCTGCATCTATGGCCTACACCACAGCTCACAGCAATGCCAGATCCTTAACCCATGGATACTAGTTGGATTTGTTTCCACTGTGCCATGACAGGAACTCCCTGAATTCATAAATTTCTTAATGAAAAAATATAAATAGACAAAAATAAAGAGAACAGTGTAACAAAACATCAGGTACTGCATACTTCACATCACCAATACCAGCACCAGTATAATTTCGTGCCACCTCAAACATTATACCCTCCCACTTCAGAATTATTTTGAGAAAATCCCAAGCATCATATTTCACTCATAAATACTTCAGTACTTTATGTAGTTTCATACAATATACATGTGGCAATCAATACAATCAGTATTATCCTAATCATATTTTTTTTTGTCTTTTCTCTTTTTAGGGCTGCACCCATGACATATGGAGGTTCCCAGGCTAGGGGTCTAATTAGAGCTGTAGCTGTTGCCGCTGGCCGCAGCCACAGCAATGCCAGATCTGAACTGCATCTGGGACCTACACCACAACTCAAGGCAATGCCGGATCTTGAACGCACTGAGGGAGGCCAGGGATCAAACCTGCAACCTCATGGTTCCTAGTTGGATTCATTTCTGCTGCGCCATGATTGGAACTCCGATATTTTCTTTTTTTAATTCACATCTAGTGAAAGCTCTTCCAGGCTAAATCCAGGGTCCTAAAAATGAGTCCTCCCTACTTTCTCCTAGGACATGTTATTTCTCATCATAGTGGCAATTACTCATTGTCCTTGTCTTTTCAAATAAAATTATTTTATTTCTACGCAGAAATTCTTCTATATTTCTTGAAAATGGAAAAATAGTTACCATTTTTGTAGGAAAATCTGGGTAAGGAATGACTAGAAACCTCTGTTTACCCTTCTTTTTGTTCAAAATTCTGATCCTGCAATGTCTAACCAGATGTTAATCTCATTTAGTGTATTTTTCACCTCACATTAAAGTTTTCTTATCTGCAACTTAAATTTTTGATTTTGTGTAGTCTGTTAATTGGTGAGAGACAGTTCTTTATGAACTGTTTTTGAATATCTTGCTAATAGAGGAACTGATTGTCTTTAAATTTTCAAGGATGGCTGTAGAGTGAGCAGCCTAGGAAAATAGAGATAGTGTCTCCCTCTGAAGTAAAAAAGCAATCGTTTATTTTTAACATAGTAAATATAATGTTTTCCTCTGGGGCAAAGGACAGGCTTATTTTCATTTCATTGTAAAAGTTTCTAATTCTCTTTAAGATTCCTCAGCTATAATAAACCCCATTATAGGTACAACATTCACCTAGGCTTTTTTGTGTGACCTCTGAATTTGGGGTAAATGTGAGTTCATATATGTGTGTGTGTGTGTGTGTGTGTATTTTTTTTTTTTTTGCTATGACTAATAAACTCCTTTGTCTCTGACCCATGTATCTCATGTCTTCTGAGAGTATCCATAAAACCATGTTAGGATAACTTGTTAGCTTGCAACTAGTGTAAAATTTCAGACCCTTCATGATTCTTGACAGTTATCATAACTATTTTAACATCCTTATCTACTAATTCTAAAATCTGTGTCAGTTCTAGGTTAGGTTTAATTGATTTATTATTTCGTGTTGGGCTGCATTTGCCTGCTTTTTAATATCCTTTTTTTTTTTTGTCTTTTTGCCTTTTCTAGGGCCACTTCCCTCAGCATATGGAGGTTCCCAGGCTAGGGGTGTAATCGGAGCTTTTGCTGCTGGCCTACGCCAGAGCCACAGCAACGCGGGATCCGAGCCGCATCTGCAACCTACACCACAGCTCATGGCAACGCCGGATCCTTAACCCACTGAGCAAGGGCAGGGACCGAACCCGCAACCTCATGGTTCCTAGTCGGATTCATTTACCACTGCGCCACGACAGGAATTCCAAGGTAATTTTGATTGAATATCAGATACTGTGAATTTTTTTTTTGTTCTTTTTTGAAGTATAGTTGATTTAAAATGTCATGTTAGTTTCAGGTGTACATCACAGGGACACATGTATATATATATGATATATATCTGAATACATATGTAATATATTAATTTTCAGATTTCTTTCCATTACAGATTATTATAAAATATTGACTATAGTTCCCTATATCATACAGTAGGTCAATTGGATAATTATTTTTATCTCATTGGGTGCTAAATAATTTTATATCCTCATACATATTCTTGAGCTTTATTCTGGAAGGTTGCTAAGTTCCTTGGAAACAATTTGATCCTTTTGGTTTCTATTTTATTATTTCTTACTTAGGTCAGACCATAGTTGTGTTAATTTAAGGCTCATTATTCCCTTCTACTGAGGCAAGACCCTTTTGTGTGTTCTGCCCAAAGCAAAAGTCATGAAGTTTTCCAGTCTGGCAATTGAGAACCATCATTCTTCCCAGCTTTGCTATTTTTGACATGATAATTTCATATGAGCCAACCACATATGTATATATTTCTGTGGTCAGGTATATAAATAATACTTTTTACTGTAGATAATTCATATATACTCCTAAAATTATAGATATAGTAAATGCGTAAATCAAAAGAGAGTCATATCCTTTAGAGATCTGGTGCCATTACCAGAAGAAGTTATCTTATGTTGTGGGTATGGGTATGAGATGGCAAAAAGTTTGGTTGAATATGCTTAACTAATTTTATGCTAAATTTAGAACAGAAATATTAAGAAGAATCAGAATAACAGCCTCTATGAAGTTTTTATTAACTCATTCCATTTTTGGACCAATAAAATGTAAGTTTTATGTGATATTTCTTAAAAATATATTGAATTTTTCTCTCAGCTATTCTTTAAATGTAATTTCCTTATTAGAATAAATCTACCTAGCTTTTTGGGAATGACTATTTTTAAATAAATAATTATAAAAGACATTCATGCACTAGAAGGTTGCTAGTATACTTGAGTAAAAATAATCATATAAATCATAGCATTAAATAACAATTCAAATATACAGAAGAGAAAATACCCAAGAATCATATAGTATGTGTTTTAAAAATCAGACAGTTGTAAAAGACTGATTATACCCAGGTGAAGAAGGAAGTGAAACTTAAATAACTGCTATAAATGAAGCCCATTTGGACTAAAATGAAAGTCAGATGTCCCATCTTCTTTGAGCCTAAGAGCATTAAGCAACTTTTTCAGGAGTTTTGCTTAAGGTTGAAAAAGTGTTGTTTGTATAATAAAACACATGCAGAGGAGACAAAGACTTTAGAAACAATTAGTTAATATGGAATACTTGTTTTTTATTCTACAGAAGTTTTTCCACCTGGTTTAAAGATTTTTCACATGTTGATGAACTCCGTGAAATGACAGTATTTGTCTTCATTTCTCAAATTAGGCATCAAATAAAGCCATCCCTTTTGAAATCTAAGTATGAAATGAAAAACTTTGAAAAATCAAGTTTCCCTGGGCTCCCTCTTATGTCCTATAGTTATGGTCTTCCTTTCTCATGTCTGGTGCTCTCAGGGCACTTAAAGCCTTATCTCTGTCATTACATCTACCACATTGCAGTGGTATTTATTAGTTTCGTTTCATACCAGATGCACACTCTTTAAGGAAAATATCAAATACTTGAACATAATACATACTTAACAAATATTAGTTTTCTGAATTTTTTTCCCTAAGTTTGTATAAATACTGTACATCCAAAGAACAACTTTATCTAGCCCCATCTATCCATCTCCACTGATGAACAGATCTCTTGGCCACTCTGAAATTAGACGTTATCAATGAAATTACCTGAGACTCTCTCATGTCCATCTTTCAATTTACCATTTTGTCTCAACTAGTAGATCTTGTGTCAGCTCTTAATTCATTTAAAATGCTGGCCTATTATTGGGAAAACATACAATCACTCCCTCCATGCGACAGATGAATACTAGATATATAAGTACTAGATAAACACTAATTCCATATGAGGAATTAAGTCATAACAGATTAGTACTATATTAGATTTTTTCTCCACTAACCATTCATTTTTATAGAAAATTTCTGGAGAAATTTGAAGAATTTATATGATGAATTATATGATATTAAAATAAGTTGGTCTCCACCTTTTACACTCTTCGCACTGTATTATGCAAATAATTCTTTATTGCTTTCTTAAACTGTACAGAAAATAACTTTGCAGAGATCAATAGAACCTTGGTAGGTAAGTATAACATGTTTTAGTGGTGTTATAAATAGAGAAGTACATACCAACAATAATTTCATTACACACAAGTGATGTGAGTATTCTAGTTTAACTATACCCCAGTGGTCTATTTTGCCTGTGTTAGATCACCAGCTTCAAAGATGAGCTAGTCATGGCCAATTATTGCAAGTCAGCCCTTTCAACACTTAAGACATTTGCTTTTGCATTTAGTGTCTGTTATGAACCACACATATATTTTTGAATTGATACTGTATTCAACTTTGCATTTTAAATGTGGAAGTTAAATGTTAAATGAGAATGCCTTAGCTAGAGTTTTTGTTTGTTTGTTTTGGGTTTTTTGTTTTTTTGTTTTTTGCTTTTTAGGGCTGCACCTGTGGCTATGGAAGTTCCCAGGCTAGGGGTCAAATTGGAGCTGCAGCTGCTGCCACAGCCACAGCCATAGGGACTTGGGATCTTAGCAGTATCTGCAACCTATACCACAGATAATGGCAATGCTAGATCTTTAACCCACTGAATGAAGCCAGGGATCAAATCCCCCTCCTCATGGATATTAAGTTGCGTTCGTTGCCCCTGAGCCACAAAAGGAGCTCCTAGCTGGAGTATTTTAAAAAGATACAAATATCTCAATTCAATTAACTTATTATCCTCAGAATCATCAATAGCCACAACAACAAAAAGGCTTTTCCTTCTCTTTGGTTTTATGTTCCAAATATACACTTCTTTTTTGAAATAATTATAAAAAAGCAGAGATGAAGGAGGGCTTTGGTATGGACATTCACTCTCCTTATGCTTCAAGAAATAATGGTAGAAATATTTCTGTGTTGTATTTTGTTTCATAAAGAAAGAGAAGAAAGTGCAAATACTTTAATTAAAGCAATCTGAACAGGAAGACTTCTTACAAACGTCAGAAACATTTCACAAGTAACATAAATTCCATTTGCTTTTTTAGAAAAGATGGCATTTAGGTATTTGAAACAATTTCTATTGTTTCTGCTCTCTTTCTCATATCTATCAAAGGTAAAATGGAATCTACTAGATCATTGCTTTCAAAAGTAGTCAATATCTCATGAAACACAAGAAAGAAATGCATTAACTGCTTTAATCATTGTTTTTTAAGACACTAATCCCCTATCCCCAATAAGACATCTTCCTATATATAATCTTTATGTCATTTCTTTGAAATTGATGGTTTACATTCTGGGCATTTACAAAATCTTTCCTGTTAATGCTTATGCTTTTATTGTTGAGTAACTTTTAAATTAATGGAGCATGCACAAAAATTTCTTCTGCTATTGCAAGTGGTATCATACAATGTTGTCAACTATCTTTTTCTGAATGATGTAATACTGGAGGAAAAAGCCAAGTAAATATTTTTTCAATTTTATAAATCTGTTTTATATTGGCATGGTGTTTAACTGACATTATTATTCATCATGGTATCTAATATTAAGATTTTCACATTTAACTGTTTTATTATAGTAGATTATGTAGAGCATATTTTTCTATAGTGCATAGATTTCTCTATATTTTACATGTTATCATGAAGGGGCAGTTTAAATTTTATTTAACTCTAAGATATATTAATGGAGGCTGGAGAATAGCATAAATGTAACAAATGTTCAATTTAGTGGATTATGTGAAGGATTTAATATAACAGGATCATAAGTCTTCACTTCTCAATATTTATAATCCAATTAGGGTAAATAAATAATTGTATGCATAATTTAATAAGGTAGAATGTAATAAATGCTTAATAAAAGTATCATTTTATACAATAGGAGTTTGGAGTTCTGAAGATGCTTCTGAGTGAAGGGATCTATAAAGATTTTTCAAGGGATGAATCTCACCTAATCATGGTGTATGATCTTTTTTATGTGTTGTTAGATTCAGTTGGCTAAGATTTTGTTGAGAATTTTTGCATCTACATTTATTAAATATTTCAGCATATAATTTACTTTTTTGGTAATATCTTTGTCTGATTTTGGTATTAGGATAAAGTTGCCTTCATAGAATGTCCCTGGGATTATTCCTTTTTTCTTCAAACTTTTGGAAAAATTTAAGAAGGATGGGTAAAAATTCTTTGTATGTTTGGTAGAATTCACCTGTGAAGTCATCTGGTTCTGGGCTTTTGTTTGTAGAGAGTGTTTTTATTACATGTTCAATTTCATTTCTAGTGATCAGTCTGCTCAAATGATCCGTTTCTTTTTGATTCCGTTTTGGTGGGATGTATGTCTCTAGAAAGCTGTCCTTTTCTTCCATGTTGTCAAATTTGTTGGCATGTAATTGTTCATTGTATTCTCTTAAGATTTTTGGATTTCAACAGTGTCCATTGAGATTTATTTTTCATTTCATATTTTGTTTATTTGGGTTCTTTCTCTCTTCTTCTTAGTAAGTCTGGCGAGTGGTTTTTCAAATTTTTTATCCTTTCATAGAACCAGCTCTTGTTTATTGATTTTTTTTCCTATTGTTTTTGAGTCTCTATTTTATTGATTTCCTCTCTGATCTTTATGATTTCCTTCCTTCTGCTGACTTTAAGGTTTTTTTTCTTCTTTTTCTAATTCTTTTAGGTGGTAGGTTAAATTGTTGACTTGCAACTTTTCTTCTTTTTCAAGGAAGGTCTGTATTACTGTGAACTTGCCTGTAAGAACTGCTTTTGTGGTATCCCATAAATTTTGAATGGTTGTGTTTTCATTATCATTTGTCTTGGGGCATTTTTTAAATTTCCCTTTTGATTTCATCATTGACCCATTGTTTTTTTTAGTAGCATGTTGTTTATTCTTCATGTAGTCAGCTTTTTTTTCTCATTTGTTTTCCCATGATTGATTTCTGGTTTCATGCCATTATGAAGATGATGAGAGAAGATGCCTGAAATATTATTTATACTATTAAATTTGTTAAGGTTAGTTTTGTGGTCAATTCTTGAGAATGTTCCATGTGTACTTGAAAAGAATGTATATTCTGATTTTTTTTTGGATGTAATGTCCTAAAAAAGTCAATTAAGTCTAGCTATTCTATTGTGTCATTTAGGATCTCTTTTGCCTTATTGAACTTCTGTCTAGAGGATCTGTCCATTGATGTGAGTGTGTTCAACACATACAAATCACTGGATGTCTTACCATATTAAAAAAGAAAAGTCAAAAACTATATAATCTTCTCAATAGATCTGGAAAAAGCCTTTGACAAAGTCCAACATCTACTCATGATAAAAACTCTTACCAGGGAGTTCCCGTCGTGGCGCAGTGGTTAACGAATCCGACTAGGAACCATGAGGTTGCAGGTTCGGTCCCTGCCCTTGCTCAGTGGGTTAACGATCCGGCTTTGCCGTGAGCTGTGGTGTAGGTTGCAGACGCAGCTCGGATCCTGCGTTGCTGTGGCTCTGGCGTAGGCCGGTGGCTACAGCTCCGATTCAACCCCTAGCCTGTGAACCTCCATATGCCGCGGGAGCGGCCCAAGAAATAGCAACAACAACAACAACAACAACACCAACAACAAAAAAAAACCTCTTACCAAAGTGTATATAGAGGAAATATTCCTTAAAATAATAAAAGTCATTTATGACAAACCCATAAATTGATAAAATATAACACTCAATGGAAAAAAACTGAAAGCCTTTCCACTAAAATCTGGAACAAGATAAGGATGCCCACTCTTACCACGTCTATTCAACATAGTATTGGAAGTCCTAGCTACAGCAATCAGACAAACAAAAGAAATAGAATTATCCAAACTGGAAGAGAAGAGGTAAAATTGTCACTCTATGCAGATGACATGATATTATGTATAGAAAACCCAAAGGACTGCACACAAATCTACTTAAAATGATCAACAAACTCAGTAAAGTATCAGGATGTAAGATTAACATTCAGAAATTGGTTGCATTTCTATATACTAACAATGAAATACTACAGTAGGAATATAAAAATACCTTTTAAAATCAGAACCCCAAAAATTAAATATCTAGGAATGAACCTAACCAAGGAGGTGAAAGACTTGTATGCTGAGAACTATAAACCATTAATCAAGGAAATTACATAGGATTCAAAGAAATGGAAAGATATCCCATGCTCCTGGTTTGAAAGAATTAACATCATTAAAATAGCAATACTAACTAGAGCAATCTACAGACTTAATGAAATCCCTATCAAATTTCCCATTACAGTTTCCACAGAACCTGAACAAATAATCCAATTTTTTTTCCTTTTAGGGCCACACCCTATGGCATATAGAAATTCCCAGGCTAGGGGCCCAATCAGAGCTGCAGCTTCCAGGCTATACCACAGCCATAGCAGCACCATATTTGAGCCATGTCTGCAATCTACACCATGGCTCATGGCAGTGATGGATCCTTAACCCATTGAGCGAGGCCAGGTATTGAACCTGAATCCTCATGGATAATAGTTGGGTTCATTACTGCCAAACCACAATGGGAACTCCAAATCCAAAAATTTATGTGGAACTGCCAAAGCAATCCTGGGGAGAGCAAAAGCAGGAGGTATAACTCTCTTGGACCTCAGACAATGTTACAAAGCTAGAGTAATGAAGACAGCATGGTACTGGTACAAAAGCAGAAATATAGACCAATAGAACAGAATAGACAACCCAGAAACACACCCAGACACCTACAGTCAACTAATCTTTGACAAAGGAGACAAGAATATAAAATGGGAAAAAGACATTCTGTTCAGCAGTGGTGCTGGGAAAACTGGTCAGCTGTATGTAAATCAGTGAAACTAGAACAGACCCTCACACCATGCACAAAAATAAACTCAAAATGGCTTAAAGTCTTAAACATAAGAAAAACACCATTAAACTCCTAGAAGAGAACATAGGCAAAACCTTCTCTGACATCAACCATACAAATGTTTTCTTAGGTCAGTCTCCCAAGGCAATAGGAATAAAAACAAAAATAAACAAATATGATCTCATCAAACTGACAGGCATTTGCACAGCAAAGGAAACCATTAAAAAAAAAAGAAAGACAACCTACAGAATGGAAGAAAATAGTTTTAAATTATGCAATTGAGAGGGCTTAATCTGCAAAATATGCAAACATCTCATACAACTCAACAGCATTAAAACAAACAATCCAATTAAAAAATGGGAGAAGACCTAAACAGACATTTCTCCAAAGAAGACATATAGATGGCCAACAGGCCCATGAAACAATGCTCAACATCATTAATTATTAGGGAAATGCAAATCAAAACTACAGCGAGGCACCTTCTCACAACATTCAGAATGGTCTTCATTAATAAGTCTACATATAACAAATGCTGGAGAGGGGGTGGAGATAAGGGAACCCTCCTCCTCTGGTGGGCATGTAAATTGGTACAACCACTATGGAAAACACTGTGGGGGTACCTCAGAAAACTAAATGTAAAACTACTATATTATCCAGCAATCCCACTTTGGGGCATATATCTGGACAAAATTTTCATTCAAAAATATCCACACACCCCTATGTTTACTGCATCACTATTCACAATAGCCAAGAAATGGAAACAATCTAAATGTCCATAGACAGATGAATGGATTAAGAAGATGTGGTATATATATACCCAGTGGAATACTACTCAGCCATAAAAAAGAACAAAATAATACCATTTGTAACAACATGGATGGAACTGGACATTCTCATGCTCAGTGAACTCGGAAAGAGAAAAGCAAATACCATATGATATCACTTATATGTGGAATCTAAAATATGGCACAAATGAACCTATCTACGGAACAGAAATGAACTCATAGACATGGAAAACAGACCTGTGGTTGCCAAGGGGGAGGGGAAAGGAGTGGGATGGACTGGGAATATGGGGTTAATAGAAGCAAACTATTGCATTTGGAGTGGATAAGCAATGAAATCCTGCTGTATATCACAGGAAACTATATCCAATTTCATGTGTTGTAACATGATCGGGGATAATGTGAAAAAAAGAAAAAAAAACATGTATACACACACACACATATTATGTATATAACTGGGTCACTTTGCCGTACAGCAGAAATTGACAGAACATTGTAAATCAAGCATAATAAAAAATTAAAAAAAATACTTCTCAATGGAAATGTAACTAAATTGACTTTTTTTTGGAATTATAGATAAGGACTTTATAAGCAAATTCAGAAGTGGAATGAGATTGAAAGACCTATGGATAGAGTGAACCACCATACAATTGAAATTAATGACATTCTTTCTTTATCGAATAGAATCATTTATGTCATCATTTCCCAGCTGTGTGTTTTTGTTGCTTAACTTCTATGAGTTCCTCAAGGATTTTTTCTTCTATTAGTTTGATAGGAAAGGGTTATTTTATATAAAATAGCACAGTGGCTGGCATAGTATCAGCACTTAATAAACATTTACTTGTATTTATCATGGTTATTATTTGTAAATTCAACAATATAAAAATGTAAAAAAAAATACCAAATTAAATTCTACTAGGATTTTAATATTTCTCAGGGCAAATCTTCAACTAAACTTATATTAACAATATGTACATTATTAACATTTGTTCTTTACTCAATTAGTTGAGCAATGCCAGGTGACATATCTCCCCCATTGAAATCCTCCTTTCTCAGTATTGAATTTTCAACATTCCTACATAGTTTTAATTTTCATGCTAATTTGCTAAGATTATAAATTGACTCAGTGGGCTAGATAAGAAAATTATCAAAAGCCAAAAATATGATGGTTAAAAAATAGTCAGGGCATAGAACAAGTTTTAAAACAAACAAAAAAACTTTTTTTTGGACCATGCCTGTGGCATGTGGAGGTTTCTGGGCTAAGGATCAAACCTACATCATGTCAGCCACCCGAGTTGCTGCAGTGACAATGCAGGATCCTTATCCCACTGTGCCATAAGAGAATCAAAAAAAAAAATTCTTAACTGGGAATTTTGTATTATAACATGTTCATTTCATATTGGGGGAACTTCATTATCTGAAAATGAACCAGGGGCTAAAAATGCCTAAGAATATTTTATGAGATAATTGAAATTGTCTAGATTATATTGGTTATTTCCACACTAGCAAAGTGAGGTACAGACCTCAAATCCTCATGTTCACATCAGTGATTTTTGACTGAAAAGAAAATTATAAATTACCTATGTGTTTGTTGAAACAACCACTAAGTCATTTCTACTAGAGTCTCTTAGACAATTAGGGAAAGAGACAGTATTTATTAAACCACTATCTACTACTTTAGTCAAGTGGGATTTTTTATAATAATTCAGCCTGCTTGTTCATAAATTATCTCCTGATCTCCTGTTATCTTTGTCCTCTATCTCTGCAAATGAAAACTCTTTTTACATTGAAATCTCTGGAAACTGACATTAAATGAAAACTAACCAAATCAATCTAACTCTTAGAAATTTATTTACCCATTATCTGAAGCTGAAACATTTATGATTTACCATATATTTGTCAATGAAGGCAGTATAGAATTTTTGTGTTTTTGTTCCATATAGTTAATTAGCATTTCCTGTATAGAAACTCTTTTTTTCCCTCAATCTCAAATTTATACACTAAACAAAAAAAGCAAGAACAACATCAACAGTAACAACACCATAGGAGGACAAAGGCTATCCATTATTCTTCCAATCTCCCCAGAGCCTGTAATGTTTCCTTTGTGCCTTCATATACAGGTGTTGATTAAATGAAATGAGAGCTATTAATAGTTAATGTTTATAAAATCTTAGATTCCCCCCTTACTTTCATTCCTTTCTATTCCAAAATAGCTTGAAACAATTTCAGATGTGATTTGATGTCTTTGACAGTCCTATAACACTTATTTGATAACCATCACAAGTATGCACTCTACTTTTATTCCTAAATAGACGTTGTATTTAGGGATATTATAGAGAACCTCACAAGAACATCTAAATTGATTTCCTTAAGCTCCTCAAAAGCTCAAGATTGGGTTCCTTGCATGTAGCTGCCATACTCTCTAATAAGAGTGTTTTAAGCTGTTGATTCTTTCTTCTTTAGTACATGGATAATTGATATAATAAACTGTAATAGCTCCAATTATATAAATACATGTTTAGGGACTTTTGGGAATGCACACTTTTGACATAATCCACTCTAAAAGCTCATTCAAGCTGTTAAAATCTATTGTTTCACAGTCTATTTGAGGGTACTTCCTAACACAAATTTTCAATCTTTAACATTCATCTCAGTGACAAAAATGTAACGTAAAACTTTTGTTGTTGCAGTCATAGCTTACAATGAAAATAATTTATGTCCTACTGGCATATCACTAATTTGTGTTTACTCTCTTATAGTCCTTACATGTGTGTATAGGTACACAGAGATTGAAATGCCAGTAAACAAAACTAGGTGCCTATTCATAACTCTTAAGTAAATATCAAGCACATTTTTATACAGTACAATCATTTAGCAATCTAGATAAGTGTGGTTTAATCAAAGGCACATGGCTTTTAATTCAAACTAAAGTACAATTATTTTAAAATATTTGTAGAGTTATATGGCAGTGATGTTGTTAAAGATGACATAATTTACATTATGTAAAATCATGAGATAAAAAGCCACACATGAGGGACCTGTCATTGTACAGTGGTTAATGAATCTGACTAGGAACCATGGGGTTACGGGTTTGATCCCTGCCTTTCTCAGTGGGTTAAGGATCCAGTGTTGCCATGAGCTGTGGTGTAGGTTGCAGATGTGGCTCGGATCCCACATTGTTGTGGCTCTGGCGTAGGATGGTGGCTACAGCTCCGATTAGACCCCTAGCCTGGGAACCTCCATATACCATGGGTGCAGCCCTAGAAAAGACAAAAAGATAATAAAAAAGAAGCCACACATGAAATAAAAGTTGTGTGGAGTGCCCGTCATAGCACAGTGGAAACGAATGTGACTGGGAACCATGAGGTTGTGGGTTTGATCCCTGGCCTTGCTCAGTAGGTTAAGGATCCGGCATTGCCATGAGGTGTGGTATAGGTTGTAGACATGGCTCAGATCTGGCAATGCTGTGGCTGTGGTGTAGGCCAGCAGCTGTAGCTCCAATTTGACCCCTAGCCTGGAACCTCCATATGCTTCAGGTGTGGCCCTAAAAGGCAAAATAAATAAATAAATAAATAAATAAATAAATAATAATAAAAAAACTTGTGTTTAATGGTGTAAATGTACCTACATAACAATCAAATTCCAGATCAGCCTAAAAATAGGAACAAACTTACATATTTCAGAACCAATCTTATGGTTACCATATGTAAACCACTGGAGGGAGGGAAGAATTGTGAGGGTGGGAATAACATTTACACACTACTATGTAAAATAGATGTTTAATAAGAATGAACTGTATAGCACAAGAAAATATACTCAATAGTTTGTAATAACCTATATGGGAAAAAAAGTGGATATATGTATATGTATGACTGATTCTCTTTGCTCTACACCTGAAACTAATGCCGTGTTGTAAGTCAACTCTACTCCAATAAAATTAAATTGAAAAAAAGAAATTAAAATTTAAAAAAGTTGTCATTGGAGTGTTTCATCAAGTGATTAGTTTTGTCACTTTAGTTCAACCCAACAGAGGTCTGATAATGTGATTCTGTATTACATATGTATCTTAAACATACTCATTTAATTTTAAGAGATTCAATTGTCTAAGAATAGACTGTCCACCAATTTTCTTGACCTTGTATGTATTATCATGCCAGCGTGATGCTCTCCTTCCTGGCACAGGGTTTGCGATTACATCCAAAAGGTGTTTACATTGTTTTCTCCATTTATCAATTATACTCCCTGCCCTCACTTTCTACTACCCCCTACCACATCTCACCACCTAAAACCCAAAGTATATCTATTAATAATATATGTATGGAGTTTCCTTGTGGCTCAGTGCGTTAAGGATCTCACATTGTCATTGTTGCAGCTTGGGTCGCTGCTGTGGCACAGGTTTGACCCCTTGGCCCAGGAACTTCTGTGTGCCTTGGGCATGGCCAAAAAGAAAATCAAAACAAAAAACAAACAAAAAAATAGTGTATGTGTTCTTTAGCACATGCAGTTGATTTAATAGTTCTGTTTGATCTAAGTCAAAATTGGTCTCAATGATATTTGAAGAGAGATTTTTATTTATTTACCTACAAACTTGAGGGTTTACCATGACTATCATTTCAAAGAAGGGTTTTGTAAATTGACATACTTGGATTTTAATCCCAGTTCTGCCACAGAGATGTTACATCTCCTACACATAGTAATCCTTAATCTTACTCTTTGTAAAATGGAGATAATAATACCTGTTGAATCAAGATGTTGGAGAATTTACTTAAACATCTTTACCTACCTTTATATTTAACTTAAATTTTGATATTTATATATACTATTTCAAGTCTGCTACTAAATTTCTCTATGTGACTTTTGTGTTAGTGAGTTTGTTTGCTTGCTCAAGTAAAGCACATTTCTTACATGACCCCTTTCCACGACAGGACATGCTTTATTGCAGCAGAAGTCTTTTCTATTCCTCCCCAGAGAAGCTCAGACATTTTTCTTTTCACTGAACAACAAACAGATGATAATTAGATTTTCATCTCAAGATAAGTCCTCCTTGTTAAAAGGCTCTCATTTAGAGGCTAATTTGTATTATATGGTATTTTGGCTCAATTGTCTCAGAAATCACAAGACATTATTCTGTCATCCTACAACTATTCTTTTGTTTCATGACTTGAACAGCACAAGGCACTATATCCAGGCTCTCTGGATAGACCATGATAGAGGAAATAGAAGAAAAAGAGTATATATATATATATATATATATAACTGGTCCACTGTGCTGTACAGAAGAAATTGGCACAACACTGTAAATCAACTATATTTTAATTAAAAGTTTTTAAATTTTAAAAAGCATGAAATAAAATAGAAATCAGACTAGGAAGTGCTCTTACATACACAGCCCAGGACCCATATTTTGTAGGTGAGAAAAATTTCTAAATGGAGGGACATAACCTAAATCATGTAGGAAGTGGTATAAACACATTTGTACTAGAAGATGTGTTATTTTTTGCCTTTATCTACCATGCAATTTGGTTTTATTGAAGCCAAATTCATTTATTATAAATAGATAACCCCATCTCAAGCACATACATGCATTACACCTGTCCCTCTGCTAAGAAAGGAGCTTCTGAGACTTCATGATCAAATGAAGTATAAAAAGACAAAATAGTGAAACAAAAATTGGAAGATACTGCCATGCTTTTTTACTGCAGACTTTGTTGGCATTCCTTTGGATAAGAGCTAGCCCAAAGCAAAAGCCACTATAGAGCCTTACTGGTGTCTTATGGGTGAGGTTTTTAAATGTCAACATTGCTACACTATCACCATTGTCCACTCTCATAATCAAAGAATATGGACTTCATTATGCTTTCACATTGAAAGCTTGGAATCTTTCTCTTAATTGGAAACTTGTAAAGGTATTTATTTTCTTTGTGTTTCTGTAGAAAACACTACCACTTGGACTGTTATAGTGACTTATAATAAGCTCTTTTTCTTCTGAACATATGGCTTCATTTCTGTTTAAAGAATATTTACATGAATTAAAGACAGTGAAAAATAAAAAAATAAAGGCTCTGAATCCCCCCAAAATCATTAGGTTAGTGGGAAAACTAAAAGTCCAACATGGGTCTTATAACTATCAGAACTGTACTCTTTCTACGTATCATTTTACTTACTTTAATTTTCTAATTAACTACACTAATTGTACCCATGTATATATTTTTAGCCATGCTTACAGCATGCATAAGTTCCTGAGCCAGGGATCAAACCCATGCCAAAGCAGCCACCCAAGCCACAGCACTCACAATGACAGATCCTTAACCCACTGAGCCACCAGGGAGCTCCCCAAGTCTTTTTTTATGCTTACTTCAAATGGTGATACTGGATGGTAGTGACAGCAGAACTGAATAATATTCTCCAACCACTTAATTTTTATTTATGGCTTAGATAAGAGTTCATGGACTTTTTGGTGAAAGGCCAGATAATACATATTTTAGAGTTATGGACTGTATGGTCTTTGTCACAACTACTCAACTCAGCTGTTTTACCACATACAAAAAAAGTAATAGATAATGCCTAATGAATGGCCATTGTTGTGTTCCAATGTCTTCATACATGGGCACTGAAATTCAAATGTCATAATTTTCACATTATCATGAAATATTATTTTTTGTAATTTTTTTCTCATTTAGAAATATAAAAGTGATTCTTAGCTCAAGAATGTACAAAAAAAGGTGATAAACCACATATGACTTATAGGCGACAGTCCATTCCTACCTTAGACTTACTTAAGGATCATTTATTTGGCTAAGGGAGTATTTCTCAAAAGATATGTAGCTGTGAATATTTTCCCCAAAGTGTCCTATCAGCTCTTATGTTGCTCAAAAGAGATTTTGTCTGGTTAAATTATTTGAAAAATTTGCCAACAATTTTGTCCTTTAATAAAGGTCTAGCATACTAGGTACTCCAAAATATATTCCAGGAAAATAATATTTTCTAAATGTCTTAAAACATAAATCATCCCTCAACATTTATTTATTCCATGTTTGTTCAGGACTCAATAAGTGCCAAATTAATTGTATGATAAGCAAGTAGCAAGAGAGAAATTATAACTGCTCTTATGAGTATTAAAGCCTACTGTTGGATATAGGCCTTAAATAAATACTAACTGGTTGTAGTTTTAATAAGAATCATAGGGAGTTCCCAATGTGGTTAATGATCTAGCTTGTCTTTGTAGCATTGCCAATTCTATCCCCAGCCTGGTATGGTGGGTTAAGGATCCTGTGTTACTGGTTGCTGCATCTATGGCTTAGGTTGCAGAAACAGCTTGGATTTGGTTCCTGGCCCTGTAACTTCCATATGCTGAGAGTGCAGACGAAAAAAAAAAGAAAAAAGAATGGTAAAGTAAAAATAAGAGAGCCTATGAATATATATTAAATGGTGGTCTAGGATAGTCTGGAGGATCAGGAAAGCCTCTTGATATTGAAAGTTGCGATCTTTAAGCTAAGAGTTGAGGAAGGGTGAATATTTTACCAGGCTCAGAGGAGACAGAAGAGTGCACAAGTGGTACAGCTCATCAAGTGGAAGAATCTTAATCATAAAGGAATTCAGGGTATTTGAAAACTAATCAAGCAGTATTCCTGGAGGACAAGGGGAAGTTTGGCTATAATGTATTAAATGATTACAGTGAATGGATAAGGAAAAAGAATGGCAGCAATATCACAAGATAAGGGGGAGAAATTGGGAATCTCTTGTTACAAGCTACCTTCACTATACATGAAGAATAACAGTATTTTTGGAAGACTGAATTAGATTATTTTAAAATACTAAAAATAAAAATAGTAAACATGGATTTACATTGTGGCTCAGAGTGTTAAGAACCCAACATGTTGTCCTTGAGGATACAGATTCGATTCCTGGCCTTGCTCAGTGGGTTAAGGATCTGGGGTTGCCCCAAGATGTAGCATAGGTTGCAGATGTTGCTCTGATTCAACACTAGCTGGGTGAACTTCCATATATTGCAGATGAGGCCCAAAATAGAAAAAAAAAAGTTTTGTTTTTTTTCTTTAATTTAAAAAAAGTAAAAATAGTAAACTCTAGGGCAACCACTATTTTTTAAAGGATAAAGTGGAATCATATAAAATACTCTGTTAAACCAGAGAAAGCAGAAAAAGAAGGCTCGGGCAACACTATAAAACAATTAGAGATATGGTTGATATTAATTCGAACATAGTAATGTATTTAAATGTGAATGACCTATATACCTCAATTAAAAGACAAACTTTGTAAGAATAAGTTTAAAAAAGTCCCCAGTATATGTTGTCTATATGAAACCTAATTTAAAGTTTCTAATACATAAAAATAGAGGGATTGAAAAATATTTATGCTAACTCTAATCAAAAGCTAATGAAGTAGATATGATAATATCAGACAAAGCATAATTCAGAATAAGTATAATTATAAAGAATAAAGAGGGATGCCACTTAAAGGATTCAATTCTCAAAGAGACATAAAAATTCATAACAAATGTGCACCTAATGAGAGTGTTAAAATGCATAAAGCAAAATATTATAGATTGCTGAGGAAAATCAGGCAAATCTGCTATTATTAATTGATAGATCAAGCAGGCAAAAATTCAATAAGCTTAAACATGACCTGACCAGCAATAACAAATTAATGTAATTGTCATTTATTGGATATTCCATCCAATTAAAGCAAGTTATACATTATTTGTAGCTTGTATGAAATATTCACAAAGACAGAACATATTCTGTGCCATAAAACACATATTTCCATATTTAAAAGTACATAAATCATACAAAGTATGGTCTCATAGTGCAGTTGAATTAAACTAAAGATCAGTAACAGAAATAGGTCTGGGAGACCCCCAAATATTTGGAAAATAAATAACACTCATCTAACCTAGAACTGTGAATAAAAGATGTATCAAGAGAGATTTTTAAAAATACTTTGAACTAAGAAAAATTGAAGTATGATCCCTCAGAATTTGCAAGATGGAATAAAAGGAATGTTTAAAAATAAATTTATACATTTAAGTACACATATCAGAATGAAATAAAAATAAATTACCAAAGTTTCTATATTAGAAAACTAGAGGAAAAAAGAGCAAGCTAATTAAGGAGAAAAATACATTCAATCAGAAATTATCGAAATTGAAAAAAAAGGTAAATAACAAAATTTTGTGACACCAAAATTCAGTTATTTAAAAAAATCAATAAAATTAATGAACTTTTAGCCAGACAAAAAAAAAAATAAAACAGGGAATAAAGAAAAATTACTCATTAGAATAGATAAACCATATGGTCCAACTGTTTAGCACAGAGGACTATATCCAGTCTCTTGGGGTACACCATGATGGAAAATAATATAAGAAAGGTGATGTATATCTACATACATAGGATGGGGACATGATTGTTTTATATACACACACACACATATATGTGTGTGTATATATATGTGTGTGTGACTGGGTTACTTTGCTGTACAGCAGAAATTTGTGCAGCATTGTAAATCAACTATAATATTAAAAAAAAGTTTTAAAAAGGGGGGGCAGACCTTAAAATGGAGGTCATAAAGAAACACAAAGAAGGACATTATTTAATGGTTAAAAGATCCATTCAAGAAGAGTATATTACAACCGTCAATATATAATGCCCCTAATATAGGAGCACCCAGATACCCCCAACAAATACTAATAGACATAAAAGGAGAAACTGATGGGAATACAATCATAGAAGAAGACTTTAACACCCCCACTCACATCAATGGACAGATCTTCTAGACAGAAAATCAATAAGGCAACAGAGATCCTAAATGGCACAATAAAAAAGTTAGACTTAAGCAAAATTTTTCAGGATGTTACACCCCCAAAAATCAGAATATACATTCTTCTCAAGGGCACATGGAACATTATCAAGAATTGGTCACATCCTGTGGCACAAAGCTAAGCTCAATAAATTTGAGTGTAGAAATGATTTCAAGTATCTTCTCTGACCACAACAGCATGAAACTAGAAATCAACCACAGGAAAAGAAATGATAAAAAATTGACTACATGGAGACTAAACAACTTGCCAATAAAAAACCAATGGGTCAATGAGGAAATGGAGAAAAAATTTAAAAATACCTTGAGACAAATGATAATGAAGGCACAACCACTCAGAATCTATGGGATGCTGCAAAAGCAGTGCTCAGAGGGAAGTTCATGGCAATACAGGCATTCCTCAAAAAAGAAGAAAAATCTCAAATCAACAACTTAACCCAACATTTAAATAAACTGGAAAAAGAAGAACAAATGAAACTGAAATTCAGCAGAAGGAAGGAAATCATAAAGATGAAAGAGGAAATCAATGAAATATAGATAAAAAAATAGAAAAAAAATCCATCAAACTGGTTCTTTAAAAAGGTAAAGAAAATTGACAAACCTCTGGCTAGACTCACAAAGAGGAGAGAAAAAACCCAAATAAACAAAATAAGAAATGAAAAGGGAGAAGTCACAATGGATACTACAGAAATACAAGAAAAATAGGAGAATACTATGAATAATTGTATGCTAGCAATATTTGACAACCTAGAAGAAATGAACAACTTTCTAGAGACTTACAGCCTGCCAAAACTGGATCAAGAAGAAATAGATCAACTGAACAGACCAATCACTAGAAATGAATGAATATGTCATAAAAACACTCCCTACAAATAAAAGTCCAGGACCAGATGGTGTCACAGGTAAATTCTAGCAAACATACATGACAAACTTATACCCATCCTCCTTAAACTCTTTCAAAAGGTTGAAGAAGAAGGAACACCCCCAAAGACATTCTATGATGCCACCATCACCCTAATTCCAAAACCAAAGATACTGCCAAAAAAGAAAACAATCGGCCAATATCTTTGATGAATATAGATGCAAAAATTCTCAACAAAATTTTAGCCAACCGAATCCAACAACATCTTAAAAAGATTGTACAACACAACCATGTGGGATTCATCCTAGGTGCACAAGGATGGTTCAACATACACAAATCAATCAATGTCATACACCACATTAACAAAAGAAAAGTCAAAAAAAAAAAAACACATGATCATCTCAATAGATGCAAAAAAAAACATTTGACAAAGTCCAACATCCATTCATGAAAAATATTCTTACCAAAGTGCATACAGAGGGAACATACCTTAACGTAATAAAAGCCATGTATGACAAACCCACAGCCAATATAACACTCGATGGAGAAAAGCTGAAAGCCTTCCCACTAAAATCTGAAACAAGACAAGGATGCACACTCTCACCACTGTTATTCAACATAGTACTGGAAGTCCTAGCCACAGCATTCAGACAAACAAAAAAAATAAAAGGCATCCAAGGAGGAAGAGAAGAGGTAAAACTGTCACTGGATTCAGATGACACGACACTATATATACAAAACCCTAAGGACTCAACCCAAAAACTACTTGAACTGATGAATAAATTCAGCAAAGTAGCAGGATATAAGATTAACATTCACAAATCAGTCACATTTCAGTGTACTATCAATGAAATATTAGAAAAGGAATACAAAAATACACTACCATTTACAATTGCACCCCCAAAATCAGATACCTGGGAATACACCTGACCAAGGAGGTAAAAGATTTATATGCTGAGAACTATAAAACGCTAATCAAGAAAATTAAAGAAGATGTAAAGAAATGGAAAGATATTCCATGCTCCTGGATTGGAAAAATCAATATTGTAAAAATGGCCATACTACCCAAAGCAATCTACAGTTTCAGTGCAATCCCTATCCAATTACCCATGACATTTTTCACAGAACTAGAACAAACAATCCAAAAATTTATATGGAACCAGAAAAGGCCCAGAATTGCCAAAGCAATCCTGAGGAACAAAAACCAAGCAGGAGGCATAACTGTCCCAGACCTCAGGCAATATTACAAAGCCACAGTCATCAAGACAGTGTGATGCTGGTACCAAAACAGACAGACAGACAAATGGAACAGCGTAGAGAACCCAGAAATAAACCCAGACACCTATGGTCAATTGCTCTTTGACAAAGGAGGCAAGAACATAAAATGGGAAAAAGAAAGTCTTTTCTGCAAGAATTGCTGGGAAACCTGGACAGCTGCATGCAAAGCAATGAAACTAGAACACACCCTCACACCATGCACAAAAATAAACTCAAAATGGATTAAAGACTTAAATATAAGACAAGACACCAACAAACACCTGGAAGAGAAGTAGGCAAAACATTCTCTGACATCAACCTTACAAATGTTTTCTCAGGTCAGTCTCCCAAAGCAATAGAAATAAAAGCAAATATAAACCAATGAGACCTAATCAAACTGACAAGCTTTTGCACAGCAACGGAAACCAAAAACCCAATGTACAAACTGGGAGAAAATTTTTTCAAATGATGCAAATCACAAGGGCTTAATCTCTAGAATATACAAGCAACATATATAACTCAACAGCAAAAACGCCAACAACCCAATGGAAAAATGGACAAAAAACCTGAATAGACATTTCTCCAAGGAAGATATACTGATGGCCAACAAGTACATGAAAAAATGCTCAACATCCCTGATTATTACAGAAATGCAAATCAAAACTATCATGAGATACCACCTCACACCAGTCAGAATGGCCATGATTAATAAATCCAGAAATAACAAATGCTGGGGGGGGGTGGAGAAAAGGGAACTCTCCTTCACTATTGGTGGGAATGTAACCTGGTACCACCAATATGGAGAAGAGTATGGAGGTACCTTAGAAAGCTATGCACAGAACTACCATATGACCCTGCAGTTCCAGTCCTGGGCATATATCTGGACAAAACATTCCTTAAAAAAGACATATGCACCCACATGTTCATTGCAGCACTATTCACAATAGCCAAGACATGGAAACAACCCAAATGTTCATCAAAAGATGAGTGGATTAAGAAGTGGTGTGTGTGTGTGTGTGTGTGTGTGTGTGTGTGTGTGTGTGTGTGTGTATATGTGTGTGTGTGTGTGTGTGTGTGTATATATATATATATATCATGGAATACTACTTGGCCATAAAAAAGAACAAAATAATGCCATTTGCAGCAACATGGATGGAATTGGAGACTGTCATCCTGAGTGAAGTAAGTCAGAAAAAGACAAATACCATATGATATCACTTATATCTGGAATCTAATATATAGCACAAATGAACCTTTCCACAGAAAAGAAAATCATGGACTTGGAGAAGAGACTTATGGTTGCCAAGGTGGAGGGGGAGGGAGTGGGATGGATTAGGAGCTTGGGGTTAATAGATGCAAACTATTGCTTTTGGAATGGATCCTGCTGTGCAGCACTGGGAACTATGTCTAGTCATTTATGATGGAGCATGATAATATGAGAAAAAAGAATGTATACATGTATGTGTAACTGGGTCACCATGCTGTACAGTACAAAAAAAGTATTGGAGAAATAATAATAAAAAATTAAAAATATAAATAAAAAGTAGGGACAAGAACATAAAAAATGAAAAATAACTCATATCATATTTTTTTTTGTATTTTCTGCCATTTCTTGAGCCACTCCCACAGCACATGGAGGTTCACAGGCTAGGAGTCCAATCGGAGCTGTAGCCGCGGGCCTACACCAGAGCCACAGCAACGCTGGACCCAAGCCGCTTCTGCAACCTACACCACAGCTCACGGCAATGCTGGATCCTTAACCCACTTAGCAAGGCCAGGGATTGAGCCTGCAATCTCATGGTTCCTAATTGGATTAGTTAACCACTGAGCCACGATGGGAACTCCACTCATATCATAAATTAAAGAGAGGCTTTTTAATGTCCTATTCCAGTGGACATTAAAATGATAATGAGGATCATTATGAATAATATAAGGCCCACAAATTGATAATATATATAAAATACAATAATTTATTTAAAGACCAAATTAAATACTTCATAATTTATAACCTGCATGTACGAAATCATCAGATCCATATAATTTCCATTAGTGGTGAATTCTATCAAATAATAAAGGAAGACATGATACCAATTCTCTATTTTTTCCCCAAAAAGTGGAAGCAGAATATTTCCTAATTCATTCTATGAGCCAGCATTATCCTACACTAAAACCAGATAAAAATATTCTAAGAAAGGAAAAATAAAAACCATAATACCGGACTTCCCATCATGTCTCAGTGATTAACAAACCTGACTAGGAACCATGAGGTGGCAAGTTCGATTCCTGGCCTTGCTCTGTGGGTTAAGGATCCGGTGTTGCTGTGGCTCTGGTGAAGGCCAACGGCTACAACTCCCATTTGACCGCTAGCCTGGGAACCACCATTTTCCACCGGAGCAGCCATAGAGAAGGCAAAAAGACAAACAAACAAACAAACAAAAAAACCACACCATAATACTTATCTATAAATATTTATGGCAGTTTTATTCGTAATCTCTGAAAACTGGGGGCAACTAATATATCCTTCAGTAGTTGAATAGATGAATCAATGAAAGCACATCCATGCAATGAAATTGTATTCAGTAATAAAAAGAAATGATGCGTCAAGCCACAAGAAGGCATGGAAGAATCTTGGTAAATATTCTTACGTAAAAGAAGATGGTGTAGAAGGTCTACATATTGTACTATTCCATTGTAGAATAAGGACAAGAAACAGGGATTATATGTGAAGGGAGGATTAAGTTGGTGACACAATGGATTATCTAATGAGAACCACATGCACAAGAATGAAATTTGATCCTCATCTTATACCATACACAAAAGTTACTCAAAAAATATTAAGGTTTGAACCTAAGACCTAAAATTTTGAAAATCCTAGAAGAAAACATAGGCAGTAAACTTTACATCAGTCTTGGTAAAGATTTTTGGATTTGACACCAAAAGTAAAGGCAACAAAACCAAAAAACAAACAAGTGGGACTTTATGAAACTAAGAAGCTTCTACACAACAAAAGGAAACCATCAACAAAATGAAAAAGCAGCTTATGGAATGGAGTAAATATTTGCAAATCTATCTGATAAGAGATTAATATCCAAAATGCATATTTTTAAAAACTCATACAACTTCATAGCAAAAAAAAAAAAGCTATTTAATTTTAAAATGGGTTAAAGAACCAGTAGACTTTTTCCAAATAAGATACCCAAATAGTCAATGCATGCATGAAAGGGTGCTTGACATTACTATCATCCAGGAGATGCAAATCAAAACCACAATGAAATATCACTTCTCACCTGTTAGAATAGCTATCATCAGAAACATGACATAACAATGTGCACAGTTAGTGGAATATACATTGGTGCATCCACTATGGAAAACAATGTGGATGTTTCTCAAAAAATTAAAAATAGAACTACCATAGGATTCAGTGGTCCCACCTCTGGTTATGCACATAAAGGAAATGAAAACAGTATTTTGAAGAGACATCTGCATTCATATTCATTGCAGCATTTTTCAAAATAGCCAGGATATGGAAACAACCTAAATGTCTGATGATAAATTAATAGATCCCTCTATCTACCTATCTACCTATCTATCCATCATCATCTAATATAGATAGAAATATATATCTCACATATATTTAAATATTACAAATACTATTTAGTTATGAAGAACAAGGAAATCCTGTTATCTGAAATGACATGGGTGAAACTTAAGGGCAGCATGCTAAGTGAAATAAGACAGGCAGAGAAATTTTGCATGGTATCACTTATATGTGGAACCTAATAAAGCTGAATTCATAGAGACTAGAATGTTGGTTATGGGGCTGAGGGTGAGGAAAATCAAAAGATAGGGGTCTAAGAGTACAAACTTCCAGAATTAAATAAATTCTGGGGATCTAATGTACAACATGGTGATTACAGTTTGTAATTCCGTATTATATAATTGAAGACTGCTCAGAAGAGTAAATCTTCAATGTTCTCACTACAAAAAATAAATGGTAATTTTATGACATGATGGAGATGTTAGCTGAAGCTAGCTTGGTGGTAAACATTTTTTGATAAGTGTATCAAATCAACACAGTCTACATCTTGTTGTTTGTAACATGTTGCACCATATTACAAGTCAGTTATATCTCGTTAAAGTTAGAAAAGAAAGACCTTGAATTTTCAGGACTTAACAATTATGTGGGAGATAAGAGAGAAAGACATGTCAAGAAATGGCATTCCACTGCCTACCCTCTTGAAGAACAAATATTTTTTCCAAGGAACACAATTTAAGAGTACTGGAGCTGAGATGACTCATGTCTTTTTATACCCAGTTAAAGTTATGCAAAAAGTTATGCACATAATATTTTGTTACTAACCATATGGATATTGATAAAAACCATTATACACTAAGCCCTTGAATTTGATATGAATATCTTTCAAGAATTCTCAAATTATCCCATTAAGTGCAATAAGAAAAAGTTAAATGGGAGTTCCCATCGTGGCTCAGTGGTTAACGAATCTGACTCAGAACTATAAGGTTGTGGGTTCGATCCCTGGCCTTGCTCAGTAGGTTAAGGATCCCGCATTGCTGTGAGCTGTGGTGTAGGTTGCAGACATGGCTCGGATCCCGTGTTGCTGTGGCTCTGGCATAGGCCGGTGGCTACAGCTCCGATTTGACCCCTGGCCTGGGAAACTCCATATGCTGCGGGAGCAGCCCAAGAGATGGCAAAAAGACAAAAAATAAAATAAAATAAAATAAAATAAAATAAAATAAAATGTTAAGTATAAATGGAAAATTTGAGGTACTTCTTCAGTTATTGATGAACAATAATGAAAAATATAAAACCATGCCAATACAGAGATGCTAGACAGTGACTGAACTCTGTCTTCTCTGTACACATAATTCACACCTGCAGTCTAAATAAAAGGACATGTTACTTTAGGTTATATATTTTCACATTATCATGAGACTAGTCAGAAATAAAGATATTAAATTATCCAATACAAATAGCCTTTTTAGCAGTTAACATTTTGGAAAGGTAAACACTTCAATTAAATTAGGTTGGGACTGATTATGACCCAAACTCTCAGTTTTTTCAGAGATTGTGAGGAAATTTTAAACTCTCAAATTATGTAAATTCTTTTTTTTTGTCTTTTGTCTTTTTGTTGTTGTTGTTGTTGTTGCTATTTCTTGGGCCACTCCCGCAGCATATGGAGGTTCACAGGCTAGGGGTCTAATCGGAGCTGTAGCCGCCGACCTACTTCAGAGCCACAGCAACGCGGGATCCGAGCCGCGTCTGCAACCTACACCACAGCTCAGGGCAACGCCAGATCTTTAACCCACTGAGCAAGGCCAGGGACCCAACCCGCAACCTCATGGTTCCTAGTCGGATTCGTTAACCACTGCGCCACGACGGGAACTCCAAATTATGTAAATTCTTATGGCTCACTCTAAAGTTTGAGGGATTGACTGACACTCCAGCTTAAGTGCTGACTTAGCTTCCTTCAGTAAAGAGTAAAATGGAATCTTAAAACTTATTAACCAACTTTTTAGTCTCAAAGGATAATCAATTTCATTTATGACATGGATTCTTTTCTCAATAACTAAAGATATCACTTCAGTGCAATAATTCTTATCGGCTGAGAAGTTAACATCAATATTAATATTTATCTCTACATTAAAATATGTATTATTAATTATTAACAGCCTAGAATGGGCAAAAACATGATATTGGATCTTGGCAAGGAATTTCTTGGAGTTCCCCTCATGGCTCAGCAGAAACAAATCTGACTAGTATCCGTGAGGATGTAGGTTTGATCCCTGGCCTTGCTCAGTGGGTTAAGGATCCAGCATTGCCCATGAGCTGTGGTGCAGGCCACAGATGTGGCTTGAATATGGCATTGCTGTGGCTGGGGAGTAGGCCAGCGGCTACAACTCCTAGCCTGGGAACCTCCGTATGTCATAGGTGTAACTCTAAAAAGAAAAAAAAAAAGAGAGATATTTCTAATTCCACTGTGTACTTTCTTTGTAAGAAATGTCTTGAGAAATTCATGCCACTTGCCTGGAGGCAGAAATATCTCAGACCTTGTGGTTAAAGCTCAAACGAATTAGCCCAATTTCATTATGTTAAGCCTGAAAAATGTTGCCTTTAACCATTGAAAGGTTTATAATTTATTAAAGCCTCATGGTCATACAATTCAACCTTTTGAAATGGGAGCTCAGCTTGATGAATTAAATAGGGAAAATATGCCTTTCTTGCAGTTAAGCAGAGAAAACACATTGTTTAGAATGCCTAAATTGCTGATATATGTGTTTGTGAACAGAAAGCATAAAATATGGAATATTCCAGGGAAGAAGGTTCAAGCACTTTCTGAAGAATTTTTTTATGTGGTCAACTGCACGTGGAAAAGATATTATTTGTGAAAATATGTGAAAATATAATATGCATATGTGCAAAGGAATGAGACTTTGAGAGGTACTGTAACCATAAAATTACAGTCCCTGTGAATCATTCACTGGATTCCCTGATGAATGTTATTCTCTTCATGGCTCAAATACTTCTGGTTTTATATTAGTCCAACTCTCTGTATCTAAGCAGGAGAAGGTAGAAGCCAAAGGAATATGAATGCTGAGAAAAGGAGGGAATCTTAGCAAGAGGGTATGGGTGCTCTTACCCTTATTTCCTCATTAAGTAGAATTTTACTAAGATCGGGATTGTCTCTTAGTTCCAGAATCACTGCCTTTGGACAAAGTTTCAAACCTCCAAAGCTTTAGGAAATTAAATATTTAGTCACAGTTAACACATTTCTCTTGAAGTGCGCAGAATCTTAAAAAAATGGCCTGTGAAAGTAGCTGTATGTCCAAGGTAATTAAGCTCAGACAAAATCCAAAAGTCTGGAAATGTTTCTGAGGGCCTTTACTCTCTTACCTTCACTGTGGAATTTTTTCTAGGTAATGCTTCCAGTGTTGTGATTAGGAACCAGTGTTTTATGTTGCTGAGAAGGGATAGAGGAAAACAAGAAGCAAGTTAACACTGATCTTCTTTTAAAAAGTCAGACTCTGAGCATATGGTTTAGTCCCCTGTTTTATTATATTCAACACCTAATAATCACTTCTTCCGCACAACCCCACACATAAAACACACAAGGGCAGAAATCTACAAGGGTGCGGTCTCTGTTGTGACTCTGTGGGCTGAACAAGACCCTTTTAGAAATAAACATTCAGCAGAGAAGTAGTCATAAAATAATAAAAAAAGGCAATATAGAATGACATTAACTCCTATCATGTATTCCTTAGGACCTTAAGCAAGCTACTTAATTTCTGAGTCTTTTTTTTTTCTTCATAACTCCTTGGCATATGAAGTTCCTGGGCCAGGAATCATATCTGAGGCACAGTTGGGACCTATGGTGCGGCTGTGGCAACTGTGGATCCTTTAACCAACTGTGCCAAGCAGTAGATGGAACCTGTGTCCTGGCACTGCAGAGACACCACCATTCCTCTTGTGTCACAGCAGGAACTCCTTTTTTCTTCCTTGAAATAGATATAAACTATAAATGTATAGAGATATGATTCAGATATACCTTGAGATTCTCCACACCTTTTTCTTATAATGTATTTTTTTTTCTGAAGATGACTGATTTGCACCATTGCAAAAGAAACTAGTCATGATTTTTTTAAAACTCTAGTCATTGAATTTGAGTTTGCATTTTACCTCAGCATGAAAATATATTCATCTCACTTTTCTCATTTTGCAACAAGATCAAATATGCTTCTTTATCAACATAGAAAAACTCATTAAGAATAAAGCCAGATTGAGGGTCACTCTTCATTGTTTCCAAGTGAGTACACACAGATCCTGTCCCTGGAACACCCAAATACTTGCCAAAAGTAGATTGTCATAAGTTGTGTGCTCATTTACTCCGAACTCATGTGATGACTTTAAAATAATGAAATAAATGAAGCATTTAATTTAAATGATACTTCATCTGTTAATAGTATTTGTGCCAATTTTCAATAGCTTTTGGTAGTGTTAATGTAATTTGATTTCTGAGCAATTAAGCAATGCATTTAGTTCTGGCAAAATGATTAATTGGAATGTTTGGACAATGTGCCAAAAAAGTTAACTTTTCCTTCTGATGTAATTTCTTTTTGAAGCATTAACAGGAGAATAGATTTATAAAATTTAAGACATGAAATAGATCTTAGAGCTTGTATAGTCCAACTGCCAATCTGATGTATAAATCAGGTCTACATTTTCCCAGGAAAATAGTTGCTTAAAAGTTATTGCAACATACATTCTTGTCTTCCTGGGAAAACTAGTCCATTGTTAAGGGGACTGAATGTTAAAAAAATAAAAACTAAAACTAAAAAACTTACATTATCTCTCCCCTATAATGTTTCCAAAGCTTTTTTTGATGTTGGAAATACAAGGTTGGTTTAGGCAAAGTTCCTGCTCCCAGAGAACTTGCAGTCCAATAGGAGATTAACAGATAAAGCAGATAATCAGGATTCAGGACACTAAATGTTTGATGGAGGTGTTTGTAGAACACTGTAGGAACACAAAGGAAGGCAGTTAACAAATCTTCAGGGTTCAATAAAGTCTTTTCTAAGAACTGAGTTCTGATCTGAATTTTGATGAAGGATGAATACCTGCAATCACCTAATAGGATATTTGCATCAGACAATTGAGTATATAGGCTGAAGTGGAAAGGGTTGGAGATATAGATCTTGGAGTCATTAGCACACCAATAGAACTCACACTCATAAAAAGGACTGAAATCACTTAATGAAATGTGTAGAGAATGAAGAGGAGCACATGAGAATGCATAGGCAGAGAAGAGGCCTGAGAAAGAGAAGCAATGGTCAGTGGTCTCTTATGCTATGTAGTAAAGAGACCAAGAAATAGATTATCTAGAGTACTATCAGTCAAGGACCCTAAATATTGTTGGGAAAGTGTCCAAAAGCAAACTATCAATTTCATGGAATAAATTGAGGGGCCAATCCAGGTACCAGTGAATTATCAAAACACTAGATTAATCCAGGTTTGAAATTTAAACTGCAAAAGACAAATGAGGGGAAAAGCCCAAATTACATAGTATATGGGGTTGTCAGCAGAAGAGTAAGTGACAAAGCAGGTGAGTAGGGAGGATGTGCATAAGTCCCTGAGTCCAAAGCATATCACTAATTCTAATGTACAGCGTGATGATGACTACTGTCAATAATAGAGTATCATATAGTCGAAATTTGCTGAGTAGATATTAATTTTTCTCACCAAAATAAAAACAAAAAAAGTGACTATATGAAGTTATGGATGAGTTGATTAACTTGATTGTGAGTACTCATTTGACTATAAAGGTGTGTGTATGTATGAAATTATAACATTGTACATCTTAAAATATTGTTTTTATATAATTTATTGGCCATATTTGGGGAATACCTGGGTGTAGTATAAGCCTTAACAATTGATTTTTCTTTTTTTTTTGTAATGCAAGTACCTGACTCAAGCTTTGATTGCTGAGGCATCCACTTCAAAGAAGCACCACTTCAAAGAGGGATCTCTGAATAAACACACAGCCAACCACATAACTAAGAGTCAGGGAGTGTCCCCTGCACTCTCTTCCTCCAACACCCAGGCTCCTTTGTTTTGGAAACCTTGGTTGATTTTGACAACTGACCATTTGGACCTCCTGTTTTTCTCTTTCCTATCTACATTTCCATGCTTATGATTTTAAATTCACCCTTAAAAAGTGAGACTGCAAAACCCTTATGAAACAAAGAAAGAGTGTTGTTTACCAACCCAGTTCTACAAGGATTAAATCATTAGTCACTGCAGTCACTAACCAACAGTGCACTCTGAGAGGAATTAGGATGAAAACCAGCATGAAGCACTCTGTGCTTTACAAAAAACAGGCCATATGGGTATTAGGTGCACATCTCAGGAAGAATTTTAATGAATTTAGCTTCTTGCATCTTCCCATGCATAGAAGAGCACTAAAACCGTTAACTTGGGATATCCATTCTTTGTAACTAGCAGTAATCTTTTACCAAGATGTACACTACACTATACATATTCCCCAGCCAAAATGTGTATATATTGTATGTATATCTGGTTTCTCCCCTACTCCTTCAGAGTAATTCCCCAAAGCTACTGAGAAGCTGTCTCCTGAGCTATCATCCCAGCTAAGGCTCTGAATAAAACCTAAACTCACAAATCTCTGTTGTGTATTTTTTCAAGTTGATACCCTAGGCCCCTACCGTTCACCCCAATAAAAAGAGAACTCCAGACCTGCATTCTCTCTCTTTCTTTCTCTAACTCTTTAATTCTATCTCTCTCTTTGTGGCCCCAAATATGCACATAATTTCCAGGACCTATAAATAGGAAACATTTTCTCTTCAAAAGTTTTCTAATGCTTATTGCTAAAGATGCCTTGTAATCATAATAAGAACAGTAATGGTTGGTTGAGCCGCAACATGGGTTATTCATAGGCTGAGACTGTAGGCAGATAGGGTTTAGGGTCCCCAGAAAAAAGAAAGAAAGAGCATAGCTTGCTTGACATAAGAGAGACAATTTTAGGCCCCAAGCCATTCTATGATCTATGCCTGACAACAATACTTGGCTAAGTACATTTCTTTCAGAACTTTTTGGAATATGTTAAAATTGCAGAAGAATAGTGCTCAATAGTTAATGATTTTAAAGGAACAGAAAATGCAAGAACAGCTATTACCAGGCCAGAAAACTAGCTTGACTATATCAGAGATAATACATCAGTCATGAAGATCTCAGTTCTGGTACAACGTAAAGATCAGCGTGATGCACATTCTTGAGTTGTTCTGCAGGTTTCAAATGCTTTGAGCCCACAGTCACCAGACCAACTGGAGCCTGAGAATTGATGAAGCCACACCTTGCTGGCCTTCATGACTTGAATCAGATCCTGGACTCTGTCAATAACCTTTGTCCCAGTTCTATGATGAAATCTCTCCATGGCAGATGCACATCTAAGACTGTCTCTCTCCTGGAAAAGGCTATTCCCACCCTTCATATATATATGCATGCACTCTTAGTTTAAAATTTCCCCCTTCTTGCTATTCCAAGTGACACTGCTTTGGGAACTATCTCTTTTGATCTCCTTGTTGCAAGTAATAAATTCCTTCCATTTCTTACCCTTTAACTTGGTTGTGCATTATGGCTAGATACCCACCAAGAGGTGAACCCCATTTTCTGGTCATAAGACTAGCACACAACACGTGAGCAGCTAGATACATGACTGGAAAACAGAACTATGTGCTGGTTATAGCTAGTGACAAAGTTCTAGAGCTGGTCTTGTCTTTAGGACAAATTGCTTTTTCTAAAGAAAGCACTTTTAGACTTTTTGTGTGGTGACATTTTAATTTGCACCTAAAACTTTCACTCTGAGCACTTTCAAACTTTTAGGATATCAGTTAAATAATTGGGTAATTCACTTTTCTCCATCCATTTATATTTTGAGCCCTACAATGTAAACAATATGAGAAGCTGGATTTCAAAATTCATCCTAGAGAGGGGATTCTCTGCTTTCATAAATTCATCAGTGAGTGACTAAGAAGTAAAATGATATTCTGAGTGGCTAAGGGATAGCTGCCAGTAAAGCATCAGAGAAAATGGTTGATAAATAAAGAGGTGCTCTTTAGCTTGCTGACTTTTTTTTTGTTTTGTTTTCTCCTAGGAGGAAGGGTCATGTTGAAATATGAAAAGATGATTAAAAAAAAGAGAGATGATGGAGGGACTGTGAGAGAATGTGCCACTGGCTGTCATGAAAAGATGAAGTAAGCAAACATTGCTACATATGAGTAAAGAATATTTCAGAGAGTATAAATTTCTAACAAACTTTTAATTTTTTCTTTAATATAAAATATATATTGTAAATCCCACACAACCATTATGTGATTGATTTATTTCCAGAGGCTAATGAAGGTGAAAAGCCTGAGCATTTTATGTTTTTTAGACTTGGTACAGAAATACACATGTAAGGAAATGCTCACAGTGTGAGAGGTTAGCTTTGATGTGAAAATGCATAATTTATGGATTAATTGTCAGGCTACCACATGGTATGACATGGGGCTAAGGTATAGGTGAAAGGTAAAAGTCAGCTTGATTTTACCAGCAGCTAATAAAGGCTGTTTTATTCTAGCTCATAGGTATATTACATTATAAAGAAGAGTACCACATATTATGAGGTCAGTTTAAATATAGATTTAGATTACTGGCAAAAGAGCCAAGAATTGCTGGGTTTTGACTAGTTAAATTCACTTGAAATGTGATTGGTCCCTGACAAGTGATATACATTTACCTGACTGGGCTACAATAGCCTATCTTGAAGCAAAGTGTGGCTATGCCAGCCTTATATTTTACAAGGTACAGTTACATTGTTTAGATTTGCTTTATTTGTTTGAAAGAAACATTTTACAATATCATTTTAAATGGATTCCATAATTAAATTCTAAGAAAAATGCCCCTAATATAGTTAAAATGTTTATTTATCTTACACAGATTATCTAAATTGTGAAAGTGAATCAGACACATGTTCATGGTCATATTATCATTCTGTTATTAGATCAAGAACATATTAGTTACTGTCTGCTGTTAGGCTGATGATCTACCAAAATTCCTAGTATAATTCAAGCTGTAGTTTGTGACTCATCTTCCATACAGCCCACTTGCTTTTTTTTTTTTTTTTGGCTATTTTTTAGAAACATAATGTAGCAATTATTTTCTTTGTCTTTTTAGGTTGATGTTATTCAAAGTCCCAACACTTCTAAAATATCTACAGCAGAAATAATGAAGATATATCTTAGTATTATTGTTTTCATTAATATTTCTATTTCCAAGAAACTTCCTATATGATAAGGTCTGTGCACATAGCTTAATTATCAAGAGTGAGAGTAGAAACCAACAACTTCTTCCAGGGATTTCTGGATCAAGAAGAAGGCACTTAAACCAATAAACAACTTGACTGCAAAACAATTTATCTGAACAAAGAGTTTGCTTATCTGGGAAAATAACTTACTTTTCAGGGAACAGTCAACTTACATAGATTAATTTCGAGTTCTCAGTTTGCTGTGTCTACCAACCTTAAACTCTTATGTTACAAATGTTGCCCAATTGTGATTTTTTTCCTCTTTAAAATAAATAAGTTAAATAAGTAAAAACTAAATTTGATTGAGCAATAGTTTTTCTGGATGTCTTTTTGTTGGAAGATGACAGTCATCACACCTTAAGTTATTTACAACTCCTTGTCTGTTACGTTTTTTGTAAATAGAAGTCTTATTATGGTTTTATGATGATTACATGAAATAATAATAATAGTTCTAAGAAAATAGTGATTGCTCATTAAATGTTGTTTATTATTAATAAAAAGCATTAGGAGCAATCCTATTATTCTTAGAAATACATGGACACAAAATAACGATTTTAATTTTTATGATATAGACACTATTTCTCCTATAGAAAATTGTTTAAATGCAAATGATGTTAAAATACCAAGCCACCTCACTTGCTAAAATAATCACATTGAAGCAAATGAAATTAAGAAATAGTTTATTTTATTTAGCACTAGATGAAATTTCCTCAAGTGATAAATTTAAAAAGGAATAAACATTAACAAATATATTCTCTACCATCCTTTATTTGAGATGTCCCAGGGAAAGGAGTGTAGATATTTCTTGGAGAGAAATAAACCTACAGGGAAATGAAAACACAAATCTGGTTGGAGGTCAATAACATGCAGAATATCAAAGAACAGAATAAGTGGTAATCAATCAAGGAAAACATGTTTCTTTTTTCCCCTAGTAAAATATACCTATAAAATTAACTTAGCATTGCCTTTTTATTGAATTGTTAAAAGATGACTTACCTATTTTCATTCCTGCATCAAAAGTGTTTTTTTTTTTTATTCACGGGTTTATAGAAGAAACCTGACACAACAGTAAAACCTTTCACAAACATTAGAATCTGTCTAAATTTGATTCTCTTAAACCCAGTTTTTTTTTTTTTCCTTCAATATGTTTTCGCACTTGTCCAAGTGAAAACTGTCTTTGGAATGTGAGAAAATACATTGCAGAAATCATGATAAGCTGAAGCCATCTTACCTGTTAACTTCAAATTCAAAATAGAAAAATGCTTCATAAAATTCTCTTAGTGACCAATAGAGCAAGCTCCTGATTCTATGGTCGGATTAGTGAGTTTACTACCTAATGTGTCATAAAAATTTCTGTAGAGGCACTTGGTGCTCTTTTATTTACATTTTTTATTGTGAGTCATAGGAGACACTTTGCTGAGTCCTATAAAACAAGTTATCTCATTTTTCAACTTAGCTAAATGTCTTTCTTTCTTTCTTTTTGTCCTTTTTTTTGCCTTTTCTAGGGCCGCACCCATGGCATATGGAGGTTCCCAGGCTCGGGTCCAATCAGAGCTGTAGCCGCCGGCCTACACCACAGCCACAGCAACATGGGATCCGAGCCCCGTCTACACCACAGCTCACGGCAACACCAGATCCTTAACCCACTGACTGAGGCCAGGGATCGAACCCACAACCTTATGGTTCCTAGTCAGATTTGTTAACCACTGAGCCACCACGAGAATTCCTAAATCTTTTTCTTTAATGTGATGACCAATGTTTGCATGTTCCAGAGTACTTCCTTCTACCATTTTATGAATCACATTTTTTTAACTGCCAAGGGGCTGAGTGATGTCTTCATTGACATCACAGGTATTTTGACAGGGGACTGATTTTCTAATTCTTAAATTATTTAAAAGCACACAGACGAATGAAATATCTTTGGTTGAGGACAGGTAAAAGTTATCATTTAATCATCAGTTGTTTTCTTCCTCTTATTCCTCTTCTTCCTCTGCCCCCCACCCACCTGCCCCGTTCCCTTTCCCCTTCTCTATTTCCGTCATCAGTAAAAGCAGCTGTCTTTAGGGCCACATTTTGACAAAGAAACCTAGACCTTTCTCATGTCATAAGAGTTTTATAAGGTTAAATATAAAATTTAAGGAGAATAGAGCCACACTGAAATTTCTGTTTTTGCATAGATAATTTCACACAGTAAACCAGTCCTTATCAAATTCTGGGTCACCATATCAATGTAAACAAGAGTTAAATACAGAATAATTAGATCAACTATATCATGGTAAGTGAATGGATCATACATAGAAACATTAAAAAGCTTAAGCAAATGGATCATACACAGAAACATTAACAAGATTTAACTTTATTATCTGTTGTGAAAGCTCATCTGAATTCATGAGAATCCTGGTACCGAATTTTATAGAATCCTCTTCCATGCATTTTCCCTTCTTTAAAGTCTTTACTTAAGAAGCTCTCAAGTGAGATTTGGAAGGCAGAAGGCATTGTTTTCTGACAATAGTTTAGACAGGCTCATTCAGAGCATCATCTTCTTTAAGGATGTGGACAAATAAAATCTGTGGCAGTGCTGACCGCTCTTGCATGCCCAGAGATTCACAGTGCTGCAACTGTGGGTAATCATCGGTCAAATCCATTTCCCCAGCCTTCAGCAATCAGTCATTTTAATTGTTGCTGCAAAAGACTTGCATGTCTTCCTGAGAGGCACTTAGCCCAACCAATAAGATGTTTGCTTGAGTTGTTCTCCAGGAGTCTACAGTCAGCTGTGTTTAGTTTGAGCTGAGCTAGTTAAGACTGAAGTTGAACCTGCAGAGAGCTGTAGCTTAGTTACGCCTGCGCAGAACCATGATTACCACATCTTTTCCCAGTCACCTTTCCCCCATGCTCTCCACCCTTCCCTGGCATCAGAACGTCTTGCTTCAATTTTATCTCCATAGATAGCCTGAGCCCCTTACTTTTGGGATGCCAAGAGTTGGAGTATTTTGCCTTCCTGCTTTTTGGGCAAAGCAAATCTGTTCTAGCAAAGTTTTTTCCACACTGGTGAAGCTGAGATTTACCAGCTTCATTCTGTCATGAAGATGAAACAGTCTCCAGCATCTTCTTCTAAAGTCCTGAGTCTCATGGAGGCTTCCAGGTGAGTTCCAATGTCATAACTTCTAGTTGCTGCTTTAAAAAAACAAACAAACAAAAAAAACCACCAGCACTTCCAAAGGTATGTGTAAATATAATAATATGGTTTCTCTGCTGAAGACCCTCCAATAACTTTCTAGTGTGATTATCATATAGAACTAATGCTTAACATGGCCTGCAATATTTTGCATAATTGGCCCTAACCTATTCTTGTTATTTTATAGTATGTTGAATGGCCTTCTTTCAGTTTCTCTAACACTTTCCCCAATTCCAAATTCTTAAATTATTTTCTTCTGTCTGGAAAGCTTCTCTCCTCTTTGATTTGCCTCGTTAATTGTTGTCATCATTCAGAACCCAGATAATAGTGTTTTTTCAGAGAAGCCTCTTATGATTACCCCAGATCAAACCAAGTTCCCAGTTAGAGGCCATCATGGAAGACTATAACTTGAATTTAAGGATCTTTCACAATCACAAATAACAAATTTCATAATTATGTAGAAGCTTTGCTTTCTTGTTTTTCACTCTATCCTCAGTACCTATTACAGTGCTAACCCAAATCAGATGCTCAATAAATACTTAAATGAATAAAGGAATAAGAGCCCACATTGCCGCTTTGCAATGTGTAATGATCCAAATGTATTTCTTAACAAAATCACAATTTTAATATATCAAGATACTTTGAAGCTGATAATAAATGTTTGACCCTGTCTTCAAATTTCTAGGGATGACTCAATTGTGATAGGAAAATTATTTTAACAGATTTTGGGGATTTGGTGAGAGGGCTCTGGGATACCAACTTAGGGAATCCATAGAGGTATCTGCATTTTATTTTTGTAGTTTAACATTAATTTTAAATAACTTTAGACTTTAAAAATCCTATAAATAGTGTACAAAGAATCCCAGTATTCCAATCACTTAGCTTCCTCAAATGTTAACATTTTATATAATGACAGTGTAATTCTACAAACAAGGACAAAAAGTTAATACAACTTTATTAACTAAACTACAGAGCTTTTTCAAATTTCACCAATCTTTTCATGAATGTTCTTTTCTAATCTAGGATCTAATCCAGAATCCTGCATTGTATTTAATTGTTACATCCCTTTAATATTCCCCTGTCTGTGGCACTTCCTCAGTCTGTTTTTCATTCAAAGGTGAATGAAATACTTTTAAAGAAAACTGCCCAATTATTTTGTAGAATGTCCTACAGTTTGTATTTGACTTTATTTTTCTTCATGACTAAAGGTGATGTGTTTTTGGTAGGAATGCCACTGAGTAATGTTCTGGGTTGTGACTTTCTTGGTACATTACATCAGGAAGCACATGACATCAATATGCATCATTACTGGTAATGCTAAATTTAATAATTTGGTTAAGGCAATATGTGTCAATTTTCTCCATTGTAGAGTTATCATTTTTTCTGTTATTACTCAGTATATTATGGGAATATTTTTGAGACAATGCCAACATTCAGCTTATCATATTTTTGCTTACCATTTTTGGAATATAGTGATGATTCTTCTTTGAAAAATCAGTACATGGTTTACCAAAGGACACTTTTCTATTTCTGACATTCTTTCTATATTTATGACACTGGATTTTACTATTAATAATTTTATATTCTAAATTCAATTATTTATACGCATATTATGAGTATTTAACTTATTCTATTTGCATTAGAATGAAGTCATAGATACTTTGTTCACATTAACTTTCCCACTGGGAGCCCTTTCAAGTTGTTGCCTATTGGAGTTCTCTTGTGGCTTAACAGGTTAAGGATCTGGTGTTATTTCTGCCATGGCTTGTGTCACTGCTGTGATGTAGGTTTGATTGCTGGCTCAGGAACTTTCACATTCCATGGGAGCAGCCAAAAGAAACAAAAATAAAAACAAGTTGTTGCCTATTGACATAACACCATTTTTTGAGCATTTCTTACTTTCCATTACTACAAGATGTTTCAGGATCATCTGGTATTTCCCCTGTCCCAGAAGTCTTTATATTAGTAATACTTAGGAAACAAGATATGAATATTATATATTCTGATTATTACTTTTATATGTTTTGCTTCCAAATTCTCTAAGCATATACCTAAATATATATATATATATATATATACACATTCAAGACATGAGTTCATATAGTTAAGTCTGATCCCAGTCTAATTCCACAGGGTGTATTCTGATGTTTATTTATTTTTAATTGCTTTATAAAAAAAGGAGAAAGCTGGCTCTCATTGTTCTCAAAGTATTTCCTCATTTACTCAATCCTGGAGTACATTCTATTTTATATAAAATACCATCAAAATTTTTAACCTATTTATCCTTAAGAAAAATATATTGACTAAATGGAGTAAAGTATTGAATATATTTTTTTAGTTTTCTGGTACATAGTCAAAATTCCATCTTCAATGTCATTTAGATGAATTATTTTCTATTCAGCATTCCTCAATGTGATTATGTCATGAATTTGTAATGCAGTTAGGTTCATTTTTAGATCATGGGATCTAGAAAGAGAAGAGAGAGAACTCTAAATAGAAGAAATATTTCAGAAGACACTATTTAAGAATTATCTAAAAGTAAATACCAAATCACAGATCAAAGAAACTCAGATAATGAAAGTGGCATAAGTACTGACAAAAACACTTACACACACACATAAAAAAAAAAAAAAGCATAGCTAGACATATTATTCAAAGTGATTAAAACAAAATAGAAAAAATTATCGAAAAATACACTTTGGGTTCAAAATATTTTCATTTGTTGATTTTTAGAAATGATATTCTCAGAACTTCATACCATCTAGTGCCATGATGACTACTTTAAAATATATCCCTGAGACAATAATCCTAGAATTGTATATACATAGATTTTTGTTTTAAAGAGAAAAATAGTTTTTCCTCTGCTTTAATTGGTATGCTCTAAAGATTCAGTTCTTAAATCTCTTGGTTTTAGGACCACTTTACACTATTAAAAATTGAGAGCTCCCACTAAAAATCTTAGCAAAATCTTAGTGAAAAATGGCATACAAATAAAAAATAGAACAGTTATAATAGATTACTAATCAAAACCATGGAAGCAAGAAGAAGATGTAGTAATTATTTAAAGTACTGAAATAAACAGAAACTATCAACGAGAATTATATACGAAGTAAAAATAACTTTAAAAAATAAAGGAGAAATGAATATTTTTTCATATAAACAAAAAACAGATAATTGTCAGCAGAAACGGAGTTAAAAAAAAATGAAGTATTCTTGAGGTGAAAGTGACGTGTGTGTGCTTTGCCATTTCCATGGCATATGGAAGTTCCCTAGCCAGGGATTGGACCCACACTGCAGTTGCAACCTGCACCACAGCTGCAGTGTCAATACCAGATCTTAACCTTCTGTGCCACGAGGGAACTACCAGAAAGTAATATATTTAAATCAAACCTAAATTTATCTACAGAGATGAAGGTAAATAAAACATTTATATTGTTCTTATATTTAATTGTTCTAAAAGATAACTATCTAAAGCAAAAATAATAGCTATGTACTATGTTCTTACAGCATATGCAATGTTTAAAAGTATGACCAAATATCACAAATGATTGATGGAGAATTTAAAACTACAGGTTGTAAGTACTCTGAGGGATACGTGAATGAAGACATTGATTTGTTAAATATATTATGATAGAGTAGCCATTAATTTTTTTAAAGAAGTGTAAATTGTAAGCCAATGCTGGAAATAAAATGAAGTCATAAAAAAGAGAAAGAGGCAAAAGAAACAAAGAATAGGTAAAGTAAATAGAAATAGCTTAAAATGAACATTTTAATTCAACAACATTAATGATTATACTAAATGTGAGTGGTCCAAACTTATATATTAAAAGACAGAGATGGTCAAATTGGATTGAAAAGCAAGACCCAACTATATGTTGTTAACAATAAAAACACATTAAACATAAATCCAAATGTAGATTTTTAAAAGTGGGAAATATTCAAAAAAATTAAAAACAAATTTTTAAAAAGCTACTGTAGCTATATTAATATAAGAGATGTTTCAGAAAAAGGCATATTGCCAGCTATAAAGAGTGACATTCTATAATCATAAAGGAGTCAATTTTACAAGAAGATATATAAATTCTAAATGGGTATACACTTAAAAGCAGAACTTCAAAATAAGTGAAGCCAAGACTGATTGAACTATCAGGAGAAATTAAACCTGAATGAATAATTATAAATTCCAGTACTCTTCTCTCAAAAAGTAACAGAATATCAGTAAGAGTTAAGATTTGAACAATTCTATTAATCTACATGATCTAATTGCCATATACAAAACCCTTCAGGGAATGAAGAAGAATGCACATTCTGTAAAAGTGCATAATACATTCACAAAGATAACTTTCTGGAACACAAATTACCACAAATTCAGAAGAATTACACAATGTTCTCAGAACATAACTGAATTTTTAAATCAATTCACAGAAAAATTACATAGAAAATTCCAACTATCAGGGAATTAAAGAGGAAATCAAGATAGAAACTGGAAAACATTTTGAATCAAATGTAATTGAATATACCACATCAAAGTATGTGCATTGTAATTAAAGAAGTGCTTGTAGACATATGTATATATAAGACCTATATTAGAAAAAAAATATAAACTTTTACTTAAAAACCAAAACCTAGAAAATTATGATGTGTGGGTTTACCTAACCTATATCACCTTGCATTTCCTCTTTCACTGCAGTGTTTTTAAATGTAGGTTTTTATTTTTGTTTCTAAATTTTAACATGGAAGAAATTTTTGATTTAAGATTTTCCATGTCATTTCTAATTTTGCTGGATTTTATTCAAAGATTATAATATTCTATACTATGGAACTTGATGTTTTCTTTGTGATCTAACACAAAACCAGTTTTTAAAGTATTCTTTGGACACTTAAGAAGGGTATATTCTGTATGTTACATCATGTAAATTTGTGTGTTCACTTACTCTCATTTCCACCTTTTTTTTAGTCTTGGGTCTATACACATATGTTAAATTTTTTACCATCAGTCATTTCGCTGAAGGTTGGATGATGCTCATCTTCTAGTAGTTTCTTTAAGAAAGACATAGGGGTGTAGAATTCCCCTAATTCTTTTACATTTAAAACTATCATTTTCCAAAGCCTTGATTAAATAATTTAGCACTTGTAAAATACAGTATCAGACACATAGGCAAGTGCTTCATTGATAGGCACTTTCATGTTCTGCTACAGTGAAACTCTCAGGGACAGATTGGGAAGTATATAACAACTCCCAGAATCCACAACTCTTCAGTAAAGTAGTCTTAGTAAGCCTAGTGTGGCCCTGGAGCTAAGGTGTAAGCATTCTGCATTCCCTTGGAATGAAAAACTGGTGGGTCTCTAGCCTTAAACACCTACCCCATTTTATTACAAATAGAAAATATGGAAAAGAAAAGGATGGTAAATATGCTAAATTAGCTCAGTCCGCTTACCATAGGGATAGGAGAAGTGCAGGTGTTCATTGATTAGGTTATTCAAGGAACTGTAAAGACAAGGCATGGACTCTGTGTGACCTTTTAATTAATCCCATCAGCCAGGGAAACAGAGGGTACTGGATATCAAAGTCTCACAAATTATTTTAACTATTCTTACTCTTCAGAAGAGGGGGTGAAAAGACCATGTATACTAATTCCAATATTCTCCTTTTCTAGGTAAACTTACTGAGCATTTATTATATGATTCATATCACTAAGCATTTAATATACATGCTATTCTTCTCATGTCAATAATTCTATAAGGTAGGAACAAAGATAATACTACACATGAGCAAACCAAACTCTGGTGAAAGAATCTAAAGAGTCATCAGCAGCAGTGCTTCTCAAGACTGCATTTTTGGAAATACCTTAAGGGCTTGTTAAAATACTGTTTTCTGGGTCCCAACCTCCTCACTTTGATTTGGAGTGGGGGCCCCAAATCTGCATTTCCAGCAACTTCCTTGGTAATATGATATTGTTGCCTAGGGAATCACACCCTGAGAACTACTTCTCTGTATAAACCTGAGGGTAAGTGAGAATATTCCTTCTTCATCCTCCCACCTTCCCCATGTTCTATAGTCTTTATCTTAATAGCCAGTCATGGTATTAACTAGAACCACTTGTGTCTCTGTAAGGCCATTCCTACAGCTTTTGACAATATTCCTTGGGATTTCTCTAAAATCATTTGTAGGGGATTTGGTATTTGCTCCAACCAAATTCTGTCAAGTCGTATTGTACCAAAGGTCAGGTTTTCACTGCCTTTTCTGTCATGCATCTCAAATTATATCAACTGTATTCAGTCTACTTCACCAGAGATTATACAATGAACTCAAAATCTCAAATGTAAACACTATCAAACTCATATTACTCAATTTCCACAGAAAAAAAATGTTATAACATAAGGTTTCCTTAAGCTAAATTTCAAAGATATGAAAACCCAAACATTTTCCTTATTTACCTGTTTGTTCAGTCTCCACTAACCTCTCTTATCAGATGAAGGCTCAGTTTATTTCTTGCATAGCCTAGGTCTGATAAAGGCATTTATAGCAGCAAGATCTAAAGCCTAATTCACTATACAGTACTTTGATAAAACCCAAATCTGTGTCTGTGCTGACTTATAAGGATTTTTTTTGTTAATACTTCCATATTTGCAATAGCGTGCAGGGATACAAGAGTAAGCCTAATACTCATTTCTCCTTATTTTGGATTATAACCAGTGAAGAATAGATGTAAGGATCTGGGCCTGAAATGGATTTAAATTGGGTATCAATGTGTTAGTTTTATTAGCCAGCCAGAAAATACTCAGCAGCTCACTACTCTTAAAGAACAAAACATCCAAAAAGTTAAACTAGAGAATACAGTTTGGATAAAAGTTCAAAATGGAGGGCTCCTTACTGTCTTCCCAGGCTTAGAACTAGATGATCATTGAAGATTTGGAAAGAACTGGATTTGCAGAGAGATTATAGCTTTTGACATTTAAGATTTTAGACTTTGTCACGTAATTGCTGGTAGAACACTGAGTGTAAAGGAGGGAGAAATGGTCACACACTGTCTTAGTGCAGCAATCCACAGCAACTAGTATAAATGTCAGATGCTCAATAATAAGAGTAAACCTCTTATCCCCCTATAAAAATAATGAGTTATTTAGATGGAAAGAGAGGCTAAAAGTGTTATTCTTATATTCTACCCTCGTGGGGAAGAAAGAAAACGTATATTCCTACTTGAAGGTGACATATGTATTCCAATGTTTAGATGAGAAGATTGATGGAAAGGGTTGTGTCTTCTTTTTAATGATCATCCACAATTAGTAAAATTGTCAAGAAAAGAATGAAGAGGTTAGAGAAGAAAAAAAATGATTTCAATCATATTTTTAAAAAGATGTCAAGGAAAAGGGTATGATCAAAATGCATTAATAAAAAAGACAATGTGAAGAAAGAAGATGGAGACAAACCTACAGGATTATACTTGCAGACGGATAATAATTGGAAGCAAAATTGGGAGTAGAAAGATGGCAATATGGCAAGAGAGGAATGAAATGGAGACAGAAAAAGAATATTTCTCATCTAAAAGTTTGGTAGGAGTTCTCACTGTGGTACAGTGGGTTAAGAATCTGACTACAGCATCTCAGGTCACTGTGGAGGCACAGTTCCATCCCTGCCCCGCATGACATGGTGGGATAGAGGATCTGGCATTGCTACAGGGGCTGCATAATTCACAGTTGTGGCTCAGATTCAATCACTGGCACAGGAACTTCATAACCATGAGGATGGCCATAAAGAAAATAAAAGTTTGGTACAGCAAGGGACAGGGTAAAGATGTTTATGCAATTGCATAGAATTACACATGCTTATAAAGACAGAAGGACCAAGTAAGGAATGAGACAGTAAAACTACCTAGGACCTGCCAAAATGATAAAAGGGGTCCTTAGTAAGAAGGGACTTTTTGATTTCATCCTAAATACCTGCTATCAAAAACCTACCTGGTTCCCCAACATTTGGTTACTGAAAGTTAAGGCACTTACTTGTGGAAATAAAAAGCCCAAGCACAGATATTTCAGGAGACACAGTAATCTTTAGAGAGGATGAGGGAAGACATTAAAGGATGAGAAAATAGATTTAGAGCTATAGTTCTCAGTCTTTGGTGCAGTCAAGAATGATCTGCAGAGATTTTTTTTAAATTCTGGTGCTCAGGTGACACTTTTTCCCAACTGCATCAAAAACTTGAGGGAGTGGGGATAGGAATTAATGATTTTACCAAAATGATTCCAATCCACAGCAAAGGTTGAGAACCACTGACAATGAAACACATTTCCAAACATGTTCTATGAAACATTAATATGCTACTTGAAATAGTTTTGAAGTTGAAAGAACTTGGGGAAACCTTCTCCACTATATTCTTTCTGATTCAAAATGTGGCATAGAATATTAAACAGTCTAAGAAATCCCATAATTAATAAAAAATCCAATTACGGATTGTTAATCCAGCATTTCCCCCAAGTTACACCCCACAGAACTTGAGTCAATCTCATTTTAGAATTTAGGGTTGTAGGGAAAATGGGCTAATTAGAAATGAGATTGTACATGGCATTTATAGGTGAGATTAATCTCCTTTCTGAAGTGGAAGACAAGAAGACAGGACACATACCTGCTAAACTTGCATGTGGTGAATGAGATTATGGACATGAAGCCTAGGGAAAATGTTTCAAAGAGTAGATATGGGAGGATGATAGGGAGTCAGAATAATGAAGGAGTGCTATGTAGGGGTCTTGCTCTTAACTTTACTGCAGAGGAAGCATTATTTTTCATGAAATAAAGCTGGATATTGACAGTATATCTTCATATATCAATTGAGTTTCTAAGTGGATAAGCAACTTGGCCAATGGCCACAAATTCATGTTAAATTAAGAATCAGAAGAAAAAGAATATGAAAAAGAAAGGACCTATGTATGTGCATAATTGATTCACTTTGCTGCACATCTGAAACTAACATAACATCATAAGTCAATTATACTCCAATAAAATGAAAAAAATAGAAAAAATCAGAAGCAAATATCGAAGATACAATGTTAAGTTTAAGTAGATACCCTTTTTAGATCTGTAAATTGTAATAAAACAAAATTGTGAGGTGTGATTACTATTCAACTGTGATATAACAAATGATGTTAGCAATTTTTTTTTTAAATAAAGCCATTAGTTTTAGGGGCATTGAGCCGATGATTTGTCAAAGGATATAGGAGTCTGCTGTACTTATTTTATGTTGTACGAAATGACACAGAAACATTCAAAACAAGTTTTCCCAGCTTCGTTGATAGTGCTTTAATGCTACTCTATATTTCTTGTTGAAGCACTGAGATCCAGGGAAGCAATTCACTGATTATATTTCTTGAAGTTTCAATACGAAAAGCAAAATTGAAATGAGCATATGCACTTGTGATTTATTCAGTAGGCTTTTGCCAATAAGATATTTAAGTTATTTCTTTGGCCATGAAATTTTATACTCCCAAAACAAATTTACCAAGCTGAGAAATACACTGAATAATTGCAATAATATAATGGATTATTTATCCATGGATTCTTCATCCAAGGATTATTCATTAACAAAAATTCTTAAATCATTTGTCAAAAAATATTTTCAACATTGCAGTAAGCACTCTTTTATTTGGAAGCAGTAGAGATAGAGATGTGGGAGTTAGAATTTTCTGCTTATTCAAATATTGGATTTTCATCATGTAATGAGGGCCCATTTTTAAAGACTTAAAGGTAAATAAAATACATTAACATTATTTCATTTTAAACACTGTTTTCTCTCTGGTAAGCTGATAACCAACCCACTTGTGTCAGTTGCTTCAGAGTTCCTTAAGGGCATAAAATTTTATCACTCTGTAGAAACAAGATAAAAATGATTATGCTTGATAGAATGCTAGAAAAACTTTTTCTTAACAGAAGATAACGATAAGGACCTTGGGAGTTCCTGTCATGGTGCAATGAAAACATATCCTACTAGAAACCATGAGGTTGCATGTTTGATTTTTGGACTCGTTCAGTGGGTTGAGGATCTGGCATTGCCATGAACTGTGGTGTAGGTGGCAGATGTGGCTCGGATCTGGCATTGCTGTGGCTCTGGCATAGGCCGGAAGCAACAGCTCTGAGTAGACCCCTAGCCTGGGAACCTCCATATTCCATGGATGCGGCCCTAAAAAGACAAAAAAAAAAAAGGAAGATAATGATAAGGGCCTTAATTATTTCACCTATGAAGTATAAATTACAGTATGAATTACTTCACTGGATGATTTTGTAAAAATGAATCAAGCTATGTATATGAAATGATTTGCAATTTATTGTGTACTATTAAAATGTAAGGTGTTTAAAAAACATATAGATGGTGTTTTGAGATTTCGTATTTGCTATAAATCTCAATCATTAGAAGTAAAAAGATGAGGTGAATTTGAACAAAGTCATATCATGAAGTACCATCATTGCCAGTGTCCTCGGGCCCAATCAATAATGTGGGTAATTTTTTTTTTCTGTGAAACATGCAAAAAATGGCAAATGGTATCAGACTTCTCTGACCCATGGCAAGGACCATGAGCTCACTCCCAGAATGTTTTCTGTCTTTTTGTTCACATAAAAGGCAGAAAAGTGTCTGTCTATGAGTAATTCTTAAAAAGTCCTTTAGGAGCGTTTCACATAAAACCACAATTTGCTGAAATTCCAAAGTAAGTATAAATACAATGTCCCATCTGTGTTTTTTTGAAGACAATTTTGTGTTTCTGACTAATAGCAACTTTGAAAATTTTTGACAAGCAAGATGAAAACAAATTCTTCCATCAGACTATTTTTTAAAAAAACTCTGTGGAATTTTGTAGGTGAATATACTCTTTACATGTGACAGTTCTTTCACACTCTAAACAACTGTCATTTTATTAAAGTATGTGAATTGATGAAATTGGTATCGACTTCAGCAGTTCTGCCACAGAGAACATTACCTCCTAAAGGAACATTGGCAAAAATTGAAAATCATTAAATATGTTTAGGTTTTCCTAGGCATAAATTTTGAGAGATTATGTTAGAGTGATAATGAAGGGAACACAGATAAGAGGCACATGGCATTTAGTACTGGCCTCACAAGTTATAGCAGTGGCATGGAAAAGAGGCCAAGCGACCGGGGACTGGAACCACATCTTTCTATTCTTCATCATCTGCAAACATTGGTGATATATAGAGAGAATTTAGGCTCATTCGTGTGAAATGCTGAGGCTGCTAAGAGCAAGGACAAAGCACAGGGGAGAACAACACTTCAGAATTTAGTATTTTCCCATCACATCAGGCCAGGTCTCTGTCTAGAGTCTATGTTTTATAATGAAGAGTTTTTAGTCTACTGAAGAGTTAGCATGAATATAAAGACAGTAGTACCATGTTTAACATGACTTGTTAATTGAGTTCCCATCACATTAGCTATTTTAAAAGTCATTTTTAAAGTTTTTATTTGAGAATACATTTACACTTACAGAAAAGTTGCAAGAATATTACAGAGACCTGAATTCAATTTTCCCTATTGTTAATATTGCTGTGATAGATTTGACATGAGAACAAACCAATATCTATACATTATTATTACCTCAAGCCCATACTTTGAGATATCTTAGTCTTTATACAATAAACTTTTCATCTTCTAGGATCCCAACCAATGTACTTCCTTATGTGTAGTTGTCATGAATCCTTAGGCTTCTCTATACTGTGATCCTTTCTTAGATCTTCATTGTTTTTTATGACTGACAGTTGTGAGAAATTCTGGTCAGATATTTTGCTGAATATTCCTCAGTTTGGTTTATCTAATGCTTTTCTCATGGTTAAATAGGGGTTATGTAGTTTTGAGAGGAAGAGCACTGAAAAATTACTCATTTTCCTCCTTTACTATTAGACTCTTTAAAAAGAAGTCACTATGAATAATCCACACTCAGTGGGGAGTAATTTTCCATATCCTTGAAGGAAAAAAAAAAAACTATGTAATTTATTGGGCATTTTCTGTATGAGATATTCATCTATTCTCTCTTTCCTTTATTTAATTATTTATGTATATAAATATGGGCTTGTACATATTTATTTTATAGTTTTGCTGTAATCTAATACATATTATTCATTTTGTTGTTCAAATTATTCCCTCTTTGGCCACTGTGGTCTATTCCAGTTGATTTCTATGCTCCTTTGACAGATATTACTATTTTGTGTGTTGAAGCATGTCCTTATTTCCTGTCACTAGACAATACTTCAGGCTCATTTTGTATTTTCTCCGCCTCAACTCAAGAAACAGCCATTTCTTCAAGGAGCTTTGATTCCTTTTATTGGAGAATGGTATTAAAAACCAATATCCGGCTGAAGGGTGTGTTTGTTGCTACCAGTGTACCATTGCTTCAAAGTGCTCAGTAGACAAAACTAGGGCAAATGAGTGTACACCAACCTGTGTTTATATGTATATCTATGTATAAACATATAATATTTCCTTATGTAACCATTTGTATATATTGTGAAAGGAATATAAAAATGGAGTCAGTATTGCTAGGAGACCTCTCTAAAATTAAGCTGAGAAGTGTGGGGAAGTTTTAAGTATGCTTTTCTCAACCTGAATGGAATCTGGACCTTTTGACCACTTCTTACCTTCACGTAGGCATTAAGAAGATCTAGCAAATATTCCAGAAATTCAAGATACTGACATTTGCCCTAAAATAACTCATGACAGCCTATACCTTAAGGATAAATATTCCTTTTCCTACACTGAAGTTAATCATAATTCCCACCAGACAACTTTAACAACCTTTTATAAGCCCTTGACTTTCTTCCCCATAACAATCCTTCAGTTTTACCCAAATCTGTCTCCTGAATGCAATTCTTAAGACCCCAAATAAAGCTTTGTTCTTTGCAGCCTTAATACTGATTATTATTTATAATACACACACACAAGTGTGTGAGAGTGAATAAAGCTATTCAAGTAGTCATACTGATGTCTCCAACTCTAATCCATTACCATATGTTTCTTTTTAGGTTTAACCAATTGCTTATCTCTAACTTCTCAGTAACCACAGTCCAACCTAGAATCCACGTAGAGTAATTTCAGAGCTCTTTGTTTATCTGTGTTCCATGATTGGGGCAGGGCGGGGTCTAACTTTGCTGTTGAACAGGTCTGGTCTTTAGACTGTAGGGCTTCATTTTCTTGTAGCTGCTCTCTTCCCCTGGTGAATGAGACTGTGTCCAAGACTAGAGCTGACTCCCTTGAGGGATAGCTGGTTCTCTGGCTAGAGATCTTGTGGGGTCCTGGATCTACTGCCTATAAACTGATATGTCAGGTCAGGTCCTGGGCCCTCTGGTGGGCATGGTTGTGTCCAGGGGTGATTGTGGGCTCAGGGTGTCTTAAGACAGCCTGTCTGCTGTTGGGTAGGGCTGTTAATGCCCAGCTAGTTGCGTTACTTATGGAATCTTAGTATAGGTACCTATAGACTGTCAGGCCAATGCAGACTTGGGTCCTAGGATTAATCAGCTAGAGGGTGAATTCCAAAATGATGTATGCAACACCAGCATACACATGGTAGAAAAAGCTCTCCCCCCAAAAAAAAATAGTTTCTGATAGTTTTTCTGTCCTTACAGTGAGCCATAATTGCCTCCTGTCTCTCTTGGAGACTCTCCAAGATCAGCAGGTAGATCTGGCCCAGGCTCCTTTCAAATTGTATGCTTCTGTACTGGGTCCCAGAGCAGGTGAGATTTTGTGTGGATTCTTTGAGAGTGATGTTTCTATTTCCCCTAGCCTTTTGGGACTTTGAAAGTAAAGCCTATTGTCTTTGAAAGCCAAATGTTCTTGTGGCTTGACTTCCTGGCACAGGATTGCCAAGCTACAGAGCCCATGACGAGTCTCTGACCATTTACGCCTTTGGGAGAATGTTTAGAGTTGCAAATATTCTCCTATATGTGAGTCACCCACCCAGGGTTATGAGGCATGAGTACATCATGAGTACACCCTGCAACTGTCTTGCTGTGGTTCCTTCTTTAGATGAATCCAAAATTTCATTATATTGATTTTTCATACACCCAAATTGGAACAGTTTAACACATGTCCACACCAGAAAGCAATACAATTTTACTCTACAGTTACTAAAATTTTCTGTTTTTAGGATTTCTATTCTTTAATGATGCTCTGCACGATTTTGAATCATCCTGTCACAGTGTCTGTGTCAGTAAGGTAGAACTAAATAATATATTCTTATTTTTTATTGACTATATTAAGACAAAGATAAGGTATCTAACTTATCTGGATTCAAACCACCTAAATGTGGCAGAAAGAAGTAATTCTTTTTGAAGACTGAATCCCATCTTTTCAGAAATGACAGAAATATAATTCATTATCAAAATTTTCTTAATTCATTCTGTGATGTCAAATCCTAATTTTTCTTTTTAAAAGAAACACAAACTGGAGTCAAAACCCCCAAAGACTTAACAGTGAACAAGTGTCATTATTTTATAGTTATAACCCACAAATTATCATTTATTTTTTTTATTGGGTTCATTCTGTGTTTACAGCACCATAACATAATTAGAAACATAATTAGATAGGTTAAATATTTAGGAGGCCAAGTTAATTAATCACCATTGGTTTAGATTGCCAAAAATCATTTCATTATTTAATCTATTTACTCTTCTCTGATTGTGAATTGCTTTTGGATTGTTCTTTGGTGTCTAGATGTAGATTGTTGTCTGAAATGCTGAGACTTAAATTCAGAACTTGACAAAGGTTGTAGGGAAAATTGAATCTACATCACACCTTTAAGTTCAATTCCCTGAGTACCTGGATGTTACAGATTGTGTATGGAACTGAGGAATAAGAAACCTTGTTTACCGTGCTAATGCATTATGATATTGCTTTGGCTGAGCTGTAAGCGTTCCATTCAGTTAGCACTTTACCCAGAATAGTAAAAGCTTTTCTATACATTGAAATAAATAATGGGATTTGATCATTTATTTTCATTTTTGTTCTAGTTTAATGTATACATCAATGCATCAGTGCAATACAACTTCCAATATTATAAAGGGGCCATGTATGACATTTCAGAAATACCTTATATTAGAGTATAAATTTCAAAATCTGAACTCAAGGTCTAGTTACTATTGTATCCTAGTGCCTCATTTTGACACATAGTCTATTCCTAATTTAAAAAAAATACAGAGTTCCCATTGTGGCAAAGTAGAAATGAATCAGGTTAGTATCCATGAATATGTGGGTTCAATCCCTGGTCTCACTCAGTGGGTCATGGACCTGGCATTTCTGTGAGCTCTGGTGTATGTTGTGGATATGGCTTGGCTCCAGCATTGCTGTAGCTGTGGCATAGGCTCGCAGCTCTAGCTCTGATTCGACCCCTAGCCTGGGAGCTTCCATATGCCAAGGGTGTGGCCCTAAAAAGCAATGCATATGTATTTATATATTTGGCACAGAAGATACCATCTAAACTTCCATTGGCTTTCAATTCTAGCAAGAAGTTGATGAATATTTTCTAAAGATCAGTGAGTAGAGCCTGGATCCCATTGAAGATTCTTGGCAAGATTATGTTCTAGTCTTTTAAATGTTTACACTCAAATTAGAATATAAAACTTAGTATTGAAGAAAAAAGTTATTGGAAAAAACAACAAACTTTTTGGAGACTATAGTATAAATCTCAATATGCATTTTAAATTGAGGATAGATTTAGGGTTAAATTTAGAAAGAGGTAAATTTAACCTATGTATTCATTAATGGTATATGAAAATATTAATTTAAAATATATCAATAAGCCATTTTTAAAACTTTCCTGTCTGCTAAACTTCTCAGTTGCAGTCCCCACTTAGCATCTGGGGCTTGGAAATATTTTTTGTTATTTGAGGAAGACAAGGAGAAAAAAAATATTCATCATTAGAATGTAAATATTGCTACTATGACACATGAATGTGTATATCTTTTTGAATTAGAGTTTTTGTTTTCTTTGGCTATATATCCAGATGTGGAATTAATGGATCATTTGGCAGTTCTATTTTTAGTTTTTTTTAGGGACGTCCGTGCTGTTTCCCATGGAATGACATTAGTTTACACTATCAAAAATAGTGCATGAGCATTTCCTCATACGTTTGTTATTTGTGGGGTTTTTGATGATAGCCATTTTGACAGGTTTGAGGTGATGTCTTGTGGTTTTGATTTGCATTACTCTGGTGATTAGCAATGTTGAACATCTTTTCATGTGTTTGTTGACAATGTGTCTTCTTTGGAAAAATGTACATTCAAGTCTGCCCATTTTTTGATCAGGTCATTTTGGGTTTTTTTGGATACTGAGTTATATAAACTAGTCATATTTTGGACATTAACCCCTTAATTCTCATGTAACTTGCCAATATTTTCCTCCATTCAATATACTGTCTTTTTGTAATGTCTATGGTTTCCTTTGCTGTATAAAACTTTTAATTTTAATTAGGCAAAAAAAAATATTTGCCTTAGATGACAGATCAAAAAAAATATTACTATGGTTTACATCAGAGAGTGTTCTGTATATGTATTCTTCTAGGAGTTTATGACTTCAAGTCTTACATTTAGATCTTTAATACACATAGAGTTAATTTTTGTATATGACGTGAGGTAATAGTTTGATCTCATTCTTTTACATGGATCAGTCCAATTTTCCCAGTACTACTTATTCAAGAGTCTGCATTTCTCCATTGCATATTTTTGCCTCCTTTGTCAGAGATTAATTGACCATAATGGTGTGAGTTTATCTCTTGGTTCTCTATATTCTGTTTCATCAATCTATAGGTCTGATTTGTGCCAGTTATCATCATGTTTTCATTTCTGTAGCTTTGTCATGTAGTCCAAGTTAGGGAGTGTGATACCTCCAGTTTTGTTTTTTGTCATTTTCTTTCTTCAAGATAGTTTTGGTTATTCAGGGTCTTTAATGGTTCCATATAAATTTTAAGATTATTTGTTCTAATTATTTGAAAAGTGTTATGGGTATTTCAACAGAGATTACATTAAATCTTTAGAGAGCTTTGGTACTATGGGCATTTTAACAATATTAGTTATTCCAGTTCAGGAACATGGGATATCTTTCTGCTTCTTTTATTATTTTAAAATTCCTTCATCAATGTTTTAAAGTTTTCATAATAAAAGTCTTTCACCTATCTGGTTAAGGCTATTGCTAGATATTCTTTTTGATGAGATTTCAAACAATATTTTTTTTTGCTTTCTTTTTCCAGTAGTTCATTATTAATAGACTGAAAAGGCAACAGGTTTCTGTATTTTAATATTGTATCCTGAAACTTTATGGAATTTCTTATTAGTCTTTTGATGGAAACATTAGGATTTTTGATATATTGTATCATGTCATCTACATATAGTGACAATTATACTTCTTCCCTTCCAATTTGGATGCCTTTTATTTCTTTTCCTTCTCTGATCACTACTATTTTGTTAAATAGAAGTGGTGACAGTGGGCACCTTGTTTTGCTCCTGATTTTGTAGGAAAGATTTTCATCTTTTCACCACTGAGTGTGATGTTAGCTATGGTTTTGTCATAAATGGACTTTATTATATAGTTGAAATATATTCCCTCAATACCAAGTTTGTTGAGAGGTTTTATTATGAATGGATATTGAATTTTGTCAAATGGTTTTATGCATCTATTGAGATTATTATGTAATTTTATCCTTCAATTTTTTAATGTGGTATATCATATTGAATTGCAAATAATGAACCATCTTAATAGCACTCAGATAAATCCTACTTGGTCATGGTTTATGACCCTTTTTATATATTGTCTAATTCAGTTTTGTAATATTTTGTTAAGGATATTTGCATCTATATATATTCACTATAAGCATTGGCTTGTAATTTTCTTTTTTCAATAGTTTTTGGGTTTGGTAGGAGAGTAATTGTGCATCATAGAATAAGCTTGAACGTATTCCTTCCTCTAATTTTTTGGAAGAGTTTGAGGAACATAGATATTAATTATTGTATATTTGGTAGATATCACCTGTGAATCTGTCTGATCCTGGACTTTTGTTAGTTAAAAGGGTTTCTTTTTAATTATAAATTCAACTTTACTGCTAGTTATTGGTCTGTTCAGGTTGTCTATATTTTCCTGATTCAGTCTTGAAAAGTTGTTTATTTTTAGAAAACTGTCCACTTAATCTAGGTTGTCCAATTCGTTGACATATAACTGTTCATAGTGTTATTTTAATATTTTCTTTTATTTCTGTGCTATCAGTTGTGATATCTCTCCTTTTCCTTTCTTATTTTGAGTCCTCCCCCTTTTTTAATGAGCCTGACTAAAGAATTGTTTGTCATGAGACACGTTTCTACAATATTTTCTTAGCCTCTTTGCTTCTTTTTTCTACACTGAAAACTCCATCTTGTCTTGCTTTACTTTACCCCATATTCCTGCTTGAAAAACAGTCACAGTGCTGGTAAATGACTTAAGCTTAAGAACAAAGACCTAAAGGCATAAGTTATTCATATGGTCAGCTGAATGAGGACATAATGCTTTGGTCTAGGCATACTGGATCTGTGCAGTTTGGCACGCCATTTGCACAGCATGATATGTCCTCTTGAGAATAAGAAGAAGAGGAACGTCATGGCCCCAAGTGGTTTATGAGGGGTTGTTAACAGAATATGCATTAGCAAAGACAACCAAGGTGCAAACAGATAGACATGCCTTTTGTGGAAACACAGTGATGATTCTCTAGATGCTATGCATAGATAGCTAATGCCAAGCTTCCTCAAATTCTAATGATTGTTAAATGCCTAAAAGTCATAGTAAAAGCTTAACTATCTACTAGCTATGTGACTTTTAAAATAATAAAACAACTTTTAAAATAATAATAAAAAATATATTCTGCACCTAGAGCCCCCTCCTCACTTGAGGTAATCCCAAAGAGCACAATAAAAGCAGTGTGGTTTCTTGAGGTAGTGCTCTTTGTCCCTGAGACCTTGAGTTCCCTGGTTCTTTTTCCCACCTTTAATTAAGATAAATGTCTCTGTGTCTTGTTTTATGTTAACTTTTTCCTTAAATTTCATGGCACCTGTTCTTCAGCCCTAACCTGCTGAGCTGGTCTTGGCACTTGTTAATTTTCTTTTTCTAAACCAACAACAAAAAAACCCAGGGAATTCCCATCGTGACTCAGTGGTAATGAACCCAACTAGTATCAATGAGGATGCAGGTTCAATCCCTGGCCTCCCTCAGTTGGTTAAAGATCTGGCATTGCCATGAGCTGTGGTGTAGGTCACAGACATGGCTTGGATCTCTTGGTATGGCTGTGGTGTAGGCCAGCAGCTGCAGTTGTGATTCAACCCCTAGACTAGAAACTTTCGTATGCCACAGGTGTAGCCCTAAAAGGAAAATAAATAATAATAATAATAAAACAACAAACAAACAAACAAATAAAACCTCTTTGTTTCACGGATCTTTTCTATTTTTTTCTTTTTTTTCTGTCTGATTTTTTTATTTCCTTCTATTAACTTTGCATTTCATCCTCTATTCTAACTTCTTTAGATGGTCAGTTTGGTTGTTTATTTGAGATTTTCTTGTTTCTTGAACTAGGTCTGCATTGCTGTAATCTCCATTTTCACATGTCTTGAGGTATTTTCTGATTACCTCTTCGATATCTTCACTAGCCTCTTGCATTTTTAGTTACACATTGTTTAGTCCTCATGTGTTTGTGCTTTTTCCAGTTTTCTTTCTGTAACTGATTCTAGTTTAGTACTGTTGTCGTCAGGAAATATGCTTGACATAATTTCTACCTTCCTAAAATTTTTAGGATTAGTTTGTGGCCTATGATGTCACCTATCCTAGAGGATGTTCCTTGTGTACTTGAAATAATGTTCATTCTGCTGTTTGGGGATGAAATGTCCTGTAGATATCAATTAAGTCAAACTCCTCTATTATGCCATTTCAGGCCATTGCAGCTTTATTGATTTTCTGACAGGATGACAGGATGATCTGTCCATAATGTAAGTGTGGTGTTAAAATTCTCTACTAGGAGTTCCTGTTGTGGCTCAGTGTGTTATGAACCTGACTAGCATCCATGAAGATGCAGATTCAATACCTGGTCTCCCTCATCTGGTTAAGGATCTGGCATTCCCATGAGCTGTGGTGAGGGTCACAGACATGGCTTGGATCCTGTGTTGCTATGGCTGTGGTGTAGGCCAACAGCTGCTGTTCCTATTTGACCCCTAGCCTTGGAATTTCCATATGCTGTGGGTGTGGCCCTAAAAAAAAGAAAATAAGAAAATAAGTAAAGTTCCCTACTATAATTGTATTGTTGTTGTATATCTCTCCCTTTAAATTTAATATTTGCATATTTGCTTCACATATTTAGGTGGCCCTATATTGTGTGTGTATATATGTTCATGGATGTAATATCTTCTTCTTGTATTGATCCCTTCATCATTGTATAATGCCCCCTTTTTTACTATACACTTTGATTTAAGCTCTATTTTGTCTGTCAAGAGTATTGCTACTGCTGATTTTCCAACATTTGTTGGCACGAAATAACTTTTTCCATTTTTGCTCTGAAGTGAGTCTCTTCTCAGCAGCATATAGATGAGTGGTATTATTAATAAAATCCACCACCCTAGTCTAAAAATTTTTTTTTCAATGGCTGCACTTGTGGCATATAGAAGTTCCCAGAGCAGTCCAGGAATTAAATCTGAGCTGCACTTGAGACCTATGCCACAGGTGCAGCAATTCTGTATCCTTTAACCCACTCTGCCAAGCCAGAGATTGAACCCACACATCTATAATGACCTGAGCCACTGCAGTTGGATTCTTAACCCACTGTGCCAGAGTGCAACTCCCACCCTATGTCTTTTGATTGGGGCATTTAGCCCATTGACATTCAAAGTAATTATTAACAGATATGTTTTTTCTTGCCATTTTATTACCTATTTCTCAATTGTTTAGGCTTATCTTTTTTGCTATTATCTTTTTTTTCTTTTTCTTTTTTTTGTATTATTTTCTTTAGTAGTATGCATATGTTCCTCTATTTTTTATGTATTTACTGTAGGTTTTTGATTGTGATTACCCTAGTGTTCATATATATTGACTTAAAACTATGTTTACTTTTATTTATTTTATTTTTTTGTCCTTTTACCATTTCTAGGGCTGCTTCTGTGGCATATGGAGATTCCCAGGCTAGTGGTCTAATTGGAGCTGTAGCTGCCAGCCTACACCAGAGCCACAGCAATGCAGGATTCGAGCCACATCTGTAAACTACACCACAGCTCAGGGCAACGCTGGATCCTTAACCCACTGAGCAAGGCCAGGGACTGAATCCACATCCTCATGGTTCCTAGTCAGATTCGTTCACAACTGAGTCACAACTGGAACTCCCTGTTTACTTCTTTTAAATAGGCAGTACCTTACAACACAAATTGACAACATTGTAAATCAACTATACTTTAATTTTTAAAAATTAAAAATAAATAGTCATTAATTTCAAACACATTTAAAAGTTCTATATTTCTTATTTCCCTCCCCCACACTTGTGTTTTGTTTGTTTATGGCTGCATCTCTGGCAGAGAAGTTCCCAGGCCAGAGATCTAACTGGAACTGCAGCTGAGGCCTACCCCACAGCATAGCAACACTTGATAAAAACTGCATCTGCAGCCCACGCCACAGCTTCTGGCAACACTGGATTCTTATGTCAATGAGCAAGGCCAGGGATAAAATCCACGTCCTCCCTAAAACTATGTTGGTTACTTAACCTGCTAAGCCACAATGGGAGCTCCACATGTTTCTCTTTTTGATGTCATATTTTATAACTTCATGTTTTCCCCTTACTTATTATTACAGTTGTAGTTAATTTTATATTTTTTGACTTTGATATTTGTTCTAGCTAATTTGTACGATTGGTTAATCTTCAGCTTTTACTCTATATTTACCTTTACTACTAGGATTTTTCATTTTCTATAGATTCATGTTCTTGTAGCTTTTTCTTTTCCACTTAACAGAAAACCTTGTAACATTTCCTTATAATGTTAACAAATTTAAGTATTGATTAACTTAGTTGTTGCTTGTCTTAGTTGTTGCATATCTTCACTTATGGATGATAATATTGCTGGATAGAATATTCTAGGCTTTAGGTTTTTCCATTTCAGCACTTTGAAGACGTTAGGACATTCACTTCTGGCCTGCAAACTTTCTGTGGATAAATCAGCTCATGGCCTTATGCAGGTTTCCTTGTATATAACTCTTTGTTTTGTTGTGTTTTTGCTCCCTTTAGGATTCTCTTTTTAACTTCTGCCATTTTAATGATGATATGACTTAGTATTCTTTATTTTGGAGTTCATCTTGTTTGAAACTCTCTGTGCTTCCTATAACTGGATATCTATTTCCTTTCACAGGTTTTGGAAGTTTTCAGTCTCAGTTTCATGAAATAACTTTTCTCTACCATCTGATGTCTATCTTTTCCTTTTGGAACCACTGTGGTGCATATGTTGATATACTTAATGTTGTCCCACAAGTCCCTTTAATTGGTTTCATTTTTTTTTGTTCTTTTGATTGTGTGATTTCCATTATTCTATTCCTCAGATTATTATACATTCTTCTGTGTCAGCTAGTCTGCTATTGATTGATTCTCCTGTGTTTTTTTTTCATTTAAATTACTATATTCTTCAGTCTGACCAGCTCTTTTTTAAATTTTCTTGTTCCTTGTTAAAATTATCACTGTGTTCATCTATTTTTCCCTAATTCAATTACATTCTTGTTACTAATACTTTTAAATTTTTTTATCTGATAAATACTCACTTCTGTTTCCTCATTTGTTTTTTCCAGGGTTTTCTCTTGTTCTTTCAAATGAGAGCAATTCCTCACTCTTCTCCTCTTGCTTAACTTTCTCTTTATGAAATTAGATAAAACAGCTCCCTATTGCTGTCTTGAATGGATGTCTTTATGGGCGAAAATCCCTTTACACTCTTCATACACCCAGTGGCTGGTAACAGACCTGGATCTGTTGTGAACACCAGCCATATCTTTATCAGCATGTGCTGGCATCTATGATTTTAGTAGGAAGTGCAATTGTAGATGGAGGGGTAAGGATGGAGCCAGGTGTAATCTATGACTTTTCCTTTGCTTGCCCCATCATTATTTTGCTGGGGGTGTGAGAGGGTCTCAAGTTGCTAGAGCAGTAGCACTGGGAGTTAAATCCAAGCTGACTCTATCTCCCTTAAGTTTGTGCTCTCCCCCTCTTTCAGGCCCTGCATCCTCACCCCAGAGGGGAGCAGCGCTGTAGCAAAAGAGGCTGGTGTAGGCACACATTGTATGTCAGGGCATGTATATTTGTGGTCCAGCCAAGTTTGGAGGGCTGCACTACTTTTGATGTGCTGCCTGTGTAGGTGAAACTAATGACTGCCCATGCCATGCCCAGATGTCATTTCAGGTCAGAGACACCTTTATCCATCAGTGCTCACCACCAGGGAAATGCACGAGAACCAAACGTTTGCTTTAGGATAATCTGTCATCATTGAGATCCCTAAAACCTTTCTTTGTGGAAGAGTTCTACTATCTGCCATTCTCCTTGCTGTCTAAAGAAGGAATCCCACACACAGCTATTATCACTGATTGATCATTCACTTCAAGTAACCTCTTCAAGTTTTGTAAGCCTATCTGTATTTTCCTGCATGACAACTTCCCTTAAATAAGAATGAAGGGTCTGTCACAGCTGCTAGCTCTGCTCTATCATTTATCAATTATGTTCATTATTATATAAGCTTTATTTTTCTTATTATTTTCTTAGTAGCTAGAATGCCCCATGTCTACTCATAGACAAGTATAAAAATCTACCCCCTGTGTAACAATACCAGGTATATCTATTATAAGAATGTGGTATACTGAGAAAATTAAGTACCTCTGTCTATTCCTTTCTGTTCATTCAAAATTTGGAAACAGACAAGTATCCAGGAGCCCCAGTACTTACCATATTAATATAATGAGGCTAATAACAGTTCATATAAACATTTTGAAGAATAAATTAATTATTATATACTTAATAGTCTAGCAGTGTTTGGCACATAGAAAGTATCAATTAAAGCTATGTGTACCTCCTCTCTAATCCCCCGACAAAGAGATGAGGGTGAAATAAGCTAAAGGATGAAAGGGAAATCTACAAGTGGCCTAATTAAAATCTATTGGGAATAAGAAAGAGAGTAATTTTCAGAAAAGTCTTCCTTGTTTAACACAATTCATCTACCAGAAATACAACCAATACCTTCATTTGGGTGTTCTCCATTATCCGCATTAACCCCTTGGGCCAAACATACTGGGCTACCATGAATAAGGTGTGAAAACAAATGAAAAACGTGTGAATTATGTGCACCATAGTCTGTTTGTTTTATGCAATCAGGCATCAGCTGTTCTCCCAGGGAATAACCCACCACCACATAAAGAATGTGACATTTTAAGTAGAATTCATCAAAGAAGTACCATCTCCCTGCTGACATATCATAAACAGGTGGCACTCATTTTCCATTACCCTTAGAAGCCACCAAAAAGCATCATAACATTTCAATTGTGACACAGTTGAGAATAAATGTCCATTTTATTATCTCTTTAAGCACTAGTAGATAAGCAAGGAAAGGAGAATTTAACTGTCTATTCTTTTCTTTTTATAGCCTTTGACAGAAGTAGAACCTTAATGAAGTGATGGGCAGTGGCACAAAGGGGCACTAAAGTTATATTAGGGATGCTTGCATCTTATTATTCAGGTCCCATCTTGAACAGATGTCTCAGCAACTTCAAAGGGGATTAAGAGCATTACAAAGCAATGCAGCAGGCCAGGTAAAGAAAGATCTGTGAAAAGTCAGAGTCACAGAAATATCTGTGAGGAACTTAAGTCAACCCACGTTTTATCCCTAATTATCAAATGTGCTGGCTAACCTCACATCTTATTACAGGTATTATTCTAGAAAGTTACAGACCCTTACATAACTTAAGAGAAAGCTGAATTATGTGACAATCTTTAGCCTACTGTGTGGGCAACAAATGATTTTGCCAGAGTCTATCGAACACAGTGAGGGGACAGAGGAGTTAGTAGTGATAATGAGGATAGAGTGGGGGAAATCCAATAATTGTTCTTATTTCCACACCCCAATATTTATTTTCATTTTAGAAAGAAAAAAATAAAAGAACACCCTGGCATCAAGTCTGTCTCCACACTCTGAGGAATGATGCTCAGTTCTATGCCTTCAAGCATAATCAGATTGGCTGATTGAATTTGGAAGTCTGAACCATCTTGAAATATTTAGAGTTCCCCTTAGAAGAAGGTCCTTTAAAAAGATTATCACTGTGAACATTTACTATTGCTGCCAAGGCCTGTTATCTCTGTGGCCTGTACTTTATCCCTTATTTAGAATCATCATTCTGGATAAGTCTCAGTTTTCTTAGAGATGTATTAGAGAGTAAAAATAGTAAACTGAGATTAATATTATTAAGTAACTGTATTTATATAAAGTGCTTAGCACAGTAAGAGGCATATAAAAGTGCTATTGTCACTATTATTTCTAGTTATTATGAAAATCCTGTGCCTCTACACAACATGACTTTTGAACAGCAAGGAATATTACTTCAGATGTCAATCAGAACCATACCTAAAGAAAGGCAATCTTTTTTTGAATGTTATTTTGTCCCTGTGGACATTCTAAAATTTAATATGCTAATTCTATTTTCTCTGAAGTTCCTTAAGATTCTATGGCATTTCCAATATGATTAGAATTTTATAATGCAATATTGCAGTTATAATCTGTGGCTTAATAAAGCCTCCAAGGATATCTAAAGTGTCTGAGTGTGTGTTTAATAGTAGTAGTGGTAGTAGTAGTAGTATCTGTTGTTGTTATTATAGTCTTTTTGTTTATGCCCTGAATAGGAAAAAGTGTCTCTCTACTATTTAAGAAGGAAAGACTATAATAAAAAAAATGCTGGAGTTCCCATTGTGGCTCAGTGGTTAACAAATTCGACTAGGAACTCTGAGGTTGTGGGTTCAATCCCTGGCCTCGCTGAGTGGGTTAAGGATGCGGCACTGCCATGAGCTGTGGTATAGGTTGTAGACATGGCTTAGATCCTGTGTTTCTGTGGCTGTGGCATAGGCTTGTGGCTACAGCTCCGATTAGACCCCTAGTCTGGGAGTGACTCCATATGCTGTGGGAGTGACCCCAAATGCCATGGGAGCAACCCTAGGAAAAGACCAAAGACAAAAAAAAATGCCACCATAACCAGAAGACTGGACTGAAGAAAGCTGTGATGACAAATGGGATATTGTGGGCCACTCCTTTTAATGTATTATAAAAAGCAATCTAAGTTCATTGAGAAATTCCTAAAGCAAATTTGCTAAAGATGCCACTTATCAATCCCCCATATGTGAAACGAAGGAAAACCTAGGGTGTCCTAATTACTTTCTTTCCCTTTTCCATCTCAAAGGGTCAGGTATGCTCTCTCCACAAAGACAATAGTAATGGTAGGAGGGCTGCAGAGAGAAATTATTAGGGCAAAAGAGATCAAAATTAAAAACAAAACAAAACAAAAATGGTAACACCATTCATCAGAATTTAACATAACAGAGCAAAGGAAATTGTTTAGAAGACCTGAGGGGTAGCTAGGAAAGTCCATTCACTTGATTTTGATGGCATTATTATTATAATTATTACTATTGTTATTAGATGATATCTCTAGTTTTGAATGGATGTAAAATATGCCATTTTCCATTATAAAGTGTTTAATATTGTTTTGAAAGGTATTCAGATTTATGCAAAAGAGAGATAGAGTATTTGCTTTTATCATCTCATTTTCTTCCTCTTCCTTCTTCCCATCCACACATTTATTTCCCAACTCTGCAAATATAAAGCAATTTCTATTTTTTTCTTTTTACTGTTGTAAGAAAATTTGAGATCTATCCACCTAACAATTTAAGTGTCTCACAGACTTTTGATAGCTTTAGGCACTACACTTCACTGAATATCTCTAGAACTTATCTTGCATAACTTAAAATTTATATCCATTGTTCAACAATTTCCATTTTCCCTCCCCCACCTCAGCCCCTGCCAATCACCATCCTACTCTCTGTTCCCATGAGTTATAATATTTAAATACCTCATATAAGTTGAATCATGCAATATTTGTCCTTCTGTGACTGACATATTTAGTAGAACATCCTCCAAGTACATCTATGTTGTTGCATATTACAGGGTTTCCTCATTTTATTTTATTTATATTATTTTATTTTTTGCTGCATTTGTGGCATGCAGAAATTCTCAGGCCAGGAATCAAACTCATGCCACAACAGTGACTCAAGCCACAGAAGCGACAAACGCTGGAAACTTAACCTACTGCAACACAAGGGAATGCCAGAATTTCCTAATTTTTTAAAGCCAAATAATATTTAATTCTCTATGTATACCACATCATCTTAATCCATTCAACTGGATGGATGTTTAAATTGTTTCCATATTTTGGCTATTGTGACTAATGCTGCAATAAACATAGAAGTGTAGCTATCTCTTTGAAACACTGATTTTTTTTTTACTTTGGGATATGGATCATACAATAGTTCTATTTTTATTTTTTTGAGGAATCTCTATACCGATTTCCATATAGATACGCCATTTTACAATCTTAGCAACACTCTACAAGAATTAAATTTCTCTACATACTCACCAACACTTATTTTTTTAAATAATATCCATCCTAAAAGGTATGAAGTAATATATTCTACAATTTTGATATGCATTTCCCTCATGATTAGTGATGTTGAGCATCTTTAATGTACATATTTGCCATTTGGATGTCTTCATTGGAAAAATGTCTGTTCAAGTTCTTTGTTCTTTTTTTTTTTTTTTTTTTGGTCTTTTTAGGTCCGCACCCACAGCATAAGGAGGGTCTCAGGCTACGGGCCCAATAGCAAGCTGAAGCTGCTAGCTTATGCCACAGCCAAAGCAATGCCACATCCAAGCAGCATATGTGATCCAGACCACAGCTCATGGAAATGCTGGATCTCCAACCCACTGAGAAAGGCCAGGGATGGAACCTGCACCCTCATGGTTACTAGTCAGATTTGTTTCCTCTGTGCCATGACAGGAACTACCTTTGTTCATTTTTAAGTTGGGTTATTTGATTTTAGTTTTGATTCTATGAGATCCACTTATTTATTTATTTATGTTTATTAAAGCACAGTTTACAGTGTTTCTTTTTTTATGTTGTACAGCAAAGTGGCACAAACACAGTAACCAGTGTTGTAGAATATGACCACATTGCCCATCCATTCCAAATGTTACAGTTTTCACCCACCCACTCCAAACTCCCCAACCATTACACTCCCTCCTCCCTCCCCCTAGCAACCACAAGACAGCTCTCCACGTCGATGATCTGTTTCTGATTTGTAGATAGGATCATCTATGCCATATTTTAGATTCCACATATAAATGATGTTATATTGTCTTAGTCTTTCTCTTTCTGACATACTTCTCTTAGTCTGAGAAACTCTACTTCCATCCATGGTGCTACAAATGGCATTATTTGGTCCTTTTATGTCTGAATAGTATTCCATTGTATATATGTACCACATCTTCTTAATCTATTCATCTGTCAATGGACATTTATGTTTCCATGTCTTGCCTGTTGTGAATAGTGCTGCAATAAACTAGGGGTGCATGTATCTCTTTGAAAGAAAGTTTTGTCAGGATATATGCCCCAAAATATATATTGCTGGATCATGTGGTTGTTCTATATTTAATTTTCTGGGGTACCTCCATACTGTTTTCCATAATGGTTGTACCAGTTTATGTTCCCACCAACGTTGAAGGAGGGCACCCTTTTTTTCCACATCCTCTCTAGGATTTGTTATTTATAGACTTATTAATGAAGGCCATTCTGACTGTTGTGAGGTGGTGCCTCATTGTAGTTTTTATTTGCATTTCTCTAATAATTAGTGATGTTGAGCATTTTTCATGTGCCTGTTGGCCATCTATATGTCTTCTTTGGAGAAATGTCTCTTTAGGGCCTCTACCCATTTTTCAATTGTGTTGTTTGTTTTAATGCTGTTGAGTTGTATGAGTTGTTTATATATTTTGGAGATTACGCCTTGTCTCTTGTATCATTTGCAAAGATTTTCTCCCATTCCATAGGTTGACTTTTTTTAAAATGGTTTCCTTTCCTATGCAAAAGTTTTGGAGTTTAATTAGGTCCCACTGGTTTATTTTTGTTTTTATTGACCTCATTCTAGGATGTGGATCAAATAAGATGTTGCTATGATATATGCTAAAGGGTGTTCTGCCTATGTTTTCCTCTAGGAGTTTTATAGTATTTGGCCTTATATTTACGTTTTTAATCCATTTTGAATTTATTTTTGTGTATGGTGCTAGAAAGTGTTCTAATTTCATTCTTTCATATAAATTGCCAGTTTGCTCTGTAGCACTTATTGAAGAGACTATCTTTCTTCCATTGTATGTTCTTGCCTCCTTTGTCATAGATGAGTTGACCATAGGTGCTTTGGTTTACTTCAGGGCTTTCTATACTGTTCCATTGATCTATATTTCTGTTTTTATGCCAGCACAGTATTGTTTTGATAATTGTAGCTTTGTAGTATTGTCTGAAGTTAGGGAGCCTGATTTCTCCATTTCTGTTTTTCAATATAGCTTAAATATTTTATATAACTTCCTATCAGATATGTGGTTTACAAATATTTTCTCTCATTCCATATATTGTGATTCCATTTTGTTGATTATTTACTATACTGAGCAGAAGCTTTCAAGTTTATTGTAGTCTCATTTGTTTGTTTGTTTTTTGCTTTTGTTGCCTGTGTTTTTTGTTTTATATCCAAGAAATAATTGTCAAGGGCAATGTCAAGAATATTTTTCCTCATGTTTTATTCTAGCAGTTTTATAGTTTAAGGTCTTGAGTTTGTCTTTTGTCCATTTTGACTTGAATTTTGTGTAGTGTAATATAAGGAACCAATTCCATTTTTTTTTTTTTTGCATGTGGACATCAGTTTCATCAGCATCGATTATTGAAGAGACTATCTTCTTTCCCATTTTGTATTTTTGTAACCAATATTGAAGGTTAGTTGACAATATAGTCATGTATTTGTTTCTGGACTCTCTAGTATATTCATTGGTTTATATATCTCTTTTTATGCAAATAACCATATTGTTTTAATTACTATAGCTTCATAATGAAGTCTGGAAGTGTGATATCTACAATTTTGTTATTTTGTTCTCAATATTGCTTTGGCAACTTATAATTTTTTGTGGTACCATAGTAATTTTAGAATTGTTCTATTTCTATAAAAATGCCATTGGGATTTTGATGGGAATCATATTAAATTTGTAGATTGCTTTTGTAGTATGTACTTTTGGACAATATTCTTCCAATTTATGAACACAAACTATCTTTTCATTTATTTATGTCTTATTCATTTTATTTCAGGAATGTCTTACTATTTTAAATATAAAGATCTTTTACCTCCTTGGTTAAATTTATTCCCAAGTATTTTATTTTTTGATGCTATTGTGAATGGGATTGTTTTCTTAATTTCCTTTTTGAATAGTTAGTTGTAAATGTATAGAAATACAGCTATTTTTTGTATGTTGATTTTCTAGCCTTACTGAATTCATTAATTAGATCTAAGAGTTTTTGTAGTCTCTAGGGTTTTCAACTTCTATAATATGTCCTCTGCAAACAGCATATTTTTCTTTTTTCCAAATTGGATGTCTTTGTTTATTTTGTTCAATTTCCCTGGCTATGGAAATATTCTGTTGAAGAAAACCAGGGAGAGTGGGCATCCCTGTTTAGTTCTTGATCTTAGCAAAATTTTCAGTGTTTCACTATTGAGTCTGATGTTAGTTACTAGTTTGTCATATATGTCTTCTGTTATGTTGAGGTACATTCCTTTTTACCCAGTTTCTTAAGAGGTTTTATCATGAAAATGTATTTAACATCAAATGACTTATCTACATCTATTCAGATGGTCATGTAATTTTTATCTTCTATTCTGTTAATGTGGTATACTTCATTAATTAGCATACATATAATTAGCATATATAATAGTAACATAATAATTAGCATGTACTAGCATATATATAAAATTGGGAGAAGATATATAATCTTGACACATTTCCTTCATGGGAAGATGGAGAAGTGGAGCTTTCATCCTGAGCATAAATCTGACTTGATCATGCATTGCAATCTTGATTTCCTTTAGCTGTCTTTCTATGTTCTCTTATAACTCCCTGAGTTTTTATAAACAATTACTTTGAATTCTTTCTCAGACAATTCTTAGACCTCAATTTTTAAAGGATCATTTAGTGGAGATTAATTATTTTCCTTTTTGTGTCATATCACTTATGTTTCTTTTAGCTTTGCATTGGTGCCTGTGCTGTGGAAGAAATAATCACCTCTCTGAGTCTTTATGGACTGGCTTCATCAAGGAAAGACCTTCACCAATCAGCCTGCCTAGAGATTCTTGAAACTTTTCTATGAATGTATAAATGTTATATTACTCTCCTTTCCTCCAGAGAGATAAAAGGTTGTATACCTTTTCCCAGTATCAGAGTCATGCTTGCCACACAACTTTTCCCTAGGCAGTGCACTAAAAGACAGGTACATTGGATGCACACTCAGTTTTTCTCCCTCCTTTCTCTTAGGCAAGTCTCAGGGTTGAGCATCTCCTCCCAATATCACAGAGACATGCTGGCTCCTGAGAGTCACCCTTTCTTTTTCCCTAGTTCAGTGCACTCAAATTCTGGGACATTGAGTGGAAGCTCCACTTCTCCATCTCCCCATGAAGAAAAATTGTCAAGATTATACATCTTTCAGTTTTGTAGAGCCATGCCAGCTGCTGAAAGCTGTCTGCCAGTTTGCTTTGTCTTTCCATCTCCAGGTTTTAAAACTGTTGTAATTTCCTCAGCCTTCTGGATGAGATTAATTAGTAACAGGTCTCTATGGAAATGCCTTGGGATTTGGTGCACACTTCACTCTTTTCATTCATGGAGAAATTGATGGCTTAGGGGATCTCTCATGGTGCTGAGTTATGCTGGTTTAGTATAAGAGCTGACACAGGTAAAATGAAAGTGTTCTTCTTACCCATTTCAATGTGACTTTTCTTAGTTTTGAACTCATCTAGGGAACTGGAACTTCTTAACTTGACTCTGATGTTTTCATATAGGTATTTTTTGGTCCTTAAAATATTGTTAAATTAGTGCTTCTGTGGGGGGTGAGGACTGGGACTTCCTATTCTATCATCTTGCTATAACTCTCTCTAAGCTAACTCAATTTCTGCTCTTTAAATCAGTAGAGAGTCAAAGAATGCCTATAGTGAGATATTTATCATAAAAATAAGAGAAAATTGTTTTATTTTGTAGTATTATATCATCAAAAATCATTTTGACAGGTGTGCATTTTAATCTACTTTGAATCTGTTTATAGCCTCTAATTCAGGCTTTAAATGAATCCTAATTGAAATTAACCCCACTCATCATTAGGACAAAAAATATTTTTTTTAACCCTAAAGGTCACTTTGAGATAGGATGATACCTTTTAAAATGTAAGTACCAATAACTTGGGTGAGTTAAAAAAAAAAAAAGCCTATTACTTTATTCACTAACAGATCTGAATTACATAATTACTTATGTATCTAAAATGAGTGTATACACTTTTGATACACCCTCTGAACATACTAAAATTTTAAAACTGGATAATTGTATTGTTAACTCTGTCATGTAGGTCCACATAGATTTTTTTCTTTTCTTTCTTTCTTTTTTGGTCTTTTAGGGCTGCACTCACAACATAAGGAAGTTCCCAGGCTTGGGTTTGAATTGGAGCCATAGCTGCCAGCCTATACCACAACAACAGCAACACTAGATCCAAGACTTGTCTGTGGGGAACAGGTCATATGGTGGCCTGGTGAGGAATGGGCAACATTCCTTCTCTAGCAGGGAGTGAGCAGCCCAGGCTGGTCAAGATGGGGGAAGGGGTATTATAATGAGACATGGCCAGAGGCTTTTGGGTTTAATATCCTTGAAGGGGACTTTCAGCCTATAACAATTCCACTTAAGATAGTATTAAAAAGTGAGGTCAAGGAAAAAATATTTTTGGAAATAGAATCTTTTTTTGTTAATTTGAATTATTACCAAATTTCTTGACCTCAATTCCATTATGAAAGCCCATTTTTAACAGATTCAATAATTGGAAAATTAAAGTTCAACCATAATCAGATTTAATAATTTATTCAGTTCAGATCTTAAATATTTTAATTATTCAACATGTTAAAAATCTATGCAAGAAAATGTCTTACAAAATATAAATCAAGAACTCTTTGCTAAATTATGTATAAAAAGCTATAGCTTCCACTCAGTTGCCCTCTCTCTCTCACTCCACACGAATTCACTACCTATCTCTACCCACACCCAGTCCATAGGACCCTCTGTCAAGTTTGTATCTTAGACTTTCTTCTGAGCTGATAAATATGAGGATTATAGTTTATTCCATAATGATCAATTTACTTTTATATACCCAAAGAGTTTGCATATTTATTTTTCTACAACGAAGCATTTTAGGAAAGCCTCCAGATGATGTCTCTTAACATTTTGTGTGTGTGTCCTAAGATATCTGTGTGGTTTCACCTGTTTGCATGTCTGTAGAATTCAGGTTGCATATTTATATTTAGGAAGCATCATAAAACTGAAACTGTTAGGATAACACTGATTGCTGATACTTTTCTTGGCTGAGTTTTCCTATCCACAAGTGTTGTTCACCACAGCCTGAATGAGAATTGCCGAGTCATGATGGCATTCTTGGCCTTTGTTATTACCTCATTGCTGGTGTTCTGGAGCTCTCAAAGAAGTCAATTCCTTCACGCCTTCCTCATGACTTAATCTAGTCAAAATATTTAAATTGGTCATTATACATTTCAGAAGTGGTCATTATACATTATACATTTCAGAATGACCAATATATAAATTGGTCATTATACATTTTAATATTCAAATAGTTACTGGGTGTAAAAATCTTAGTCTTGTTGGAAATACAGACATATAAACAGATATTTATGAAAAGCAAATCTGAGATGCTATGGGTCAGAAAAATAATACTTTCCTTGCTATTTTAGCCTCAAGGGCAACCAAGAGGGCTTTAATGTTCCCCTCAGCTTGAATAAATTTTAGATATCTTTCTTCCTGACTATAAGCCCCTGACTTCCCTTTTCTTACTTTAGATAACTTATGAGTGTAAATCTTTTCTCTATCCCTACTAAGTGAAAATATTTTTAAGGAAGATAGAACCACTATTTTTCAATCTCCACAGGGGAGTAGGAGCCTAACTTAGATCAGCACCAATTAGCCAACACTGATGGCTTAATCATATTGACCAACCCCCCTTATAACATCTGCCAATATTTATCCACTAGCACATGCCAGCATTTAAAGTCTCCTACATTTTCTGTCCATGGAGTTGAGTTCATTCTCTCTCCCTCATTGCAATATACTGAATACAGTTTCCCTTGTCTGTTTAACCTGTCTTGTACAATAAGAGACCAAACACAAGATCCCAGAAAAAAGTTTAGAAACTAATGGAAGCAGGGTAAATAAGCATTATCATAGTTGCAGAAATTTGACAATTTCTAGGCACTCAATGCCTCTTGCTTTTCTAAGAAGCACATAAAGAAAGCACTGATGATTACAGCTAGAACAAATCTATCCTTCCCAGCAGCTATGAAGGAATTATCTAAAAGGGAGAGAGTACTTCAGGCTTTACATGGATTTTCTTTTAACACTGGTCCCTGTCCACCCTTATTTTTCCCCTTTTATAAACCAGTTGTAAAGCTTTCTCTTATTATTTCTAGCTTCTTTGGACTTTCCCATCTGTAAAATCCTTCTGTAACTTTTTTTTTTAAGGGCCACACTCACAGCATATAGAAGCCCAGGCGAGGGGTCAAATCTGAGCTGTGTCTGTGACCTACACAGCAGCTCATGGCAATGAGGGATCCCTGACCCACTGAGTGAGGCCAGGAATGGAATCCGCATCCTCGTGGGTGCTATTCAGATCCAATTCTGCTGTGCCATGATGGGGACTCCCAACTTTTTTTTTTCTTTTTAACTTGAGAAACCTACGAAGACATTTTACATTTAATTACATAGGCTTTTTTTTTTTTTTTTAAGAGCATTTCATCCATCCTCACAACTCAACTCATATCTCTTTACCCTGGCCTTTTTTAAAGAGAAGGTAGTATAAAAATTTCTGTATTACCTTTTTTGGAGGGCAAATTCTAACACATGATTGCTGAAACCAGTTTTAGAACATTTACTCCTTAGATTTGGACTCTGTATGTCTGATGGAGTCTCTATCTTGCTTTCTCTTTCCAATACCATGCTGCCCTTAGGAAAATGTTGTATCTTTCTCTGATTCCCCAAAGTGGAAAACCCCCTAAGTGCTCCTTCTTTTTCTCTCTTCAAATAAAAGACGTAGATTACATAGGGTACCAAAAGCGAAACTCAACAACAATGAAGAGTTAAACAGGATAGAGCCATTCAGTTTATATTTTTCAAATTTGAATTTCATCAAAATATATAAAATATATAGAAATAGATTACTCTTATTTAAACCAAATAATCTAGAGCTTCTTCTCATTCTTGATCTCACTCCTGTACCCTGTTTTATTCCTGAAAATTTTTCATTAAAATTTCGGTTCTCGAGCCTCACGTCCTGCTGCTTCGCCATCTTAGACCTGTCCCTTGAGAAACTCAGTTGAAAACTATTGACCTAGAAGATTGGAGTCATACTGGTTATCAAGCATTAGTGTGCATATAGTCATTGGGAACCACTTGAGAATGAAAGTTGGAATGTAGGGTATCCATAGACAATTATAAGAGAGGAAAGCTGAGTCATAACTCAACAGCCAGGGAAATCATGAGAAATATTATTTTAAAAGTTTGCAGCTTAGTTTATCCCTATGGAGGACAAGTTTTAAAAATTTACTAGATGAAGGGGAAAGTAGACAGCTGCAAACTTTACTAATTAGTTAAATTAGACTCTTCAAATGGTTAGTAAGTCATCTTCAATTCTGCTAAATGGTGTCTATTTCTCATTTTGAGTTCCAGGGATCCTAGAGTGCCATCTTTTCTAATGTTAAAAGAATTACTTTGGAAATAAAATTAAGACACCGTACAAAGAACAAGCATCCTTTTATTCTTCTTCCTGCGTATTTTCCTGTGCTTTAAAAAGTGTTATTGACAGCTGGCTTGCCATCTGTTCTAGCAGGGCAAAAGTGTAAAACCTTGAGATATTTTTCAATGGAAGCAGTTGATTATAGATAACATTATTTTCAGAAAATATTTCTGTTAATGACATTAAAATATTAACTAACAAAGCATTTGATCTGAAAAGAAACTTCAAGAGCAAAGCTGACATATTTGTTCCCAAGGTATCCACAATTTTGTTTTACATGTTAAAGCTACTTCAACTTTGAAACATATGATTGGGCAAAGAGTAGGAGCAGTGGAGTGGAGCACATTTCTAACTTTGTGCCAGGAGGTCCTCAAAGGTATATAGTGTGAGTCTGGGCAGTTGGCAAATCATGTCAGGGTGAAACTTATTTACATGTATCACAATGGAACAGACACTAAGAGGAGACTCAACAGTTACTAGTCCTCAGCCCACTACAACCATTCCTCCCCATAATTAACTACTAGTTCCCTATTTTTACTTAAGATATTAGTATGAAGTTATTGGCATAGTAAACTTGGAGAAAAAAAATCTATCCTTGTTCCAAAACCATCTTTTCATTCAATTTTTTATGTCCGTATTCAATTTCATTAGTAACGACTTTCTTTGCCTCATTCAGATAAAATTTAAAACTATGGTATCTAATCAGAAAACTTCCTGTTGAGTTTCCCCTTATCCTGTTATGAGTACTGACAGTGGAGAATTTTCATTGCAAGTCTCCAAGCAAGATTTTAAAGTGGATCCCTTGCCCTTAGTTAATTATAAAATAAGTACTTCTCTTCCTTTAAGTGCCCTCCTGTCCAGCAGGGATTGTGTTGGAGGAAACCATACCCTAGAGAGTCACTGTTCTCTCTCTGGGAAGTCTCCACTTGTATGAAGAACATTATTACTTTGCCCTTCAAGTTGCTTCTCACCAAAATGAAGAAACTCGATTTCTTTCATCTCTCCTCTAGGGCTTTCTTTTTCATGCCTTTGCCATTTTCTCTTTGTATGAGACATCCAGAAATAACAATCTATGAGTGAACAAAGCTAAGTGTTATAAATGTGCAATTAATATATCCAACTCATTCCTTAATTCTATGTGGGCAAAAAGTAGTTTTAAAGTGGTATTGCCCTTTCTTTTCAGAACATTCAAATTCAAATAATTGTATTTTTGTTGTTTATGTATTGGTATTATTTTTTCCTAACCAAAAATATCATTTATTTTGTACCTAATCTCTTGCAATGGAGCCTGTTTAAGATAGAGCAGGATTGTTTAACTTCTTTCCCTATTGACCTTCTGTGTATAATCTAACAGTTTTATTTACTGAGCAAATTCAGATCAGAGACATTTAGTCTTCATTAAAGCCTGTTAGCTCAACAAAGGTATAATAATAATTAAAAAGAAATCTGATAACAATGGAAGTGAAGAAATCAAAATTTATTGCTCTGTTAATGTGCTAGCACTCTCTAATGAAGACAAAGTAAACTCTTCCTGGCCAACCAAAGGTCAATGTTAGCTTGAATCTTCTGTATTTATAAATGTCTCTCATACCTATAAAGACCTTGAAAGACTTGAAGGGATAACTTGCGTATTATTATAGAATAAAGTCTAATGACACTCTAAATCTTACTTCCAACCCTAAGTAACCAAAGCACAATGTGAAGACAGACTTAAAATTGTTTTCCTGCTCACACTCTACCAATACCCACTGGCTGTACTTAATACAGCTGCAGTTCTATTCCAAGCTAATATTTTAAACCTGTAAATACCTGAAATAGAAACCTTAAAAGTGTATAGAAATTTATATAAATATATGCGAAAAGGTCCTTAAAGGCACACTAAAGTATTTAACAGTGGCCTCCTTTAAAAAAAGGGGGGGGTGTAGGGCATACAAATAGGAAGAGGGAGATAGTGATTTTGTCTGATTAAGGGGAATTTTAATTATTAGTTAAAACATTTTAGTATTATTTGGATTCTTTAATAGTGGTACTATATCAATGCATATTTTTTATAATTTTAAAATAATCTAAAGTGATGTTTTAGAAAAATTAACATTCTCAAATAATTAAAAAAGTCCATGAGTTGATTAAAATTTTTACTTGAAATTTAATCTCCACTAATCCTAGATATTTAGTTTCGTTATTTGTTTTTTGTTTGCTTTTTAAGGCCACACATGGGGGCTATATGGAAGTTCCCAGCCTAGGGGTTGAATTGGAATTGGTAGAATTGGAGCTACAGCTGCCAACCACTGCCACAGCCACAGCCACACAGGATCCTAGCTGCATCTGTCTGTGACCTACACCACAACACATAACAATGCTGGATCCTTCACCTGCTGAGCGAGGCCAGTGATCAAACCTGCATCCTCATGAATACTAGCCGGGTTCGTTACTGCTGAGCCACAACAGGAACTCCTTTTCCTTCTTTACTAGTGTACATTTATGTAAGTCGAAAATTAACAGAAAAAGACATTCAGTTGTAAGAACATTTCCCAAAATGTTCAACATTAAAAATCATATTCATGGAAGTAGCAGGGGAAAAAAAATCATTATATATCCCAGATCAATTCAATCAGTAGAAATAAAATTTTAAAAAAGTCTGGCTATATCATTTGATTATTTGATCTATTTGTATTAGCAACTGGCTTAATCTCAAGACTGAGTTTCTCAAATTCAGTTTTTCTCTCTTAGGGTATGCAGTATTTTTTTAAAGACAATATTATTACTAGATCCCTTACAATTCTGCCTAATAAAAATGAATTTTGTTACTCTTCACAGTGCTTAACTGAGAAATATGCCAATAGTGTATCAAAGCAAAAAACACATTGCAACATTTAATTCATAATATTCCCTGGCATGGAACTCATTCAGCAGGTGCTCTAAAGAACACTGATGATATCCAATTGTCCAATCAATAATTTTTGAAATTTCATCTACTGAGACACAGGGCCTTGCCTTAGGTGGTATCCCTCTTGGCATCACCTACCTGTGGTATATTCTCCATAGGAAGAAGATTAAGTACAATCTCCTTATATGGAGAGAGGCAAGAAGAAAAACAGAATGGGAAATGGAGATAGCAATCTTTGAATTATCTTGCAAAGCCAGCCTCTGAAGGAAATCTAACAGCCTGTTTTATTGCCATTAACTTAAATATGGCTTGTGATAAAATAAAAAATGAACCAAATGCGAATCAAGAATGAAAAATGGGGAATGCTTTATGTAGCCCCTTTGCACCTGTTCTGTGAATAGGTGTGTTTTACAATCTCTGCCTTTGCTTATACTGATCCTTAAGATTGAATTCATTCTTTCTACTTCCAACAGGCTAAAGGCAACCCATACTATGTCATAATTACATATATATTTTTCCACTTATATTTATTTATATTGAAGTATAGTGATTTATAGTAGTATATTAGTTTCAATGTATGATAGTGATTAAGCATTTTGTTATAATTCATTTAAAATTATTGAAAAATATATCTCTATATATACAATATACCCTTGTTTGTTTATTTTAAATACAGTAGTTTGTATCTCTTAATCCCATACACCTATCTTGCCCCTTACTCCTCTTTCTCAACTGGTAACCACTAGTTTGTTCTCTATATCTATAAATCTGTTTCTGTGTTTATTTATTTTTGTCTTTTGTCTTTTTAGGGCCTGCGTCATATGGAAGTTCCCAGGCTAGGGGTCGAATCAGAGCTGTAGCCACTGGCCTACACCACAGCCATAGCAATGCCAGATCTGAGGTGTGTCTGCGACATACACCACAGCTCATGGCAACACTGGATCCTTAACCCACTGAACATGCCAGGGATCAAAACTGTGACCTCATGGATCCTAGTCAGATTCATTTACACTGAGCCATGATGGAACTCCTTTTTCTGTGTTTATGTATGCATGTGCTTATTTCCTTTTTTTTAGATTCTGCATATAAATAATAGGAGTGTTTGTCTTTCTTTGTTGTATTTATTTCACTAGTCATAATACTCTCTAGGTGATCATGTTGCAAATGGCTGAAATTCATTTTTATGGCTGATTAATATTCTACTATATATCTATATATATTATTTATCCAGTCATCTTTGACGGACACTTAGGTTGCTTCGATATTTTGGCTATTATAAATAATGCTGTTATGAATATTGGGGAGGATGTATCTTTTCATTAATGGGGTTGTTTATTTGTTTTCAAATAGATACCCAGGAATAGAATTGCTGGGTCGTAAGGTAGTTTTCTTTACTTGTGTTTTGAGAAATTTCCATACTGTTTTCCATAGTGACTGAACCAATTTACATTCCCACCAACAGTACATGAGGGTTCCCCTTCTCCACATCCTTGCCAGCATTTGTTATTTGTGGTTGTTTTGATGATAGCCATTATGACAGGTGTGAGGTGATGTCTCTTTGTAGTTTTGATTGGCATTTCCCTAATGATTAGAAATGTTGATCATCTTTTCACATGCCTGTTGTATGTCCTCTTTGGAAAATGTCTTATGTCTTCTCATTTTAACATAGCTTTGTTTATGGTTTTGATATTGAATTGTATGAGCTGTTTATTTTATTTGAATATTAACTACTTATATGTCATATCATTTGCAAATATCTCCTATTTAATAGGTTGTCTTTTAGTTTTATTGATGTTTTCCCTTTGCTTTACAAGTGCAAAAACTTGTAAATTTAATTAGGACGCATTTGTTTACTTTTGCTTTTGTTTCTATTGCCTGGAGATGGATCAAAAAATATTGTTATGATTTATATCAAAGAGTGGTCTGCTTATGTTCTCTTCTAGAAGTTTTAGGGTTTCATGTTTTACATTTAAATTTTTAATCCATTTTTAGTTTGTTTTTGGATATGGTGATTAAGTGTGTTCTTATTTATTTATTTATTTATTTATTTTGTCTTTTTTGCCATTTCTTGGCCGCTCCCGCGGCATATGGAGGTTCCCAGGCTAGGGGTCGAATCGGAGCTGTAGCTGCTGGCCTACGCCAGAGCCACAGCAACGCAGGATCCGAGCCGCATCTGCGACCTGCACCACAGGTCAAGGCAATGCCAGATCGTTAACCCGCTGAACAAGGGCAGGGATCGAACCTGCAACCTCATGGTTCCTAGTCAGATTCGTTAACCACTGCACCACGATGGGAACTCCCTTAAATGTATTCTAAGCTCATTCTTTCACATGTAGCTGTCCAGTTTTCCAAACACCACCTACTGAAGAAACTGTCTTTTCTTGATTATTTATACTAGCATCCTTTGTCATATGGCAATTGATCATAAATTTGTGGGTTTACTTTTGCCCTCTCTGTTTTGTTCCCTTAATGTATGTGTCTGTTTTTTTGTACAAAGCTATTTTTATTACTGTATCATTGTGGTATAGTCTGTAATCAGGGAACATGATACTTCCAGCTCTGTTCTCACTCAAGAGGCTTTATCTGTTCAGGGTATTTTGTAGTTTCATAAACTTTAGGATTATTTAATGTAGTTCTATGAAAAATGTCAAAGGTATTTTAATGGGATTGCATTAAATTTTAGATAACTTTGTATAGTATGGACATTTCATAAAATTAAATCTTTCAATCCGAATCATGGAATATAGTTTCGTTTCCTTATATAAACTTCAATGTTTCATAGGTTTTTGAGCTTAAGTATTTTATCTCTTACATTAAGTTTTCTTTTCGTATATATTTTCATGTATTATATTTTAGATGCAGTTTTAAATGGTATTTTTTTTACTTTCTCTTTCTAGTAGTTCATTATTATTTATAGAAAAGCAAGATTTCTGTATTTTAATCTCGTATCCTTCAAATTTACTGAATTCATTTATTAGTTCTAGTAGCTTTTCATGGAATCTTTCATGTTTTTTATTTAAAGTATCATGTTACCTGAAAGTAGTGATTTTTATTTCTTTCCATCCCATTTGTATGTCTTTTATTACTTCTGTCTGATTGTTGTAGGTAGGATTTCTAACACCATGTTAAATAGTAGTGAGTATCCTTATTTTGTTCCTGATTTTTGATAAAAATCTTTAAGCTTTTCCCAATCATGTATATTAGTTGTGAGTTTTTCATAAATGGCCTCCATTATATTGAAATATGTTCCTTCCATAATCACTTTGAAAATACCTTTTATGATGAATAGATGTTGAATTTTGTCAAGTGCTTTTTCTACAAGTTGAGATGATTGTATGATTTTTATTCTTCTTTTTGTTAATATAGTCTATCATATTACTTTTGCCATTTTTTTAAGGGCCTCAGGGGTGGCACATGGAAATTCCCAGGCTAGGGGTCAAATTGGAGCTACACCTGCTGGTCTAGGCCACAGCCATAGCAACATGGAATCAGAGCCAAATCTGTGACCTACACCACAGTTTACAGCAATACTGGATCCTTAACCCACTGAATGGGATTGGGATTGAATCCACATCCTCATGGGTTAGTCGGATTCTTTTCTCTGTGCCACAATAGGAACTGATGCTTTTGTGAATTTCCAGCTATTCTTTTCTGAAAATTTTATCTATTTTTGTATGGCCACACCTTCAATATATGGAAGTTCCTGGGTTAGGGAATGAATCCAAGCTACAGCTTGATAACTATGCCACAGCTGCAGCAATGCCTGATTCTTTAACCTACTGCACTAGGCCAGGGATTGAGCCCACACCTCTGCAGTGACCCAAGCCACTGTAGTTGGATTCTTAACCTACTGTGCCACAGTGGGAATTTGGAACTATCCTTTCATTCCTGGAATAAATCCCACTCGATTATGGTGTACAGTTTCTTTTGATAGTTTTTTGTTGGTTTGTTTTTATTTTTTTTCTTCCCCCAGCACATGGAAGTTGCCATTCTAGGGGTCAAGTCAGAGCTGCAGCTGCCGGCCACAGCCACAGCAATACCAGACCCTGAGCCACACCCATGACCTAAGCTGTGGCTCATGGCAATGAAGGAGACTTAACTTACTGAGTGGGGCTAGGGATCAAACCCACATCCTCATGGAAACATGTAAGGTTTGTTGCTGCTGAGCCATAATGGGAACTCCTGTGTATGGTCCATTTTATATATTCTTGGATTTGGTTTGATAGTACTTTGTTGAGGATTTTTGCATCTATATTCATCAGAGAAATTGGCCTATAATTTTGGGTGGTGGTGGTATTGCCTTTGTCTGATTTTGTATGAGAGTGATTGTGGCCTTCTAGTATGAGCTTGGGAATCTTCCTTCTATTTCAATTTTTTAGAATTATTCAAGAAGAATAGGCATTAGCTTTTCTTTTTTTTGATATATATTTAAAGTATTTACATATTTTTTTCATTTTTTATAATGAATTTTTTTCCCATTGTGGCTGGTTTACAGTATTCTGTCAATTTTCTACTGTACAGCAAGGTCACTAAGTCAAACATACAAAGACACATTCTTTTTTCTCACATTATCATTCTCGGTCATAAGTGACAGGATATAGTTCTCAGTGCTATACAGAAGGATCTCATTGCTTATCCATTCCAAAGGCAATAGTTTGCATCTATAACCGCAAATACTCAGTCCATCCCACTTCCTCCCCCTCCACCTTGGCAACCACCAGTCTCTTCTCCAGGTCCATGAGTTTCTTTTCTGTGGAAAGTTTCATTTGTGCCATATATTAGATTCCAGATATAAATGATATCATATGGTATTTGTCCTTCTCTTTCTGATTTACTTCACTTAGTATGAGAGTCTCTAGTTCCATCCATGTTGCTGCAATGGCATTATTTTGTTCTTTTTTAAGGCTGAGTAGTATTCCATTGTGTATATATTTCACTTCTTTTTAATCCAATCGTCGGTCAGTGAACATTTGGGTTGTTTCCGTGTCTTGGCTATTGTGAATAGTGCTGCGATGAACATGTGGGTACAGTGTCTTTTTCAAGAAAAGTTTTGTCCGGGTATATGCCCAAAAGTGGGATTGCTGGGTCATATGGTAGTTCGATGTATATTTTCTAAGATACCTCCATACTGTTTTCCATAGCGGCTATATCAATTTACATGCCCACCAATAGTGCAGGAGAGTTCCCTTTTCTCCACACCCTCTCCAGCATTAGTTATTTGTGGACTTATTAATGATGGCTGTTTTGACTGGTGTTAGGTGGTATCTTGTGGTGGTTTTGATTTGCATTTCTCTAATAATCAGTGATGTTGAGCATTTTTTCATGTGCTTGTTGTCCATCTGTATAACTTTCTTGGAGAAATGTCTATTCAAGTCTTTTGCCCATTTTTCCGTTGGGTGATTGGCTTTTTTGCTGTAGACTTGTATAAGTTGTTTGGATATTTTAGAGATTAAGAACTTGTCAGTTGCTTCATTTGAAACTATTTTATCCCATTCAGTAAGTTGTCTTTTTTTTTTTTATGGTTTCCTTTTTCTGTACAAAAGCTTATCGGTTTGATTATTTTCCATTGGTTTATTTAGGCTTTCATTTCTATTACTTTTGGAGACTGGCCTGAGAAAATAGTTTTTAGGTTGATATCAAAGAATTTTTTGCCTCTGTTCTTTTGATGGTCCCTTGTCTTACATTTAAGTTTTTAGGCTATTTTGAGTTTATATTTGTGCACGGTATGAGGGTGTATTCCACTTCATTGATTTACAAGTGGTTGTCCTGTTTTCCAAGCACCAATTGCTGAAAAGACTGCCTTTTTTTCCATTTTATATTCTTGCCTCTTTTGTTGAAGACTAATTGACCATAGGTGGGTCAGTTTATTTCTAGGCTCTCTATTCTGTTCCATTGGTCTGTATGTCTATTTTGGAACTAGTACCACATTGTCTTGATTACTGTCACTTTGTAATATTGCTTGAAATCTGGGCAAGTTATGCTTCCTTTTTGGTTTTTGTTCGTCAGGATTGCTTTGGCAATTCTGGGTCTTTTGTGATTCCATATAAATTTTTGGATTTGTTGTTATAGTTTTGTGAAAAATGTCATGGGTAATTTGATAGAGATTCCATTGAATCTGTAGCTTGCTTTGGGTAGTATGGCCATTTTTACAATATTAATTTTTTCCAACCCAAGAGGATGGAATATCTTTCCATTTCTTTGAATCCCCTTTAGTTTCCTTGATTAAATTTTATAGTTCTCAGCATATAAATCTTTCACATCCTTGGAGGTTTATTCCCAGGTATTTGATTTTTTGGGGTGCAAAATGTGTTAAATTTTTGTATTTCTTCTCTAATATTTCATTGTTAGTATACAGAAATGCAGCTGATTTTTGAATGTTAATCTTATATCCTTCTACATTTCTGAATTTGTTGTCAGTTCAGGTAGTTTTTGGGTTGAGTCCTTAGGGTTTTCTATATATAGTATCGTGTCATCTGCATACATTGACAGTTTTACCTCTTCTCTTCCAATTTAGATACCTTTTATTTCTTTTGTTTGTCTAATTGCTGTGGTTAGGACTTCCAATACTAAGTTGAATAATGGTGGTGGAGTGGGCATCCTTGTCTTATTCCAGATTTTAGTGGGACTGCTTTCAGCTTTTCTCCATTGAGTATTATGTTTGCTGTGGGTTTCTCATAAATGGCTTTTATTATGTTCACTCTATACCGATTTTGGTAAGATTTTTTTTTATCATGAATAGATGTTGGACTTTGTCAAATGCTTTTTCTGCATCTATTGAGATGATCATTGTTGTTTTTGACTTTTATTTTGTTAATGTGATGTATGATTTTGATTGATTTGTGTATGTTGAACCATTCTGTGAATCTCGGATGAATCCCACCTGGTCATGGTGTATGATCTTTTTTATATGTTGTTGGATTTGGTTGGCTAAAATTTTGTTGAGAATTATTGTATCTCTAATCATCAAAAATATTGGCCCATAGTTTTCTTTTTTGGTGGTATCTTTGTCTGGTTTTGGAATTAGGGTGATTGTGGCATCATAGAATGTCTTTGGGAGTTGTTCCTTCTTCAATCTTTTGGAAAAATTTGAGGAGCATGGGTATAAGTTCATCTCTGTATGTTTGGTCAAATTCGACTGTGAAGCCATCTGGTCCTGGACTTTTATTTGTAGGAAGTTTTTTCATTACATAATCAATTTCATTGCAAGTGATCGGTCTGTTCAGTTGATCTATTTCTTCTTGATTCAATTTTTGCTGGCCATAAGTCTCTAGAAAGTTGTCCATTTCTTCTAAGTTGTCAGATTTGTTCCATACAATTGCTCATTGTATTCTCTTACAGTTTTTTTGTATTTCTGCGGTATCCATTGTGATTTCTTCTTTTTCATTTCTTATTTTGTTTATTTTTTTTCTCCTCTTCTTGGTGAGTCTAACAAGAGGTTTGTCAATTTTCTTTACCTTTTCAAAGAACCAGCTCTTGGTTTTATTGATTTTTTTCTATTGTTTTTTGAATCTCTTCTTTACTGATTTCCTCTCTGATCTTTATGATTTCCTTCCTTCTGCTGACTTTAGGTTTTGTTTGTTCTTCTTTGTCCAATTCATTTAGGTGGTGGGTTAAGTTGTCAATTTGAGATATTTCTTCTTTTTTGAGGAAGCCCTGTATTGCTATGAACTTCCTTCTGAGCATGCTTTTGTGGCATCCCATAGATTTTTAATGTTTGTATCTTCATTTTCATTTGTCTCGAGGTATTTTTAAATTTTTTTCTTCATTTCCTCTTTGACCCATTGTTTTTTTAGTAGCATGTTGTTTAGTCTCCATGTAGTCAGTTTTTTCTCATTTCTTTTCCTGTGGTTGATTTCTAGTTTCATGCTGTTGTGGTCAGAGAAGATACTTGAAATCATTTCTACACTCTTAAATTTATTGAGCTTAGCTTTGTGCCCCAGGATGTGATCAGTCCTTAAGAATGTTCCATGTGCACTTGAGAATAATGAATATTCTGATTTTTTTTTTTACTGTAATGTCCTGAAAATATCGATTCAGTCTAACTTTTCTATTGTGCCAATTAGGATCTCTGTTGCCTTATTGATTTTCTGTCTTGAGGAACTGTCCATTGATGTGAGTGGGGGTGTTAAAGTCTCCTAATATTATTATATTCCCATCAATTTCTCCTTTTACATCTCTCAGTATTTTTTGTAGGTATCTGGTTGCTCCTATATTAGTGGCATATATATTGATGATTGTAATATCCTCTTCTTGAATGGATCCTTTAACCATTAAATAGTGTCCTTCTTTGTCTTCCTTTATGGCCTTTGTTTTAAAGTTTATTTGGTCTGATATGCGTATTGAAACTCCTGCTTTCCTGTCTTGTCCATTGGCATGAAATATCTTTTCCAATTCCCTCATCTCCAATCTATATGCGTTATTTGCCCTAAGGTGAGTCTTTTGTGGAGAGTAGATTGACGATTTTTGCTTTTTTAGCCAATCTGCCACTCTATATCTTTTTATGGAGCTTTCAGTTCATTGACAATCAAGGTAATTATTGATATATATGTATTTATTGCCATTTTAAACCTTGTTTTCCTGTTGATTCTGTTTCTCCTTTATTCCTTTCTTTTTTTGGTTGGATGATTTCCATTTATTTTATGCTTGAGTACTTTTCTTTTTAGTTTTTGTGAATGTAATGTTTGGTTTTGATTTGTGGTTGCCCTGTTTTTTAAGTATGTTAACTCCTTCCTGTGTCTGCTTGCTTTAGCCTGATAGTAATATAGGCTCAACACATTATTAAAAAAAAAAAAGAATCTATGTTTTCCTACCTTCCTTCCCAACATTCTATGATTTTGAAGTCCTTTTTTTTAACATCTTCATGTGTATCCCTTTTCTGTTCCTTGTGTTTATCATCGCTTTTACAATAGTTTTTTTTTAATTTTTTTGTTTTTTTAGATCTCTATTCTGTCTTATTTAAGTGATTGTTTTCCAATTGTGGTTTCATCCATACTATTTCTTCTTACCTCGTTTTTTGTGAAATAAGCCAGACCGAGAATGACTAATACTGGATGGTATCACTTATATGTGGAATCTTAAAACAAATAATGTCAAACTCATAACAGAGTATAATGGAAGGGGTTGAATGGTGGGAAAAGTGGGGAGATGGTCAAAGATTGCAAACATTCAGTTACAAGATGAATACATTTTGAGAATCTAATATGTAGCATGTTGACCATAGCTATTAATACTGTATTTATGGGGAGTTCCCACAGTGGCTCAGTGGGTTATAAACTCTACTAGCATCCATGAGGATGAGGGTTCCATCCCTGGCCTCAGTAGTTTAAGGATCTGATCTGGTGTTGCCCTGAGCTGTGATGTAAGTTGCAAACACAGCTTGAATCCTGCATTGCTATGGCTGTGGCTTAGGCCAGCAGCTGCAGCTCCGATTGGACCCCTAGCCTGGGAGCTTCCATATCATAGGTGAGGTCCTAAAAAGCAAAATCAAAAAATAAAAACAAACAAAAAATCTTTATTGTATACTTGAAATTGGCTGAGGGTAAATCTTAGAGTTCTCATGCAAAAAAATGGCAATATATAAGATGCTGGATGTGTTTATTAACTTTGCTGTGGAATCCCCAGTGTTTACCCATGTCAAATCACATTGCACACTAATAAATATATTACAATTGTGACGTTCCTGTTGTGGTTCAGGAGTAACAAACCTGACTAGTATCCATGAGGATGCAGGTTCAATCCCTGGCCTCGCTAAGTGCATTAAGTATCTGACATCGCTGTGAACTGTGGTGTAAGTTGCAGAAGTGGCTTGGATCCTGTGTTGCTGTGGCTGTGGTGAAGGCCAGAAGCTAAAGCTCTGATTTGACCACTAGCCTGGAGACTTCCATATGCCATAGGTGCAGCCCTAAAAAAAAAAAAAAAAAAAAAAAAAAAGGAAAGAAAAGAAAACCAAAACTGTACTATATACTTGAAATTTTCTGAGGGTAAATCTTAAAAGTTCTCATGCAAAAAACAAACAATCAAACAAAACAGTAACTGTATAAGGTGACAGATGTGTTGACTGGAAATCATTACATACAGTTTACATATATTGAATCACATACACTATAAATATATTACGGTTCTGCCAACTATGTCTCAATTAAACTAAAAAAGGTGAGAATCAAAGCACTTCGGCTAATGAAATCCTTCCATCTCAAAAATGAGACAAAATTAAAACTGCAAGACAGTATTCCAAACTAAAATTAATTTAAAGAAATAAAGAGTTGGAGATAGACATTTCTCAAACCAGGACTCAGAAAATTAAAAGCTAAGATAAAATTAAAAAAATAGAAAGAAATGAGGAATGTAATGAGTTAATTTAGGGGAAAATTAAGGGATAAATATATTTAAAAAGGGAAAAATTGTAAACTGTCCAAAGGAAAATAGATTCAAATAAAAAGTCTATAAGGGAAAGACAAGCAAGACATTAATAAAGAGAAAGACTGTGAGATAAAGATTAAAAAAAGAAAAGGCTTAGAGAAAAAAAGCTTGAAATGGAAGAGAAACAAAGGATATGTAATATGCATATATTAGACCATTTGAAGAACAAAGAAATAATAAGAACTAATATTTAAAAGTATACATTAAAAACGTTTTCCACATATAATACTAAAATTACCATGTTGAAAGGTATTACCATATACCTAGGAAGTTTAACCCAGCACCACTTAACAAACACACAAACACACACACACACACACCATTTTCTTCATATAAAATATATAATTGTAAGTAGCAAATCCTATATTACCCATGTTATAGATATATATGTGGAAATAGAATATAGAAAAATAGTGAAGTGAAACCAATTGAATACTAATATTTTATGAAAAACCAGTCCTTACCTCCACAAAGAGGAGGCAGGTATTTTTAATCTTGTATGATTTCTTTCCACGTGATTATCTACATATCTCTAAATAAGATACTTTCTAAGTTATGATTTATTGGCTTTTCTTGCAGATGAGATTGTGGGTAATTTATATGACTGTTGATCTTTTCTTCTACCTTTTCCTTAGTTTTATGAATTTATATATTTTATTGTTTATATTTACAGTCCTTGATAATATTATTTTACCTATAAAATGTTTATCATATGTATATTAGTTATAGATCAACTTCTCACTCTCTATAATGAAGAAATACCCACTCTCACCCTTTCTTCTACCTGTTACTTCTTCCACTTCTTATCTCATCTATAAGCCAACTTCTTTCTACTATACCTCTTTTATATTAAAATAGGTAACATAACATTTATATTCTTCAAAATAATTAAATCACCCATGCTTATTCTATTGGTTGATTCTGAGAGTGAAGACTAAATAATGAAATGTTTATTGTTATGACACTGATATAATTAACCTAGATAGGAAACAGACGTGCAGGAAACATATTTCCAGTAGAAAATTGGATTAGAGTTTAGACATGTTTAAAGTGTCTATACATTTATATGGCAAACAGTAGTACATCATAGAATGAAAGCTGAACTATGAACTCTGTTTAAATATCAGATTGATAAATGTGTCATTGAGTTCTCATAATCTTTCTTAGTGTAGAGTTTACAGAGCATGTGTGTGTATATATATATATTATGCAGAATCTAAAACTAGAAGGAAAAACAATCCAGGATAAAGTCATGAGAAACAAAAGCTTTTAAGAAGTGGGCAGAAGGATTCAGCCTTGTCACCGCTGTGGTTTGGGTTTTATCTCTGGTCCAGGAATTTCTACATTCTCTGGGTGAAGCCAAAAAAAAAAAAAGTGCACAGAGGAAATAGAATCCCATAAAGACAGAGCACTGAAAGGATATGATGATTACGAAGTTTTATAATATGCAAAGAAGTATTTTGGGGCCATAGTTAAGAAAGTTCCAGTGAATGGTCAATTTGGTCAATTACTTGTTTTATGTGAAGAAATCTTAATTAAAATGAAGATTGAAAGTATAGTTTTGGTACTTCTTAATTTATGCTTAATTTTGATTGAGCAGCTTCATTAAATGGTAAGAAAGAAAAAAGCCACCTTAGTTCACTATGAGGTAGAGAAGGAAAGAGCGCATGGTAAAGCAAAGATACTCAAATTAGTAACTTAAAGAAAAGAGTGGTGAAGACAAGACTTTTTGTTTTTTGTTTTTTTTTTGGTTTGAAAAGTTTTTCTTTCTTTTTTTTAATTTAGATTTATTTATTTATTTTTTTGTCTTTTTGCCTTTTCTAGGGCCGCTTCCCACGGCATGTGGAGGTTCTCAGACTTGGGGTCTTGTTGGAGCTGTAGCCACTGGCCTATGCCACAGCAGCCACAGCAATGCCAGACCTGAGCCACGTCTGTGACCTACACCACAGCTCATGGCAACACTGGATCCTTAACCCACTGAGCAAGATCAAACCCAGGGATCAAACCCACAACCTCATGGTTCCTGGTCAGATTTGCTGACCACTGCACCACAACGGGAAGTCCTCTTTCTTTTTATTTTAAATTGTTATTTCCCTAATACAATATTTGCTTTCTACAGTACAGCATGGTGACCCAGTTACACATACATGTATACATTCTTTTTTCTCACATTATAATGCTCCTTCATAAGTGACTAGACATAGTTACCATTGTTACACAGCAGGATCTCATTGGTAATCCATTCCAAAGGCAATAGTTTGCATCTATTAACCCCAAGTTCCCAAGCCACCCTACTTCCTCCCCTCCCCCTTGGCAACCACAAGTCTGTTCTCCAAGTCCATGATTTTCTTTTCTGTGGAAGGGTTCATTTGTGCCATATGTTAGATTCCAGATATAAGTGATATCATACGGTATTTGTCTTTCTCTTTCTGACTTACTTCACTGAGGATGACAGTCTCTAGTTCCATCCATGTTGCTGAAGATGGCATTATTTGTTTACTTTATGGCTAAGTAGTATTCCATTCTGTATATATACCACTTTTTAAACCAATCATCCTTTTGCTGACTTTAGGTTTTGTTTGTTGTTCCTTTTCTAATTCATTTAGGTGGTGGGTTAAGTTGTTGATTGGAGATTTTTCTTCTTTTTTGAGGAAGCCCTGTATTGCTATGAACTTCCCTCTGAGCACTGCTTTTGCTGCATCCCATAGATTTTGAGAGGTTGTGTCCTTATTATCATTTGTCTTGAGGTATTTTTTAATTTCCTTCTTGATTTCATCATTGACCCATTGGTTTTTTAGCAGCATGTTGTTTAATCTCCACGTAGTCAGTTTTTTCTCATTTCTTTTCCTGTGGTTGATTTCTAGTTTCATGCCGTTGTGGTTAGAGAAGATACTTGAAATCATTTCTACACTCTTAAATTTGTTGAGCTTAGCTTTGTTCTCTAGGATGTGATCAGTCCTTGAGAATGTTCCATGTGAACTTGAGAAGAATGAATATTCTGATTTTTTTTGGATGTATTGTCCTGAAAATGTTGATTCAGTCTAACTTTTCTATTGTGTCCTTTAGGATCTCTGTTGCCTTATTGATTTTTTATCTAGAAGATCTATTCATTGATGTGAGTGGGGTGTTAAAGTCTCCTATTATGATTGTATTCCCATCAATTTCTCCTTGTATGTCTGTTAGTATTTGTTGGAGGTATCTGGGTGCTCCTATATTAGGGGCATATATATTTACAATTGTAATATCCTCTTCTTGAATGGATCCTTTAACCATTAAATAGTGTCCTCCTTTGTCTTTCTTTATGGCCTTTGTTTTAAAGTTTATTTGGTCTGATATGAGTATTGCAACTCCTGCTTTCCTGTCTTGTCCACTAGCATGAAATATCTTTTCCTATCCCCTCACTTTCAATCCATATGTGTACTTTGCCCTAAGGTGAGTTTCTTGTAGACAGCAGATTGAATGCTTTTTCTTTTTTATCCAATCTTCCACTCAGTGTCTTTTGATTGGAACATTCAGTCCATTGACATTTAAGAAGATTATTGATAGATATGTATTTATTGCCATTTTAAACCTTGTTTTCCAGTTGATTCTATGTTTCTCTTTTCTTCTTTTCTTTCCTTTTTTTTTTTTGATTGGATGGTTTCCATTTATTTTATGCTTGACTACTTTTCAGTTTTTGTGAAAGTAATATTCGGTTTTGATTTGTGGTTGCCCTGTTTTTTTAAGTATGTTAATCACTTCCTGTATCTGCTTGCTTTTGCATGATAGTCCTATAAGCTGAAACACATCATTAAGATAAAACAATGAATCTATATTTTCTCACTTTATTTCCTCACTTTGTATGATTTTGATGTCTGGTTTTTTGTTTTGTTTTGTTTTTAACATCTTCATGTTTAGATCTGTATGCTGACTTGTTTAAGTGACTGCTTTCCAATTGTGGTTTCCTCCATCCTAATTCTTCTTTTTTTCTTTTCTCTCTCTCTCTTTTTTTTTAATTTAGGAATGCCCTTTCAGTATTTCTTTTAGAATGTGTTTAGTATTGCTGTACTCTTTTAGCTCTTGTTTGTTGAAGAAAATCTTTATTTCCCTACCTATTTAAAATGGTATTCTTACTAGATAGAGTATTCTAGGATGCACATTTTTTTTTCCTTTCAGGACTTTAAATATATCTTGCCACTCCCTTCTGATCTGTAGTGTTTCTATAGAGAAATCAACTGATAGCCTCATGGGGGTTCCCTTATAATTAATGCTTAGTCTTCGTCTTGCTGCCTTTAGAATCCTCTCTTTAACTTTTGCCATTTTTATTGTAATATGTCTTGTGGGCCTATTTGAGTTCAACTTCTTTGGGGCCCTCTGTGGTACCTTTATCTTGATATCAGTTTCCTTTAGTTTTGGAATGTTTTCAGACATAATTTCTTCAAATGTATTTTCAATCCCCTTTTCTTTTTCTTATCCTTCTGGAATTCTTATTATGCATAGATTGGCCTGCTTTATAGTATCCCATAGATCTCTTATATTGCTTTCATGTTTTTCCCTTTGGTTTTCTGTCTGCTGTCATGATTGGGTGATTTCCATTTTTCTATTTTCTACGTCACTATTTCATTCTTCAGCTTTAGTAATTAGTAATTCTAATGCCTTTAGCTCAGTTTGCATCTCTCCAAATGAATTTTCTAATTTTTCTATGTTCCTCCTCATATTTTCTATTTCCTTTCTAAAGGAATCTGCATTACTATTTATACCACTCTTAATTCGTTGATATTTAGTCTTAATTCCTTCAGTATTTTCACTATTTCCCTTTTGACCCCAATGTCTGTCAGACTGCAGAGTCTGTTTCATTGTTTGCTGCTTCAGATGAATTCTCCTGTTCCTTTAACTGGGAATGGTTTCTGAGCTTTGTCATCTTGATTATGTTTTTTCTTTTTCTATGAGTTTAGGGAAGCCAAACTGTAGTCTTGGAGGGCCACTTATATGTAAGAGTACCCCTTTGTATTTTGTGGGGTTACTATTTATTTTTTGCATAGGAGTTTGGATATTTTCTGTCTCTTTCTTCAGTGTGAGCAGGCTTTTATCCGCAGGGTACAGAGTGTGTTTCCAGGGAGAAGGAGGCAATGGTTAAGACTAGTAGCCAGCCTCTGGTTGCTGGGCTCTTACCCAGCAACCAGAGGCTGCTGGTTGCTGTAGGGTGGTGCAGGCTACTCCTAGTTTCAGGGCCCTGGGAAGAGGTAATGAGCCTTAGGGAGATTTACAAAGTGTCCAGAGCATTTGGCAGTGGAAACAACAGGGTATGTGAGTTCCCAGGGGAGTGGGAGTAACAACAGGTAGTGTTTTTTTTTCAGTGCCCTCCTCTGAGGTGATTGGAGCCTCAAGCGGTGCCTGTTCAGAGACCCTTCCTGGTAGCAGGACACTCCCCCCTCTGGAGTCAGTTATAACTGCGGTGGCTTGCCCCTGCCACCTGCAGACCATGCAAGAAGCACCCCATCTCCCTTAGCCCTCAAAGGACATGCTGCACAGGCTGCTCTTAGTTGTAGGACCCTGGGAAGTGACAGAGATCTGCAGGATCCTGGGAAGTGACAGAGTTCACTGCCTGGAGCATTTGGCAGTGGCATCAGTAGGGCCAGTGTGCTCCCAGGGGTGCAAGAGCAACAACAGGCTATGGTCTGTCACAGTGCCTTCCTCTGTTTTGCCCCTGAGGTGATTGGGGCTGCAAGTGGTGCCTGTTCATGGACCCTTAGTGGTAGCAGGCCACACCCACACCTGGAGTCAGAAATAACTGCAGTGACTTGCCCCTGCCACCTGTAGACCATGATAGAAGTACCTCACCCTGCTTAGCCCCCACAGGAAGTGGTGCACCAGCTCCTTCCAGTTGTAGGTTTTTGGGAAGGGACAGTGATCGAGGGTCTGGGCACTGACCAGAGCATCTGGCAGTGGCAGCAGCAAGGGGTGTGCTCCCAGGGGAGTAAGAACCACAATAGGTCATGTTCCATCACAATGTCCTCCTCTGTGGTGCCCTCTGAGGTGGTTCAGGCTGCAAGTGCTTCCTGTTCAGAGATCCCCAGTGGTGGCGGGCCACGCCTACCTCTGGAGTCAGAGATAACTATGGTGGTTTGCCTCTGCCACCTGTAGACTACTTAAGAACTACACTGTTCCACTTAGCCCATGCAGGAGTTGCTGCACCAACTACTCCTAGTTGTAGGGTCTTGGGAAGGGAAAGTGATCAAGTGTCTGGGTGCTGCCTAGAGCATTTGGCAGTGGTGGCTTCAGGGTAGGTGTATTCCCAGGGGAGTGAGAGCAACAACATGTGGTGCTTGGTTGCAATGCCCTTTTTTTTTTTGGCTGGCCCCTAAGGTGACCGGGGCCACACATGTAGCCCGTCACAGGCCCCCAGTGGTGGCAGGCCACACTTCCCTCTGACCTCCACAGTATCTCCCTGCAACCTGTAGATCACACTAGAGGCACCATGTTGCACTTAGCTCTCCACTGCCATTAGCCTACACAAGAGATGCCCAGCCCACTGCAGCCTGCACAAGAAGCACCTGGTCTCCTGTCACCCAAGCAAGTGGCTTCTTGCCAAACAGAAACTGCACCAGAGGTGCTCCACCCTCTGAGAGCCCACTTGTGCTTGCTCAGGGAGATTCTATGGCTGCCCACCCCTCTTCCTCTTGCCCTCCCCAGCAATGGCAACTTGCTTCCCCTGTGGGCCCAGACCTTCTCCAGGGTTCCATCTGCCATGGCATTCCATTCCCCAGCCTGTAGCACACTGCTCCCCTGCCTGCAGCACACTGCTCCTTGGCCTCTTTGGCTGTCCCCACACAGCCAACACTTGTTCTCTCCCTGGAACTGACCTTTGTAACCTAAGTCTCAGCACCCAGCCCCTGTCTGAGCATCTCAGGCTGTAGTATCTGGGGTGATGGTGCAGATGATCTGTGCAGCTTCCAGCCTCCTCATCCCAGATGCTGTGTTTTTCTTGGCTAGTCTCCCTCTCTTCCCAGGATGTGGGTTCCTTTTCACTTTCACAGTTCCCTCTCAGGAATGCTAGTCCTATCCTGATTCCTTTTCTATCTCTCTCTTTCTTTTGTTCTACCCAGTTATGCCAAGAGTTTCTTGCCCTTTTTGGAGGTTTATGTTCTTTTACCAGCATTCCATAGATGTTCTGTGTAAGCTGTTTTACATATAGATGTGTTTTTTTGATGTGTTTGTGGGAGAAGGTGAGTACTACTCCTCTGCCATCTTGGTTCTCCCCCTCGGCATTAGCTTTTCTTTATATGTTAGTATTTGCATATGAAGCCTTATAGTTTTGGACTTTCATTTGCTGGGCTTTTTTAAAATTGCAAATTCAGTTTCATTTCTAGTGATTAGTTCTTTCAAATTGTGTTTTTCTTTTCAATTCAGTCTTAGCAGGACACATGTTTCTAGAGATTTGTCCATTTCTTCTAGGTTGTCCAGTTTGTTGAATATAACTGTTTATGGTATATGATATTTTACATATCTGTGATGTTGATTTGATTTTTCTTCTTTCATTTCTTATTTTATTTGGGCCTTCTCTTCTTCTTGTTGAGCATGGGTAAAAGTTAATCAAGTTTGTTTATGTTTTCAAAAATCTAGCTCCTAGTTTCTTGAATAATTTCTATTGTTTTTTAAAAAATATTTTATTTATTTCCTCTCTGCAGTTTATTATTTCCTTTTCCTACTGACTTCAAGCTTTCATTGCTCTTCTTTTTCTAATTCCTTTAGATGTTAGGTTAGGTGGTTTACTTGAGATTTTTATTCTTTCTTGAAGTAGTCCTGTATCACCAAAAACTTCCTCCTTAACAATGCTTTTGCTACATCCCATAGATTTTGGAAAGTTTTGTTTCCACTGTCATTTGTCAAAGAGTATTTTCTGATTGCCTCTTTGATTTTATCATTGACCCATTTGTTTTTCAGTAGCATAGTAGCCTCTACATATTTTTTGTTTTTCCATTTTCTTCCTATATTTGACTTATTATTATTTTTTTTCTTTTTAGGACCACACACATGGCATATGGAAGTTTCTAGGCTAGGGATTAAATCAAAGCTGCAGCTGCCATCCTACACCACAGCCACAGCAATGCCAGATCTGAGCTGTATCTGCAACATATACCACAGATCACCACAATGCCAGATCCTTAACCCACTGAGTGGGGTCAGGGATCAAACCCATGTCCTCATGGATACCAGTCAGGTTTACTACCAATGAGCCACAACAGGAACTCCCTGTATTTGATTTCTGATTTCCTACTACTGTGATCAGAAAAAAAAATGCTTGATATAATTTCTTTACTCAGGATTTGTTGAGACTTCTTGTGACCTAATAAGTGATCTGTCCTGAAGAACAATCTATGTGCATTTGAAACGAATGTATAGCCTGCTGATTTTGTATGTAGTATAATGTAGATATCTATGAAGTTTAACTGGTTTATTATGTCACTGAAGACTACTGTTGTCTTATTGATTTCCTGTGTGGATAATCAGTCCATTCACATCAGTGGGGTATTAAAATTCTGTCCTACTATTGTATTATTGTCAATTTCTCCCTTTATCTGTTAGTATCTGCCTTATCTATTTCAGTGCTCCTGTATTGGGTACATATATTAAGGAGTGTAATATTCTCTTTCTTGTATTGACCCCTTTATAATTATATATGGCCCTTCTCTTTTTTTTATTATAGGATTTGGTTTAAAATCTATTTTTTCTGGTCTGAGTATTGCTATCCCCACTTTCTTATAATTTCTGTTTTTAATGAAACATTTTTTCTATCCCCTTCCTTTGATTCTTTTTATATATTTAGTCCAGAAGTAAGTCTCCCTTGTAAATAAGCCACATATAGATGGTTCTCTCTCTTTTTTTTTTTTTTTGGATCTGGTCAGCTACCCTATGTCTTTTGATTGTAGAATTGAGACCATTGACGATTAAAGTAATTTTTGATAGGCATGTACTCATTGCTATTTTAGAACTTGCATTTTACTTGTTTTGGTAGCTCTTCTCTATTCATATATCCTTTTTCTTTCTCCCATTGTGGTTTGATGATTTTCTTTAGAGCTGTATGTGTTTTATTTTCTCTCTAGTTTTTATGTATCTGTTGTAAGTTTTTGCCTTTTTTTTTGTCATTTCATGGCCTCACCAGAAGCATAAGGAGGTTCCCAGGCTTGTGGTTCAGTCAGAGCTATAGCCCCTGGCCTACACCACAGTGACAGCCATGCAAGACCCAAGCTGCATCTGCGACCTACACCATAGCTCATGGCAACACCAGTTATTTAACCCACTGAGCCAGACCAGGGATTGAACCCGTGTCCTTATGGATATTAGTCAGGTTAATCACTGAGCCAAGAAAGGAAGTCCTGTTGTAAGTTTTTGATTGTGTTTGTCATGGGGTTCATATATGTTGACCTATAACTATATATAGTTTTAAACAGAAAAGTCTTTAAAAATCAAACATATTCTAAAAGATCTATGTTTCACTTATTGAGTAGCATATCCAGGGTTGTAGGATTTTTGTTTTTCTTCCTGAACTTTGAATACATAATGGCGTTCTCTTCTGGTCTGCAAAATGTCTTCAGAAAAATCAATCGATAGCCTTGTGGGAATTCCTTTGTATATGATTTTGTTTTTCTCTTACTGCCTTTAGAATTCTCTAACTTTTGCCATTTTAATTATGGTATACCTTCATGTGGTCTATTTGTTTTCATATTTTTGGAGTACTCTCTTTGCTTTCTGTATATGGATATCTGTTTCATTATTCAGATTTGGGAAGTTTTCAGCTATAATTTCATCAAATATATTTTCAACCTCTTTCTCTCTTTACCTTCTAGAACCCCTATAATGCAAATGTTGATATGCTTAGTTTTGTCCCACAAGTCATTGAATCTATTCTTATTTTTTAATTTCTTTTTTCTTTTTATTGTTCTGGTTGAGAGATTTCCATTGTTCTATCTTCCAGATCACTGGTGCATTCTTCTGTGTAACCTAGTCTGCTATTCTTTCTAGTGTGTTTTTCATTTCATTTATGGTATTCTTCACTTCTGACAAGCTCTTTTTTATGTATTATAATTCTGGTTATAATTCCCCTGTGCTCATTTGTTCTTTTTCCTAACTGAATTTCTATTCTTATGACTGAAGCTTTGAATTTTTATTTGTTAAATTGTTTATTTCTGTTTCATTAGTTATTTTTCATGAATTTTCTCATAGTCTTTTAGTTGACACAAATTCCTCTGACATGTTTTTCTTAATTTTCTATATCTATATGAAATTATGTGAAATAATTTGCCTAGTGCATCTTGAAGGGGTGCCCTTATGTGGGATCTTCTCTATAGTCTGTGTGTGCTCATTCATTTTGTGTGAGAACCTCAGTGTGTGCTGGCAGTTATCTCCTTGTTAGGAAGTGGGGTTGGTGATGGAGAGTCTTGGTTGGAGTCAGGTGTCAGCCAAGTCTTCCCCTCTGCTCTCTGTCATAGCCCTATTGGGGAGTTAAGGCAGTGCTCAAGTTACTGTAGCAGAACCTCTGAGTGTCTGGTCCCTTTTAAAGTATATTTTTCCCTCTCCTAGTTTTGGGACCTCCTCACCAGAAGAGGTAGTGATGGAGCAATAGGCGCCTGTGTCTGGGTGCAGGTGTTTGTGATCCCAGCTTAGATCAAAGATCTGGACTACTTCTGATATACTGCCTGTGTAAGTACCAGCCATAGTTTCCCCTACATTTTTCAGATGCCATCTTGGTCCTGAGCCTCTTTTGTCTTTCTCAGTTGAGTTTTCAACCTAGCATCTGTTGTCCTTGCCCTAGAGTAGGTCATGCTGCATGTCAGGTTGAACCTGTTTGGGCAGTCAGTTTGTTGGGATGCAGACTGTAGAGGTTGGACCACAGACAGAAGTGAGCTGTTTTTGATGAGCTACCTATGTAAGTGCCAGCAATTGATGCAACTGCTTTGCCTATAGCTGTGTCTGACAGCAGTGTTCCCAAGCTGTGTTGGAGCATTTGCCCCACTTGTGCTAGTTCATACCCTGGTATGGTTGCAGGAAACTAGACAGCCACTTCAATCTGCCACCTCCCCCTACGTTGGAAATGAGGATTCAGGCAAGCATATGCTCATAGCAAGTGGAATTCAGGGTTCTCAGAGCCCTCCCACTTTCCCACTGGCCCTCCAACCAGCTAATTGGGCCTGGCTTCCATGTGTTGGACCCAGTTCTGGGGCACTCAATATGTTACTTGAACTGCTCACTCCCCAAAGAGAGTCTTGTCCTATATAGTCTCCCTTTTCCTGTGTCCCCTTGGAAAGGGCACATGTCCTGACCTGATTGCCTCTCTTCTTTTCACACTAATTCCATGTAAATTCTTCTTACAGCCTTGATTGTACAAGAGTCTTTCTTCCAGTCTCCCATCAGTTTTCAGTGAGAATCGTTCTGCATGTAGATGTATTTTTGATGTGTTCATGGAGGGAAGTGGGTTCCTCATCTTTCTTCTCTGCCATCTTCATCTCTCCAGACAATGCAGTACTTTTTATAGCTTTCTTCAACCAATCCATTTGGAATTATACATTATTTTTTTAGGTTGAGGGACAGCTTTGTCTCTCACTTTAAGTTAGCTTCTATAACACTTTATCCTATGTATCAATTGCTCACAATTTTGAGATTTTTGAGAGCCAAGAACCAGATATTTTCCATACCTGGATCTTCCACAGTAATAACAGAGAGCCTGACATTCAGCAGATGGTCAAATCATATTGGCTTAATTAATGTCTTCACATTGTCACATAGTCTTGCCTATTCTCAATGGTCAAATATTTTCTAATGTCAACAACATTAACACATTGATTGTTTCTCCCTCTTTGGAACAGTTTCTACACTTGGCTTTCAGGAAAACATGATGTCTTTCTTTATTATTATTTTTTTTGCTTCCATCATTGGCCATAGTTTTTATTATCTAGTTTTGATTAATCTCTACAGTTTCCAGTGTGGTGTACTGAAGATTCAACATTCTTTACCTACATTCATTTCCTTAGGTGTCTCATCCTATCTCGTGGCCTTTAATTTTATCTATATTTTGATGTTTATTGAATTTCTATTTCTAGCCCAAACTGTATTTCAAATTCCAGATAGTCCTCATCTGAACTCTTGACCTTCAGCATGAATCATTATTCTCCTTTTGTCTTTTTGAAAGCAGCAACAGGCAATTCTACCTTCTAGATGCTCAGGCCAAAAGTCTTGAGATTATCTTTGCCATATATACTTCATTCACGATGCACAGGTGGCTCATGATGAAATCCTGTCAGCTCTCTGCTTTTCTTGTCACCTGTGCAAACACCATAATGTTTAATTCATATATGGCAATAATTCTTCAACTTGTCTTATTGTTTCTGCCATTATTTCTGTTCAGTATATTTTCAGCACAGTAGTCAAAAATGTACTTTTAAATATAAGCCAGAGAGAGATGAGATTAAAATGGCAGAATAGAAGGATTTGAGCTCAACTTCTCTCATAAAAACAACAAAATTACAAAGAAATGCTGAGAAAACTTCAACCAAATGGACTGGAAACTTTCAAAAAGATGTCCTACTCCAGAAGAAAAAGAGGAAGACACATCAAGAGGTAGGAAGGGTGATTATGCATTATAAGGAACCCCATACCTCACAGGGGGGAAGCCCCACACACTGGAAAGTAACTTTAACAGAGACTCACCTACAGAAGTGAGAGTCCTGAGCCCCACATCAAATCCCCACACCTGGGGATCTGGCATTGGGAGAAAGAACCTCCAGAGCATCTGGTATTGAAGGCCAGTGGGGCTTGTGCACAGAAACTCCATGGTAATGGGGAAACAGAGACCCCATTCTGAAAAGGCACACACAGATTTTCATATGCACTGGGTCCCAGGGAAAAGCAAAGGCTCCATAGGAATCTGGGTCAGACCTGAATTCAGTTCTTGGAGGAATTCCTGGGAAAACAGGGGGTGACTGTGGCTTGTCAGGGAAGGACTTTGGAGGCAAATCTCTTGGGAATATTCATCAACATGTGTTTCTCTGAAGGTGACCATTTTGGAAAAATCTTGCCCCACCCATCAGCACTGAGAATCCCCAGGCCAAACAATAATCCAGGTGTGATCACAGCCCCACCTATTAGTAAAAATGCTGCCTAAAGACACCCTAGGCACACAGCCACATCTAATCTCATCCAGAGACAAAGCCCCACCCACCAGAGGGATAGGAATCAGCCCCACCTTCCTGTGGGAAGGCACCAGTACCTCCCATTAGGAAGCCTACTGCAAGCCCCCATACTAACTTCAGCTACAAGGAGGCAGACACCAGAAGTAAGAGAGGCTAAAAACTCTATTATCTGTAAAAAGATCATCACACCAACAGCCTATAAAAATGAAAAGACAGAGAATTATAACTCAGATAAAGGAGAAAGAACAACCCCCAGAAAAATAGCTAAGTGAACAGGAGATTTCTAAAGCCAGGAAAGGCTTTAGACTGTTGATGCTGAAGATGATGCAAAACATTGGAAATAAACTGGAGGCAAAGATGGATAATTTACAGGAAACACTGAACAAAGAAATACAAGATATAAAACTTAAGCAAGAAGAGATGAAAAATACAATAACTGAAATAAAAAATCCTTAGAAACAGCCAACAGCAGAATACAGGGGCAGAAGAACAAATAAGCGAGGTGGAGGACAGACTAGTGGATATTACTGATGGGGAACATGAAAGAGAAAAAATATTGAAAAGAAAGTTTCAGAGAACTCTGGTACAACGTTAAAGCCACCAAAATCCGTATTATAGGGGTGCCAGAAGGAGAAGAGAGAAAGAAAGGGACAGAAAAAAATATTCCAAGAGATAATAGCTGAAAACTTCCCTAACGTGGGAAAGGAACCACTCACTCAAATACAGGAAGTGCAATGAGTACCATATAAAATAAGCCCAAGGAGGAATACCCAAAGACATGTCTTAATCAAACTGACCAAAATTAAAGACAAGGACAAAATATTGAAAGCAACTAGGGAATAGAAACAAATAACATACAAGGGAATCCTGATAAGGTTATTGGCATATTTTTCAGCAGAAACTCTGCAGGCCAGAAAGATGTGGCATGATATACTTGGCATGATATACTTAACATGTTGAAAGGAAAAAACCTCCAACAGAGATTACTTTATCCAGAAGGGCTCTCATTCAGATTTGAAGAAGAAATCAAAAGCTTTCCAGATAAGCAAAAGCTAAGAGAATTCAGTGCCACTAAACCAGCTTTACAACAAATACTAAAGGAACTTCTCTAGGCAGAAAAGAAAATGCCACAATCAGAAACAAAAATAGCACAAATGACAGAGCTCACCAGTAAAGGCACATATACAGTAAAGATACAAAATCATCCATGCACAATCATGCTACCAAAATAAGAAATCATGAGAAGGGGAGGGTACAAATGCAGCACACTGAAGATGCACTTGCAATTAAGAGACCAAAAACCTAAAATAATCTCATATATATATAGCCTCTATATCAAAACTTCAGGGCAGCTGCAAACAAAAAAATCTGCAATTGATTCACAAACAAATAAGAAAAATCAACTAAAATACTACACTAAAGATAGTCATCAAATCATAAGAGGAGAGAACAACAGAAGAGGGGAAGAAAAAAGATCAACAAGACAAATCCAAATAGTTAATAAAATGGCAATAAGAATATACATATCAATAATTACCCTCAACGTTAATGGACTAAATGCCACAACCAAAAGACATAGACTGGATGAATGGATACAAAAACAAGACCCATGTATATGCTGTCTTCAAGAGAACCATTTCACTTCTAGGGACACGTACTAATTGAAACTAAGAGGATGAAAGAAAATGTTCCGTGCAAATTGAAATCAAAAGAAAGCTGGAGTAGCAATACATATATCAGAGAAAATAGAATTTAAAATGAAGAATATTTTAAGAGGAAGGACACTACATAATGATCAAAGGATCAATCTAAGAAGATTGAACAATTTTAAATATCTATACACCCAACATAGCATCACCACAGTATATAAGGCAAATGCTAACAACTTTAAAAGGAGAAATTGATAATAACACAGTAATAGTGGGGGACTTTAACACCCCACTTACAACAATGGACAGATCATCCAGACAGAAAATAAATAAGGAAACACAGACCTTGAATGAAGCATTAGACCAGATGGACTTAATAGATAATTATAGGACATTCCATCCAAAAGCAACAGAATACCCATACTTCTCAAGTGCACATGGAACATTGTCTAAGATTGATCACATCCTGGGCTACAAATCAAGCCTCAGTAACTTTAAGAAAATTGAAATCATATCAAGCATCTTTTCTGACCACACTAAGTGATTGGAAATCAACAACAAGGAAAAAGAAGGCAAAAAACACAAACACATGCTACTAAAGGATGAGTGGATCACTGAAGCAATCAAAGGAGAAATTAAAAAATACCCAGAAGCATATGACAACAAAGATACAACAGTCCAAAACCTATGGGATGCAGCAAAAGCTGTTCGAAGAGGGAAATGTATAGCAATACAAGCCTACCTCGGAAACAAGAAAAAGCTCAAATAAACAACCTAACTTTATATCTAAAGCAGCTAGATAGTTAAGAACAGACAAAACCTAAAGTCAGTAGAAGGAAAGAAATCATAAAGATCAGAGCAGAAATCAATGAAATAGAAACAAAGAAAACCAGAAAAAATGATCACTGAAACAAAAAGCTGATTATTTGAAAAGATCAACAAAAGTGATAAACCCTTAGCCTGACTAGTCAAGAGAAAAAGAGAAAGGACTTAAATCAATAAAATTAGAAACAAAAAAGGGGAAGTGACAACAGACATCACAGAAATACAAAGGATCATAAAAGACTACTACATGAACTATATGTACATAAAACAGACAACCTAGAAGATATAGACAAATTCTTAGAAAAGTACAATCTTCCAAGACTAAACCAAGATGAAATAGAAAAGATGAATGGATGATTAACATGTACTGAATTTGAAACTGTGATAAAAAACTTCCAACAAACAAAAGTCCAGGACCAGATGGCTTTATAGGTTAATTCTATCAAACATTTACAAAGAGCTAACACCTATCCTTCTGAAACTATTCCAAAAAATTGGCATTGGAAGGAACACTCCAAAACTCATTCTATGAAGCCACTATCACCCTGATACCAAAACCAGACAAAGATACCACACAAAAAAGAAAACTATAGGGCAATTTCACTGATGAACATAGATGCAAAAATCCTCAATGAAATACTAGCAAGCCAAGTCCAACAATACATTAAAAGGTTTGTAAATCATGATCAAGTAGTATTTACTCCCAGGGATATAAAGATACTTCAATATCCACAAATCAATCAGTGTGATATGCCACATTAACAAACTGAAGAATATAAGCCATATGATCCTCTCAATAGATGCAGAAAAAGCCTTTGACAAAATCTAACACCCATTTCTGATAAAAACCCTTCAGAAAGAGGGCATAGGGGAAAACCTACCTAAACATAATAAAGGCCATATATGACAAACCAAAAGCTAACATCATTTTTAATGGTGAAAAGCTGAAAGAATTCCCACTGAGACCAGGAATAAGACAAGGATGTCTGCTCTCATCACTACTATTCAACATAGTTTTGGAAGTCCTAGCCATGACAATCAGAGAAGTAAAAGAAATAAAAGGAATCCAAATTGGAAAGGAAGACATAAAATTATCACTATTTGCAGTTGACATGATACTATACCTAGAAAATCCTAAAGACTACCAGAAAACTATTAGAGCTCATCAATGAATTTGGCAAAGTTGTAAGATACAAAATTAATACACAGAAATTGACTGCATTTCTATATAGTAACAATAAAAGATCAGAAAGAGAAATTAGGGAAGCAATCCCATTACCATTACATCAAAAAGAATAAAATACTTAGGAATAAACCTACCTGAAGAGACAAAAGACCTGTACTCTGAAAACTAGAAGATGCTGATGAAAGAAATCAAAGATGACATAAATGGATGGAAAGACATATCATGCTCTTGGATTGGAAGAGTCAATATTATCAAAATGACTATACTACCCAAGGCAATCTACAGATTCAATGTAATCCCTATCAAATTACCAAGGACATTTTTCACAGAACTCAAACAAAATACTTTAAAGTTTGTTTGGAAGCACAAAAGACCCAGAATAGCCAAAGCCATCCTGAAAAAGAAAAATGGAGCTGGAGGAATCAGGCTCCCGGACTTCAGACTATATTACAAAGCAACAGTCATCAAAACCGTATGGTACTGGCACAAAGACAGACATATAGATCAGTGGAACAGGATAGAAAGCCCAGAATTAAACCTATGCACCTACAGTCAACTTATCTATGACAAAGGAGGCAAGAATATTCAATGGAGAAAAGACAAACTCTTCAATAAGTGGTGCTGAGAAAATAGGATAGCTACATGTAAAAGAATGAAACTAGAACACTTTTTTTTTGTGTTTTGTCTTTTTAGGGCTGCACCAGGAGCATATGGAGGTCCCCAAGCTAGGGGTCTAATCGGAGCTGTTGTTGCCGGCCTACACCAGAGCCACAGCAATGCCAGATCAAAGCCACATCTGCAATCTACACCACAGCTCACTGCAATGCCAGATCCTTAACCCACTGAGCAAGGCCAGGGATCAAACCCTCAACCTCATGGTTTCTAGTTGGATTTGTTTATGGCTGCACCATGACAGGAACACCTAGAACACTTCCTGACACCAAACACAAAAATAAATTCAAAATAGATTAGAGACCTAGATATAAGACCAGATACTATAAAACTCTTAGAGGAAAACATAGGCCAAATACTCTCTGACATAAACAACAGCAACATCTTCTCAGATCCACCTCTTAGAGTAATGGCAATAAAAATAAAAATTAAAAATGGGACTTAATTAAACTTAAAAGTTTCTGCACAGCAAAGAAAACCCTCAACAAAGGAAAAGACAACCCACAGAATGGGAGAAAATTTTTGCAAATGAAGCAAATGGCAAGGGATTAATCTCCAAAATTTATAAACACCTACTGCAGCTCAATGCCAAAAATATAGACAACCCCCTCCAAAAGTGGGCAGAAGATATAAACAGATGATTCTCCAAAGAAGACTTACAGATGGCCAAAAACACATGAAAACATGATCAACATCATTAACTATTACAGAAATTCAAGTCAAAACCACTATGAGGTACAACATTACACTGGCCAGAATGGCCATCATCAAAGTTTACAAACAATAAATGCTGGAGAGGGTGTGGAGAAAAGGGAAACTTATTACACTGTTGTTGGGAACGCAAATTGGTGCAACCACTGTGGAAAACAGTATGGAGATGCTTCAGAAAACTAAACATAGAACTACCATTTGCTCCAGTAATCCCACTCCTGGACATCTATCCAGGGAAAACTGATTCAAAATGACACATGTACTCCAATGTTCATTGCAGCACTATATACAATAACCAAGACATGAAAATAACCTAAATGTCCATCAGCAGAGGAGTGGATAAAGAAGATGTGGTATATATACACAATGGAATATTACTCAGTGACAAGGCCTATTGTCAACCCAGGTCCCAAGTCAGCAGTGCCACAGAAATAAGAAAGAGACACAGATATAGAGTGCATATCAGGGGGCTACCACCTTCAAGAGGCAATAGCAACCCTCTGAGCCAACTCATGGTTTTTATTTACTATTTTCTACTTTGTACATGCAGGGGATACATCAGTATTTTACTTCAGACTTATTGGAAGCAAGATATGCTAGAACAAGTCATTCCTGAGCACATAAAATAATCATAAATGTTTTAGCCCTCCCAGGCCATAATTTGTTGTTTGCTTCAAGCCATCTATGGCCTCTCCCATAAATCCCCAAGGCTCCAGTCCGGAGAATTTTAGAGCTGATGGTTTTCTACTAGCAACATCAGTGCTTAAGCAATCTTGTTTTCAAGATGCCATTTTTTGATATTGTTCTCATTCGTTTTGCCTCAAGGGTCATGAGAGAGTGGCAAGACTTTGTAAGGTATAGACTGACCTCTAAGCCACTCTATGGCACCAGTCTTTTCTTTCCATTCTTTGTCATATCCCTTATTCATGCCTCCAACAACTCAGGCATTAAAATGAAAGAAATAATGGCATTTTCAGCAACATGGATGGACCTAGAAATTATCATGCTAAGTGAAGTCAGTCAGATGGCGAGATAGCAACAGCAAATGCTATCACTTACATGTGGAATCTAAGAAAGGACAAAATGAACTTCTTTGCAGAACAGATACCGACTCAAAGACTTTGAAAAACTTAAGGTTTGCAAATGAGACAGGTTGGTAAGTGGGTGGATACACTGCTGGGTTTGGGATGGAAATGCTATAATGTTTAGTTGTGATGATTGTAGTACACCTATAAATGTAATAAATTAAAAAAAAACAAAAAATATAAGCCAGATAAGGTTATTTTTTTTGGCTTAAAATTTTTCAGTGAATACTTAATTAGGAAAAAGCCAAAGTCCTACAAGATCCTATACAGTATAACTTCCTAGAATTATTTCCTTCTACTTTTCTCACTCATTCCCCAACAAACTTACTCCCTTTTCAAATAAGCTCCTTTTTCAGAATCTTTGCATTCTTTTTTGTTTTCCTATGATGCTCTTCCCACAGTGAAGTTAACTGTCTCTTTTTCTTTCTTGTTTTTCTTCCCTAACTGTACCATTTACAATAGTTAGTAGGTTTCTCCTTCAGTCATTTTTTCTTCATTCTTTCAAAAGTTTATTAGTTGCTTTCTGTTTACTGTGTGCTATGCTAGGGATTAGGGATAATATCATTATTTATTTGCAATAAATAAAACAACACAAAAACAAATTTCCTTTCCAAACTCCTAGGGCAAGAAAATAGATGATATTTTAAATATATAGTGAATTATGAAGTTATATACATTGATACTGTAAATCTCGGTTGTCATACATTAAATGTTTTGATTTTGTTAAAGAAAAAGTGGTTATTACAGAAGATTATATATAGCCATTTTTCTTTGAGGATGGGGTAGTAAAAAGGAAGGAACTAAATAAACCATTTGAGGAATATAGAACAAATGTTATCAGAAGTTATCTCTGAATGGTAGAGTCATTTTTTTTCCCCTAGTTTTCCTTGTTTTATACATCTTAAAATTGAACAATTTTAATAACAGAAAAAATGGAAAACTAAAAACTTTGTACTGAAAGAGATTATCATTTCTTTTTTTTTTTTTTGGCTTTTTTATAGGGCTGCAACCCATGGCATATGGAAGTTGCCAGTCTAGGGGTCAGATTGGAGCTACAGCTGCTGACCTATGCCACAGCCAAAGCAACACGGGATCCCAACCATCTCTGCAACCAACACTACAGCTCACGGCAATGCCAGATCCCTAACCCATTTAGTGAGGCCAGGGATATACCCACATCCTCATGGATACGATTTGGATTCTTTCCCACTGTGACACAATGGGAACTCCTGGGACTATTATTTCTTGTGTTTTGATTACCATTTTCCTAATTTAAACAGTGTTGAAAGGATGGCTGGTTGATATAGTGCCTTATTTTGAAAACAAACTGAAAATAGGCTCTAAGTTTTTCCTTTCTTTAGAATTAATTTTGGAACATCACCTTCCCCCATTTATACATTTCTTCTTCTTTCTGCTTTTGGTGGAAGTTGATACATACATTTTAGGGATCTGAGTTTTAAGACTTTTACTCCCTCTGTTTGCTTACTTCCTTGTTATAGGGATGATTGTGTTTCTTGTCAGTTTCAGAGTTCCCCTTCCCCAAAAACAAATGAACAAATTAAAAAAACTCCAACAGTAAAGGAAAAAAAATACTAATAAAATCACTGATGCCTTTCTGAGAAACATTTCTTTTTTAACTTCATTATGTGTCAAGGCAGAACCTGATTGTGCCAGTGAAATGATTCATCTTTAAATATTTTCTGAGAACCCATCTTGCTTAAGCAGTAATAAAGCCACTGCTGTCTCTTCCTTTCAAACCAATAGATCTTTTTTACAATTAACTTTTCATTTTAAAACAGTATTAAAGTAAATTTAAGTTTTTCATCCCTTATATTTCTCATTAACATGGATCCCATATCAACCAATGGGTATTTTCTGAGTGGCATTATTTTTTTTTCCATTTTCAGCCTTTCTCTGTAAAATTGACTTTCCCTCCCTGCTTTGCTTTTTGAATTTCACCTCACAATTTTAACATCTTTATTTTATTATTTTTTGGCCATACCTGTGGCATTCAGGAGTTTCCAGGCCAAGGATCAAACCCATCACATCTGTAAGCAGAGACACGGCAGTGAAAACAGAATCCTTAACCTGCTGAGCCATGAGAGAACTCCTTAACATCTTTATTCTTATGTCAATAAGAATTCATTTTTTTCAGTGGTTTAATTTGCTTCACTACACTTTTATCTTTCCTAAAGGTTAGAGCACTTTGCTGTTCTTCACTGTGTGGACAAGTTAATTATGTAACAAATGAAACTAAAATATCAGGAATTTAAAACAACATAGGATCATTTCTTGTTCAAGGTATTAATCCTGTTGACCCTTGAACCACATGGGTTTGGAACACATAGGTCCACTTAAGTGGAAGTTTTTTTGGTCAACAAACATGTACTACAGTACTACATGACTCCTGGCTGGTTGAAAATATAGATATGGAACCATGGTTATAGAGGTTTGGCTGTACAGTTATACAGAGGTTTTTTGATTGTGCATAGAATGGGTGCTCCTAACCCCAGGATAAACTGTATGTGTGTGTATATATATACTGCCACAAATTGTCTTCATTCCAATTTCCACAAATTGTCTTGTTTCATATCCAAGTTGAGGAAGCACCCCTTATCTGGAATACTGCTCGGATTGTGTTAAAAGAAACATAGTGAAGCAAGGCAGGCTTTTTCTTAAAATTTCTACCTGGAAATTATACATGTCCTTGGGGTTCACATTCTATATCAAAGTAAGTCAAATGATCACTTACAGGTTCAATGAGATGGGGATATATGATACTTGTATGGAAGGAAATGATACATTTTAATTTCTTTATAACTGATCACTTTATCCCAAGTCTAGGAAAATGTCCCAAGTTTAGGAAAATAAATCAGAAAGGGAATCCTAGAGGAGGTGAGCTCAAGCAGTGGTTTTAAAAGAAATGAATAGGTTATAATATAAAGGGTTATGTATAAAGGTAGAGGAAAATGAGGTATGGGAAGGAGGCCTAGAGTGGAGAGCGTTTCCTGGCATGTGACCCTTTAGGTTATGAAAATGAGATGACTAAGATTCCTAGTTAAGGATATGGGACTGGTAAAGACTTAAAGTTTAGCCATAAATTTCACATAGAGAGAAAATGGACCACAGTAGTCTTTTGAGTATTGGGCTGACATTTTTATTTTATTTCATTTTAAAATCTTCAGTGTGTTATTTTTTGTTTTGGTTTTTCATCTTTTATCTTTTTAGGGCCACACCCTCAGCATATGGAGGTTCCCAGGCTAGGGGTATAATCAGAGCTGCAGCTGCTAGCCTATGCCACAGCAATGCCAGATCCAAGCCGCATCTGTGACCTACAACACAGCTCAAAGCAACACCAGATCCTTAACCCACTGAGTGAGGCCATGGATCGAACCCACAACCTCATGGTTCCTAGTCAGACTTGTTTCCGCTGTGCCATGATGGGAACTCCTGGCTGATATAATTTTAAAATAGCACTGTGATGTAGGCATCTAATGTTGAGTGAGAGTATGGGTATCAAGTTGAAGATGCTTACTTATCAGCTCTAGACTTCCAGCATGCCTGTGTTTATCTTTGGATATATGTACTTCTGCATATGTCATGTATGTTTACTTGGAGTTTTGTGGTAGATAACTGCCGCAAAGTAACTGCTATAAAAATAACATACCTATAAAAATAACATACCTGTCCAAATTGAAAGATTTTTTCTTTCATATGTATGCATTTTTTTCTTTTTTTTTAAGTAGAGTTGATGTACATTAGTTTCAGGTGTACAACATAGTGATTCAATATTTTCATAGGTTATAATCTATTTACAATAATTAGTAAATAGTGTCTGTATTTTTCTGTTCTGTATAATATGTACTTATTATTTATTTTATACAGAATTTATATCTCTTTATTCCATAACCCTGCCTTGCCCCTCACCCCTTCCCACTTCCCTTTGATAACCACTAATTCATTCTCTATATCTGTGTCTGTTTCTGTTTTGTTATATACATTTATTTGTTTTATATCTTAGATTCTACGCATAAATGATAACATAGAGTATTTGTCTTTCTCTGGCAAATTTATTTCAATAAGCATAATAATCTCTAGGTTCACTCACATTGTTATAAATGGCAGAATTTCATTTGTTTTTATGGATAAATAATATTCCATAATTCATTTGTTGATGGACACTTAGGTTGCTTCCATATCTTGTCTATTATAAATGATGCTGTTATTAAAATTGGGGCACATGTATTTTTTTGAATTAGTGTTTTTGTTTCTTTTTTCTGGATATGTACATAGGAGTAGAGCTGCTGAATCATGTGATAGTTACTTTTTTGTGTTTTCAAATATATTTTTTATTAAAGTATGGTTGTTTTTAAAGGAAACTCTGTACTGTTTTCCACAGTGGCTGTACTAATTTGCATTCCTACCAACAGTGCATAAGTGTTCCCTTTTCTCCACATCCACAGCAACATTTGTTATTTATAGACCTTTTGATGATAGCCATTCTGACAGATGTGAAATTTTATGTCATTGTGGTTTTGATTTGCATTTTTCTCATTACTGATGTTGGACATCTTTGCATGGACCTGTTAGCCATCCATATGTCTTCTTGGAAAACTTTCTAATCAGGTTCTTCTGCCCATTTTATAATCAGGTTGTGGTGGTTTTATTGATACTGAATTGTAAGAGCTATTTGTATACTTTAGATATTAATCCCTTAAAATACTTTAAAATATTTTATCCCTTTAAGTATGTTGTCTTTTCATTTTGTTGATGGTTTCCTTTCCTGTGCAAAAGCTTTTGAGTTTAATTAGGTCCCATTTGTTTATTTTCACTTTTACTTCTTTTGCTTTTAGAGCAGATTAAAAAAAAAAACACTATTAGTGTGATTTCTGTCAGTTTTCTGCCTATGTTCTCTTCTAGGAGTTTTATAGTTTCAAGTCTTACATTTACGTTTTCAATCCATTTTGAGTTTGTTTTGTATATAGTGTGATAAAATATTCTAATCTCATTCATTTATATTTAGCTATCCAGTTTTCCCAGCACTACTCGTTGAAGAGGCTGTCTTTTCTTCATTGTATATTCTTGCCTCCTTCTTCATAGATTAACTGACCATAAATTCATGTATTTATTTCTGGGCTTTCTATTCTGTTCCATTGATCTATGTGTTTCTTTTTTGTGCATGCACCATACTGTGTTTTTTAATGCACCCATTTTCTTTTCCCATGAAGAACGTATCTTTTAATTTCTCAGAAAAGAAAACAAAAAGAATCTGATTGACAGAGTTAGGATGATCCGAAGAAAGAACCCATTCACCTAAAGGACTTTGTGATAATAGTTTATGTGAAAAGAAAAATGTAAGGCACTTTTAACCACGTTTGCTAGATGTGTCCACTGCACAGTAGATCATAGAAAAGCAGGGCATATTTTCCCATAGGGAAGCAAATCAAGAATTTCTTTCCTGACCAAATATTTGATAATCACATAAATATCAAAAAATGTAACTCAAGTATATAGAAATAAAAATTAAAAACATTTGTTATAATTTAAATTAGTAAGAAAGCATATACTCCAAGTCCTATATGATGGCAATAAATGATTCACCTAGAGAGTTTGATAGGCAATTATGGCTTGACATTAAAAAGAAAATCTATAATTTTAAAAAGAAGCTATATTTTAACATCCGTTTGTCAAGAAGCTCTCATAACCAGTAACAGATGACAGTTTTCTTAAACTAATTGGGTTTGTCTTAAACAAAAAACCTACAGCAGATATAATACTTAAATAAAAAAATCTAAATTATTTTCATTGAAATTGGAAATAAGACACAGTTATTCATGCTGCTGCTATTCACAAAATATTGAAATTTCCAGCAACACAAGCAAACAAAAGAGATGAGACATAAACATTTTATATGAACATACAAAACTGTTGTTATTTCCAACTGGTATTATCACTTGAAAAGACAATACAACAGATTTAACAGACAGAATATTAGTACAGTAAGAGACAAACAAGGAAGTATTCTCATGTTAGAAAGACTATCAGCATTCTAGTGAAAATCAAGTAAATCACATAATGAAGGATAAGAGGTATTCATAACAGCAATAAAAATATAAAATTTATAGAAATAAAAAGGGACAAATAAGAGAATGCTTAAAAGTTATTTTTTTAATTACTCAATGAATTTTATTTCATTTATAGTTGTACAACAATCATTACAACCCAATTTTATTGCATTTCCATCCCAAATCCTCAGCCCATACTCACAATCCACAACCTGTCTCCTTTAGAAACCGTAAGTTTTCCTTTAGTTTTCTTAATGTGGTGTATCACATTGATTGATTGTGACTGTTGAACCTCCTTGCATCCATGAAATAAAACCAACTTGAAGATGGTATCTGATCCATTTAGATAGCTTTGGATTTGTTTTGCCTATATTTTGTTGAGAGTTTTTGCATCTGTGTTCATCAAAGATGTTAGCCTGCAATTTATTTTTCATAGCATCCTCTGGTAAAAAGGAATGTAACCTTATAAACTGAATTTGGGAGTGTTCCACCCTTTTCAATTTTTTGGAGTAATTTGAGAATGAAAGGTATTATTTCCTCTTTATAAGTCTGGCAAAATTCCTCTGTGAAACTATTCAGTCCTGGACTTTTGTTTGCTGGGATTTTTTTAAATTATTAATTCAACTTCACCTCTAGTTATTGGTCTGTTCAGATTGTTTCTGTCTTCATGATTTTGTTTTGGCAGATGGCACACTTCTAGAATTTTGTCTGTTTCTTGTAAATTTTTCAATATGTTATCATATAACCGTAGTAATCTCTTATTTTTTGTATCTCTGGTTGTATTGGTTGTTATTTTTCCTCTTTTATTTCTTATTTTGTCTATTTGGGTTTTCTCTCTTTTCTACTTTAGCCTGGTTTAAACTTTATTTTGTTTATCTTTAAAACAAAACAGATCTTGGTTTCATTAATGTTATCTTTTTTTTTTTTAGTCTCTATTTTACTTACTCTTTGCTCTTTATTATTTCCTCCGTTCTGCTGAGTTTGTGCTTTGTTTGTTCTTTTTTTGATTCCTTTAGATGGTAGTTAGGCCTAGCATATATCTGTCCTGCGGAATGTTCTAAATGCAATGAAAAGAATGTGTTTTCTGCTGTTTTTAGATGGAATTTCTTCTCTCTTTTTTTTGGCCACACCCACAACATGTGGAAGTTCCCAGGCCAGGAACAGAACCACACTCCACAGATGTAACCAGGGCCATAGAAGTGACAATGACAGATCCTTAACCTACTGAGCCACCAGAGAGCTCTAGGTAGAATGTCTTCTGATATCTACTCCGTCTAATTGATCTATTGTATCATTTAAGACTTTAGTTGCCTTATTGATTTTCTGTGTGGATAATCTGTGCATTGATGTCAGTGAGGTGTTGAATTCCCCTATATTCTTATACTGTTGCCAGTTTCTCCCATTTTGTCTTTTAATATTTGCTTTATAAATTTAGGCGCTTCCCTATTGTGTGCATGTATGTTAATGAGTATAATATCCTCTTATAGATCTCTTTATTATCACATAATGTCCTTCTTTGTCTTTTGTTATAGACTTTGATTTAATGTCTATTTTGTCTGATATGAATGTTGCTACCCCCAGATTGTTGTCATTTCCATTTGCATGAAATATCTTTTTCCATCCCTTACTTTCAGTCTATGTGTGTGTCTTAGCTCTATAGTGAGTCTGTCATAAGCAGTGTATAGATGGTTCTTGTTTTTCTATCCACTCACCCTATGTCTTTTGTTTGGAGTACTGTGCTTATTGAAATTTAATGTAATTTTTGATAGGTATGTATTGATTGCCATTTATTATTTGTTATCCATTTGATTATTTATTTTTATACTTCTTTGTTCATTTCTTCTTCTTCTTTATTTGTGGCTTGATGAATTTCTTTAGGAGTTTGCTTGTGTTCCTTTCTTTGTAGTTTTTTGTATGCTTTGTAGGTTTTCAGTTGTGGTTACCATGGAGCTCATATACATTGATGTATAACTACATCTAAGTTTTCAACTAGAAATTCAACTTCAAATACATTCTAAAAGATCTACATTTTTTCTCTACTTCCAGACATTTTGTTCTTTTGATGTCATAGTTTATATCTTCAGATTTATCATGTTATTATTAATTTTATTTCCAGTTGCATTTATAGTTTTTTTTTAATTTTGATCTTTGTGCTAGCTTATTTAATTTGTTAATATTCACCCTTTACTATATATTAGTATTTACTAGTGGCATTTTTTCTTTTGGGTAGATTCTTTCTTTCTAATAATGCCTTTTGTTTCCCACTTAGAAGGCCCATTAACATTTCTCTAAGGATTAATATTGATGAATTCTTAGTTATTAGTTGTCTAAGAATTTTGTCTCCTTTAGTTCTAAATGATAAACTTAGTGGGTAAATCATCCCAGACTGTAGGTTCTTCACTTATCACATTGAATGTATCATATCATTCCTTTCTGGCCTACAAAGTTTCTACAGAAAAATCAGCGTATTTTCTTACGGGGGTTCCTTTATGACACTTTTTTTTTCTGCCTTTAAAATTCTCTGTCTCTTTAAATTTTGTTTATATATCTTGGTGTTAGTCTATTTAGATTCATCTTGTTTGAGATTCTCCATGCTTTATGTACCTGCATATCTATTTCATTCTTTGGGTTTGGGAAGTTTTCAGCCATATTTTCATCAAATACTTTTTCAATTACTTTCTGTGTCTCTTCACCTTCTGGGACCCCTATAATGTGCATGCTGATACACACGATCTTGTTCTAAGATTTTTTAAATTTTTCCCATCTTTAAATTTTTGATTCTTTATGTGTTCTGGTTGTGTGATTTCCATGATTTTTTCTTTTGGATAACTTATACATTATTCCCTATTTCTTGGTCTTCTGTTAATTCCCTCTACTGTATTTTTCATTTAATTTAATGTATTCTTCAGTTTGACAGTTCATTTTTTTATATACTCCAGTTCCTAGTTAAAATTCCCCTGTGATCATCTATTATTTTCCCAAGTTCAGTTAGCATTCATATTAGTATTGTTTGAATTATTTATCTGGTAAATTATTTCTCTTCATTATTTGTTTTATCAGGGATTTCTTCTTCTATTTTCAGATGAGACCAATTCCTCTGCTTTCTCATTTTGTTCAAATTTTGCTAAAAAATTAGGTGAGACAATTTCCTATTAAGATATTGAAAGAATGTCCTTATGTGGAAACATCACTGTTTAGTTTGCTTGTGTTCTGTGGTTTTGGTGAAAGAGTTGGATTTGACATGAACACAAGTCATATATTTCCTATTTTGCTGGCAATAATCTTCTTGCTAGGAGGTGAGGATGAAGAAGGGGGTGCTAGGCCCAGAATCATATGTATGCCAAGACTTCTCCTCTTCTCAGTGGCCATAATTACCTTATCAGGGGCATGGTGCTTCCCATGTTGTTGGAGCAGAAGCCCTGAGTGTCATATCCAGGATGGTTCTATTATTTATATTTGTTTATTTATTATTATAATTTTTTACTGAACATTATATATTTTTTAAATTTTAATTTATTTATTTTTTTCTGCTGTATAGCATGGGGACCAAGTTACACTTACATGTATACATTTTTTTTCTACCCTTTGTTCTGTTGCAGTGTAAGTATCTAGACATAGTTCTAAATGCTACTCAGCAGGATCTCATTGTAAATCCCTTCCAAGAGCAATAGTTTGCATCCAATAACACCAAGCTCCCAATACTTCCTGCTCCTTCCCTCTCCCCCAGGGCAGCCATAAGTCTATTCTCCAAGTCTATGATTTTCTTTTCTGTGCAAAGGTTGATCTCTGCTGTATATTAGATTCCAGTTATAAGTGATATCATATGGTATTTATCCTTCTCTTTATGACTTATTTCACTCAGTATGAGAGTCTCTATTTCCATCCATGTTGCTGCAAATGGCATTATGCCTTTCTTTTTTATGGCTGAATAGTATTCCATCATGTATGTATACCACATCTTCCTAATCCAATCATCTGTTGATGGACATTTGGGTTGTTTCCATGTCTTGGCTATTGTGAATAATGTTGCAATGAACATGCGGGTCCATGTGTCTTTTTGAAGGAAACTTTTGTCCAGGTATATGGACAAGAGTGGGGTTGCAGGGTCATATGAAAGTTCTATGTATAGATTTCTAAGGTATCTTCAAACTGTTCTCCATAGTGGCTGTACCAGCTTACATTCCTACTAGCAGTGCAAGAGGGTTCCCTTCTCCACACCCCCTCCAGCACTTGTTATTTGTGGACTTATAAATGATGGCCATTCGGACTGGTGTGAGGTGGTATCTCATGGTAATTTTGATTTGCATTTCTCTTATAACCAGCGATGTTGAGCATTTTTTCATGTGCTTGTTGGCCATCTGAATATATCTTCCTTGGAGAAATGTCTATTCAGGTCTTTTGGACATTTTTCCATTAGGTGATTGGCTTTTTCGCTGTTGAGTTGTATAAGTTGCTTGTATATTCTAGAGATTGAGCCCTATTTTGTTGCATTATTTGATATTATTTTCTCTCAATTTAAGTTCTCTTTTTGTTTTCTTTTTGGTTTTCTTTGCTGTGCAAACGCTTGCATTTGATTAGGTCCCATGGGTTTATTTTTGCTCTTATTTCTGTTGCCCTGAGAAAATATTCATGAGGTTGTTGTCAGATGGTGTTTTTTCCTGTATTCTCTTCTAGGAGTTTGATGGTGTCTGGTCTTATATTTAAGTCTTTCAGCCATTTGGAGTTTATTTTGGTGCATGGTGTGAGGATGTGTTCTAGTTTCATTGCTTTGCATGCAGCTGTCTAGGTTTCCCAGCAATGCTTGCTGGATAGACTTTCTTTTTCCCATTTTATGTTCTTGCCTCCCTTGTCAAAAATTAATTGACCATAGGTGTCAGGGTTTATTTCGGGTTCTCTATTCTGTTCCATTGGTCTGTCTGTCTGTTTTGATACCAGTACCACACTGTTTTGATGACTGTGGCTTTGTAATATTTCTTGAAGTCTGGGAGAGTTACGGCCCCTGCTTGGTTTTTGTTTCTCAGGATTGCTTTGGCAATTCTGGGTATTTTGCTGTTCCATATAAATGTTTGGATTGTTTGTTCTACTTCTGTGAAAAATGTCATGGGTAATTTGATAGGGATTGCATTGAATCTATAGATTGCTTTGGGTAGTACGGCCATTTTTACAATATTGATTTTCCCAATCCAGGAACATGGAATATCTTTCCATTTCTTTACATCTTTGATTTCTTTGATTAAAGTTTTATAGTTCTCGGCATATAGGTCCTTTACCTCCTTGGTCAGGTGTATTCTGAGGTATTTGATTTTGTGAGAAATGCAATTTTAAAAGGTATTGTATTTTTGTATTCCTTTTCCAATATTTCATTGATGGCATACAGAAATGCAACTGACTTCTGAGTGTTAATCTTATATCCTGCTACTTTGCTGAATTTATTAGTCAGTTCAAGTAGTTTTTGGGTTGAGTCCTTAGGGTTTTCTATGTATAGTATGTCATCTGCATACAGTGACAGTTTGATCTCTTCTCTTCCTATATGGATGCTTTTTATTTCTTTGGTTTGTCTAATTGCTGTGGCTAGGACTTCCAGAACTATGTTGAAGAGCAGTGGTGAGAGTGGGCATCCCTGTCTTGTTCCAGATTTGAGTGAGAAGGCTTTCAGTTTTTCTCCATTGAGAATTATATCTGCTGTGAGTTTGTCATAAATGGCTTTGATTATGTTCGGGAATGTTCCTTCTATACCCACTTTGGCGAGAGTTTTGATCATGAATGGATGTTGGACTTTGTCAAATGCTTTTTCTGCATCTATTGAGATGATCATATGATTTTTGACTTTTCTTTTGTCAATGTGGTATATGATGTTGATTGATTTGCGTATGTTGAACCATCCTTGTGAACCTGGGATGAACCCTACCTGGCCATAGTGTATTATCTTTTTTAGATGTTGTTGGATTCAGTTGGCTAAGATTTTGTTGAGAATTTTTGCATCTATATTCATCAATGATATTGGGCGATAGTTTTCTTTTTTGGTGGTATCTCTGCCTGGTTTTGGAATGAGGGTGATGGTGGCATCATAGAATGTCTTTGGGGGTGTTCCTTCTTCTTCAACCTTTTGAAAGAGTTTAAGGAGGATGGGCACCAATCCTTCCTTATATGTTTGATAAAATTCACCTGTGAAGCCATCTGGTCCTGGACTTTTATTTGTAGGCTGTGTTTTTATGACCTCTTCAATTTCATTTCAAGTGATGGGTCTGTTCAGTTGGTCTGTTTCTTCTTGATTCAGTTTTGGCAGCCTGTAAGATTCTAGAAAATTGTCCATTTCTTCCAGATTGTCAAACTTGTTGCCATATAGTTGTTCATAGTATCTCTTATTGGTTTTTTGTATTTCTGCTGTATCCGTTGTGATTTCTCCTTTTTCCTTTATAATTTTGGTTCTTTGGGTTCTTTCTCTCCTCTTTTTAGTGAGTCTGGCCAGCGGCTTGTCAATTTTGTTTACCTTTTCAAAGAGCCAGCTCTTGGTTTTATTAATTTTCTCTATTGTTTTTTGAGTCTCTATTTTATTGATTTATTCTTTGATCTCTATAATTTCCTTCCTTCTGCTGACTTCAGGTCTTTTTTGTTCTTTTTCTAATTCATTTAGGTGGAGGGTTATGTTGTCAATTTGGGATCTTTCTTCTTTTTGAGAAAGGCCTGTATTGCTATAAATTTCCCTCTGAGCACTGCTTTCGCAGCTCCCATAGATTTTGAGCGGTGTGTCTTCATTATCATTTGTTTCGAGGTAGTTTTTAATTTCCTTCTTGATTTCCTCATTGATCCATTGTTTTCTTAGTAGCATGTTGTTTAGTGTCCAGTAGTACGTTTTTTCTCTTTCCTTTTCCCATGGTTGATTTCTAATTTCATGGCATTGTGGTCAGAGAAGATACTTGAGATAATTTCTATGCTCCTAAATTTATTGAGGTTAGCTTTGTGTCCCAATATGTGGTCGATTCTTGAGAATGTTCCATGAGCATTTGAGAAGAATGTGTATTCTGCTTTTTTTTGGATGTAGTGTCCTGAAGATATCAATTAAGTCTATTTCATTTGTTCCTTTAGGATCTCTGTTGCTTTATTGGTTTTATGTCAAGAGGATCTGTCCATTGATGTGAGGGGGGTATTAAGGTCTCCTACTGTGATTGTTTTCTCATCAATATCTCCCTCTATGTCTGTTAATATTTGTTGTATGTATCTGGGTGCTCCTGTATTTGGGGCATATATGTTGATGATAGTAACATCCTCTCCTTGGATGGATCCCTTAATCATTAAGTAGTGTCCTTCTTTGTCTTTCTTTACGTCTTTTGTTTTAAAGTCTATTGTGTCTGATATGAGTGTTGCAACTCCTGCTTTTCTGTCATGTCTATTGGCGTGAAATATTTTTCCCCACCCTTTCACTTTCAATCTATATGTGTCCTTTGTCCTAAGGTGAGTTTCTTGTAGGCAGCATATTGAAGGTTTTTGCCTTTTTATCCACTCAGCCACTCTGTGTCTTTTGATTGGGGCATTCAGTCCATTGACATTTAAGGTGATAATTGATAGATGATTATTTATTGCCATTTGAACCTCGTGTTCCAGTTGATTCTATGGTTCTCCATTCTTCCTTTTTTTTTGGTTGGATGGTCTCCAATTATTTTTTGGCCTGAGTGTTTTTCTTTTCTTTTTTTGCGAATGCAACGTTTGGTTTTGGCTTGTGGTTGCCCTGTTTTTAAAGTATGCTAACCCCTTCCTATAATTGTGTGTTTTAGACTGATAGTCCTATAGATTCAAACACTTCATTACTATACTAAAATTAAGAAGAGAAACAAAAAAAAAAAAAAAAAAAAAAGAGAGGAAAAAAGAAAAGGAAAAAAAATAAAAAAGAATCTATTTATTTCCTTACTTCCCTTGCCCCATTTTATGATTTTGGTGACTCTTTTTTTCTTTTTAATTTTACTTTGTTTTAAACATGTTCATGATTAAATTTGTATGCTGGCTTATTTGTGTGACTGCTCTCTGATTGTGGTTTCCTCAGTCCTAGTTCTTCCTCTTCTTTTTTTTTCCTTTTATTTTTTCTTCCCTTTCCTTCCTTTCTTTTAGGTTTAGAGAAGCCCTTTCAATATTTCTTTTAACCTGGGTTTTGTATTTCTGTATTCTTTTAACTTTTGGTTGTTGGAAAAAAAAAATTATTTCCCCTTCTATTTTAAATGATGTTCTTGCTGGATAGAGTATTCTAGGTTGCATATTTTTTCCTTTTAGCACTTTAAATATCTCTTGCCATTCCCTCCTGGCCTGAGTGTTTCTGTAGAGAAATCAGCTGATAACCTTACGGGGGTTCCCTACAAGTGACACCTTGCTTTTCTCTTGCTGCCTTTAGGATCCTCTCTTTATCATTAACTTTTGCCATTTTTATTATAATGTGTCTTGGTGTGGGTCTATTTGGGTTTAACCTGTTTAGGACCCTCTGTGTTTCCTGTATCTTGAACTCAGTATCCTTTAGATTTGGGCATTTTCCAGCGATTATTTCTTCAAATATATTTTCCATCCCCTTATCTTTTTCTACTCTTTCTGGAATTCCTATTATGCATAGATTGGCCTGCTTTGTATTATCTCATAGGTCTCTTATATTGCTTTCCAGTTTTTGATTTGGTTTTCTGTCTGCTGTATTTTTGGGTAATTTCCATTATTCTGTCTTCCACATGACTAACTCATTCTTCTGCATTATTAATTCTGGTTTTTACTGCCCTTATTCAGTTTGTATCTCTGCAACTGAATGTTCTAGTTTTTCTTGGCTCCTCCTTATATTTTCTAGTTCCTTTCTGAGGGTATCTGCATTACTGTTCATATCTTCTCTTAATTCCTTCAGTATTTTCACTATTTCTCTTTTGAACTCCAAGTCTGTCAGACTGCAGAAGTCTGTTTCATTGTTGACTGCTTTAGGTGAGTTTTCCTGTTGGTTTAACTGGGGGTGGTTTCTCAGCTTCTTCATCATGCTTGTTATTTTCTTTTTCTTGGTGGAGTGTACTCCCCATGGCTGGGCAGTGTTTGCCTTGGCACTGCTGTGGAATGTTTCCTGAGGGCTGGTGGTGTTGGTCGGTCTTCTTTGAGGTAGCATGGCTTTTCCTGAGGGTGTGCGGGGCTGACAGGGTCTCTCTAAGCAAAGGAGGACTTCCTGAGGGCAGACAGGACTGGGAAGCCTGCACCATAATGGAAGCAGATTTCACAGCCAGGCAGAGTTTGCTCTGGTGTTTCTGGGCTGTGGGGTTCTTCCAAGGGGCTGGCGGTGCTGGATAGCTATTCCACAGGTGTGCAGCACCCCCCCAAGGGTGGGAGGGACAAGCTGGGCCACTGAGAAGCCAAGGGGCTCTTCCCCAGGGCAGGCAGAACTGGCAGGACCACCCCACAATGGAAGCACACTTTGCATGGTCGGTCCGAGCTTGTCTAGCTTTTCTGGGCTGTGGGGCTCTTCCAGGGGGCTTGCAGTGCTGGGCAGCAGTTCCACGGGAGTGCATCCCCCAGCCACCAAGGGTGGGAGTGGCTAGCCAGACTGCTGAGAACTCAAGGGGCTCTTCCCCAGGGCAGTCAGAACTGACAGGACTGCCCTGAAATGGAAGCAGATTTTGCATGGCTGGGCAGAGCTTGCTCTAGCTTTTCTGGGCTGTGGGCCTTTTCCAGGGGACTGGTGGTGCTTGGCAGATGCTCCATGGGAGTGCAGCAACCTCCAAGGGTAGGAGCAGCTAGCTGGGCCACTGAGAACCCAAGGGGCTCTTCCCCAGGGCAGCCAGAACTGGCAGGACCACCCCACAATGGAAGCAGATTTTGCACAGCCAGGCAGATCTTGCTCTATTATTTCTGGGCTGTGGGCTTTTTCTAGGGGCCTGGCAGTGCTGGGCACTGCTCTGCAGGTGTGTAACCCCTCCAGAGGGCAGTCAGGCCAGGGCAAGGAAAGCCCCTGTGGTGGTCATCTTCCTTCAAATAGTGAGGCCAGCCCTCAGGGATGGCAGGCAGCCTCAGGTCTGGCATGTGCGTGGGGTAGGGGGAGGGGAGATGCACTGGGAAGCACAGCTTTCTGCTAGCTAGTGGGCAAATGAGCTCACTGTGGCACAGGGAGTATTCTATGGCAGCCCACCCCTCCTCCTCTCCCCCCCAACACTGGCGCCTCATCTTTCCCGCAGATCCAGCTCTTTTCCCAGGTTCCCTCTGATGTGGCTTTCCATTCCCCAGCCCTTCGCGTATTGCTCCCTCCACCATGATGGACCACATCCTAGTCCCCCAGGCAGTCTCCAGAGCCAAAGTCTCGGTGCCCAGCCCTGACCCAAGCATCTTAGATTTTGGTGACCGTGCCAGTAGTTCAGATGATCTGTTCGGTTCTCACTCTGCTTTTCAGATCTCAGAATTACTGCTGCGCTCTTCTCAGCATCTGGAGATCCCTCCGATTCAGTTGATCTTTCCATCAATTAAGTGACTTTCCAGGGTGTGGGATCCTTTTCTCCTTCACAGTTGCCTTTCAGGAGCACCTGTCCAGCCCCGATTCCCTTTCTCTCACTCTCCTCTTTCCTCTTGTTTTACCTAGTTATGTCACGAGATTCTTGCCATTATTGGAGTTTTTAAGTTCTTCTGCCAGTGATTAATTGCTGTTCTGTGTGAGTCGTTTAACCTGTAGATTTGTGGGTTTTTTTGTTGTTGTCGTGTTTGTGGGAGAGGGCAAGCATGTCCCCCTACTCTTCTGCCATCTTGCCTTCCTCTCTTATTATTAGTATTTTAAACAAGTGGCTGCACCAGCAACATATGTAAGTTCCAGCCACTGTAGAAACAATGCCCAGTAGTTATGCTGTGGGCAACATTGGAAACTCTATTTTTTATCATTGTTAAAGTATAGTTTATTTACAATGTTTCATCAAGTTTGGTTCTATTCTTTTTAAATGTATGCCTCCCACCCTCCTAGGACTAACACACTTGCTCCAGATGGGTGAAGTGTTGGGGCAAGAGGGACCTATGCATGCACTTGGTGTGTGTTGAGACAAGAGTTGTGGTGCTTGAGCCATATACAGAAGGCTGAGCTGCATCTGATGTGCTGCCTATGCATGTGCCAGTGCCTTTACAAGCTTCCTATGTCCTGCCCTACTAAGACAGTGCTCTGGCCTGAGTCTCCTTTGTTCCTCAAGCCAATCTCTAAATTTTGCTTCTGCTGCCTTGCCCTGCCCTTGTGTTCAGCTGTGCTGCAGTCACCACAGGGCATTTGCGGGCTCTTGGTGTGTAATGAGGTGCACGTTGCAGTGGTCTGGCTACAGAAAGATTTTGGGGTTGCTTCTGATGCACTGCTTGTTCATACACCAGTAGAGGCTGCTCTTGCCCTGCTAGGATTTTGCTTCTTTCTGAGCTGCTTGTCTCATGGTCAACTCTTTTCTCAGTCGAGGCAGATCTCACTTCAGTATGGGGCTCTGAAGTGAAGTAAACAGAGCTGGCACATTTGCTCAGCTCAAGCTGGGGCACATGCTGGGGAAATTGTGGGAATCCAGTCAGCCACCTGCAGTTTCAATCTGCTCTCTCTCCGCCTATGTTGCGTACAAGCCAACTCATGTGTGCTCCTCACAAATAAGAGTCCAGGCTTACCACAGCCCTCTGTTAATTCTCTTAATCCTCCACCCAGCCAAGGGGGCTAGATTTTCCTATGTTGGACCCTAGGACTGGGGCACCCAATATGTAGCTTGAGCTGCTCATTCCCTAAAAATGATCTCCAACTGTATTATTTTCCTTTTCTTTTGAGTTCTATTCCTGGGGCACAGGTCCTGACCTAATTGCATCTTTTCTCTTCCTACAGAGTCTCTGTGGACAGTTCTTACATCCTTGGTGTACAGAGTTTTTCTACAAATCTCCAGTTAGTTTTCAGTGGGATTTGTTCCACGTATAGATACATTTTTGACATGTTCATGTGGGGCAGTGAGTTCCATGTCTTCCTACTCTGCCATCTTCATCTCCCTTTCTCCCAAGTTAAAAATTCCAAGAAACAGAAGCTGACCTAGTATGAGTTAAACATAAAATAAATTTATTGTAAATATATTGGGCAGCTCAAATCAATGTGAGAACAGGAATTTCAAGAGAAATGGCCAAAACCACATCTCAAAAGATATTTAACGTGGAAAATTCTTCTCCCTTCACTACTTCTACCAGGAAGTAACCACCTAAGTCCTTGGTTTTTACCGTGTTTATCTCCTGAGATAAAGACCAGAATGTATGTATCTGAGTGCCACACCCAAAGATTCTGCCTGGGCTAAACTTCAGGAGAGTCTAGATAAACTATTGTTTGGCAATATGCTCTTTCAAGACAGATTTCCCCATGTCAAGTCAGACTCTAAAATTGTAGAAACCCTAAATATCAAAAGGTGTTTGCATGCTAAGTAGTTAAAATGAATTAAAATGCCCATATACATAGAAATTAAAGAAGGGTTTTTTATGAAAAGAAAAACAGTCAATTGGAAAAACGTGTGACATTAAGCGATGGCAAGAGGAGAACTGAAATTAGGTTTGGGTGTGTTTGTGTTATGGGACTAGGAAAATACGCATACTTAGGTGGCAATAAAATCATGACCTATGAAGAAGATAATTTAAATACTTGTCCTGACACATATTACCTTGATGTCTTAGTCAAGTCAGTCCAGGAACCTCAGTAAATTGGAGATAACAATATTACTGTGAAGATCAAATAAGATAATCTGTGTAAAGTCCTGTCATTCTGTCTACTTTATGGTAGGCACTCAACAACCATTACCCAGCCACCTATTCCCTAAAATCTTCAGGTTAAAAGCAATGAGGAAAGGCAGTACAAAGTCAGTCCATGTTGCTCCAGCATCTAATATCTTGAATTCTTCAGTAGATGATGGTTGGTAAAGATACAGTAAGAGTATAAACAAAATTTAGAGGTAAGCTTTGCTATTGATATATTTTTTTTCTGGGACCTGGCTGGTCACATATGGCCCTATGGTTGTTTTTAGTTTTTTCTCATCCAAGGTGTTGAAGACAGACTAGTCCTTGAACTGGTATACTCTTTGGATTTTCCTCTGCTTCACCACCATTTTTTCCAGATAGATCTGGATTTCCATACAGTTTCACCTTCTTCCTTTCCTTGAATACTTTCTGGAAGGACAAAATAGGAAGCAGTCAATCTAAAGGGGATTCTGGTTAAAAGCACTAAGAGTCACAAAAGGTCCACAAAAGTACCCAAATTGATAAGTGTTAGCATCATCCTTGAGCAAGACAGTGGTAAGTAATGGGTTGATAGGACTAAAGGTTGTTTGAACTTAAAGGTATTCAGATTCAAATGGTTTTATAATTCAGGCAAAGTAAAATATAAATGAAGGGAGATAGCTGTCAGATTTCAGATCCCAGCCTTCATCTAGAGCTTCTTATCTTCTGACCACCCTCTTAGCTCTGAGGAAACAGGTTGAAATGCCCAAGGTGAAGACTTTCTCTCTTGAACTCAAGCAGCTTTACATTTAATTTGTCATTCATACTGTAGTTACACAAATATTAGCAAGGCTTGGAGTCTACAAAGGACTTTTAGATGATGGTGCTCTTTTATTCAGATTTTCAAGACTCTTTCATCAGATTTATTGTAAGTGAAGACTATACCCTACCCTTCCCAAAGCATTTACATGTACAGTCTTTCAGTTATCCTCTCATAATCTGGTGAGAAAGGTATATCACTTGTATGTTTGTGATCAAGAATATATTATATAGCTACATAGGACTTTCCATTGTGGCTCAGTGGGTTAAGAACCTGACTTAGTCCCTGTGAGGATGTGGGTTCAATCCCTGGCCTCGCTATGAGGGTTAAAGATGTGGCTTTGCCACCAGCTGTGGCATATGTTAAAGATATGGCTCAGACCCATTGTTGCCATAGCTATGGTGTAGGTCTCAGCGCAGATCTGTTTCAACCCCTGGCTCTGGAAACTTTCATGTGCCACAAGCATGGCCATAAAAACAAAACAAAACAATATAGCTACATATCATTTCAGTCAATAGAATAAAATTTTATCACCTTTTTAAAGCTGAAATGGAGATGACAATTTTCTTCAGTCAATGGGTTTTGCTAAATCTCTCACAGGCTCTGCCCAGGAAAAATGGATTTGGGATTGGGAAAATGAAATGTGAAATCAAAGTGTTTCATTGACATGGACTTTCACAGAGGCCTATGAAGTCATCATATTCCTGGTTAGCAAAACCCATTGAAATGATTGTCTTGCTATAATGTTGTTATACACAACTTAAGAATGATCTAGTAATAGAGATACTTACAAAGTTCTTTGGCTTCTCACCCTCTTTACCAGATCTCAGCACATCAGAAAAGAATTATGGGATCTGATAGTAAAAGATCTAATGGTACATGAATTGTGTTTTCTCCTTATGTCTTGATGTAATGGGAAAAAAAAAACATGTCTCTAGACTTGGCTATTTCATTATCAGTTGCACCAATTATTTAAAAGTGTCGTTTATATACAGACCCTGCAGCTACATCAGTGCAGCTGGAACTTAATTTCATCCAGTTACTCATTTGTTCAATTAACATTCAGTGAACACTTAAAATGTTCTGCCTTAACTGCAGGTGTTCACAAGTAGTGGGAGAATTGGGACCATCCAATCAATCCCAGCAAGCATACAAAACACAAGTAATAAACCACTGGAAAATGGCTAATTCAAAAAACATGTAAGTGCCACCTGCAGTAATTTAATATCCAACACTACTGCTGAGATTCACAAACAGAGTTTGTTCCTAAGACACATACCTATTGGAAATGTAAATGTATGAATATATATATGTGTGTGTGTGTGTATGTGTGTTTATGTACTTCCTTCATTTGAGAGTTATGCATTGGAATCTTGCTGCTGTAACATCACTGGTCATAACCATATGGAGTAAGTTTGTTTTTTTTATTAACATCAATTTTCTCATCATCTGGTGTGGATAAGATAAATTGCTTTATTAGAATTTTGTGAGAAGTAGGATAAAACATGTAAAACATGAAGCACAATGCCTGGTGTGGGAGAACAATTCACTGATGGTTAGCATCAGAATAATATTGATGATGATTTTGATGATGTCAACAATGCTACCTGCTATTGCATCTCTTTAAAAAAATTATTGGAGTATAGTTGACTTACAGTGTTATCACACACATACATATAAATATGTGATATACATAAAATATCCATTATTTTTCAGATTTTTTCCCATATAGGATATCACAGAATATTAAGTAGATTTCCCTGCTAGGTCCTTAAAACTTTCTAGAATTTGGGTATAGAGGGAACATGCCTCAACATAATAAAGGCCATATATGAAAACCCCACAGCTAACATCATTCTCAATGCTGAAAGCCTGAAAGAATTTCCACTATGCATTTCATTTATGTGAATATTGAAAGTAGAAAGCTAGCAGTGGAGGCAACAGAGGAGTGAGATAATCAACTACTCAACATGAGTAGTTATGATAACAACATAATTTTATCTACTAGCTTCTCTTCAAAGGTCACTTACAACTCAGACTCTATTTTTAAGGTGTTTTTGATTATATAGTATTAGATTATGTACAAAGGGATGTTGATCACAGTAACTTCAGAAGCCTCCTGAAAGCTGAAGAATTATTACTCTACCCAAGCAACAAGAGATCTCAGCAAAGTGGAAGAGGATGAAATAGGTGTATGGCACACACATCCCATATATGTTATAATAATATAATATATATTTGACATCATGTTGTTTTTCATTGTGAACTTTCTATTTAGGCATTGCGCTAAATATTTCATGAATGTAGCTCCAGTTAATCCTTAAAACAACCCTATAAGACTGTTACTATCTCCATTTTACAGATGAAGGAAATGAGGTTCAGGGACCTTAAATAAAATTCCTATCTTCATATTAGTAATTTGAGGAGGTGCTATTCGAACACAGTTAACTTCACTCAGAGCATTTAATCATCACTGCTACACAGTGTTTTTATTTTATTTTATTTTATTTTATTTTATTTTATTTTATTTTATTTTATTTTATTTTTTTGCCATAGCCTGCCATGGCTGGATGTGGGATATTGGTTGCCCAGACCAGGGCATGAACATAGGCCACAGCAGTGAAAGCACCAAGTTCTAAACACTAGATGACCAGGAAACTCTACTATATAGCATCTTTTAAAGGAGCATATTATGTTCAGATCTATATGTAAAACCTGACTCTTCTGCCCCTTAGCATCTGTCTTTCTTGAACAATTTATTTAAATTTTGAGCCTGTTTTCTCAGTGTAAAATGTGGATGATGATAATATCCAATTATGAAGCGTTCATAAAATTATCTAACTTAGTAGTTTGTATTTATATTTAGCATATGTGACAGCATATATTCCTAAACTGAGATATGCTGAATAATTTCTTTTCATCAGTGTAGATTATTATAAAATAAATCTGTGTTATAAGAATGAAACAACCTGCAGCTATAAAACATAAGAAGAGGAGTTCTCATGTGGCTCAGTGGGCTGAGGATCTGACATTGTCACTGCAGTGGCTCAGGTCACTTCTCTGGCATATGTTTGATTGATGCCTGCAGGCATGACCAAAACAAAACAAAAAAAAGAGCTCTTTATTGAGCCCATGTTGCCTGTGTTTGAGCCATGAAAAGTTAATAGATATATAGAGCTTTCTACATGTTAAGCAATGTTTTAAATGCTTTTAAATATATCAATGTACCTACGTCTTTTAGAAATCTAAGCAATAAGTACTCAATTTACAGATAATGAAACAGAGATAATAAATAAGTAAAACTTGGTTGTCACTCTAAGAGTCGTCACTTCTAACCATTGTGCTGTCCTTCACCAGAGTCCCTATGCGGAAAGCGTCTGTTGCATTTCATCATCATTTTCCTGTCTTCTCTAGTAAGGACCCATCTAAAATCAACCTTCTACCCAGGTACTAACCAGATATCTATGAACAATTTGATATCTTCACTTTTATAATCATTTGGATTATACATACACACACGAGATTTTTAATATCCATATATGCATGCAAAAATGGCATTTTATATATATGTTGGACATTATATAGAAAGATTGTGTGTGTGTATATATATATATATATATATATATATATATATATATATAAATGGAGCTTATTTTGTATGTATATTTAATTACAAATTCCTCACATCTTCTCTTCCTTCTTCTTCTCTCTCTTCTGTTTCCCTTAAAATACCTCATAATGAAGGACCAAAGAGCTATTCCTTTTTTGGACCTCTCATTATAAATTCTTCCTAAGGATTAAAAATGCTACTTCTAAGTCCTCCTGTAATGTTATTTTCACAAGAGGACTGGAGATTTTCTAATTCACCCATGAGAGGAGCTCTTATTCTGGGGTGAGCAGGGAGATAGTGTAGACAAGGCAGAGCCCTGAGCAGAGAAAGGAGTCCCCAGCAGAGGCTGTGAGGACCCATCTCACATAGACAGTTTGCAGCTGAGGAGCTGTGCTTTCTTTGGGTTTGAAATCTCTCTCATATTCCATAAATGAATGGCAGAAAAAAAGCCCATGTAATTTATTCATTTGTAAATAGGCAAAATAGGGTCCTTCTTTCTTTTCCAGGAGAGCCTGTTGGGCTGGAATGAGGGTAGTGCCCTGGGGTGGAGGAAGGACTCTGAGCAGTGGCCGAGTTTCCTTGAAGAATTTGCCTCTTGTCTTGCTTGCCCTTTGGGAAATGATGTGGGCAGGATTTGTCTCATCACTTCCCCCCCCTCCACCTCCTCCTCCATTGCCAACTGTAACCTGGATGCGACTTCCTCTACCCTCAGGCCAACCTTCACATTTTCCACTAGCCAGCTTTCAGAACACTGTCTGCTGGCCTCCCCTGCCCACAAGCAGGAGTTTTGCACCTCTGCTTACATGGTCTTCCCATCCCACTTCATCTGGTGACATTCTACTCATCCTTTATTGTTTCAACTTAAGCCTCACTTCTTCCAACAGCCTTTCGAGATTTTCCTAATTCAGCCAAAGCCCTTCATTTTAGGCTCATGGTACCTGTGTGATTCTTCCACAGCCATTATCAAAAATGCAAATTTGCACTTTCAGACTTGTTATTTAATTAACTCCTATGTCCTCTGCTAGTCTTTAAATCTTTGAAAAGGAAAGATTGGTTTTGCTGACTAGTACCTAGTAGAATATCCAGCCCATGGGTATTCAATATCTGCTGCTGAATTAATATGTCAGCTACTTTCTGCCATTCCCTGGCATGCTCATGCTCTCTTGCTCCAGACATTTCTTCTTCCGTGTTCCCTCCATAAAGAAACTTTCAGAAGTCTATTTTGTGTGTTTTAATCCAGAAGCTTATATATTGCATATGTAGTAATAATAGTTAAATTTTATGTTAGTTTTATTTTGTGCCAGGCATCTATCAAAGTATTTTATGAGCACTCACTAATTCATTCAATATTTATAACAGTCCTATGTGGTAGATTCTATTTCATTTCATTGAATATGGGGGGTATTGATTGTAAAACACAACATTATTTTGTCAGTTGCATTCTTAAATGTCATCTCTCTCATGCAAATGAGAATTTCAAGATCTCAGAAGTTTAGAAACTTGCCCAAGAAAGGCTGGTGTTAAAAATGGTGGAGTGAGGATTCAAACCAAGCAATACGATGCCAGAGGCCATGCTTTTGGCCATGGTGCCATCTTGCACACAATGAGAGTCACACATCTGGGCTGTTTCTGCGTTTCTCAAATCAGATACAGCCACCACAGTAGATCTCAGAGGGCGTGTGAAGCCATAGGATAAGCATGGTGCCACATACTTGACTATTACTATTTGACAGGAAAATATGAAATAACTTTTATAGTAAAATAAACTATCATTTATTAAAATAAAGGTGAATAGGGAGTCCCCATTGTGTCTCAGTTGGTTTAGAATGCAACATAGTGTCTGTGAGGATGTGGTTTTGATCTCTGGCCTCACTCAGTGGGTTAAGGATCTGGCATAGGCTGCAGATGGGGCTCAGATCCAGTGTTTCTATGGCTGTGGCATATTCTTCAGGTGCTGTGGTAAAAAGAAAAAAAAACATAGGTATGTTAAATAGTAGAATGTAAAATGTATCCAAGTTTTAGATAGAACCTAAGACTTGAGATTGCTATGCTTGATAATTTATAGTTGATTTTGAAAATACTATTTTAATTCCTAATCCTATCATTTCACCTAGGAGCATGTTTATATCATACAGGATCATTCTAACTGAGTTTTCCTATTTACCTTTCTTCTTCTGACTAACCTATAAACCCTACATTTTACTGTCTAACTAGTCATCCTGTAACTGTGGTTGTATTAGGGTACTTGATTGCTAGGAGACATTAGTATTTTCCCCACTTACAAACTAAAGCCTTAGCACCTTAGCTTGTCATTGAGATCCTCGTGATTTAGCCCACATCTGTCTTTCCAAGCTCCTGTCCTACTGTAGCCATCCAGAACACTTCACTACAGTCACTTGACCTCCATGTGTGACATGATCATTCCTACTTTTGTGTCTTGGCTCATTTCCATCCCCCTGGAACATTATCTCTCTTCATCCTGTTAAACCATGCACTCCTATTCAAACTTCTACAAAAGTCCCCCTTGAGTCCTGAAACTTGCATTGCTTTCTTGTACACTGAGTGAGATTGCCATGAGCTGCATTTTTATTTTCCTTCTCCTGCTATCTAATTAACTTGATCAGTCCACATCTTGATTCCAAAGTATTCATGCTTCTTTTTATCACCTATAACATCTTTGCATATGATAGATCTTCAAGAAATATTTTGGACTGTTAAATAAACAAATGAGGAAAAACAGCCCATGGCTTTTCCTCATCAGTGACTTTCATTTATCTAAGGTGGCAGTGATGATTTTTGAAGAGTGACAGGGAAACCTAGGAGTTTTCAGATCCTGTCCTGATGCTAGTTACTCTATCTGTAAACTTGAGGGTTAGCAAACTCTCAGAATTTTAGATTTGATCATTCAGAGAGGGCCCAAATCACATATCAGTGGAGTCCTGCATTGATTCATTTGATATAAACTCATTCATGAATTTGCTAATTCCTTCCAAAAATATCAGTTGAGCAACTCCTATACCAATCACTGTGCTAGGGTTGGGGAAACAGAAATTAACACAAAATTATCATTGCTCCCCAAAGGAGAGAGTAAAATAGAGCTAAGGAGGGCAAGCATTTCCCTGGCATTGGGCTTGGTAGAGCATTCACATTTTCCTCTTCAAAATTTAGCCCTCATAGCACTAAGTCTCAGAGTAACTAAGTGCCCAGTAGACAGGGGAATGCTATGAACATGTAATGGAAGGATGGAGATATTCCATAAACCAGCTGTGGATTCCCAGCATTGTCACAGAGGCTTCTTCTGAAACCAAATAAAAACAAAGGACAACCATAAACCTGTGAGTTCTCTGCCCATACCTCTCTTAATCGCTGCCTGCAGAGTGAGAGGCTTAAGTCTGTATCCAGGAGGACAGCTCACTTGTGTCCTTTGGGGTTTGTCCTTTCAACTATTACAAAGGGTGACATGTCGACTTCAGCAACACACCTAACATTCTGTCACCACCATCAACTAGAGTGGGTGGTGAGAAGGCAGGAAAAGCTGCAGGGACCAGGGGATTTCTTTCACCTGTCTTTGACATTTCACCCATCTTTGGACTTTAGCTAATTCCTGCCTGTTCCTGTCAGGGACAAAGGGCAATTTGGTATAAACCTGGGTGTGAGCTGCTCTACCCACACCCCTCCCTTCACCATCACCCCTGGCTTTGACATTCCCTTTTGCCTTCATGAGAACACATTTCTCCGGACCTAGACCTCAAAAAACATCTCTCCCTTTCTGAAAACAGAGGGGTTAGACAGGACAGGGAGCCAGTTCCTTGACAATGAAGTATAGCAGCTTTTTTTTTCACAAGCTACAGGATATTGGACATGTGGTGACTGGAAGTTACATCTGTGAGTTACAGCTCCTGGATGGAATGTTTAATGGTTTTGCCCAGGAAATGTCAGAGAATCAGCTCAGCCTCCAGGCAGGAATAGACTCCTCATGCCAAGAGTGCTTTTAGTTCTACTTCCACCCCCAGAGCAAGCGTGACAACAGATCAAGGTGGAGAGAATGCTGCTGTCAGAGCAAATGTGGGCTCCTGGGGCCCTGGACAGACTGACGCACGAAAGCAACCCATGCTGGCATTTTCATTAACAAAGTGGTGGCTGTTGTCTAGCAGAACTGAATGAGGGGAAGCATGGTTTTCCATAGGAATTAACTCACAAAAATTCCAAACTTACAGAATGCATTTCAAGAAGATACAGAAACAAATGGAGACATGGCAGTAAGTTTTCTGAAGCAGGAGGATCCCTGAGGAAAGAAGATGATGTCCCAGAATAGGCAACAATGTCTATAAACCCTGGCAGAAGATCCAGAGACTATCTCCATGGAATTCATACTGAAAAAAATGTATCACCAACCTAGAGATGAGGAAAACACATTGGATGTTCAGAACTTAACAGTATTCAGAGGCAAAAACATTGGTAGAACCACTTGTATTCCATGCTCTCTGTGAAGTGTGTGTTCAGTCTCAGAAAAATGATTGATGCTTTTCATAAAGTCCTAAGTTAGAGAACAACTTTTCAGCTACATACACATAAATATTAAAATCAAAGTCTAATGTCCATATTGAACAGAAAATATCATTTAAACCCTGAATTAATTTCTAGAAGATATAGTTTATGTTACCTTGTGTTCATATAGTAGTTTGTAAAAGTACCATCCCAAACTGTAACATATGTAACTGAAGGAGAATATGCATGAAGGTGTTACCTACACTACTGGTTGGACTCCTCAGCAATTCATTAACTCTTTTATTTTTGTTCCACTCAAGACACATACCACCAAAAATAAATGCCAAATAAATAGACAGTTCTTTCATTTTTATTGCTTTAACATACATAGTTTACTTACCAGTTGAGCCAATCATTAATAATCTCCAGTGACACGAGTTGAAATAAATACACAGTTTCAAATAATACTGCATAATTTCAATACAAAACCAGTGTTACATGTGTGAAATAATCAAGAACACAATGGAAAAAAATTGATTCAGTTAAGCACAAAAGGCATGCAGAATCTCAAACAAGGAATATGTGGCCTTCTATGTCAATGTCATGAGGGTATTAAAGAGCTTCATCTATTCCTGAATAACTCCTTTTCACTGATTGGTAAAATTGACTTTAAGAATAAATAGTGACCAGAAAGCTCTACAAGTGTTTTGGTCATGGTTTATCTACAGCCAAGCCATAAAACTACTTAGAATTGGCAGTTACCAGAGTAGGTGGTTCACTGAGCCCCATTCTGCCTTCTGCACAGCAGGGTGAGGTGTACAGACAAGGCAGTATTAAATACCTCAAATCCCACTAAAGTTCTCAAGATATCTCTGGAATAAACAAGACAATTATCAGCTGCTCACTTTTATTTGATCTCAGACTTTCTTATTTTAAATCTGCCTTCATTCTGAAGTATAACGTGCATATTACCTTCAGAAAAGTCACTGAGTTTAAACTGTCAAAGTTATTACTGTGAAAGTACATAAGGTAAAGTAAGGTTTTTGTTTTTTGTTTTTTGTTTTTTTTTTTTTTTGCTAAATCACTATGAAACTAAAAACATAAAATGGAAAGCAGGGGCTTCTGGAAATCTTGCACGGGAAGTTTTAATTCATGTTTAATAACCTAACACAAACCTAAGAAATTTCTGTTTTAAAGACGCAACTATTAGGCACTAAATTGGACATAACATAGGCTATTTCTATTTGTAGGGATTTGTTAGTCATGGATACAAAAGATAAATCATTATGCTGTCATTCAGGTCCAGGGAAATTTTCTTTGGAGGGATTTTTACCATATAAGCTTTCAAAATCAATAAGAAGCACAGTTTAACCCTGCAAGACAGTTGCTGAAATTCTCATATATTTATGTCCTTGTGTACCAACACATAAGAATAGAGAGTTATAATGGCATAGATTTGACAAACAATGGAATATTATCTCTACACTATTTTTAAAATTAATTTTATGTTTAAAGTCTCAGGAAGAAGAAAAGTTCTGTTTAACTGAGAGCATGATCCCAGATTTGCGTCTTTGCTTTGTGAATAAACACTCCAGTCAAAATTTGATGTTAGAAGCCAAGGAAATGTGTGAGTATTAGCTAGGCTTTTACTGCTAATAGGTTCTTTCAGTATTAGAGGTTCAGATAATTCAGAAAGATGGGAAACTGATATGTCATGTCAAGGGTTGGCCTGGGAATATGTGATAACATGGCTGTCTGAATAGAAAAAAAAAATTATCTGCAGGCTTTGAACTATTGATGTAATTACTGAAAGGTAGCTTTAAATGTCTGCTTTGAATGATGTAGGTTTGGAGATACACACACACACACACACACACACACACACATCTTTAAAAAAAGTTTTGATGCTTCTTCTCTTACACAGGAAGCCAGCAAGCATTTTAAATGTGCATCTCATTATCTACTGAAAAATCCAGTCCATTTTTTGGGAAATCTGGATGGTGTAGTGGTTAAAAGTTCACCCTCTAGAGGGCAACCAAATTTTTAGCCAAATTTTAAAGCAGTGATTTTTCAAGCAAGATCCATATCTTCATTTGCCTTATCTAAGGAATACAGCTGATAATGTTTATGCCATAGAGTTATTGAGACGATTAAATAAGGTCATAGATTTGACACAGTTGGCTCATAAGGACAATGGTTACTGTGTTTTGTTATCTGGTATAGCCTAAAAACCTGAAACAGTGCTGGAACTTCAAATTTGTTCAACAAATATTTTTATGTATATAACACCCTGATTAAATGTGATATTGGAAAGCATTTCACCCATCATCAGCCTAGAAAAATGGCTGAATTTCTCTTGCTCATCTTGCAAACCATATCACTAAATGACCCTCAAACATTGTGTAGTTCACACTCTTGCCCTGATATGACTTCACCCAAACCACCAAAGACCAGTGCCCCATCCAGTCCTTGAAACTTTCCTCAGAAGGAGGCTGCCTAATCTTCACAGAACCAAGAACCCTCCTCTCTCTGGTATAAAAATTATCTTCTTCATCAACTCCTTTTCTATTCCTTTTTCCACCTCTGTCACTTTTCTTACCCACTTTCTTTTAAAACTTCTCTGTATTTACTGATTTTTTTCCTCCAACTTGTTAAATTCATTTTCAAAGTCAATCCTTGTGTTTTGTTCCTGTAAACCAGTGTTGGATGTTGAATGCCAGAAGCCAGCTTGTAGCCATGAAATATTTTGTCCTAGGATCTACACATAAGCCAGCCCTACGAACCATCTACTGCCTGGGGAGGGGATTCTGATAAGGTTGGTTTCCATTTGGAAGTGGTTCTTCCAGTTAGCATTATCTTCTTTTGAAGTGTTCAGGAATAGGTCCAATCTACCTTAATAGGAGAATAAATCCACATAAAAGAATTAATATTGTAAATTATTCTTTCTTTTGCTTTAATAGAAAAATGGTTATTGTTCATGTAAAATGGTTAAAATAGCCAAAAATGCATTTAAAATTTTAATTCTTCCTCTCTCTCTTAGATGTCTAGGATAATGTTAAAACCTTGATTAGGGCATATTTAGCTTCATACAACTAGTTTTAATAACATCCACATTTTCTTTCCTGGTTGACCTAAAGAACCAAAATGAAAACTTTAAACTCCTTTTTGTGTAGACTCTTCCATGATTAGGTCTGGCTTGTTTATTTGGTAGTAACATGCAAAATACTAATATTACAGATATTATAATGATATGGGAAGAAAGAACAAAGGAAATGCTATGGGTTTTTATCTGATTAAGTATTGCTTTCTGGTATGTGATATATAAATGAAATGGTATATAAATATAAATGTATCAGGTTCTCAGGTTTATATAAATATAAACCTCACAGACATTTTGCTAGTTGACTTAAAATGAATTATTATCATAATTTTCAAGTTATAGTATTTTAACTGGCTGCCCCTACATTTTCTGATCAAATCAAACAAGAATATTCCTGACCTTCCAAACAGAGAAATGACTGCTTGATAACTAAATATGCAATAGACAGGCTGTCTTAATAGATGGATTGACAAAAGAAAGTACAGATTTTATTCAACTTGATATTCTGGTGCTTTCTTTGCTGACCTAGAGAACTACTTAGAGTGATAGTGAAACAGGCCAGCAGTTCTGCAATGAGTTCACTAGAGAAGGGTAAATATCACCAGCAAAAGTCTCAATCTCACTCTGCGCATTCTGTCACTATACAGAAATGCGTATCCATAGGAACCACAATGCTTAGCATGGAAGTGTGAATTTGATATCTAAAAAGATAAGAGTGTTTTCCGGAATAGAAAAAAAAAAAGGATAATGCTATTGCAAATAAAAATCAATAATTTTAAACTAGAATGTTACAAAATATATTAGTCAATTTGTATGTGAGGGAGACTCCTTAGGGGATGAGAGATGGAAGACAGAGATTTTTTGTGCATAGACTAAGTGGAAGGGACATTATTTGAGGGTAACTGGCTGGGAAGAGCAGGCCTGACTGCATCATTCTAGTAGCAAATTGACAGCAGTTAAAAGGAAGACATCCAGCTCCGGGGTGGTGAGACGAAAAGACCACTCTGAAAGTGAAGGCATAGGAAGGCACTGGGAATACTTTATTATCAGACATTAGTGTTTTCAGCAACTCATTGAATTTGAGGATCACTAATTATTAGGCTTGTGGTCCAAATTTGGTACTCAACTTTGTGTTCACAATTTTAACTATCTTGATTTAAAGTGATTCAAAAACTGACGTCTTTGAAAGCTGTTAAGTGTACAAGAATGCCAGCCCACAGAAGTGGGCTTTTTGGTATAGTTGTGGGGTTACTTACCCCCATACGGAAGGAATTTTATGGGGAACATATATGCTATGTTAATAAATTAAGAGATTTTTTAAAGACCAGAAGGCAAATTTTAAAATATTGTTTCTAATACATTTATAGTTTTCATTCATGTCTGAAGACAAGCAGAAAGAGAATAATTAACAAATTACCTTAGAAATTTAAGTGTTTGAATTTTTTCCCATACTTACTCATCGAGCCCTTTAGAAACAAATAAATATTTTAATCCATTAATTTCCACTTGAGATAAGTAAAAGGAAGAGATTTATATTGATCAACTTTCATATTTGATGAAAACCTTTCAAGTTTTCTAATTAAAAGAATCTTGGGAGTTCCCATCGTGGCTCACTGGTTAACGAACCTGACTTGCATACTTTGAGGATGTGGGTTCGATCCCTGCCCTTGCTCAGTGGGTTAAGGCTCTGGCATTGCATAAGCTGTGGTGTAGGTCGAAGGTGCAGCTTGGATCTGGTGTTGCTGTGGCTCTGGTGTAGACCGGAAGCTACACTCCAATTCGACCCTTAGCCTGGGAACCACCATGTGCTGCAGGTGTGGCCCTAAAAGACAAAAGAAGACAAAAAAAAAAGAATCTTTAGGGATTTTGCAAATATTTTCCAACTCATCATTCCAATTTCAGCCTAATATCTGACAGTGGTGCTGGTGATGAACCAGGATGGAACTATCCTTGTAGGTGGTATAAACCCTCTACTTTCTCTGAAATATTTTTTTTCCTACATAAGTTAACCTCAATTGATTTCACTAAAAGAAAAATGTGTGTCTTGATTAGCAAGATAAAGCAATGTTATCATTAGATGAAGCTCTGATCTCTGTGATGCGATTTTAAAATGGGCATAGATGGGCTACCAAGTGATCATCCTCATTAAGAGATTTCTGTAATTCCCTTGGAGAAGGGCTTAATTATAAATATACACCACCCTCATACTGACTGATTAGATTCATTTAACTATGTTTTATAATGTGAAGATTTGTTAATATATTTTCTGCTAATTTTTCTTGTGTGTATTATATTATTAGCAGGTTTGAATTAAATTAAATCCTAAAACGCTGCCCACTGCAGGAATTCAGTCAGGTGGACAGATGTCTTTCTCAGCTCTATGCATGTTGTTCTTATTGCACCTTTGATTATTACAGCAGACTTTACTCCTGGGACATTCTCCAAGTTAATTTGTTTATTAAGTTATGCTTAATTATAGTTGTTTGTTTTGAGCTAAGCTGAAAATCTATCTTCATTGAAGAGGAGGACTTGTTCACATCTTATTTGGGGTCAGAGTGATTTTTTTTGAAGATAGATACAAAGGTTATTTGATAATTGTGTAACTTCAAGATATTTCTGTTCTTTTGGCATCCAATGCTGCATTTTTAACTCCATCCGGTGGAAAGCTGATGTACAATCAAGCAGATATTAGATTTTCTAAATGAGACTCTTAACATTCTTGAGCATGTGGCTTTAGGCAATAAGATACACCAAGAGTCTGGTAATTAATATTTTTTCTCAACTAAATTATAAATTGACACTCTACCTGAGAAAAGGAAGTGTCATAGATGTAATTCTTGTAACGTCTATTCTTAGAGCAGAAAATTATGATAGCATTTCAACAAAAGTAATTCCCTATTTTGCTTCCATTAGCTAGCTAGTTCTGGAAAGTTGAATTATCTGGCATCTAGAATTCCTTTGTGCACTACCTTTACTTTTAGGGAGTGGACACTGTCCCGAATAATTAGTGTGGACCAGTGCCTACTGGCCAGTGCAAGGCAGAGAGGAATTTATTGCTTTACCTCATTGAATGTTATGTGTTTAGCCCAGGTAACCTAGCATTTTGGATGAAAAATATAATACATTGTAATAAGGAGTTTTTATTTCCCCCATAGTTTATAACAGCCTATTAAATCTCTTTCCCATGCCACTTTGCTCAAGATACCATACACATTACGCTATCAACCTTTACACATTCTTATGTTTCACACATTCTTTTACTCAACCAGGTATTCTGAACATTAATTGCTGTTGCATGCTTGAACTTTACCTAGTCAAACTAAGATGACATTGTTGTTAAAACAACTCTTAATGACAATGTTTTACAAAGTTATAATTATAGTATAATTTTGATCAAGTAGAATAGGAAATGCATGTTTAAAATCCTGTGAATGATAACTCTATGCATGAGAAAAAGTGAAATTGAAACTTAACTCCTCCAAAGAAAAACAGACAAGTAGACAGAAGCATGCATTAGACTCTGAAACTATTATAAAGTCCATTATGAACTCAACTAGGGAGGAGCTTGATGATTATAGTTATAAAATGACCTCAGTGACTTTTATTTTTTTAAATGTTATTAAAATCACTCCAGCTTTATTGCCATTAACTCTGCTTCATAGTTCAATGGTATAATTCACCTATATTTTTTGAGTTATATTTTACTCAATGCCAAAAGGGTTTTCAAATTGGCCTTTTCCTGTTAATTATACTTTCAAGATGATACAAATGGAGTTTTAAAGTCATGCAGAACTCTTTATACTTCTGTTATCATAGCTCACTTGGGGATATAGTTAGATGTCCATTTCCCAAATGCATGATAACTCTTCCTTGATATATGTATTCTCATGGATGCTTTTAAATCTAAAACTCAATGTGCAGAACTGCTGGACACAATGACTCTAAAAGGCATATTTGTGGCATCAAAACTCATTGTAACCTTTATAATATTAATAAATTTCTTCATGAGTAAATAAGGCAGAGCTCAAAAACCCAGAAAATAGCTTGATTGCTCAAGCTTGGTTAGTTTCAGATGGATGTTAGCTCAATCAGCTGACAAGAGTCATAAATATCCATAAATTGACTTTTTTTCCTGTAGCAGGAATCATTCATGTCTGTCAGACTAGGTCAGATAAAGGAAATATGGAGATTAAATAGGAACATAATTTATGAAGTCTTTTGTTTCCATTGAAAACCAAGTCAAAAGCTCATGTCAATGTTTTAATTCAAAATGGAAAAGGTGTGTATACTAAGCTGTTAGAGATGAACAGGACTCAACTGAGTCTCCTGTGTGCATTTACTAATGAATGTAAGATATTCTCTGTGATGGGAAAGGCTGAATGAGACCTGAAGATTTTATTCATTCAACAAGCATGTATTGATTACTTATTAGGTGCCGGCCACACATAAATGACATGACATGATCCCAAATATATGTCGCTCATGCGGGTTAGGCTTCCAATATTTTACCTTATTGGTGGCTTAAATTCTAAGTTAGTGAACCTACGCAAATAATCAAGTGTAAAAAATAGAGCAGGGTATTTAGCCATGACTTTGTAATATAAACACGAGAGTAGAATAGTGGTTTCAGTAGACATGTCTTCCTCTAAATTCACTCATGACTTGCACAGGGTGGATTTTTTTCTTGGCTGAGCCTCGCCTTACAGCAGCATATGTTTCTTCTGGCTTCTCTCTTTTAATCAAGGGTTTTTTCGCAGGAGCCTTCATTCTCCACATTACAACTGGGTGCCGGGGCCCCACAGGACTCTGAATTCGGATGATTTTGGTTGAAGCAATGTAGGACATTTTCACTGTTTGCACTACAGCATTCATTAAATTTTTGGCTGCTTGGATCAAGGAGGTGACACTATCCAACTGTAGGGGGGAAAAAAGCTATTATTCAAAAATATAATCAGGAAGTCGAAGATATATAACGTTAAAGAAAATGAAATGCTCCACTTTGTTTTTACCCCAAAAATGGATGAATTAATGCTCATTTTACACATAAGTCTATTTTAAGTCAATTATCCACTTATATAATACATACATAGACCCTTATTCTATCTTCTAGGAGGACGTCTTAATTTCTTTCTCTTGGTTTTCAGTGAAATATATTATTTTAGTCTATATCATATCACAAGGTCCAGACAGTCACCGCATTCTTTGTAATGGATCTCTGAATGTCCAGGGTTAATATTGACCCCTTCTGTAAGAGAGGATTGTGTATAATAAAAGCTATACTATGTATAGTTAATAAGAACAACAGCTGAAAATTCTTCTCAGGGAATTCACAGTTTAAGATAAACAGATGCACACATATGCATGCACATATGCATGTACACCACTCTTTTCATGAATACTTGCTGAATAATTCCACCTAAAAGAGTCTCCTTTTTAAAAACACATAATGTTCAAACCTATTATGCCATGTGTTAAAATGGATAAAGCCAAGGCTTTTCTGTCCAATGAATTGGTTTACATTCCAGGTCTGCCGTTTAGTAACATGGACAAATCATTTAACTATTTTCATTCTAGTTTCCTCAGATGTTAAACAGGAAAAGAGTGCATCTTAGTGTTAAATATCATGTGTAAAGAACCTAGTAGAGTGATTGACATATAGTTGATTGTTGTTACACATTTTCTTTGTTTCTTATTAAGGCTGACAAAATTGCTTAATTCTAAAGATATCCTAATGAAATTATGGAAAGACACTTTTCCCCTCATGATTCTGTTTTGTAATTGTTACATTTTCTGAGCTGTTCTCAAAAACAATCTCTGGGCAAAATGAGGTGGTATTCCTAGAATCTTGCAAAATCCTTTAGAGCTCAGCCAAGTTGGTTCATTTTTATATAACTAATGCCTCCTCTATTATTTCAGTTTGGCAGATTGTCATCCACAGCCAACTCCTACAGGGAGATGTGCCTCCACCACTGTCACCTCTTTGTGATGTGTGCTGTCAGGATGGAGGCTCAGACACTGGCTCTGGAGTTACTCAAATCCATCAGCAGCTGCCTGGCCTGAGCACTCTTCCTTTGCAGACGAGGAGTCTCATCTCATAGAATAAATGAGCCAAGGAAAGTTGTAAGCTGAGGTTATGTGCCTGGGGCAGTGGTCTAGCTGGCTGCTTCCTTGGATGAAAATTTAATTAGCTCCATTATATGCCAAACCTGAAATCCTTGAAAAGGTAACATGGAAAAATATGTAATTTGAAAGGCAGTAATACTTGGCAACTGCACAGTTTTAAGTCTTTGGACTTATTGAAGCCAGAAATGTAAAATTTGCGCATGTGGCAGGAATGACAGAATTTTTATAAACATTAAACAGGATTTCATGAAGCACTCACATGTATTTCAGAGAACACATAGAGCTTCTGAATATGTATGCAACTTTTAAAAAAAGAAAAAAGAACTAGACCTTGGATAGAATAACACACTTTGTTATTAATGTTACTCTATGGACAAATTACAGCCTAAAATCTGTTGTTTAATAATTAGTGACTTTCATTAAAAACCTCCTGGAGCTAGTTAGATACTAAAAGTAGCTTCCAGTCTCATGATAGGAAGAACACTATTTTTTAAGTTATGAATTGACATGAACAGTATTAAGGATCCTTGGTAGTTTTGTCTCAAATTAAAATACTTGGTTTATTCCAAGGGCTCTATGCTATCATTAAATCTTCTGTAGAAGGGGGAAAGGCACCTGCTGTCATTTAGGATTTCAGCAGAGGCACTGGCCTTCCCACCATAAAACCTACATTATTGTCTCCTCCTTTTGACTCTGTAATCTTATCATGTATAAGTGTATTTATTTTATGTCTTTTTGATTTTTCCATAAAAGTGGTCTCTGTGTGTATCTGTAGTCTAGAAAAGATGTTTATGTTAAATTCATGCCATAAAATGTGGAAATTGGTTTGTCTTCTTTCCTCCCTGAATCAGCGAAGCCCTGTCTGTGAAATTGTGATCTCTTACAGTAGCCTCTGACAGATCCTTTTATTTTAAAATCCCAAATGACTAGAGTAGACCTTCTCCTCTGGTTGACTGAGAAAAAAATAACATAGGACAAATCATCCCCCTAGGAGAGCCTGAAGACTAGTTTTGCAGACAGATGAGGACAATTGCTGCAAGAAGACTGTTATTTCATGAGGAAAGCTTTTAAGACCTTCCATGAAGAACTTTGAGGTCTAAGAGCTATGTGCACTAAGAGACATGACTTTCCAATATTAGCCAAATCACAGGCCATGCCTTAAGGGGCAGACAAGCCCATAAAATGGTAGGGAATTTTGCTCGAAGCCCAAGCAGTGCTTCAGGACTATTCATAGAGAATAACTACACAGTTTCATGTCTGCCAAAAAAGTACTATAAATCCTCTCATCCAGGCCTACTTTAATGAAAAATTCCCCAAGGAAAGGATTCAAAAGAATCCCTTTTTGAGAACAAAGCAAATTTGAGTAAAGTAACACATTGGGGTCTCTATGTTCAACTTATTGAACAAAGTTTTCTGAATTTCACAAATGTACCTGTGCAAAGTGTGTTATTTTACTCTAAAGGCCTGGTAGAGTAAGCCAATCAGAGTGTAAAACTCAGGTGGAAGAATTCTCTTACCCTTATGAATCACTTTTATCAACCAGAAAGTCTTCTAGGCAAATATAACTTAAAATGTTTACCATAGAAGGAGCTATTTTCCCCAAAATCTGGTAACATGCTTCTCTGGCCTAGATGAAGTATTCTTTTTTTTTTTTTTCATCAATAAAGGAATTTTAATTGGAAATGAGTGCTTTGAAACATAAAAATTCTGGATAGATTCTAAGTGTCACCTCTAACTATGTAATATATATCTGTGCACATACTGACAACAATCTGAAGGGAGATGTAATATGTGTTAATAACTTAGCTTTATTTTTTCCATTTTCTATTAAAATTCCTTTATTCCTAAAGAAAGGGGAGTCATAATTGAGGCAATTCTATTACACTATTTTATTTATTTATTTTTTCTTTAGTGCCACACTCGCAACATATAGAAGTTCCCTGGCTAGGAGGGTCAAGTCAGAGCTGCAGCTGCTGGCCTACACCCCAGTCCCAGCAACACAGGATCCAAGCCATATCTGTGACTTCTCCCACAGCTTACAGCAACACTATATCCTTAACCCACTGAGCAAGGCCAGGGACCGAACACCTATCCTCATGTATACCAGTCGGGTTTGTTACCACTGAGCCATGACAGGACTGGCTTATTATTTAATTTACATACATTTTAATCCTTTAATATAATATAGATAAAGTGTTCTTGATCAAAGTTTCACTTGAGAACCAAAATATCTTCTAATGTCCCCAAACCTCCTAAAGTTATATGTAAATATTTTCATGCAAGTACGTGCAAGCAGTTTCTTGTTGTCTTCTTTCCATAAAAGGGAAAGGATTAAAAATAGTTCATCAGGAGTTTCCGTCATGGCGCAGTGGTTAACGAATGCGAGTAGGAACGATGAGGTTGCCGGTCCGGTCCCTGCCGTTGCTCAGTGGGTTAACGATCCGGCATTGCCATGAGCTGTGGTATAGGTTGCAGATGCAGCTTGGATCCCGTGTTGCTGTGGCTCTGGTGTAGGTCGGTGGCTACAGCTCCAATTGGACCCCTAGCCTGGGAACCTCCATATGCCGTGGGAGCAGCCCAAGAAATAGCAAAAAGACAAAAAAAAAAAAGTTCATCAAAGAGGATTTTGACTTAAATGTCTATGATCTACATAAGTTTGTTCTCTTACCACAGTAAATAGGAAGATAGCCATCCTACTTACAGTGGTGACTTGTGCTTAGTCTTATATCACTGGTGTGGTTTCAAAATAACTGAGCTTGTTGGTCTATCACTGTCACCATAAGTTACTAAATATTGTCTATGCCCAAACATAAATTGAACATAATTCATAAATTCTGCTTTTTTTTTGAGGATCTAGATGAATACAGAGATTGTGTCCAGCATTAGTTCTTAATCTAACTTGCAGAATGTATTTTGCAAATAATCCAAATTATGACCATCTAAAAAGAGTCCTTCTCAATTTTATCATTCTATAGGAATCTTATTTTATTATAATGTCTCTTCTGTGATTTGTGGTATGTACTCTGTAATTTAAGTTAAGCTACAGCACTAATCTGTCCAGTTCTAAAAATGTTTTCAGATGAAAGGCTTGCTCCTATTTAGAGATAAGTCTCCAACCCTTTGCTAAGGCAAAGGAGGAGTTTAGGAGTTCCCACCATGGCTCAGTGGAAACAAATCCGACTAGTATCCATGAGGAAGCAGGTTTGATCCCTTTCCTTGCTCGGTGGGTTAAGGATCCACTGTTGCCGTGAACTGTGGTGTAGTTTGCAGATGCAGCTTGGATCCCCACGCTGCTGTGGCTGTGGTGTAGGCCAGCAGCTACAGCTCCAATTCAACCCCTATCCTGGGAACTTCCATATGTCACAGCTGTGGCCCTAAAAAAGGCAAAAAAAAAGTGAAGGAGTTTAACAATAAAGTGTATGCACCCCCCCAATATCAACTTTTTGTCCATCTGATTAGTATACATAGGATGGGTGTTTGGATTTTTACAAACACCCAAGTTAAATACCTGTAATATAAGTCCTCAGCAACTATATCAAGGTGGAATGTTTGCTGGCAAATCCTTTTCCACATCTTACTGTAATTTTTGATAGCCAAGAAGAATATCCAAAAAGACATGCTAGTTATTCCTTCTTTACATTTTCTGAGTTCCACATCTATGTTACATCAGAACACCATAATACCAGAATGTCTTGTACTATTCTACACTACTGTAACTCCCTATGGTCTGAATATAAAACCTTGATAGTCAGGTATGTGTTTTGCATGAGGTTGCTAAGCTGAAGTGAGACTCACTCCCACTGATGTGTATTCCATCCCCTTGCACCTGGGCTGTCACCCCAGGGAAGCATAGATAGCTTCCCAACCCCTGTGTGAATTGCCATGCCAACTACTATTGCTGGAACCCCTGTGGCAAGAAAAGCCTAATGTTACCTGGAAAAAAATATTTCCTGTCCTATATCCTTCCGGGTAAACTGGTACCAAGTATAGTCTATGATATTCATGTGAGCCTCAATGTTTAGCTGAACTTAAAAAACTCCTGGTGGATGGTGCACCTGGTGGATGTTGAAAGGCAAATGTGTAAAGTTTGTCTCTAAGTACAATAACAACCTATAATAATTGCTAGTATCTATTGTGTGCTTCCTGTATGTTGGTGTTATTCTAAATAGTTGAAATAAATGAACTCACAATAATTCTATGAGTACTATTATTATCTCCATTTTAAAGGTAAGGAAACAAAGGAACTAGAAGGTTTTGGTAGCTTGCTCAGGCAACACAGCTATTAAAGGGTAGAGTTGGAATTTGAGTCAAGGCAGTCTTGTTCAAGTACCTGGTGCTTTTGTTACCCATTGCACAACCCTGCCTCTCAGTAATATGTCACTTCCACGGTGTATTTATTTTCAGATATTGTATAGTTGAAGAAATTATACCAACATTTTTACAATATCTAAAATTTAAAATAAGATCCAATAACTGTTTTTAGGAAGATTATAGAACGTTTGCAATGCATATTGGTACTAAGAAAAATGAGGGTATCTTAATTGTCAAGGTATTTTTTTAGGATGGTGGTTTGATGTTTATACTCTATCATCTTCCGAGCAGTACTTTTTTGAAATAGTAAATAGAAATACTCAGTCATCCTCATAGGCCTCAAACGGTTTTAGGTTAAGGGTGTTTTCTAATAAAATCTTTAAAATTTTTAAAATGTAGATCTCAATAAATGCATCAACAAGACAAATATAAACCATAAACAACTCATACTACAGCTTTGAGACATGGAATTGTATATTTATTTCATCTCTAAAATGCATGATAGTGTAAAAACAAAGCAAAGTATTTTCTGATTCTCAAAAAAAGTAATTTGTTTGCCTTAGTTTTGCAACAGAAACCAGGATTTGGTCCCCTGATCCTGGAATTTCTATTTAAACTTTATTTAGTTTTAATAGTTTTAAACTATTTGGAAATAAGATTAACATAGGTAATGCAAAAGGGCATTATGTATGTGTGTTGATAGATAACAAGTGACAGCTTAACTATTTCCTAAAAACTTAAACACTTTTGTGGTATTTCTAACTTATGATTAATGGTTAGAGTTGTACACTGTAGGATATGTTTAAATATATATTTTTTAGCAAAAATATGTCATCTAGGAGTTCCCATTGTGATGCAGTGGAAATGAATCTGACTAGGAATCATTAGGTTGTGGCTTCGATCCGTAGCCTCATTCAGTGGGTTAAAGATCAGCATTGCTATGACCTGTGGTGTAGGTGGTAGACATGGCTCGGATCTGGTGTGACTGTGGCTGTGGCCGGCAGCTACAGCTCTGATTCGACCCCTAGCCTGGGAACCTCCATATGCCACAGGTGTGGCCCTTAAAAGCAAAAAATAAATAAATAAATGAATAAATCATCCAATTCAGTATATTTTTAGCATTCACTCTGAACTTTCCTTCAGGACTAATTTTATCCCAATACTTGCTTAACACATTCTTTTGTTTCTGAACAGATTTTTAGAAGTATGGTCTGTATTGAAAACATTATCCTTTTTCAGATGCATTCAAAAAGGATAAAGAGCCAGGCTGGCTTAATGCGAAAATCAAATAACGGGCTTTTTTAAAGCTAGTAAAAATGGAGTTACACATCGAAATTGAAATTGTCAAGCTTATAATTAAATCAATAAGGTGGCTCCTTTGAATATGGAGTTATTCTAATGGGCCACTGATAGGCTTCATCTGAAGTCTCTCAGAAAACCTGTCCTTTGCCACCTCTCCATTAGAGCATGACAACAGAAAAGGACAACTTAAGTTGAAAGGGGAAAAATCAATGGAATAACGAAAGAAATTTAGCACTGAAAGAGCCAGACATGGAATATGACATTTATTCAGTTGTAATATATTCCTGTCAAAAAAATTTTTAAATCTTGCTGTTTTCTATGGCACATACTCCAAGCCAAAAACATTTTCTGTGATCTTGAAATAATCACAAAAATAACACAAATTCAGGTGGCTACTCAGAATGCCTTTTAATTCTATTTCAAATGGTATCTGATACAAATATAATTGGTAATATTAATGGTTGGTTATTCTTCAGTAGTGTTGGCTTAAAAGCATATGGTTAACTGAAGAACTAATTTTATATGACAATTACAGCCCAGCTACTATTTACACAGATTCCAAAAAATTAGTATATTCTTTATTAAGTAGTGCTAGGAGTAGTGGGCTGGGTTTGGCATGGTTCTCTGAGCATTAGTGTTTCAACTTGTGCTTTTTCTTCTCTCCTGCATCACACAAGGGCTCTGAGGTCTACCCTCTCCACAGACATCTATGAATGATATTCAAGCTGACATCTTGATGATGTTGCAAGAACTCTGGGCTAAGAAAGGACTGATACTGGACCTGGATCCTACACTCATTTCTTGCTTGACCCCAGGTAAGGAAAAACTAGGTTGTGTGAAACTGAAAATCAAAATAGTATCAATTTTCCAATCTATGCAAGGACTTCCATTCCACAGACCTTTTCACATTCCTATTGTTTTTCATCTTTATTATATAATTTGAACCCCTCTATTACCAGTACTAATCACTTAGCTTGCTTTTCTCAGCTACAGACATCCAGTAGAGGAGCATGTTCCCAGCGGTGATCCACCAGTTTTTCTCTTTTAGAGAGTCCCTTCACTAGACAAATGACTTTCTAGGTAAATTATGGGCACCAACATGAAGCTGACAATGTTTTGTGTCTTTAGCCAATTTTGTACTTATTCTACCCAAATATTATTTCAAACTTCCAATCTAATCAAAACTTGGACACCTCACATTCTCACTTGTTCTTAGATGACTTCACTTAAAATAGATATAAAGCAAGCAAGTAAACAACAGCAAAATAAACAGAAATAGCAAAATGAACTTTTCCTTAATTCTTAGTGATTTTTATTAAAATAAAAGTTATCTCTTTTTCTCTCTGTAACCAATACTTCCAATAATACTCTGGATTCTATGCCTTCTCTGTCTTCTTGGAGATTTTGCACAATTTGTATTTCTTTTCTACTAATGCATCTTCTTCTATTCCTTTCCATTGTCTTTTTCATGTAGTATTTTTAATGTTTTTATCGAAATATATAGTTAATACACAATATTAGTGTCAGATATAATAAATAGTGATTTTTTATAGATAGTAATGCATTCAAAGTTATTATAAAATATTGACTGTATTCACTGTGCTGTACATTACATCCTGTATCTAATTTATTCACACATTTCATTTTTTGTCTCCTAATACCATACCCCTATTTTGCTACTCCCCCACATTTTTCCCCACTGTTAATCACTAGTTTATTCTCTATATTTGTGAATCTGTTTCTGTGTTATATTTCACATTTGTTGTATTTTTTAGATTCCACATACATGTGAAGAAATACATTGTTTGTCTGACTTGCTTCACTAACCATAATGTCCTACAGGTCCCTCAATGTTGTTGCAAAAGGCAAACTTTCATTCTTTTTTATGGATGACTAATATTCTATTTTCTTTACACACATACACAAACACACACAGCCCCCACATTTGCTTTGTCCTTTCATCTTTTAATAGACATTTAGTTCTGCTTCCATGTCTTGACTACTGTAACTAATGCTGCTGTGAACATTGGGCTGCATATATCTATTCAAATGAGTGTTTTCATTTTCTTTGAATATACACCCAGGAGTGGAAGTGCTTGATAATGTGGTAGTTCTATTTCTAATTTTCTGAGAGATCTCCATACTGTTTTTTTATAAACCAATTTACATTCCAAACAGCATTGAACTAGGGTTCCCTTTATTCATATCCTCACCAAAATTTATCATTTCTTATCTTTTTGATGTTGGCAATTCTGACAAGTGTGAGATGATATCTCATTGAGGTTTTGATTTGAATTTCCCTTATTAGTGATGTTGAGCATCTTTTCATATTCCTGTTTGAAATTGGTATGTTTTCTTTGTAAAAATGTCTATTTAGGTCTTTTGCCTGTTTTTTATGGGGTTTTTTTTTGATGTTTAGTTGTATGAGATGCTTAATATTTTCGATATTAATTCCTTATCTGACATATCATTTTAAGATATCTTCTCCAATTCATTAGGTTGTACTTAAGTTTTGTTGATGATTTCCTTTGATGTGAAAAAGCTTTTACATTTTATAAGATCCCAATTTGTTTATTTCTTATTTTGTTTCCCTTGCCTGAAGACACAGTTCCACAAAAAAAGGCTAAGGCTCATATCAAAAAGTATACTACCTACATTTTGTTCTAGGAGTTTTATGTTTTTAGGCCTTACAATTAGGTCTTTAATCCACTTTTAGTTTATATTTATATATAATATAAGAAAATGTTTACCAATTCATTGTTTTACATATAGCTGTTATTCAGTTTCCCCAGCATCACTTCTTGAAGAGACTGTCTTTCCCTGTTTATATTTTTACCTTCTTTGTCATAGATTAATTGACCATAACTACATGAGTTTATACGTCTGCTCTCTATTCTGTTCCATTGATCTATGTGTCTGTTTCTGTGCCAGTACCATGCTGTTTTGACTACTGTGGCTTTGTAGTATAGTCTAAAGACAGGGAACATGGTATTTCCACCTTTGTTCTTTTGCCTCATGATTGCTTTGGCTATTTGAGTTCTTTTGTGGTTCCAAATGAATTTCAGGATTATTTATTTTAGCTCTGTGAAAGATGTCATCTGTATTTTGATAGGCATTGCATTAAATCTGTAGATTGCTTTGGGTAGTATGGACATTTTAACAGTATTAATTTTCCCAACCCATAAACATGAGATCTTTCCATTTACTTGTATCTTCTACAGTGTCTTTTATCAATAACTTATAGTTTTCAGAGTATTGTTCTTTCACCTCCTAGGTTAAGTTATTCCTAAGTATTTTATTCTTTTTGATGTGATTGTTAATGGGATTATTTTCTTCACCTCTCTTTCTGATAGCCCATTTATTTGTGCCTATAGAATCATCAAAATTTTATATTACTCTCATATCCTACAGATCTATTGAATTCTTTTTTTTTTTTTTTTGTTCTAAAAGATTTTGGTGAATACTGACAGTTTTATTCTATATATAGTATCATGTCATCTGTGAATATTGACAGTTTTCTTTTTTTTTTTTTTTTGTCTTTTTAGGGCCACACCCATGGCAGATGGAGGTTCCCAGGCTAGTGGTTGAATCAGAGCTGCAGCCGCTGGCCTACACCACAGCCACAGCATGCTTTATTTCTTCTCTTCCAATCTGGATTCCTTTTGTTTCTTTTCCTCCTCTGATTGCTGTGACTAGGACTTTAACACTATGTTGAGTCAAAGTGGTGAGAGTATGCATTCTTATCTTTTTCTTGATTATACAGAAATTGCTTTCAGTGTTTTACCACTGAGTATAATATCTGTGGGTTTGTCATAAATCGTCTTTATTATGTTAAGGTATATTTGCTTTAAACCCACTTTGTGAAGAGTTTTTACCATGAATGGATGTTGATTTTTATCAAAAGCCTTTTATGTATCTATCGAGATGATCATGTGATTTTTATTTTAATTAAAAAATTATTAGAATGTAGTTGACTTACAAAGTTGTATTGGTTTCAGGGTTACAGCAAATTAAATCAATTATGCATATGCATATATCCATTGTGATTTTTATGGTTCCTTTTGTTAATGTGGTATACCACACTGATTTTTGGATATTGATCCATCTTTGCATCTTGCATCCTTGTAATGAATCCCACTTGGTCATGGTGTATGATCATTTTAATTTATTATTGGATTTTATTTACTAATGTTTTCAGTATTTTTGCATTATGTTCCTCAGTGATATTGGCCTGTAATTTTATTTTTAAAATTTTTGTGACATGTTTATCAGTTTTTGTAACAAGGTAATGCTGGCCTCACGTAAGGTGTTTGAAAGCATTCCTTTCTTCATAATTTTTGAATAGTTTGAGAAGAATAGGTGTTAACTTTTTTCTAAAAATTTGGTAGAATTCACTTATGAAGACTTATGGTTTTGGAGTTTTGTTTGTTGGATTTTTTTTAACTGATTCTGTTTCATTACTGACAGTTTTTGTGCTCATGTTTTTATTTCTTCCTGATTCATTCTTGTGAGATTGTAAGTCTAGGAACTTTTCTATTTCTTCTAGATTGTATATCTTATTGGCATATAGTTGTTCTAGTGATCTTTCATGATCCTCTGTATTTCAGTGGCATCAGATATAATTTTCTATTTCTAATTTTACTGATTTAGGCCCATGTTATTTTTTCCTTGGTGAGTCTTACTTAAGGTTTATCATTTTGTTTATCTTTTTAAGTAGCCAATTCTTCTTTTGGCTGTGGCGTGCAATTCAGCTCAGTCCAGTTCAAGATATTTACAAACTTCAGGGATGGTGGTTGAAAGAACTGTGGTGCATGAAAAGAAGTTTTTCAGTGAGATAAATTATATTTGAACATGTAATGATTGATGTATACAGAACAGACATTTTTGCTTTCTGTGTCCCTTTCATGGTGGTAGCAGGGGTGAACTTTTGAGAAAGTGCTAAAAATCTGTAAGAAGATATATCTGTTCCATAGATTTACTTAGAATTCAATTCTATTAATTGAAATAGATTTTCTACCAACCAGCTCCAGCCTGAAGCTTTACAAAGTAACTAGACTATTCCATAACTACCTTAAGACAACTTTGTCAACTGTTTTAATTTCAAAAAGGTTTATCTCATTCTTTTGAATACTCTAAGGATTTTATATTTTAGAGTCCTTTTAAAAACTTGTGGTTTTGTGCTTACATTTTTTTCTATTGTAGATCATTTTAGCATATCTGTTTTCTGACAGAAAACAGATCAATGGATTCCTACGGCTCAGGGATGAGTTTGTGGTAAAGGGGTGGGGTAAGGGTTCCACTTCGATTATGGTGGTGAGTTCTTTGTCAAATTTCAGAGTGAGTTTTACTGAATACAAATTCTACTTCAATAAATGTGACTTTAAAAATTTTACAAAAGAGAACTTGCTTACTTTTATTGATTTTTAATTGTTATTTTTATAGTCCCTATTTCATTGATTTCTGCACTGACTTTTATGATTTCTTTCTTTCTACCAGCTTTGAGTTTTGTTTTGTTTTTCTTCTTTTTCTTATTCCTTTAGGTGTAAATTTAGGTTTATTATTGGAGATTTTTCTTGTTTCTTGAATTAGTCTTGTATTGCTATAAACTTTCCTCTTAGCTTTTGCTGCATCACAAGGATTTTAGACCATTTTCTTTCAATTTCTCCCCAGATTTTTAAAATTTATTTTATTCAGTGAACCACTGGTTGTTCAGTAGCATGTTGCTTAGCCTCCAAGTGTTTTTTTTTTTTTTATGTTTTTCCTATGTAGTTGATTTCTAGTCTCAGAGAATTATCGTTGGAAAAATATTCTTGGTATGATTTAAATTTTCTTAAAATCATTTGGGAAATGGGATTGGAGTTGGAGGGACCAGAGCCTGATCCATGTGGATGCTGAAACTTATTCTATGCTCAGTGGCTATAGTGGCTCTATTGGAGTTGGGAGCAAGACCCAAGGGACTGGAGCTGGACCATCAGAGAGATGGCTTTCTCCCAGGTGTGATGACAGTCTCTGACTTAGTTTAGGAAATGTCCAAGGCCTAAGGGCTTGGGGCTGCATTTCTGTGTTGGTTTCATTTTCTTCCCTGTATGTATTCCTTGGTTACAGGCTGGGTCAGATTTGGAGGGTTGGTGCTGTGGCTGAGCTGGCCTCATTCCTCCCAAATATGGAAGAGATGCATGCTCCTGCAATGATGGTGGTTTCTGCTCTGGAACTACTTTTCTTCCTCCAGCTGTGAGAATTGAGAATGGCTGCCTATGCATGGTCAGACGCAGGGCCAGGGTCTAAGCTCCCTCCATTCCCTCGAGGTATGTGCACTCTCATTGGCAATGGCTGCCTTGCATAAATGGGGAGAAGCAACAAGTGCAAGATGGTGTGGGGCAGGAGACTGGTGCAGGCTGGGGGCACAGAGCTCTGGGAGGTTTTCAATCTGCTGCCTCTGTGCTGTGATTGAGAATAAGCAAGTCTGTGTGTGTGTCCTTCAAGAGGAGGGTCTTAGTTTCTTACCTCCAGGAATCTCCTCTGGTTTTCAAACCAGCTAAAGGGCTCATCCCAGTGTCAGACTCCAGGGACAGTGTGCTTAACGTACGTCTTGAACCATTTTTCCCCAGGAAAGATCTCTTAGTCTGTGATATCTCCCTGGGATGCAGGTTCCAACCAGATCACTTCTTCCTTCCTTTGTAACAGGCTCTTTACAGGGATGCAGGTTCCAACCAGATCACTTCTTCCTTCCTTTGTAACAGGCTCTTTTTGTGAATCTTAATTTACAGTTTTAGTTGTAGAAGAGCTATTCTGCTAGCCTCTGGGTCGGTTTTACTTATGGTTGCTGTAAATGTAGTTGTAGTTTTGATGTGTTTTGAGGGGAGGAGAGCCCAGCATCCTCCCACTCCTCCATCTTGATCTCTCCATCTTCATTGCAGTATTGAAATATTCTTGAAATCCTATCTTAAAATACAGTCAGATTTTTTGAAAGGTTTTCTGTTTTCCCTGACAATATTTTCTTTACATATTACTTCTTAAGCAATCAGATTCTTACTTTCACATATTTTTCCCTTTTATTCTGATAGATATTAATAAATATATATGTATTAAATACATATACTTTAACAATTAATACATGTTATATATTCTTACATATATTATCTAACATATATATGTGTTAAATACACAACATATATGCTAAGTAATTTAATATATAATTTTGTAATTTTGGTTTTTTCAACCAAATTTCATTTGTAAGATCAATTAATTCTCATTCTGCTATAGTATCTCATTATATAAACAGCCATTTTACTGTTGATGGATCTTTACATTGTTTGGGGCTATTATGAATAGCAATTTATAAATATTCTGTTATATATATTCTGGTGAACAAATATATGAAATTTTGCTGGGTGGATACCTGAGAGTGTAATTACAGTCATAAAAATGCAAATATTCAATTTTATTGGTGATTTCCACAGATTTACAAAGTACTCTTGTAAATTTATACTCCCATCAACAGTATATGAGAGTTTCAGTTGCAACATATCTTCAACTATGAATTTTCCCCATATTTTTTTTACTTTAGCCCTTTTTAACAGGTTTATATTTAAAACTTTAATGGGAACCTCCTTGATAACTAATGAAGCTTAGCGTATTATCATGTTTATACTAACCTGTATTTAGAGACCTTGTAAAATTCATTTAATAATTCCTAAGTATTTTTCTAGATTTTTGTATTTTATAAGTACATAAGAATGTCATCTATGAATAATGGCAATTGTATACCTTCTTATTCATTTATATTGTCTTTTTTTCCCTCTTCTTGTTACTCTAGATAGAACTACCTGTAAAGAAGAGGAGATGATATTTTGTTTGATTTTGTTTTAGTATAGTTTATTTACAATATTTCTTTTTTATGGTTGCATAATATTCCACTGTGTGTATGTATGTATGTATGTATGTATATATATATATATATATATATATATATATATATATATATATATATATATACACCACAGCTTCTTTATCCATTCATCCAACCATGTACATTGAGGTTGCTTCCATGTCTTGGCTATTGTAAATAGAGCTGCATGCATTTTTTCAAATTATGATATTTTCTGGATATATGTCCAGTCATGGTATTGCATGATCATGTGGTAGCTCTATTTTTAGTTTTTTTAAGGACCGACCATACTGTTCTCTATAGTGGATGTACCATTTGCTCTCCAGCATTTATTATGTGTTGACCTTTTGATGACAGCCATTCTGAACAGAGTGAGGTGATATATCATTGAAGTTTTGATTACATTGCTTTAATAATTTTTTTCCTGTGAACTTTGGCCATCTGTGTCTTCAGAAAAATGCATGTTTAAATCTTCTGCCTAATTTTTGACTGAGTTTTTTTCCTTTTGAGATTGAGTTGTATGAGCTATTTTTATATTTTGTAAATTAATCCTTTGTCAGTTTTGGTTGTTTGCAGATATTTTCTCCCAGTCAATAGGTTGTCTTTTTCTTTTGTTTATGGTTTCCTCTGATGTGTAAAAGCTTTTAAGTTTAACTAGGTCCAATTTGTTTATAGTTGTTATTTACAATAACCTTTGTTCCTAGATGGAACAAAAAAATATTGTTGCTGTTTACATCAAAGTGTCTTCTGCCTATGTTTTCCCCAAGAAGTTTTAGAATATCCAGTCTTATGTTTTGGTCTTTAATCCATTTTTAGTTGATTTTTTTATGTGGTGTCAGAAAATGTTCTAATTTCATTCTTTTACATATAGCTGTCTAGTTTTCCCATCACCACTTCTTAAATAAGCTCCATCGTATATTCTTGCCTCCTTTGTTATAGGTTGGCTGACCATAGGTGTGTGGGTTTATTTTTGGGCTTACTATCCTGTTCCATGGATCCATATTTCTGTTTTTATGCCAGTACTATACTGTTTTTATTACTTAGCTTTATAGTACAGTATGAAGTTCAGGAGCTTGATTCCTTCAGCTCTGTTTTTCCTTTCTTAAGATTACTTCGTGTATTTGGGATCTTTTGTGTTTCCATATAAATTTTAAGATTTTTTTTTTGTTCTGTGAAAAATGCCATTGGTAGGTAATTTGATGGGATTACATTTATTCTGTAGATTGACTTGGATGATATAATTTTTTTGACAATATTGATTCTTCCAATCCAAGAACACACTATAGCTTCCATCTGTTTGTGTCACATTTAGTTTCCTTCATTAGGTGTTTCATAGTTTTCAAGTACAGATCTTTTGCCTCCTTAGGTAGGTTTATAACAAGGAATTTTATTTTTTATTTTATTTTTGTGTATTGGAAAATGGGATTGTTTCCTTGATTTCTCTTTCTGAATTTTCACTGTTAGTGTGTGGAAATGCAACAGATTTCTGTGTATTAACTTTGTACCCTGTGACTTTACCAAATTCACTGATGAGCTCTAATAGTTTTCTGTCAGTGTCTTTAGGATTCTTTATGTATAGTATCATGCCATCAGTAAACAGAGACAGTTTTACTTCTTTCCAATTTGGATCTCTTTTATTTATTGTAATTCTCTGATTGCTGTAGTAGAACGTCCAGAACCACATTGAATAAATATGGCTGGAGTGGACATCCTTGTCTTGTTCCTGATCTTAAAGGAAATGCTTTTAGCTTTTCACTATTTAATATGATGTTATCTATGGATTTGTTATATATGGCCTCAATTATGTTGAGATAGGTTCTATTTATTCCCAATTTCTGGAAAATTTTTATTACAAATGGATGTTGAATTTTATCAAAAGCTTTTTCTTCCTCTATTGAGATAATCATATGGTTTTTATTCTTCAGTTTGTTAATGTAGTGTATTTACATAGATTTATTTGTGGATATTGAGAAATCCTTGCATCCGTGGAATAAACCCTAACTGGTCATGGTGTATGACCTTTTTAATGTATTGTTGGAGTTGGTTTACAATATTTTGTTGAGGATTTTTTGTATCATAGTATCTATAGGGTTGGTGCTACCCATGCTTTCAGGCATCCACTGAGGAAGTACCTCCTGCAGATAAGCAGGACTACTTTATATTATTGCTAGTTATAGAGTTCTAGGTTGACACTTGTTTTCTTTCATTTTAAAGATATCAATTTTCTTCAAGTTTACATTATTTCTTTTGAGGATTCAGAAGTTTTCATGAATCTCCTTTGAGGGTAAGAACCCTCTCTTGTCAGGTTGCTTACATAAGGATTTTAGTTTACATTTTAAATCAGCAGTTTGAGTGTGATGTACTTCGTTGTCATACTTTTTTATAATATATTCTGCTTTGGCTCCACCAAGATTCTTGACCTTGTGATTTGAACTTTTCCTCAGAAAGAATTCTTGGCAATTAATTCTAGGCAAGCAGTCCTTTGAATATTGCTTCCGTATCCTTTATTTTCTTCTTCTTTTGGAGGTCCAAATACATACATGCTAAATATTTTGTGCTTATTATACATGGCTCCTATCTGGCTTTTCAGGTTCCACTAAACCACTACACTCTACCCAGCAATAGAGACTATCCCATTCCATTTTAGTCTACATCTTTCATTAATTTTTAATGTTCAAGACTATTAAACACTTTTACTTTTCAAAAACATTCTTTCCTAGTTTCAAATAAACATAGTCTAATTTATCTATTTAGCTCTCAGTTTGTTCCATGCAGCATTTTCATGTGTAAGATGGTTTCTCCAGATGTTTCTTAAACATTTGGTTTTAAGCCCCCCCCCCACCACCAACCACCCAATCTAAGCTCATTCATGGACTCCAAGGCTACAGTTACCATTAATTTGCTTATGATTATGATTCTCAAAAATCTTCATCTGAGATTTAAAATTACTTATCTTAGAATGGGATTAAGATGGCAGAACAGAAGAACTGGAGCTCACCTTCTCTAATAAAAACAACAAAATTACAACCAAATGCTGAACAACCTTCAACCAAATATACTAGAAACTCTCAAAAAGATATCCTAGTCCAGAAGACAAAGAGGAGGCCACATCAAGATGTTGGGAGGGGCGATTACATGATATAAGCAACACCATACTTGCTGGGTGGGAAGCTCACAGAATGGAAAAATAACTATCACAGAGACTCACCTACAGAAGTGAGAGTTCTGAGCCCCACACCAGAGGTTCTAGAACTGGGAGAAAGATCCCCTGGAACATCTGGCATTGAAGACAAGTGGGGTTTGTGCCCAAGAGCTCCACAGCACTGGGGGAAACAGAGACCCCCATTCTTGAAAGGTGCATACAGGCTTTCATGTGCCTTAGGTCCCAGGGCAAGGCAGAGACTCCATAGGAATCTGGGTTGGGCCAGACTGCAGTTCTTGGAGGGTCTCCTGGGAAAACAGGGGGTGACTGTGGCTTATTGTGGGGGAAGGACATTGGAGGCAAAGCTCTCAGGAATATTCATTAGCATGTGTTCCTATAGAGGTGGCCATTTTGGGAAAAATCTAGCCCCACACATCAGTGCTGAGAATCCCCAGGCCAAACAATAATTGAGGTATGATCACAACAGCAACCATCAGTAAACAGGATGCCTAAAGACACCCCAGGCACACAGCCACCTCTAATCTCATCCAGAGACAAAGCCTCATAAGTAATACAGGCTACAACTCTGTTGTTGCAAAAAAGACACCACACCAAAAACACATAAAAATGAAAAGGCAGAGAACTATAACACAGAGGACAAAGAAAAAACTCCAGAAAAAACAGCTAAGTGATCTCAAGATTACCAGCCTCCAGGAAAAAGACTTTGATGATGGTAAACTGGGAGGCAAAGATTGATAATTTACAGCAAACATTGAGCAAAGAAATATAAGATATAAAACAAGCAAGCAGAGGTGCAAAATACAATAACTGAAATAAAAAATTCATTAGAAGCAACAAACAGCAGAATACAGGAGGCAGAAGAACAAATGAGTGAGGTGGAGGACAGCCTAGTGGAAATCACTGATGCAGAACAGAAAAGACAAAAAAAAAAGATTGAAAAGAAATGAAAACAGTCTAAGAAGTCTAAGAGAACTCTGGGACAATGTTAAATGCATCAACATCTGTATTATAGGGGTGCCAGAAGGAAAAGAGAGAGAGAGAGGGACAGGAAAAAATATCCAAAGAGATAATAGACAAAAATGTTCCCAAGAAGGGAAAGGAACCACTCACTCAAATACAGGAAGTACAACGAGTACCATATAAAATACAAGTACCATATAAAATAAATCCAAGGAGGAATACACTAAGACACATACTAATCAAACTATCCAAAATTAAAGGAGAAAATATTGAAAGCAGTTAGGGAAAAGAAATAATGAACAAGGGAACCCCAATAAGTTTATTGGCAGATTTTTCAGCAGAAACTCTGCAGGCCAGAAGGGAGTCCATTATATACTTAACATTATGAAAGGAAACAACCTCCAAGCAAGATTATTTACCCAGAAAGGCTCTCATTCAGATTTGAAGGAGAAATCAAAAGCTTTACAGATAAGCAAAAGCTAAGAGAATTCAGAACCACTAAACCAGCTTTACAACAAATACTCAAGGGACTTCTCTAGGCAGAAAAGAAAAGGCGGCAACCAGACAGAAAAATGCCACAAATAACAAGGCTTAACACTAAAGGCATATATATGGTAAAGGTAGAAAATCATCCACACATAATTATGCTACCAAAATAAGAAATTATGAGAAGAGGAAGGAACAAATGTAGAACACTGGAGATGCACTTAAGAGACCAACACTTAAAACAATTATATATATATATGTGTGTGTGTGTGTGTGTGTGTGTGTGTGTATACTCCTATATCAAAATTTCAGGGTAACTACAAACCAAAAATATACAATTGATATGCAATTGAGCAAAATCAACTCAAATACAACAGTAAAGATAATCATCAAACCACGGGAAGAGAGAACAAGAGAAGAAGGGAAGAAAAAAGAGCAACAAAAACAAATATAAAGCAATTAATAAAATGGCAGTAAGAACATACATATCAATAATTACCTTAAATATTAATGGACTAAACGCCCCAACTGAAAGACATAGACTGGCTGAATGGATACAAAAACAAGATCCATATATGTCCTGTCTTCAAGAGACCCACTTCACTTCTAGGGACACATACAAATTCAAAGTGAGAGGATGGAAGAAAAAGTTCCATGAAAATGGAAATCAAAATAAAGCTGGAGTAGCAATACTCATATCACACAAAGTAGACCTTAAAGAATATTTTAAGAGACAAAGAAGGGCATTACACATAATGATCAATGGATCAATCCAAGAAGATGATATGACAATTGTAAATATATGTGCACCCAGCATTGGATCACCTCAATATATAAGGCAACTGTTAACAACCTTAAAAGGAGAAATTGACAATAACACAATAATAGTGGAGGACTTTAACACCCCACTTACAGCAATGGACAGTTTAGCCAGTCAGAAAAACAAGGAAACACAGGCCCTAAATGAAGAATTGGACCAGATGGACTTAATAGATATTTATAGGACATTCCGTCCAAAAGCAGCAGAATACACATTCTTCTCAAGTGCACATAGAACAGTCTCTAGGACTGATCACATTCTGGGCCATGATTTAAGCCTCAGAAACTTTAAGAAAACTAAAATCTTATCAAGCATCTTTTCTGATCACAATGCTATATGACTGGAAATTAAGAATAAGAAAAAAATTGCAAAAAACACAAATACATGGAGACTAAACAACATGTTACTAAACAACCAATGGACCACTGAAGAAATAAAAGCAGAAATTAAAAAAAAATACCTAGAAAGAAATGACAACAAAGGTACAACACTCCAAAACCCATGGGATGCAGCAAAAGCTGTTCTAAGAGGGAAATTTATGGCAATACAAGCCTACCTCAGAAAACAAGAAAAAAACTCAAATAAACAACATAACTTTACATCTAAAGCAGCTAGAGAGAGAATAGACAAGACCTAAAGTTAGCAGAAGGAAATAAATCATAAAAATCAGAGCAGAAATCAATGAAATAGAAACAAAGAAAACCATAGAAAAGATCAACAAAATGAAAAGCTGGTTCTTTGAAAAGAGCAACAAAATTGATAAACCCTTAACCAGACTTATCATGAAAAAAGAGGTCTCAAATCAATAAAATTAGAAATGAAAAAAGTTACAACAGACATCAAAGAAATACAAAGGATCATAAGAGACTATTACATGCAACTATATGCCCATAAAACAGACAACCTGGAAGAAATGGACAAATTCTTAGTAAAGTACAATCTTCCAAGACTAAACCAAGAAAAAAATAGAAAAGAAGAAAGGACCAGTTACAAGTATTGAAATTGAAACTGTGATTTAAAAAATTCCAACAATAGTCCAGGACCAGGTGGCTTCACAAGTGAATTCTAGCAAACATTTAGAGAAGAGATAAAACCTTTCCTTCTGAAACTCGTCCAAAAAATTGCAGAGGAAGGAATACTCCCAAAATCATTCTATGAAGACACTATTGCCCTGATACCAAAACCAGACAAAGATACCACAAAAAAAAAGAAAATTATAGGCCAATATGACTAATGAACACAGATGCAATAATCCTCAACAAAATACTAGCAGGCCAAATCCAAAAATACATTAAAAGGTTTATACATCATGATCAAGTGCGATTTATCCCAGGGATGCAAGGATTCTTCAATATCCGCAAATCAATCAGTGTGATACACCACATTAACAAACTGAAGAATAAAAGCCCTATGAACCTCTCAATAGATGCAGAAAAAGCCTTTGACAAAATCCAACACCCATTTCTGATAAAAACCCTTCAGAAAGAGGGCATAGAGGGAACCTACATCAACATAATAAAGGCCATACAGGACAAACCCAGAGCTAACATCATTCTCAATGGTGAAAAGCTCAAAGAATTCCCACTGAGATCAGGAATAAGAAAAGTATGTCTGCTCTCACCAATACTATTCAACATAGGTTTGGCAGTCCTAGCCATGCCAATCAAGAAGAAAAAGAAATAAAAGGAATCCAAATTGGAAAGGAAGAAGTAAAACTATCACTATTTGCAGATGACATGATACTATACCTAGAGAATCCTAAGACTACTAGAAAAATGTTAGGGCTCATCAATGAATTTGGCAAAGTCACAGCATACAAAATTGATTCACAGAAATTAACTTCACTTCTATATACTAACAATGAAAGATCAAAAAGAGAAATTTGGGAAATAATCCCATTTACCATTGCATCAAAAAGAATAAAATACTTAGGAATAAACCTACCTGAAGAGACAAAAGACCTGTACTCTGAAAACTATAATATGCTGATGAAAGAAATCAAAGATGACACAAATAGATGGAAAGACATACCATGCTCTTGGATTGGAAGAGTCAATATTATCAAAATGACTATACTACCCAAGGCAATCTACAGATTCAATGCAATCCCTATCAAATTACCAAGGACATTTTTCACAGAACTCAAACAAAATACTTTAAAGTTTGTTTGGAAGCACAAAAGACCCAGAATAGCCAAAGCCATCCTGAAAAAGAAAAATGGAGCTGGAGGAATCAGGCTCCCGGACTTCAGACTATACTACAAAGCAACAGTCATCAAAACCGTATGGTACTGGCACAAAGACAGACATATAGATCAGTGGAACAGGATAGAAAGCCCAGAATTAAACCTATGCACCTACAGTCAACTTATCTTTGACAAAGGAGGCAAGAATATTCAATGGAGAAAAGACAAACTCTTCAATATGTGGTGCTGTGAAAATAGGACAGCCACATGGAAAAGAAGGAAATTAGAACACTCCCTAACACCATACACAAAAATAAACTCCAAATGGATTAAAGACCTAAATATAAGAACTGATTATATAAAACTCTTTGAGGAAAACATAGGCCAAACACTCTCCAAAATAAAGGACAGCAACATCTTCTCAGATCCATTTCTTAGAGTAATGACAATAAAAATAAAAATAAACAAATGGGACCTAATCAAACTGAAAAGTTTCTGCACAGCAAAGGAAACCCTAAACAAAATGAAATGACAACCCACAGAATTGGAGAAAATATTTGCAAATGAATCAACTGACAAGGAGCTAATCGCCAAAATTTATAAACACCTCCTGCAACTCAATGCCAAAAAAACAAACAACCCATCTAAAAAAGGGAAGAAGATGTAAACAGACAATTCTCCAATGAAGACATATAGATGGCCAGAAAACATATGAAAAGATGTACAACATCACTAATTATTAGATAATGCAAATCAAAACCACTCTGAGGTACCACTTTACACAAGCCAGAATGGTCATCATGAAAAATTCTACAAACAATAAATGCTACAGACGGTGTGGAGAAAAAGGAACCTCAATTACACTGTTAGTAGGAATGTAAATTGGTGCAACCACTGTGGAAAACAGTATGGAGAGTCCTCAGAAAACTAAAAATAGAATTGCCATTTGATCCAGCAATCCCACTCCTGGGCATCTATCCAGAGAAAACTGTGACTCAAAAAAGTACATGTACTCCAATGTTCATTTCAGCTATAACAGTAGCCAAGATATGCAAACAACTTAAGTGCCCTTGACAGAAGAGTGGATAAAGAAGTTGTGGTACATATACACAATGGAATATTACTCAGCCATTAAAAGGAATGAAATACCAGCACTTTTAGCGACATAGATGGTCCTAGAAATTATCATGCTAAGTGAAGTCACCAACAGTGAGACACCAACATCATATGTTATCACTTACATGTGGAATATAAAAAAAAGAACACAAGAAACTTCTTTGCAGAACAGATACTGACTTTGAAAAACTTATGGTCTCCAAATCAGACAAGATGAGGTATGGGTTGATGGACTAGGGGTTTGGAATGGAAATGCTATAAAAATAGGTTTTGATGATCATTGTACAACTATAAATGTAATAAAATTCATTAAAAGTAAGATAAAATGTATCTTTTTTTTTTTTTTCTTTTTAGGGCTTCACTCAATGCATATGAATGTTCCCAGGCTAGTAGTTGAATTGGAGCTGTAGCTGTAGCTGCTGGTTTAACCTCCCACTCCTGGGCATCTATCTAGAGAAAACCACTGCTTGAAAAGATGCATGTACTCCAATATTCATTGCAGCACTATATACAATAGCCAACATATGAAGATACCCTATATGTCCATCAACAGAGGAGTGGATCAAGAAGGTGTGATACATACACACAATGGAATATTACTCAGCCATTAAAAGGAAAGAAATAACAGCAACATGGATGAACCTAAAAATTATCATGCTAAGTGAAGTCAGTCAGACAGTGAGACACTAACAACATGTGGAATCTAAAAAATGGACACAATGAACTTTGCAGAACAGATATTGACTCACAGACTTCAAAAAACTTATGGTTTCCAAATGAGACAGGTTGGGGGTGGGGGGATGCACTGGGGGTTTGGGATGCAAATGCTATAATTTGGTTGTGTTGATCATTGTACAACTATAAATGTAATAAAATTCATTGAGTAATAAAAAAATTCTGAAAAAAAATTACTTACCTCAGTTAAGGTAACATCAACCAATCACCTAAGCAAAAACTATAAATTACCTTTCAATCACCATTCTCTTTCACCATTAACATTTAGTCAATCACCAAGGCCCTTTAGTTGTTTGTTTTTATTTTTTTAATTTTTATTTTTTGTCTTTTTAGGGCCACATCTGTGGCATATGTAAGTTCCCAGGCTAGGGGTCAAATCAGAGCTGCAGCTGCCAGCCTACACCACAGCCACAGCAATGCAGGGCCTGAGCAACATCTGCAACATATACCACAGCTCACAGTGATGCTGGATCCTTAACCCTCTGAGCAAGGCTAGGAATCAAACCTGTGTCCTCATGGATGCTAGTCAGATTTGTTTCCTCTGAGCCATGATGGGAACGCCCTAGACCCTTTAGTTGAAAAGGAAGATATTGAGAGTATTAGACTACCCCAACCCTAGAACGGGACATTATCGAACCTGAATTACTGCAATATGTTTTGGAGCTCTAGCTAAGCATTTTTGCTCCCCTTTAGTCCATTTTCTACATTAACACCAAAAGTGATGTCTTAAAAAAAATGTTTTATAGTACATTGATGGATTTTCATTGGACTTTAAAATGTATCTTGATCCTAAACTTTTTGCTACAGATTGCAAAGCCTTACACGATCTCGTCTCTTCCTGCTTAATCAAGTTTATTTCTTGCTTTTACATTATACAGTTCTTCCATACAATGAAACTATACTAAATAAAATCTTTCAGTTTTTAAATATACCACATATTTCTCCTCACCTCACTCAACTTTGTCACAAGACATTTTCTCTGCCTAGAAATAACATCTTCCTTTTTCATTAGGGTAACTCCTTTAGGTCTTAATATTAATATATCTTTCTCAGAAAAGCATTCCATGAGACTGAGACTAGGCTGGAATACTTTTTTTAATATGTTATTATAGCAATCTCTAGTTCATATAATACTAGAGTCATTGTAAGGCAATGAGGTCCATATAGAAGAGAAAATAACTCTCATTTTCACCCTAATTGCTTGACACAGGTTTTAGGAGATATTTGATACACAAATAAATTAGTCAAAATATTTGTATAAGTTGTAGAACTGTAAGTACAGAACCATACACAAAATATTTTCAAAGATAAACATTATTTCAATTATTATCTTCTCTTCTTCCCCCAAACAATACTTCCCAGACATTGCATACCCAAGCTTGATAAAACAAAATTTGTGGCATCTAGAAATGGTATAAAAATCCTTGATTAAATGATGCTCCCTATTATTTATGTTTAAAATTCAAATCTATTGAAAAACATGCTGATCATAAAATTCCAAATTCTTACATTTAAATTCTTATCACTCAATGATTTTGATGTAATATATCAATAACCTATGTTTAAGAGCACAAGAATAAAATAATTTTTGTAGTAGATAACCTATATTTGAACCCCAACTTACCACATCCTAGATATGCAGTCTGGGAAGAAATTAATTAGCTTCCCTGAGCTTCTGTTTCCTTTCAGATAGGGTTGTTAAGGTTAAGTGTGAAATATAACACACTTAGATAGGATTTTACTCATATACATACACATGAACATAATAAAACTATGGTTTACGTAAGTGTATAAAGTCAAGTAGCAAATAACATGACATAGAATTTGGAGATTTTGATGGAACAAAACTAAGGTCTACATACATTTGCAAGGCATGAATAGCACAAGAACATTCTTAAGAGGTGAAGGGGCAAATGATATGAATCTTTCTCATTGCAGCACACACAGACACACTCACTTCTCAAATTAGCATGAGATCAGATCTGCTCATCACAATCCCTTCTGTAACTGTGTCAGTCAGGGTCCAGTGAAAAAGAGAGACACTATGGAGAAGAACAGAAACTATTTCAGGTGTTTCAAACACCTGGAATTTAATACAGAAAATTGAAAGCTGTGAGGCAGCCCTCAACTTACCATCAGTATGAACTCCTCACCACTCCGTGTACCAAATGAAATGAAAAAGATGAAGCTCTGACAAGCAGCTAAAACACCAAAAGTAGATGATTGCTTGCCAATAGATTTCCAATGGTTTCCCAGTGGTTAAACCTAACTGAAAAGCTGTAGTAGAAAAAAATCATGGGTAGGGAAATGTCCTGAGAGCAAAAGTAATCATGACTAGCAAAATAAACTTTGCCTGAGCAAACACATCCCCTCAATTTCAGTATACCAGGGTTCCATAAAAATCTCAGAGAAACCACCATTCCATTTCTGTAATTATGATATTACATGCATTTGAAAAAGAGTTCATTTCTATGCTCTCATTAAATCAAAAAATGTTTATACAAAATCAGGTGTTTTCTTACCTGTGTTCTTAGTGAAATAAAATATGGGAGAATGCTGGCTTCTTTAGCTCTCAAGGCTTTTACATACTTATGATCTTTAAAATGCTGTCAAACATGTCTATGCTTCTCTAGAAAATGTTTGGTAGTTTGTTGAAAAAATACAGGCTATAGGAGCAAAGGAACTCTATATACAATGTTTGTACTTATGTATATAATAATTTACTTATATGCAGAATATAGTTTTCTGATTTTAAGTAAACTATCAAGTTTCCTATTATTTTGAAGTATATATGAAATGCCATCTCATGTTGCAAACTTCCTTTGTAACCCAGCTTTTCTAGAGTTTTTGATGATTTGACTCTTGAATATAACTCTGTACAATATGCCATGGGTCTCTATTTTTATTTTGTATATTTTATTTATTTTTATGGCCATACCCACCCCACAGCATTAGAAGTTGCTAGGCCAGGGATTAAATGCCAGATCCTTTAACCCACAGAGCTAGACTGGGGATTGAACCTGTGCCTCTTCAGTGACCCAAGCCACTGCAGTTGGATTCTTAACCCACTGCACAACAGTAGAAACTCCTAGTCTCTATTTTTAAATTGGAAACTGAATTTTACAATTATCTGTAAAATAAGAGCTATACTGAAAACATGACTTAGCCTTAGATAATTGCAAGAATAAAATCTATGGTAAAGCTGCCAGTTTTCTGGACTTTTGTGTACATTTTTAATATCATGCTTTCTGTAGTCTCATTTATATGGTAGATCTGGGTGCTACTTCAATCTCATACCCACGATGTCTGTAATATGGCCTACAGACATTACAATTATGTTCTATGTCAGTGGTGTGAATCTAGGATAAGAAGGAGCAGCATTAACTCATACCATTATTGCTTCATCCACAGACTGGAAGGAAAGGGCAGCAGGTAACAAGACAGAACAGTGCTTCAGAAATTATTCTGGGAAAAGCCTGGAGCAACAAAATCCTGTTATCTCAGATGTGAAGCATGGAATATGTCAGGTGTAAAAAACAAACCTTGAGGAAAACAATTAAAGTGTCTTTAAAACGACCGTCTCCTATTTATCTGTGACTCACACACTTTGTATCTGAGTAAATATCAGAGGTTAGAAATGCATCCACGATGGGGAAATACTAAAGAGTTCTGTTCTTGAATTTAGTCTCTTTTCAAATCAGAAATCTCTCTCATCCTGCCTAATGTGTCTTATAAAACACAAAACAATCTTCCAGAGTCTTTCTGTAGATAAGCACAGCTGTCTTTGAGTTGAAGGGATGAGATCCAAACACATTTCAGAGCAGCTGGTTGTTGCCCTCCCAGCTGCGTGGAAAATGGGAAACTTCATAGGCAGCAAGTCCCAACCCCAAAGCAGTAGGTATCTAAACTAACCCCTTGACGCTGGAATTTAGCAGGCAGCAGGAGCAAGAAGCCACGTGTGCTTTTTAATCACTGTGATCTTAGCCTTTGTGTGTTTTTAAAGAATAAAGCCCACAGGGTCAGTGGGTTACTGTATGAGTATGCAAGTGTGGGGGAGAAAGGAAGAAGGAAGTAGAGCCAAGTGATTAAAAATATGGATACTAGAGACAAATGACTTAAATCCAAACAAATTCTTTCTCTGGGTCCCAGTTTTCTCCTCTGTAAAGTGGAAAACCAACAAGACCTCCCTCATAGGATTGCCACAGGGTCAGATAACATATACAGCACAATGCATTATATAGCTACTGATTCGCTATCATTAACATGATTAGCAAGGTTTTGAGAACAACATTCCTTTCCTACTGGTTGTTGCAAAAAGTAAAAGGATAAAGAAAATGAAGTTGTAATAATTACCCCTATTTTGTAAACTTATGTCAAGGTCATATGCTTTAAAACAGTATCTATAGTTCTAAGAATAATCCTATGAGATAGGTATTATTTTTCTCATTTATCACACAAGGTATCTAAGAACCCTGACTCAGAGAATTTCAGCACCTTATCCATAGTAAGAGGTATATAACTCCAAATTCCCTTCTGGCTTAAACATCCTGTGCTGCTATTTTTTCAAGAAAAGGAAATATTTTGTCATTTATTGAAAAGTCTTGAGACTGTTTTGCACTGAACTATTCCTCCTCTTTTTAATTTTTTTTTTCCAGCTGCTTTGACAAAGCTTTTACTTTTTTGTGTTTGCTTTTTTGTTTTGTTTGGAATCTGTTTGCAGCATGCAGAAATTCCAGTGCCAGGGATCGAACCTGAGCCACAGCAGTGACCTGAGTCAAAGCAGTGACAATGCCATATACTTAGCCCACTGTGCCACCAGGGAACTCCAATTATTCCTCCACTTTAAATGGGGAGTCTTTTTGTTTTAATACCTGAACATTTAACTCTGTTAATAATCTCCACTAAGTTTCTCTGCATGGTGCTTCCCAATCTAACTAAATCTTTTCCTCCAGAAACACGGGCCAAATGTGATTGTTCATAACCCTCTTACTGCATTTTAATCGTACTTCTTCAAGAGGAAGATTTATTTTGTGATAAAAACTGTTTGAATATATAGCTCTCTATCTATAGACCCTGGTTTTTGACTATTACACGCCTAACAATGGGCTGAATGGTGTGTATGTGTGTTTCCCCCTTCATATGTCAGAATTTTCTTTTTCCCTTTTAATCTCACTGTTCAATTTGAATATCTACAGGCCCAAGAATTACAACAATGTAATGACAATAACAGAGTGGTCACAAAGAAATAAGAGGGTTGTCCTCCAGATCAAAGCTCTTAACCCAGGAGTCCAGATATACTGGTGCATTTCAATTACTTGTGACATATGTCACGGGGTCCATGATTTGGTGGTAATAATAGTAGTTCAGATACTGAGATTGGAAAATGATTTATTGTTTTCTCATAAATTAGAGTGACTTCAAGGTTATCCCTCTAATTATATCCTTTCACTCACTTGCATTCTGATATACTTCTTGGAGTGGAAAATAAAAGAAAAGAGCTCAAACTAGTTTCCTAGCAATTAAGCTAGAAGCCCACTTTATCAACACATTGTTCAGTGAAGTGGGCCTGCTCATAAGAAATGTGTTCTGCATATGAATGTGTGCCATGGCAAAAAAACAAAGTTAGAGATATTGTCCTCTGAGACTAAGCAGATTGTTCCCCTTCAAAGATATTCCCCATAACACCAATATGAAATAATAATATGGTCATCTTCTAAGAATCAAGGTCTAATTTATTTTTAATAATATCTGGTTTATACATTAAGTATTCAATTTTGTTCATATTTCACTACGTCTTCTGTGGCAAACCTTAGTAGCTGGGTACCCACAGTCATTGTTCTATCCTTAGTAAATAAACTCTGATTTTATTCAGGCATAAACCCCAGCATTGACAGGTGAAGCATTAGTCTCATCCCATATACAAATAATGGGTCTAAGGGCATTTTATGTGACCCAGCCTGACCATCTGGGTAGGGGAAAATCTGCTGGGATGGTTCTAGGAAAGATTTTTTTTTTGCAATAAAAAATCATGTCATATAAATAGAAAGCTCATTCTTTTACTCCTTAAAAAGTAGTATAAAAACATGATGTTGGGAGCTGCTGCATTCATTCTGAAATTATAAGGAGACATTATAATTTAATGTTATCCAACTTTAAATTATAAGAGATGATAGTAGAAGGGGATATGGAAAGAATCTAATTTTAACATTATAAAATACTGTAACAACCATTATCTGGACTTCTTGTTATGATTTAGATCACTGACAGTAACTTTTGTTACTTGCGATTAAAATCATTCTTCTTCTCACATCCTATTACCAATTCTCTATGCCCAGCCCAAAATAGTTCAGAGGAAGATGATACCATCATTCTCCTAGCTGGTATTTCACATTCCAACCACAATGGAAACTCTGGCTGCAGTGTCTATTTAAGAATATATAGACACTCTTTACTGTGGGTTTCATACTCTGGGTAATTCAGTTTTGCTCTGACTTCTTACTAGTCTCCCAGATTATATCTTTGCTTAAGCATGACCTCAGCATTTACTGCTGCTCATCTACAACTAGTTCACTCTGTTTCACTATTTGAACCCCAAAACTTTCTACCTATGGAACTGCAACAGAGTAACCTAATTCATATCTATTTTCACATTTAAAATCCAGGTTTTAAAGCAAAGTAGTCTATCATTTCAATGAACACAGTGGCTATGGGTATGGCTCTAACCAACATGGTATTGAGACCTTATTTAACAAGATTCTGAGGGGGGGAAAAAAAACAAAACACAAAAACATGGACAGAAAAGTCAGAAAAAGGGAAAGGATAAAATCTGGAGAAAACGGAAAGAGGTCCAGTCAAAATGTTGTATTAAGGTCAAGACACAAACATTGCATTAAGGTAAGCTCACTTAGAAGTGAAATATTTTAGTACAAGGAGGTCAGTTTTCACCTTAGGTAAACATGAAGGGGGGACCTATAAGAGATGGTCATCCATTTTAGGGACCATGAAGATTTTTAGAGTCTGGGACCTAGCCTTGCAGAATGGCTATTTCACCACCTAAGAGAACTACATCAACACAGAGAGAAGGGACTGCCAAGCAGACAAACAGCAATGCCAGAAGAGTCGAACTTCTTTTTGAACTCATCTAAATATGCCCCTGTACACTGCCATAAACAGCTGGAGTCACAAGGGTTTTAAAAAACAGCTATATTTGAGTTATTCCTGTTGATAAACACTGTAACAGTGGAGTTGTTAAGGCCTAGACAGTCTTGGGCTACAACACTAATCTTTTGTCCTAAGAAGAAATCTTAGAACATGCCCAATTCTTCAATAAACTCTACCTTTCAAAGGAAGAATAATTTTTTTTGCAAGGAGATGATGAAATGTATTTTGTTAGGATCCCTTTCCTTTCAGGATTCTCAGGGATGGATCTACCAATTCCGCAAAGATAATTTGTATTAACTTGAATTTGTACCTCCATTTATAATCATGTCCTGTTTCTGAATTGTTCGCTTTTAAGCTGTCTGGTAATTATGTCTGATCGTGTTGATTTATTTGAATTAAGCAGAAGATGTGACAAAGTAACTTATCTGGTAGTAGAACTTTGGCAAATTAAAAATGCTTTGTTTTTCATTTTACAGAATTCTTATTCAAACTTTTACTTCATGTAAGAGAGGTCTGTCTTAACAATGGTACAGAAAATGCAGCTCAAGTATGATAAAATTACTTGATGCTTCCAATTCATAGTTTCTAATTATTTTTGTCCTCAATTCAACAAAGTGATCAGGTGTATATTAGGGTCGGGGCAACATCCATTTCAATTTATGAAAAAACTTTTGAACTGAATATGGAAGTCTAGGGATATCGCCAGTGGGTGAACTTTTATGGGTAATGATGTGACACATTTATAGCTCAGCCTTCATGAATGCATATTTTACCAGAACTGACAAAGAAGTGAGGTGATCTGTGGAACAGACAATCAAGAGTTTAGATAATGAAGTTTTACAACACTGTGGAAAATAAAGTGTCAATCCTGCTTCTTTGTCTGGATTATCTGATACATGTTGGCCTCAGGCTATACAAATTATTATTCAAAAATGTTCATTTACCAGGAAAGATAAATGACTATTTATAGTTGTAACAATAGTAAAACTTTGTTTAGAGAGTTGGCAATTGGATTTAGAAGCAGAACTACTCTGGTTGTTGAAATCTAGATTCATTAATAGCTAATATTGATAAATATACTCATTTGATTTAAATTAGCTCTTCGTAGTTGCAATTAATACAGTTAGAGTATCAATGTGTACTATATATTCCCCAAAACTTTGGTCCAGCAACTGTTTCAAATATATACAAATCATGAAACCAAAACTTATTCATGAAACAATGTAGCTATTGTTTTAACATTAAGAAAGGGTCTATATACAGAGATTCCTGATACTATCAAACTATTTTTACTTCTCTGCTACATTTATTTGGGTCAAAGGAAGTACGCACAATTTCTTTAACATATCTATGACTTCAGTTAACATTCCTACACTGAAACATTTCACATCTGTATCTTCAGCCTGACATCTTTTGGGGTTCCATTATCATATCTCCAATTACCTCTTGGACATTTACACATGGATGTGCTTTAAGATCCTCAAATGCAACTGACTCCTAAATCCCCAAATTCTTCCTAGGTAGATCAGCATAATGGTAACAGTGGTTAAAAACATATTTTTAGAAGCAAATTACCCAAACTCAAAACTTGTCTCTGCCACATATTAACTGAGTGACCTTGGATGATTTATTTAGTCTCTGTGTACCTCAGTTTTCTCATCTGAAAAGACACAAAAGTTATATCTACTAAAGTTGACATGATAACTAAATACACTATAAATTACATATGTATATTAAATGCTTGAAATAGTGCCTAACACATAGTATGCAACACACACACAAATATATAAAAGTGTTTAACTACTATCTTAATGGCCTCCAAATCTCTCCTCTTCTACTCAGAATCACCAGAATGTATTCATTCTTTCTCCTAAATCTCTCTAAATCTAAATCCCTACTTTGGACTTCACATTTGCTTTATTAACTCAGGTCAATGTCTCTTTTATGTGTGCCAGTGATATAGCCTCCTGGAAATTCCTGTGTGGCACAGTGGGTTAAGGATTTAGCATTGCCACAGGTGTGGTGCAGGCTGCAACTGTGATGCTGGTTCAAACTCTGGCCCAGACATTCCCACATGCCATGGTGGTGGGCTGGAGAAGAGAAAAAGAAAGAAAAAGAGAGAGGAGAGAAAGAGCAAGCCTCCCAATTAGTCTTTTAGAATTTTCTTCCTTTAAAGTTTCCTCCAAATGGTACGCTAAAGAATTATTTTTCTAAAATGTAATTCTGATAATTACTTTCCAGTTTAAAGACTTCAATGTAGCGTAAATAACCACAGAATAAAGTCATGAGTATTGTGTCTGTCATACTTCCAAATGACTTTAGAGCCTTATTTTCCACCAATCCAACTATCCACAGTTCCTTTCTCATAGCTTAAAATGAAAACCAAGACCCCTTGTCTTTGTGGATGTTTGCCTCTATTTCAAGAATTTTTCATGAACTGATATTTATTTTTCAAGACTCAGCTAAATTATGCTAATAATTCTCCCAAGAGATGGTCACACTTTCTCCTACACCAATCTCCTCTTTCAGATAGAAACCAACATTAGTTTCTTTGTGCTCCCTATTTTACTTTGCACATACTTCTACAGTAGCACTTACTATAATGAACTGCTATTTACTTTCCCTGATCTTCACTGGGAAAAAAGGGATATAAAACTAAAAATGTAAAATAAACCAAATTCTAATTTTATTTGTTTGTTGGCTCACGGTTAAATGTTAATTACATTTTTAAAAGATCCTAGAGAGATGAGTATCATTTTCTTTGATTTCGTAGATCTAGTAATCATGCCACTTTGCTTGTAAAGCATGATGACATAGTAAAACAATCAAAACAGGGAGTTGAAGAGAAACACTGGTTAGTCAAAGCATGTTCAGAATTACTGTCCCATACTCAAAAAATAAATAATAAAATAAAATAAAATTAAAAACACCTGCTTACAGGATCTTTTGATACTGCCTGAATAGAAACAAAGAACATTTAAAAAAAGGAAAGAAGGCTGCTAAATAAAATACTCAATCAAGACTAAATTAAAACTGATTGAAATTTTTCCAAAAAACAAAAGTCCAGGACCAGATGCCTTCACAGATAAATTCTACCAAACATTCAGAGAAGAGTTAACACCTATCCTACTGAAACTCTTCCAAAAAATTTCAGAGGAAGGAATATTCCCAAGCTCACTCCATGAGGCCATCATTGCCCTGATACCAAAACCAGAAAAACATACCCCCCCCAAAAAAAAAATTACAGGCCAATATCACTGGTGAACTTAGATGTAAAAATCTTCAACAAAATACTAGTCAACTGAATCCAACATTACATTAAAAGTATAATACACCATGATCAAGTGGGATTTCTCCCAGGGATGCACAAATTCTTAAACATCTGCAAATCAATCAGTCTGATAAACCACATTAACAAACAGAAGAAGAAATACCATATGATTGCCTCAATAGATTCATAAAATCTTGTGACAAAATTCAACACTCACTTGTGATAAAAACTCTCTAGAAACTGGGCATACAGGGAACTTACCTCAATATAATAAAGGTTGTATATGAGAAACCCACAGCTAACATCATTCTTAATGGTAAAAGCTGAATGTATTTCCTGTGAGACTAGGAACAAAATGTGGATGCCCACTCTAGCCACTTTTATTCAATGCAGCTTTATAAGACCTAGCATGGCAATCAGAGAAGAAAAAGAAATAAAAGAAATGCAAATTGGAAAAGAAGACGTAAAGCTATACTATTGGCAGATGATATGATTTATACTAAAAAATCCTAAAAATCCTAAAAATGCTACCTGAAAACTACTAGAGCTCATCAATAAATTTTGTAAAGTTACAGGATACAAATCAATTCACAGAAATCTCTTGCATTCCTAAACACTGACAATGAAAAATCAGAAAAAAAAAATTCAGGAAACAATCCCATTTACTTTTTCATGAAAAAGAATAAAATACCTAGTTGTAAACCTACCTAAGGAGGCAAAAGACCTGTATTCTGAAAACTATAAGATGCTGATGATAGAAATCAAATATAATACAAAGAAATGGAAAGATGTACCATGCAGGCTCTTGGGTTGAAAGAATCAATACTGTCAAAATGATTATACTACCTAAGGCTATCTACAAATTCAATGTAATTCAAAATTCGATGGAATTTTTCACAAAACTGGAATAACTTTTCTTTTTAAATTTTAATGGAAATACAAAAGGCTCTGAATAGCCAAAGCAATTTTGAAATAGAAAAACAGAACTGGAAGAATCAGGTATCAGGTTCCCAGGCTTCAGACTGTACTACAAAGCTATAGTAATCAGAGCAGTATGGTATTCACACAAAAACAGAAATATAGATCAAAGGAACAGGATATCAAGCACAGAGATAAACCCACACACCTATGATCAACTAATCTATGACAAAGAGTATACAATGGAGAAAAAGTCTCCTCAATAAATGGTGTTAAGAAAAATGGACAGCTACATGTAAGAGAATGAAATTAGAACATTCTCTAACACCATACACAAAAATAAACTCAAAATGGATTAAAGACATAAATGTAAAACTGGATACTATAAACCCCTTAGAGGAAGAATAGTCTATATCTTTTAGGATTCACCACTTAGAGTAATGAAGATAAAAACAAAAATAAACAAATGGGACCTAATTAAATGTAAAAGCTTTTGCACAACAAAGGAAATCATAAAAAATAATTAAGCCCCCAGAAGGGCAGAATGAGAGAAAATCTTTGCAAACAAAGTGACTGAAATAAGAGTTTAATCTCCAAAATATACAAACCTCTCATGCAGCACTACTCCAAATAACCAAAACAGAACAAAAAAACACCATTGTCAAAAAATGTGCAGAAGATCTAAACAGACATTTCTACAAAGAAGACTGCCTGATGGCCAAAAAGCACATGAAGAGATGCTCAACATTGCTAATTATTGGGGAAATGCAAGTCAAAATTACATTGAGGTTATCACCTCATGCCATTCAGAATGACCATTATCAAAAAGTCTACAAACAATAAATCCTGGAGAGGGTTGGGGAAAAGGGAACCCTCCCACACTGTTGATGAGAATGTAAATTGGTACAACCACTATGGAGAACAGTATGGAGGTTCTTCATAAAACTAAACATAGAACACCATATGATCCAGCAATCCAACTCCTGGGTATATATTTGAAGAAAAAGCAAAATTCAGAAAGATACATGCACCCCAGTATTCATTATAGCACTGTTTATAATAGCCAAGACATGGAAGTAACCTAAATGACCATTGACAGAGGAATGGATAAAGATGTGGTACATATATACAATGAAATATTACTCTCCTGTAAAAAGAATTAAATAATGCCATTTGCAGCAACACGGATGGACCTAGAGATTAGCATTCTGAGTGAAGTAAAACAGATAAAGAAAAATATATTATACGACTTAGATTTGGCATCGAATAAAAATGATACAAAAGAATTTATTCACAAAACAGAAACAGACTCGCAGATTTCACAATCAAAATTATGGTTATCAAAGGGGAATTTAGTTGGGGAGGGATAAATTAGTAGTGTATAATTAATATATACACTATATATACACTATACACATATAATATCTATATATACTATATACTACACTATATAGTATGTATACTATATATACACTATACACTGTATATAAGCTAGATAAGTAACAAGTATTTCCTGCACAGCACAGGGAAATCTACTCAATATTCTGTAATAACCTCCTATGGGAAAGGAATCTGAGGAAGAATGGATATATGTATATGTATAACTTATTCACTTTGATGTATACCTTAAGCTACACACATTGTAAGTCAGCAATACTCCAATAAAATTAAAAAAAAAAACCTCTCTCAAGGAAGAACAGGTTTTTAAAGAGTGGTTGTGAGCAGTCTCATAAGAATGCTATAATTTAGGTAACAGTTATCTCTAGATTGAGTTTGAAAAAGAAATAACTCCTTGAATTTACTTGAATGTTGTATCCATGCAAAACATGACTGATGCCAATTCATGGTCAGATGTATAACCTTGACACTATTTACTGGAAAAAAGTAGTCAGTTGAATGATTGGAGGTTCAAAGGGTTTGGTAAAGACAGAAAGAAGACTCATTTATAACCTTTCTCATCTATGATTTTCAAAACAATTTTATCTAATGTTCTTCCTGGATCCTAGACTTGAATTTATTTAACCCTTGTGGCAGTGTCCAATTTATCCACATGTTTTAGGTCTTTCTTGCTCAGGGTCTAGAACCAAACCTGTACAAACACAGGGGCTGAAAAGGTATCATTACCAGGTAGCTCACTGGCTTGGCGTCGAATCTCTTTCCCTTCCAGTGTACTGTCGACTTGGCCCCCTAGATTTCTTACAGTTTTATTTTGACCTCTCATCTGTAACTGGAAGCCAACATAGAATGGAAATAACTTTTTAAGCACAAGTCAAGAGACTGTTCAATGTTCATGCTGACTACTGAATAATTCTATTCTAGAGCACTAATTTCTTCATTTGTGCAGTATGTGAGTTGGATAGAATGAATTATAAGGTCTCATCTGGCTCAACATTTTGAATCTTAATTATTGATTTTTTTCTCTAGGTCCTCCCATAGACACTTGAAAAATCATGATGGGTAGTATCAGTGACTAAATTACTTTCCTTAAATTCTGTTCTCATTCTTAGTCCCTTGGTACACAGGATTATCTGCCTACCCACAAGCTATGGACTAAATTGTGTTCCCTCAAAGTTCATATATGGAATCTTAAATCCACAATGTGATTATAGCTGTACATAGGGTCTTCTGGAGGTAATTAAGATTAAATGGGGAATTTCTGGTCCCAGATAGTGACATGGGAAACTCCCAAACTCAACTTCCCCACAGACACAATGAATCTACAGCTGCACATGGAGCAGTTCCCTCTGAAAGAAGTTCAGAAACTAGCTAAACAAGCTCTGCACATCTGGTTAACCAGAAAATGCCCACAGCAAAACATATAGGGAAGGCTGAGACACATTCACCATAAATCCCATCCCTGGCACAGAGACAAACAACTGGGGAGAAACTCACAACTCACACTTTCTCCTTGAGGTACCACAAAAACCAAGTATCATCTACTAGACCCAAGATGGAAGAAGATTTTACTTACTGTGGATCTTGAGCCTCACCATATGCTCACTGCAATGCATTAGCTAAACGACATACTCAAAGGCTCCATGCTGGTTCCCAGGCTGACCATAAGAGGCCAAAAAGTGGGTGGTGCCTGAGTTCCTGGAAATTCCCACCCCTTCTCCAAGTTAGAATATTCCTCAAACTTGTTAGCTTGTGAAATTTCCCAGCCCATAAAATCTAACCACCCCTATACCTCATGGCAGCCTTTTCTCTCCCAGAGGACCTCATGTTCCAGGGCTGAGAAGGTCCACACTCTGTCTGTGGAGTGTGTGTCTCTCTCAGTAAACCTCCTTTCACTATGCTATGGCTCATTCTTGAATTGTTTCCTGTGCAAAGCCAAGGGCCCTCACTAGGTTGCCTGTGCCAGGGACTCACTGGAGACCCTGGACATAATTGCACTCTTGTGCCCTATTTTTCCTACAATTCCAGGTCACTGAAACTTCCCTGAAAGGACCTTAGACACATGTCTATCATCCAAGGTTTTGTAGCTGCCACCCAAAGTATGAATGCCTTTTTGCTTGGCTCTAGTGAACAGTGAAGCTTAAGTTTCCAGGTCATACAGGACTGTCAAAATCAAGAAATGGTTTTAAACCAGCTATCCCTCCAGAGCTCAGAGCAGAGGGAGCAGAGGGACTCCTAATTCCCAATATTCCCCTAAAGAAGGCCTAATTACATACCTTAAAACCTTTCTGAGGGTCAGACATCTAATTTAGCACACATCTAGCAGCCAAATATGATGCTCCCCAGAGACCAAGGAAGCAAGCAGACACCATCTCCACATTCTGCCTGCAGCCTCAGTAACTTGCTGATAGCTCCCAAGAAGGAGCTTGTACACGTATCTTGAAACATGGCTTTTGCAGCTGACATTCAGGGGACATACCCCTGGATTTCTAGGCTCTAATTGGCTTGTGTGCACCTATTCCACACAACTGTAGCATACAAAGAAACAGTTTTTAACCAGCTATACACTTGCCCCAGAGGGAACAGAGAGAAACTCTCACCTGCTAATCTTTACATGAAAAATGTCTATTTGCATAATTTAAAAGCTGCTGCCTGACTACCTGGCTTTCAATCAGCCAGTATCCAAGTGCAGACTATGATCCTCTCCTTTGGTACTCTGATGTACAACCTCAAATTCTGGAAGCCACTAAGAACAAAGAAGGTGGTTCGGACAAACGTCTGTTTTTAAAATGACAGTCTCTTAAAAAAATGGTTTTGGGAAATTAGACAGTCATATGCAAAAGAATGAAATTAGATTACCATCTTGTACCATCCACAAAAATGTACTCAAAATGGATGAAGACATGAAGACAAAAAACTTTTTTTTTTTGACAAACATAAGATATTGAAACCAAAAACTCCTGGAAGAAAACAAGGGGGTAAACATGACACTGATTTTGGGCAATGATTTTGTTGTTGTTGTTGTTGATCTGACAACCAAAACAAAGGCAGTAAAAACACAAATCAACAAAAGAGACTACATCCATCTAAAAAGCTTCTATACATTAAAAGAAATCATAAAAAGTGAAAAGTCGATTGTAGAATGGGAGAAAATATTTGTAAATTATTTGACAGGAAAAGTGAATAAATATTTTTTGCCAATGAAGACACAAAAAATGGCAAACAGGTAGGTACCTAAAAAAGTAATCGAGGAGTTCCCATTACGGTGCAGTGGAAAAAAATCCTACTAGGAACCATGAAGTTATGGGTTCGATTGCTGGCCTCGGTCAGTGGGTTAAGGATCTGGCATTTCTGTGAGCTGTGGTGTAGGTTGCAGACACTGCTTGGATCTGATGTTACTCTGGCAGTGGTGTAGGCCAGCAGCTATATCTCCAACTGGACCCCTAGCCTGGGAACCTCCACATGCCACAGCTGTAGCCCTAAAAAAGACAAAAGACAGAAATAAATAAATAAATAAGAGATAACCATTTTCACAGATATAAAGAAAAAAAGAACCTTTGTTTATCACAGAGAGTCTAAATTAGTTCAGCCACTGTGGTAAACAGTCTGAAGGTTTCTTAAAATTTAAAGAACTACTGTATGATCCAGAAATCCAACCTCTGAATATACCTCCAAAGGAAATTAAACAGCATATCAAAGATGTGTCTGCACTCACATGTTCACTGCAGCACTATTCACAATGGCCAAGATATGGAAACAATCTAAGTGTCTGACAATGGATGAATAAATAAATAATATATGTACAATGGAATATTGTTCAGTAATAGGAAAAGAAAACCTCGCTATTTATGTTATCATGAATGAAACTTGAAGGCATTATGCTAAATGAAATAAGGCAGATGGGGAAAGGGAAATACTGCATCATATTGCCTATATTTAGAATCTTAAAAAAAAACAAACAAACAGAGAAATATGACTTCCAGGCACTTTGAGAGCCAGGTAAAATATGGAGAAGTTGATAAAAGGGTACAGACTTTCAGGTATAAGATGAATAAGGTTAATTTAAAGATATTAAATAAAACAGTGACTACAGCTAATTTGCTGAGAGAGTAAAAGGTAAATATTTTCAACAAACAACAAAAAATTGTGTGGGATAGATGTATTAATTAACTAGATGGAGAGAAATTATTTTACAATGTACATGTACAGTAAATCACCATGAAGTACACTTTATATGCATAATTTTGTCAATTACATCTCAATAAATCTGAAATCTTAAAAAAATATTAAATACAGCTATAAGGGTGGGGTCCTAATTGGGTAGGATTAGTATCTTTGTAAGAAGAAGTCTCTCTCTCTTTCTCCTTTTACCAAGTGAGGACATTGCAAGAAGGGACATTGCTTCATCTCCAAGCAGGGAAGAAAACTCTCACCAGGAACCAAATCAGCTAGCACTTTGATCAAGGACATATCAGCCTCCAGAACTATGAAAAAATAAATTTCTATTGTTTAAGCTACTTGGTCTCTGGCATTTTGTTATGGCACCTAAACAAATTAAGACATGGCACAGGTCACTTGTTCTCCTGATTTAGCAGAGATGCTTGGAACAAAATCCTATACTATATGGGTATTTTGCCCACTCTTATAATTTGCTAGAAACTACACCCTAGCCTAATGGAATTCTATGCATCTGAATTATCCCCCAATTCTAGGCTCCTTGGTGTACCCCTTCCAAATTCTCAATGAGCAAATCAATTAACAAAATATCATCTATTCACATATACATTAGATTTTCAAACTACTATTACTGTAGCCCGGTTTTGGTAGTGTAAGCAAGTAAGAATGTGTTAGAGTGTGATTTTTTTTTTGTCTTTTTGCCTTTTCTAGGGCCACTTCCCGTGGCATGTGGAGGTTCCCAGGCTAGGGGTCTAATGGGAGCTGTAGCCACTGCCCTACGCCAGAGACACAGCAAAACAGGATCTGAGATGCATCTGCAACCTACGCCGCAGGCCATGGCAACGCCAGATCCCCAACCCACTGAGCAAGGCCAGGGATCGGACCCGCAACTCCATGGTCGGATTCGATAACCACTGCGCTACGATGGGAACTCCTAGACTGTGATTATTTGATAAACTGGGTAACTGTATGATCCTTTCTGCTTTACCAAGATTACTTGCAACAAAACACAATAGGATAGTGTTTGAAATAAAAGCAACCTGAAGACCAAAGCTTTAACCTTGGTCAATAAAAGAGGCAACACCAAGATCGCTTATTGTTCATGGAAAAATGGGTCAACTTGAATCTGAACTCCTATTACCTCATAAAATTAATACCTGAGAGAATACTCCAACCAAAAGACAAGACATCCACTTCTCTTTTGCAATTCAATTTCAGTTTCATGGAACTTGATGCATTCTTTAATGCATAAAAATCATTTCAAAATCTGTAAGGACACTAAATAATCGGTGTGGTATAAAAATCCAGAAGGACTGCACTATCAAACATGGAATATACTTGTTCCCTGCACTTCTAACCAAAAAAAAATTTAAAAGATATATTAAATGCTATTTCATAATAAGAGGGAACTTGGCAGCTAGTTATTGAGAGGGGGTTATTATGTTTGATGGTATCTAGTCCCAGATTAGTCCAAAACATTAATAATCAAGAATATGGACATTTACAGCTCTTGGCCTCACCCCAACATGTCAGGAAAATAGCAAAACAGCATTTTACAATGTGTTTTATATATCCATGTCCAGTATACACTATGGTACTATGGATTTTTTTAGGTAACTACACTGACCTTCTTACAACAAATCATTGAAATAAGATTAGATTAGACTTGGGAAAAATGGAATAGTACTGAAATATTCACTCAGAAAATCTGTGGGTTCATTTTACTTTGAGACCTTGGTTTTATACACATGGGATTTTAACAAAAACAGAATTTAGATGCATAGATTTCTATCTTTGCAGTGCAACAAAATTTATCTGATTTAAGGATGAGAGTCTAAGCATTTTAGTCTTATATATAGCAAAATACTAGCATTCACTGATTCCCAGTCAAGTTTTGGCATTATAGCTTATTCATAAATCAACTTATAAAATTTAGGCCACTTTTCAAAAAGAAAGCAGTATTGTACATGGTAGTAGTATGTTTTCTCAGACTATCTATTAAACCTTTCTTAACTCCTGTTTTATATATAGATATATATAGTACTTAACTTTATGGTTATCTTGAATCCCTAAATAATAATTAGTATTTACTGATTATAATAACAAAAATATTATATCCATTATCACATCTATTTCTACAGATGAACCAAACAAATTCAATAGACTATGTGAAACCAAAATAGATTAGGTAAAGGGTGTTTATTTTCTTTTCCAAGATCATAAATCTAGTCAAAATTTATAGCTGATATTTACACAGTTTAAATGCACAATCAACAGTACTTATTATATGCTAAGCATTATTAAAGAGTTTCACTTGTGTTTAAATAATTTAAACATCACTCCCTATCTTGTATTTAATATCTTTATTAAATTGATTCTAATCTTTCCAAATATGATTGTGATTTGGTCTACCTTGCTTAAACCTAATCAAACACAGAGTCCTGAGATGTTATAAATATGTTTGTGACTTGCAGTAATGCGGAGAATGTAAGCGGGTAAAAGTCACATTTTAAATTTATTTATTTATTTATGTTTGCCTACACCTGAAGATGTGGAAGTTCTTGGGCCAGGGATCAAAGCTAGCCGTACTCCACAGCTGCAACCCATGTACACCAGAGCTGTGGCAGCCCAAGGCATCATGGCAGGAATTCCATACTGTTTTTTTTATTATTATTATTGTTATTGCTTTTTAGGCCTACACCTGCATCATATGGACATACCTGAGCTAGAGATCAAATAGCCACAGCAATGCCAGATCTGAGTCACATCTGCAATCCTCACTGCAGCTTGCCACAATGCTGGATCTGTAATCCACTGAGTGAAGCCAGGAATTGAACCCGCATCCTCATGGATACTGGTTGGGTTCTTAACCCACTGAGCCAGAACATAAACTCCATCTATAAAGTTATTTTTTAATATACATGGTATTCTAGATGGTAAAGTGATAGTTTTACAGAGATCTGTGCAAATCACAACTTCATACTCTCAAATATTACTGATAGGATATTCTAATGAGAAACAATATAGGAAATGATATAGGAAAAACAAAATCTCCAAATGACTTTACATGAAACCCATTTACTTCAAGCAGCTAAGCAGATGAATAGTAGGGTGTCAAACATACCTTTCTATCAGGATTTTCATTTACACTGGCTCATGGATCTACAGACATGAATGCTATGGGATCCCTGGAGGATTTTGGCATCATGGACAGGTTACTACTTTCCGATTTAATTTCTTTAAAGAACAGGAACCTCTTTAGCAGCATACTTGTGAACTTTAAGAGTCAGAAAAACCTGAGTTCTCCTCTTGGCTTTATCTTACAATGGATGTGTGAACTTTAACAAATTATTGAACTTCTATGAGACACAGACCCAATGTTTGTAAAATGGAGATTATAATACATACAGACTAGGCAGATGATAACTAAAAGAGAAGATGTATGTAAAATATAACAGCTTCCATGTAATGAGGCTTTAGCAAGTAAGCTATTTTTATATTACTATATCTATACTTTAAATTCAAAAATCAAGAACAGGAGATCCTGCTGTAGCTTAGCAGGTGAAAAACCTGACTGGTATTCATGAGGATGCAGGTTCAATCCCTGGCTTCACTCAGTGGTTTAAGTATCCTGCATTGCAGCAAGCTGTGGTACAGGTCACAGGTGTGGCTCAGCTCTTGTGTTGCTGTGGCTGTGGCATATGCTGGCAGCTGCAGCTCTGATTAGACCCCTAGCCCAGGAACTTCACATACTGTGAGGGCAGCCTTAAACAAACAAGAACAAAAACAAAAATCCAAAAAAATCAAGAAATTACCTTTAAAAAAACTAATTTTTTATATGTATACATATGTACATATTTTCACATTTAGGCAAAGGTCCTTCATATCCCCAGAGATTATGGCTAAAACAAAGTCCTTTTCACCTGAGAAGCCCTCTAAATCAGAAAGGTCAGCCACAGCAGATTCTCAGGTCCTCTTGTATGAATGAGTAGACCATCTGTCTCAGCTTTCAAATTACCTTTCTCAACATAGACTACAGTCCAAATATTGACACTGACCCTTGCAAAGTATTAACAAACCGTGTTTTTTCTGGAGCTTCGCTCATCACCTTCCCATTTCTTTTCAGTTCACTCCCAGGGACTTAAGGTCATTAGGCAAAAGTATGCCACTGATGGCATCACACCTGGCCTGGCTGGTATTCGCAGGTGGAGAAGCAGATGTATAATAGACCTATTTGAAAATGCTATATTAGAGAAACAGCTCTACAAACAAAATTAGTGAGATAATGCTCGAGGTTTGCCTTCCTTCTGTTCCATCATAATTTATCATCCAGAAAAAGGAACTAACAGGTAACACAGAGGAGTGCAATTAAGGGGCAAGGCAAAGTGAAGGGGTTTTGTAGCACCAGCATCCCCTGGATATTGTGCAGGGAAAGAGAATGCCAACTCAGGCATTCAACTCGTATGTCCATGCTCATTAAGCCACTTAGCCAGTATATGGAACATTTCAGGTTGTCCCAGGGATGTAGACAAAGAACTAAATATTGATTCAGCAAGACCTCAAATGAGAAGCCTAATTAAATTAAATAGCAAAAGGGGAGGGTTGTTTCATAGACTCCAGTAATTGCTTAAAGCTCAAAAGAGACCAAATAAAGGTCAAAAAGGTATACTAACAACCAGGCAGATATAGACAGTATACATTGGGAAGACATGAGCACAGAAGGGGACAAAATTTCAGAGGCTATTAAGGACTCAATTGGGAAAAATGATTGGATATTGTCATGAACATAAGTAACTAGTGCTGGCTTTTAAGTAAATTCTGGCACTAACACAGGCAGCAGCATGTTAGTTTTAATTTTACTTTAATGACTAGCTATACGCAGCAATACCTTAGGGTAATGCCCTTCCCTGGGAAGGACCTAACTGAGAGCTTATGGAAGAGAGGTATAATATTTTGGAGCTCTAAAAATGCTGTGTTTCAAGTTCTATTCTGGAAAGGAGATTATGTAAAGGAACATGAGGATGATTCTAGTGTAGTTGGGATTGGATATTTCAGAATACAGCATTATAAATATGGGCTAGCCTGTATGTGAATACACAGACAGATACAGAAGTATTATGACCCAAAGCTACTATGACTGGACACTGGGGATAGCAGAGCTCCTCCTAGATGAGAGGGAGCTGGAGGGTAGAGGTGGAAGAGAAGGAAGAGACCTCCTTCTTTGTACCTAAGCTGTCTGAGCCTTTGTTTCTCATTTATAAAATTGAGATAATAATGGGACTTTCCTCAAGCATTGTTTGTAAATAAAAAAAAAAACATTCATATATGAAGGGATTTAAAATATCTGGTCGTTACTAAGAGCATGGTAAATGTTAGTTATTGTTGCTATCATTCTTCTTCCCATAATTACCACAGAAGTGAATAGGAAGAAGCTTGTCCTTAAAAAAGTACCCATCTGCTCAAATTTTGAGATGTGGACCTTGAATCTGCTCAGTATCCATTTTCATTAAAACTCTGGTGCTACTCTGCTGGGCAATTCGGTATTACATATATACACTCTAGAATCAGAGGATTAGGTTTAAGATCTTGTCCTGCCTCTTAATAGCTTTGTTATTTGAAGAAGTTGTTCAACTTCTTTAAGCGTCAGTTCCAAGTCTATAAAATAACAAGAAAATATCTTACTTGTAAAAACAACTATGCAAATACATTTCAAATGTTTAGGACAATGTATAGCATTAAGCACTCAATATCATGTACATACGAAGACATATCCATATATTGCATGTATGGTTTGGATATATGAACTATCCTTACACACAAATACACACACGCACACACACCACCACCTCTACCAAAACGACCATCATTTATTCCCTTAACTCCAAATGGAATCAAAGAATATTTTAGCTTGATGAGATTAGTGATATCACTCATTCTGGCTCTTGTTAGCATCTTTCTCTTTCTCTCACTCTCATTCATACATGCAGGTGTATACACACATGCACATGCACACACACACAAACTATGCAGGGAAAATGTTTATGGGTTTATACTTACATGATTTCTTAATCCAGATAGATGTTAGTCTTTCCAAGATGACTCCCTTGAATTTTGGGGTGGCTTAAGTTCTGGTCTATGTTGCAACTGAATAATTCTGAATGTAGTACATTTGCATAAACACCCTAATATGGAATAAAAATTCTTTCCCTGATCTTCAACTCTAAAGCCTCTATTTGCATTGGCAACAAGTAGATTAAACAAATATCTATCCGAAGATTTTTTACTTTTTGCTGAATACAGTTCAGGTTTGCCCTAGACTCACTCTGTACAATTCTTCCATTACTCATCAGCCTTGCATGGACCAAACTCTAACCGTGTCTCAGAAACAAAGATGATTACTCTTCCTCAAAGCCATATCAATTACTCCCGACAAAAGGAATGAGCAATAAACAGACTTATGATATGCAGAGGAATTATCTCACTATGAAGAGAACATTTTCCTAGGCTTCTCCTTAAATGTAATTTGAAATAAACATTTATAAAAATTAGATGAAACATATCAATGAATAATGTGACATTATGAAAAGCTATCATTAGCCCACATTAGCTAATATTATGACTAATATTACTGCTACTACTGCTACTACTGCTGCTGCCACTACCAGTTAATATTTAGTGGGCACTTGCTATATGCTAGATACTGTGCTAAGACCTGATATGCAGTAGTTTGTTTTCCCTCCTGGAATCTATTTATCAGGCAGTAGGTAACATTTCTAGCCTTTCCTTTCTTAGTTCGGAGATATTTGAGGAAGTATATAAACACTTGTTTTGAATAACTATCTAGATAAAAGCTCTCTAGGAGTTCCCATTGTGGCTCAGCAGAAACAAATCCAACTAGGAACCATGAGGTTGTGGGTTCAATACCTGGCTTCACTCAGTGGGTTAAGGATCTGTCATTGCTGTGAGCTGTGGTGTAGGTCGCAGATGCGGCTCAGATCTGGTGTTGCTGTGGCTCTGGCATCGGCCAGCAGCAACAGCTCTGATTAGACCTCTAGCCTGGGAACCTCCATATGCCTTAGGTGTGGCCCTAGAAAAGACAAAAAAGACAAAAAAAAAGCTCTCTAACAACTTGTATCACAGTTACATGTGAGCAAAAAACAAAAAATTTCATTGTTTTCAGTCATTAAGAATCAGAAGTTGTTTTTTATGACAGAAGACTCTAACTTAAGTTGACTAATTCTATGCTGAGTTGACTAGAAAAACCTTCCTTTATTTTTCTTTTCATTTATATTCTTTTGTATGTAATGTGATGCAGAAGCTGAAGATAGACTAAAATTGATTTATTTTTTGCAGAAGAGTGAATTTGAACTGTACATCTAGTTGAAAGTACAAGCGTAGGTCCTAAAACATTCATAAAAGGATGCCAGTTTTGTAATGAGCAATAATATCATGCATGTATGCATGTATGCATACACACAGACATGAAATCAAGCACACATACACACAGTAGTTGCTCAATGTTTGCAGTATATATATAACTGAACCACTTTTCTGTGTAGCAGAAATTAACACATTATAAATCTACTATACTTCTATACAAATTTAAAAATTATACGTACCTTTTTGGAAAAAAAAAATAAAAGCTCTTTTTCATAAAATTCAACCATGAATTGCTTGTGAACTAGGGCTTGGCCAAAAACTTTCCCAAGACATCTACTATTGCAAAGACATGACTTAAAGCACTTGTTTCTCTTGGGTTATCAGAGCATTATTATTGTGATCAGCTACATAATCAAAAAACAGCATTTCTAGACCATATTATTATAACTCCCTGCTGAAAAGCTTTGACTAAATTGAGACTTAATGTAAGACTTTAGGTTGAGGCTTTAGGTTTATTGAGGGTCAATGTAAGAAATGCCTTTTCAAACAGTTCTGTCTTCTGCAGACCACTAGGTTAGCTACCAATTGTTATTCAAATAATGACCACACACAATAAATTGCTTTTAAAATTTAAAGCCTAATAAACATTTTTTTCCTCTAAAGAAATTTCTATACTGCTTATCATCAAGCAATGAAAATTATATAATGCAGTTACTTATTAATTTCCAGGTGAATTTACTTGACTAGAGCAATTTACCCAAAAGCTTGGGAATATACATTTCTTTGTGTTTTTCTTTAAATATTCTTTAGGGTCTATTTTAATTTTTTGTTTCTAATTCTTACATTTTTCTGGACTTATGAAACTGCTACAGTTTTTCAGAAGCACGAAAAGTACAAATTCTATTTGTAAATTAGCATTTACTAATTTTTTTTTCTTTTTTGCTTGTCTTTCCTTTCCAACTGAATTCCTTGAGAGCAACGGTTGTTGACTCATCTGCATATTGCTTCAGAGCAGCAAAATGAGCATAAATATACTAGTGTGGAATGACACAAAAAGCTCTGAAACTAGAGCCTGGATACACATTTTCAGTCGGTCACTTACATGTACATTTATTAGCCTTAGTTTTCTTGTCCACAAGATACTGCAAGTTTACTTGCAGCATTGTAGCATTGTTGAGAGAATAAGAGAATATGTAAAAATGTGTGAATAATAGTTGTGTGTTCACATTCGGCCAACTCTCCCATCACCTATCTTCCGTCCCCCATAAAAGCTGACAGTAAAAGAACAAAATGATGCTATCATTTGTCTCTGGAGTAGGTACCTACAGAGAGATCCTGAAAGCAATTTGCACTTGTGGTTTACTGAAGCCCTGTTCTCAGGAAAAAGGTAGGGGAGAAAGAAGAACTGGGTGGAGCTAAGTAAAAACATTACTAGTCTCAGCCTGAGGCCAGCTTTGTCCTGAGTGCACAGGGTGCTGTGAAATCGTACACCAGAGTTGGTTCCATCTTGAGGCAGGAAGCCTGATCCATGGTATTGTCTTCTTGGTCAGTCACTGGCTATAGACTTCTAGGGGTGAGGGTGTGGGGACATAACCACAGGGACAGGGTGACTCCTTTTTGACTGAGAAAAATTATCCAGAGAGGAGAGCAGCTGAGAGATGTCAGCAGCTAAAACTTGCAGTAGCTGGAAGGTGGGTAAACTGCCAGCCAGGGGATTCTGACAGGAGCAGCGGTGTCAACAGCAGCACTATCAGCTTGTTCTTGATTCTACCTTCCCTTAGACCAACAGTTCTCCACCAGGGGCAGTTTTTCATTTGACAGTATCTGAAGACATTTTTGATTATTACAACTGAGTGAGGGGTTAGGGGATAAACACAGGCATTAAGTGGGTAAATGGGCAGGGATACAGCTAGACATTTCACAATGCATAAGATGTTCCCCCCACAACAACAACAATTACCCAGACCCAAATCCCAAATGCCAAGAGTGCCAAACCTGAGAAATCCGGAATAACAAAAATATAAGACTCAATATGTAATATTTATTACTAACATTGATTTGCTATTAATTTCATTCAGACTTCAGTCACCAAAATGGGAGGTGGAGACACTGGATTGATTTTTCTAGAGAAAACACACACACACACACACAAACACACCAAAAACACATGAGAACTTTTTATCTTATGACTATAACTAGTTCATAATCTGCAACAGCAAGCATAAATTCAGCATGAGTCCAAGGCTGTAATGACTACTTTTGCAAATGCCACCCATACTGCCTTGTGCCTTTTTTTCACATGTGCTTTCAAGTTCTGCCTTTGTCCATGCCTTTATGGGTTTTGACACCAAAAGCTTCCTGTCCTAGAAAATTCGGCTCTTTGATTTTTTCCTTCTATTTCCTTTTCTTCTGTGCCTTTTCTCCTGTCTTGCAACTGAACTGGTGAACATCAGGATGTTTGCACCCATCTATGCTCTTACCTTCAGCAGTACTTTGTCTAATGAGGAATTTGGCACCATCCCATAGCTGTCAAATACATTGTGCTTGTTTTCATGGCCTCTCTTCCCATCTTTCTGAAGGTCTATGGGACAGGTGGTTTAGCACAAAATAGAAATAATGAATCTGCTCTCTTCCTTTTCTAAGCATTGTGACAAGAAAGCTAATTCTTTTTCTAATATAGAAATAGTCTTTTCCATTAAGTTTTAAATTCTTCCAATATTTTCCTTTTTCATAATATGGAACTATTTGCCATACAGTAAGAAGAACATGGTAATAATTATAAGTAAATTTAACCATAGAGATTCTCACATCACAATTATTTTTTTTTCTTTTCCCTCTCCATTTCTTTTCTTCTTAATGTGTGTGTGTGCATCTGTGTGTGTGTGTGTGTGTCTGTCTGTCTGTCTGCATGCATCATCTGGATGTTTTATCCTCTCCATCTCTTAAATTCACAAAAAAAGATCTAATTTCACAAAATAGATCACGGCTGTTCTATGAGAGATACCACATCAGTCTCAGTAAAGACATGTCAAATGAATTGTATAATTATGGGCAATACATTTATAGCAATTTGATACAAGTGCTCACTTTCCTAAAGTTAACAGGCAATTCCTAAAGCATCTGATCTCACTCTAACTGATGGGTATTGTTTAAGCAAAATTGTAGGAGCACCCTTTTAAAACAGATAAAAACAAAACAAAACCATCTTGCTATGTTATAATTTGCCAATTGGTGCTTAGAGGAAAATTTTGGATAGCAACTGGGAAAAGAAAGGGATAGCAAAAGGAAAAAAGAGAAAGATTCTAAAAAGATAGTGAAATAGGAAGCACCAGAAATCTATCTCCCCGCTAGAATTCAATTTTACTATTTACAGTTGTACAATCTGATTTATGTAACTATTTAGGAACACTAGAGTCTATTGAAGCCTTGCAACTTTCAGAAGAAGGTCTGGAAGGTACATTATGGTTAACTTATGTAAATTTTGACTCTTAGCACAGTAACAGCTGTCTATCCCCCAACTCAACCACTTGACAGGGAGCTGTGCACCCATACCTGGAGTAACTTGCATGCAATTTGTGAGAGCCAGGCTGGGGGAAAAACAGTACCCTCTCTCAATATCACAAATCTGTGATCTTATCACTGAGTGATGCTTCTCATCACAAAGGTACAAGGAGGCAGTGACCATTGTTGTTAAACCTACCCCGACTGATGAAAACCCTTCATACTCTAGCTGAAGTGACTTCTAGGGGCACCTTTATTAACATTTATGTATGTATGTATGTATGTATGTATGTATGTATGTATATATGTATTTATTTTTAGGGCCACGCCCATAGCATATGGAAGTTCCCAGGCTAGGGGTTAATCAGAGCTGCAGCTTCTGGCCTATACCACAGCCATAGCAACACAACATCTGAACTGCACCTGTGACCTATACCACAGCTCATGGGAACACCAGATCCTTAACCCAATGAGCAAGGCCAGGGATCGAACCTATATCCTCATGGATCCTAGTCAGGTTCATTACCACAGAGCCATGATGGGAACTCCTGACCCTCATTTTTTTTTAAAAGGCCACACCTACAGCATATGAAACTTCTTGGCCAGATATTGAATCCAAGCTGCAGCTGCAGCAATGTTGGGTCCTTTCATGCACTGCAAAGGGCCAGGATTGAACCTGTGACCCAAGCCACTGCAGTTGGATTTTTAAGCCATAGTAGGAACTCAGCCCTCACTTTTCTTTTTTTCCTCCTTGCAAGCCATATATTGAAGACAAGAACATTCAAAAGTAGCTACAAATACATGGAAAATTAGAACATCACTGAATATGCCCAGTGGAAGGCACAAGTTCATAAAAGGCCTAAGAAAATTTCTAGGTTACACTTCAGGCTGATCACTGACACAGAGATAACCTACAACAGTCGAAAAGCAAAACAAAGCAAAACTCACAAAGCAAAACCAAAAAGCAAACACACATACACACAGAGAAAACGCTGAGAAGGAAGAAGCCTCTGATTTCCAGAGTTACCACATTTTTAGATTCAAATGACTAGTTTTCAACAAAAAAGCACATAAGCAGGAAATTGTGTTCTATTCAAAGGAAAAACAAAAAACAAACAAACAAACAAAAAAACACTATCCCTGGAAAAGACATAATAGAATATCTACTAGACAAGGACTTTAAAACAACTGATTTAAAGCTGTTTAATGAACTAAAGAAAGATGTGGAGAAATAAAGGAAATGATATATGAACAAAATAAACAGAAGACAAAATTTTTCTTTAGTGAAAAAATAACTGAAATGAAAAATTCACTAGAGGGATTAAAAGGCCTTTTTTTTTTTTTTAATTTACAGCTGCACTCATGGCATATGGAAGTTCCTGTGCCAGGAATTGAATCCAAGGCACAAGTAAACCTATGTCATTGCTGTGGCAATGCAGGATCCTGTAACCCATTGATCCAGGATGCGGATCGAATTCACACCTCTATGGCATCCCAAGTCACTGCAGTTGGATTTTTTTTTTTTCGCAGAAATTATGGTAGTTTATAGGAACTACCCTAAGAACGCATATGCATGCTGTTGGATTCTTAATCTACTGTGCCTGCGCCATGGGGGAGACTCCTTAAAGGCTAATTTAAGCAGACAGAAGAGATAATTGGAAGAGTTGAAGATAGTACAAAGAAATGAACAAATCTGAGAAGCAGACAGAATGAAGACTCAAGAAAAGTGAAGAAAAGCCTAACGGACTTGTGAGACATCAAACAGACCAACATACTCATCGTGAGAGTCCAGAAGAAAAGAGAAAAATAGGGGTAGAAATAATATTTGAGGAAATAATGGCTGAAAATTTCCCACATTTGATGAAACAGAAATATAAACATCCAGAAAGCTTGGTGAACTATAACTAGAAAAAACAAAGTGACTCACTCCAAGACACATTATAATCAAACTGTTGAAAGCCAAAGACAAAAAGAGAATTTTGAAAGCCATGAGAAGTAACTCATCATTTACAAGGAATCCTCAGTAAGATAATCATCAGACTTCTCATTGTAAACTTTGAATAACAAAGGATAATAGAATGATATATTCAAGGTGCTGAAAGAAGAACTGTCAAATAAGAATACTATATCCAGCAAACTGTTCTGCAAAAGTAAGGAGGAAATTAAGACATTCCCAGATAAACAAAAGCTCAAAGAGTTTATTACCACAAGTTCAGCCCTGAAAGAAATGCTAAAAGGGGTCCTGCAAATTGAAATTAAAAGGCACTAGACAGTAACCCAAAGTTGTATGAAGGAATAAAGAGCTCAGTAAATACATGGGCAATTATAAAAGCTAGCATTATTGTATCAATGGGGTGTCACTCCAATTTTTGTTTTCCACATGTTATGAAGCTAACATTTTTTTTTTAAATACTGATTAGTCTAAAAGATAGTATTGAGGTAGTTTTGGTTTTTAACTACACATTTTTTTATATAATCTAAGATGATAACATATTAAAATGTGTATTATGTTTTATGACAAAATGTATAAAAGTGTAACTTTGTAACATCAACAAATGAAAGGGGCAGAGGACAGAGCTATTAAGGAGAAAGTAATCTGTATGTTATTGAAGTTGAACTGGTACAAACTCAAGCTATAATTTTATAACTTTGGGAGTTACCATTGTGGCTTAGTGATAGAAAACCCTACCAGGATCCATGAGGATGCAGGTGTGATCCTTGGCCTTGCTCAGTGGGTTAAGGATCCAGCATTGCCTGTGAGCTGCAGTGTAGGTCACAGGTGCCACTCAGATCCAGAGTTGTTGTGGCTATGGTGTAGGCCAGCAGCTGCAGCTCTGATTTGACTCCTAGCCTGGGAACAACATCCATATGCCACACATGTGGCCCTAAAAACAAAACAAAAGACTTATAACTTTGGAATGTTAAATATAATCCCTACGGTCATCACAAAGAAAATAGCTAAAGGATATACACAGAGGAAATGAGAAAGGAATTTAAACATTGAATATAAAAGAGAATAAGATCAGAAATTCTGAGTTGGAAGGAATCATAGAGTCCATTTAATCCTTAACCTTACTTTTAGAGATAGATAAAGAAACAGACCCAAAGATGTTAATGTCTAGACTACAACCTGAGTCTCCTGATTTGGAGTCCAGTAGTTTTCCTTTTCCCCTCCTATTAGATTCTCATGTTGGGGCTGAATTGTCTATTCTGGTCAGGAGGTATCATTCAATCATCACTTTGTTCGATTAATACCATGTTCTCAGTATTTTCTACATATTTTAATTAAAATAGTCCTTATTTCTTGATATCTACAGCAACCATCCCAGCTGAGAATGCCCAGACTACTGTTGTTTTGCCACTAACCCTACTGGGAGGCTACAAAGATTTCAGTAGTGATGGGGTGAAGAACATGGGAGTTAGGTTCTGGCCCTGGTTCTGCTGTTAGATATCCTCATGCACTAAGGAAAGTCACAGAAAGTCCTTGACTTCTTTTATTGTTTGTAAAGGTTAATTTGAGCTAGATAGTTATAAAATGAATAGATTATTTCTAAGATCCCTTCAAGTGCTATTTAAACTGGATGCCTAGCACAATCAAGAAAATCCACTGACATATCAACTTACTTAAATGTCAAGAGAATTTCATAGTCCACTTTACTACAATGCAAGCAAAAAGAGAGAAAAAATGAATGAAAACAATACTCTCACACCTTTTCTTGTTTTAAAAACATATTCTTTGAATTACTAAGTTTTATTCCTTACATTTACCTCCTATATAGCGTTAAAAACAAATTGAAACACCCCAACATTCTTGAGAGTTAAATTTATTGGCTTCAAGTCTTCTCTCTCTTTACTTTTTCCCCTTGCTCTTCTCCCCATTCCTTTCCTCTTCACTTCTTCATCTCTTCCCATTCCATTTCATACATTTTCTTAAAAATGTTTAAACCTTTTGTTAAAATTTTTAAATCTTTTAAAGAAATCTTTGGATATTTTTTTAAAAATTAAAAATTAAACCTTTTTTCAATCTCTAAATACTTTAATTTTCCAAATCTTTTAGTTTCCCCAATTTTCTTGATAACTACCAATGATTGCAGTAGGTTCAAAAAGCTCATTAACTAATTCCCTTAATGTCTTAACATGGCAAGCACATTAACCTACTAAGTCATTGAGTATATATATTTGATTGCCTGAGTTTTGTAGGCCCTAGTGGCTCTTTTGGTCAAAAGCTGTATTGTTGCTACTCCCTCTCATTTCTAGTTGAATGCACACTGCCCCTTGATTTCAGCTATGGCTGAATTGCTGTTGCTTGGCAAAATTTCCATCTTGCTGATCTTTCCCCTCTGACTGATTAGTTTTATTGTTTATCCAATTTTTAAAATTGTGTCTTTGGCACACCTGCCTTGGGGTAAGAGTGCACAATTAAACACATTAAAGGAAATACACAAAACATGGCAACTGCATAATTAATCAGTTTTAAGTAGTATAAAAAAATTTGCTAGCCTAGAAGCCTAACACTCAGAGAAAGGGTAACTTTAAGGATTTAAAACCATTTTAATAATTTTCTTTCTTTCTTTTGTGTATATATATATATATATATATATATATATATATATACACAGTCTAGAACATAACATTATTTTTTTTCTTAGACCCAGACTCCTTTCACAAAGTAAAATAGTTTCCTCACTTGGCACCGTAAATAAGGACACAAGAGGAAAAACTGATGGAGAATTTATGGGACGGCCTTAGATAATCCAGGTACATTTAATCTTCTTATATTTATATTTATATTGTCTTCCTAATTAGTACATTAATAAATCAGGGAGGCTATGGAAACTGATCTAAAACAGTATGTTTAATTACATAGTTTCATTATGTTTTGCTATCATTATTTTAAATTAAGCTTTTATATACCACCCCTATTTTTGTGAGAGAGGATAGCCACTGGAAGGCCACATTTATTTCACTTTCATGTGACTGAAGGATAAAGTGAAGGTGAGTCAGGTTACACAATCCAGGCAAAGTCCTGGAGCTCAGTTCTGGCAGAAAAATATCTAGTATACAGTATTATACAATAGGATCACTATCTCAAATCATTAGTATTAGGTTATTTTCTCTTCTAAGCAATATTAAAAAGTTAGTGAAGACATGGACATGTTTACTTTACTCCTTTGCTAAAATAAAGCTGTGGATAGACCCCTCCAGTCTTAATCTTAATGGGAAAACCTTCCTCCCATTTTACCAAAACATGAGGTACAAGAAACTCTACAATTTTCCATTCATCTGGATCTCAATGTGTTTATATCTTCATTTATCTGGATCTCTGGTTCAGGAAAAATTTTTTTTTCCAAACCTAGTCTTTCTACCTGTTTTCCTAATTCCATTCCTTCTCTCTTGCTTAAGACTTTATCAGGTATAGTCTTCTTTTATAGATTCACTCTTTTCTGGCTTCTTGCTCTTTATCTAGACATTTTCCCAACTACCACCATCTTAAAAAGTATGTAAAAAAATATGCTAACCAAAAAGAGAAAGAGAGAAAAAAAAAGATTAAGAAGTTTCTAGCAGTTCCATTTGCACCTCAAATCTCTCTGTCTCTTCTTCTCACCCCTATCCAATACTTTCCCTTTCCTTTCAACTACAAACTGCTGGAAAATCTACTGCAAACTACCATATTTTCTCTCTCACTGCATACTTAGTATTCAGCCCACTTTGGTCCAATTTTTGCTTTCATCGTATTACTGATACTGCCTCAGAAAAGATGAAAAGATACCTTATAGGTGTAAACTCCAGTATGAAGTTTAAAGTTCAGTTAATCAGAATTTTCTGTGTTTATAATCATTGGCTATAGTACATTCAATTCAAATCTATTCATGGACCTTATAGTATAAAGGAGAAAATGTATGAAAAACATATAGTTAGAATATATATGAGTACTGCTGTGATTTTGGCCATCACAGAAGGATATGTAGAATTGCTGGTTGTCACCTAATATCTACTCTCTTTTCACAGACATAAAATTCTGATTTTATTTGGGGAAAGCAATGTGTCTAGATTAAAACACACAGAAGCAAACACATTTTGCATTTTGCAGTATCCTTTGAAGTTATATATAGACATATAGCTAAAATCTTGCCAATAATATAAGAGAAGGCATTTGGAAGAGACTTAAAAAGATGTAAGTAATATTTGCTTCTGTTTCCCTTCATTTTTACTGTTTGGAATATAAAACCCATAGCTCAAGCAAAAGAAGTGATATTTCAACCCTGATAAAAATGAAAACCAGGAGCTAAATATAATAAAGCAGAAAGACCTAAGTGCCTGATTTCCTGATGACTTTGTGAAGCTGACATTCAGGACTACCCATTCCCTGATTTTCTTTTTATGGAGGTAGTAAACTCCTAGTTTGTTTAAATTGCTACAACTAAGTCTCTGCATCTGAAACAGGCATATTAGAATCATGTGTGTAGGAAGAAATATCTTTCTGGATCTTTGTCTCAGCTATTTTTGTCTTAATCAGCTTGCTTCCACTAGATCTGATCTATTTCTTCTTTATATCTCTCTCCTCAGTACCAGAGCCATGTACCCAGCTTCCCCTAGACTTTTCTCTTTGGATAACTCTTAGTCACTTATGACTAAAATCTGAATAAGCTGCCTTACCCTTCCTAATCTGCTCTTCTTTCTATATGTTTATCTTGGTTAATGATGCCAATTTTGACTAAGAAAGCTATCAAATCTCAAAACGTTTGGGGTAAGTCTTAATTCTTCCTATTTCTTCATTTTTAACATTCAATAGATCATTGATTCTAATAATTTCTACCTCATAGTTTTTTTCTTGCAAGGATACACACATCACCATTCTTATTAATGGCGCCTTAACCCAGGTTCTTGCTGTTACCCTCTTGGACTATTATTTTAAAAATATCATTCCTAAATAATCTTCTATCTTCCAGTCTCTCATCTTTCCAACTATAACTACCCTGTCAAAATAAAGAAGCTGTGGAAATGCATACATACACACGCAGATAATAATTCTCAGAATAATATTTTTTCCATTTGCACAAACATGGATGGACCTAGAGGGTATTATGCTTGGTAAAATAAGTCAGACAGAGATAGACAAATACCACACGCTATTACTTATAGAAACTTAAAAATAAAACAAATGATAAATAAAGCAAAACAGAAACAAACTTGCATATTTAGAACCCAATCTACTGGTTACCACTGAGGACAAGGTAGTGGGGGGTGGGCAAGATAGAGGTAGGGGATTAAGAGGTACAAACTACTATGTATAAAGTAAATAAACTACAGGGCTATATTGCACAACACTGGGAAATATAACCATTATTCTCTAATAAGTCTTAATGAAATATAATCTACCAGAATATTGAATGACTATGTGTATACCTTAAATGAATATAATATTACAAATCAACTATAGTTCCATAAAAAAGAAAATAAAAGGTTAGGTATAGAGTCTGTAAAAAAAAAGATATCTTTCAGATACATAGATCTGTTTATGCCCATCTCAAACTTAACATTTTTCAATTACTCTCAGTTGCCTACAGAATAAAGTTAAAATGTTGATACCAATACTTTTTAATCAATCTCAGTTTCCTTCTACTTCCTACCCCTCATAACACATATCAACAATGCCAAGTACAATTTTTCCATCCATTTCAGACTGTTTGCTGTTTCTATAAAATTCCTGATCTTTCCCTATTTCTTTCTACTTCACCTGTCCTATCTATGTCAAATCTTTTTCTTCTTCTGCCCTCATAAATATACAGTTGTAGTCTTACTTATACATTAACAGTCAAATGAGAGACAAACCACTCTAGGAGCTTTCTCGTCCTCACTTGCCAATCAGTGGAATTAATTATTTCTTCACCTCTTACCATGTACTTTGTTCATTCAACTCTCATATGGGTTATGACATTATTTTGAATTTATTTTTGTATATTAAAGTAATTTTATGTATCTTAAGTTTGCACATATTCAAACATCTTAAAGGAGGCATCCTATATTAATCTTTGCATCTCCTAGATGTTCTTGATGCCTGGTATAGAGATGATGTTCAATTCATGATTGGTGTTTTGGACTAAATACATTTTGGATTCTCTACAAATAAAACAGGTAACTTCAGGATAAATGCTTGCAGATAGATCTAAAAATTATTGGAAGATAATTTTAGTGAAAGAGTCTATTATGAGAATAATTTCAAATTCCTTCTTTATTCTAACCCTAACACCCCAGACCCAGAAGCACTCTGCCCATTCACTGCATAAATGCATTCAATTCATATCTATTTTTTTAAAACCAAACCTATTTGTTAAAAGCAATGTTTCAGAAACCTAATTTTGGAATTCAAACATTAAAGAAACTATAGTTTCCTTTTTAAATTTAATTTAATTTTTATTATATTTGATTTACAGTGTTCTGTCATTTTCTGCTGTACAGCAGAATGACCCAGTGTGATTTACAGTGTTCTGTCATTTTCTGCTGTACAGCAAAATGACCCATTATTTTCCCCATAAAACCCATCCTGTTCCATCACAAGTGTCTAGATATAGTTCCTTGTGCTATACAGCAGGACCTCATTACTTATCCACTCCAAATAGTTTACATCTATTAACCCCAAACTCCCAGTCCATCTCACTCCCTTCTCCTCCTCCTTCACAACCACAGGTCTGTTATCCATGTCTATGAGTTTGTTTCTGTTATATTATGATACAAATGAAACTATCCATGAAACAGAAATAGACTCACAGACATAGAGAACAAACTTGTGGTTGCCAAGGAGGTGGGGGGATGGAGTGGGATGGACTGGAAGTTTGAGTTTAGTAGAGGTAAACCTATTACATTTGGAGTGGATTAGCAACGAGGTCCTGTTGTATAGCACAGGGAACTATATCTAGTCTCTTGGGATAGACTATTATGGAAGATAATATAAGAAAGTGAATGTGTACATTTATGTATGACTGGTCAATTTGCTGTACAGTGGAAATTGGCAAAACGTTGTAAATCAAATATGCTTTAATTTGGGGAAAAAAGGAATTTTTCATGAACCTCATTTTGGAATGCAAACTTTTAAGAGTCTATAGTTTTGAATACCAAATTTCTTCATTTTTAATGGGTTTCTCTGCTTTAAAATCATGCTTAGTAGTCTTCAAAAGATCTCATAGAAAAGTTATGACCAATATTAGAACTTTTCCTCAATTTAAATAAGAAGACAAGTTGAGAACTGAGAACTCAGGGTCACTGAGAAAATAAAGCAATTGTGCTTGGTGCTTACAAGTGAACTGTGTTTTAAAAGCTTTCCAGGATCTACCTGCAGGCAGACGGCACAAAGTCATATAAACTGGGGCATAGTACACACACTTCCTTCATATTTATTTTTTCTAATGGGAAATGATGACAAAATAGTTTTGCATTTGCAGTGCTATTCCCTCATTTTATAATGACTCAACTTCTAAATTTTAAATCATGGATTCTAAATGGCTCATGCCTAATCTATCTGTAAAATATGTAAAGTTCATGAATTTGAATCATCATGGAAAACAGGAAGGGATACAAAAATCTGCACATCAGGAGGAAATTATATTTGGAGGGACAATAAACAGTAAAACATTCTAACATAATGTACTGACTGAACTTCTATCAACTTCTTTGAAAGCTTAGCTTCAGACACCATGAAGAAGTAAATATATAATTAGAAATAAAATTCATATGGATTTAAACCTTGTGACTGATGGTGAATGTGTGAAATTGATAAACGTTTACAGAAGACATATATTGCTTAAAAATAAATTTTTTACACATTTAAAATCATACAGTGTTAAGTGAGAAAATGATTGTCTAATAATCAAAAATAGATACAGTATTTTAAAATGTGTATATACAGATATGCATAGTGTTTGTAGAAATGCATTTATGTAGTCAGGCAGGTATCATACACCCACACATGTTTCTGTGTGTATAGATGGTGACTGCTTAAAATGCATCTTCCTATTAAAAGTCACAGGGAACCAATACAGCACAGTTGTGTTGGTTTGCATTATTGATTTTTTAAAAAATTAAATATCAAGGAAACTATTTTTTTAATCTCTAATAATTACTTTGGCACAATTTCCAAATTATTTACTTTTGACTTTTGTTCTTCATTTTTATCAAAGATTCAAGACTGTCCACCCAAACAGAGGAGGCATAGTACTTTGAAGGTGAACCCAAGTTCTGACATTTACTAGTTTGAACTCAGAACCTTTATAAATTTCTGAGTTTAATTTTTTCAAGGGTTAAATAACATAAAGCAAATCTATCTTGCATGTTATTGTGAGGATTAAATGAGACAAAATATAGGCAAGAGAAACAGAGTCAATAAGGATTAATTAGTTCCTAGCCCTCTATTCTTGATAGCGATTCCTTTTTTTTTTTTCCAGCTATGTACTTTTTTAAGAATACTAGTTTATTGGGAGAAGTCTGAAGTCAGGCTATAGAGCTCTTACATTTACACATTTATAAGCATTGTAAGTATGCTGTTATCATATTTAAAAATTTGTCCTCATGAAAATAAGTTCCTAGAATGTCCATAATGTTTTACTTTAGCTTAAATTTATTACCTTGGTCCATGTCCTTCTCAAAGTCACTGAAAACTGAATCTAATATATATCTAAAATATTATTTTATTACCATATCCACTCTAGAGAAATGATCTACTGTTATTAAAAGATGAGTAGATAGAGTATACATTATTCCTACCGTGGTCATTTTATAGCAGTTTGAAACTCAGGGTCACCAAAGAATTTATGAAAGTTGCTCTAAATCTATTTATGTTCTATCATACTCCACTGCTTCAATTGCATAGGGAGATAACAGTTTTCAAGACCTAAATTTCTATGATCAAGAAATGAATAATGGGAATATGAATATTAATTAATAGCAAAAAATATGTCATTGATTTGCCATTCTACATTCACTTATTTTTATAAAAATTATAGGATTCAATTCAGAGTTCAATCTGTACACTTTCTGAAATCAGAAAACCATGCTCTAAACAGCTATTTCTTACACAAGTGGCTTACAAAATCAAAAAAACCTCTCTGAAGTAAATAAAGATAAGCTGTACTGACTTGACACTTCTTTAAGAAGTCTGGCAAGATTTCTTACTAGTTTAGTTTCATTGCAGTTTTATATTCTGCCGTTGAGTTTTTTCTCTAACCTACTTGGACCTAAAAGATTGGGTGGGGTTAGGGGGGGTATGGCTCCTTTGTTTCAGGCATCTTCCACACGTGATGGCAGAAGTGCAGGGCAGTACTCACCGCTGACATGATGAGCTCTCCCCCCAGGTTCTGTATCTCAGCTTTAACTTGACTGCATATTTTCAGTTGATGAGAGTAGAACTTAATCTGTTCCAGGTACGCCAATAAGTCCTGTTTGCATGATGGATCTGGGCACTAAATGTGCAGAAGAGATAAAAATGGAAATAGCAAGATAAAGAATAAGTAGTTTGGATTGAGTAAATTTTGAGATTACAAGTACTTTACAAGGCAGCAACTTTATTTTCATTGAGTGCCATATCTCAGGCCAAGCCCATATAGATTGTGATATGCTTCCACCATTAGAAGAATTATTTATGATCCAACCTTAATTACATTAGCATAGAAGAAATAGCAAAGGAACTTCCAGATGTTAAAAGGTACACAAAAGAACTGCCTTTAATTTATGAAAAAGGTAAAAAGCCTTTGGATTTCATTTTTAAGTAAATCTGAAGAAGTATTTAAAATGTAATTATTCCTTTCATTTAAAGTTGCTATTAGAATACTCCTTGGAACCCATAGTTGTGCTCTGCCTGTCCTTTGTTATTTATACGTGAATTTAAAAAAAAATTCTGCAGCAGAACATATACTATGTTCTATTACTTTCAGCATTTAATGTTCTTAGCTATTACAAAGAAATCATTTCCACCTTGGCTAACAGATGTGGATCCAAGAGCCAAGAAACAGGCAGCATGCATGTTTCAGAGATGTATTAAATTTCTTTACCAAAAAGAATCTCCCACATTATATTTTCTTCTGTAAGGGATTTCCTGAAGTAGAGCTTTGAGCTTCATGATAATATGATAAATATCTGTGGTCAGTGTTTAATCTTTGTGTTCTTTCTCATAGGCAATTAGAATAGATTTTTTAAAATCCTTGATAACTTAATTTCACTCTAAATACATATTCATAAGGGCATAGGAATATGAAAAGTAATTTATATGCAAAGATATTCATTGCAGCATTACTTATAATAGCAAAATTTGGAAATAAATGCCCTATAATAGTGGAAAGATTATATAAGGATACATTTCTATATAATGTGATATTATATAGACTCAAAGCACAGTAATTTCAAAGGAAAATGTTTTGGGAAGGTAAAAAAACAGTGTTTAAAATTCCACATACTATCTCAAATTGTGTAAGAAATATGTGTTATGTTTAAGATATAGTAGAAAATAAATATGTGAAAATGGTAAGCAATGTCATCAATACATTAATATAATCAATATTTTAACTTTCTTCATATTTTATATATCTTCATATATATTTATTACTTAAAATATATTATTTCTATAGTAACAACAATGTTATTAGTTTAAAAGCTTTTCTTCTAATAGCTGAAAATCAAATGAAAATTAAAAAGTGAGATGAAAGGCCAGAAAGCATTTCTGCATTTCTGATTTTATGTAGTAGTTAATAAGTTGAAGTGTTATTGGAAAATTCCTGAGAATCTTGTTCTCTTTTATATTTGCTAAATAGACTAGTCTACATAACTCCAGAACATGTGGACAAGATGAGAACATGTGACCTTTGAGTAAAGGTTAGTCAAGGAAGGTAGCAATGACATATATCCTTCTGTGGAAATACTATCAACCTGCTAGACAGCCATGGACCTATGAATGGATACATAGATAACCAGCCAGAGAAACAATCTGGTAAGATGACAGACCTTGATATCAAGTGCATTTCTCAAATTTAAACAAGGAAGTAAGCTTAATTCCACAAATATCAGCAGGATTAAATTTAACTAAGAAGAGAGGAGAAGGAAAAGGAGAGGGACAAAGATAAAGAGAAGAAGGGGAAGGCAGAAGCAGAAGGGAGAAGCAAAAAGAGAGAAATGGATTTCCTCAATTTACAGAAGAGAAATTAGAAGTTTAGAATGCATAATAATTTTCCCAGGATTGGGGAGTTTATGCTGGAGTCAGTATTTTAATCTATCTCTACTTGCTTTCAAACCCATTTCATTTTCACTCAATCTATGATCACTAAACATAAAAGAATTTGGAGCGAATTTTTTTTTAATCACAGAATAATACTGTGTGTTGTATAGTTTCAAGGAAAACAAGTTATGAGAATACTATATCTGTATTAAAGTGAAGCATGCTTAGATTTTTTTTTTCCTTTTGGCTGCAACCACAGCATGCAAAAGTTCCCAGGTATTGAATGCATGCCACAGAGGTGACCTGAGCCACAGCAGTGGCAATATCACAACCTTAATCTTCTAAGCCACCAGGGAACTCTGGAAGTTATTCTTTATTAAGTATTACCTGTTGTCAGACACTGTGCCATATACTTTACATGCATAATTCTAAGTTGGTATTCACGACATCACTTTACTTAAATGTAATTATTATCAAATTGTACATCTGTAAGCTAAGTTCTGGACAGAGTATATGATTTGCATAAAGATTTAAATTTAGTTTTTTTTCTGTCTCATTCATTGCACAAAGATCTATATGACATTCATTCAAAACATTCTTTTGTTTATCCTGAGTAATGAATGGTCTTATCTATTCTTTGCACTTGTGGATGAACTCAATGATATTTTTTTGACATATATGATGTTTTATCTGCCATCAACTATTCTAGGTGCTTTACCTATATTAACTCTTTTAATAATCACACAACTCTATGAGGCAGGTTCTATCATCATCTCCATTTAGCAAAGGAGGAAACTGAGGCATAGAAAAGTTAACTGACTCGCCCAGTTCATAAATGGTAAAGCTGGTATTCAAAATCACTTGCTTCAGCTCTCTTCCCTACCTCTAAGGTCTAGGAACAATATCATTCTTGCCAAATTTATTTTACATAGCAAACTGTAAATTGCCACTGATTTGTAAATTGGTTTCTTAAACTGACACTCTTATCTGTATATTTCAAGCAGGATTAGTGCTGATTTGTTTCTTAAAGACCAGCACCATTATATAACTTCTGATAAAATTAAACTTGCAAATAGATTCTTAACTGATAACCAATGTTGCAATCAACCAAGTTTAAGCAAAATATACAGTCTCTCTCAAGAGATTTTCAAGGCTATGATAGAAGAGTCTAGAACTCTGTTAAGGAAAGACTAAGTCAACTGAGTGGAAAATTCGAAGTTGTACTTTTGAAAGTAAGAATGACCTGCCCCGATTTACCAGAATTAATGAATTTACTTCATTCCCAGAATTAATGAAAATGTCGGTTGCACCTAAAGATATTAGCCAATTTTATAACTGAAGTATAAAAAATATAATGATTGGTAAATTCCATACTATACAATTTATTAAAGCCTTCTTTCCTATTGACATTTGGAAAGCCTTTCTGAGTCAGTTTTAGCTTCCTAGAAGCAAAATCAGGAGAATGAATCATTCCCACTTTAACAATGCTCTTCTGCTGTATGCCAAAGCTTCTTATTAAAATCAAATTATGTTTTTCCCACTTTTTATATTTTCACATAAAGCTAACCGAAAAAGTTTAGGACCTAGACTTGTAGAAATTCATGTCCTTTACTTTTTTAAAAGTAAAATTTGCATAAAAAATACTTTCAAAGGAACACTGGTAGGGACTTTTAGGTAAATCAAGTGGTAGAATAGCATAACACATTTTGGTTATTATTTCCCAGTTTAATAAGATAGGGGATATTAACCAGGGCATCTGGTTAGCTTTTTAATGCATGGATTTTTAAAATTAAATTTTATAACTGTAGTTCCCATGGTGGCGCAGTGGAAACGAATCCGACTGGCAACTATGAGGTTGCGGGTTTGATCCCTGGCCTTGCTCAGTGGGTTAAAGATCCAGTGTTGCAGTGAGCTGTGGTGTAGGTTGCAGATGCGGCTCAGATCTGGTGTTGCTGTGGCTTCTGGTGTAGGCTGGTAGCTGTATCTCTGATTAGAGCCCTAGCCTGGGAACCTCCATATGCCACTGGTGCGGCCCTAAAAGGACAAAGGACAAAAAAAGAAAATTATAACTACCAGGACATTCACTATTGGCAAGAAGACTGCATGCCAGCCTAAGTGGTTTTCTCATATTAAACTGACTTTCACTCTTCTAGTAAGATGCTTTGTACCACAGAATTTAAACTGTTGTCTGTAATTGCAAAAGTCATTCTAAATGTGTCTTAAATAAAGTTTATACTCCAGAACAGGAAAAATATTGCTAAGCTTGCAAAGTTGGTTAAGGGAAAGAATTAGGTGTCATTGTGAATTTCTAGAACAGAAATTTCAAGCAATCAGTGATGGCAGAAAGACTCTGTGACTGTGACCTTTCCCTTCCCACAAGGCTCATTCCTCCACTTACAGTCCAGGCTGTCTTCTTTCACCTTCCACAGGGTCACAGGTCATCAATAATCACATTGTTCTCTGCACTTTTAATGTCTTTTTTTGTCTTTGAATCTAGCAACATCAATCTCTCAAAGCAAAACTCCTCCCTCAATCCTATAATCTCATTTGTATCTCTTCTTGTTCATAAACACGCTTTTTAAAATTTTTCAATGCTGTTCCTATTGGTGTTCTCAGTTTTCATTCTTGGCATCTTTTCATTCCTACTCTCTTATTGGATAATAGTATATACCACTCTGACTTCATTCTATCACTCACAAAATAAAAATGACTAAATATCTGTCATCTAGCCCTGTCTTCAGAAAACCCACATATCTATTTGCCCAGGCCACCTCATTATCTTATCAACATTTGACATTCAACACCTATAACCCTCAACTATCTCACACTCCATTTTGCTTACTACAAAACCAGTTTATCCTCCCAGACTTCAGACAATGTTACAAAGCCTCAGTAATCGAGATAGTGTGGTACTGATACCAAAACAGCCATATAGGCCAATGGAACAGAATAGAGGTCCCAGAAATAAATCGAGACACCTACAGTCAATTAATCTTTGACAAAAGAGGCAAGAATATAAAATGGGGAAAAGACAGTCTTTTCTTCAAGTGGTGCTGGGAAAACTGGACGGCCACATGTAAATCAATTAAACTGGAACACACCCTCACACCATGCACAAAAATAAACTCAAAATGGCTTTAAGACTTAAATGAAAGACAAGACACCATCAAACTACTAGAAGAGGACATAGGCAAAACATTCCTTGATATCAACCTTACAAATATTTTCTTAGGTCAGACTCCCAAGGCAACAGAAATAAAAGCAAAAATAAATCAATGGGACCTAATCAAACTGACAAGTTTTTTGCACAGCAAAGGAAACCATTAACAACAAAAAAAGACAACCTATGGAATGTGAGAATAGTTTCAAATGATGCAGCTGATAAGGGCTTAATCCCTAAAATATACAAAGCACTTATACAACTCAACAGCAAAAAAACCAACAACCCAACTGAAAAAATGGGCAAAAGACCCAAATAGACATTTCTCCAAAGAAGATATACAGATGGCCAACAGACACATAAAAATGCTCAACATCACTAATTATTAGAGAAATTCAAATCAAAAATACTGTGAGGTACCACCTCACACTGGTCAGAATGGCCACCATTAACAAGTCAAAAAATAACAAATGCTGGAGAGGGTGTGGAGAAAAGGGTACCCTCCTACACTGTTGGTGGGAATGTAAACCAGTACAACCACTATGGAAAAACAGTATGGAGGTACCTTAAAAAACTAAATATAGAATTACCATATGACCCAGAAATCCCATTCTTGGGCATGTATCTGGACAAAATTTTCCTTGAAAAAGATACAGGAACCTGTATGTTCAATGCAGCACTACTCGCGATAGCTAAGACATGGAAACAACCTAAATATCCATTGATGGATGAATGGATTAAGAAGATGTGGTATATACACACAATGCGCTATGACTCAGCCCTAAGAAAGAACTAAAGAATGCCATTTGCAGCAAACATGGATGGAACTAGAGACTCTCATACTAAGTGATGTAAGTCAGAAAGAGAAAGACAAATACCATATGATATCACTTATATCTGGAATCTAACATACAGCACAAATGAACCCTTCTACAAAAAACTAACTCATGGATTTGGAGAACAGAATTGTGGTTGCCAAGGGGGAGGTAAGAGTGGGATGGACTGGGAGTCTGGGGTTAATAGATGCAAACTATTGCCTTTGGAAAGGATTACCAGTGAGATCCTGCTGTGTAGCACAGGGAACTATATCTAATCACTTGTGATGGAATGTGATGGAGGATAATGTGAGAAAAAGAATACATAAGTGTGTGTGTGTGTGTGTGTGTGTGTGTGTAACTGTGTCACTTTGCTCTACAGTAGAAAATTGACAGAATAAGCTAAACCAACTGTAATGGATAAAAATAAAAATTATTAAAAAAAATCCCCAGTTTATCCACTCTAGTATCTAAGAGTGCTTTCTCGTCTGTTAAATTTGGTCATGAATTTGAGATGATTCTGCACCCAGAAATCTCAGTATACTTTCAACATTCTTCTTCTTTGTTATGCCTATCATTTCTGCTCTTTAGCAAACTAAGGTATCTAAAACAGAGAAGAAAAATTTATCTATCAAAGTATGGTAAAAATATAATGGAGCTCTTTTATGATGTTATGTGGTAGAGAACACTTACTCTTACGGTCTGAATTGTTAGAGTTAAATTTGGGAAATAATAGCGTGGCATTTATTCAATGCATATGTTGTTTTACTAAAAATTATATATATTTTCAAATTTTGTCATATTTTTTTTATTTAGACTAGAATTGTGTTGAGTTTAAGAACCGTCAAATTCATTTTTAGTTTTACCTTGGTCAGACATACAACCATTGATAAAATATATCTGCAACATACACTTTGAACAAAATACACATTAAGACAAAGATGATTTTCACTTTCATCAAAGCTCTTCTCTCTGATTAGGTGTAAAATTTTAGCCCAACCTACTTTTTTTGCTCCATACTGACCTCCATGAGAAATTCTAAGTGGGATTGACTTCCTCATGAATTAGATTACAACTCAAAAAACATCATCTCCCTCCCTGAAATCTGAAACTTTTCAACTGAAAAATTACTTGGGTTGAAATAAACTTATAAAAACGTTTTACCTTCTCTATATAACATAGATGTAGAAAGGATGGTGGAGAAGTAATTTAGGCAAATTGTGATTATTTGGAATTTTTGGTTAAAGTCAGCCAGACACATATAAGGAGAAACTTTCCTCATCTTTCCTCTTTCCCTCTTAGCTCATTTCAATTAGCCCCTTCTTCTAGACCTTAAAATAGCCTATTTTTATAATGGCCCTAACCTTGAAACTGAATATATTATCACTCTAAAGCATTTAAGGCATTTTTTAGTGGGAAAATGATAAAGATACAAAAAGAAAACTAGTAAAACAGCATTTCTTTTATCGGGAGACTATTATTTCAAGGAGGCAAGCAGATCAAATATTTCAGTATTTGTCTATTCCTATTTAATTCCTGAGAATCTGCTATACATTCATTTTTATAAAGTAGGGGTTCATTAATTTGGAGAACAAATCTAGATATCAACTTATCTGCTCAAAATAAATTCCAGACAGATAATACCACCAAAATACAAATATTGTCACAAGTTGAATGCTTCAGAAGTTTATTTTTAGGGTAGCTCTATTACATTTTTTAAATTCTTTCTTTTTAATTTCCCCAATACATTATCTTTTTTTCTACTGTACAGCATGGTGACCCAGTTATGCATACATTCTATTTTCACACATTATCATGTTCCATCATAAGTGACTAGACATAGTTCCCAGTGCTACACAGCAGGATCCCATTGCTAATTTATTCCAAAGGCAATAGTCTGCATCTATTAACCCCAAGCTCCCAATCCATCCCGCTTCTTCCCACTTGAAAACCACAAGTCTCTAAGTCCATGATTTTTTTTTTGTCTATGGAAAGGTTCATTTGTGCCGTATATTAGATTGCAGATATAAGTGATATCATATGGTATTTGTCTTTCTCTTTCTGACTTATTTCACTTAGTATGAGAGTCTCTAGTTCAATCCATGTTGCTGAAAATGGCATTATGCCTTTCTTTTTTATGGCTGAATAGTATTCCATTGTGTGTATATATATCACTTCTTAATCCAATCACCTGTCGATGGACATTTGGGTTGTTTTGGCTATTGTGAATAGTGCTACAAGGAATATTTGGCTATTGTGAATAGTGCTACAAGGAACATTTGGCTATTGTGAATAGTGCTACAAGGAATATGTGGGTGCATGTGACTTTTTCAAGGAAAGTTTTGTCCGGATATATGCCCAAGAGTGGGAATGCAGGGTCATATGGTAGTTCTATATATAGTTTTCTAAGGTACCTCCATACTGTTCTCCACAATCATTGTACCAGCTTACATTCCCACCAACATTGCAGGAGGGTTTGCTTTTCTCCACACCCCCTCCAGATTTGTTATTCGTGGACTTATTAATGATGGCCATTCTGACTAGTGTGCGATGGTATCTCATGGTAATTTTGATTTGCATTTCTCTAATAATCAGAGATGTTGAGCATTTTTTCATGTCCTTGTTGGTCATCTGTATATCTACTTTGGAGAAATGTTTATTCAGGTCTTTTGCCCATTTTTCCATTGGGTTGTTGGCTTTTTTGCTGTTGAGTTGCATAAGTTGTATATTTTAGAGATTAAGCCCTCATCAGTTGCATCATTTCAAACTATTCTCTCCCATTCTGTAAGTTGTCTTTTTGTTTCCTTTTTGGTTTCCTTTGCTGTGCAAAAGTTTTTTCAAATACCTGGGAATACCCCTGACCAAGGAGGTAAAAGACTTATATGCTGAGAAATATAAAATATTAATCAAGGATTTAAAGAAGATGCAAAGAAATGGAAAGATATTCCATGCCCCTAGGTTGGAAGAATTAATATTGTAAAAATGGCCACACTGCCCAAAGCAATCTACAGATTAAGTGCAATCCCTATCAAATCCCCATGACATTTTTCACAGAACTAGAACAAACCATCCATAAATTTATGTGGAACCACAAAAGACCCAGAATTGCCACAAAAATTCTGAGGAACAAAAACCAAGCATAACTCTCCCAGACTTCTGGCAATATTACAAAGCCACAGTCATCAAGACAGTGTGGTACTGGTACCAAAACAGACAGACCGACCAATGGAACAGCATAGAGAACCCAGAAATAAACCCAGAAACCTATGGTCAATTAATCTTTGACAAATAAGGCAAGAACATAAAATGGGAAAAAAGACAATCTTTTCAGTAAGTGGTGCTGGGAGAACTAGACAACAGCATGCAAAGCAATGAAACTAGAACACACCCTCACACAATGCACAAAAATAAACTCCACATAGCTGAAAGACTTAAACACAAGACAAGACACCATCAAACTCCTGGAAGAGAACATAGGTAAAACATTTTCTGACATCAACCTTACGAATGTTTCTCAGGTCATTCTCCCAAAGCAAGAGAAATAAAAGCAAAAATAAACCAATGGGAATTAATCAAACATTTTTAAAATTCTTATAACACCAGCAGGAACCAATTCAAATCGGGCCAGCCACCAACAATATTTTGTCAAAATATCATTATAAAGTACACTTGTGGGTTATTTTGTTCATTGTTGAGTGCACTGTGTGTGATTTGGTTGTAATTCCATATCTTGTTTTTTAAATGTCACCTTTCTTAAATTAGTATTGACTTTCAATGTATTTAACATTGAAAATTCATTTTAATTGTGACCAATTATGATTAAGAGGGCATACCCAGTTAATAACCTAGATATCTTTGATTTGGAAAAAATTACAGTGAAGGCATGTTAGGATTCAGACACAACACCCAAGAGTCAGGAGGTCTAATTTTGTCCTATTCTTGTGCAAAAAATTTAGTAGATGTTAATTTTTATTTTTTTTTTCCTAGTCATCACTTTTCTATTTGGGGCAGGTTGCTTCTACAAATAATTCATATCTTCATTGTATTCTTCCTACCTCAGGAGTTATTATCCAGTTCATCTAAGTTAGAGTATCTTCTAACATGATAAATTATAGTGAGGAGTCATAAATAGAAAGAGGTGTGTACCAAGCGTCTGGAATCTTAGATTTGTAAGAAGGATACTTCTCTAATTTGTCATTCTCTTTATTCATAAGGAAAATATTTAAGAATGTTTAATATCCTTTCCCTCAGGAATATACTGTCTAATGGAGACAAGATTTATACTAGAGTTCTATAGGACTTAAATCATATGATCTTGGATGGCATATGAAATCTACTACACTCTCTCAAGACAATTGTAAAACCCAAGAGATGTTAGGTTTTTGGGACAAGTGAAGTTATATACGGTTCTGTATGCTAAAACAGGCTGTCATTCATCTCTTCCTAGCATCTGATGGCAATGGCAAAGTAGTGAATTGTATGTGGTTATACATAATAGACATAGGTTCAAGGAAGCAAGGCAGGGAAAAAGGATAAAAAAAAATTCAGGAAGGCAGTATTAGAAGCTTCAACTAATCTGATTTCATTTCATTCTCTTTACATATGAACTTTGACTCTGCAACTTTATAGAATGAAACGTATTGTCTAAATACACACACACACACACACACATTATATATATATATTATAAGTCCATGCTGAGTGGGAGTGGAAATTGACTGATGTTCAAACCTTCTGACACTCTAACAAAAAAGCAGACTAGAAAGCATAATAAAAGTTGTCAAAATTTTTTTGCGCTGTTGTTCAAAATTGAAAGCAACCAATGTTCTGGAAGACTTTTTTCATAATATACATCGTCACTATAAAAATCGCCTTGCTTACATTATTCAGTTATATTCTACAATCAATTTCAGATATTATTTTTGTCTAAATTTTTTATGTTAATGTATCAAATGATATCACACAGTCATAGACAATCTTCCCAGATAATCACTAATAATGAGTCAGTTTTTTTCTCCCAATTCTGATTCTTTAGAACCCTATTTATTCAGCTCAAAATTACATCATCTGAAACTACTTTATTACACAAAATGAAAAAGGCCAAAACAGTAATCCATAATCCTTCATTAGTCAGTGACTGTTCCTTTAAGCTTCTTTTAAAGTGTCAAAATTATGTGGTAGTGAGACAACACTTTTGCTTTCTTCCTGCAATTTGAATAATGCCAAAAACAATAGCATAATTTAACAAAGCCATGTTATAAAGCACCTACCACAATGTGACCTAATCCAGTTAAAGAATATGAGCCTAAGAAAAAAGGACAACTTCAAAATGACACAATTATTTGAACTTTGAAAATTGTGCATTCTAAAATAAATAGAATCACACAGGTGGGAATCATTAAGTATTTAAAAAGCTAATGGAACACAAATATGTTTATTGTATTATGATTTCACTTATTCTACTACTATTTTTGTCTCATAAAGGTGAATTCAATAACATTCTAAAATAAGGAAATCAATGGGGAGATTTGAGACAGTCATTTTTTCAAAATAGATTTTGAATTATATTTGGATAGAGTTTGTTTTTAATTATAATGCTAAATACTAAAATGATTATTAAAATGTTTATAATGCTTAAAGTAGCAAGATACTAGAAATATACATATATATATTTATATGACCATATGTATGAATATATATATATATATTCAAGACTGCTTTAAAATATTTGTTTCTGTTATTATTATTCCTTGTTTATTTCTCCTCCCTTATATTAAAATATAATAGCTAATTAGAGAAAGTTCTTCATGTTCCAAGAAAAAGTGGACAAATGATGAAGTGATAAGAAAGAACCCAATATAGCTTCCCTTAAATTATATATGCAAGAAAAAAAATATGAATAGTTGTGGGTTCAAAAAGAGAATTTCTCTTTTTTTTCTCCAAAGGGAGATAAATATGTATTATGGGCTTGAATAATATAAAACTAGCAGGAGTTCCTGTAGTGACATAGCAGAAACAAATCCAACTAGGAACCATGAGGATGCAGGTTCACTCCCTGGCCTCATTCAGTGGGTTAAGGATCTGGCATTGCCTTGAGCTGTGGTGTAGGTTGCAGACATTAGGTTGCATAGGCCAGCAGCTGTAGCTCTGATGAGACCCCAGCCTGGGAACCTCCATATGCCATGGGTGCCACCCTAAAAAGGAAAAAACAAAACAAAACAAAAACCAAAAAAAAACAAAACAAACAATATAAAACCTGAAAAGGAATACTATTTCTAAGATATTAATTCAATATCTCAATACATTAACCAAAAAAAATACTAACAGATTTTTCAATTAAAGTTAAGCAAAAGGTAACACTTATATTGTAACTTCTGCTTAGAAAATTGGAATAGAGACATGAGAAATCTAAAGAAAGAAAAGGAAGTGTTTAGAGCATCAGTAAGGGTTATATATTTCCTACATTTTATGTCTTCACTTTAGTATTCTACTAATCACTATTTGTTTTACAGTTTTACATAGAATGCCAGAACATACAGTAGAAGCAGAAAACCTAACATGAAAGAATTCTGACAGTAGAAAATTGACAAAACACTGTAAACCCAGCTATAATGGAAAAAAATAAAAATCATTATACAAAAAAATTTAAGAAAAAGAATTTTGAAAAGCATTGATTTTTAAAGAGCAAAAATAAGAAATGTAAGGTAATTAAGAAAAAATATTAACTGGGTATTACAGCCAATTAATAATTTGAGTATATTTGAAACTCAAAAAACTGATATTTAAAATAATTTGTATATACTTAAAGCTACAAAATAAAATAATCAAGCTCTAATAATATCAATAATAATGACAATAATAGTAATACTAGTAATAATATTGAAACCACATGAAATAATTATGATTCCTTAGAGTGAATTTTCCACTTGTTTATTAATTATGCAAAAACAAAATTTCAAATGTTTAATAATCATTTAAGCAAAAAAACAATCCAACAGAGTAAAAATTCAACTTTGTTCTAATTAGTGTCAAATAGCAGAGAATAATAGCCTGGACATTCAGCACATCCATTTGTAGAGAGCTCACCTGGTTGGCAATCTGCCGAGCAAGGACGTCCATTCTTGATCCAGATTCCGATATCATTTTAGCTGCATAGATCACATCAGTTGTATGCTTTAGTGGCCCTTTTCCCCTTGAAATAAAAGAATACATGTTTATTGCAGTGGTTTGTGCTGAGATACACCCACAGAAACAGACAGACACACAAGATTTGCACCGCAGAGTATAAGCAATTGACTTTACCTACTTCAGTTTTAAAGACGTCCTGGTTAAATTCAATTATAAAATGAAGAAAAAAAAATGAAGACCTATTATGTTAAGATTTAGGATACTCTACCAAGAAGATGGACTCCATTTGATCTTCATCCCCAGGTATTTCTTACAGTAAACCTCAGCCTAAAAAACTTTTGATGGATATATTCCTCAATACTTTTGAAGAATGTAGATTCTCATTCCAGGAGGAACATGTAATTTTGAATATTTTACATGTTCAACAGTGTACTTTGTTTAGCAGGGATGTTTTCTTCTTTCTTTTTTTCTTTTTTTTTTAAGGGCTGCCCACAGCACATGGAAGTCCCTGGGCTAGGGGTTGAATCAGAGCTGCAGCCAGCCTATGCCACAGCCATGGCAACATGGGATCCAAGCCATGTCTAAGACCTACACCACAGCTCATTGCAATGCCAGATCCTCAACCCACGGCGTGAGGCCAGGGATTGAATCTGCATCTTCATGGATACTAATTGGGCCCATCACCATTGAGCCACAAGGAGAATTCCTAGCAGGGATACTTTCAATCCTCCTCTTTTAATCATTTTTTAATGGTCTTTTGGTTAATTGCATTTTGTTTTTATCGCATTACCTCTCCCTCATAATTAGTTCATAGTAATATCAGAGTAGTTGAGTATGGATCAGGAATCACACTATTGTGGACTGTTTTCCCCAAACAGACCACTTCTTACTATTTGTGTAAGTCAAGCAAGATAAATCCCCACTTTATGTTCCAACTTTCTTGGTGATGGATGACAGCAGCATGTTCCCCAGGGAGTCATTCTAGGGACTGCACAAGTCAATTCCTATAAGGTGCTTCAAACATTGCTTTAAACGAAGTAAGCATTTAATAAGTTGTTGTTTGTGGTGGTTACTTTAAGGTAGTTTTGGTTCCTAGTGCCATGGAACAAATGTCGGGTTTATTTAGGAGTTCCCATTGTGGCCCAGTGGAAATGAATCTGACTAGTGAGATTCCATGAGAACACAGGTCCGATTCCTGTCCTCGCTCAGTGTGTTAAGGATCTGGCATTGCCATGAGCTATGCTGTAGGTCACAGACACAGCTCCAATCTGGTGTTGCTGTGGCAGTGGTATAGGCCAGTGGCTATAGCTCCAATTGGACCCCTAACCTGGGAACCTTCATATGCTGTGGTTGTGGCCCTAAAAAGACCAAAAAAAGTTGGGTTTATTTAGGGACTTGCAAGGCAGATAAGAAGAAAGATGTGCACTACTTATATTGTTGGAGCAGGATAACATAATGAGATATTTTTCTGTCTTCTTGTTCCTCAAAAATAAATGGATATATTTGGATGTATAACTGGTTTATTTTGCCGTATGTCTGAAATTAACACAACTTTGTATGTATATTTCCATAAAATCTAAAAAATAAAATAAATGAATGAATGACCTGAATGAATATAACTGTTCCATCCACCCAGAACTCCTCCTCTCCTTATTTCCTATGTCTATTTCCTAACCCTCTACTGAGCATCAACACACTGATGGTTCCAGGTATGTTTAGTTTGCTCCTTGTTCCTAGCAGAGAAGAGGACCCTGAAGAAATCACTCACTAACGCCATTGCTCTGATGCTGCGAGGAGAGCAGGAGGAGCAAGGAAGGTGGGAAGAAGGAATAAGCTGGCTAAGGCAAGGAAAGGGAGATTTTGAGAGGCCAAAATACAGTGGAATTGAAAAGAAGAGGAATGAAAACAATTTGCATCCAATATCTTATTTACATTTTGGACCAGTCCTAAGGCTAAGATGCCCAAATGTAAACCTAACAAGATTTGTTGTTAGAGGAAAATCTGTTCACCTAGGAGACTATCAATTACATGGGAATAAAAGACAAAAAGGTTCATGAGGGTAAATAATCAAGATATTCTGTACCTGAAAACGTAAACATTAAAATACTATTGCCCTGTATGTCAAAAAAGGCCCTTTCACTGCCCTTTATTCATGGTGTTTCTCCAATTCATTACAAGCAAGTTTTACTGTAAAAGTGGGACATCACGTCAAAGGCAATGACAGTCTGGCCTCCGTAGATGGTTATAATCATACTTCTCTTTGAATCTGCTGACACAAGTTGCTTTCAATTTTTCTAAAAACATCAACATTAATCATTACTGGGTTCTTTTGAGTTGCTCTTATCAAATTTTTTTATGCATCAGGCAGAACATGGTTATGTTCAAGAAAGGCACGGCATTTCATTATGTCTATGCATCTCTAGAGAAAGTTAAACTTAAATAAAGCTGTCTAAGCTCCCACAAGGCAATGCATCAATTTTCAAGGTCTTAAACAATGGACAAAGGTTGTTTCTAAGGAGAACAGCTAATGCTCACTTAGCTTAAACAATGAACAAAGAGTTATATCTAAGGGATGTAGCTAATGTACCCTTCCCTGCAAAATAATATCGTTCTACATATAAAAAACCCTGGGCTGATGAAAAGGAAATTACCTCTAGCTTTAAATACATACCTTGTTATGAGACCACTATCTTAAACATATGTAGATCTTAAAAGTAACAATATATTATCACAGACTACAGTTATTCTCTTCCTCATGCTCCTAATTAAATGTATTGCCTGGCAAGCTTCCTACTGAGTGCCAAACAAAATGTACGTTTTACAAATTATTCAGTATTATTCCAAGCTTCCAGAGGAAACTGCAATTACTGAAACTATGATAAATTTTTTAACATTCTCAGTCTGAAATGTGCTATGTAATGAAGGCTTTTAAAATTGGAAGATGAATTCAAAGGTTGTTTTCTGCCTTCATTTTCATAATGGGTTCTCAGGATCTCCTGTCAGCAAATTGTATCTTAAATCATTCAGTTTGGGTCCTTCAGAGAAAGATGCCCAGAAGAGGAGGAGGTACACTTTGGAAATATTTTCAAGAAGCCAGAGGCCAGAAATCTTTCATAAATAGTGGTTACAATAATATTCTCTCTCTCCCAAAGGCAGGGTAAATCAAGCTCTGGAGTAGACAGTCTGCCAATTAATCATTAAATTATAGATTAGAAAGTATAATGAGAAAAGCTGTAATAACTCAGTGATGTTGATGCCATAGACAATTTTATTAATACAAGTGAAAGGGGTACCAATGAAGCTTGATTTATTGGTGCAACATAAAACTTTCAGCCATTTTTGACACTGCCCCAACCTTAATTCTCCCTGTCCTCACCCAATTTCTGGCATCCACACCTCCCTTCTTTTCTCTTGATCAGTACAAGAAACAAGATGATACAACAGACCAGAAATAGCTCAACTGCTTAGAGATCTGATTTAATAATATAAATTATCAAATAAGTTCCATGGATTTATTTTATCTTTTTAGAGACAGAGAATGTCTTTGATATGATCTGGTATTTTCTGTTACTGATTAAAAATGAAACAAAAAGTTAAATTATATCTTTTGTCCTATATCGGCCCTAAATCTTTGATAACATAATATTACTCCCCTTTTTAAGACTGAAAACTCCCCCCTTAATCCTTTTTTCCTTTGATATTTATTATATAGTTTAAATTTATGACATTGTGTTTAACTTAAGAGATGAAAACAATGATAGCATATGCTCTGTTCTGGAATGGTGGTTGACACACTTAGTATTACTTATGTGCTAAGTAGTAGTCCATACACAAATTAATGTAGTTATTATAACCCTATGAGTTTTGAATTATTCTCATTATCTTTCAGGTAAGAAATCTGAGATATTAAATATACTTTTTTTTTTCAAGTTACACAGATATGAGAATAGAGATGTGATTTGAACTAGGGCAATCTGGCCACAGAATCTATTTTTAATCACCATTCTAATACTAGTTCCAATCAAATATACTGACATGATATTAAAAATACTAAAAAAAAAAAAAAAGGTCTCCCTAGACATGGGTGGGAGTTAGCACAAATGCAGTAGAGAGCAAAGAGGAGGGTTGGATTTAGGCACTAGGTGCCAAGGAGTTCCACCAGCAATGACTTGCTCATATACAACAGTCTCAAGGAACAGGAACTAAATCTGTGTTCCAGTCTCAAACAAATAAAAATGTGCCACATTTTAAAGACATAGTTATTTAATTCTAACTCTCAAATTTAGTGCTTCAGTAAAGCAGAATGCAATGGATGTGGACTCAAGCAGTACATTTGGTCTGCATCCCAATACTGCCACTTATTAACCATGTAAGCCTTATGTAAATGACTTTGTTGGTCTGAGTTTATTTTCTATTTAAATAATGATTGTGTTAGTTGGCACATGGCAAGCATACATGAAGTCATATGTTTTACACAATATTTGGTACATATTAGGTGCTCAGAAAATGTTATTTCTTTAATTTTCCTAATCCCTTTATAAGTGGTATTTATATTTAATGATTATAGCACTTGCCAGACAATTTGTATAAACTCAATTAATTAAATCAAGTTCCTTCTTACAACTGCTGACAACTGCTGTATAGCCTCGTCCATATTTGTTTGATAAAGAAAAAACAATATACATACACATATAAACTGGGCATATACTTATTATTGTTGGTCAAGATTGTTCTTTAACTTCTTCTAAGGAGTTGAATTAGGAGTTCCTGTTGTGGCTCAGTGGTAACAAATCTGACTAGTATCCATGAGGATGTGGTTCAATCCCTGGCCTTGCTCATTGGGTTACATATCTGGTATTGCCATGAACTGTGGTGTAGGTCAAAGACATGGCTTGAATCCTGAGTTGCTGTGGCTGCGGCATAGGCTGGCAGCTGCAGCTCCAATTTGACCCTAGTCTGGGAACTTCCACATGACACAAGTGCAGCCCTAAAAAGCAAAACAAACAAACAAACAAACAAAACAAAACAAAAAAACAAAAAAAAAACAAAAGAAGAGTTGAATTGCATTTAATGACAGGTATTTTTGATGCTATAAACATCCCAAGATTAATGATTTACCTCTACGAGTGTACTGTCAGAATTCTCTTACTTGTAGCTCTAGTTACAAAAGAAAAAAGTAATTATCATGGAAATGCTGAAAATGATGAGATAAATAGAGGTATGAGGCTCAAGCAAAGACATACTGTTTCTCTACTATTCAAACATGAAGCTCCAATTAGGCAACCCTTTCCCTCTGGATGTTACTTTCTCTTGTAAATTGTCATTCTAAAGTTTTGAAGACCCTATAATTGTCCTTGGAAATGAGCTAGTGAATTATCAGCTAACAATCATCCTGAGTAATTAGTATCCCAAGGAACCAGTATCCCGAGGAACCTTTGAGATTCAAGTCAAAAAGGGACTGCCTCATGAAAGAGGGAAAATATTGTTTGAATTTTGCATAAATGTTATTTTTCATTTCTGTTCATCTCGTTCAGTATTATTCAGAGTAGCCTAGCTGCTGTAAGAACAACATCAAATATCTTAAGGGCTTAACCCAATAAAGTTTCTTCCTCTAACATATCACAGTCAAGCTGGATTCTGGGGTGATAGGCCATATACCACACAACCATTTAAGAACTCAGGCTCCTTCTTGTTGTAAGATATCCTAACATTTAAGGCCTCATGGCCATCAGAAGGATCTATTCTATCTGGTCATGTGACATGGGAAATGAGCAAGAGTTTCATGGAAGATTTTAAGGATAAGAATCAGAACCCATCACTCCCACCCTTATTCCATAATCCAGCCATATAGACTCATGTACCTATAAAGAAAGCTGGGAAAGTAATCTGTTAGGGCACAGGAAGACAATAAAACAGGGTTTTATGAACTAATAACATTTCTTTTACACATACTCTTGGGGGTGCTAAAATCCTATATTATCTTTTTTCATTTTAACAACAAAATCTGTGCTCCTGTGAAGGAAATTCTGGATGTCACCAAGTAGGTGGGAAAATTTGGGAAAATACCAAGACTCTTCACCAGTATAGCTGAAATTATAAGAGATACACTTCGCCTGGGCAGAAGACCAATTCTATTTTTTCGTTTTAAATTGTCACAATGTAAATGGTCTATTATTAAAAATGAAAATTACATAAGTTTTACTTTGCGCATGGGTTTTCATGTCCAATGTTGTGTTTGTTTATGAAACAAGGACAGGGCTTATTTTAGAGATCTTTTGAGGATTAGCCTGGAGAGAATACTTTTAAATTACTTCAACTTTTGTTGCTGTTGCAGTTGTTGTTGTTTGTGTGAACATGGCCTAGGTGTGTATGCAAATAACTAATTTTCCAAAAAAAAAAAAACCCACTGAGACGTAATAAATTTTTCTGTTCTTTAACTCTCGAATATTCTAATTTATTTTCCACTTGCTAGTATTGTTTCAAATCCTAGAAAGACCATAAAATTTAGAGGCCATTTCATGGTGTAACTTTAAGGACAAAAAAGCTAGAGATCTTATGCAAGCAGAAAAAGAATTAGCATTCTTTAATTATAATTCTATATAATTATATGTCAATTAGAATTTCTTTAGTAAAGTTCATTTGTTTTTAATTTGTAGGCAAAGAAGAGGTCACTTAGCCAGATATTTTTATTTTTGTCTTTTAGTAAAATAGACAACCTTCATCAGTTTTTCCTAGGTGTGTAGATTTCAGTATTTTCCTTTGCAATTTTGTACTTAAAACCTATATAACAAATTTTTGTGTGTTTACTATGTCCCAGGCACTGTGAAGTTGCTCAGTTTTCTTATACCTAGCACTGCTGCATAGTGTTGTGCAGATTGTTCACTGCACAAATTTGATTTGCCATTTATAACAAGATACTCCCATAATTTTGCCTATCACAATTTATGCAGCCTTACATGCTCATTCTGCTCCTAAAACCTATTATCTTCATTCTATCAATAAGAAACAGAAGATTAGAAGCTCAAAGTTCCTTTTCTCCAAGATATATGAATATTGGTTGATCTAAATTTAAAAGGAATTTAATTCATTAGTACTCTCTGAGCCAATTAAAAAGAAATCATGGAGATGGAAACATCATCATAAGTTTTCTGTCAGTATGCATCTTGAAGCACTGAAATTAAATGGATAGCTCTGAATCAGTGGACTGTTTCATATTCTGCAAAGACATAGACAAGAACAAAGATCCTAGCCATTGTTCTGAGAGGGGACTTTTTAAGTATCATTATCTGTCTATTTGAACAATTCCAAGGGTTATGGAATAGTAACCTCTTTTTCAATTAATGTGGTTTTTTTTAATCAGTAACCTAATATTTACCTTCTATTTTCCCTTAAAAACCAACAAAAAACAAACAAAAACTACTTGGGGCTGAAAGCAGATATACCCAAGGGGAAAAGAAAGTCACAATTGTTTTTTTTTTTTTTTTTTTTAACCCTCAACTGGACTTTTGAGTTTTGGTTCAGAGAGAGAGATGTAGCCTAGTAGTAGTGGCCCATGATTGGCCATCAGAAGTTTTCTAGAACCAAAAATTAAGTCATTAGTGTTCATTTGAGAACTGTAGCATGGTTGGAAACTGTGGTGTATAAGTAGGAGTATTTTCTAGTAAGCTTAGCCCAATTTTTGATTAATTCAATAAGTGGTTTTAATATCACATCTAAAGACCATATACAGCTAAGAAACCTTGCCAACATCAATCAGTTTTCCAAGCATAAAGAGATTCTTGCATCAACCTAAAAAGGAAATTCCAGTTGGTAGTTGCCTGCATACTGATTTTCACAGCTCCCTCTACACCCACACCTGCTATCACTCTTTTATCAATTGTTCTCTTCACCTTTTTCCCATAATAGTCTTTGTATCCATTTCCTATTGCTGCTTTAACAAATTGTCAGGTTAAGGCTTAAGACCACACGTATTTATTATTTTCCAGTTTTAGAGGTAGAAAGTTCAAAAGAACTTTCACCAGGGTAAAGTCAAGGTGTTGACAGGGCTGGTTCCTTCTGGAGGCGAATGGAGACAATCCATTCCTTTGCCTTTTTCAGCTTCTAGTGACCACCAATATACTTTAGCTTATGCTTCCTCTTTCCATCTTATAAGCTCATCACAGCAAATGCTCCTTCTGTCAAAACATCCATGGTTTTCTCCTTTCTGATGTCTTGCATCTTCTTGTAAGGACTTCCAGGATTTCATCAGTTCCACCTAGATCATCCATGAAAACTTTCTCATCTCAGTAACCCTAATGGAATTACATCTACGAAGTCCCTTTTGCCATAGAAGGTAACATGTACAGGTTCTGAGGATTAGGAGGTGGACACTTGGAGGGCCTTCAAGCCACACAATCCTCAAGTGTCACTACCAACTAGTCAGACTCAATTAGTCAGACTTGACTGCCATGAAGGGGTCAGTGGTTTTCCTGGACTTAGATAAAATCAGCTTGAACAAATTGACAGTGCTCTGCTGCTTGCTTATTCAGCTTGCTAGTTCTTATCCTTCTCTTTCTTCTTCTCTCTCTTTTATTTAAACAACTGCCAGTTAAAGTTTCAGGTTCTTGGTTCTTTTTTTTCTTTTAATGGCTGCACCTGTGGCATATGGATATTTCTAGGCCAGCATTCTAATTGGAGCCACAGCTTCAGCCTATGCCACAGCCACAACACCACCAGATCCCAGCTGCATCTGTGATTCATTCTGTACTTTGCAGTGACCCCAGATCTTTAACCCACTGAATGAGGCCAAGAATCAAACCTGCATCCTCACAGAGACAATGGTATGTCCTTAACCTACTAAGCCACAATGGAGCTCCAGGTTCTTAGTTCTTAATGTTTTGATAGCTGTATATTCCTTTACTTATGGTTCAAAGGATGGGACCTGAAGAAATTTGGAGCTCTAATAAAACCTGAGGTACTTAGACAATTTATGTTCCTTAAGCTGCTTCCTTCCTCCATCCAGAACACACTGATTTTAGCATGTCTGTCTCTCTCTCCTTGTGGAGCTGCACATGAAGCACACACAACCACTGCCTGAAAGCATGGCAAGGTCTAGCATTGGGCAAGACGAGGGAAGAAATCCTATTAATTTTATTCTGGGAAACATGAGGAATATTTTTGGGTGATTCTTATAAATAGTTTTTCTTTCATACCTACAGGTCTTAAAAACTCTGAAGCATGTTTTTATAAGACATTCAGAAACTAAACCTGCTGCTTATTTAATGCAATCTTTTAGGGATAGTATGGTTGAAATCCTTTAAGAAACCTCTTGGAAGTAACTGGTAATAGGAATTGTGAAATAAGAGATAAACTTCTCTCTCATTTCTCTCCAGAGTCACATGGGTGGTGAAAACTGACAAAGAAATCTATTTGTATGTTCCCTTGGGCATGGGAAAGTAACCCCTTCAGCAGCAGCCCCCCCTCCCCACCCAATAGCCCAAAATAAGGCTGTTAGCCATTATTCATCAGCACCTTCTCAAGATGTAATGGGAAATCTGTACTCAGCACCAACATTTGAAAACAGGTCTTTTCTCACCTTCACATTCCTCTTTTGAGCACACACATTCATCAAAGCCAATGTACAATAAATACAATGGCACTCTCTGACTGTGGGAGTTCCTTTTTTTCCTGTTGGCAGTGGCCTGGGCATTAATCATGTATATGATCTCTTACAGAGCCTGGGCACTTGTTTCAGCTTCCCCTTAAACTACTGTGATATACTGGCTGCTCTCATTCTTTAGTATCAGACGAAATTTTATGGGCTCAGAAAATAATCGTTTTCAATTGATGAAAATAATATAATTTAGTTTTCATTATTTAGCATTTGACCTTCTGAAAACCAACACATAAGCTCAAGTCTTAATCTGGTTATGGCCCAATGTTATCCTAAGGCCCAGTGGAAGAAATACAGGGGGTAAAAGGGCCACTAACTTAGTCAAGACTTATCACAGTTAATAGAGTACAGAGGTGGTTTAAGAGTTTGGCTTGCCATTAGTTTCTGGCCTTAATGTTTTGGAGATGATAAAAACTGCCAGTAAATCTTTGGCACATCCTCCCTTCCCTAGTCTGGTCAGATATAGCTGTGGTTTATTCAGTTTTAGTACACTGTAAGCCCTACCATTTTCACTGGGCTTATTCAGATTGAGATATACTGTTTTATGCAGCTAGTTTTCATGTTAATGTGCCTCTATTGCTGCTCTCCACTGATTTAAATGCTTTATTGAATTATTTTATTGCACAGTGACCCAAAGTTGACTTTTATTTAAGTAGAGTCTATTATATTAAAACCTGAATGAAATAACCAGCTCTAGTTTAGACAAACACATTATTTTTTACTTTCTAACCCTGTCAGGCCTACTACTTATCTATTTAGCCAATGCTACCTGAGGCAACATACTTAATGCCTCCTCAGGTAAGAGAAGTTAAAACAATATTATTGTAAAACAGTAGTCACCCAACGTCATGTCCAGCTGTGTGAGCAGCCATCATCTGTATGTGCTGGCTTTTGCCCAAAAAATCTCTTCCCTTGGGATAAAAACCTAGGTATTTGGACCTGTTTTTGTATTGGATGGTTCAGTTTGGAAGGTTACATGTAATAGCAGATGCAACCTATTAAAAGGACTGTAACCTAGTTTAGAATTGTATGCTTAATGAGGTATTTCTTATTAAACCAAAATTATAATAGAAAGACATAGAAAAGAAGAAGTCAGGGCTTAAATTTTTCTTCCTTCCTTCCTTTCTCTTTCTTTTTTAACTTGCTAGACTGCTGCTCTTTATTAAGTGTGAATGCTTTGGTTCTGCCCAACAGTGTGCTTTGGGTCATGGTGTCAGGATATGCTGAACCACAGGTTTCCTCTGCCCTTCTCTACAGGGGGTCTGTTTCATTCAAAGCCTGTCAGTTCCTTCTTTCTGAAAATAGGCCTCAAAGGTTTCTCAAAATTCTTTTGAAAACTTAAATGATGACATGAGAGCATATTGAACTTGACTGAGATAGCTGCCTTTCTCTCTGGCCTAGGCCTCTGCTTCAAACCCCAGTATTTCTCCCTTAAAAATGTTTTTGAAATATGAGACACTGGGCCTCTAATTAAGTGGGGTTTTTTCTTTTAGAAAAAAAAAGAATGGGAAATAAGGAAATCAATGGCCATATGATAGGATGGTTATACTATGTAAAACCCATATGTTCAGCTCTCAAGAGGAAGCTCACAGAATTCATTTCTATGACTTAGACTCTGATGCTGAATGACTTTTTTCCCCAGTGGGGGAAAAAAAATGACCTTTTCCCAGAGGCTGAAACATTAAGATTGTGCCTATTCCATGGACTTAGTTCCAAGAAGGCTAATATACTTCTGCTAGGAGCTAGCCTTCTGAAGACATCCCCTCTTCATATTGAACTTTTAGTGTTTTAATTAGCAAAACATTGATAGTGTAACCAAAAGGTTGCTTTGGGAGCTTTATGCATCATGCTCTATCAAGCACAGATCCTATGTTAACATTATGTTACAGTATGTGTACTACTGTGCTAATAAAGTGTATATATTATAAAACATACATAGAAATGTAAATTGTTAAAGAGATCAGTTAAAGATAAAAGAAACTATTTTAAATATCTTGTTAATGATAATGCCATTAAAACAATCTAAAGTTTTTATATTCCCTTAAGGAGAAATATAACCAGAGTATTAGAGAATGTAAATCTCTAACTCAAGCAGTCTTTTTTGATAATTAATTTCATTGGCCCAGTTCTTGTCAGTTTTGATTAGATCACCATTGATTTCACCCTTTAATATGGCTCACCAATATCTCCTCTCAGGAGTAAGAATTGTAAACTCTGACATATTGTTTTTGAGTCTCTTTTCTAATTATCCTCAATCCATATTTTCATTTTGTTTGTGTTTTTTTGTTTGTTTTCTGGAAAATTTAAAACAATGTATCCTAATAATGAAGGTTAGCTTAGTTAAAACTAGGTAATACAATTCATAAATCCAGTTAACCAGGTACATGTTAATTGTGATATGTTGAAAGCAATTGAACAAGAGAAGGCATCATAATTGGTCCTTCTGATTGTGTAGAAAACTCTGCAGAAATCTCTTGCCTGGTGCAGTAAAGGAGAGGACCAGTGTTGATCATACATTAAATACTATTAAGCATAGAGGTGGTATGATTTTTTTAACAAAACTAAAATTTCAAATATTTTCTTTACCTTGGCCAGTAGAATAACTCACAGCCCTAATTTGGACATTACTATTTAAGGTAGATCTCAAATGATATCTTTCCCATAAAAACTTTCCTGTTGCCCAAGCAGGAAATAAATATTTGGTTCATCTGAACATTCCTACCATCTTACCTGTACCTTTTTTAGGATCCTCAACCCTTTATGCTATGGAGTTCTATATACACATGGCTTAGCTCTTGATCTAGTCTCTAAGCTTACTGGGGGATACAGACTCATGTTGGGTTTTGCAGGGTATCTAAAGGCTGGAAGAGCAGCATTATATTCTTATATACAGCCTTATACTCTTGCCTCTACAGACTACTAGAAGGCATGCAAGAGTGAAGTTAGAAATAAGAAAAACAGTAGTTTTAAAAAAGGTTCAAAATAAATGCCAAATTCACACAGTGGATAATTATCCCTGAATAACTGAAATTAGGCAATGGATGATAAAATGGATGACTTTCTTATTATAAAATGTTCAATGTGCATGTATGGAAACTCAAAATATTATCTATAACATAACTTCCTTTTTTAAATTAGTTCCAAATAGAAAATATAAATGACCAGAAGGACATGTTTTTATTTCTCCTCATTTTAGATACTGGGTGTTAGAGAAGGAATCATTATGTAAATTACAGAACAACTAAAAACAGTTTATTCCTGTGAGTACAGATGCTATATAGTAAAGACAACAGGAATTATTTTTAGGGACTTTTTCAAGCAGCAAAGAACTAAAGGTGAAGGGTGAATTCAAACTGAAAACCAGAAGACATTATTACAAATAAGAAAATAAGTCCAAGAAACAAAAGACCAACTTATTTTTAAGCACAGCTACTATTTCTAGAAATCTGACAAACACTTGAAGGGCTGAAAACTGTAGGTTCTGCTCTTTTTTCTGAGAGCTGAACTTGGGCATTCTTTATAATTTTCCACATATTAAGATAACTCCCAAGGATCACCAAAGTGAGATTAATGATTTAATTTTCTTTTCAAAGGTTATGTTCCCTTCATTAAACCATGCACATAATAACTAACTGTGGGGAAAGTGTACCAGGCCAAGCTGATAAAATTGTGGACATTTCTTGGGGGCAAATTGGACAAAAGTAAAGGGGAGTCAAGTCATTCACATAGCTGCTTATACTGAGAATTCTAAAGGCCATACTCTACTATCCAGGAGTGAAATTGCTGCATTATATGGTAGTTCTATTTTTAGTTTTGAGGAATCTCTATGCTGTTTTCCACAGGGCTGTACCAATTTACATTCCCACCAACAGTGTGTTAGGGTTCCCTTTTCTCCATATCCTCACCAATATTTGTTATATGTAGACCTTTTGATGATAGCCATTATGGCAAGGTTGAGGTGACATCTCACTGTGGTTTAGATTTGCACTTCTCTGATAATTAGAAATACTGAGCTATTTTTATGTGCCTGTTAGCCATTTATTTATCTTCTTTGGAAAAATGTCTGTTCATGTCTTCTGTCCATTTTATAATCAGGTTGTTTGGGTTTGTTTTTGTTTTTGTTTTTTTGATTTTGAGTTGTATGAGCTCTTTACATATTTTGGATATTAACCCCTTATAAGTCATATAATTTGCAAATATTTTCTCCCATTCAGTATGCTATCTTTTGTTTTTGTCCATGGTTTCATATGTAGCACAAAAAAACTTCAAAGTTTGGTCCCATTTGTTTGTCTTAGGGAACAGATTAAAAAATATATTGCTACAATTGTGAGACTGTTGTGCCTATGTCCTTTTCTAGGAGCTTTATGGTTTTAGGTCTTCCATTTAGAGCTTTAATCTTTTTTGAGCTTATTTTTGTATGTGGTATGATAATATGTTATACTTCTTTCTTTTACATATAAATGTCCAATTTTATAAGTGGCATATATTTAAAAGATTTTCTTTTCTACACTGCATATTCTTGCCTCCTTTATTGTAAATTATTCGAACATAAGTATGTAGGTATATTTCTGAGATCTCTGTTCTGTTTCATTGATCTATGTGTCTGTTTTTGTGTCAGAAACAAACCATTTTGATTACCATAGCTTTGCAGTATAGTCTGAAGTCAGAGATTTCGATACCTCCAATTTTGTTCTTTTTTCTTAAGATTGCTCTGGCAATTTGGGGTCTTTGGGGGTTCCATGTAAATTTTAGAATTATTTGTTATAGTTCTGTGATAAACGTCCTGGGTATTTTGATAGAGATTAAATCAAATATATAGCTGGCTTTGGGTTGTGTGGAACATTATTACTTTTTCCAATCCATAAACATTAGATATCTTTCCATTTTTCTATATCATCTTCAAATTCATTCATCAATGTTTAATGGTTTTCAGAGTATAAATCTTTCACCTCCTTGTTTGAGTTTATTCATATTTATTTTATTCTTTTTGATGCAATTTTAAATAGGATTGTTTTCTTGCTTTCTCTTTCTGATAGTTCATTATTACTATATAGAAATACAATGTATTTCTGTGTATTAATCTTGTATCCTGAAACTTTACTGAATTCATAATTAGTTCTAACAGTTTTTTTGGTGACTTTAGAATTTTTTTGTATAGTATCATGTCGTCTGCAACAGTTATAGTTTTCCTTCCTCCCTTTCAATTTCAATGCCATTTTTTTCTTTTTATTGGCTGTTTTGGACATAGTATAGGACTTCTTATACTGTGTTAAATAGAAGTAGCAAGACAAGGTATCCTTGTCTTGTTTTTGATTTTAGAGTAAGGGTTTTTAGCTTTTCACTGTTGAGTATGATATTAGCTCTGTGTGTGTGTGCGTGTGTGTGTGTATGTGTGTATGTGTGTGCGTGTGTGTTTTTAAACACCTTCATTATATTGAGATATGTTCCCTCTATACCAACTTTAATGAGAATTTTCTACCATGAATAGTTTGAATTTTGTCAAATGTTTTTTCTGCCGCTAGTGAGATAATATTTTTATTTTTGCTCATTCTTTGTGTTAAGGTGGTATATCACACTGATTGATTTATGGATATTGAAACAGCTTTGAACCCAGGAAAAAACCTCACTTGATTATGATATATAATCCTTGTTATATATTATTGAATTTGGTCTGCTAATATTTTTAAGGAGTCTATGTCTATATTCATCAAAGATATTGATCTATAATTTTCTTTTTATAAATTGTCTTTGTCTACTTATGATATCAGAATAATCATGAACTCATGGAAGGAATTTCTTCAATTTTGTTGAATAACTCTGAAAGAAGAGGTATTAGCTCTTCTTTATATATTTGGTAGCATTCCCCTACCAAAGCCATTTGGTTCTAGACTTGCTGGGAGTTCATTATTATTATTATTATTATTATTATTATTATTATTATAAATTCAGTTTCACTACTAGTAATCAATCTGTGCAGATCATCTATTTTTTCTAATTCGGTCTTGGATGGGTGTGTTTCTAGAAATTTGTCCATTTCTCCTAGGTTGTCCATTTTATTAGCATGTAACTGTTCACAGTACTCTTATAATACTTTTGTATCTCTTATTATTCATTGTTATTTCTCCTCTTATTTTCTTTCTTATCTTTTTGGACCCTCTCTCTTTTTTTCTTTATTGTTCTGGCTAAAGATTTACCAATTTCATTTATCTTTTCAAAAAAAATCAGCTCTTGTTTTCACTGGTCTTTTCTATTGTTTGTTTTGTTTTGTTTTTTGTTTTTTGCCATTTCTTGGGCTGCTCCCATGGCATATGGAGGTTCCCAGGCTAGGGTCTATTTGGAGCTGTAGCCAGTGGCCTACACCACAGCCACAGCAATGTGGGATCCGAGCCACGTCTGCAGCCTACACCATAGCTCACAGCAATGCCAGATCCTTAACCCACTGAGCAAGGCCAGGGATTGAACCCACAATCTCATGGTTCCTAGTTGGATTTGTTCACCACTGAGCCATGACAGGAACTCTGGTCTTTTCTATTGTTTTTGTGTGTGTGTCTATTTTATTTATTTCCTTTCTGATATTTAGCATTTACTTCCTTCTGCTGACTTTGAGCTTTGTTTGATCCTTTTTCTAATTATTTTAGATGATGGGTTAGATTGTTTCCTTGGGATTTTCCTTGTTCCTCGAGTCTCTATTACTGGTTCTACTACCTTTTCTCTGCTTACCTCTTGGTCATACCCACTCCCTACAACTTCATCATGTGTATTTTATCTTTTCTTTCTTGATCTTTGCTACTTTTATTTTTATTCTCTGCCTCCTCTCTTTCTCTCCTATCCTTCCCACCCATTTCCTTGTTAGTTAAAACTGAAGATGTCTGTTCATCTTACTCATTGACTAGAAGACTGCTAACCCTTGTTTTCAGAGAAGTTTTAATATTACCCATAATGGTAATTTTCAATTGCATGGCATTTTACAATTTAAAAAGATAATTCGTACAAAAATTTTTTTGTCTGTACCCACCGCATGCAGAAGTTCCTGGCCCAGGGATCAAATCACATCATAGCTATAACCAAAGCCACAGCAGTTACAATGCCAGATCCTTAATCCAATGAGCCATGATTTTTAAATTTTGATATATGGAACACACCTGCAGGATAATAATGACCACATTTATAAACCCCAATTGCAAAAGAAAATATTGATTTCACATAAGCTAGCAGCTCAATCAGATGTATACATTCAAGAATTAGTACAACAGGGGTCAAACATCAGTCAAACCCGATGCTTCTGTTTCTTTCTCTATCCACGTGCTATCCTAGTATGCCAATTTCTTTTATTCTTCTTGGGGATCAAAGACAAATAGTTCCTCTTTTCCCGTGTCTAATCATAAAAGATTCCAGTTTTCTAAGAGTTCTTATAAAAAGCTATTTTACTTCCATGAAGGATGTTAATATCTCATATATTTGACAAATAATTATTGATTACTGATTGTGTGTGAGGTGCTTTGCTGGGCAGTATGACACACAGGAAGATGAATAAGGCATGGCCCCTGTCCTCTGCAACATAGAAAGACAAAGTGGAAATGTTACTCTAATGGAAGGACCATTCGGGCACGGCTATCTTCCTTGTTATATTTTAAGCTTCATGAATGTAAAAGGAGAAAAGTAGTTCATTTAATCATTTTTTATTCATGAATTTATTCACTAAATATAACTATGGATCAGAATTTTTCCTCAGCATTGGAGCAGCAGGGAATACTAGTTCAAGAAGTAAATAATATATTACTAAGATTAGAAATTAACGGGAGAAATCATATAACAAAAAATAACTGTGAATAAGTAAAAGGATGTAATTTTTACATTTTTAAAGTCTAGCTGGAATTGTGAAAATGATCCTCAGACTATTTTCAAAGGAGCTAATTTCTTTCTTCAGCAAGTACTATAAACCACACACAATGATATTAAAGGATAAAAGTAAGTAAAATGAGACAAGTGAATGAAATATATCTAATCAGAGTGGACATGAATAATGATACTCTGTAATCACAAATTCCTTTGGACTATACAATTATAGAAACTAATAGTTGAATAGGAACTTGATGGCTAATTAGTCTGGGTTCTCTAAACTATGGATATAATTCCTACAACCTCCATGACTAACAGCTAATTTCTGACTTCATATTTCCACATGGGGGTCCATAACACCATAGAATAGATTTTTTTTTGTTAGACTGGCAGCTTTAACCAGTAGTTATTTATTCAAATTGAGCAAAAAATCTGCTGAATTCCTCACAATGACGCAAACTCTACTGTCTGGAATAACACAGAAGGTGTATCTTGAAAGAATGAAGGTTATATTTGGAATCTAATAAATGGCACAAATTAACCTATCTACAGAAAAGAAACAAAATCATGAAGAAGAGACTTGTGTTTGCCAACGGGGAGGAGGAGGGAGTGGGATGGACTGGAAGTTTCAGGTTAGCAGACGCAAATTATTGCATTTGGAGTGGATAAGCAATGAGATCCTGTTGTATAGCACAGGGAACTATATCTAGTCACTTGTGATGGAACATGATGGAGGACAACATGAGAAAAATAATGTATATACACATATATGTAAGACTGGGTCAATTTGCTGTATAGCAGAAATTTACAGAATATTGTAAATCAGCTATAATAGAAAAAATAAAAATCTTACAAAGAATTAAGAAATTTAAAAGGCAATGAAGGATTAGGTTCAGATATTTGGCATATTTGTAACAGACGGCCTTTTATTTTCTGAAGAATAGCGTCTAGAACACTGAGGATGAAAAGGGATATTTTAAAAATTAAACACAATGTGAAAAAGAGAAGGAAGAAAAAGAAAATATATGTATACATAAATGTAAAACCTAAGAGTTCCCATTGTGACTTAGCAGGATCTGGTGTTGTGGCAAGCTGTGGTGTAGGTCTCAGATGTGGCTCAGATCCAGTGTTGCCCTGGCTGTGACATAGGCTGAGCTGCAGCTCTGATTTGATCCCCAGACCCTGTACTGGGAACTCCCACATGCCACAGGGGTGACTGACAAAAAAAAAGTAAAAAGCAAAATGGTTGCTCATTAAACACAAATTAGAGAAGAAGAAAAGAGTGGAGAAAAACACGTAATGCCACAGTCAAGATTCAGGCAGATTTGGAGAAGCACATGTTCCACAGTGTTCTTGTCAAAACTCACCTCCACTACAGAGATAAGAGAACATAAATGTTGGAAGAGCAAACTGAGCTCCCTCAGATAATTACAGTGACAGACAGCAGCTAACAAAGGGAAAATTTTTTAAATTTTAAGGCTACGTCTCTGTGAAGAACTAAGGTGTCAGAATTGACACCGTGCAAAAGAAGCTGTGGAATCTGGTGGCATTGTGGAAAAAGGAGAAGAAAGAAGGGGGGAAAGAGAAACATGAACTTGTATATTTTAACTTTCAGTTAGAACTAAATTTATAGTACTATGAATTTTGAGCTTTAACACAGAACTCAATGTTTTAGCATTTAACTGTGAGTATGGCAAAAATCCATCAGTTAATACACAGAAATAAGTATAAATCTCATGGCCATATCATTTTTTGTATAGTGATTTTTGTTTTTTTCATAATGATTTTTATTTCTTCCATTATATCTGGTTTACAGTGTTCTGTCCATTTTCTGAACTAGAGACTCTCATACTGAGTAAACTAAGTCATATCAAAATTTAAACATTCACTAAGGTTAATTTTTCATCACCTGAAAGTATGTATCTATCTATGTCTAACTCTCATCTATATAGACAAAGTTTTGTCTCCCTACACACAATATTCAGCTTATGTTCTGCCTGTGTAACACCCTTAACATTTCTCCCGCAGTTGTTTGTTTTGATCACCATCCTGGGGTTTTTATACTACTCCACTTGACTATCAGTTTCTGACTCTGTCACAATTGATGCTGTAAATACCAGCCGTCTGGATTTCTATGCCAGTTTGCTGACATCTTCAGGGGGAAGATGGGGAGAGGAACCACTTACAAGCAGTATTATCTTCCTCTTTTTAAAAAAGGTATAATCTTGACCATCTCCTGGAATAATTTCTGGAGTTAAATGGCTTAATGAATATGAAAGTACTTTGCATACTTCAAATTTCTGTAGAGATATAGGAATCGTATTATTAATATCTGCATATGATGTTGGGATTATTTGAGATAAATATTTCAATAATCTGGCATAATTAACTAGTAGATACTCTCTTAAATTGTTTTTTGCCTAATATTATCTAAGTGTGCATAGAAAATTTTCCATATCTGTAATTGTCTTGAGAAAAATAAGCATATCTATACAATAAAATAACTCTTCTGCTCAACTGCAGATAGACTCTATTTTTGCTCCTGTAAGTGCATTTGTTTCTTTGGTAATATACATAATTTATTTATTAAACTTATTCAAATAATCAATATTGCTTTGTAAATGCTATCTATGTTATTTTCATGAACTATGCTCCTAGAAGAGACTATATTAGTTTCCATAGTTTAGAATATTATAAAACCATTGCATTGTGTAGACCTCTATTCAACAAAAAAGTCTTTTGTCAAAAACTATTAATCTCTGTAACTTACATACATTAGTATCAATTAAAAATTACATGTACTATCACAGATTTTAAAACAGTGGTCTCTAAATCAGGTAATATATATGTGTGTGTGTATATATATATACATACATACACACACACACACCCCCCTCATCAGTATTTTATTAATATTCTTTGATAATTTCAAATGTTTGTACAATAGGTTTTGATTTTAATGAAAACCTTTTAATTTAGAATAAACATTTTTCTATGGCAGAAATTATTTCAGTAATTGAATTTTAATAAAACAAATAAAAGTTACGAAATTTAATTTAGGTATCGCATGGTAAAGGAATTTGACCACAATTTTTAAATTTACATTTTGGGTTTGCTGTGTTTCTAGAACATCTGTTATGCTATTATGACAGGTGTTTATTAATATGGATGTCTAATTAGTTCTCTCAGCTGCTAATAGCATGGCAATTTAACATCTAAATATTGTCAAAATTCCTGATTATATGTTGAAAACTGTAGATAATTGATTCAAGGCAGATTCCCTTGACTAGATTAAAAAATTAAAACCTATCCTGTGTACTTTCCTTTAGAATCTCAATATTTTTCTGAAATTTCTCAAATATTTCCGTAATGAGAACTTATGAAGAAATAAAACCCTTCTATAAGCTAAGATGTGTGTTTATTCAAATTTCTTTAGGCTGTTCATTACAAATACAAATCAATTATTTTTAATGTCTTCGGCTAGAAGTGAGCTCGTAGAAGGGAAGCAATAAAGTAATACAGTTCTAAATACACACACACATATATGTATGTGTATATATATATGTATGTATATATGTATACATGTGTGTATGTATAAACAGATATATATATATATATATACATATACACACATACATACATACACACATATACATACACATACATTCAGGGAAAGACTGACAGAAAACTCCCTTTTAGGGTACACTTAAGCTCATATTTTTAAATTAAAATTTCTTAAAATTATTTAGTAAATTCTGAGTAATATAAATCAATAAGAAGCAGTTTGGTGGTCCTTAGAAATTTGGTTGAATAGCTTCTATGGATGGCATTTAGATCACAGACCCTGAGCTAAAATTTCCTGTTCAATATACAAGGTTATGACACACATTTCTATGAAATTTCTGTAACAATAATATAATATCAAATGGGAGTCTTTGCCAGTATTAAACTTAAAAATTGTAGATTTGAAAGTTTAAAATTTATTTCCTTCTGGAACACAGTAATTTTATCATTTATATGAGAATATGTGCCTTTTTATCTTTAATGGTTGAGTAAGTGTTCTTGGTCCAGTATCAGCAATGCCCATCAGAACTTTCTACAATAATGAACGTGCCCCCTATGCTATAATATGGTAACCACTAGAATCATGTGGCTACTGAGCATTTGAAATGTGTCATGTGCAATTAAAAAACTGAATTTTCAATTGTGTCAACTTAAATTTCTACTTATTTAAATATTCTCACTTGTCTAAGGGTTACTATATGTGACAATGTAGTGATTTAATAAAATTTCCTTCAATAAAATTCAGAATAATGCTAAATTACATGCAGAGATACTTGTGCTGAAATTCCATGATTTTTTATGTATGCGAAAGAAAACAGTATCAGCATTTAATAGACTAGGGACTCTTCTAAATATTCTTTTGCAGTAGAAGAAATGAAGCTACAATAGCAATGAACATAGTTCACTAGAATGTGAATATATTCGGAATCTTTTCCACATGACCTCCATCAGGAGTTGACAAACTATAGCTTACAAGCCACGTTCAACCTACTACTTGCTCTTGCAAATTAAAACTTTATGGGAACCCAGCCACACACATTTATTTAGGTATTGTATATGACTATTTGTGTGCTACAACCACAGAGTTGAGTAGTTATTCTTAAGACCATATGGCCTGGAAAGCCTAAAATATTTCCCATCAGCCCCAAGTGGAAAAAGTTTGCCAATCTCTAGATGAATGGTTGTGTGAAAAACGGTAGGATAAATCTCTCCTATGGAGAAATACACTTTTCTCAGTGCATTCACCCTATGCAACATATCATACATAATATATTCTATTCATGTAATATATTATACATAACATATATCAATCTATTTAGCAAGTGAGATTCTAAAATTATACACATATATATATATATATAAAATTAAATATTCAAATAAAATCTTAGGTTTTTCCATCCATTTTCATGGTATATTTGATGCCCCCATTTATATCATCTCTTGTTTAATCTAAGAAAAAGAGGTGAGCTAACATGTCTGTGTCAAGAATCTTGGTGATCAGAGAATTTCAGAGCTAGAATGGAATGTAAAATGCATTTCATGCAAATCAAAACTACCATGAGATATCACCTCACACCAGTCAGAATGGCCATCATTAATAAATCCACAAATAACAAGTGCTGGAGGGGCTGTGGAGAAAAGGGAACCCTCTTGCACTGTTGGTGGGAATGTAAACTGGTACAACCACTATGGAGAACAGTTTGGAGATACCTTAGAAATCTATCCATAGAACTTCCATATGACCCCGCAATCCCACTCTTGGGCATCTATCCGGACAAAACTCTACTTAAAAGAGACACGTGCACCCGCATGTTCATGGCAGCACTATTCACAATAGCCAAGACATGGAAACAACCCAAATGTCCATCGACAGAGGATTGGATTCGGAAGATGTGGTATATGTACACAATGGAATACTACTCAGCCATAAAAAAGAATGACATAATGCCATTTGCAGCAACAGGGATGGAACTAGAGAATCTCATACTGAGTGAAATGAGCCAGAAAGACAAAGACAAATACCATATGATATCACTCATAACTGGAATCTAATATCCAGCACAGATGAACATCTCCTCAGAAAAGAAAATCATGGACTTGGAGAAGAGACTTGTGGCTGCCTGATGGGAGGAGAGGGAGTGGGAGGGATCGGGAGCTTGGGCTTATCAGACACAACAGATTTACAAGGAGATCCTGCTGAATAGCATTGAGAACTTTGTCTAGATACTCATGTTGCAACAGAAGAAAGGGTGGGGGAAAAAATGTAATTGTAATGTATACATGTAAGGATAACCTGACCCCCTTGCTGTACAGTGGGAAAATAAAAAAAAATTATAAAAATAAAATAAAATAAAATAAAATAAAATAAAATGCATTTCAAACTCATTTTAAAGATAATAGCCTAAGAAGTTGTAATATGCCTAAGGACATACAGAGATAATAACCAGTTAATCAATACTCATTTATTGGGACACATCTGCTGATATAACCACCCAGTTAAGCCTATGTGCTATGCAGAATTCAGAAACATAGTACTTTAAGAGCTCTTCATGTAGCCTGGGAGGGAAACCCTATGAGTTGTCACTGTGACTGTGTCATATATGACATATGCCCTCTCATCTCAATCCAATAGGAAAGTTAGACAGCCTTCAAATGAAATTCCCATCTTGGTTTCTGTGGAGTGGATATTCCATGCCATCACCTAACATTAGATCACAGAGGAGAGTGGCACGCACAAGGGAACACTTCTGTTTTTTTTCACTTAAGGACAGAAAAAATTGGCAACTACAAATGAATTTTCTATCCCAGAAGATAGACTCTAATTGCTCAACTTAAGCACTCATATTTTAGGATTTATTTCACTCATAAGTAATTTTGAATTATCCTGATGACTTAAACCCAAATAGAGATAACCCTCCTTGGATTACAATTGTATGAAAAACAGGTATGATTTCATTGGACTTTATTTTTAAAATTACATACATTGTTAGGAAAAATCCTTGAATTAGAATTTACTTTCTGACCTCAGTACAACTGGAACTCATTTTTCAGTCTTTTTAAAGGAAGTGTATAATAAGACAATATGCTTCTACTCAAATATAATCTGAAATATTTATTTGGCATCAATTTTAAGGTAAAATAGAATGGCATTACTTTCATAAAAAATTAATTAAAATTATATGTGTCTGGACAGTGTGGAAGAAAGCAGTTATAAATTCAAATTAATATATAATGACAGAAACAGTCATTTCAAATTCTTCATTGGTAGAGAACCTTTACCAGATTTTTAAGTAAAAACTATTATCTCAATTTAGGACTTTTCCGCCTCTTCTTTTAGTCTAAAAGTGTGGATTTTGGGTTCATAATGCATTAAAGTGCATAACATAATCTGAACTATGTAGATGCCTGAACTACATTTTTTTTTCAGCAATGTGTATGGCTTTAGAACTTTGATTGGATTGTAAAATGCAGAGGTACTCAAAAATAGATCCAACCACTCATTTCAATTACATTACATTGTACTATCAAGGATATTTTAGAATATGCTTCTTACACTCTTCTGAATCATTGTTTTATTCTATTGTGATGCCTTATTGGTCCTATGACATCAGCCATGTGTGGATTAAGATGACAAAAAAGACTCATCTATATATTTCATTATTCTAGGGTTAGATCTGACCTTAGCAGCTAATGGAGAGGTTCCAGTAAAGCTCTGGATAACCAGTAGTAAGTACTATCCACAATGAGCCTTCAGTCATTACCTCCATCATTTCTGTTGGGAAAGAGAACTAAAGATCTCCATAGAATCTTTAAGTTATTTATATCACCAAATGAAATGAACTCTGAAGTTTTAAGAGTTTGTGAGAAAAGGTAACGTGAAATCACTACAGGTAGTGCTATAGCTGTGAAAATTTAGCCATTTTACACCATGAAAGTGGGTTGATCCATTAGAACTTCTGAACCTCTTCTGTTGACCATACACATAAACAGGAGACAATGTGCAGCATCCCAAATATCCCCTAACTGTGGTGCCAAACAGAATAACTATTAATTGACAAGATGCTATATATCAAATTTCTGGTTTGACAAGTGAGCAAATGGGTTTTCTTTGTGGTTGCAGTTCCTAATGATATATTCTTAATTATAGAGATACTTAGAATCTGTTGAGGTGGAGTTGTTTTGGACAATTCTCTGAAGAATAATTCATTTTTCCCAAAGACATACATGATTTGTTCTCATCTTCTATGCCCCTCTTTATCACACTAATATTATCATGGTTAGGTTTGTGAAAACACATGTATTTGGGACAATATGTATCATCTTAACTCCTTGTCCACAAGAGGATGACTGGTTCTAAAGATATTTTTATCAATTTTATCCCAGAAGCAAGTGTGACATGATCCAACGTCTGTCATAATATATACAAATTGCAAAGGACATACACACCCATGGTCTTGGGGCTCACATGTTTATCTAACTATAGTGGGAGATAAAGTTAATCAAAATACACACACATATACACGCTCTTTGACAAAATAGCCTATTCTGAATCAGCAGAAGTATGCTTATTCACCGCTTTTTAGTTTTATTCAATGAAGCGCTACACTACTTAGTAAAGGTTGCATCCAAAAAATCACATATAAGTATGGATATTATCCAGGTGAACAATGGGGAAGATTTGGGAATTTTTTTTCAAATATATCATCAGTATTATTTTGAAAGAAAATAATCAGTCACATAAATGCAACTCAGATTGCTTAATGATCAAAGTTATTTGGATCTATTTTAACAAAGTCATTCTTTATAGGCACTCACAACTCCTGTAGAGCAATCACACTGCAGTATGATTCACTTATTACACAATCAACACTTCAGTTTTGTGTGAAATGTCACGTTAAATCTAAAGCCCTGAAGTTCATTGGCCTTCAGAGAAATATCAACTATTTCTCAAACCATTCACCCTAGAAGGGATATTGAATTTTTAAAAACAGAAATTATCTTCCCTATTTATAAAATGAGAGACTTGGAAAATACAATCTTCCAAGATCTTCCAGGTTTTTTTTTCTTCCTTCCTCCCTCCCTCCCTCTCTCTCTCTCTCTCTCTCTCTCTCTCTCTCTCTCTCTCTCTCTCTCTCTCTCTCTCTCTCTCTTTCTTTCTTTCTTTCTTTCCTTCCTTCTAGGGCAGCATATGGAACTCCCCAGGCTAGGAGTTGAATCAGAGCTTTAGCAGTCACCCTACGCTGCAGCTTGCAGCAACACCAGATCAAAGCTGCATCGTGACTTACTCAGCAGCTTACTGCAACACCAGATCCTTAACCAACTGAGAGAGGCCAGGGATAGAACCCTCATCCTCCTAGATACTATGTCAGGTTCTTAACCTGCTGAGCCACAATAGGAACTCTGACTTTCCAGATCTTAGATCTTACAATTTTATGTCTTTTTCCCTTTCAATAAATAATTCCTCAGATATAAGAGACCACATTTTTGGCTTAAAAATATACTTTATACTGATAAACAATCATATGTATATTTATAAGTGGAAAATATTATTTTCTACATTAGTTACAAAGCAAATATGTCTTCATTTTCAACTATCTGAAACCATTTAGGAAGAGAGCCACACAGATGATCAGCCATATGGCATTAATACGTGTATAACCAAGACAGACAGGAAACATTTTTATATTTTAACCAAACTGATAAACTAACTCATGAAAATGCCATATATTACCTATTTAGTTGAAAGCTTTATTTCAGAGGAATTGTGTCATAATTTACAATTAACATAGGACCAACCATTCTATTTTATGAGGACTTCTCAAACAGATTAAAGAAGATGAATTATCTTTCATCCACATTCACTTATATATGTGGGAATATATAAGTATCCATAATTATATAAAAATGACTCCATCAGCTCTATGAATAGTATTCTCACAGAAGGTGCAATGGAGAATACAATCACTACAATTAAATATATACAATGTTTAGGAAGATCAATGATTTTCTTTTTTTTAATATAATGATTTTTTTCCATTACAGCTGGTTTACAGTGTTCTGTCAACTTTCTACTGCGCAGCATGGTGACCACATACATGTATGCATTCCTTTTTCTCACATTATCATGCTCCATCATAAGTGACCAGACATAGGTCCCAGTGCTACACAGCAGGATCTCATTGCTAATCCATTCCAAAGGCCAAAGTCTGCATCTACCATTCAAACTATCTTCTACTGAGGGAGGTCCAAGCAAATAGAGTGGAAGTAGAGAACTAGAAAGGATGCCAAATTGGGAGATCTCATGCCTCTCACTACAGTATCCTAATTTATCTTCTTTCATTTTTACCTGTATGATTTAGTTATATCTATGGTTCTGAATTTTTAAAAGATTCAAATACTTTAGAAAAATTTTTATTAAAGTATAGTTGATTTATAGTATTCTGGCCAATTTCTGCTTATACGGCATAGTGACCCAGTCATACATATATCTACATCCTTTTTCTGATACTATCTTCCATCAGGTCATGTTCTATACCAAGAGTAGCTATAATTCTCAGTGCTGTACAGAAGGACCTCATTGCTTACCCATTTTAAATTCAATAGTTTGCATCTACCAACCCTAAACTCCCCCTATGCGTTAGTGAAATATTTTAATACTATATTTAATGGTCTAAACATAGGACTACAGAATAAAAAATGAGACAGAGTGAGTAACTGATAAAAGCCAAGGGGAGAAGTTCCCGTCGTGGCGCAGTGGTTAATGAATCCGACTAGGAACCATGAGGTTGCGGGTTCGGTCCCTGCCCTTGCTCAGTGGGTTAACGATCCGGCTTTGCCGTGAGCTGTGGTGTAGGTTGCAGACGTGGCTCGGGTCCCGCGTTGCTGTGGCTTGGCGTAGGCTGGTGGCTACAAATCCAATTCAACCCCTAGCCTGGGAACCTCCATATGCCGTGAGAGCGGCCCAAGAAATAGCAACAACAACAACAACAACAAAAAGACAAAAGACAAAAAAAAATAGCCAAGGGGAAATAGATATTTAAAGAAAATAAGCAAGCATAATAAATATATTTTAAAATTTGTTAGTATAATTTGATGGAATTTCCTCTGTCTCTAAACTTAATAGGGTAAGATAGGAATTTCGATTATATTATTATATCTCTGCTTGGAAATGGAACCATTTTAGCATAATTAGTCCATTAGTTCTTCAGCGTTTCCTCCATTTTATCTCTGTAGTACTGTAATTAACACAATATTACATTTACTATAGATCTGAAACCAGCATATTTTCCCTAGAGGAGTTACAATCGAAATGGATTGAGTTAACTAATCCTACTGGATTTTTCAAGCATTCTTAATTTAATAAAGATAAGACATTTACTTCAAAGCTATTCTTCCCTCCGTTGCAAAATACTCAGCAGCAAAGTAGTTGAACATTATTTTTTATATTTCAATTATTTCAATAAAAATGGCAAATGACACCAAAACAAATTCTACCATAATTTTAAAGCTTATAAGATCTTTTTTTTTTTTTATTTAGAAGAAGGAGATAGTGTGCACACATCTATCACAAAAGTCTAAGTGCAAAATTTCAGGAGTATAAACTTGAGCTGAAAGAAAATGGAGGAAGGCTTTGCCAAGTGGAAAGGAGGGAGGAGCTGGCACATATTAGTTATTAAATTGTGCTGGGAAAAAGCATCTAATCTGAGCAGACCAAAGAATTTCCATAGTAGAGTGTTGAAGAAAGAAATAGGAGGGTACATAAGACTAAATCTGGAAAATCTGGAATGCTGACATGTTTGGGCCACATCTATTCTTGTCACTCTTCAACAAAAATCAGACATGTCTGCAGAAGAAAGAAGCGGTATTAGTAGCATTAATTTTTCTTTCTATGTAACCGGTAAGCTCTAGTGCTCAGAGAGCACTGGCTGGCCTTAGAGATGATTTGCCAGTTGATTGGGTCTTCCATGTACTCTCAGGAATGTGGTTCCTAAGCCTAAATATTTCATGATGATCTGAATTTTACTTATGGTTGATCACTGACTCTTTCTTGACCCTCTGCCTAACCACCAATAGCTCACAAATTTCTCCCTTCTCTCTCTGCCCACTTAAACTTTACTTTCTTAAATATTTTTATGGCTATGGTTTACCTCTCTCTCTGTCATGGATATTACTCAAAGACAAAAAGTCTGGTCTACATATTTTTTGCATACTCCCAAACACAAGGATTGTGAAATGCTCAAACACTGTCAATAATTAATCTGATTGTATAAAACCTACTGAAAGAATTAGAGGCTGAATATATCTGCTTTCTTGGTGTGATAGAAAATCTGTGTTACTAAGGAAAAATGCAGACTCATTTCTTATAAGAGGATTGTCAAACTGGAGAAAATTGTAACAATTATCTATAGGCAATTTGTATTTGACATTATTCTGTGTAATTTAAAATGTGAATTACTGCCTTAAGTAATCATAATAGTACTAGGAAAAGAGTTTACATTAAAACTAACTTGAGAAATTTGTAAATAGCACTATGTTGAAAACAAGCAGTGAACTTTGGCAGAATTTTTACTCACTGATTCATTTGTATTTGCATTATTTACAAGATGCTAATTGGACTCTAAAAGAGACTCTAAATATGATGCTCAATAAGAGCTCTAATTTAATAAAGAACAAATAACAAATATTCATAAAGCTCCCAGATTTTTAAGATTCCATATTTGACACAGCACAATATTAATGACAAAAATTGAGAAAAATAAAACAATATTAAAGGAAAACAAACATATATTTATCCTGATTGAATGAATACTTGACTTCATTCTCAAGATACTTCTTTGACAGTATCTTTGCTATGTTTTCTTTTACATGATGTCTTTCATAAAGGTAAGGAATTAATATTTGACCTTGAATATCCTTGGACTAGCTAGTAAAATATTCAACCTTTACATGCTAGGTTCTTAATTTCATACTACCCTCCCCAGATAAAACAATATCTAGTAGCTTTGAACACAAGCCATTTCAAAAATGAATAATGTATGCAATTATCCTCAACCTATATGGAAGGTTGAGGAGAACTTCTCTTTTGCTTTGATGAAATACCACTCTACTCATGATCCACTTCAAATTCTTCAGTATTAATATTTACCAAGAAAAGTATTCATGGCTCTATGACCTGAGATGCATGAAAGATTATATGATAGGAACTATTTTAGAAAAGAAGGGAAAGGGGGCTGTGCTTGTTCCACACAGACATGCCCTACCTAACATCATAGCACCCAGAGACAATCATATGACCCGATATGAAATATACACACATGCATACAACAAAAGCAAGCAAACTTTTTTGGCCAGGCATACAAGATTGTTTACCATCTGGGTTCAAGCCATACCCTACCATATTCAACCATTCCTCACCACTCACATTTTGTGCTAACTATGTGGACTCCCTTTTCCTTATATCCCTTTGTATTTTAATCTCCATCACTCTGTTTCCTTAGGCTATAATCTCCTTCCTCACTTGTCCACCTATGAATTCCAGTTCATCCTTTGGCAGCTAAAGCTTAATTTCTACCTGTTCTTTAAAAAAATATATAGCCCTCCCCAAAACAATATTACTTCCTTATTGTTTTCCATAACACTTAATATAGAATATATCCAGCTATTTTATTGTTATTGTTTTATATAATATTTACTGTTGTTTTGAATATTTGCTTCTTTGATATTTGAATGCATCAGAGTCTGGAGCAAAGTTTTTTGACCATCTGTAGTACTTAGAATGGAATTTATGGTGAACTAGGTGCTCCACAGATGTTTTAAGAAAGGCTTTCACCAAACATTATTTTCCATTTGCTTAAAATCCTAATCTACAAAAACAACGTTGAAACAAATGTTAAAATAGCTTCCAGAGTTTGTGGAATTACTATTTTTTCTTACATGCAACAGAGAAATAATATACAAATTTGCATTTGTAAAGTATTTTGCCAAACACAGAAAGCTTTTGAACTTGGTACTTGGTTACCATATACAACCCATGAGTTTAAAGTAGCAAACAGAGAGACAGTATTCGAAGCAAGATGTTGACTCATAATGACATCAACATATTTTGACTTAGTCACTTGGCTTCTCTATTTCTTTTTTTTCTGTAGCCACCGGCCTAAGCCAGGGCCACAGAAATAAGCTTCTCTATTTCTAACAATGAAAGAGATGGAGGTGATGTGTATTGTAGATATATAGACATCAGATGAATTAACTAAGGTATACTTTTGAATGTTACAATAAATTCTACTTTAAAAATACCAGCACAAATGTGTTTCACACTGCAATGTTGCCTGAGTAAAGGATACGATTATTCCAGATATATTATAAAATTGTTTCCTGAAACCTTTCTGATTCTCATTTCCTCACCAGTCAAATAAGAAGATGAACAGCCAGCAAAAACTTTTAGGCCTTATAAATATTTGAAGTATAACATCTGATAAATAAGATAACTTATACAACAGCTGAATTGCTAAATCACTGCTTCAGTCTCCAAAATATCCTCTTACAGAGAAAAATCACAAATATTTATATATAGACCCTACATATACCTTGTTCTGCTATTATTTTAACAAATTCAGGTTTATGGTGACTATTCAGAAACATTTCTTCTCACAAATGGGAAAGAATTAGATTGTTTTCCAGTAACACAATTTAGTTTAGCAGGAAATAAAGATCTGCAACTCTTCCAATAATGTAAGAAACTGATAGATGAGAAGTGTAAAAACAACAACCAAAAAAACAACAAACAAAAAACCAAGCAAACAAAATTTTCCCAAAGCCATTAAGACAGTTTCTAAGACTAAGTGCTATGAAAATGTACATACTTTGGTGTTGAGCCTTTAGTAAAATGATACCATCTTGTATAAAGATGGATGTACAGGTCATAAAATCTATATATCGCTATACACTTTCACTGGCAAATAAAAATAAGAAACAAGCATCAGGAGTTCCCATCGTGGTACAGGGAAAATGAATCCAACTAGGAACCATGAGGTTGCAGGTTCAATCCCTGGCCCTAAAAAGAAAAAAGAAAAAAAAAAGAAAAAAAAAGAAACATTCATCAAACCTATTCCCCAGCTAACATATTAGTTTGACACTAAGCTATGTGATAATGTAAAAAAATGGACAAAATTAAGAAGTAGCACATTTGCTTTCAGAGATGAGTGGAAGATTTGGTGAGCTAATTATAGACTGAGTCAAAGAATGAAACTGATCTATGACCAGCCTCAGACAGACGAAGACAAGTTTTATGAATAAATAAAAGTTGTACAAGTTAGGTTTTCCAGAGAGCAAAAGACTATATTCTCTTTAGACAGCATCTGGCTTGATAATACAACATGGCCTGAGGAAGGAGATTGCCGATTTTTCATAGATCACCATTTCTAAACCACTGACATCGTAATAATATTCCTTACATTAACAGCATTATCTCCTATGTTTTTCAATGTAAGTCTAGTAGTGGAAGCTTTGTATTTAGCTAAATGCTTTGGTTAATTGTGATTAATTACTAAGCTTCTTCAAGAAAGCCTTTCATTTTATGACAGAAATGCAGAAAATCCTGCCAATGTCCATCATGGTACACACCCTGTTTGTGTTCATCTGCTGCCAGAAAAAGCACACACACTCTGAAGTGAATTGGAGATGTTACCTCAGTTGGGTAGAGGAATGGGTTGATGTGGACAAGGTCACAGATTTCATCACCATTCAGTCCAGTCAACTTGACAGAACAACTTGCTGCAAAAGCTCCAGCTGTTATTTCAGCAAGCCCAACTGTAAATGCATAGTGTGGATCACAGGGGAGGTGATCAAAAGAACCCACCCATACAGTCTGCTTAAAAAATGCCAAATAAGTTGTATATTAAATTGTATACTTTCTCTAAATGACACAATTTATTTTCTTCATATTTTGATTAGTTTGAACACTGATAGAAGATATAAGGTCAGAAACACTTTACATCGTTGAATGTATTTTTGCACATGATCTACTATCTGTTTCAGGTGGTTTGTCTAACTGTAATGAAGGAATAATTCATACAATCTAAGCTGCAACATTCAACTTTCATCAGTCATAAATGGTGATTTCCAAGGGTATAATTATGTAAAATGGAGAACATTTCTGAGCCACAGATTTAGTGGAGGATTTTAGCAATGGAATATATTGAACCATATTAATAAGAGGCATTTTGCTACTCCTAATAAAAGCAGGAAGCACCCTGTTTCATAAAATAATAAAGATTTAAAAATGAGTCTATGTGGCATATTAGTACATCAGCTGTAAAAAAAAAAAAAAAGATTCTGTACAACCACACCAAATGTTAGAAGCAACACGTACTGGACAGTTGTATATGTGTGTGCCAGGACACTTACACACACACTCACATATGCACACACAAATACACACAGAGACATCAAAAATCAAAATGTGAGACATATCATCTAATGTTAATCTATTTTATATCTCCCTATGAGTCGTCTATCAAATTTGTAAGACTTTATCATTGAAGATCTTTAAAATCCAATGGAATAAACTCTTGAAAGTAAATGATCTCCTTCTGATTTCTAGTTAAGCTACTGAATTTCTATTGAGTAGAAAATTCTATTTATATGTGCTTTAGGAAAAAGACCATGGCATCTGTTTCACGTAGGAGAAAATAAAAATAAAGAATTGACTCAACAGGTAAGTCATTATACAAATCCCCGTATGTAATCCCCTCCATTCCAAAAAGTCTTTCCATATTAACTTTTGCTTTGGTATTGGTATTTAATCAATGTTTTCACTGAGTAAGGTTCTATTATTCCTAAACTTTGCACCTTGCTCTTGCAGTTTGTTTAGATTGATTTCTAAAGAACAGGAAAGGAAAGGAACATATTAAAATTTTTTATCTAAGCAAAGTAAAAGACCAGTATCATTAGACTCTTTAGGAACATCTGACGAATAATGTCATTCTTCAAATGAAGTATAAAACTGCTAAAAACTTAGCATTCTATTAGATCATATTTAACTGATAAGTACTCCCCCCTCTATTTATGTCTCCTCTAATATTTAGCATCAAATTCTGTCTAGAGTTTCTCTATTTTATTATTATTATTGCTTTCACCCTGGTCATTTATTAACAAACTTCATGAATCTATTATCTTGTTAGCAATGCAGACATAAGCTTTTGAAATCATACAATAAGTCAGGAGAGAATCAGTTTAAAAGCTTTGATGGTTGGGCTTTCATTATCAGAGTTAATAGGATACTAAAATAAAGTGATGCTTCTAAGTGATATTGTGAAGTTCTAACAGTAATGCTGATCCCGTATATAGCATTTCTATGTTTTTTTTTTTTGTCTTTCTGTTGAGTTCAGTTTTGTGTCGTTATTCCAAATATTGACATGTTAAATAAGAAAAAATAAAGTGAAACAAATAAATATGATAAAAATAAAGAGAAGTCTTACTAAAATGGAGTTGGGAGACCAGAATGGGAGCTCTTGCAGCACCACTCAATGTAAATTTCAGGAAGAATCATCTATTATAGACCCCTCCAACACTGCATCTCCTACAAGAAACTGACTATCCAAGCAATTCATCAAATGAGGGGCCATCATTACCCTTTTCTCTAGTGGATTTCCATTCCTTCAAGACAATTTCTCCCATCTCCTCCTTTTACTCCATGAAGTAGTGTTTCTCTCCTTTGTTTGTTGGACTTGCCTATAGTTTTGGTCGTGACTTTCTTGTCCCTAATTACAATTCTCTGCTATTTCCAAATAAATCAATTTTTGCTGATAAAATAATTTTTGTTTTCAAAGTCAGCAGCATACAAGCCCAGAAATTTTAAAGACTATCTTACTCATCTTTGCAATTTTTTTTCTTTTTTTTAAAGTGAAGAACAGTTGATTTATAATAATAAAGTAGTTTCAGGTAGACAAAACAGTGATTCAAAATTGTTATAGATTATATTCCATTTAAAGTTTAAAAATATTGGCTATATTTCCTGTGGGATACAATAAATCCTTTTAGCTTATTTATCTTATATAAAAATACCGTGGGAGCTATGGTTTTATTTCATAAGATGCTATGGAGAATGAACCACAATGTGAAAACAAAATAACAACAAAATAAAATAACCACCAAAAAGCTTAAATGTGTATCTCACTTAATTGTTTTCCTTCCTAAAATAAAACTTGAACATGCTATGACAAGAATATGCTTTTTATGGAGTTCCCATCATGGCGCAGTGGTTAACGAATCCGACTAGGAACCATGAGGTTGCGGGTTCAGTCCCTGCCCTTGCTCAGTGGGTTAATGATCCGGTGTTGCCGTGAGCTGTGGTGTAGGTCGCAGACGCGGCTCAGATCCCATGTTGCTGTGGCTCTGGTGTAGGCCGGTGGCTACAGCTCCGATTCGACCCCTAGCCTGGGAACCTCCATATGCCGCAGGAGCGGCCCAAGAAATAGCAAAAAGACAAACAAACAAAAGAAAAAGAATATGCTTTCTACCATCTTCACCTTGTTAACTCCACCTTTTTATAACTGAGATCTCCTCATAATTGTCACTTCCTCAGGTAAATATTTTCAACCTCTCTAATTCAAGGAACTTGTGATATTTTCAAAACAAAATAAGAACAATTATTGCTTGCAAAACATTGTTTTTGCTTATGGTTCACAGTAATAGAAGCCTCAACCTAGGATCAGATACACAAGCAGGAGACTTGGCAACACCAGTTATAGCAAACTGGGAGACTGAAATTCTGCTCACAGATAGTCAATCCTCCACTACCCTGACTCACAGAAGACTAACAGTCAAATATTTCTAAGGCCGAAAGGTGGATGCTTCCTTTATACAATTAAAAAATAATTATATTCAAAATATACTCTTAGTTTTCTAACTTTTAATACAAATGTTGGCATCCAAACTTAGAGTGTCTAAAGCCCTCCAGCTTAAAGGCCAGATTCATTCCACTTATTCGTGGTCAAATGAGACAGAGAAAGTCCCACCCAAGTGCACAAGGTTCTAAGTTTGATTTTCTTTGGCCTATTCTTTGATATAAACAGAGATCCAAGAATTACCATATATTTTAGGACAGGTAAAAATGGAAAAGAAGTAGTAAGATAAATAGGGGAGTAATGACCATTGAAGAGGCTCAGATTACTCAAAAAAATAGGAAAAATAAAACTAAGCTGAATCAATCAAAGTAAAACTCTCAAAACTAAATAAAATAAAATGATTTATGATACAGTGTATCTACAGTTCAACCACTGGACACTCTGGAAAAAATAAAAGCATTTAAATAACAAATAAAATAATTTCAGTGAAAGAATTATGAAATAAAATTGAGAATAGGAGGCAGAACTTTGAAGAGAAAAACTAAGAAATATATAGCATCAATATAGAAGATCCAACATTCAGCTAATAGGTGTTTAAGAAAGGTAGAAAATAGGAAAGTGCTGAAAATTTCAAAGACATAAGACATGAAATTCTCAGAGTTGGAGGTAGAGCTACTAATTGGTCTCTTCTTTTATTCTTATCTCTTACACTTTTTTCCCCTCAACACAGTGATGATCCTTTTAAAAAGTACTACAAAGCAGTAAATATCTTTACTCAAGGCTCGCAAATATCCCTATTACATTCAGAGAGAAAGCCAAAGTTTTCTCAAACTCTGGCTTGCACTCCCCATCACATTTCTGATTTTCTCTCACACTGCTTACCTCAAGCTCCAAGATCAGACACACCTCCAGCTAGGGTTTTCTCTAATTGTGCCTTCTGCCTCAAAATACTTTTTCCTAGACATCTACATGCTTAACTTCCCCATATCCTTCAGCTTGTGCTCAAATAAGACCTACTGTGATAACAGTAGCTAAAAGTAAAGAAATCTTGGAATTTAGATTGGAAGATAGAAGGCGTGTGTGCAAGAGACTTTTAAAAAAATGTTCTCATAATATTAGATATTTTTAGTTTTCAGTATTTCTTTGACAAAGTTTTTAAAATAACTGAAATGAAAAGCAGTCAGGAGAATACATATTAATAATTATTATCCAGTAGACATTCTTTTCATTTTGTATGTGTGAAAAATGAACAATTTTATTACATAGAGGTGTTTTTCAGGTAAAATGCAACAAATCATGACTACAAAACAAAAAACAGAAAATAATAATAAAATCAAAATGGGAACCCTGCTGTTAGCCATTCATTCTGAGACCCAGGCCAGAATAATAGGTTTAATATTAATACTGTATTTTTTCCACAGTCCAGAGGTTCAAGGCATAGTTTCTTTAAGGTGGAACAATGAAAAACTTGGTGAAAACCTGAACTTGATATTCATTCATTTGTACAATTCACACATTTAATCATTCATTTAAACTTCAAATATATACTGTGCACCTGTTAGAGTCTAGGCACTGTGTACCACTTTTTGAAAGAAAACCCTTACAGCCACTTTCTCATTTCTAAGTATCATTATCTCATTTCCAAGGATAATTATATCATGAACTAAAGCCACAGCTCAAGAATTTGAGAAGCCATAGCCACCAAATGAAATCATATATTTATGTTGATTTAATACAAATCAATATAAATATATTAAAATATATTAAAATTACATATCAATTTATAGTTTATAAAGGATCTTCACATACAGTAATTATTTTGCTTCATAATAGCCTTGCATAGCTGGTGGTTTTCTCTTCCTAATTTTCAGAGGAGTGACTAAGCTCAGAGAAGGCAAAGGATTTGCATAAGGTCACGTATTTGGAAGAGGTAAGGCAAATACCCAAATGCATCACACTGTCCACCACACTTCACCTACTTTTAAATCATTCTAATGCTTGAGTTGGACAAGTTTGTGTCATCTTTCTGGTTATTCTGAGACAGATCAAGTGCTCCTCTCGAGGAAGGTACACTGCTTCAATTCAGGCAGCAGTAATTGCTTCTTTATTGGGATTCCAAACTTGGTGTTTGTGTGTGTGTGTGTGTGTGTGTTTGTGTGTGTAATAGCATGTATCTTATTGTTTCAGTGTGCTTGAATATCATTTGGAGGAAGAGTGACATGTAATTACTAGCTCCTATGTTGCCTCACAGAGCTGTATCTATTACTCAGGCTTAGACTAGAAGAAATTTAACTTCTGATCCTGACTAATTAAAAGCTTAAAGCCTGAATTTCATATAACTTCAGACCTAAACATGACTTTTTTTTCTATTCCATTCTACGTCACATAGAAATGTGTATTAGGACTCATACAAATGCATGACCTCTTTGCTTCCATTTCCTTGTCTGAAACATGTGGGGAAAGACTAGTGGGGCTGACTCTGGAGTCAAACCGGATGGATTCAAATTCCATCCTCTAGCACTCACCAGCTATAGCCTTGGGGTTGTTAATATATTTTCTCCATGCCTCAATGGCTTCATCTCTAAGAAAATAACAGTTTAAACTTCATAGGATTGTGGAGAGGCTAAATAAGTTAATTTAATAACTTTGAACAGTGTGTGAAACACAATGGAATTTAATAAATCATTATTTGCTAGTTTGTCTTCCTCACAGGTGAGCTGGATAATCAGATTAGATGATGCATGTGAAAATGATTCAAAACTCCTTTTAGTAATTCTCTAAGTCACGTATGTATGGGGAACAACAAATGAAATTCACAAGCTTAAAAAGTGTTAAATGACTCAATCTTAATCACTCCATGGAAATAATTAAATGCTTTCTCATAAGGGCTGACTGATAGTATGAGGTTCAGAGAACTTCCTCTCAATTCAGTTATCTTCAATCTCTGATTCATGGTGGAATAGAATTCTGAGAAAGGAAATCAAGAGGGAGCCTTTGCTGTTGTCCTTCTAGGGCTCATGCTTTCCAGGTTACACCCTCTCCAGTCCTAACCAGCAGCATCAGGATCATTTGAGTAGTGATGGGAAAATAACACATTTATTTAGATAATTTTAAAAGCTTGCTTGTACTCCTTAACTTCATTTGCATAATCTCCAACTGCACATTATTTTGACCATTTCCTAGCTTTAATTAATTTATAAAACTGGCCTCTTACTTCCAATTTCCTGCAGCCTGAACATTATTCACTTGAAAGAGAAGGGATACACATTAGCCAAAACTTATGAAAGGAAAACAGTTAAGGAGAACACTTAACCATGGGTTAAGAGTACAAATGTTCTGTGTACCTGCCAATCAGAAAGTGTTGTCCTTTCCGAGAACATTCAATTATATTCTTAAATCATTTTATTATTTTAAGTCATTTTCTTTTAGTTAAACATCTTAGAATCAAACTTCTGCCCCACTCTTGACAAGTATTTTGGATTTTCTTTCTTTCTCTTATTTATTTATTCATTTATTTTTTGCCCACCCCAGAAGCATAAGGAAGTTCCTGGGTCAGGGAATGAATCCCAGAGAGAGATGCAACCTATACCACAAGTTCAGTAACACCACATTCTTAACCCCCTGCTCTGGGCTGGAGATTGAACTGGTGCTTTCACAGAGACAAGTGGATCATTAACCCACTGTGCCATAGCAGGAACTCCTGGATTTTTAATTTTATGTTTGAGCCTCAATGAAATTTTATGAACAAATCCTTTTTCTTCTTTTGCCTTGTATAGTTCACTTCTTTCAGATTTTGTATACTTTTGGTATTCAAGGGGGGAAAGACAACAGCAGTAAGAGAGGTTACAACTCTATAGTCTGCAAAAAGGACACCACACCACAAACCTATAAAAATGAAAAGGCAGAGAAATATAACTCAGATAAGGGACAAAGAAAAAACCTCGGAAAAGCAGCTCAGTGATCTGGAGAATAACAGCCTCCAGGAAAAAGACTTTAGACTGATGATAGTGAAGATGATGCAAGACATTGGAAATAAACTGGAGGCAAAGATGGATAATTTACAGGAAACACTGAGCAAAGAAATACAATATTTAAAACTTAAGCATGCAGAGATGCAAAACACAATAACTGAAATAAAAAATTCATTAGAAGCAGCCAAGAGCAGAATTCAGGAGGCAAAATAATGAATAAGTGAGGTGGCGAACAGCCTAGTGGAAATCACTGATGTGGAACAGAAAAGAGAAAAAAAATATATAGTGAAAAGAAATGAAGAGAGTCTCAGAGAATTCTGGGACAACGTTAAATGTACCAACATTCATATTATAGGGATGACAGAGGGAGGTGAGTGAGAGAAAGGGACAGAAAAAATATTCAAAGAGATAATAGATAAAAAACTTCCCTAACATGGGAAAGAAACCATTCACTCAAATCCAGGAAGCACAACAAGTATCACATAAAATAAACCCAAGGAGGAATACCCCAAGACACATATTAATCAAACTGACCAAAATTAAAGAAAAAGAGAAAATATTGAAAGCAGCTAGGGAGAAGAAGCAAACAACATACAAGGGAGCCTCGATAAGGTTACTGGCAGTTTTTCAGCAAAAATTCTCCAGGCCAGAAGGCCATGGCATGATACACTTAACATGAAAGGAAAAACCTCCAACCAAGATTACTGTATCCAGCAAGGCTTTTGTTCAGATTTGAAGGAGAAATCAAAAGCTTTACAGATAAGCAAAAACTAAGAGAATTCAGCACCACTAAACCAGCTTTACAACAAATACTAAAGGAACTTCTCTAGGCAGAAAAGAAAAGGCCATAACTAGAAACAAAAATACCACAAATGACAAGGCTCACAAGTAATGGTATATATATGGTAAAAATAGTAAATCAACCATGCACAATTATGCAACCAAATCAGAAATCATGAGAAGATGAGGGTACAAATGAAGGACACTGGAGTTGCACTTGCAATTAAGAGAAAAACCACTAAAAACAATCATATATATATGATATATATGTGTGTATATATCATATATATATACATATATACACACAGACACCTATATCAAAATTTCAGGGTAACTGCAAACCAAAAATCTACAATTGATACAAAAAAAAAGAAAATTCAACACAAATACAACACTAAAGATCACCATCAAACCATAAGATGAATGCTCAAGAGAAGAAAGGAAGAAAAAAGAGCACCAAAAATAAACCCAAATGAGTTAGTAAAATGGCAATAAGAAAATCCATGTCAATAATTATCTTAAATGTAAATGGACTAACTGCCCCAACTAAAAGACATAGACTGGCTGAATGGATGCAAAAACAAGACCCATATATATCCTGTCTTCAAGAGACCCACTTCACTTCTAGGGACACATGCAAATTGAAAGTGAGAGGATGGAAGAAAACATTCCATGCAAATGGGAATCAAAAGAAAGCTAGAGTAGCAATACTCATATAAGTCAAAATAGACCTTAAAATAAAGAATATTATAAGAGACAAAGAAGGGCATTATATAATGATCAAAGTATTAATCCAAGAAGAAGATATAACAATTGTAAATATATATGCACCCAACATAGGATCACCTCAATATATAAGGCAACTGTTAACAACCTTAAAAGGAGAAATTGACAATAACACAATAATAGTGGGGGACTTTAACACCCCACTTACAGCAATGGACAGATCATCCATTCAGAAAATCAGCAAGGAAACACAGGCCCTAAATGAAGCATTAGACAAGATGGACCTAATAGATATTTATAGGATATTCCATCCCAAAGAGGCAGAAAACGCATTCTTCTCAAGTACACACAGAACATCCCCTCCCTAGGATCGATCACATTCTTGGCCACAAATTAAGCCTCGGTAACTAAGAAAACTGAAATCATATCAAGCATCTTTTCTGACTACAACACTATACAATTGGAAATCAACAACAAGAAAAAATGCAAAAAACACAAACACATGGACTAAACAACATGCTAATAGCAACAAATGGATCACTGAAGAAATCAAAGCAGAAATTAAAAAAAATACCTAGAAGCAAATGACAACAAAGATACAACACTCCAAAACCTATGGGATGCAGCAAAAGCCGTTCTAAGAGGGAAATTTATGGCAATACAAGCCTACATCAGGAAACAAGAAAAAGTGCAAATAAATAACCTAACTCTACATCTAAAGCAGCTAGAGAGAGAATAATAGACAAGACCTAAAGTTATCACAAGGAAAGACATCTAAGATCAGAGCAGAAATCTATAAATAGAAATGAAGAAAGCCATAGAAAAGATCAATGAAACTAAAAGCTGGTTCTTTGAAAAGATCAATAAAATTTATAAACACTTAGCCAGATTTATCAAGAAAAAAAGAGAAAGGACTCAAATCAATACAAGTAGAAACAAAAAAAGAGAAATTACAATGGACATCACAGAAATACAAAGGATCATAAGAGACTACTACATGCAACTACCTGCCCATAAATAAGACAACCCAGAAGAATTGGACAAATTCTTAGAAAAGTATAATCTTCCAAGAGCAAATGAAGATGAAATCAAAAAGATGAATGGACCAATAACAAGTACTGAAATTGAAACTGTCATTAAAAAACTTCCAACAAACAAAAGTTCAGGACCAGATGGCTTCCAGGAGAATTCTATCAAACATTTACAGAAGAGATAACACCTATCCTTCTGAAACTATTCCAAAAAATGGCAGAGGAAGGAACACTCCCAAACTCATTCTATGAAGTCACTACCACCCTGATACCAGACAAAGATACCACCAAAAAATAAAATAACAGCCCAATTTCACTGATGAACATAGATGCAAAAATCCTTAACTATATACTAGCAAACTTAATGCAACATACATTAAAAGGATCGTACATCATGATCAAGTGGGATTTACCCCAGGGATGAAAGGACTCATCAATATCCACAAATCAAACAGTGTGATATGCCACATGAATACACTGAAGAATATAAACTATATGAACCTCTCAATAGATTCAGAAAAAGCCTTTGACAAAATCCAACACCCATTTCAGATTAAAAGCCCTTCAGAAAGTGGGCATAGAGGGAACCTATCTCAATATAATAAATGCCATATATGACAAACCCAAAGCTAACATCATTCTCAAGGGTCAAAACTTGAAAGAATTCCCACTGAGATCAGGAATAAGAAAAGTATGTCTGCTCTCACCATTACTATTCAACATAGTTTTGGAGATCCTAGCCACAGCTATCAGAGAAGTAAAAGAAATAAAAGGAATCCAAGTTGGAAAGGAAGAAGTAAAACTATCACTATTTGCAGATGACATGATACTATACCTAGAGAATCTTAAAGACTCTACCAGAAAACTGTTAGAACTCATCAATGAATTTGGCAAAGTCACAGGATACAAAATTAATACATAGAAATCGACTGCATTTCTACATATTAACAAGAAAAGATCAGAAAGAGAAATTAGGGAAACAATTCCATTTACCACTGCATCAAAAAGAATATAATACTTAGGAATAAACCTATCTAAATAGACAAAAGTCCTTCCTCTGAAAAATATAAGACCCTGATAAAAGAAATCAAAGATGCACAAACAGATGGAAAGACATGCTTTTGGATTGGAAGAATCAATATTATCAAAATGATTATACTACCCAGAGCAGTTTACAGATTCCATGCAATCCCTATCAAATTACCAAGGACATTTTCCACAGAACTAGAACAAAATATTTTAAAGTTTGTTTGGAAGCACAAAACACCCAGAGCATCCAAAGCCATCCTGAAAAAGAAAAATGCAGCTGGAGGAATAAAGCTCCCTGACTTCAGACTATACTACAAAGCTACAATCATCAAAACTGCTATTTTACTGGCACAAAGACAGAAATATAAATCATTGGAACAGTATAGAAAACCCAGAATTAAACCCAAATACCTACAGTCAACTAATCTATGACAAAGGAGACAAGAATATACAATGGAGAAAAGATAGCCCCTTAAATAACTGGTTCTGGGAAAACAGGACAGCCCACATGTAAAAGAATGTAATTAGAATACTTCCTAACACCACAGAAAAAATAAACTCAAAATGGATTAAAGACCTAAATATAAGATCCAATCATATAAAACTCTTTGAGGAAAACATAGGCCAAACACTTTCCGACATAAACCACAGCAACATCTTCTCAGATCCACCTCCTAGAATAATGCCAATAAAAACAAAACAAACAAACAAACAAAAAAAGGACTTAAAAGTTTCTGCACAGCAAAGGAAACCCTAAACAAAATGAAAAGACAATCCACAGAATGGGAGAAAATCTTTGCAAGTGAATCAACTGACAAGGGATTAATCTCCAAAATTTACAAATATCCCCTGAAGCTCAATACCAAAAAAAAAAAAAAAAGAAGGTGTGGAGAAAAGGGAACCTTATTACACTGTTAATGGGATGGCAAACTTGTGCAACCACTGTGGATGTCAGAATGCAGATTCCTCAGAAAACTAAAAATAGAATTACCATTTGATCTAGCAATCCCACTTCTGGGCATCTATCCAGAGAAAATCATGACTTGAAAGGACATATGTACTCCAATGTTCATTGCAGCACTATATGCAGTAGCCAAGCCATGCAAACAACTTAAGTGCCCATTAACAGAGGAGTGGATAAAGAATATGTGATACATATACAAAGTGGAATATCACTCAGGCATTAAAAGGAAAGAAATAATGGCATTTGCAGCAACATGGATGGACCTAGAAATTATCATGTTAAGTCAAGTCTGTCAGACAATGAGACACCAACATCAAGTGCTATCACTTACATGTGGAATCTAAAAAAGGACATAATGAACTTCTTTGCAGAACAGATACTGATTCTCAGACTTTAAAAAACTTAATGGTTTCCAAATGAGAGAGATTGGTAGGTGGGTGGATACACTGCTGGGTTTGGGATAGAAATGCTATAAAGTTTAGTTGTGATGATTGTAAGTACAACTATAAATGTAATGAAATTCACTGAGTAATAAATAAATAAGTAAATAAATAAAAATAAATAAATAAAATTCATAAATATATTTCCAAATTAGCAGGGAGGATATTTAGATGAACAGATAGGAAATGAGTGTATATTGGACAAATCTATACAGCAGAAAAGGGTACAGGAAGAGAAGGAAAGGGGGACATTCCAGGAAAATGGAATAGTTTGGGTATATAACATGGAGTCCTCAAAATATCCTTTCCTTTTACCTCTATCCTCCTTTGGGTGGCATCTTGGTAGCTTAAGAATTTAATCTGAGAACAAAGTACAAGGTTATGGCACTATGGAAGAAACACGGAATAAAATAAAATAACATAAAATATTGGGAGGAAATAGGTGATTATCCCACAAAAGAGAGGAAGAGAGGGCAATAGAGCAATAAACAGTATTTTCAACCTTATCCTTTGCAATAAACATATTAGACTCTCAGTAGAAATTTTTGACTCACACTTCAATCTTTTAGATGAGGTATTTGGAGATGGATTTATATGACACATATTTTTATATGCTTATGTTTCAACTGCCAGTATTTGAGGTTGCCAACCACATGTCACTTGCCTTATATTCCCAAAGTCTAGCATAGGGCCTGGCTCATAGGAGAACTCTGTAAATACTTATGTGGTAGGGTTTAGGGATGGGGGAGAGATGAAGAATGGACATATTAATTGATGATTTTTATAAACTGAGAACAGATTTTTTTCTTAGGAGAAATGAAAATCTGCCTGGTATTCAAATGAATGCAACAGAGTATTTTTCTAGATCCTTTGACTTTATACACACAGCATGTGCTCATCTCCCACACACAACCCCCTTCCACACACATGCATGTTTATAACCTAGAAACTCATGAGAAATAGTTTCAAATGGTTTAAATGGATAAAGTTTATAAAGTAAAATGTAAATATCTCTTCCACCCCTGCCTCATCCCCAGTCCTCTGGAGAAAAACATCCAAAGATGTTTTATAAATATATAAGCACATATGCTTACATTAAGTATTAACACACATGGATGGCAGCGTTCTACACAAAGAATTACTGTCATTATTTTATCCAGATGATGGCGAATTATATTAAACATGCACTTTAAGACAGTATTTTTCAAACAGTTCACAGCAGAATAAATTGGGAAGCTAAAAATACTCTCAAGCACTGCACCCTGACATTCAGACTCAGTAAGGCTATAGAAGGCACAAAAATAATGTACATTTAAAAATCTCCCCACGAGTCCCCACTCTGGTGCAATGGGATCTGCAGTGTCTCTGCAGCTCCAAGGACACAGGTTCAATTCCTGGCCCAACATAATGGTCTAAGGGTCCTATTTGCTACACGTGCTCAGATCTGATCCCTGGCCTTGGAACTCCATATGCCATGAGAACAACTGTTCTAACTCCTGAATTTACATGTGTTAAGACTATCTACATATATATAGCTAAAGTCATCTAAGATGTTAGAAAAGAGAATTATTTGTCCAAATTTATATTACAGAGACTTATCATAGACATGCATCAAATTTATACAGTTTCCAAATTTTAAAGTGATTCAGATTTGAATCATATTAGAAAAACTATGTATCTTTATAGAAAAAAAATGTTGCTTGATAATCTCACTTTTCTAGAGTATTATGCCCTTCTAGGTCAGAACAGTTCAGAAACAAATCTAGTTAAAAGAATAAACACTGGTTAATGTAAACAACTCTCAGAGTAATTCAGATCTAACTCTCCCTTGCAACCCAAGGTTTTATACTGCTAAGTATAATATGACAGTTCCTTCAATTAGTTTATGAGGTTTGGCCACTGCCAAGCTCCTCTGAGGAATTTTAATTCAATCCATTGTGTCTTCCTTATTTGCCTCCTGAACAAATAAATACTTAATTCATATAATGAACCCTCATCTTAAACCTAAACCTTAAGGCTAATCACAGCTTTAATAATATTGGGAATGAAGAATGAGGGTTAAATTCATTCAAGGACCCTTATCCTTGCATACCACCCAGAAACCTAAAGGAGATGAAGCATGATGAAATCATACATTCACATAGTAGATCAGTTTCTGGTGGTTTCCTGCCTCATCATCTGAAAGGAATATGAGAGCAGCACAAGAAAGACCTCTGTTATCATCCACCTCTCTTCTACTGTTATCTACTAGAAAAGCAATTTCTCTGGTCTCGGTTGGGTGGGAAGAACACAGAAGTCTTTCTTTTATACCAGCTGCTTGCAACCTGACTTTAAAAATAATGTCTCTATCTGTATAGAAACTCCAAAGGAATGTGAGACAAATGTGCAGCCGATGTGAAGAGATTAATAGAATGAACCTGAGAGTTATTAATACAGCCCTAAGTCTATATGTACCACGTGTAAAAAACATGGTATGCAACCTATTGTGGGTATATGAACTATCTGCTTATGAAGGATGAATTCTAATCCAGTTGGTAGCTTCCTTGCATTTGAAGGTCCTTCAAGTGATGGAAAATTTCCATGTGGGAGGAATGGAACACTATGCTCTACTGTGGCAGCGTCCCTGGTTAAGGAAATGCCTGATGAGGATCACCCTCTCTAAACTCTCATGTCTGTAAAGGCAGAGTCTTTGTGGCAGCAGCATCACCCATATAACCCACCCATGTAACTGGGCCTCCAGTTACATCCTAGCAGCCGAATTGGCAGAACAGAATCCAAAGCCGCCTAACTGAAAACATCTCGAGCATTTAAATGACCTATTGTCACTAGAGCAGACATGGGAGAAAAGGCTTTTTCAGTGTGCTTATCTGTAAACTGTGGCTATAAGCTGCACAATTTGAGAGAATTCTCACGAGGAATGACTAAGTAACAGATGGGAGAGAGCTTGAAAACTCAGGAGGAGACAAGATGGTGCAGGAGTAGGGGGACATGCTCACCCTCTCCCACAAACACAACAAAAAAAGCACATCTACAGTATAAATGACTCGCACAGAACAGCAACCAATCGCTGGCAGAAGATCCTAAACTCCAATAACGGCAAGAAGTTCGTGACAATACTAGGTAAAACAAGAGAAAAGAGGAGAGTGACAGAAGGTGAATCCGAGTGGGACAGGCACTCCCAAAAGGGAACTGAGGAGGAGAAAGGGATCCCGCACCCTGGAAAGTCACCTACTCGGGGGAAAGATCAAACGAACCGGAGGAATCTCCAGATGCAGAGAAGAGTGTAGCAGTAAGTTGGAGTTCTAAAAAGCAGATCAAGAACCGAACGGACCATCTGAACTATGGGCACAGTCACCAAAAATTGAGATGCCTGAGTGGGGGCTGGGCACCAAAACCTTGGCTCCTAAAGGTTAGTCCCCGGGAAAGGGCTGGGGGGGTGGGAAGACTGCTTGGGAGGTCTAGAAACCAGTCTGTCAAGTTTGATGGGGCAGAGACTGCCTGGGAGACTAGAAAACAAAGCTGTTGCAGAGGAAGGGTGCAATACTCTAGGGGCAGGGAAGAGGAAAGCCACATCAGAGGGAACCTGGGAGAAGAGCCTGGTCTGCGCCCGTGCTGGGGAGTGGAGAGAAGAAGGGGTGGGTCCCCATAGAATACCCCCACGCCACAGCAAGCTTACAGGCCCTCTAGCTAGCAGAAAGCTGTGCTTCCCAGTGCATCCCCTCCCCCCACCCTCGCCACCCCATACACTCTTGCTGGACCTGGGGCTGCCTGCCATCCGGGAGGGTTGGTCTCAACAATTGCCTGAAGTCTACCACTGCAGGGGCTGTCCCTGCACAGGCCCGCTTGCCCTTTGGAGGGGCTACACTTCCGCAGAGTAGCATCAAACAGCACCAGTCCCCGAAAAAAGGCCTGCAGCCCAGAAAAGTTAGAACAAGCCTAGCCAGGCCATGAAAAGATCTGCCTAATTTTCGGATGGTTTTTCTGAGTCTGGCTGCCCTGGGGAGGAGCCTCTTGGGTTGGCAGTGGCCCAGCTAGCTGCCCAAGCCCCCAGGGGGTGCCAAGCCCTAGCAGATAAGCTGCATAGGACTGCCAGCTCCAGGCAGGATACGCTGCAGCACAGAAAAGCTGCAACAAGCCTGGCTGAGCCATGAAAAGATCTCAGACGGTCTTTCTGAGTCTGGCTGCCCTGGGGAGGAACCTCTTGGGTTTCCAGTGGCCTTGCTAGCCGCGCAAGCCCCTAGGGGGTGCCCCACTCCCGTGGAATAGCTGCTCAGCACCACCAGCCCCCTGGAAGAGCCCCTGCAGCCCAGAAAAGCTAAAACAAGCTTGGCCAGACTGTGAAAAGATCTGCCTACATTTTCAGGCCGCCCTTCTGAGTTGGGCTGCCCTAGGGAAGAACCTTCTAGGTTCTCAGTGACCCAGATAGCTGCTCCAGCCCCCAGGGGGTGCTGCACTCCTGAGGAACAGCTTCCCAACACCGCCAACCCCCTGCAAGAACCCCACAACCTAAAAACACCAGAGAAAGCTCTGCATGACCAAGTGAAATCTGCTACCATCGTGGTGTGGACCTCCCACTCCTGTCTGCCCTCAGGAAGTCCTCCTTTGCTTCAAAGAGACCCTGTTAGCCCCATCAACACTCCAGAAAAGCCACACTGCCTCAAAAAAGACTGACCAACAACGCCAGACCTCAGGAAACATTCCACGGGAGTGACAAGGCAAACACTGCCTCAGGAAAAAGAAAACAACAAGCATGATGAAGAAGCTGAGAAACTACCCCCAGCCAAACCAACAGGAGAACTCACCTAAAACAGTCAACAATGAAACAGATCTCTGCAGTCTGACAGACTTGGAGTTCAAAAGAGAAATAGTGAAAATACTGAAGGAATTAAGAGAAGATAGGAACAGTAATGCAGATATCCTCAGAAAGGAACTAGAAAATATAAGGAGGAGCCAAGAAAAACTAGAACATTCACTTGCAGAGATGCAAACTGAACTAAGGGCAGTAAAAACCAGAATGAATAATGCAGAAGAACGAATCAGTGATATGGAAGATAGAATAATGGAAATCACCCAATCAGGTCAGCAGACAGAAAACCAAATCAAAAAACAGGAAATCAATATGAGACCTATGGGATAATATAAAGCAGGCCAATCTACACATAATAGGAATTCCAGAAGGAGTAGAAAAAGGTAACGGAGTGGAAAATATATTTGAAGAAATTATCACTGGAACCTTCCCAAATCTAAAGGATACTGGGTTCAAGATACAAGAAGCACAGAGGGCCCCAAACAAATTGAACCCAAACAGACCCACACCAAGACACATTATAATAATGGCAAAAGTTAGTGATAAAGAGAGGATCCTAAAGGCAGCAAGAGAAAAGCAGAATGTTACCTACAAGGGAACCCCCCATAAGATTATCAGCTGATTTCTCTACAGAAACACTACAGGCCAGGAGGGAATGGCAAGAGATATTTAAAGTGCTAAAAGGAAAAAATATGCAACCTAGAATACTCTATCCAGCAAGAATATCATTTAAAATAGAAGGGGAAATAAAAATTTTTTCCAACAAACAAAAACTTAAAGAATACAGCAACACAAAACCCAGGTTAAAAGAAATATTGAAAGGGCTTCTCTAAACCTAAAAGGAAGGAAAGGGAAGAAAAAAGAAAAGAAAAAAAAAGAAGAGAAAGAACTAGGACTGAGGAAACTGCAATCAGAGAGCAGTCACTCAAATAAGCCAGCATACAGATTTAATCATGAACATGCTTCAAACAAAATAAAATTAAAAAGAAAAAAATAAAAAAGAGTCATCAAAACCATAAAATGTGGGCAAGGGATGTTAGGAAATAAATATACCCTTTTTGTTTGTTTGTATGTTTCTCTTCTTAATTTAAATACAGTAATGAAGTGTTTGAACCTACAGGACTATCAGGTTAAAACACACAATTATAGGAAGGGGTTAGCATACTTAAGAAACAGGGCAACCACAAGCCAAAACCAAATATTGCATTTGCAAAAATTGAAAAAAAAAACACTCAAGCAGATAATAACAGGAGACCATCCAACCAAAAAAAAAAGGAAGAATGGAGAACCATAGAATCAACTGGAACACGAGGTTCAAATGGCAATAAATAATCATCTATCAATTATCACCTTAAATGTCAATGGACTGAATGCCCCAATCAAAAGACGCAGAGTGGCTGAATGGATAAAAAGGCAAAAACCTTCAATATGCTGCCTACAAGAAACTCACCTTAGGACAAAGGACACATATAGATTGAAAGTGAAAGGGTGGGGAAAAATATTTCACGCCAATAGACATGACAGAAAAGCAGGAGTTGCAACACTCATATCAGACACAATAGACTTTAAAACAAAAGACGTAAAGAAAGACAAAGAAGGACACTACTAATGATTAAGGGATCCATCCAAGGAGAGGATGTCACTATCATCAACATATATGCCCCAAATATAGGAGCACCCAGATACATACAACAAATATTAACAGACATAAAGGGAGATATTGATGAGAAAACAATCACAGTAGGAGACTTTAATACCCCACTCACATCAATGAGCACATCCTCTTGACATAAAACAAATAAAGCAACAGAGATCCTAAAGGAAACAATAGAAAAGTTAGACTTCATTGATATCTTCAGGACACTACATCCAAAAAAAGCAGAATACACATTCTTCTCAAATGCTCATGGAACATTCTCAAGAATCGACCACATATTGGGACACAAAGCGAATCTCAATAAATTTAGGAGCATAGAAATTATCTCAAGTATCTTCTCTGACCACAATGCCATGAAATTAGAAATCAACCATGGGAAAAGGAAAGAGAAAAAACATACTACATGGACACTAAACAACATGCTACTAAGAAAACAATGGGTCAATGAGGAAATCAAGAAGGAAATTAAAAAAATACCTCAAAACAAATGATAATGAAGACACAACCTCTCAAAACCTATGGGATGCTGCGAAAGCAGTGCTCAGAGGGAAATTTATAGCAATACAGGCCTTTCTCAAAAAAGAAGAAAGATCCCAAATTGACAACTTAACCCTCCACCTAAACGAATTAGAAAAAGAACAAAAAAGTCCTAAAGTCAGCAGAAGGAAGGAAATTATAAAGATCAAAGAAGAAATCAATAAAATAGAGACTCAAAAAACAATAGAGAAAATTAATCAAACCAAGAGCTGGTTCTTTGAAAAGGTCAACAAAATTGACAAACCCCTGGCCAGACTCACTAAAAAGAGGAGAGAAACAACCCAAATAACCAAAATTACAAGTGCAAAAGGAGAAATCACAACGGATACAGCAGAAATACAAAAAACCATAAGAGAATACTATGAACAACTATATGGCAACAAGTTTGACAATCTGGAAGAAATGGACAATTTTCTAGAATCTTACAGCCTGCCAAAACTGAATCAAGAAGAAACAGACCAACTGAACAGACCCATCAATTGAAATGAAATTGAAGAGGTCATAAAAACACAGCCTACAAATAAAAGCCCAGGACCAGATGGCTTCACAGGCGAATTCTACCCAACATATAAGGAGGAATTGGTGCCCATCCTCCTTAAACTCTTTCAAAAGATTGAAGAAGAAGGAACACCCCCAAAGACATTCTATGATGCCACCATCACCCTCATTCCAAAACCAGACAGAGATACCACCAAAAAAGAAAACTATCGCCCAATATCATTGATGAATATAGACGCAAAAATTCTCAACAAAATCTTAGCCAACTGAATCCAACAACATACCAAAAAAATTATACACCATGACCAGGTTGGGTTCATCCCAGGTTCACAGGGATGGTTCAACATACGCAAATCAATCAGCATCATACACCACATTAACAAAAAAAAAAAGTCAAAAATCATACGATCATCTCAATAGACGCAGAAAAAGCATTTGACAAAGTCCAACATCCATTCATGATCAAGACCCTTGCCAAACTGGGTATAGAGGGAACATTCCTGAAGATAATCAAAGCCATTTATGAGAAACCCACAGCAAATATAATCCTCAATGGGGAAAAACTGAAAGCCTTCTCACTCAAATCTGGAACAAGACAGGGATGCCCACTCTCACCACTGCTCTTCAACATAGTTCTGGAAGTCCTAGCCACAGCAATTAGACAAACAAAAGGAATAAAAGGCATCCACATAGGAAGAGAAGAGATAAAACTGTCACTGTATGCAGATGACATGATACTATATATAGAAAACCCTAAGGACTCAACTCCAAAACTACTTGAACTGATTCATAAATTCAGCAAAGTAGCAGAATATAAGATTAACATTCAGAAGTCAGTTGCATTTCTGTATACCAGCAAGGAACTATTAGAAAAGGAATACAAAAATACGATACCTTGTAAAGTTGCACCTCACAAAATCAAATACCTTGGAATTCACCTGACCAAGGAGGTAAAGGACCTATATGCCGAAAACTATAAAACTTTAATCAAAGAAATCAAAGAAGATGTAAATAAATGGAAAGATATTCCATGTTCCTGGATTGGGAAAATCAATATTGTAAAAATGGCCGTACTACCCAAAGCAATCTATAGATTCAATGCAATCCCTATCAAATTACCCATGACATTTTTCACAGAAGTAGAAAAAAACAATCCAAACATTTATATGGAACAACAAAAGACCCAGAATCGCCAAAGCAATCCTGAGAAACAAAAACCAAGCAGGAGGCATAACTCTCCCAGACTTCACGCAATATTACAAAGCCAAAGTCATCAAGACAGTGTGGTACTGGTACCAAAACAGACAGACAGACCAATGGAACAGAATAGAGAACTCAGAAATAAACCCAGACACCTATGGTCAATTGCTCTTTGACAAAGGAGGCAAGAACATCAAATAGGAAAAAGAAAGTCTATTCAGCAAGCATTGCTGGGAAACCTGGACAGCTGCATGCAAAGCAATGAAACTAGAACACACCCTCATACCATGCACAAAAATAAACTCCAAATGGCTGAAAGACTTAAATATATGACAGGACACCATCAAACTCCTAGAAGAAAACATTGGCAAAACACTCTCTGACATCAACATCATGAATATTATCTCAGGTCAGTCTCTCAAAGCAATAGAAATTAGAGCAAAAAGAAACCCATGGGACCTCATCAAACTGAAAAGCTTTTGCACAGCAAAGTAAACCAAAAAGAAAACAAAATGACAACTTACAGAATGGGAGAAAACAGTTTCAAATGATGCAACCGACAAGGGCTTAATCTCTAGAATATATAAACAACTTATACAACCCAGCAGCAAAAAAGCCAATCAATCAATGGAAAAATGGGCAAAAGACCTGAATAGACATTTCTCCAAAGAAGATATACAGATGGCCGGCAAACATGAAAAAATGCTCAACATCGCTGATTATAAGAGAAATTCAAATCAAAACTACCATGAGATACCACCTCACACCAGTCAGAATGGCCATCATTAATAAGTCCACAAATAACAAGTGCTGGAGGGGGTGTGGAGAAAAGGGAACCCTCCTACACTGTTGGTGGGAATGTAAACTGGTACAGCCATTATGGAGAACAGTTTGGAGATACCTTAGAAATCTATCCATAGAACTTCCATATGACCCCGCAATCCCACTCTTGGGCATCTATCCGGACAAAACTCTACTTAAAAGAGACACGTGCACCTGCATGTTCATGGCAGCACTATTCACAATAGCCAGGACATGGAAACAACCCAAATGTCCATCGACAGATGATTGGATTCGGAAGAAGTGGTATATGTACACAATGGAATACTTCTCAGCCATAAAAAGAACAACATAATGCCATTTGCAGCAGCATGGATGGAACTAGAGAATCACATCCTGAGTGAAATGAGTCAGAAAGACAAAGACAAATACCATATGATATCACTTATAACTGGAATCTAATATCCAGCACAAATGAACATCTCCTCAGAAAAGAAAATCATGGACTTGGAGAAGAGACTTGTGGCTGCCTGATGGGAGGGGGAGGGAGTGGGAGGGACCGGGAGTTTGGGCTTATCAGACACAACTTAGAATAGATTTACAAGGAGATCCTGCTGAATAGCATTGAGAACTTTGTCTAGATACTCATGTTGCAACAGAAGAAAGGCTGGGGGAAAAATGTAATTGTAATGTATACATGTAAGGATAACCTGACCCCCTTGCTGTACAGTGGGAAAATTAAAAAAAAAAATGAAAACTTATGGTACAGTTTTAAAAAACATGCAAGTTATCAGAGTTCCCTGGTGGCCTTGCAGTGAAAGATTTGATCTTGTCACTGCTGTGGCTAGGGTTCCATTCTTGCCCCAGGAACTTCTGCGTATGGGGTGTGGGTGGGGAGCAAAAAAAAAATGCAAGATATCAGTATTGTTGGAAGACCCCATTAGGGAGGGAGACCAGAAGATGATCTGGTTCCCCTGCCCTGTTCCTCCTCTTTTATCTTTTGACATCATCATCCACCTCGTTACTAAATGTGGAATCTAAGAATCATACTCTCACTTGTTACCTACATTCAATCAGCAGTTACATTCTGTCCATTTTTTTTTTCAGGTAAATCATTCTGAATCCACTCTGGTGTTTCTCTCTCACCACCCTGATCTAGATTCTCATAAAGTGATCTTAGTATATATCCCTAATTTCATTCACATAATCCTCAAATATATTCTGTAAGTAGCTGACAGAAGAGGTGGGCAAAATAACTATCAGGTATGGCTATTTCCTGCTTCAAATGCATCCAAGAGTCCTGTTGATGTTCATGCTTGTCAGTATGACAGATAATGCCATCCACAGCAAAACCATTTTCTGTTTTAAGCTCCTTTTCCATGTTCTCTGCATTCCATATATGTTCAGCAATGCCAAGCTGCTGACTACTCTTCCCTTAAGACTTGGTCAAGGTAACACATTATCCTGGGAATTTTTTTTGATGCCACCCTCTCCCAGCCCATGGAAATTCCCTAGGGCTCCTATAAAACTCTGTATCTATTTGTATTCCTGCTCTTTCTACATCTTTATCTTATCTGGTTTATTTATGTGCCTGTCTCTTCCAGATGGAGAACTCCTTAAAGGCCAGGTCTTTGTCATATTACCTTTCAGTCCCTATGTTGCAGGCACATAATGAACCTTGATAAATATATATTTATAAGTGTAAGTAAAGAAAGCTCAATGAAAAAGAACGAAATGGAAATAATTATATAAACGTAAGGAGAAAGGCTGAATAGAAAGATTAGAAGTCAGCCATTTGTGAGAAAGAGGCAAAAAATGAAAGAGGCAAAGACAAAGGGGAAGAATCATTAATGAGATATTGATAAGAAGGATCATATATGGAAGATGCAAATTTTGAAAGGAGAAATAGGACAAGGGTAGAAAATTAAAAATAATTAGATGGAGAATAGTGCTATCAGAGAACAAGAGAAGTAGACTGCAAAAGAAAAGGCAAAATTGACAAATAAAATCCAATTATGCGAGCCCAGAGAAATAGAAGAAACCAGAAAGTACGTTGATAAGCAATAACTATGGAAAGCAGCAAATATAAAGTAGCCATCTGGGTAATAGAAGTAAAAAACAGAGAGCCCAGAACAATTAAATATAAATGATCTAATACTAATACAAAGGAAACAACATCTAAAGTAAACAAACAGGTGGTTCCCTTGTGGCTCAGTAGAAACAAATCTGACTAGCATTCGTGAGGACGCAGGTTCAATCCCTGGCCTTGCTCAGTAGGTTAAAGATCCAGTGCTGCCTTGAGTAAGTTGTGGTGTAGGTCTCAGACACAGCTTGGATCTCGTGTTACTGTGGCTGTGGCATAGGCCAGCAACTACAGCTCCTATTTGACCCCTAGCTTGGGAAGTTCCATATGCCATGGGTGCAGCCCTAAAAAGACTAAAATAAAATAAAATAAAATAAAATAAAATAAAATAAAATAAAATAAAATAAAATAAAATATAAACAGAAAAGAAAGCCTAGAAATTATAACTTTGAAATATATTAGAGATAATCTTTTTACATACCAAACCATGTGTCTATTAGAATATGGAATTTGTTAAAAAAAGCAGTAACTTAAATGTATCTTTCTTTATTTAAAACAAAGGATAAATATTAAACTCCAAATCAACAATTCCACTGACAATGCAGTCATTAAGAGAGTACTGCAGAGCTACCTAGGCGGTTTTTTTTTTTGGTTAATTTTTCCACATTGTTATATTAAATGAGTTCTGCTTTCATCAAGAGCAATCATGATTCAGTATCTGCCCTTAGCTATAACAAATGAGCCAGTTTTGAAATATAAAATGTTTTTTCCTATCAGCACACTGAACAAGACTACCAGTTCCCACTGGCATCTGGGAGTTGCTTCATTATACAAGGAGAAAATTGAAGAAAAGCCCCGCGGGCAGATGTCCTGAATGCTGTCACAACAGGTGACATATATGTGATGTGACTCACCTTGACATCTCTTGGTATTCTATTACAAATCTGAGAGAGTGTGTTTTCACTTGTGGGTTGCAACTGCCTCGGGTACCCTGGTGCTAGCCATGTTCTTCAGCATGGGTCAGCCAATACTCATTGTTAAAGAGTACTCTAACTTATGGTGGCCAGCTGGCAAGCTGACAGTCCTGTAATGCGTGAATCTGTCCCTTCTAATCTAATATTTTGTAGGAGGTAGATCTCAAGGAATATCATGATGTTTGTTATGGTGTAAGTTATGGCCTAAAAATGTAAACTTTTTACATTTTAAAATGTAAAAAAAATACAAAGTTTTTTATATTTTTACATTATTTAACAAAATGTAAAACAAAATGCACATTTTTACATTTTGCTAAAAATGGCAACTTTTTAAAAATAAAGTCTCAATGCTTTAGAATCACATTCTTTACCCAGAAAAACCAGGAGGATTCCAAACCAAATTTTCTAGCTATTTTAAACAATACCCTTTAACAATTGCCTATTTTGAAATTTATTAGACATTCCTATCTGAGGATATTTCATCTCTTCATTTCTGGCAATGCAGAATATAATTTATTCCCTTAGCTACTGCACTTCATCCTTTAGCTCTCTTTTTAATATTATTTAACCAAGAATCAGGATCCTTGAGGATTGAGCCATGCCATTTTGTGGCCAAATTATTTCAACCTGTCTCTACCATCTGCTGTTGACTATAAGGTTTCTCATTCCCCACCATGCATTCTGTTGGCATTTCTCACATTCTAAGTTTTGTGGGATTCTGTCAGGAATTTAAAATTCCACATTAGCTTTTTCCTAGGGCCTTTCTCTTGCCTATTCACATAATTTTTTAAAGAATTTAGAAACATTTGAAAATAATAGGCAGGATTTCTTATGTCCCTACTTTACACTGAACAATTTTATATGCATGATTTATGTAATTATCACAGCAAGCCCATAAGGTGGGTTTTGCTTTCCTCATTTTAATGATGAAAAAAAAGAAAAAAATAATAGAAAAATATGAAGTTGAGAGAGTGTAAATGATGTGTCCACACCAAAAAAAGCATCTAGTAACCAAGTCAGGATTCAAATATGGTGTGTTGGATTCAGAAGCCAGTATTTACCAAACAAATGGTAACTTCTGGCATTGTCCACTGTGCATAGTACTTTCATATGTGCCTGGTAAAATTCAATAAGTTAATGTTCTGGGAAAAAAGAAAAAACAATAAAAAAAAAACAACAACAGGAAAGTCTTAAACATATAGAATTTTGTTGACACTGTTTATCTTAATTAAGCAGATATTAGAAGGTTTCCTGTGTATTATGAGCTAAAAGAAACATCTCAGAAGCCAAGGTACTCCATACTCCATGTTAGGAAGAAAAGTCAGTCATGTCAATATGCGTTCACGACAAAGCTCTAGGTTTCTTCTACCTAAATGCAAAATTGTTGTGGCTTCTTTGCTTTCTGCTCAAATAATGTACACTTGAAAATTTGCTGTGGCACTACAAACCCTGCTCCTAAATCACCCTGAAAAAGCAAAACATAAGGTAAAAGATATTACATTAAAATATTACTAAGTGTTATAACATTAAAATATTCTGTTTAATGTATATTTATGTATTTATTATTTTGATATTTCTAATGATATCTTTACTAAAGCTTCCTTTTAACAACAAAGATGCTCTGGCTATGCTTAAAAATAAAATGAAAAAGCAAGTATTGATATTGCTATTATATATTTCTACCCCATCTCATTTGAGAGTATTATGGTACCAGATTCAAATTTAAATTTCCATTTTTTTCTTTTACATTGAAGAACTACTGAAAGTACAAGCATATTTGCTAGACTATTCAATTCCAATCTGAATAAAGAAATTAAGTGCAGCTCTTTTTTTCAATAGAGACGTGACTACTTGGGTCTGCAAGGGATCCATGGACACAAAAATATTCCCATTTCTGAGCCCATTAAGATGGTTCTGTATCACATGTACAAAAACTTTTTAATAATTTGTGAAAGAAAAGCAGGCTAATGAGTATTTGATATTATAATATTTTAAATTTCTAAATATATTTTCATACCCAGGCTACAGTTTTCTTCTTTCTTGACATAGCCTATCTTCAGAAGCTCATTGGCTCTTAACACCTTTAACAATTATCTCTTTGAGAATAATTCCCAGATTTATATCAATACCCAATATTATTCCAAATTCGTATTCCTCTTCCCAATAGAAAATCAGCTATTTTCATGTACACATTTTATCTGATATCCAAAATATTGGTATTTAAATTCATTATCCTCAAAACGATCTTTTTTTTCAAAATTCATACCACAAAAAAAAGCACCTTTATCTCCCCCTATTTTTACTTACAGCACAAGAGTCTTCTTAAGCACTTGGCATTCATAAGTTTTTCTAAGTTGAAATTCCTACTCCAAACCCTTCATGATGTTGCTCCCAACTCCATATCAGTACTTTCTCCTGCTTCTCTTTCTTCTAATCATGCTCTGTATTTCATATTCCTTTGCTGAGGTGCTTTTCCTCCTCCTCATTCCTCCACTCATTCAAGACTGAGCTCAGATATTTTCTATTCTGTAAAGTCTTTATTAATTCTTAAGGCATAGCTGGTTACTCCCTGGGTTCCTATAGTTACATTTATTCCTCCTCTAATTTCTATAATCTTGAAGGTAGAAAGAAAATCCAAATCTAGATTTAACCTTTTATATGAAGAATGGAATCCAGTATATAATAGGTACTCACCTAAATATTTTTAAATGCATGCATAAATAAATGAATGAGTACATGAATGAAAAAACGATGTAAATCTTTCACTTAGCATCTTTGTAAACTTTATATCGCTGCATTTCATTTTATCTTATTTACTTGAAATATAATTCCTCAGGTAGTTAATATCTGTTTAAACTAAAAAGGCAAAACTTCCATTAAATATGTTAAATGAATTAATTCATCTTCTTTTTCCAAATTCACAGTATGTTGATAACCTTTAAAAACATTTAGTTATAAATTCTCCATAAGCCAACTGTGAATAAGTTCCCCACATATGTGTGCAAATTATTATAAACAACAAAATAAGTTTTTAATATTCAAAGGGAAAATAATACATTTAATGTTTTTATGCCTACAAATCATTTCCTTTCATTTTTATTCCTACTTTCCTACATACTTTCAATTTCATCAGATCAGAAATTTGACAGTAACCTTTCCTGAAGTTTTAGTTTTTCCCTGTAGGACATAACAAAATATTTTCCACAAACAATATAGAATTTGGAAACTTAGGGTATTTTCTTAAGGAAAACGTGAAGTATATTCTCCCCCTTTGAAAACATTCAATTGCAAAAATATTTAATTTATAACTTTGGATGTTTTGGCCTCCACAATGATGGAATTATGATGCTCTTTCTTTCATTTTTATTTTTTGCCTTTTGTTGTTAGACAAAAATATTTTAATCTAATAAAAACCCATGGATTAATATCTGTAAGATAATTCCATTTTTTATAATAAAAATAGAGTCTAACAAAATAAACATAAAAATTTGAAAGCAGAGAGTAAGCTTCCATGGAGATAGTAAAATCATTGAATAGCTGCTTTGCCATATTATGAGCAAAGAAAGGCTGCATCACACACTAAAAGTCATGGTCATTATAATGATAATGATAATACATATCTATAGAGTTGCATGCAATCTACCAGCACTCTTGCTGGCAGGACAACACAGAAAGGACCTAGCTAATGAGTCTATGACAATCAATGTAAGGGCACTGAGATCAACTTTTAGCCACCATCAGAGAACATGGTCACAAAATGTAAGTATTGAAGCTTGCCTTCAAGGTGGATACTTAGATCAAGTGAATGATAAGACAGGTAGAGGGAATTATATGTAATCAATGTAGAGTGCTCAACAGAAACCAAAGACTTAAAGAAAGTAAGAAAGTCTATCAGAGTAAGGATCCTTCTGACCCAAATTAAAAATGGATAAGCAATGAGATCCTGCAGTATACACTGGGAACTATGTCTAGTCACTTATGGTGGAGCATGATAATTTGAGAAGAGAATGTATGTATGACTGTACAGTAGAAAATTGACAGATCATTGTAAACTAACTATGACAGAAAAAATAAAAAAAACATTAAAAGTGACTTAAGCAACTACATGCCAGAGTAGTCAGTATTAGTATCTCTTTGATGCTTCCTCTCTATACCAACTCCTAGTATAAAAACACCCCTGATCAGAAGGAAAGAATAGGTGAAGTGCACAATCTGAAGCCCAAGAAAAGGACAGAAGGAGGCAGTGGTTGGATAAAAGCAGAGTTGAGATTTTGTACGTCATGTGGTCAAGAAAAACAAACAGATCAAGAGAGTGGTGGTTACAGTATGAGCCAAGCAGTCTTGGCAGTATAAGAAAAAAAAGGAAAAGTGAAATGACTAAAGGTGGAGGAAAAACTGAAAGTATCTAAGGCAAGGGAACATGATAAGATCTAGGATAAGGCATTAAAATTTTTAGAAATGAGATAATTAGATATAGGTGTGGGAATTTAAGATTTTAAATGTGAAAAAATAGCCTATTTGTAGACTATACTTACCAAAGTACTGTCAAAGGGATAATAAACTCCAAACTGCACTAATTAAGGGTTCTTGAAGCACAGCAGGAATCAGAATGATAAAATTAGTTATACTTACAAAGGCTCATCTATTGGAATAAACCATTGTTTTTTCTTTTTCTTTTTTAAATTTTTTAAAAAAAAATTATTGAAGTATATTTGATTTACAGCATTGTGATAATTTCTGCAATACAACAAAGTGATTGAGTTATACATGTACACATATCAATTCCCTTTCAGATTCTTTTCTCATGTAGATTATCACAAAATATTGGGTAGAGTTCCTTGGGCTATATATACAGCAGGTCCCCATTGGCCAGTCATTCCATATACCACAGTGTGCATATTGTCAGTCCCAACCCCGCAGTCCATGCCTCCCCCATCACCTATCTCATTTGGTAACCATAAGTTTGTTTTCAGTCTATGAGCCTGTTTCTATTCTCCAAATAAGTTCATTTATATCCTTTAAATTTATTTTTAGTTTTGTCTTTTTTTTTTAGGGCCACATCCGCAGCAGAGGGAAGTTCCCAGGCTAGGGATCAAATTAGAGCTGTAGCTGCTGGCCTATACCACTGCTATAGCAACAAGGGATCTGAGCCATGTCTGGGACCTACACCACAGCTCATAGCAATGTTGGATCCTTAATCCACTGAGCGAGGCAATCCAACCCACATCTTCATGGATGCCAGTCAGGTTTGCTACTGCTGAGTACGACAGACAGGAACTTCCTGTATTCTTTTTTTTAGATTCCACATATAAGTGATATGATATGATGTTTGTCTTTCTCTGACTTAGTATGATAATCCTAATCAATCAGTGAGATACACCACATGAACAAACAGAAGGATAAAAACCACATGATCATCTCAATAGATGCAGAAAAAGCTTTTGTCAAAAATCCAACACCCATTTTTGATTAAAAAAAAAACAAAAAACTCTCCAGAAAGTGGGCATAGAGGGAACATACCTCAACATAATAAAGGTCATATATGACAAACCCACAGCTAACATCATTCTCAATAGTGGAAAGTTTAAAGAATTTCTGCTAAGATGAGGAACAAGACAAGGATGTACTTTTCTTTTAACCAGTTACTTTTAAACTCATTGGCCATTTGTTTAGGATACAGATTGCTTTTTTTCCTATAAGAATAAATAATTTGTTTTTAAATATTAAATTAATTCAATGCTGTTTATATAATTATCCATCACCATCTCAAATAAATGATTATCAGTTAATACTACAATACAACTCTGACCCACAATGTCTGCGCTAAGTCAAGAAATTAAGCCACCGCCAATAGCTATTGACTCAGAACCATCAGGACTTGCGCAAAAACAGCCAGCCCAAGTCTATTTGTCCCTGCTTTAAATTCGGTAACAATCAGATAAAGCAAAATGTGCCACCCCAACCAATTACATAACACGCCCTGCTTCTAGTTACCCCACCTTCATCTTGTGTCAACAATCTCCAATCAGAAATACATAAGGTCTTTCCTGCTTTTTTTTTTCCATTTTAGGGCTTTTCCTCTTCCCTGTCTGCCTTTGTGTCCCTGCCAAAAGAAAGTGATGATGGCAGACTTTTTCTGATATAGTGAGCTCTGAAAAAATAGTTTCTGTATGTTCTCATTTGGGTGGTCTTTGTTTTATCCTACATTTCTAAGTTTAGTTTCCAATGTTATAAGACAATGCATAATTTAATTCTATCCTGAAATCTCTGCAGATTCACAAAGTACAGAGCTATTTTGCTACTTGGAAATTGGCATAGTCATGGCATCAAATTCTCTGATAAATTCACTGCAGACATTGAAATGCCAGATTTCAGGTAAAGGTGTCTTCCCCCTCGCTCTCAGTTAATATTGACAACTTCTAAGATGTTATATAAGCTGAGCTTTGCCCATTAGTTATCATGTTGGAACATATGCAAATTTTGACCATGTAAAAATAACTGGGAGACAGAATTATTCTCTTTTATGTTAAAGTATTTCTCATGGGCATTACTAAATAATGTTTCCAGTGAGTCAAGGCTCCACAAAGTAAAACAAACCAGTTCTATACAAGGAGAATATTCATGCAAAAGGCAATAATAAAAACTCATAATTATTCTAATACACTGTCTAAGAGAATAAAAGAGTCATCATTGTAGAACCAGAAAAATAATTCTTCCTCCCTGATAGAATATTTATTTCAAATATAAAAATGAATGACTTCTTAAAGTTATAAATTGGAAAGCCAGAAGTGCTTTTTCAAAATCTTAAGAGATCTACATATCTCATATTTTATATTTTCAATTATTTGCTATATATGTATGTATATTTTTTATACACATGAGAAAGAGAATTAGGTTGCCTTATAAAGTAAAGCAAAAATTACCTTTCTCTGTCCTTATAGTTTAAATCATAAGACCTAAGACTGCTTTTAAAAGGGAGAAATATAAAACTTAACCAATATTTCTCATTCTCTTTGCTGTGTGGGCTAAATCATTTAAATTGCTATTGTTGTTAACACACTATATTCAAATATAAACGTTTCACCTCAGAAAGCAAAACAAGTCAGGTGCAAAGAGACTGTGTATTTAACAAACAGAATGATGCGAGGTATAGAACACATAAATTTCATGTAGTTCTAATATGCTTCTGAAAAGGCTTTAATTCTGAGGTCCTAGCTGGATAGAGGCAAGGTGAGTTTCTACCCCTTCCTCTGCTTATTTTCTAATTCACTTTTCAAGATTGCATCTTGGAAAAGGGAGGTTGGGTAAAAATGTTTCTTAAAGACAAGCCTTTGTGCAGTAGGAAGGACACAAAGGGTGAGAACAAACATACCCCACTTCCAAATCTAGCTCCCCATCTACCATCATCCTACAGCTGACTCACCTAAGGACTCCTTTTCTACAGATGAATGCAATGTGATTTCTACCTGAGTATTCATGACTGTGCTTTTCTTCCATGAGACAGCCTTTAAAGAACCTCTTCCCATTGCCTCGTCATTACTTAGAATTGCCCGGATATAAAAAGCTGAGAGCTCAGTGCTTTACAGAAAACCCTTTTATGGTCACATACGCCTCCATACTCTAGGTTACTTCCTTTTAAAACTTTTTTTTTATTAAAGTATAGTTGATTTATAATATTGTGTCAATTTCTGCTGCACAGCAAAGTGACACAGTCATACATGGTCTGGAAGCTTCCAAAAAAAAAAAAAAAAGGGGGGATACATCATGAATTTGCCTGTCATCCTTGAGCAGGGGCCATGCTAATCTTCTCTGTATCATTCCAATTTTAGTATATGTGCTGCTGAAGTGAGCACAGGTTAATTCCTTTTTAAATGCAATTCTCCTATCTTATTTTCTTTCCCTTTTAAAACATTTTGTTGAAGTATAGTTAGGTTACCTCTTGAGTGTAGCAGGCCATGCTTAAAACAGTTAAAGTGACAAAACACCTGAGAACTGGCCCATTTGCAGACAGATGTGCTTATAAATATAAATGTAAACCAGAAGAATTACTGGTTGCGCTATCAACCACACAGGATCAGCCAGTTCCAGCCTGTTTGGAAATATAGCATACACAGTTTCTCTTGGGTAACTTGACAAAACTAAACAAAAAGTTGGTGCCCACACTTATTCAACATATGATTGGGCTTATGGTAAAATTTTAATTGAATTTGTTCAAGTTCCAATATTTTAGGGGTATTTGAATAACCTTGTGATTAACCACATTTGGCCAGTGAACTTTGGTCCATTATCAGGAAAGTAATACCTATGAACAAAGAGATTATCTCAATTTACGTCATCAAAATATGTTTTAGTATTCATAAGCAGTTCTCTTCTCTTATTGAAAAATATCAATCTTGAAAAGTTCAGAGGTGAAGTTCTCTTGTGGTGCAACAGGAGAATCTGAAATTGTTACTGCAGCAAATCGGGTCATTGCTATGGCACCAGTTCAGTCCCCAACCCTGCAACTTCCACATGCCCAGGGTACAGCCAAAGGAAAAAAAAATGTTCAGGGAGGAATTGTTTCACTTTGATAGGAAATCAGCATCCACATAATTTGACACATAAGCCAACACAATTTTTGCAACCTTTTCTCTCCAAATTTTTCAGGAAATCGTTCTCACAAACACAGAGTTATGCCATTAGAATGCAATTAAAAATGCAGGGCTTTCCCATCCTTCTATAGTTAGATCAACATGCTAACAGAGATCCTTCAGCATCTGTTAGTCTCGTGTGCCTGGGTTAACTAGACCCAGGTGAGAAAACCTTCGAAACCTTTACTTTCCCTATTTATATCTCAACTCCCAGCAAGTTTCTTCAGTCTCTCTTGGAGGTGGATTTCTGCTGTCACCATGCCCACTCCTATTATATTATCATTCCCTAAGATCTGTTTTCACCCTTCTGCTTTGCTACACATCTTCCTGTTATCCTAACCTCTTCTTTTGTTCTGTTCTATGCTGTCCTAGTTCAAAATTCTCCACTGTAGGTACTGGTATATCCTTAATACCAAGGATAGTGCCTGATATTCAGCAGATGTTCAGTAAATGAACGCCCCTCAACTTCTAGGAAAACCTACAAACTGATACATCATTTTTTTTTCAAGCAAAACTGACTTGGCATGGCATCTTAAAATATAAAATTTGATAAGGATAGATACACTACCTTGGTATATTTTTGAATATGAAATTTAAAAATATTAGTGTTTAAGAAACTTTTTTTCACTAGGTATTTTAAGGGTTTTTTTTAAAAAACTGTTTTAATAGTAACATTAAAGTTGGTACATTCTTCATTCTTAGAAATCATGTTTTGACAAAATATGAATATGATGCTTTATATTTCTTACTAGAGGAACAAATATCATTTTGTTGTCTTTTTACAATAAAATTTCAGCAACCTTAAAAATGCATTTAAAGTGACCGTAAAAGATATCATTAATTAACTAGAACGTTCTACCTAAAGCCTGTCTTCTGTTCAGATGAGGTTAAAGAATTAAATGTTGTCAAGTGTTAACATAAACCATGAAATGCAGAAACTAAGTTCAGTCAAGATACTACTTGGACAGAATTTACCTGAGGTAAAAAGGAAAGGAGGGCATAATTCATGAAGAAAACATTAAATATTTTAACCTCCAAGTTTGATGAAGAGAAAACTTTCACAACTCTAGTAAATCTTAGTGGGCTTTCATGTTAAGATGGCAAATTATCACACATACATAATTTTCCTTCTTCTACAAGTACCACTGAAACTACAACTGAGCAGGTTTTGTTTGTTTTCTTTTCTTTTTCTTTTCTTTCATTTTACTTCTTCTTTCAAAGACCTAAATCCATTAGAATGGAGAGGGAAAAAACTGGAGAAGAGACAACAGCAAGAAACATTAGAGAACTAGAAAACAGATGCCAATTGGGAAATATTACACTCAACCTGACAGAGTCATGGTCCACATCAGTGGTGGGGAAACTAAGAATCAAACTGATTTAAACAGAAAAGTTCATGTATGACTGAAATTTGGGGCAGAAGGAGAGATTTAATGAGGCAGTTTGATTCCTTCCTCTCTTCCATACTATGCAATAACTGCCTCTAACTCATCCCAGGAAAAGTTTGTTTATTCTCTGAGGAGAATAAAATAGTCTTTGCATTAGATGTTTTTAAGACTTATTTAAAGGTGTAGTATCTTTTACTGACAACAGGGATATTACGTGAATGTGTGAATACTTAATAATAAATGTAAAGATTATTAGCCACTTGACACCTGTGTTCCCCAGAGCCCTTATGTTTCAGGCAAGAATTTGGCAGATGCTTCCCTGGGAAACTCATCATTACAAGGGGAAAGACTTGCTTTCCTCTAGCAAATCTTCTTAAGTCCTAAGTGTGAGTCCAGTAAAATAATGCTGAATTATTAGAAGATGCCACAGGCTCAGCGAAATAATGTTAACATAGCCCATGTGACTGTGCGGATGGTTCTTCATCAAGGAAAAATCGTATTTAACACCCTAAAGCCTAACATTTTCTGCCATGGAATGAGTGTACCACAGTGCTAGTGACAGAGATACATTTCTTTATTTATAACTGTGCACAACCAGAGTTAAACCTGCTCCATGTCACATCAAGTTTTATAGAAGTAATTTTTCTACCCCCTGCAAATATACCCTATAATACTTTCTAAAACTTTATGAAGATGCTATTATTAGCTTAGATCGGAATTGCCAAATCCCATCTAACTACTGGATCTCTTAACTGTGCCTAGAACCTCATAGGTTGAGTCTCTGCCAGCAGTGCCACCCAAAAGTGCCTGTTATTTTTACCACATGACATACTTAGATTAATTTTCTTGCTGTCCTACACTCGTGATTACAGATCTTGAATGGACTCCCATTTCCTGCTGCATTTAAAACAAAAAAATTCCTGCCCATTTTCTAATGCCTTTTATAATCTATCACTTTCTTTATGCCCATCTTTTTTCTCATTTTTAAAATCATAGTTGATTTAAAATGCTGTGCCCATTTCTGCTGTACAGCAAAGTGGCCCAGTCATACATATATATATACCTATTTTTTTCTCACATCATCTTCCATCATGGTCTATCCCAAAAGATTGGTCACAGTTCCCTATGCAATACAGTAGAACCTCATTGCTTATCCATTCTAAATGGAATAGTTTGTATCTACCAACCCCAAACTCCCAGTTCATCTCACTCCCCAACCCCTTGACAGCTACAAGTCTGTTCTTTATGTCGGTGAGACTGTTTCTGTTTTGTAGATAGATGCTTTTGTGCCATATTTGAGAGTCCACATACAAGTGATATCAAATGCTATTTGACCTACTTCACTTAGTATGAGAATCTCTAGTTTTATCCATGTTGCTGCAAATGGCATTATTTTGTTCTTTTTTATGGCATGCGCATCTTAACTTCTTGTATTTATATAGTTTTCTGAAATCCCCCAAATGGATCTAACTCATTCCTACTTCCTGGCCTCCACCCTGTGGGTTTTACACTTATCTCTCTCCATAATCTAACCCCCACACCTCACTCCCAGTCTCATACAAACTTCTTCCACTTTTTTATTTTTTTTGGTTGGTTCTCTGCTTACTATATTCTCTACTGCCAATCTCTCTCTTCTGAAATCCTAATGTATTTACATATAGAAGCATAAAATGCATTAAATACATTGTTATTTTTAATGTGTCAGTTTTCTTTCTCTTCAAGGACTAGGTCTTGTCTTGTGTTTAGTACAAGGGTAAAGACTTGTAATACAATGAGTCAGTATCAAGATTCTGAAATTGGGCCAACTCCAATTCAAACTCAGTCTCATTTGTGTATCCCTGAGCAATTTATTTGTCTTCCACGAATCTCACTTTCTTTAACAATAAAATGGAAAATATAATAATCAAACTGTCCCAAAAATAAGATGAGAAAAAAAAATATTCATTATAGTGCAGTACATACTAAGCATTCAAAGTTCACTATTATACCTCTCATCAAAAATAAAACAGTAAAGAAAATGAGTGAACAGAACATTCAGTAACAATTTATAAAGGATAATTTATTATTTTCTCTATTTACTGTTCACAAATATATGACTATTTTTTTAAAATCTGTATGTGGGAGAGAGAATATACTACCAAATGGTCCAGTACTTGTTGACAAATACTGTCCTGGCAGCTGTGACCCCCCATTGTCATAGGTCCCACTACAAATAAGCTAAAACACCCACAATGACAAAATATGACACAAGTGGAACTAAGAAATAAGCTACATTAAAAAAAAATAAAAAGCTGCTAAGCTCAAAAAACAGTGTAGTATCTGAGAAAAACTCATAAAACAGAATCAGAAGGGAAAATAAGAACAAGGTTTCCTCCATTTTAAAACAATTGGAGATTTATCACAGTTTATATGAGCTGAAATTAAACTGAATGTGGATGAAGTTCAAGTGCAAAAAATTGTCAGAATCTGAAATTCAGTTCCTCCACCCTACCTTTACTGTGAGCTGAACACACACTACTCCTGTTCTACGGATGCATTTGGCAGTGACACCTATAGATTGTGAGAATACTGGATGGTTTAGCTATTGCAAAATATGAAATGTGTCTACTTTCCAATGAGTTATCACTCTGTGGAGTTGTAAATCTTCTTCTAACACCCTAGTTACAGATAATGACACCCTCAGAGTCACTGAACATCCTTTCCAAAGTCATATTTCAGCAACCTTTTCCCACTCAATTCAAAGTACATCAACAGTCAAACATTAATTCCTTTGGGAGGGAAACAGTTGCAGAGCAGGAAGAACTGTACTAGAGTCTGGTATCTTCATCGCCTGTTGGTAACAGATCCTTACATTTCCACTTTTCGTCTTGATAAAATCATGTACAAGCCCCTATGTCCTTGTCTTTTGAAGTAAAAATCTGACTCAAGAGTTCATGATTGGGAAATGTGAAGATGTAAAAACAAAGAATAGCTGTTCATCTGGGGAACTGGTAAAAATTTAGATTCTAAATCTGCTACATAGCAGAATTACTGAACTCCCAGGGCTCTGAAAGATACAGATAAAAGGCTGACACACATTCTTAAACTGTTTGTACTGGAAGCAGAACCCGTCCCCCCTCCAGATGATAGCTGCCAACTATAGGAACTTAGACCCTAGACTAGTTGGAACCAGAAGATTGATGATGCTGACTCCCAATTAACTAACCACCAACCAATCAGAAGAATGTCCATGAGCTTATCATGCCCTACTCCTTAAACCATTTCTATAAGACCCCTAACTACCCCCTCCAGGCCAGGACACAGTCTTGAGGGCACTAGGCTGCTGTGGGCCACTTAGCCTGGCAAAGAAATAAAACTTCTCTTTTCTACTTCACCCAAAACTGTCTTCAAGATACAATTCAGTTGCAGTGTACAGATTGTGCAACCTTACTTTCCAACCTTATTTCCCTTCTGTCCTGGTCTGGGCCCAGTCAGTTATTTCAATACATCCTTTCTAGCTGTTTCAATTCTCTCATCCCCTTCAATTCTGCTACAAATCCTTTATGTCCAAGGACTTTAGGTAAATCTAATTCCCTAGTTATCTCAGAACAGGTAAAGATAATCTATTCACTCTGCTACTAGGGTTAGGGCTAGGGTTAGTATTAGGTTTTGAACTGTTTAAAAAAAACATAAATAAATGAACAAATGAATAATCTTTCAGGTGGGCTACCTGTTATATTCCCAGATCTGTTTCTCTTCTGCTACCCCAGCTCTCATTCTACTTTTGTCTTTTCAAGTCTTCACATTTTCCACAGTTGATGTCACTTAGCAAAGAGAAGTTATAAGGCATTTGTTTCCTCAAATTCCCACATTTATTCATACATGTCCTTCATCTTTCCCCATGGTTTCTGAAAAAGGTTTCCTGTATGCCTCTGTTAAATGATTTTTGAGGGTATTTGTACTTATGTATTTTTAAACTGCTAAGTTTGCTACATTTACACATTAGAAATACTGATATATCTAGCATATTTTATAAAATGATTGAATTTTTATACTCACAGATTTTCTTCTCTAAATTTTTCTTATTTTGTAACTTCTAGTGCATCATATTAATTTAACCAATATGAAAATTTTATTTTATATATCCCTTGAAAATTTTAAAAGGCATTATAAGCATTCTTTACACAGAAAATTATAGTATTAATATTTCTAAATTCTCCCTGAATATAAAAACAGAACATTTTAACTCTGATCTTAAACATTTACATGTTCCCTATATAATACCATTACATCAAATAGTCTTTTTGTATGTGTGTTGTCACTATTGTTCTGCCAAAGCTTATTTGACTATACCACTAATATTTTATGATTTCATAGTTTACCTCACTTCTCCTATATGAATTCTTCCTTAAAAATTACAGCTTATGATTATGTAATTTGAAATTCATCAGTTTAGCAGGGCTTAGATTTCTTAAAGACTTTTTTATTTGACCCAGACTCCAAAAAAAAAAAAAGTTTTTTTTTTTTTCTTGATGCTCCCTCAAGCTGGTGAATGGAAATATTTCTAGTTTCCTTTTTAGAGGCACAACTCTAGGTTTTCCAAGGATCTCCTCTTTAGCGTCCCTGACTATGTATTTCCTCTTAATGCCATATGGGCATTAAAATTTAAATCTTTGTGTTCAACACTTATGATCTATTTATAGGTTAAGGAATAAACAGAAAGAGTGGGTATCAAGAGCTTAAATTTAAGTTACTCCACTGTTTTTCTGTTTGTTTGGGTATATGGTTGTTAGTGCCTGGTTTCTTCTGAGTTCAGATTGTGTTTAATTAATTAATCAAAATTGTTAAATGTCAATTCATTCAAAAATTATTAATGTATACTGTATATATGCATATGAATATACTATATATGTGTATGCACTATAGTATATACAACCATATAGATGCATTCTATTTAGGTTTTATAAATTCTGGGTATAAAACGATAAATAAGTCAAGTTTCATATTTTCACACAACTTACATTCTGCTAGGATGTAAAGGCAGAAAATATATAAAAAGATGAATTAGGTAATCCAAGAACTGAAAACTGTAAAGTGGAAAGTAACAGGGTCTTGGCATTTAGAGAAGCAGGTTTTAGGAAGTCTTTATACCACATGGCCAAGAAAGGCTTCTGTGATGGACATTCTAGCTAAGACTAGAAGCAACAGTCATGTAAACTCATGCAGGTTAATCCTTACATCTATTTCTGTTTGTTTGTCTCCCTATTTCTCAGCATTTATGCTCTACTCCTTTGTTTAATTTTTGGCTTTATCTATTCACATTTTACAATTTCATTCCATCCCTGATCACATCCTCTTTCCTTCAACCCAGAATGTATTCAAAATTCAGAAACCTCTAAATCTTGTCCTGGAGGCAGAGCAAGATGGTGGAGGAGTAAGAGGTCAGGTCCAACTTCTTCCACAAACACATCAAAAAAACACATCTACATGTAAAACTACTCACACAGAACATCAACTGAATGCTGGCAGAAGAAATTAAACCTCCGAAAAGGGCAAGAAACTCTTGACATAACTGGGTAGAACAAAAGAAAAAAGAGAGAGAAAAGGAATCAGGACAGGACTAGCACTCCTGAGAAGGAGCTGTGAAGAAGAAAAGGAACCCACATCCTGGGAAGCCACCTAACTGATGGAAAGATCAGCCAAGTCAGCAGGATCTCAAATTCGCTGAGAAAAGTGCACCAGGTGGACTGAGAACAGCAAAGCGGAGTGAGAGCTGCACAGATCATCTGAACTACTGGCCTGGACACCACAGCCTGAGATGCTCAGGTGGGGTCTGGGTGCTGAGACTTAGGCTCTGAAGGTCAGTTCCAGGGAGAGGACTGGGGCCCATTGTGTGGGGACAGCCTGAGGGGCTAAGGAACAGTGTGCCATAGGCGGGAGAGTGGTACGCCACAGGCAAAGGAGGGGAGCATCATGGCAGAGGGAACCCAGGAGAAGGTCCAGACCCACAGGAGAGGCAGGGCACAATTGTTGGGGAGGGGAGAGAGGGAGAGGCAGACCACCATAGGAAACCCTGCACCAGGGCGTGTGCATGCCCATGGGCTCTCAGAGGGCAGGGCTTCTCTGGAACAGGCTAAGGGCTGTGAGAAGCCTCTTGCTTATTTAGGGCAGATTGGGTGCTTCTTGTGCAGGCTACCAGTGACCAGGCACCTCTTGTGCATCCTAAGAGCATCAGGGGGCTAAATGTGATATAGTACCTCTTGCACAAGCTGCAGGTGGCAGGGACAGACTGTGATGGTTGTCTCAGAGGCCAGAGGGAGGTGTGGCTTGCCACCACTGGGGGTCTGTGAGTGGGCTCCATCCTGACCCCAGTCATCTCAGGGGTTGGCAAAAAAGAGGGCACTGCAACCAAGCACCATATTGCTCTCACTCCCCTGGGAACACACTTGCCCAGCAGCTGCCACTGCCAAGCACTTTGGGTGTTGCCCAGACACTTGATCACTGTCCCTTCCCAAGACCCTACAACTAGGAGCAGCTGGTGCAGCACCTCCTGCATCAGCTAAGTGGGACAGGGTGCCTCTTGCATAGTCTGCAGGTGGCAGGGGCAAACTGCCACAGTTACCCTTGATTCCAGAGGAGGGCATGGCCCGCCACCACTGGGAATACCTGAACAAAAATCACTTGAAGCCCCATTCACCTCAAGGGCACCACAGAGGAGGGCACTGTGTCCAAACAACACCTGTTGGTGCTCTCACACCCCTGCTGCTGACACTGCCAAATGTTCTGGGCAGTACCCACACCCCTGATCTCAGTCACTTCCCAGCATCCTGCAACTAGGAGCAGCCTGTACAACACCTCCTATGGGCTAAGTGAAACGAGTTACGTCAAGCATGGTCTACAGGTGGCGTGGACAAACCACTGCAGTTATCACTGACTCGAGAGATGGTCATGGTCTGCTCCCAACAGGGGTCCCTGAACAGGCACCACCTGCAGTTCCAATCACCTCGGAGAAGGGCATTGCAATCTTACATAAGCTGTTTTGCTCTCACTCATCTGGGAACTCACATACCCTGCTGCTGCTACTTCCAAATGATCTGGTCTCCTTGAAGATCCGCCTAGAGCTTATTACCACTTACCAAGGGCCTGCAACTAGGAGTAGCCTGTACCACCTTCCTCCAGGTACTTGCTACTGTTGAGACCCCAATGACCAGGCACTGACTGCTGGCCCCATCCATTGTCTCCTTCTCCCTGAAAACACACAGAGCATCCTGGGAATAATAGCCTGCCCTCATTGAAGAAAGAGACAGCCCCAAAATAAATAATAACCTCCCACAAATTCAAAGGGGTACTCTTGCATAGAAGTAGCCCTCCAAGACTACAGTTGGCTTCCCTAAACTCACAGAAAAAGAAAAACATAAGCAAGATGAAGAAGCTCAGAAACCATTCCCAGTTAAAAAAACAGGTTTCACCTGAAGCAGCAAACAATGAAATAGACCTCTGTAGTCTGCCAGACATTGAGGTCAAAAGGGAGATACTGAAAATACTGAAGGAATTAAGAGAGGATATGAATAGTAGTGCAGATTCCTTTAGGAAGGAACTAGAAAATACGAGGGGGAACATAGAATAATTACAAAATTCATTTGCAGAGATGCAAACTGAGCTAAAGCAATAAAGAGCAGAATGAAAAGCAGAGGAATGAATTAGTGATGTGGAAGATAGAATAATGGAAATCACCCAATCAGGACAGCAGACAGAAAACCAAATGAAAAAACGTGAAAGAAATATAAGAGGTCTATGGGATAACAAAAAGCAGGCCAATCTACACATAATAGGAATTCCAGAAGGAAAAGAAAAAGAAAAGAGGATTGAAAATATATTTGAAGAAATTGTGGCTGAAAACTTTCCAAATCTAAAGGATACTGTTATCAAGATATAGAAAGCACAGTGGGCCCCCAATCAAGCTGAACCCAAACAGGCCCACACTAAGACATATTAAAATAAAAATCACAAAAGTTAAAGATAAAGAGAAGATTCTAAATGCAGCAAGAAAAAAAGCAAACCATTAATTATAACCCCCATAAGGCTATCAGCTGATTTCTCTGCAGAAGCACTACAGGCCAGAAGGGAGTGGCAAGATATATTTAAAGTGTTGAAAGGAAAAAATTTGCAATCAAGAACACCCTATCCAGCAAGAATATCATTTAAAATAGAAGGGGAGGAGTTCCCATTGTGGCTCAGTGGTTAACGAATCTGACTAGGAACCATGAGGTTGTAGGTTCCATCCCTGGCCTTGCTCAGTGGGTTAAGGAGCCAGCATTTCCATGAGCTGTGATGTAGGTGGCGGATGCAGTTCAGATCCCACGTTGCTGTGGCTCTGGCATAGGCCGATGGTTGCAGCCCCGATTCAACCCCTAGCCTGGGAACCTTCATATGCCATGGGGAGCAGCCCTAGAAAAGGCAAAAAGACCAAAAAAAAGGGGGGGAATAAAGAATTTCTGCTACTTTCCATAAAATAATGGAAATCACGCAATTAGGACAGCAGATAGAAAACTAAATGGAAAAAAAAGGAAAGAAATATAAGAGATCTATGGGATAATATAAAGGTGGCCAACCTATGCATAATAGGAGTTCCAGAAGGAGAAGAAAAAAAATGGGGATTGAAAATACATTTGAGGAAATTATGTCTGAAAACTTTCCAAATCTAAAGGAAACTGATATCAAGATACAGGAAGCACAGCCCAAACAATTTGAACTCACATAGGTCCACACCAAGACATATTATAATAAAAATGGCAAAAAGATAGGATTCTAAATTCAGCAAGAGAAAAAGTGTTAATCATAACCCCCATAAGGCTATCAACTGATTTCTCTACAGAAATACTACAGGCCAGAAGAGAGTGGCAAGATATATTCAAATTACTGAAAGGAAAAAATCTGCAGCCTAGAATACTTTATCCAGCAAGAATAACATTTAAAATAGAAGAGGAAATAAAGAATTTCTCCAACAAACAAAAGTTAAAAGAGTACAGCAATACTAAACCCATTCTAAAAGAAATACTGAAAGGGCATTCCTAAATTAAAAAAAAAATAGAGAGAGAGAAAAGAAAAAAAGAAGAATTAGGATGGAGGAAACCACAATTGGAAAGCAGTCACTTAAATAAGTCAGCATACAGATCTAAACATGAAGATGTTAAAAACAAAACAAAACAAAAACCAGACATCAAAATCATACAAAGTGAGGAAAGAAATAAAATATAGATTCATTGCTTTATCTTAATGATGTGTTTCAGCTTATAGGACTATCATGCAAAAGCAAGCAGATACAGGAAGGGATTAACATACTTAAAAAAACAGGGCAACCACAAATCAAAACCGAATATTACTTTCACAAAAACTGAAAAGTAGTCAAGCATAAAATAAATGGAAACCATCCAATCAAAAAAAAGAAAGAAAGAAAAGAAAAGAGAAACGTAGAATCAACTGGAAAACAAGGTTTAAAATGGCAATAAATACATATCTATCAATAATCACCTTAAATGTCAATGGACTGAATGTTCCAATCAAAAGACACTGAGTGGAAGATTGGATAAAAAAGAAAAAACATTCAATCTGCTGTCTACAAGAAACTCACCTTAGGGCAAAGTACACATATGGATTGAAAGTGAGGGGATAGGAAAAGATATTTCATGCTAGTGGACAAGACAGGAAAGCAGGAGTTGCAATACTCATATCAGACCAAATAAACTTTAAAACAAAGGCCATAAAGAAAGACAAAGGAGGACACTATTTAATGGTTAAAGGATCCATTCAAGAAGAGGATATTACAATTGTAAATATATATGCCCCTAATATAGGAGCACCCAGATACCTCCAACAAATACTAACAGACATACAAGGAGAAATTGATGGGAATACAATCATAATAGGAGAATTTAACACCCCCACTCACATCAATGAATAGATCTTCTAGATAGAAAATCAATAAGGCAACAGAGATCCTAAAGGACACAATAGAAAAGTTAGACTGAATCAACATTTTCAGGACAATACATCCAAAAAAAATCAGAATATTCATTCTTCTCAAGTTCACATGGAACATTCTCAAGGACTGATCACATCCTGGGGAACAAAGCTAAGCTCAACAAATTTAAGAGTGTAGAAATGACTTCAAGTATCTTCTCTAACCACAACGGCATGAAACTAGAAATCAACCACAGGAAAAGAAATGAGAAAAAACTGACTACGTGGAGATTAAACAACATGCTACTAAAAAAACCAATGGGTCAATGATGAAATCAAGAAGGAAATTAAAAAATACCTCAAGACAAATGATAATAAGGACACAACCTCTCAAAATCTATGGGATGCAGCAAAAGCAGTGCTCAGAGGGAAGTTCATAGCAATACAGGGCTTCCTCAAAAAAGAAGAAAAATCTCCAATCAACAACTTAACCCACCACCTAAATGAATTAGAAAAGGAACAACAAACAAAACCTAAAGTCAGCAAAAGGATGATTGGTTTAAAAAGTGGTATATATACAGAATGGAATACTACTTAGCCATAAAGTAAACAAATAATGCCATCTTCAGCAACATGGATGGAACTAGAGACTGTCATCCTCAGTGAAGTAAGTCAGAAAGAGAAAGACAAATACCGTATGATATCACTTATATCTGGAATCTAACATATGGCACAAATGAACCCTTCCACAGAAAAGAAAATCATGGACTTGGAGAACAGACTTGTGGTTGCCAAGGGGTAGGGGAGGAAGTAGGGTGGATTGGGAACTTGGGGTTAATAGATGCAAACTATTGCCTTTGGAATGGATTACCAATGAGATCCTGCTGTGTAACAATGGTAACTATGTCTAGTCACTTATGAAGGAGCATTATAATGTGAGAAAAAAGAATGTATACATGTATGTGTAACTGGGTCACCATGCTGTACTGTAGAAAGCAAATATTGTATTAGGGAAATAACAATTTAAAATAAAAAGAAAGAGGAGTTCCTGTTGTGGTACAGTGGTCAGCAAATCCGACCAGGAACCATGAGGTTGTGGGTTTGATCCCTGGGTTTGATCTTGCTCAGTGGGTTAAGGATCCAGTGTTGCCATGAGCTGTGGTGTAGGTCACAGACGTGGCTCAGGTCTGGCGTTGCTGTGGCTGCTGTGGCATAGGCCAGTGGCTACAGCTCCGATGAGACCCCAAGTCTGGGAACCTCCACATGCCATGGGAAGCGGCCCTAGAAAAGGCAAAAAGACAAAAAAAATTTTAAAAATTTTAAAAAAGAAAGAAAAACTTTTCAAACCAAAAAAAAAAAAAAAGTCTTGTCTTGACCACTCTTTTAAGATACTAATTTGAGCATCTGCTTTACCATGTGCCTTTCCTTCTCTACCTCATAGTGAACTAAAGTGGCTTTTTTCTTTCTTACCATTTAATGAAGCTGCTCAATCAAAATTAAGCATAAATTAAGAATTACCAAAACTATACTTTCAATCTTCATTTTAATTAAGATTTCTTCACATAAAACAAGTAATTGACCAAATTGACCATTCACTGGAACTTTCTTAACTATGGCCCCAAAATACTTCTTTGCATATTATAAAACTTCATAATCATCATATCCTTTCAGTGCTCTGTCTTTATGGGATTCTATTTCCTCTGTGCACTTTTTTTTTTTTTGGCTTCACCCAGAGAATGTAGAAATTCCTGGACCAGAGATAAAACCCAAACCACAGCGGTGACAAGGCTGAATCCTTCTGCCCACTTCTTAAAAGCTTTTGTTTCTCATGACTTTATCCTGGATTGTTTTTCCTTCTAGTTTTAGATTCTGCATAATATATATATATACACACACATGCTCTGTAAACTATACACTAAGAAAGATTATGAGAACTCAATGACACATTTATCAATCTGATATTTAAACAGAGTTCATAGTTCAGGTTTCATTCTATGATGTACTACTGTTTGCCATATAAATGTATAGACACTTTAAACATGTCTAAACTCTAATCCAATTTTCTACTGGAAATATGTTTCCTGCACGTCTGTTTCCTATCTAGGTTAATTATATCAGTGTCATAACAATAAACATTTCATTATTTAGTCTTCACTCTCAGAATCAACCAATAGAATAAGCATGGGTGATTTAATTATTTTGAAGAATATAAATGTTATGTTACCTATTTTAATATAAAAGAGGTATAGTAGAAAGAAGTTGGCTTATAGATGAGATAAGAAGTGGAAGAAGTAACAGGTAGAAGAAAGGGTGAGAGTGGGTATTTCTTCATTATAGAGAGTGAGAAGTTGATCTATAACTAATATACATATGATAAACATTTTATAGGTAAAATAATATTATCAAGGACTATAAATATAAACAATAAAATATATAAATTCATAAAACTAAGGAAAAGGTAGAAGAAAAGATCAACAGTCATATAAATTACCCACAATCTCATCTGCAAGAAAAGCCAATAAATCATAACTTAGAAAGTATCTTATTTAGAGATATATAGATAATCACGTGGAAAGAAATCATACAAGATTAAAAATACCTGCCTCCTCTTTGTGGAGGTAAGGACTGGTTTTTCATAAAATATTAGTATTCAATTGGTTTCACTTCACTATTTTTCTATATTCTATTTCCACATATATATCTATAACATGTGTAATATAGGATTTGCTACTTACAATTATATATTTTATATGAAGAAAATGGTGTGTGTGTGTGTGTTTGTGTGTTTGTTAAGTGGTGCTGGGTTAAACTTCCTAGGTATATGGTAATACCTTTCAACATGGTAATTTTAGTATTATATGTGGAAAACGTTTTTGATGTATACTTTTAAATATTAGTTCTTATTATTTCTTTGTTCTTCAAATGGTCTAATATATGCATATTACATATCCTTTGTTTCTCTTCCATTTCAAGCTTTTTTCTCTAAGCCTTTTCTTTTTTTAATCTTTATCTCACAGTCTTTCTCTTTATTAATGTCTTGCTTGTCTTTCCCTTATAGACTTTTTATTTGAATCTATTTTCCTTTGGACAGTTTACAATTTTTCCCTTTTTAAATATATTTATCCCTTAATTTTCCCCTAAATTAACTCATTACATTCCTCATTTCTTTCTATTTTTTAATTTTATCTTAGCTTTTAATTTTCTGAGTCCTGGTTTGAGAAATGTCTATCTCCAACTCTTTATTTCTTTAAATTAATTTTAGTTTGGAATACTGTCTTGCAGTTTTAATTTTGTCTCATTTTTGAGATGGAAGGTTTTCATTAGCCGAAGTGCTTTGATTCTCACCTTTTTTAGTTTAATTGAGACATAGTTGTCAGAACTGTAATATATTTATAGTGTATGTGATTCGATATATGTAAACTGTATGTAATGATTTCCAGTCAACACATCTGTCACCTTATACAGTTACTGTTTTGTTTGATTGTTTGTTTGTTTTTTGCATGAGAACATTTAAGATTTACCCTCAGAAAATTTCAAGTATACAGTACAGTTTTGGTTTTCTTTTCTTTCTTTCTTTTTTTTTTTTTTTTTTTTTAGGGCTGCACCTATGGCATATGGAAGTCTCCAGGCTAGTGGTCAAATCAGAGCTTTAGCTTCTGGCCTTCACCACAGCCACAGCAACACAGGATCCAAGCCACTTCTGCAACTTACACCACAGTTCACAGCGATGTCAGATACTTAACGCACTTAGCGAGGCCAGGGATTGAACCTGCATCCTCATGGATACTAGTCAGGTTTGTTACTCCTGAACCACAACAGGAACTTCACAATTGTAATATATTTATTAGTGTGCAATGTGATTTGACATGGGTAAACACTGGGGATTTCCACAGCAAAGTTAATAAACACATCCAGCATCTTATATATTGCCATTTTTTTGCATGAGAACTCTAAGATTTACCCTCAGCCAATTTCAAATATACAATAAAGATTTTTTGTTTGTTTTTATTTTTTGATTTTGCTTTTTAGGACCTCACCTATGATATGGAAGCTCCCAGGCTAGGGGTCCAATCGGAGCTGCAGCTGCTGGCCTAAGCCACAGCCATAGCAATGCAGGATTCAAGCTGTGTTTGCAACTTACATCACAGCTCAGGGCAACACCAGATCAGATCCTTAAACTACTGAGGCCAGGGATGGAACCCTCATCCTCATGGATGCTAGTAGAGTTCATAACCCACTGAGCCACTGTGGGAACTCCTCATAAATACAGTATTAATAGCTATGGTCAACATGCTACATATTAGATTCTCAAAATGTATTCATCTTATAACTGAATGTTTGCAATCTTTGACCATCTCCCCACTTTTCCCACCATTCAACCCCTTCCATTATACTCTGTTATGAGTTTGACATTATTTGTTTTAAGATTCCACATATAAGTGATACCATCCAGTATTAGTCATTCTCGGTCTGGCTTATTTCACTTAGCATAATCCTCTCCAGGGACATCCATGGATCCCAAGTGGGAGGGGCAGGATTTCCATTATTATAGTTGAAAGATTCCTTCCATCGTTTATTTAAATTTATCATATATATAAATTCATTTCCTTATATATCACAGTTTTTCTTATTTATCCATTGATTGACACTACAGTTGTTTCCAACTGTTGTGAATAATGTTCCAGTAAACATGAAAATACATATATGACCTAAAGATACTTATTTTATTCCCTTTGCATATGTACCCAGAAGTGTGCTCATTTTTTATATCTTGTTACAGTAGGTTTGCACATCAATGGTATGAATCTTTTTTCTTTTTAGGCAGGGGTCCTAGGTCAAAAGCATTCTTTATGAAGTATACTTTCCTTAACAGATAATATGTTTGGTGGTGATGGGGAAGGGGAGAGGTTGATCTATACTATGATTCTCTTTCATTTCTCTAGGTTCTTTTTTATTTCCTATTTATGTACTTTTCAAACACTGGCATATCTCCAGTGTCATTTGTTCTATATTTTCATTTTTGTCTCAAAAATGAAGAGTCTCTAAATTTTCCAGTTCCAGCCCCATTCAATTTTAAGCTCCATGTCTACAGTTGATGTTGTAAAATGCCAAGTCCCAGACCTATGTTCAGTATTTTAGCCCTTGGTATCAGAGGTTCTCATTTTTGTCCAGTTTTTTGTTGTTGTTGCTTTATGTATTGCCTTTTTACATTCCTTCCATTTCTATTGGGTGTTTTAATTTTCTCAATCCCTGTTGTCCAGATGCACAGGCTTATGTCAATGACAGAGTGCTACCAGTAGCTCTACTGGAATTTGATGTTTATTTCTCTATTTAAAGGTACTCTGAAATTCACACTATTTTTTGTATCTTAGTAATGTTGAAAGTTGACATCATTTAAATTTTTATTTGTGCTATGTTTATCAAAGAAAATTAACAAATCACAGAAAATTAAAAGTAATTAACTTATCTACCACCAAACTACTGAAGCATCATTACTAATATCAATGTAGTATAGTTTGTTTCCTATACACAGGCACATTCAAGTCTATGTTTCATATGTGTGTGTGGGTGTTTAAAGAGAGAGAGAGAAAAGTTTTTCAGAATCTTTGTAGAGAATGAGCAATAGGTTAAAACTGAATTACTCTATGTATAAAAGGTAAAAATAAAACATTTAGAAATCATGTATAAGGCTAGGAAAAAATGCAAGAACTAAGAAAGGCAGACAAACTGATATCTAAAGGGTATTTTTATGAAATTGTATATATAATGTATAGATATGGAGATAAATATATAGACATTAAAAGTTGATAACTTTGTAGTTTATACATATTGCCAAATTACTATAAGGCTTATATGATGCTTTCATCCCCATACCCTCCCTGTGCCAGGATTATTTTTAAAGTATTGGATAATTTTATAACCTTTAAAGATGTTATTTTAAATATTTTAGGTTAAATATTTTCACATACTAATAGGTCATATATTTTATGGGGAGAAAATGGTAAAGTACCTGCCCTTGTCTTTTATCCATTCTTCTACTGGGACATTTTTCAACTTTTTTTTATTCCTGTATTCTTTTTTTTGTAAATGACATCAAATTACTTCTATTTTGTATTACAGATGTTTACCAAATTATCCATTTATATTTTGATATTGCTTAGGACATTCTTTTGATGTTTAGAATGTTTAGTGTAATTTAATTTAGTAAGTCTTCTTCAGGAGTTCTTCTTCGTCTATAATCTTAGAAAGCTTTTCTCAGTCTTAATTTAAGTAAAAGATTCATGTACTTTTTTCCATTCATTGTTATTTTAGAATTACATTATTTCATTGCTTCATCTAAAAGTTATTTTTCTATGTAATGTACGGTGGATTCAAATGAATGGATTCCTAAGTGTGTTAGTTCTGCTTCAGAGTAATCTTCTGTTCTGTAGCTTTTATATTTACACCAAGACTAAATTATTTAATTGTTGTAGTTTTATACATTTTAGTAGCTGGTAAGGCAAGCCATAAATATATTACTGCTTTTTAACTAGCTCTATAAAATAACATTTTGATGCTATAATGAATGTGTTCATTACCTCTAGAATATACACAAAATGCATGACTCCTTTGTGTCTAACATTAAGTCATTGCAATTTCAAATATATATAGTTGATGTATCAGTATGTGGCTATGGAAATCAATCATTTAGATAGCTCCAATGGAGATCATAACTTGGTTTACCAATTTCTTCATAAAAGAAATGCTAATATGGCACGCAGAGAAGATTCCTAAGGGTGAGATTATAAAGTGGTTTCTTAACTTATTTCTCAGCATTTTATGAGAAATTGGGCCATGTTTATTTGCTAAAACCTCTCGAGGACCTACTTCCAACTTTCTGATTTATATTATTTACTTTTCCCGTACCACTTAATTTTAGCTCCTGCCACTCAGAGAAACTTGAGGTTTCGCTAATGTGACAAATGTGTCTAACCATTATAAATATTGAACATCATTTCCCACACAATTACCTTGTGAAGTCCGTCATCTCCATCATGATCATACACATCCTCTTGGCCAGGACAATGATATCGTTGCTTGTATCATCCCATATCTCAATCTCAGCATCCAGCTTACTCTTTACTTTCTTGAAATCAGCAACTTGCTCAGCAATCTTTTCCTTTTCTGCCTCAGGCAATTGAGTCATCTTAGCCTAAAACATGATAATTAGATTTCTAATCATTCCACTATGTCAAAATACAGTTTAGGAAGAAGCGGTCATTATAGAATGTTTGTAGAACTTGTTCATTTAAGAATAGAGGTATATCAGTTTTTTAAAGTTGTGTAATTAAAACTTTCCAGGTTTAATTTTTTCATATGAAAATATATATTGAATTATAGTTGTTTTGTCTAGAACTAAAATGCTAAATTGAAGAATACCAAAGTATAATCTACTCCTTATTAAAAATATGTTAAATCTCATATTTCTAACATATTAAAATGTAATTAACTTGAACTTCATGTAAATATATCACATATGTTAGAAAAGCATATACCCTTTTTAATTGTATTAATAGTATGCTTCAAAAGGAAGAAGTATAACAAAACATTTTGAAATGAAACTATGTCTATCTACACATATATATACACACTGATAGACCCTTATATAAACACTGAATACTCATTGGTAAACAATACAATATATATTTATAAATCATATATGTATAGATAAGCACATATATAAAATTGTAAGTATTAATATTAGGTTGTACCTATAAACAAATTGTTTATGTGTATAAAAATTATTTGGAGGAAGAATAAAATGTTCTGGGCAAGGTTTATTAAGACAAGCCTCTCTAATTAGCACCCTGAGTTTTGAGGTGTCATTTTTCTCATGCACAGCAGACTTAATGCATTAGCACAGTATTATTCTTTCTATACGTTATACACATATATTTACATTTTATTGCTATTGTATACCAGTGCTTCAATAAAGTGTGTTTTCAGTTTCCTGACCCTAGTAACCACTTTTTTGCAAAGTTTTCTGAGCTAGTTTCTTATTTTCCCACCCATAGGTGTCCAGAAATCTGGAAACACATAAGCTTTGTAATCACATATTTAATGTGAATAATTAAATAAGTAAATTCTTATATGATTTATCCTTTCAAGATATATGAATGGTAGAAAACCACCTATATACTCCTACATATTCACAACAATCAGTAGTTTATTGTGGGAGCTATCTGTCACTTATTATCTATCATAAGCCTAACTCAGTGTCTAAAATAACTGGGCATTTGTAAAGTCTCAGGAATAATTATCCATGCTTCAATTCTAATCGATTAAAGAAAATAAACAATGAAGCATTCTGATATGAATTTTTCTTTAAGTTCCTTAGCATAAGGCTTGATGCATATTGAGTGCTCAATAAGTATTTCTTATTCAATAAAAAATTCAAAATATCACATATCTACCACTTACAACTTGCTTCCTTTTCAGTATTTATTAATTTTATTTGATTTGAAAAGCTAAATTAAGCTATGAGCCTATTTGGAGTTCCCACAGTGGTGCGGTAGGTTGAGGATCCAGCACTGCTGCAGCTATGACTTAGGTTGCAGCTCTGTCTCAGGTTCAATTCCTGGTCTGGGAAGTTCCATGTACCACAGGTGCAGCCATAAAAATAAAAAAAACTTAAAGCTATGAGTCTAAGTTTTTAATGGATGGACTGTACAGATGACTCTTCCTTTGAATATGAAGAGTTTGTAATTTCTTTTCTCAGGATATGTGGCCTATGTGATATGTTAAAAGAAGAGCAGCTTTTACAGCTGATGGCATATGGCAACGCATGTAAATGAAGATACAGCTCACTTGTGTCTGAAATCTATAGAAGTCCATTAAGAAAGTTATAAGCTACCAACCCATTAAACTCGTTAAAAAATAGGAGTGGATTTTCTCCTTTTAAACTACTGGTCATTATCATTCTCTCCATTTTCATAAAAATAATATTTAAACTTTCAAATAACAATAGCTATAGATCGATTTAGTGGGGCCCTTTTTTACTTTCTTCATCTCAAAGATAATAAATACATACTCTGGATCTAAGAAAAAAATCTGAAGTGAACATCTGCATGTGTTCCCCACTATCCTTGTGATAAAGTTAAAACTATTCAGAGGTGTTCTGGTTGTAAATGTATTTCAAATTCTGTTCCTTGGAATGTCACTGATTTCCAGCATGACCTTGAGTAAGTCACTTAACCCCCTTGTCTATGTTTCCCCAGACACAAAGTGACAATAATTGTAACTGCTATTCACCTGCCATGCAGGTAACAGCGTCGATTACTGGATAACATTGAGAATGACCCTGTCGTGGACAAGAATCTCAAGGGTTGCATTCAATTTCCTTAATAACATCTCAACTCATGTGGTGCATTACAATTGGCAGATATTTACTTCTGACAAGATAAGGGCCAAGAGTTGGGCAACAGTTTACAAAATTAAAAGTTCTGGAGAATTCTGACTCTTTTTCACAGGAGGAACAAGAACAAAAAAGCATTAAATTTTTGACTGACAACTTTGCTGAAGGTTTTTAGTGCTTCTGTGAATGATTTATAACAATCTATCAATTAATTTCCATCACTGTGCAAATAACTAAATAGAATTTAAGAGAATATTTGATATTTAGAAATTCTGGGTGCAAACACCACATGATTTTGTGCAGGATAAGCAAAGAAACTGAGGTACAATCTTAAGACAAATCGGGTAAGTGTAATCTCTGATATTATTGTTGGCTGGCTATGTGTCTCTGTTCCTGCTCAAATTTATAGAATAAAACTCTGATATGAACAGCTAGTAAAGGCTTTTTGAATCACTGCCATCCAAATTAGATTATGTTTCATGTCAACTGATTTTCAAATCTCAAAATGCCCAAAGACAATGAAATACCTAACATTTATAAATACCAAACACTATTCTAGGCACTGTGTGTGTGTGTGTGTGTGTGTGTGTGTGTGTGTGTATTATTTAATCTTCATAGTAGCCCTTTGAGGGAAGAATATTATTCTAATTTTATGGAGTATGAAACCAAGTCTCTAAAGTTAAGTGATTTACCTGACTGTAGTGTTAGTAAATAGTAGATCCAGGATAAAAACCCAGAAATTCAGCTCAAGTTTCTGTTCTATTACCATACCTGCAAACAAGAGGCATACCTCCCACCATATACCAAAAATCTATGTTTTCCTTGATGGTAATTTTCTACTTATTTTATTATAATTATTTTTTAGGGCCACACACTTATGACATATGGAAGTTCCCAGGCTAGGGTTCGAGTTGGAGCTGCAGCTGCCATATGCCATAGCCACAGCAATGTCATATTTGAGCCATGGATGTGGCCTACACTGCAGCTTGTGGCAATGCCAGATCATTAACCCACTGAGAGGGGCCAGGGATTGAACTCTTGCCCTCATGGATAGTAGTCAGGTTCATTACTGCTGAACCACAATGGGAACTCCCAAGCATCTTCTACTTTTGTTTTTGTTTTGTTTTTTTGTCTTTTTAGGGCTGCACCAGTGGCATATGGAGGTTCCCAGGATAGGGGTTTAATCAGAGCTGTAGCCGCCGGCCTATGCCACAGCCACAGCAACACAAGATCAGAGCTGTGTCTGCAACCTACACCACTGCTTACAGCAACGCCAGATCCTTAACCCACTGAATGAGGCCAGGGATTGAAACCACAACCTCACGGTCCCTAATTGGATTCATTTCCACTGCACCACGACAAGACCTCTCATCTTCCACTTTTGAATTCAATATTCTCCAAAATATAGTTATATATCTTTTAGAATCTAAATTTCCTCACTTATAAACTAGGGGAAAATGCGATTCACCTCACAGGTTATTTTAGAGATCAAATGAGTGAATGTATATGAATATGCTTTTTAAAATAATCCTAAATCTCTCACTGTCTAACTTCACTTAGTATGATAATTTCTAGGTCCATCCATGGTACTGCAATATTTTAGGGTTGAGTAATATTCAATTTATATGTGTACTACATCTTTTGTAACATATATGGTATCACTTACATGTGGAATCTAAAAAACAGATACAAATGAACTTATTTGCAGAACAGAAACAGACTCAGACTTTGAAAAACTTATGGTTACCAAAGGGGACAGGTGGGGGGAAAGGAGAGGTAAACTCAGGGTTTAGGATGGAAGTGATCTAAAATTAGGTTGTGATGATGGTTGTGCAACTTTAAATATAATAAAATTCACTAAATTGCTTTAAAAAATAAACTAATCCTAATTGTTTTTAAATCACAACTGTTAGTTATACTAAGAGATTCAGTTCTTCACTCTGTACAGTGATCCTCAGAATTTTATTTATATTTTATTTTTTAATTAATTTATTTTTTGGCCACACCTATGGCATATGGAAATTCCTGGGCCAGAGATTGAATCCAAGCAGAAGTTGCAAGCTATGTCATAGCTGCAGCAATGCCAGATACTTAACACACTGTGCTGGGCCAGGGGAACAAACCTGCCCCGCTGCAGAGGCAACACTAAATCCTTAACCCAGTGTGCCACAGTGGTGAACCTTAGAATTTTGTTTTGAATTTTAATCTCTCTTCAACAAAAGTTGTGTTCTCCTATTAGCATATATGCATTTTCAAGTATATATACATATGTATACATATAGTACAAGTATACATATTCATGTATACACATAGTACTTATATATGTACATATTATATATATACTTTCAGAAGTATACATATAAATTATAAATTTTACATATATAATTTATAATTTCATTCCTAAAACAGAAATTAGCATGCCTTTTCTAAATTGGAAAGTTAATAAACAATATATGTTTTGCAGGCCGTACCATACCACTCTATTTGTATTGCTGAACTCTGTTGTTGCTATAGCATTAGAACAGTCATAGGCCCTGTGCAAACAGACCAGCATGGCTGTGTTACAATACAAGTTTATGTGGACACTAAAATTTAAATTTCATTTGATTTTCATGTGTGACAAATAGTATCCTCCTTATATCTATTTTGATTTTTTTCCGTCATTTAAAAATGTGAAAACAAAATACATTCTTGGCTCATAAGCTATTGAAAAAGAGTCAGTGGGCCAGATTTGACCTGCTGGCTGTAGTTTGACAAATCTTTTTTATTTTCATGTTTGTCAGTAGTACTACCTGACACTCAGTCTTGAAATCTCATTAAAAAAAAAATCCCTTTTCTTTATATATTCCATTTTGTTAGACACAAAATTTGCCCATTTTATCACTAATACTTTTATCATATCCATGTTTTTCTTTGTATTATTTTCACTACTATACAGTTCCTATCTTAATTTTCCCTTTCATTTTCATTTCTTTTGGCTTATTACTGCTTGATTCAAACTTTCTCACTTTGATAGAACTGTGCAATTCTTAGGCTACAAAAAACACTTTCCATATCTCCTTACTGAGTAAAGATTATAAATTTCTCAAATATCACCATTATATTTAAGTATAAAATTCATACAGAAAAATACCCAAATCACAGAAGACCTAAATAGAAATTTCTTCAAAGATATATGGATGGCCAGTAGGCACATGAAAAGATGCTCAACATCTCTAGTTATTAGAGAAATGCAAATCAAAGCAAAAATGAAGTACTACCTCACTCTGGTCAGAATGGTCATCATTAGTAAGCCTACAAATAACAAATGCTAGAGAGGGCATGGAGAAAAGAGAACCCTCCTACACTGTTGGTGGGAATGTAAACAGGTACAATCACTATGGAAACAGTATGAAGTTTCCTCAGAAAACTAAATGTCCATTGACAGAGGACTGGATAAAGAAGATGTAGTACATGTATACAATGGAATACTACTCGGCCATAAAAAAAGAATGAAATAATGCCTTTTGCTACATGGATGCAACAACTAGAGATTATCATACTCAGTGAAGTAAGTCAGAAAGAGGAAGACAAATACAATATTATAATCCTCATATGTGGAATCTAAAAATATGACATAAAGGAACATATCTACAAAATAGAAACAGACTTACAAACAAGGAAAACAGACTTGTGGGTGCCAAGGGGGAGGGGGGGGAGGTGGGATGGACTGGGAGTTTGGGGTTAGTATATGTAAACTTTTACATTTAGAATGAATAAGCAATGATGTCCTACTGTAGAGCACAGGGAACTATATATTCAGTCTCCAGGGATAGACCATGATGAAAAATAATAACAAAAAAGAATGAATATATATATATATATATATATATATGTATATATATAGCTCATCTTTTCCCTTTTCTCATCTCTGTTGGTCCAAATGTAATCATATTTCCAAGCCAAGTATATATAGTACATTCCCCTTTCTCTCTCTCTCTCTCTCTCTATATATATATATACATATATATATATATATATATGTCACTTTTCCATATAGCAGAAACGGGCAGAACATTATAAATCAGCTATATGTTAAAACAATTAAAAAAGGAAAAGTTTTGAATCATAAATGTACAGTTACAGTTGAAGCTATTTTCACAAACTGAGTTGAATCCATGTACCTAGCACCCATATCAAAAAATGAAAAAATTACCAGCACCCATAAGCCTCCTTGTGCCCTGTTCTAGTCATTATCTCCCAAGAACAATCACATCACTATCTTTATTTCTAAAACTATAGATTTTACTGTTTATGAATCTTAGAAAAATAAAATCATAATCATGTACTCTTGTGCCTGGTTTATTATGTTCAATATTTATATATTTGAAATACATCTATAGTGTTGCATGGAGTTATAGTCTGCTTAATTCTCATTGCTCTATATAGGTAATATTCCACTGAGAAAACATACAACATTTATATATATTTCTATTAAGGATCTTTGGGGAGTCATTCTATCTTTTGCTATTATGAATAGTGAATATTCTTTTACTTTTCTCTTGGGGCACATATGTGTGCTTTCTTCTTGAATCTATATCCAGGAGTGGAATTACTAGGTCACAAGCACCACCATAACCTTTGCCCCTATTGAGTTTTCAACGTCACTTCATCTTTCTTTCATCCACTGTACACTCAAGCTAAACTAAGATATTTTCTGTTGTAGGTAAACATCTTGAGGTATTACCCATCAAATGTTTTGCTCATCTTCTTCCCTTTCTTCATCTCTGTCCAATCTTAATCATAGTTCCAAGCCAAATTTATATAGTACATTCCCCTTTCTTCTCCAGATATATGTAATTATTAAAAATTTTTCAGAGCATTTTGTCAATTCTTCCCTCAAGATTTTCATATTGTTACACATATACTGAACCACATTGTTGTACAGCAGAAATTATCAAAACTTTGTAAATCAACTATACTTGATAAAACTTTAAAAACTAACAATAATAACATCTAATTTTTTAAAAGTTCATCTTGTTCTTTTTTGGAACCTAAATATGTGTGAATATGACTGTCTTATCTCATTTACTGGAGGGAAGGTTTTTGAAAGTAGAATAAGCTTTCAGAATAATAGTGGTGAACATATCTATCAATGTCTATATTTATTCACTTGTTTGTCTATTTTTTTTTTTTTTTTGGTCTTCTGCTCTTAGACTTTAAGCCTCCTGAAAGTAGGGACATATACATGACAAATATACATGTATATGATAAATCTTTGTTTACAGTCAGTAATACAAATTGTCAAGACATAAAAAAGATAGGCTTCTGGGATCAATATTTACATCATTAATCTTGCAGTTTCCCCGTTACTCATAATTATATATTTTCCAAGCTTATATTTATACAAGGTCAAAACTGATTTCTCTTATTTTTCCTGTATACTTTCCTATATACTTTCAAATTCAGGTTTTTTTTATTTGTATAAAACTGTATTAATAGCACAACTGATATTCTCATTGTCTTTACCACTTTTTATTTTTATGCTCATCACTAATGTGTATTTATTTATTTATTTTTGCTTTTTATGGCTGCATCTGCAGCATAGGGAAGTTTCCAGGCGAGGGGTCAAATAGGAACTACAGTTGCTGACCTACACCATAGCCTCAGCAACTCCATATCTTAGTTGCACCTGCAATCTATGCCACAGTTCATGGAAAAACTGGATCCTTAATCCACTAAGTGAGGCCAGGGATCCTGAATCCTCATGGTTACTAGTCAGGTTCGTAATGCACTGAGCCACAGTGGGAACTCCATCAGTACTATTTAAAATATTGACATGTTTACATTATTTCTTTACTTAAACACTTTAAATGATTTTCATCACCCGCTTAAAAAAAGATAAAAAGGAGAGAAAAAGTGATTAGGAAAAATGCAAGAAGTGGTGTCATTCAGACCACCATTCAAACTCCCTACTCTGCCAAGTACTAGCTTTGGGGATGGTAACTTAACCATCCTCGAAGCCAATTCCATCACATTAATTGACGATAATCTTATTAGGGATTTTCTGACAATTAGAGTGATGTCTGTAAACAATGATACCTAGGATATATTAGTGATTTAGTAAATGGTGCTTATGATTAATGTATGTAAATACTATAGCCTGGCATCCAAGACATTCTGAAATATTATGGGAAAGGACAGTTTAAAGTATCTACCTAGCTTCCTCATGGCACTTAGGCAGAGATCAAGTAATATATTTGGAGTAAATACATTCCATAAGCAATTAAATTATATAATAATATAAGCTCACTGTAATTGTCTTACTTTCACAAACTCAAGAATCCAAACTGCTTATTCTGCAGATAAGGAAACTGAGTCCCAGGAATGAGAAATTACTTGAAGATATTACCCAGCTGGTTAATGACAGATTTGGTACTTAAGTCCACTTGTTGCTAATAGTTCTCTCTTCCTACAAAATCATCTGCTTTACTTAGGTATAACTTTTTCATGTAAGACACATAATTGCTACATTTCCTATCCATATTCCTGGAAGGAACAGAAACAGTATTTCATTAACAAGTGAGCCACAATTACTATTTTCTAATATTAGGGAATTCCTAATCAAATAGTATTACTCATTTGGGTGGGTAGCTAGACTGCTACATTCAAAATCAAATGTTTTATAGGCTTTTAAAATATATGCATGGCATATGCAAACTGGATAAATATTTCTAAAAGAAGAATTCTTGTTTTTACCTCTACTGGGAATGGATATGTTTTTAATATATCAAAAATATAAATAGTAGAACATTTCACCAGAGTTTAGAAACTCTAAAGTGCTGCTGGCAGAAATTCAAATTAATTAAAATTTGAAGAACAGATTCATAAACAGTGGTTTTAAGCATACTAAATTGTGATTTCAAACATATTCTCGAGAAATAACTAAGAAAAGTTTTTCCCATAACAGTTTTTTTATTTTTCTTTTACCTTTTTAATCATTTAGCTGTACCCATGGCATGCAGAAGTTCCCAGGCCAGGGATTGAAGCCATGCCACAATAGTGGCCTGAGCCACAGCAGGGACAATGCCAAATTCTTAACCGCTTGGCTATCAGGTAACTCCCTAACACTTTAAGATAATGCTTAGGGATTGGAATTAAACTCTGCTTTAAGGAATTATATACATTTCTATGTTTTATATTAGTCTGTTAAATCAAATTTATAAACCTGTTAGCTTTAAAAAAGCTCTCAGTTTCCTCATTTGTCAAAAAATAACACTTAAAACCTTGTGGGTTACACCTACAGATCCTTATCAGGTATAAAACTATCTCATTTTATTATAAAATTTTATAGGCTTCAGTGTTGAAATACACACAGAGTCAAATATTAAATCAACAGGATTACTTGATTGTGTATTTTCTAATGGTAATAATAATAGAAACCAACATTTTTTCATGCCTTCTGCATGCCAGTCACTTTGCTAAGCACTACTGAAAATTATGCTATCTGAAAAATTATACCATTGGAAATAAATGGTAATATTCTGAGGTTATTTTTAAAATTTGTATTAAAATTAAATGATGTTGAAAATTGCTTTGAAATGGTTCAGAAATTAAAAAAAACTATTGAGTGTTTTCATGTGGTTCAGCATGTTAAGAATATGGTGTTGTCACTGTAATGACTCAGGCTGATTCTGTGGTGTGGGTTCAATTCCTGCGATCTCTGGCCTGAATTAAAATTAAAATTGTAAAATTAAAATTAAAAATTAAAAAAAAAATGAGTTCTGGTCATGGCGCAGGGGAAATGAATCCAACTAGGAAGCATGAGGTTTCAGGTTCAATTCCTGGCATTGCTCAGTGGGTTAAGGATCCAGCATTGCCATGAGCTGTGGTGTAGGTCACAGACACAGCTCAGATGCCATGTTGCTGTGGCTGTGGTGTAGGCCGGCAGCTATAACTCTGATTCCACCCCTAGCCTGGGAACTCCATATGCCATGAGTGCAGTGCTAAAAAGCAAAAAAAAAAAAAAAAAAAAAAAAAAAAGTAAAGAATTATTTTGAAACAACCTGGAATACAGTAGTTAATGTTTTCTATTTTCTTATTTTGTCAATGCCTCAGGGATTTTATAGGCCACGCATTCTATTCTGTTATCTTAAAATGCCATTCCATTTGTAATACTGCTGACCAATGGTGTTTCAGCCTCTCCTTGGACATATCTGAAGGCCCAATGTTGGGATCTCTGAGATAACTAAGAGATAATGTAGTCCATACAAATTACACCAGTAAAAAGCAGAACAGTGAATAAGATCTGTGACCTGCAAAATAATCTTCGCAAAGTCTACCTGAAGATCCATAGGAAAAATTTTCATTCAGAATCCTAGTGTGTATTACATGTTTGAAATTTAAATAAATGTGACTTCAGCATAAAGTTTTCTCTGAAAAGTCACTAATTCAGAATTGGTGATTGGTGTGGAGGCTCCCAAAAGTCATGCTGGTGGGAGGAGGTATTAAAAGTCTGACATCAGAATCTCAATCATTTTGACAGATGTAATCCTACCATGGCCCTTAGAGATTTTTCAATATATATATTAGCTCTAGAGTTAACACTAAGCCTTTAAAAGCTTTCCTCTGGTTCCTTTCTCACCTAAATAGGTGGGTTATTGTAAGTTGTTTTCCAAAATAGACTTTCAAAGGGAAGAACATACTTTAACAAGCTTATATGAGTCTTCTGATCTAAATAGTACTATATATATATATACACAAATACACATATATATTAATATAGAAATATATATATATAAATCTAAATATTACAAGGATTTAGACTAGTTTAAATTCAATTTCATCAAGTTTTCTTTAGATCTTCATTCTAGGTTTGTGTAATACTTTTCATTTTTCAGTGTTCCCAAAACTGAAAAATCTAAAAATCCTCAACTTTTGAAACCATGCAGCTACATATAAAAAAGAACCAATTCAATAAATAAAGATTATAAAGTCTGTGAGAAACTCAGTGAAGCTTAGGAGCCCATTTTATTTGTAAGAGTGCCTTTAGGATGTGACTCAAAGCCTAGTAAATTTTACTTTGCATATAATATAAATGTTTGGTTACCTGAATTCCATGCCCCCGTTTATAATAAATTGGAAGTAGACAGAAAGAATGCTAGTCTGACCCCAAGGAAGGAAAAGAAAATCTATCAAAGAGGAGATAGAAAGCTCAGATAATTGGGGGCCTTTCAGTTTATGAGTAAACTTTCCTGCTCATATCTGGACATGTCCATAGTATCATTGTATCATAGCATAGTGCAATTATGTTTGGTCATAATACTGACAATGTGTCATCTGTAACATCATCACCCAGCATTTACTCATCTTCTACTGCACAGCAGAATTGTATGGAACCATCTGTGCCCTCAAAGAGCTTAAAATCTTTTTGTGCAGAAAATACTAAATTGTATTTAGAAATTTTTGTTGGTAAGTTAAACTGCATGGGATACAATTTGAAAAACTAATATTCCAGTAGACATTATTTTTTAAGTTTAAAAGTAAATAACTTGGTCAAAAATAACTTCTTCTATAAGAGATCTAGGCAATAAAGAATTTCACTAAATATGGTTTTCGAGTATCATTATTGGTAGAATATTTAATGTTCATTTATAACTACTTAAAATTTTTGTCAAAGATAGAATATCGACAAGGTATATGAAGAGTGTACCACTAAAATAGATATAATTTGAAAAAAATTTCTATATGTCTACTGATAGCACAGTTCTTTCTTAATTATAATTTTATAATGAATATTATAAAATTTGTACATGGGTTAAATATGTAACTGAGATAAAATTAACAGATTTCCTCCCAAAAGATTATGGAATTTAAAAGCACTTCATCGTCCCAACAATATATTTCTTGATAAAATAAAAACCTGAGGAATGCAGCACAGAATTGCAAATATGTATGATATTTTCTTGCACATATATGTTTATGTATAACTATATTACTATGATTTAATATGTTTATGATGTATATAAACATGCTGATAATGCCTTTCATCACATACACATGGTAAATATAAAAATCTCATTAGATTATTGTCAGTTGAATATGGGATATGTAATCCCTAAAGAAAAGTTAATGGTTCTATTTTTGTATAATATGGAGCTTGTTTACAACTTGCTAGGTGTTGAAAAAAGAAAATAAATTATATTGAATTAGAAAATCTACAAATATAGTTTTGTGACTACATTACGGGATAACTACATTTTTTCTGTTGTGACCCACAGTTACTAAAGTTTCCATATTTTAAAACAAATAAAATTGTCAAATACTTTATCATATATTCTTCGAGATTTCAAAATTCCTTTAAGAGCACTAAAAATTTCTGAGGACTTATATCCCCATAGACCACCTTTTCACTCTGCATTTCTGTCCTTACTAATCTATTACTTATATTTGCAACTAACCTTTTACAACTGCCCCCTTCTCACTCTGTTATAGCACCAACATTTTTAAACTCCTTAGAAATCATCTGTACACATAATTTTAGTGTAAGGAAAAAAATGAAGCTGTTGAGGGGTAATATGGGATTTTGTAGGGTAGAAAGGCAAATAATTTAAAATTATAATCGAATTTTTATCTTTATCTGAGTATTTAGTAAATTGGAGAAAACTTTGCTTCACATTGAAAAGAACAAGTCAGAAACTAACAGAAACAGAATCACATACTTTGAAAACAAACTTACGGTTACAAAATGGGGCAGGAGAGGTATAGGGATGTACTCGGGGTTTAGGATTGGCATATGCCCACTGTGGTGTGTGGATGACTGGCAATAGAGACCCATCATACAGCACAGGGAACTCTACTTAATATTCTGTGATAATCTATATGGGAAAAGAATCTGAAAAAGAAGGTACGTATGTGTATGTAGAACTGAAATTATCCCAACATTTTAAATCAATGTATAGCAGAAATTACCTCAACATTGTAAATCAACTATACTTCAATAAAACATTAAAAAATGAATAAAAATTCATGTTTTTTTCTAATCCATTAGAGATATCAATGAAAAAATGCACTGACTAAATTAAAAATGCAGGGAAATTATTTTTTCAAGATAAATGCAATGAGGAGAGATACTGAACTTAACTCTGCTGAAACAAAATAGGGAGGGTTTTCAAGCACTGGAGTCATCTAGTAGAAAAGTACTAAAGGACATTAAAGGGAAGATTGGCCAATGTGATTAGGCCATCTGTATTTTTGTATTATTAAAGTTTGGTTCCCACTATCCAGCAAAGGCTGGTCAATAAGAGGCACTATCTTTCTTGATTATTACATTTCAAAGGAGTGGCTCTTAGGTGCAAAAAATATTCCTGAATTGTACACCTAGGAAAGTCTGGAGAATATTTGCATCTCAAAGGCACAGAGGAGGAATCAACAATTACAAGTTTTCTAAAGTAATTGCTCTAAAAAAAGGAAAGTCAGTGACCTATATAGTCAGGAAGAAACCTGTCTAAAGCCTAGTCAACCTGGAATGAACAATAAGGTCATCTTGTTTAGAACTCAAAAGGAACCAACTAACCTGAATTCTAAGGAGAGACATGGACCTGCTGAAAGAAATGCTATGCAAATGCTTGCTTTTCTTGGGTAAGTGCCACTGGAAACTAGTAGGAAGTCAGTTAAAAGAGCTGACAAATTGGTTGATTTGGGGTCATCTTGTGATGCCAAAAAGCAAGCAATTCCTTAAAAAAAAAACAAAAAAACAAAAAGGGAAGACATATTAAAAAGAAAAAGGGAGCCAAACTCTAAAAGCTCCCAATACCAGAGTTCTCATCATGGCTCAGTGGTTAACAAATCCAACTAGGAACCATGAGGTTGTGGGTTGGATCTCTGGCCTCACCCAGTGGGTTGAGGATCTGACATTGCTGTGAGCTGTGGTGTAGGTCACAGATGCGGCTCAGATCCCACATTGCTGTGGTGTAGGCTGGCGGCTACAGCTTCAATTAGACCCCTAGCCTGGGAACCTCCATATGCCATGGGAGTGGCCCTAGAAAAGACAAAAAGACAAAAAAATAAATAAAATAAAATAAAATATAATAAAATAAAATAAAAGCTCCCAATACCAAAGATTGGACAAATGGTCAACCAAATAGAGTTAAACTCCAAAGAATAAAACAAATTTGCATGAGTCCACAGAGGTAGAAATAAACTGAGTAAACAATGTGTAATAGAGTCAAGTCTTACAATTCTAACTAATAAATTCAGCAGAACTAAAGGATATAAACAAGTGACTACAGGAAAATATCACTATAATATCTGTGGCAAGATTAAATGATGAACATTAAAATTAGTAGATAAGCAGTTGAAAGGAAACAATATTTAAATAGCCTTAAATCATTTTCTCTAAGTTGTTTATTAATTACAAAGAAAAAATAACCATAACTTTACAGTAGAAACATCCAGCAACCAAGACCTTAGCCAAGTGATAAAGGCCTACATCACTAGGAGTGTGACATATGGATATCTTGTACATCCTAATTTGATTCACTAAGCACATAAACTCAATATAATCATGAGAAAAACATCAGATAGATCCAAATCAAGGAGTAGTTTGTAAAATACCTAATCTGTACTCCTCAAAAGTGTCAGGATCATAAAAGACAAAGAAAGTTATTGAATTAGCTTATAGGAGAGTAGGAGATAAGACAAACAAATATAATGTTGGATCTTGGCTTTAATCCTAGAACAAAAAGGGATATTGGTAGAAAAACTGATGAAGTTTATAGTTTATCTAATAGTGTAATACCAATGTTAATTTCTTAGTTTTGACAAGTAACCTTAGTTATGCCAGATGGCAACCTTTGGAGAAACTGGGTGAAGGGTATACGGGAACTCAGTGTATTATAATTACTATTTTAATTCTAAAATTAATTCAAATTAAAGTGTTAAAACAATAAAAAATGTATATCCCAATCCTCAAACATACTTCAGAAACCACAAGACTTTATTTCTTCAAGGTCACTTTTTTTAAGGGTCATCTTAGTTTGCCCTTTCCACTCCTATGTGTTCTCCTACAAAAAATACTTTATACTTTTAAGGAAACTTTTAAAGTATTATCACATATCATCAGAGTCTCATCTTCTATCACTGCACAGTTTATTTTTCTAAAGAAAAGCCTCTCTAAAAAAAGAGTCAGAAAATATTAAAATATCTCTTTTTTCTTGCCTTGTGAGAATTCTTTTTGATGAGGAAGTAAAACAGAGTGAGGGCAAAAATAAACATGAAATTATTATTCCAAGTAGGAATTTACTCCAAGAATGCAAGGACAGTTCAACATCAAATCAGTGAATGTGAAACACCACATTAAAAAATTAAAGATAAAAGTTGTATGATCATCTCAGGGTATGCAGAAAAAGCATTTGACAAAATTCAACATTCATTTAAGATAAAAACTCTAAATAAACACATATAGAGGGAATGTACCTCAATATATTAAAAATCATATGAGACATGCCCATGGCTAACATCATGAACTCAACCATGAAATGTTCAAAACATTTCCTTTAAGATTGGAACAAGACAAGAATGCCCACTCTCATCACTTTTGTTCAAGGTAGTATTGGAAGTCCTACCTGGAGCAATTAGGCAAGAAAAAGATAAAACATTCAAATTAGAATGAAACAAGCAAAACTATCACTATTACAGAAGACATGGTATTAGATACAGAAAACCTTAAAGACTCCATGATAAAACTGTTAGAACTAATAAAGAAACTCAGTAAAATTGCAGGATACAAAACTAACACAAAAATATGTTGGATTTTCATACACTAATAATGAACTATCAGAAAGAGAAATTAAGAAAAAAAATCTCATTTAAAATTACATTAGAAATTAAAAAAAAAATCTAGGAATAAATTTCACCAACGGGGTGAAAGACCTGTATCCTGAAAATTATAAGAATTTATTGAAAGAACTTGAAAAAGACACAAATAAATGATAAGGTATTTCATGCTCGTGAATTGGAAGGATATGGTTAAAATGTCCATACTAACCCAAACCATTATACAGATTCAATGCAACTCTCATCAAAATTCCAATGGTATTTTTTCAAAAAAATTGAACATGTAATCCTAAAATTTGTATGGAACCCTAAAAGATCACAAATAGTGAAAGCAGACTGAGGAAGAAGAACAAAACTGGAGGCATCATGCTTAAACTACGTTACTATATTACTATAGTGCGGGGAGCCGAGGAGATGCAAGGACTCAAAAAAATAGGACCTTGCCTGATGGCAAAAAATACCTGAAGGCAGGTTCCTAACCAAGGAAGGGAGCTCACCTGAATGGTGCATGCTGAAGGTGGGCTTCTGGTCAGGATGAAAGCCTGCCTGTAAGGTACAAGCCGAGGGCAGGCCTCAGTTATACAGCTCTCATTTTGATGTTGATGGGAAAGAATTGGGGCATTCCTGGGAAAACAATTTCCATGTTTGGGCTGGAGAACATGGATTGTTTCTCGGGTGACCTAGTCTTTCCTGTTGTTTGATTTGTTATTCAGTTTTCCTCAGTCTTTCCTGATTATTTGCTTATTATTCTTATTTTCCATTCTTATTTTCCTGTGGTGATTTTGTGATTTAACAAAATTACAATAATAGTATAATAAGAATTTCATTCTAAAGGACTTTCCCCTATTTAAATCCAACTTAATTAAAACATAGTGTTTATCTACTAACTAGTTCTACAGTAAATTTTAGAGTTATGATTTTAATGAAGTCCATAGAAGTTAGACATATATTATTCTTGATCCAAGAAACCCAGCTGTGAGTTTTGTTTGTGATTTTAGAAACTTTTAGCAGTAGCTAGCTAAGTTGATTTGTATTTTCTTACACGGTCTCCCTGCCAAGGACACTTTGAAGATAGACACTAGTCTAAAGACAGAATTTTTTGTGTTTGTAACTTCTTCAGCTTGTGGGAATTGGCTGGTCATGAGATGGTTTGTGCTGGGTCTCCTCTTTCCCATATGATATGCTGTGTTTGTTTGTCCTTGAATTGTACTCACTAAATTTAGTTAGGCTAAAGATTTTAAAACATGACGTATTGCTACTGTACCATGTGATCAAAAAACAAAGCCTAATAGTTAACCAATGTACTTTTAACACTATGATGTAATCTGTAGTGAAAAACTGTCTATACAATTAACCACTTATGCCAATAAAGTTTGAGCAGTCCAGCGCCCTGAAAGAAGGGACAAAGAGGCTGTCTCCATTCTTTGGCCAACGCTGTCCATCTCCAATCAGGATGTATACTCCCTGGCTGCTGCAGCTGGCCTCCGGCACTATAGTAACTAAACCAATATGGTATTGACATAAAAGCAGACACATAGCTCAATGAAACAGAATAAAGAATCCATAAATTCATGCATACACTGTCAATTAATTTAAACAAAGGAAACAAGAATATATAATGGGGAAAGAAGAGTTTCTTCAATAAATGGTGCTTGACAAATTGGATAGCCACAAACAAAAGAATCAAAATGGAACACTCTCTTATACAATACACAAAAATTAACTCAAAATGGATTAAAGAGTTGACCTAAGACCTGAAATCATAAATCCCCTAGAATAAAACACAAGCTCCTCAACATAAGTCTTGGAATGATATTTCTTAATCTGACACTGTAAGCAAAAGGAACAAAAGTAAAAAACAAGTGGGACTACATCAAACTAAAAAGCTTCTGCATAGCAAAGTAAACCATCAACAAAATGAAAAGGCAACATACTGAATAGGAGAAGATATTTGCAAATCATATATCTGATAACCTGCTAAAATCCATATTATAAGGAGAACTCATACAAATCAATAGCAAAAATACAAACAATCTGGGTAAAAATGAGCAGAAGGTCCAAATAAACATTTTTCCAAAGAAGTCATACAGACAGGTAATAAGCACATGAAAAAGTGTTGTAGATCTTTAATCATCAAGGAAATGCAAATGAAAAGAACAATGAACTATCACCTCAGATCTGTTAGAATGGCTACTATCAAAAAAAAACTAGAAATAACAAGCGTTGGTGAAGAGGGAGAGAAAAGGCAACACTTGTACACTGTTGGTTGGAATGTAAAGTGGTACAGCCACTTTTGAGAACAGTATTGAGGGTCCTAAAGAAATTAAAAATAGAATAACCGTATCATCCAGAAATTTCAGTTCTGGGTATTCATCTAAAGAACATAAAAATACTAATTCAAAATATATATGCACTTCAATGTTCATTATAGCATTATTTATAATAGACAAGATATGGAAAAAAATTTGTGTCCATCAGTGAATAAAGAAGACATGAAAACATGGTATATAAACATGTATTATGAAAACAGAATCTATTTCAGCCATAAATAGAAGGAAATCCTGTTGTTTACTGCAATATGCATAGATCAACCTTAAGGACATTATGTTAAATGAGATAAATCAGACAGAGAAAAGAAAAATACCATATGATCTCTTGAAATTTAAAAATACTTGCCAAAGGTAGAGGGTGGGGGATGAGAGAGATGTATGAACTGTTTTGTTTTGTATTTTACTTTAGATGAATTTTTTATAAAAGAATAATCATCCTAAGATTCTAGATACCCACCAAAGCAAATCAGAACATTTACTTACAAATGAGAATCTGTAAAAGTCCACCTATTTTTGGATAACACCACTATTTCTTAAAGAAAGCTTTCCCAAATCTTAAAGCTAGAGTACTGTCATTAAATGACAATCAACTTGTTGGAGTTCCCCATCGTGGCACAGTGGAAACAAATTTGACTAGGAACCATGAGGTTGCAGGTTCCATCCCTGACCTCGCTCATTGGGTTAATGATCCAGCATTGCCGTGAGCTGTGGTGTAGGTCGCAGACATGGCTTGGATCTGGTGTTGCTGTGGCTCTGGAGAAGGCCAGTGGCTACAGCTCTGATTAGACCCCTAGCCTGGGAACCTCCACATGATGCGGTGTGGCCCTAGAAAAGACAGAAAGACAATAAATAAATAAATAAATAATGACAATCAACTTGTGATGTAGAATGTTCAAATGGGTTTTCATGTCACCACAAAATAAGATGTAGTTCAGATTTCTTCCTGCTAAGAGGATCTCCATGAGAGTAAGGTGGCTGGACAAAGCAATCCATGTTACTTTTCCCTAGATTCATCCTCTTCCCCACTGAGTATGTTTTCCTAATATCACTGCTACCATATCCTTCTTTTCACTTGAGGACCAGTGGGCTTCTTCCTATGTACTTCCTACATAGCATCTTGCTTATGTGGACAAATAAAACTTCTCTTAACCACCTATGGTCAGCTAACATGGGAATAGATTGTGTGTGTGTGTGTGTGTGTGTGTGTGTGTGTATATATATATATGTATATATATATATATATATATATATATATACATATATATATATACATATATATTTATCAACATTAGGCAAAATATTAAATATTAAAATGGTAGTCAGATTCAGGTAATATAGTGGTCTTGGCAAAGAGGGATTTAAAAATAGTTTATTATCTCATCCCAGTTATTGCTCGCTCTCTATATTGATAGTCATTTTAATAGCCATTGCTGACCACACAGGCACATGACTGGACATCATTGTGTCCCAAATATAATTTTAAGTGACCAAGTCCTAGAGAGAAAGGATTTTTCTCTTTAAGTTACCTGAGCACCCACTTTTTCCCAAACTGACTGACATTAGGAAAGGTGGTGAATCTCCAGAAGACACCAAGTGCACTTTCTTTTCATGTTTGTTTTTTTTTCTTCTGGTTTTACTGATATATTGTTCACATACAGCACTGTATAAGTTTGAGGTGTATGACATAATGATTGACTTAAGGTACGTCATGAAATTATAACCACAGTAAGTTTAGTGAACATCCATCATCTCATACTGATATACAATTAATTAAAACGAAAATATTTTTCCTTGTGATGGTAATTCTTAGGATGTACTTTCTTAACTTTTGAGTATAACATACAGCAATGTTACTTATGTATAACTAGAAGTTTGTACCTTTTAACCTCCTTCATTCAATTTCCCCTCCCTCCACCCTCCACTTCTTGTAACCACAAATCTGATCTCATTTTCTCTAAGTTTGTTTTTTCAAGTGTAATTAACCTACAACACTGGGTTAGTTCCTGGCATACAGCATAGTGATTCAACATTTCTATAGACTATAAAATGATCAGCACAGTAGGTCTAGTTACCATATGCCACCATACAAAGATATTACATTATTATTGACTATATTCCTCATGCTGTATTATTGACTATATTCCTCATGCTGCTGTTTTTTATGACATTTATTTTTTAACTGGAAATTTGGACCTTAATTTCCTTCATCTATTTCACTCATCCTCTTACCCCCACTCCTCTGGAAGCCACCAGAACCTGAATGTTTTCTGTTTCTATGATTCTGTATTTGTTTCATTATATTTATTTGTTTTACTTTTTTAAGATTGTATAAAAGAAATATAAAACCTTATGATCATTACGGCATTATTCATAATAGTCAAGATATGGAAATAAGCTAAATGTCCATCGATAGATGAATATATAGAGAAGATGTGAGGGGGGTGTTTGTGTATATAATTATATTATAATTAATATATAATTAACAATACGTATTAATTACTCAAACACAAAAGAGTAAAATCATGACATTTGAGACAACATGGATGGACAAAGGTTTTATGCTAAGTGAAATTGCAGACAGAAAACAAATATCCTATTATTTCACTTATATATGGAATCTAAGCAAACAAATATACTTTAAAGATGTATCTTTATAGGTTACAAGTGTGTGCCTCATCAAGCTGCTACATAAAACACTACACAATACTAGACTATTCCCATAAGTATAAATCCTCCACTAAAATGTTATTAAGTTTAGACTATCTTGCAGACTTCAATGCCTTGAAATTTATCTGACTGAATATGACTTTTAAAATTCCAGATTACTTATAAAAATGTGGGTACACTTATTAAGTAAATACATGTAATTGGCTAAAAGGGTGGTACCTAAAATAAATGCTTTCTACATAAACATTTTTCTCAATAGACTGTTTGAGATTAGCAAAAAACTATTCTTAGAAAAATAACTCATTTGATGAGCTGAATGTTTTATGTGTATGCATACTGCATGTTTCTATTTTCTCTAAGCCTCCTTAGGCTATAGATTAATTTAATAAATCCCCATATGAATTATGAACTCTTTTCCCAGAGACAGGACCTGATAATTAAAAAATAAAGTGTTTGGGACAATTTTTTTTTTGTCTTTTTGCTATTTCTTTGGGCCGCTCCTACGGCATATGAGGTTCCCAGGCTAGGGGTCTAATCGGAGCTGTAGCCACCAGGCTACACCAGAGCCACAGCAACGTGGGATCTGAGCCGCGTCTGCAACCTACACCACAGCTCACAGCAATGCCAGATCGTTAACCCACTGAGCAAGGGCAGGGACTGAACCCGCAACCTCATAGTTCCTAGTCGGATTCGTTAACCACTGCATCATGACAGGAACTCCTGGGACAATTTTTAAGATGCAAGTTTCAAAGGCATGTTTCAATGTTACATTATCTATCATCTACATACATATTTACTTGTGCATACATATGTACAAATTTATTTGTACATTTACTTATTTAAGATTATGTGTAACAATACAACCAAACTTCCTTGGAATCTTATAACACAGAACACTTGGACACTAAGAATAGTTTCCATAATGCCAAGACATTCTAGACTCTCCTGATGAGATATGAATCATCAAGTATTCTTCCCACAGAAAGTGTGCTGCTTGTGAGAACTTATAAAGTGAGACAATATGTTAAAAATCAAGATAGAAGAATTTATCCACAAAATTCCATCAAACTAACTCCTCTTTCCAAGACTGAATCTTAAAATATTTCAAAGAATACAAAGAAAAAAAGAAGCTTAAAATTATTTGCCAAACAAAAATGAAATGAGATATTCATTCTAAAACTCTAAGATCGTATTTTTACTCAGTATTAATAACAAAATGATTATACTAGTGATAAGTGAGTGGGAAGGAAGGGCGGATGGGTAAAGTGAAAGGCAAAAGAAATGTGACACAACAGAGTAAGACGAAAATGGGTCTCTCATTAGCTTGCTAGTCTACTTTGGGCAAATCATCAGTATCAATCTGAGATTTCCATATTTAAAAAAAAAACTGAGATTTGTGTCTGCTGTCATAATTTAACCTGTTGTTATCCAATCACTTGAACCATAGTAAATCTGAGTAAAGTTCAAGTGTACCTGGAACAGATAAGAGTTTGTCTGTAGAATGAGCTAATAATGCAGTGTCCTGAATAATTTGTTTCCTTATTTAGAACATAAAGTTATTGTTTGCATTTTATTCTTTTTTTAATACAATCAAGAAGGGGAAAGGGCAGAGAATACAAGAGAGTGTTCTCAAAGAGGCACAATGTTGATATGTTATTCTAACAATTCAGCAGTTTCCAAAGAATCTAAGGTTAAATGCTAGCTGTTTTAAATGTTAGCTGCTAGCTTGGTGAATCTAAGTGTAAGTGCTGCAAAACAGCTAGATTATTTTTATATATTTATGTTTTTCATTACATAGTAATGTAATAGTATTCATAATTCTCCAAACAAATGTCACAAGTCTCAAAATATCTACTTTTTGTATTACATTGCTAGATCTCAATTAAAGACCTCTTCCATATATACAAAATGTGGGTAATTTAATTCTTTCTTTTATGCAGCTCCAAAAATATTATTTTACATGGGCATTGATGCCAAAGTCAGGTACAGTCACTGCCTGAGATTACAAATGGGTAAAACTCCTTTGCTTCTTCAATATTGAAAACACAGGGTTAATAGTAATACCTATTCCATATCAGGAGCCTTAACAATACACTGAATGCTTATAAGCTAAATCGTTATGGTCTGAACACACACCAAAGTTAAATAAATGAAACATACTTCTTCCTGTCCTCTGAATGTGAATTTGGAGAGGCAAACATCTGGATTAGAAAGGCACTTAGCAGCATATGAGGTTTTTCCCCATAAAATTCCATTCAGGAACCAGAAATGAGATTCTCTGCTCAAGAGGCAGCAGCTGATGCATGAACCTAACTTAGCACTGAAGACAGGATGCAGATAAAGCTGTGCCTATGGATGAGCACAAGCAGATAATAAAATGAAGGGCTCAGTGAGTCAAGCTTTCCAAGGTAAAACTCCAGGGGATTTGGAAGAACTATTTCTACTGCAGCCTCAAAATAGCTTACAAACAAACAAAATCTATAGTATTTAGGACCATTTTCAAAGTAAAAGATGAAACAGAATGCTTTTTGCCAAAGGTACTCAAGTATGGGATTGCACAGGACTGTGCATTTTTTTTTTAATTGATGAAAAACTTGTGCAAATTATTCTGTTTTTCCAAGGAAGGTCATAAGATGCAAACACACACACACCCCTGCATATACACATATTCAAAACAAACAAAACAAGGGAGCATTCCTGTCATGGCTCAGTGGTAATAAACCTGACTAGTATCCATGAGAAAGCAGGTTCAATCCCTGGTCTTGTTTAGTGGGTTAAGGATCTGGAGTTGCTGTGAGCTGTGATACAGGTCGCAGACACAGCTTGGATTCTGCGTTGCTGTGGCTATGATGTAGGCTGGTAGCTACAGTTCTGATTCAACCCCTAGCCTGGGAATTTCCATATGCCACAGGTCTGGCCCTAAAAATACAAAAAAGAAAAGAAAAGAAAAGAGAAGAGAAGAGAAAGGGGAGGAAGGAGACAAGATAGTGAGGTAGAAGGACTCAAGTTCGCCTCCTCTGATGCCAAAATCACAACTAACAACTGAACAATCACTGTCAAAAAAAAAAAAAAAAAAAAAAAAAAGAGGAGGAGTTCCCGTTGTGGCGCAGTGGTTAACGAATCCGACTAGGAACCATGAGGTTGCGGGTTCAGTCCCTGCCCTTGCTCAGTGGGTTAGGGATGCGGCGTTGCCATGAGCTGTGGTGTAGGTCGCAGACGCGGCTTGGATCCTGCGTTGCTGTGGCTCTGGCGTAGGCCGGTGGCAACAGCTCCGATTCAACCCCTAGCTTGGGAACCTCCATATGCCGCTGGTGTGGCCCTAGAAAAGGCAGAAAGACAAAAAAAAAAAAGACAGAAAAAAAAGGAAAACAAAACAAGGAGAGGGAGAGAAAAACTTTAACACAGAGAAATTACCATACATTATAGTTATCATTTTATTTTTTATAAAAAGAACATTTTAACATAAAAATAATTAGGAAGGACCTATTGAAAAAGACAAACTTTTCCAGGAAAGAATGGGTGATACCATGGTTGGTGTTACCTTTCTCCCACCCCACTTTATTGTCATTTGTCAATTTCCTGGGATGACTTTGGTTGTGATGACTAAAGTGGGGTGCTACTGGTATGAACTGAGTAGAAGCTAAAGATGCACAGTTCTCTACCACAAAGAATTATTGGACCCCAAATGCCACTAGGGCAATAGTTGAGAAGCTCTGCCTTTGGCCAAGGGTCAGCAGATGCTGGCTGTGCTGGATTCTGGTGTGCTGACAAGATTTCGGTATCAGTGATATTTAATTTGTTTTGCTGGCAAGCATTCTTAATAGTAATTTAGCAATAGAACTGCAAAGATGAATCTGTACTCTACCAATTGGGACCAAACTGAAACATTGTCACTACTGCTGTAGTTTGTCATTTTGCGGTAGATCCTATTTGCTAGTTGGTATCTGAATATCAACTTGCTAGAGAGTCTTTTTGTAAGTGGTTCTGTTTTGTTGGAGGTAAAAGGATATTTTGAATAGAGATCAGCAGCCTCCATCAAAAGAAAGGAAGAGAAATCTCTCTTTTTTTTTTTTTGTCTTTTTTGTTGTTCTTGTTGCTATTTCTTGGGCCGCTCCCGCGGCATATGGAGATTCCCACGCTCGGGGTCTAATCGGAGCTGTAGCCACCGGCCTACGCCAGAGCCACAGCAACGAGGGATCCGAGCCGCGTCTGCAACCTACACCACAGCTCATGGCAACGCCGGATCGTTAACCCACTGAGCAAGGCCAGGGACCGAACCCGCAACCTCATGGTTTCTAGTCGGATTCGTTAACCACTGCGCCACGATGGGAACTCCAGAAATCTCTTCTTACACCAGGTTTTAACTATTCATGCTGAGTTAAATACTCAGTAAAAGAGACTCTCTTTTATATTAATGTAAATTCTTAAAGATTGGGAAAATGGAATGAATTTATAACAATGACTTACTCTAGTTAGTAAAATGATAGGTAGCTTTTTTCCTTAAGTTTATTTGGACTTTATGGGTATAAAAAATTATGCATATAACTGTAAACAGTATGTTGACTTTCTTTTGTCTCTGTATTTTGTTGCAAAGTACTTACGTATTTATAAAATACTATTTTACACACCAAAGATTTTGAAAATGAGATTTCAGTGGCTGTCCTTCGATACTACATACAGATGTAATTATTTATACAAATATTATTACAAAATGGGATCTTATATATACTTTCTGCTATCTAATTTAAAAATTGTTTATTGAAGTATAATTGATTTATAATATTTTGTTAATTTCAAGCATATAGCATTGTGATTCAGTTTTACATATATATATGCATATATATATGTATTCTTTTTCAGAATCTTTTTATTTTTAGGTTATTACAAAATATTGAGTAGAATTTCATGTATTATACAGTAGGTCCTTGTTGGTTATCTGTTTTATTTTATACATGCACCTCCCTTTCCCCTTTGGTAACCATAAGTTTGTTTCCTATGGCTGCGAATCTCTTTCTGCTTTGGAAATAAGTTTGTGTGTGTGTGTGTGTGTGTGTGTGTGTGTAGATTTCCCATATAGGCAGTATCACATGGTATGTGATATATCTCACTTTTTAGTATGATACTGCCTAGATGTATCCATGTTGTTGCAAATCGCATTATTTTATTCTTTTCCATTTTTGAGTAATATTCCATTGTATAAATATACCGCATCTTCTTTATCCATTCATCTGTTGATGGTCACTTATGTTGTTTCCTTGTCTTGGCTATTGTAAATAGTGCTGCTATGAATATTGGGGTGATTGTATCTTTTCAAATCAGAGTTTTCTCCAGAGTGTTCCTCAGAGTATTCCTGGGAGTGGGATAGCTGGATCATATGGTAGCTCTATTTTATTTTTTTCTGTGTTCTCAGGAATAAAGTTTGCCTGATTTTTTCCTTTGTCTTCTTTTTTGTGTATGTGTGTCTTGATATCACAGAAAGCTCTTTATCATCCCAAGCTCACAAAAATAAATATTGATTCTTTTTATCTAGTACAGACTGTGTTAGTCATATTCTGCAGTTCATTGCACACTATCACTCTTGGGAAACAGAGCTCTCCCTGCCCCAAGATAATTCCCTCCTTCCTTCCCTCCACCCCTTCCCATTCCTTATGCCTGATTCTCAATTCCTCCCCTGAAAATTAAAATACAAAGTGTTATTTTATTAGCTTACTCTGGTTCACCATGACTGAAAGGGTTCATGTTTAATTCTCTGCACAATATATCAGTCTCTTATGATTAGACATTACTGCATTTCATAAACACTATTATTTTAATCAAACTGAACCTGTTTAAGCACATACTATGTTTCTATCAATGCACTAAATCCTTTACAAATATTCTTTCTAATTACCATACTCCAAGATAGGTATTATCTAAATTGAAATATAAGGAATCAGAATCTCAGAAAAATAAATAAATTACTGTCATGTAACCACTAATAAAAGGAGCTAAGTGTCACCCTAGAGATGGTGGCTCTAAAGCCAGAGCTTTTCGTTTACCTCTTAGGGCCTCTTATAAAAATGAAAGCAAACAGAACCAAGGGAGTTTTGCATGTTTTCAGAAACTATGCTTTGGGAAAAAAAAAATCCCTTTCACTATCACATCATTTTATATAATTTTAGGAAATCTCAGTAACAGTGGTTTCTAACGTCATCATTTCACAGAACTACACTAATTTAATGCTACATTCATGGCTGTACAATTGCAAGCAAATAGATGTGGGCAACAAGTATAATAACAGCCCTGGTTCTGCTTCTCTACAGCTCAATTTCAAAATGTAGATTCTTGCCATTTTGAGTGAGATTGGAGGCCAAACTTATGCTTGTATGTTAGTCACAATTTCCCATAAATCTAGCACATTTTTCCAAGAGTATGGAGCCAGGTTTTACTCACACAGTCCCATCTAGAGCCTGGTCTGCAGGAAGGGGGCTGTTTTGTGTAGGAGCCCAGACAGGTCCTTGAGGCAGGTGCACTGGGGTCAATTTCAGCTGTGTCCCTTCCAGCTACATGATAGTGGGTACTTGGAAAACCTCTTTGTGTCTCTTGCTCTATGTTTTTTGGCCACACTCACAGCATGTGGAAGTTCCCAGGCCACAGATGGCACCTGTGCCTCAGGGGTGACCAAGCCCCTGCAGTGACAACAGCAGATCCTTAACCCACTGTGCCACAAGGGAACTCCTATTTTTCTATATTTTGAAGTGGGGATAGTAATATCTGCTTCAAAGGGTAGTCCTGGAGAAACTTAAACATGATAAGCATTAACAGTTAATAACAGTTGTAAATAACAGTTGTCTTTGCTGTTATCATCATCATTATCAGAGTAAGCAACTCTGATAATCAAGGGTACACTTCTATTATTTTACAGATGAAAGCATAATTTGATAGTAAGTTTGGAAATCTTTTTTAATTGGGGAGGCTATTTTCCTGTCACAATGACTCCTTCATAGAAGGCTGGGCTAATTCCAACTTCCCTAAAAGTATACGTCAGTTATTGATGCTATGATCCTGGTCTCTTAAAAGTTACACCTATCTAATTTCAAGTATAGAGTTTCTTCTTAATTTAATAGGTTCTAGAAGACACACTTACTAAAAAGGACATAGCTATGAAAGAGGAATAAGCATGTAATTTTAGTACAATTGGACAGTGTAGGAACTTTTTAAATTGGCATTATTAAATTCAATTTTAGTAATAGGTAAAACTTCAACGTTCCATCAGGAAGCCAGTAAAGATCAATGCCATTCACAATTTTTAAAAGAACTACTAAAAAGGTAAATATGTTTTAGAGCTCATTTTTAAAGCCTTTCTTTTAAAATTCTAACCTTCAAGTCAGTTGAAACTATAAAGCACTCTGTTACTACCTCGGTTCTTTACTCTCCTCTGCACCCAGGATTTTGCTTGTAGAAAAGTTTGGACCTCTTATCTCTAGTTAAGCCTAAGAGCAAGAAGAGAAGACTAAATTAGCTCTGTGACTTTAAATTTCAAATATGGGCCTATGGTAGTTGGAGAGCAGAGAGATCAAAACCTTCCAAATTGTTGCTTTATAAATAAATAATTGACACCTTACCTGACAATCCCTTGGACTGATGAAGAAATTTTTTAGTATATCACTGGGCATACCTGTCCTGGATAGAGAGTGGTTGTATATTCTCAAGTCATAGACTTCTAGAACCTACTCAAATTTCCTACTTGTACAATGTGGTTGTGATTATTAGTGTGGATGGTGAATACTTTGTTTGCCAAGTGGTGATGTCTTCACATTTCAATTCTGCTGACTATATAGTCCCTGTACACATTTTAATTACTATGTATGCCTTAAATGTAAGTTCCAAGTGACCTAGGACCATGAATCATACAAGCAAGTGCTTCGTTTACATTTCTCAGAGGCAGATGACTCTTACCTTCCTTCACAATAGTCTGACATTGATTTTTTGTGGTATTATACTTTGCGTGGCCTATCTTAACATACCACACACTTAATATTCCCTCATGGTATGACTTCCTTCCTATAACTTTCTACTCAAGGAAAAAACATAGAGCTATAGCTGAAGAATATACCACCTACCCTGATTTAAAGGCTACTTAATCACAAATTAACTAAAAATTCATGAACGAATCCTATGCAAAAGGCTTTGCAAGTAGGAGGGACTTTATTTAGCTTAGGCAACAGGCCAGTTCTCTTGACAAATTGATCTGAAAAATTTGAAAAGGACTAATCAGGAAAATGAATGCTGCCAACCTACAGAATGAGCAGAGATGTCAACAATATGAACCCATTCAATAAACAATAATGATGCTTACAATGGCAACAATGGTAGTAGTATTGGTGTGATAATCATCATCATGATGATCACTTAAGTTTGAACACAATGATACACCACTTCATACAGATATTAACTCACAAGCTTCACAATAACCCTATGATGTGCGTAGGTCCATTTAAAAAATAAGCACACTGGGACATAGACGAATCAGGCAACTTGCTGAATATCCACAGCTTTAAGTGGCAGAATCAGAATTCAGGCTTGGGAGTCTAACTCTAGAAAACATATTCTTGTTCTTTAAATTGTATTAGAATCAGAAAGGAGGAGACATGTTTGGGGATAACATTTTTAAAAAGCCTTGCATCTCACAAGTACATCAGCTTCATAGCAGTGATGATACTGTGTTGAAGGAAATGTTTGTGTTCTATGTCCATTCATATATACAAAGGATTTTAACCAAGCCTTAGGCTACAGCTCAGATGCCTCATTATAAGAAATACAAGTTCAAATTTACTTAAAAAATAAATGTAGGTTAATAACCATTCACTGATTAAAAAGAGGTACTTAAGAACCCAAGGTTTAGGTTGTGGTACTTTAGCCTGCAAAGGTAATTTTTAGAATATCGGATTTGCTTTTAAGTACTTTTTTTTTTTTTTTACTACCTTAACTATTACTCGATACACACTGGTTTGTTATTGTTGTTGCTGTCTTTTGAAGGCCGCACCCAGCATATGGAAATTCCCAGGCTAGGGGTCAAATCAGAGCCGAAGTTGTCAGCCTACACTACAGGCACATCAATGACAGATCCGAGCTGTGTCTATGGCCTACACAACAGCTCACAGCAATACGGGATCCTTAACCCACTGAGAGAAGTCAGGGATCAAACTCATGTCCTCATGGATTCTAATCAGGTTCATTACTGCTGAGCCATGATGGGAACTCGCCTGATACACACAGTTTTTAATAGGAAAAGAAGTAAGCAAATAAGCATATATTTTATATTCCACCAGAGACTACTAATTCAAAATTATTTAATTTCTATATGTAAAATTTTCAACATGAAAAGATACAGGTCTTTTTCAATGACAATAATTAAAAGAATGGGACAAAGGACAGCCCTTTCTAACTAAATATCCATCACAAACACCTCTAAACTCAAAAAGGCAAGGAATCACCTAAACTTTTTAGTCCCAGAAAGATTTTTCCAAATGACTACTGTTTGGGTAATAATCTATTAAAACACTAGTTTTGAAAAATAAGAATGATTTATTTTGTAGATAAACTACTTATTAGTTGGATACAAATGCTATATCTGAAAAAAATTCCCCTCCTCCCCAATTTTTTGCACATGCTCCTTTTCCCAAAACACAATTATAATCAACATCATTTAACTACTTATTCATTCAAGAAATATTTATAGCATATTGATTATGTGCCCAGCACTTAAGTATGGGAACATTTCATGGGAAAAAAAAAAAGATTAAAATTGTTGTCTTCATTGAATACACTGTATAGTAGTCAGGCTAAACAAAGATGTAATATATTCAGATAGTGAAAGGAAGTGCTATGGAGGAAAATTAGGAATGGAAAAGATTTATATGGGGTGGGGATGGGACTGCAGTTTTAAGCAAGGTGGTCAAGGAAGTATTCCAAAAAAAGAGAAACTGCGTCAGAAAAGAGGAAATTGGGGAGGATGAGGTCTGACAGTAGAGTGAAACTAGACTTAAAACTAAAATATCAGTTTCTTTGAGGAATAAAAAAAAATGGTCACCACATAATATATAAAAGTTCACTATAAATTGAGAAGATCATAAAATCATATTACAAAGTCATGCATGTGAAATGAATTTCAGCCTAGTTTGTAAATTTCAAATCTGCCTACTTGACATCTTCCATTGGTTGTCTAATAGACTTTTGATACTAAATATACCCAAAATTACTTTCTGACCTTCCACCATCTCCAAACCGCTCAATTCAATTTCCCCCATAACAGTATAAATAGTAGGTGCACATCCTCAGTTCTCAAGACAAAAACCTTGAGTTGTCCTTGATTCCTTTCTCTCTCATACTCAGCATCTAATCTTCAGCAAATTCATTTATTCACCCATCTCCATATATGCTCATTCAACATCTTTCCACCTCTCTATTTTTTAAGCCACAATGTCGGCCTCCATCATATCTTACCTGGATAACAGCAAGAGTTTTCTAATTTTCTGCTTTCTCTTGAGCCACTACTCACACTGTTTTCAACACAATATTCAGGATGATCCCTTTAAAATAAAAGTCAAACTCTGCTCTCCAGTTCAAAATTATCCAACAGCTTCCCATCCTACTCAAAACAAAAGCTGAAGGTCTTACAATCGTTTATGTGCCCTACAAGGTCAGGACTTGTTTTTAAGACATACACCTCCCCTCACCACACTAATACTTGCTTCAAAGAACATTCCTCCTCAAGGCTTCTCTATTTGTTATTTCCTCTGCTATGAATGAGTGGAAAAATAGTCTATTTAAAGCTTGATGGAAGACTAGAATCACTAACTCATAATAATTGAGATTATTTCTAAATATAAATAAAACAATCAATTAGAAATAACAAATATTCCAGGCATTTAAGATTAGTTAATAAGCATTAATTTTAACTTAGAACTTCCCAACAATCAAGGCAGAGTGAGATGTATATATTTTAAAATAGTTGCATTGTCTGCTAAATTAGAGTATGTTAAGATAGTTAGTAGCAATCTTTCCTGGATTGAGGGTTCAAGAACTGTTTATTAAAATGTCTCTAAAGTTTTAGATAAAACAATAACAATGTTTTAAACTTTAATTTTCTCTGCCTAGATCATAACAAGTAACATATAAAATCAGAAGAATGACACTAAATTTACTTAAGGTAAATAATTTAAATAAAAGGCAGTTGAAACTTCCAGTTACAAAACTTTACAGTAGATAAAGATAAAACCTAGTGCCTTTAGCATATAAAAATTTAAAAGGAATAAGTACATTGTCCTTTAGACCTGCTTCTCAGCAGAAGTTTTTGTATCATTAAATCAATAATGGCTAAGTGTAAAGAAAATTTCTAGGACATAAAGGGAGTTGAGCTCATCTTTAAGAACTTTTGTATTTGAGAGTTAAAAAAATAAAAGATAGACAGTTTAGACATATGGGAATAAAAAATCATGAGGATAGCCTCAGAGATAGTCCTACTACCAGGAGACCAGAATAATTTTAATCAATAAAGAGTGTTTTTGGATTTGTATGTCTTTGAGGGCCAAGAGCAAGGAGGCATTGTGAAGGACTTTGGCAAAAAATCAGAAAAATTAATATTTATACTATCAGGTAGTAGTAGTGGGGAGCCACTGAATATTTCACAGTAGTGACCTAGAAATTTATAGTAAAATGTATTTGGCTCAAGTACCTACCACTGTTCAAAGGGAGAAAGATCAAGAAAGAAATGAATGTAATTCCCTAGGCTTAATTTATTAAGGACCAGAGTTCCTGTTGTGGCTCAATGGGTTAAGAATCTGATGTTGCTGCTGTGAGGATGAGCCCTTGCTCAGTGGGTTAAGGATCTTGTGTTGCCACAAGCTGTGGCATAGGTCACAGATACGGCTTAGATCTGGTGCCCCTTTGGCTGTGGCATAGGCCAGCAGCTGCAGCTCCAATTTGACCCCTAGCCTGGGAGCTTCCATATGCTGTAGGTGCAGCCATTAAAAAAAAATATATATATATCTATATATGTGTGTATATATATATATATACACACACACACACATACATATATATACTATATATATATATACACTGACACACACACACACTCACACAGACACACACATATATATAAAGAGAGAGAGAGGATCTAGTGTACTTTTGAGGCAAGATGTATTATAAAAGGAAGGCTATCCTTACCTTCTTTCATCTAGATATTAATCTGTACCAGGAAGTGTTTGAGGATCTGTAAGCATAATACTAAATGATACAAAAACATGTTCTGTATACTTATGAGATTTAGCAAATGGAGAAAAATGCCATCATACAAGAAATTATAAAGGTACCATCAGTGTCATGATACAGGACTCTCCATATATTATGGTTGAATGATGCAGGGACACTACATGTAGACTTGTGTTTCTGAGAACTCTAAACTAATCCAGAGTCTTAATGATGAGAAACTATGTAAAAATGAAGGGGAGGACAAGGAGTTGAAGGAGAGTGATGGGAGGGGTGAGCCTGTGACTTCAACAAAGGATGATTTCCATACAAGGGTTTAGGGTTGGAGAGAAAGCGATGAAATATGAGGCAAAAGAGAGATGCAAGGAACAGATCCTGAAACTCTCTGACATGGGGCTATGCGGGATTGGATTTCATGCTAAGGGCAAAGGGAAACATTGAGACCTAAAAGGAGCTTTACACATGAAGACAAAAGACAGATTGACCTTGCACTTTAGAAACATTACACAAGTTCAAGTGAGAGAATGAAAGTTTAAAACTCAAAGCAAGAGACAATTTAGGAGCCTGCTATAGAACATCTAGGTGAGATTCCTTCCTTTCCATTTGAACTTTATCCAGTGCACATTTTCTTTGAACATAGTGACAGTGGAAGTGGTGAATCAATAGGCAATTCAGAAAATATGTAGAAGGTAGTAAAACCAGAACATAGTGCATGATTACCTGTGAGAAGAAGTAAATAAATTGTTCAAACGTTCAGACTTTTGCAGCAGAATGTACAGCAGCAACATAAGGAATATTGGAATCATGGCAGATTTGGGGATCAGATGAAATATTTAGGCTTGGAAACTAGTTCCACAAGTGCCTGTGAGCTACATGGGGCAAGGAAACTTAACTGGCCTACCAATATAAGCAGCTGTAACTCAGGAGACAGGATTTGGTTAAGGTCATGTACCTCTACATGATATTTAAAGTCTTGGGACTGTATGAGAATGTCCAGGAAAAATAGCCAAAACTTGAGGACCTATAGTTCTTGAAGCTTAAATCAGAACTTTAGTAAACCCTAATGGATCAATATAGACAGAGGAAGAGGAAAGCATGCAGCACTGAGAAAGACCACCCAGAAAGGCAGGAAAACACAGTTGTCACCAAATGCACAAGTGATATTAGAGAGAGGAATGCTGAGGAAATGCATTGCCTAGAGCAGTGCTGCTGACAAATGTCATTTCCTCCAAGCTTCTCAGAGCTGTTTTCTCACAGCAACCTTAGCCAAATTATATCATGAAGAGGGTAATGAGGTCATGTCTCCCTATTCTGTATGGTAATTCAGTATAAATTTGAATTACTGAGAGTGGATTCTGATAATAAATAGGACCTATTAAAAAGTTTCTAATTTTTGAAATAAACCATCCGTTCATGGGATTTTTTTTTTACTCTCATGTTGGAGGATAGTCAGCAGATTGCACATTAAAAAACAGCAGTGAGAGTGTTCTCCCTATCACCCACATGAAGTTAGAGCACACATTTTTTTTTTAATAGCAAGAGTCATCTCCAGTATTTTAAGATTTGATATGCTCCAACTCATTTGCTGCTGTTGACATTTTGAGGTTGTGTCCAGTAACCTAGGTAACTGTTCTTATTTCTGTCCTAATTTGCTTCTATTTATAGAGCATATATAGCTCCAATGGCCTCCAAGAAATTCTTTAAGGCAGAGCAGGTTTACAAACTCTATGCTCTTAGATGAGTAAAATATTAAAGATGGGACAAATATTAGTCATCAAAATGACTACAAGTTTCCATGTCTTTAATTTTGGATCACCAGTAAATATGATGAATAATGTATCTTTAAAAAAGTTGTCATGACTTTACCATGCTGAAATATAATATGATTAGAGTTGAAATTATAAAGTTTTAAATTTTTTTTGATGTTATATTCACTACATTGAATTTTAGCAATGAGAGACAACAGCTTCAAATACTATCAAAGAAAAATCTAAGCTTAGCTAGCACTGTCAAAGAAGTTCCCTTTTTCACTCCCCATCTACAAGACAAGATGATGATCAAAGTTTAAATAGTGTGAGGCAGAAAAAAGTCTGATTTTATTTTCAGACCCGATTGGCTTTCAAGCTTTTAGGCAGAGGAAGAAACACTAGAATATCTGTCCTTCATAGACAGGGTAGAGAAACAAAAGGTGAATTTAAATGACGACATTCAAAACTGTTTCCAACATGCATCCTATAAAATAGCAGAATGGCTTTTTAAATTTTTTTTACAAGTATGTACCATAAAACCAGGAAATTAAGCCCTATATACCTTGGTGAAGTTATAATCGAGGACCCTGCGAAAGAAAGTAACTAATAGATCAGCAAGTTCCCACAATTCCTCAGAGAAGAAAAACTCCCAGAGCAGGACTAGGCATTCCAACATCACTGAAGAAAATAAGAACTTGACAACTGTTGGGTAAAAATTTGTTCCCACTCTCAAAAACTGCCTTTTGTGATCATTATTTCAGTTTGACATTATTCACATGAATACAACTGTACATAAAATTGCATCATTAAGAATCATGTTAATACCATCTTCCTTTTACCCTCTTAAGACAGTGCCTGCTAAGTCTTCCTCTTAAGGAAAAAAAAACTCAAAAGGTTTTTGGCATAAAGTGCTAAATGTTTAGACCCATAAAATCAGGATACTCATATCAAAAACTGAGAGATATGTATTTACAGAGCTCCTGGAGTTACTACAAAGGAAGCAAAGTATAACATTCGCACACATAAGCCTATACACATCTTAGACTAAAGAAGTTCATAGCAATACAGGCCTATTTCAGAGAAGAAAAAAATCCCAAATCAACAAATTAACCTGTCACAAAAAAGAAAGAAGAACAAACAAAACCTAAAGTCAGCAAAAGGAAGGAAATCATAAAGATCAAGGGGGAAATCAATTAAATAGAGATACAAAAATTGAAAAGAAAAATCAATAAAACCAAGAGCCAGTTCTTTGAAAGAGTAAACAAATTAACAAATCTCTGGCCAGATTCACTTAAAAGAGAAGAGAAATAACTAAAATAAATAAAACAAGAAATGAAAAAGGAGAAATCTCAACAGATACTGCAAAAATACAAAAAAAAAGAGAATACTATGAACACATATATGACAACAAATTTGACAACCTAGAAGAAATGGATAACTTTCCAGAGACATACAGCCCACCAAAACCAAATCAAGAAGAAATAGATTGACTGAATAGACCAATCACTAGAAACAAAATTGAATATGTAATAAAAACACTCCTTACAAATAAAAGTTCAGGACAAGATGGCTTCACAGGTGAATTCTACCAAACATAAAGAGAAGAACTTATACCTATCCTTCTTAAATTTTTCAAAAGATTGAAGAAGGAACACTCCCAAAGACATTCTATGAAGCCACCACCATCCTAATACCAAAACCAGACAAAGATACCACTGAAAAAGAAAAGTATCAGTCAATATCTGATGAATATAGACACAAAAATTCTCAACAATATTTTAGCCAACTGAATCCAACAACATATAAAAAAGATCATACACAACAACCATATGGGATTTATTCCAAGTTCACAAGGATGTTTCAACATAGGCAAATCAATCCATGTTACACATCACATTAACAAAAGTCAACAAACACATGATCATCTCAATAGATGCAGAAAAAGCATTTGACAAAATCCAACATCCATTCATGATCAAAACTCTTAATGAAGTGGGTATAGAGGGAACATTCCTTAACACAATAAAGGCCATTAATGACAAATCTATAGCCAATAATATACTTAAGAGAGAAAAGCTGAAAGTCTTCCCACTAAAATCTGGAACAAGACAAGGATGCCCATTCTCATCACTTTTATTCAACATAGTATTAGAAGTCCTAGCCACAGAGATCAGACAAATGAAAGAAATGAAAGGTATCCAAATTGGAAGATAAGAGGTAAAATTGTCACTGTATGCAGATGTCATGATACTATATATAGAAAACCCTCAGAACTCCACACAAAAACTATTCAAACTGATCAATGAATTCAGCAAAATAGCAGGATATAAGATTAACTTTCAGAAATTGGTTGTATTTCTGTATGCTATCAATGAAATATTAGAAAATGAATATAAAAATACAATATGTTTTAAAATTGCACCCCCAAAAATCAAGTACCTATGAATAAACCTGACCAAGGAGGTGAAAGACTTATATGTTGAGAACTATAAAACATTAATTAAGGAAATTCAAGAGAATTCAAAGAAATGGAAAGACATTCCATACTCCTGGATGGGAATAATTAATATCATAAAAATGGCCATATTACCCAAAGCAATATACAGATTCAATGCAATCCCTATCAAGTTCCCAAGACATTTTTCACAAAACTAGAATAAAAAACCCAAAAAAAATTATATGGAAATATAATAGACCCCAAATTGCCAAAGCAATCCTGAAGGGGGGGAAAAAAAAAAAACAAGCAGGAGGAATAACTCTCCCAGATTTCAGACACTATTACAAAGCTACAGAAATCAATACAGTGTGGTACTGGTACAAACAGACATAAAGAACAATGGGACAGGACAGAGAACTCAGAAATAAACCCAGACACCTACAGTCAATTAATCTTTGACAAAGGAGGCACAAATATAAAATGGGAAAAAGGCAGTCTTTTCAGAAAATGGTGCAGGAAAAACTGGTCAGCTGGATGTAAATCAATGTAAAATCTAGAAAACACCCTCACATCATGCACAAAAGTAAACTCAAAGTGGCTTAAAGACTTAAGCACAAGACACCATAAGCTACTATAAGAGAACATAGGTAAAACATTCTCTGACATCAACCTTACAAATGTTTTCTTAGGTCAGTCTCCCAAGGCAACAGAATAAAAACAAAAATAAACCAATGGGACCTAATCTAACAAGCTTTTGCACAGCAAAGGAAACCATAAAAAAAAAAAAAGGACAACCTACAGAATGGGAGAAAACAGTTTCAAATAATGCAACCAACAAAAGCTTAATCTCCAAAACATACAAACAACTTATATAACTCAACAGTAACAACAAAACAACCAAATTGAAAAATTGGCAGAACACCTGAATAGACATTTCTCCAAGGAAGACAGACAGAGGCCAACAGGCATATTAAAAAATGCTCAACATCACTAATTATTGGAGAAATGCAAATCCAAACTACAATTAGGTATGCCCTCACACTGGTCAGAATGGCCATCATTAACAAGTCAGCAAATAACAAATGCTGGGGAGGGTGTGGGAAAAAGCGTACCCTCCTTCACTGTTGGTGAGAATGTAAATTTGTACAACCACTAAGGAAAATAGGATGGAGGTTCCCCAGAAAACTAAATATAGAACTACCATATGACCCAGCAATCCCACTCCTGGGCATATATCGGACAATACTTTCTTTGAAAAAGATAGTGCACCCCTATGTTCATTGCAGCACTATTCACTATAGCCAAGACATGGAAACAACCTAAATGTCCACTGACAGATGAACGGATTTAGAAGAAGTGGTATATATACACAATGGAATACTACTCAGCCCTTAAAAAGAACAAAATAATGCACTTGCAGCAACATGGATGGAACTGGAGAGTCTCATACTAAGTGAAGTAAGTCAGAAAGAGAAAGACAAACACCGTATTATATTACCTATAATTGGAATTTAATATACAACATAAATGAACTTTTATACAGAAAAGAAAGAAACTCATAGACCTGGAAAACAGACTTGCAGTTGCCAAGGGGGATGGGAAAGAAGTGGGATAGATTGGTAATTTGGGGTTAGTATTTGCAAACTACTGAATTTGGAGTGGATAAGCAATGAAATCCTGCTATATAGCACAGAGAACTATGTCTAGTCACTTGTGTTTGAACATGATGGAAGATAACGTGAGAAAAAGAATATATATATATATATGTGTGTATATATATATATGCATATGTGTGACTGTTTCACCTTGCTGTACGGTAGAAATTGACAGAACATTGTAAATCAACTATAATAAAAAATCAAAATTTATTGAGCACTTCCTTTGTGTGAGAAATATTTTTTTCATGTATATAGTGTAATCTTCAAAAACAACTATAAAATATATACTTCTAAATCCATATTTTGAGCATTTTTTACCCCCTTGATGCTTTTTCCCATCCCATCTATTGGTAATAATAGATCTTATCATTATCACAATTTTATAGATTAGAAAACTAAAAATTAGAAATATGAACTAACTTTCCCAGGGTCATATGGGTAGGAATTGGTGGACCCTAGCTTTGAACCAAGGTTTATGTAACTCCAAAGTTCATTCTATTAACTTCCACATTATATTTATATATCAAGACCAAAAAAAAAGCAAGTCACTGGCTCATCCATTCTATTCAGAAAAGTCTTTCAGTCTATTTTACTGAGTCTTTCTAAATCCACAGTTGTCCCTAGGTAGGCCTATGAAGTATATTGTTAGCTATAACCCTCCTAACATTAAAAGGTTTCAAGTATCTATTGCCACTGTTTCCCTTATTGCAGACGACAAACCAGGGGAAATTTCTAGAAATTAAAATGCTCCGTATGTTGAAACATCACAGCAGCCAATAAAACGCTGACTATGGAGTAACCACCTCTTTCTTCCGGATTCAAGGCTTGGAGACCTCAGTTTGTTGTCCAACAAGGTCCTCCACTCTATGATTCTAGTCGAGTAGTACAGTACTCCATCTCATCAAGGCAAAATAATCCACCAAGGAGACTATTAGAGTTTGGGCATCACTATGTAGTTTCCAAATAGTAGTTAATAAACTGATTTTGTTATCAATGGAGACTCTAGTATTGGGACATTTAGAAACTTGTGAGGCTTGAACAGATCTGATACTAAGGTTTATTGTCTTTAGTTGCACTTGTCATTTTTCTGTTAGAGGAATTACAATATCAACTCCATAATGCTGTCTGTACCAAAAGTAAGGCAATGAGGTATTAAAGGGTTATTAAATTTTACCCAGTTTACAAGCATGCTATTTTGGAAAGAGTGAGGCTGGTGCCAAAAGACATGAGATTTTGTCCCAGTCTACATGGCTTGAATAAATTACTCAAATTCTTTGAACTTAATTCCCTAATTAGTAAAAATCAAGAAAAAAATAAAAACCAAACTCTAAGGGTTTTCATTAAACACAAATTTGGAAATGTTCTATAAACTATACAGTGTTCATGATAATTGGTACAGCAGTGTTTAAATAGAAAATATGGCTTAGCTTATATTTAATAAAATCTTTAGGACTTAGCAAAAAATCCTATTCTCAATAAATATAAGAATTTGATTATGTTAACAGGAGTCTATTCTAGTTTCTCTTTCTTTTTTTTGCTTTTTAGGGCCACACCCACAGCCTATGGAAGTTCCCAGGTTAAGGGTCGAACTGGAGCTGGAGCTGCCAGCCTACACCACAGCAACAGCAACGCAGCATCTGAGTCACATCTGCAACCTATACCACAGCTCACTAGAATGCTGGATCTCTGGCCCACTGAACGAGATTGAACCTGCATCATCATGGATACTAGTCAGATTCACTTCCACTCCCTAATTTCTCTTTCAAATTTGAGTTTTTAAAATTAAAAAAATTCCTATTTAATCCTTGTTAAGGGCATGCACAGAATAAGTAATGAGCTCTGAAGATTGTTCTATAAATCTATAGTAAACCCACTCTCATGTATCACTGTGGCATGCTTAATCACTGTATATAATCACAGTATCAGTCCAGTTGGTATCCATGTATAATAATTAAGATATTCATTAATCTCCACTGCTGTTCCTCTGCTACTTCATAAGGCATGCACTATTGGTCTTTTATTTTTCTCTCATTGACTGAGGACTCCAAATCATTGTTTTTGTTCAATGCCCAGTGGCATTTACCACCCATGACAGCAATAACAGATGAGGTTGAGCCAAAGCTATTGGGAGTGAAATGCAGAAAATGAAATGATAATAAATAACTGTCACTCCATCACTAAACAGTGTCTGAAATTGGTTCTACTATATGTTTGATGTAGCAGAATATGCATAATCCAAGAACCCAAAAAGCTGCAAACAAAATAGAACCCAAACACATGTCATGGGCAGTGACTAGGAATTCTTCACTGAGCATAGGGTGAGTATTTATAAAAATCTTGACAGTTTCCATCTTGAAACCTTACAGTGTTTCTCATATTAATAGTTCTTGGGATATATGTCAAAAGACATACTCAGTTCAATGGACACAAACTTCAGGACATGCTGGATAGAGTACACAGTCTCAAATGGTTATAAGACTGAACCCATGAATATATTCTAAGCATAGGGATGTAGTTATAAGAAATACAGGATTATTATGGATATAAGATTCCTGGCAGAGATCATAAAATTTGTCTAAACATGAGCTTGGCTCTGGCCAGACGATCTGGGTAGAGGACAGGTTTGAGCCATCCACCTTGGTTGCTGGTATGAAAGCAGGATCTGTTATAATAAACTCACAAGATAGATAATCAATAAGAGGGTATTACTGAAGTTAATTTGTCCACATTGGACAATAATTACACTTTAATTATTTTTCTTTTTAGGGCCACACCTACAACATATGAAAGTTTCTGGGCTAGGCATCAAATCATAGCTGCAGCTGCCGGCTATGCCATAGCCACAGCAATGCAGAATTGAAGCTGCATCTGCAAGCCACACCACAGCTCATGGCAAGGCTGGATCTTTAACCCACTGAAGAAAGCTGGGCATCAAACCCACATCCTCATGCATACTATTCAGGTTCTTAACCTGCTGAGCCACAATGGGAAGTCCTCTTCAAATTTTTAAAGAAGATTTGTATTCTTCCTCTTTTCCAGGCTGCTGTGGCATCATTTATTCTGTTCCCTTATAGTCCATCAATGACATATCTTGTTTGTTGTTGTAGTGGTTTTCTTTTAATTAGTAAAGGATTTGTTTTGCAAACTCTAGTGTTCCAAGTCAACTGACATGTGGTAATCACCAAAGTCCTTAGTGTGAAAATATTATCCATTTACTAGACAAGTTTTATAAATCTAAGGCTGGAGATAATAATATCAATATAGCATAGTTAATGTGATAAATAAATAGTACATCTGAAGTGACTATTTTCTTGTTTTACCCCAAAAGCAATACCTGAGAATGGAACACAGTTTATTTGGAGAATAGATTTTAGGGAACAGAAGTTGGAGCCTAAGAATGAATCAGGAAACAAAGGAGAGTCAACTGAAAGATATATGATCAAGATGGTCATTGATATCTGAATTATCTTGGTCCCTGGGAGACCTTTTGAGAACCTAAAGAAAATGTACTTCAAAGTGGTCCATTCAGGGAACAGAAGAATATTAGTCAAGAGTTGTGCTGTGGAGTGTTGGTGCAACACATAAGGTTGTGTGTGTTTTGGAATATCTGAGAAGCTTCCTGAAGGACTCTGAATAGCAACTGCAGGAAAGCCTCAAGGCAAGAAGTGAATAAAGTCCAACATATTTAGAAATCATGCAGGGGAGACTTACAAAAGGAGAGAGTGACAGGGTTGAATAATATTGCTTCCAGTAGAATTAATGGTGACAGATCTGTCTTTTACTAGACAGTGGTGAAGGTGTAGCCCACAGGCATTCCAAATGAAATGGACTATCAGGGAACTGTGCACAACAGAACACACCTCTGGGATTCAGAGTGCTTTCAGGGTGATTGCCATAAAGTTAGAAGCAGTGGATTCTATGAAAGATTCTTAAGATCTGGGACCATGTTCAGCATCTGCAGCATAACCTCCAATGGGAAAATGGTCATCTAGATGAACCTTTTTTCCAAGAGAAAAAATATATAAATAATAACAGTAGTAATAAGAAATTTATATTCTTAGCATTAAATTATAAAGTTTATAAAGCACTGTCACATGCAATGTCTTCTTTGAAGTTACCAACAGGGCAGTAAGAAGGTATTCTTCATTTTTAAGATGAAGAATTGTCTTCATCTAAGATTTAACATAAAGATTTCATTTTCTACATATGCTAAGCCAGAGTGAGAACTAGGGCATGCTTCCCTTAATCCTAGCATCATAAACCATGCTTTTATGGTAAGACAATTTCCTCCTATCAATTATTCTACAAGCCCTGACACATACCTTCCACCTGCAGTGGTGCATAAGTAGCCTAAGTGAATCAATCATTCACCTCACTTAAAGCATAAGCAATGTTTACCGTTGCACAGATTAATTTCCAATTCCACTGCCATTTGTAAGATTTGATGTCTTACCTAGAATGCCTGCCTGATTTGAAGGAAACTAACTCTGGGTGCAGTGTGTCCCCAGCTAGTTCCCAGGCTAGGACTATAATAAATAATCAGTAATAAATGGAATTTCAAGAAAAATCAACATTTCTAATAAACACAGGTATTGTCACTGACAAATGCTAGTTCCATACAATCTGAATTTTGAAAATTAAGTTCTTAAATTCATCTTTAACACACCTCTCCAAATTTTATGACACTGACTTTACGTAATTAAGTAATGGTAGTAAGTATAATGATGTAAATTATACTATTGTTACTTAGTAACTTTTCAGTAATAATAAGCAGTGATTATTGAGAGCTCACTAAGAGGTAGGCAATGTCTTAAGTGCTCTATTCTTTAACTTAGTTGATTCCCACAGTAATCCTTATACCGAGGATACCATTACTATCCTCGCTTTACAGTTTGGAACAGAAGTGAAGAAAGTCTAAGTGAGTTTCCCAGTGACTCAGCAAGGAACTGGCTGATTCAGATATGTTCCTAAGAAGCTTTAGCCACCATGCTTCACTGCCTGGCTTTCAGACACATGTTCTACAGTCTGTTCTGCAGATGTAAGCTATGAGCATCTAGGAAATCAAACTTTTACCAATTCTCAAGCATTGAATATAAAAATAAAATGAAGTACATCTCAGAATTCAGAAATTAATTAACATCTTTGGAAGAGTTTGTGTGTGTGTGTGTGTGTGTGTGTGTGTGTGTGTGTGTGTGTTGAGGGTGGGGGCAGAAGAAAGCATTGTAGAAAAGAAGAAAAGTAGAGGAATATTGCCTCAGAAGTTGTTCCTCCCACCCTTAGAATTTCAGAGTTTATTTACCACTTCTTAATTTCACTTTTCTACTCTAAACAAACAGGTACCCTTTTTACTTCGATAATTCCATGACTAATATCAAGACCAAAAGTGGTATGCAGTGATTCTCTGCCCAACCAGAAATGCCCTCACTGTGAGGTCTCAAGGTAGAGGAAACCATTCCCCTCTAGATGCCTCCACTGCATTCTGATGCTCTTCTCCCTGTGATTTACAAAACCAGCTCCAGATCCAGCAGTCCCATCTGTGAAAGGCTGCCTGTATTGACAAGGAAAGTGCATAGCAAATGTTTTTCTCCTTAGGGAGATGACATACCCGGTCAGTTTTTCCTTCGGTCTGAACACTGGTGTGACTGCGGACCTCATGATCTTCTTCCAGGTCAGAAACATCCTCAAGTTCTTCAGGAGTCTATAAAAAGAAAGCAAAACTGCTGGTAGAAACGTAAAATGGTAAACAGTCTGGCAGTTTCTCAAAAAGGAAGCATAGAGTTACAAATATGACCTAGAAAGTCCATGCCTTAGGTAGGTGACCAAGAGATATGACATATTTGTATACATAAAAACTTGTAAACAGGTGTTCATAGTAGCACCAATCATAATAGCCAAAAAGCATATCTAGTGATGAATGGGTAAACAAATGTGGTAAATGCAAACAATGGAATATTACTTGGTGTAAAAAGCATTGAACTTCTAATACATGCTTCAATATGGGTAAACCTTGAAAATACTATGCTAGATGAAAAAGGTCAATCACAAAATACCTTATGATTCTATTTACTTGAAATTCTAGAATAGTCAAATTTATAGATAGGCATTGATTAGTGGTTCCTAAAGGAGGAAGTGGGGGAGGGGTTGGGAAGAGTGACTGCTAATGGGTATATGTGATTTTTTTTAGGGATAATAACAATGTTCTGCAATTAGTGGTAATGGTCACATGATCTTATAAATATACTAAAAATATTAAATTTTATGCTTTAAAATGGTGAATTTTGTGGTATATGAATTATATCCAAATAAATTTTAAAAGAAAAAGAAAGCAAAATAATCAGAAGGATGCTTTTCTCTGAGTAGCTAATTGGCTAACCACTAGGTGTGTACCACAAACCTAGGTGTTGACAGATGATACATAAATGAATGGAATAATTACCATTAAAACTAAATGATATCAAAACACCAAAAATTGAGAAACTAAATGTTCTAAGACCTTAAGTAATAAGTAATTTAACCTTAATCATAGTGTCTATTCTAAATAGTTACCCTACTTCCATTCCTTTTTTTCAGTTTTTCTGCTTAAACATCTCTTGCTCAGGGAGGTGCCTTGAACATCTACCCTAAACCAGATCAAGTTCCTCCAACAAGCATTTCCTGATGTCTTCTACCTTCACTGTCTTAAGACTTATCATACTTTATCATTTATATTTTATTTTTAAGGGAAAAACCCAGGAAAATGCCTGTGCTGATTTCTATAGTTATTACTTTTGTGTTCTGTTTTGAATTGTCCATATTTCATGTTTCCGTAAAGCTTTCCCAGAGTTCCCCTAAGTGGGCTGTGGGAATGTCATGTGTCTAGTTAAATCTTGTAATGGGTCCTGCTAGCCACTATGTTTTAAAATTAGAATCTCTGTAAGATCACACTGTTGGAACACACAAATTGGAGTTTTAAATCAGTAATGTGATCTAATTAGAAATGATGGTTTCATTTCCTATAGTATTGAGTCATCAGACTGTCTTGAAAAATTATTGAATAAAAACTTATTTTTTAAAAAAAGAACTGTTTATTATAACATTGTTTGATAAATTAGGAAGCCAATTGTTGAGCTGTCTATTCTTTGAGGTAAGGCTAGTGCTGCTCTGCTGACAATCACTTCCCCACAATCAAGTACATATATGTTTTTGAATGAATGAAGCAAAATGATCACTGATGGCCCAAAATATACTTGGATAGAAGCAAAACAAAACATACTGATAGCAGCAAGATACACTTGTCTTCACTGTACCTCAACTGTACTCCCACCTTCTGTATTTCAAACTAAAATGTTTTATTTGCTTTTCATTGTTTTTCTCAGTTCAAAGTTTCACTCCCTTAGTTTCACTGGGGCAATAATTTAAACATCAGTTATTATTACAAGCAGAGATACTTAACAAAAATTAATATTTTAGTTTATGGAGTTTCAGTTTAAAATAATGATTCCAGAGTTCCTTCTGTGGCACAGCAGGACTGGTGGCATCTCTGCAGTGCCAAGACTCAGATTCCATCCCTGGCTGGGCACAGTGTGTTAAAGGATGAGGCACTGATGTAGCAGATGAGGTGTAGGTCGCAACTGTGGCTTTGAATAGGAAATTCATATGCCCAAGGGAGGCCAAAAAAAAAAAAAAAAAATATATATATATATATATATATATATATATATATATATATAATCATTCCTTTGCTATAAAGCTCTGGTGAGAAATCCAAAATGAAAACATTTCAGTTTCATGAAAAACAACAAAAAGCAAAGTGGAAGGTCTCTTGGGTATACCTGGTTGTTAAAGAATGGAAAGGGGAGGACCTGCCTCTTCAGAACATCTCTAGTTTCCCTTAAACTCCAGGCTGCACACAGCCTGTTTATTTGTTTATTTTCAGGGCAGTGAAGATCCTTCTTTCACTTGGGGCTGCTCCAGACATGGATACTTGCAATGATTAGCTCACACTGTGGAGCACAACTACCAATGTCCTAACCACTAACAGCCTCAGATTCCTTCCCATCGTGAGTCTTTAACATGCACTTTCTTTGTTCTCTGACACTCACACTGAGCATCATCCATCACTTTTGCATGGATTTCAACAGACTCTAATTGGATACTAATATCCTCTCTCTCACCAAAGCCTCCAATGTGCTGAGTGATTGTTACCTATGAGTTCATCTCTATGTGCAGTCCTTCTTTGCTGCAAGTATGTGCAATTATGATCACAGGATCATTCACTCTCTCTTAGGTATTAATAGCGTGAGTTCACCATTAGGGAGATTCTACACAATTACATATTTCTTTATTAGCCATCTTTGTGTATTCTTCTGAAAGGATCTTTACATTTTCCCTTCTTGCTATACCGCCAACCCCTGTAACATCTGAGTAAGTTCAGTTGATCAAATTCCTTTTCCTGGGTCTTGTTGTTTTGCAACTGAAGACTGTCTGGTGCCCCTGCTGTGATCTTTTCTTTGTAAATACCTGTTGTTTATGTCTTGGGGTATACTTTATCATGTGGTGACATATAACTTCATCAATTCCAATAGTTTATTCAACTCAAATAAACTGACTTAGAAACCAAGAGCAACTGCTTCTGTCACAAGTCACAAAGTTGGTGATACTGAAGGAATAGATAAGCCTGCCATTCTCGCCCACATACTTCTGTGCATTTCTTTATCTTTAACATGGGGCTAATAGATTTTTTTTGCAAAGCCACCACAACTGACCTCTTCTTTTCATCAACAAAATCAGTAGGGGGTGTCCCAAAGATTTGCTGGCAGCATTTTGTATTCTGTAAGTCATGCAGTTGGATGGTATTGTAAAATTAAAAGTTAAATACACAATGTTATAGTTTAAATTAAGAAAGGAAGATTAAGAAACAAGAAATTGGAGTACTCTGATCACTTTTAAGGTGTACATTAACTCCTTCTTGATGAAGACAATAATAGAAAGAACAAGTATTTAATAGGAAGGAGGGAGAGTTGCTACCCTATATCGAACACTCATAAAAATAGCTGGCTTTACTCATCTAGTAACATAGCTGCTTAACAATGCTGTGTATCAATTTCTGCTGTACCACAAAGTGTATACACACACACATACATATATATATACATATACACACATACACACACATATACATTCCTGTTCTTATATTATCTTCCATCATGGTCTATCCTAAGAGGATGTAGTTCCCTGTGCTATCTGATAGGACTTCATTGCTTATCCATGAGACCAACTATCTTAGATCAATGTCCTATAGCAGAAAGACACTATATTGTTGAGTAATACCAACCTGCTTTTGAATTCTGACCCTCCAATTAGAAATTATGGAACTTTGGACAATTTGTGTGCCAATTTAAACTTTAGTTTCCCTAGGAAAAAATTTTATATAACAACCTAACCCTGAAATTTGTTGTGAGACTCAGCTTTACTTAGATGCTTTGAGAAAGATATAAGCCCATAGACACAGCTGGGGTTCAGCAAAAGTTGTTTCTTTCTGTCTAGTGTTTGTCCTCTTCCTCCACCACTTATCTTTCATCCCATTACAAAACTGCATTTTTTATAAAACTTTTATAGCAATTTGAATACCTCCAGTTTACTCCAAATCTGCTACTCTGGGTTGACTTGATCCCTACTAGCTTCCTCTAGTTACAGTCACCTGATTGTGAGTACATAATGTCATTGTGCTGATAGGGTATAATATAATTCCCTATACACTTCTTTCTTCTCAATTCCAAGTAAAGATCTCTCTCTCTCTCTGACTCTCTTTCTCTTTCTCTCTCTCTCTTTGGTAGTTTTAGGGCCACACTCACAGCATATGGATGCTCCCAGGCTAGGGGTCAAATTGGAGCCATAGCTGCCGGCCTTTGCCACAGGCACAGAACTGCCAGATCCAAGCTGCATCTGCGACCTATGCTGCAGCGTGTGACAATGCCAGATACTTAATCCACTGAGTGAGGCCAGCGAATGAGCCCTCATCTTCATGGATAGTAGTCAGGTTCTTAACCCACTGAGCCACAATGGGAACTCTGTAAAGATATCTTTTGACCTGATTTTAATCATGTATAAGAGTAAGAATATCTCTTAAGCTGCCTCTAATGAAGATATATTCTAATATAGATTCTGAGGGAAATGGAATTAATTATCCTTCTCTAAGCTGGACTGCCTCTAAATCAGACCAATAGGAAGCTGCCCCCCCCCAGTGGAAAAAGTGATAATAAACTTGTTATTACTCATTTATTTATCAATATCAGAATTCAAGATGACCATTTCATCTTTTCCTATTTTAATTCTTGCTTATTGTGAAGCATTCCTTAGGCAACCTATAGTGATTTGAAGTAAGCTTAATTTCCTCACCTTTAAATGCCAAAAATATTACCTAATTCTTGTGAAGCTAAAATGAGATAATGGACTGGAATATTATTTAGTGACTATAAAATACTGAATGTTAAATACTGTTTATTATAAATTATTATTACAGTACTTTAAGATCTCTATTTATGTAAAAGAGCACAGAAACCAGTATAGAACTTGAAAATATTTAAGCTAATGTTTGTATAAAAACAGAGCCTGCAATATACAGTAGTGGTACATTAAACTTCAGGGTCACAATGAATTGGTGTTTTGATATCTATATTATATTAAATATATATTTATTTACTAAAGTGTAAATATGTGCATTTATATTACTCCCCCTCACCCTGAGGATCTCAATGCTTTAACAGACTTTTTGTCATTAATTCTTTCAGCATCCTTTGTGAGATAGGCAGGCAGTATTATTAAACCTTAAAATTCACTTGCACAGAAGGTTTAATAATGAAGTATATGAAAGTAAGTGTGAGTCATAAAACAGCAAAAATAAGGAAGGGGAAAGAGAGGTAGAGAGAGAGTGCACATGTACTTAGGAGGGAAAGAGAGAAATTTTAAAAAGGAATGGAGGAAGGAAGGTAAGGAGAGAAGGTGACAAGAAGGAAGGAAGAGAAAAAAGAAAAGAAAAAGGATAAAAAACAGTCTAGGAAATAGGAGTTATGCTTGTCATTTTCTCCTTAGACTTTAGGTTGAATTCTAAATAGTATGTGTAATTTAATCATAAATCACACTTCTCTGATTATCTGTTAATGTCTTACTATAATCAAATAACTGCCATATAGTAGTGGTCTGACACTCAGAGAAGGATGCTATGAATAGTCTTCTGAAACAGGGAGCTGCAATGACATGTCAGTGGGATTATCCTAGCTGAGCTAATAACATAGGATGATTTTGGAATGTCAGGGTGGAGAGTCCAGAATTAAAACATGTTTTAAAAAGAGGAATAAAAGAATGGATATGTGTATTATGTATAACTGCATGCTTTGTTGTACAGAAGAAATTATCACATTGTAAATCAACTATACTTCAATAAAACTTTAACAATGAAAAAATAAAACAAAGAGGAATAGATATGTCAATAATACAAATAAAATAATAGGAAAATAAAAAATGCTCTTGGTTGAATCCACATCCATGTGCACATGTACTTTTTCTACTCCTCAAATATGCTCACTCATCAGTTCATTCCAGAGAAAGCTCTTTGGCTCCTAGTATCTACTCTTTCCCTGCCTGGCATGCTCCTCCTTCAGCTTTTATAGAGCTAGATCCTTCTCACCATAGGGTTCAGATGTCCTATAAGCAACTGTATCCAGTCTTTCTAGCCAGGCCATCTAAAGTTAACACTTTCCAGTATCAAAAGATACATAGAGAAAAGTGACAACAACCTAAAACCTATGGGACACAGCGAAATCAGTAGTGAGAGGGAAATTGATAGCAATACAATCTTATCTCAGGAAACAAGAAAGATCTCAAATAAGCAACCTAACCTTTACCTAAAGCATCTAGAGAAGGAAGAACAGGAAAAGCCCCCAAATCGTAGAAGAAATCTTAAAGATCAGAACAGGAAAAAATGAAATAGAGATAAAGAAAACAATAGAGAAGATCAATGAAACCAAAAGTTTGTTCTTTGAAAATATCAACAAAATTGACAAAACTTTAGCCAGAATCAACATGAAAAATAGGGAGATGTTTCAAATCAAAAGACTTGGAAATGAAAAAGAAGTTACAAGTGACACCACAGAAATATCAAGTATTATAAGAGACTACTATAAACAACCATATGCCAGTAAAATGGACAAAGTAGAAGAAATGGACAGATTCTTACAAAGAAGCAAGCTTTCAAAGCTGAACCATGAAGAAAGAAAAAATATGAATAGACCAATCACAAGTACTAAAATTGAAAATGTGATTTAAAAACTTCAATAAAACAGGAGTTTCTGTTGTGATGCAGTGGAAATGAATCCAACTAGGAACTATGAGGTTGAGGGTTTGATCCCTGGCCTCACTCAGTGGGTTAAGCATATGGTGTTGCAGTGAGCTGTGGTGTAAGTCACAGATGTGGCTCAGATCTCGTGTTGCTGTGGCTCTGGTGTAGGCGGGCAGCAGCAGCTCTGATTAGACCCCTAGACTGGGAACTTCCATATGCTGAGAGTGAGGCCCTAAAAATACAAAAGGCAAAAATAAAATAAAATAAAATAAAAACTTCCAAAAAACAAAAGCCCAGGACCTGATGTTTACACTGGCAAATTTTACAGAGAAGAGTTAACGCCTATTCTTCTGAAATTCTTTCAGAAAATTGCAGAGGAAGGAACACTCTCAAGCTCATTCCTGAGGCCACCATAATCCTGATACCAAAACCAGACAAAGATACCACAAATAAAAGGAAAGAAAATTACAGGCCTATATCACAAATGAACATAGATGCAAAAATCCTGAACAAAGTATTAAAAGATCAAACCCAAGTATATAATAAAAGGATCATTCACATGATCAAGTGGGATTTATCCTAGGGGTGCAGGGATTCCTCAACACCTAAAAATCAATTGGTGTGAGACACTGCATCAACAAACAAGAATAAAAGCCATATGAACATTTCAATAGATGCAGAAAAAGCTCTTGACAAAATTCAACATTTATTTCTGATAAAAATAAAACTCTCCATACAGTGGGAATAGACTGAACCTACCTCAACATAATAAAAGCCATTTATGACAAACCCACAGCTAACATCATTCTCAATGGTGAAAAACTGAAAGCATTCCCATTAAGATCAGGAACAACACAAGGATCTACACTTTCACCACTGTTATTCCACACAGTTTTGGAAGTCCTATCCATGGAAATCAGAAAAGAAAAATAGAAAAGGAATCAAAATTGGAAAAGAAGAAGTAAAACTATCACTGTTTGTAGATGATAAGATACTATACCTAGGAAATCCTAAAGACACTGCCAGAAAACTGTTACAGCTCATGAACAAATTTGTGAAATTTGCAGGATACAAAATTAATACACAGAAATCGATTGTATTTCTATATATTAACAATGAAATATCATAAAGAGAAATGAGGGAAACCATCCCATTTACCATAATATCAAAAAGAATAAAATACCTAGGAATTAACCTGCCTAAAGAGACAAAAAAACCTGTACTCTGAAAATTTTAAGACACTGTGGGAAGAAATCAAAGATGACACAATCAAATGGAAAGCTACCATGATCTTGGATTGGAAGAGCCAATACTGTCAAAATGACTATACTACCCAAGGCAAGCCACAGATTTGATGCAATCCCTATCAAATCACCAATGACATTCTTCACAAAACTAGAACAAAATATTTTAAAATTTGCATGGAAACACAAAAGACCCTGAAAATCAAAGAAATGCTGAAAAATAAAAATAGAAATAAAGGAATTAGGCTTCCTGACTTTAGACTATATTACAAAGCTACAGTAATCAAAATAATATGATACTAGCACAAAAACAGAAATATAGATCAAAGGAACAAGATATAAAGCCCAGAAATAAACCCAAGCACCTATAGTCAACTAATCTATGACAAAGGAGGCAAGAATTACAGTGAAGGAATGACAGGCTCTTCAATAAGTGGTGCTGGGAAAATCAGCCAGCTACATGTAAAAGAATGAAATTACAACATTCTCTAACACTACATACAAAAATAAACTCAAAATGAATTAAAGGCCTAAATGTGAGGTTAGATACTATAAAACTCTGAGAGGAAAACAGGCAGAACACTTTAACATAAATCACAGCAATATCTTGTTTGATCTACCTCTTAGAATGATGACGATAAAAACAAAAATAAAACAAAGAGACCTAAGTAAACTCTAAAGCTTTTGCACAGCAAAGGAAACCATTAAAAAAAGACAACCCAGAGAAAAGGAGAAAATCGTTGCAAACTATGCAACCAACAAGGGCTCAATCTCCAAAATATACAAACAACAAAAAAATAAACAACCCAACTAAAAAATGGGCAGAAGACCTAAAGACACATTTCTCCAAAGAAGACATATGGATGGCCAGTAGGCACATGGAAAGATGCTCAGAAAAAGGCAAATCAAAATTGCAATGATATATCAACCTACACTAGTCAGAATGGCCATCATTAATAAATCTACAAATATCAAATGGTGGAAAGGAGGTAGAGAAAAGGGAACACTCTTACACCATTGGTGGGAATATAAATGGTTACAACCACTTTGGCAAACAGTATGGAGGTTCCTCAGAAAACTAAATATAGAACTACCATATGATCCAGCAATCCCACTCCTGAGCATACATCTGGAGAAAATTTTCATTCACAAAGATACATGCACCCCTATGTTCATTATAGCACTACTCACAACAGCCAAGACATGGAAACAATCTAAATGTCCATAGACAGAAGAATGGATTAAGATGTGATACATATATATCATGGAATACTACTCAGTTATAAAGAAGAATGAAACAATGCCATTTACAGCAATACGCATGCTATGAGAATGTTTCATGAAATGAAGTCAGAAAGAGAAAAGACAAATGCAACATGATATCACTTATATGTGGAATCTAAAATGTGGCACAAATGATCCTATCTACAAAAATAAACAGATCAGGGACATGGAGAGCAGAATTGTAGTTGCAAGGGGGGAGGAGAGGAGGAAGTGGGATGGGTGGAAAGTTTGAAATTGGTAGATGCAAACTATTACTTTTAGAATGGATAAGCAATGAGGTCCTACTGTACAGCACAGCACTATCCAGTCTCTTGAGGTAGAACATGGAGGAAAATAGTGTGAGAAAAATAATGTATGTATATTTATGATTGGGTCTCTTTTCTGTACAGCAGAATTTGGCACAACATTGTAAATCAAATACACTTTAATAAAAAAAATAATAATAAAATTCAGAGTTCCCATTGTGGCTCAGAGGTAATGAATCCAACTAGTATCTGTGAGGATGCAGGTTCAATCCCTGGCCTCATTCATTGAGTTAAGGATCTGGTATTGCCATGAGTTGTAGTATAGATAGGCTTGTATCTGGCATTGCTGTGGATGTGGTATAGGCTGGCATCTGCATCTCCAATTCGACCCCTAGCCTAGGACCTTTCATATGGCACAGGTGTGGCCCTAAAAAGCAAAAAATAAATAAAATAAACCATCTCCTCTACTTCATTTGTTATATACCCTTTATGCTTTTTCTTTAGCCCATTTGTTATGATTGTAACCTGAAAATATATTTTCTTCCTTTTTTTTTTGGAGAGGAGAAATGTTTTTGTCTTGCCCTATTAGAACATAACATCTATAACAATAGGGATGCTGTCTGTCTTGTTTACCATTCTGAGCACCCAAAAGAGTATATACTAGGTGTTCAGTAAAAATATTCTAACTGAATAAGGGAATACATGACTTAACAACAAGTAAGCTTTGGTTTTGTTTTTTTTTTTTTGTCTTTTTGCCTTTTTCTAGGGCCGCTCCCACAGTATATGGAGATTCCCAGGCTAGGGGTCTAATCAGAGCTTTAGCCACCGGCCTACACCAGAGCCACAGTAACGAGGGATCCGAGTCGTGTCTGTAACCTACACCACAGCTCACAGCAACGCTGGATCCTTCACCCACTGAGCAAGGCCAGGGATCGAACACGCAACCTCAAGGTTCCTAGTCGGTTTTGTTAACCACTGCGCCACAACGGGAACTCTAAGCTTTGGTATTAATGTCAGAGAAAATCTTGGGAATATCCCATTAGGCGTGTAATACAGATATAACTAAGACTTGAAAGAAAATGTCATTATCTAAATTCAGACCACAGTTTCAAGTCTCACCAGGACCCTGTGCCACAAACTCGTCATGGAAGCAGTAGGTACTAAACCTAAAGGAGCTATACAGTCTAGGACCATGGGCATTTCACTGGCAATCAGTGTGGAAAAATGACAAAAGATTGTTGGGTCTCTCTGATGCCCTGATATAAGTCTAAGTCTCTAGAAAAGAGTTTCTCAAACTTGGCGCTATTGAGATCTTTCTCTGACTAATTCTGGTTTTAAGAGTCTGTCTTGTATTTTGTGGGATGTTTAGTACCAACCCTAGCTTCTACTCACCACATGCAATAGGAAGCTCTCAAGTTGTGACAGTCAAAAAAAAAAAATATATATATATATACACACACACACACACACACTCACATATATATATAAAAATACATATACAACATATACATGTATAAAATACGTGTGTGTGTGTAGTGTGTGTGTGTGTGTGTGTGTATCCAGACATCTCCAAATGTGCCCTGGTGGAAAGGGCAGGAAATCATCCCTGTTTGAGAACTGCATCTCCAGAACATGGGTTCACCTGGCCCATCAAAGATGGTAGGGGTAAGTGACCTTATGCAAGGGGTAAGGGGGAGGCTCAATAACTATGTTTAAATTTCCCAAGAGCAAAGTTAAAAACTTGGTTGACTTAAGGACTATAAAAATAAAAAGGATTTTTTTTCTGGTACATCTGAATTTATGAACTGAAATCCATATCCCATATAATACTACTACGGTTTTAAGACAGAAGAGGACACTCCTTATTCACTTTAGTATTAACCAAACAACTGAAGAAACCATATTAAATTATAAAATAAAAATAAAATTATAAACTTTGTTACAGCCTTAACAGCAGCACTTAACTGTTGCTTTAATTCTGGAGTACTTGGACTTTTATTCATAATGATGAAATTATGACCTAAAAATATACAGTGATAGTCCAAGTTTGCTTGATCAGCAATTAAGAGTTTAGGGGTAAAAAGTCATCTCAACTAACATATTTGAGTAGCTATTTTTATGTATATAAAAATGGGCTTATTATGTTAGATTCTGGGGATTGTGAGACAAATAAAACCTAATTTTTACCCTTAGGAGAGATACGGGGTAAAGATATTAGACAGAAATAAAAAAAAACCAACCAACAAACAAACAAAAAAAAAGACAAAAAACAAACAAAAAAATGAAACAAAAAACCTCCCTAGAGTTGTATGGTTTGAGGCGACATGGAGAAATTTCCCTAGAATTGTCTGGCAGGAATTGGGAGTGAGTGTCAAGTACTCCCAGTTAATCTGGGAAGATATTCCTTGTACTTCACTTGTTGAGAACTCAGCTTCTTCAGAAGGAAAGGAAAGGACAGAACTCAATGACTTATAAAATTTCATTAAGTTTTACAATTTGCTCTGTAAGTCTATGGTAGGTTTGGTTACAATGTACCTGGAGAGAGAATGAACTTTTTTTTTTTTTTAAAGAAAATTTTGAATTTGCATGAGACTTTTCTTTTAAAATGCTGAACACAATTTTAGGTCACAAATCTCTTTTGAATTACTAACCTCTGAGGAAGTTAGAAACTACCTTCTAAACTTGTTTTGTCTGAGAATACATAGGAAAATGTTAGGGTTCTTCATAAGTAGTAATTGAGGACACCATTGAGAATAGTGGCAGTGCAATTACTCTCATTGTTCTATAGATGGAAGGTGTGCTGTGGCTGGAAACAATGCAATCATAAAACTAGGAGCAGTAGTAGAGGTAGAGGTGATCATGATGGTGCCAGCAGTGGTATTAACAGCAATAGAAATAGCAGCTGCAATGGTGGCAGTGGTGGCAGCAGACAGCTAATAACTCCTAGGTATAAACACCATTACCATGAATATCAGACAAATTTTCCTCCATAAGTGAGGAAAATATCACCTTTTTTCTCAAACTCTATGCCAGACAACCTCTACAGACCTGATTGTGTGTTCTAATTCTAGGAATAGACAGTGAAAGAGAGGTTATCTACTTAAAAAATTTTTTTTCAAAAAAACTATTCTAAAGATGTTAAAATAAGAGTTTCAGAGAATACCTAATAGCAAGGAAAACGCACTCAATAGTCTTAACTGAGTGTATGCATTCATATATATTCTACTTATATAAAACATAATGCATATATATATGAGAAAAAGAAAGTGTAGAGTGTTATATGTGATTTTTCTTTATAAATGATTTGTTTCTAAATTTTTATGATATATATCTATTATGTTCATCATCTGGAAAAAAAAACAATGAATATTAAAATAAAATCTGCTTAAGGAGTTCCCTTTTTGGCTCATTGGTAATGAACTCAACTAGTATCCATAAGGATGTAGGTTTGATCCTTGGCCTAGCTCAGTGGGTTAAGGGATCTGACACTGCTGTGAGCAGTGGTGTAGGTCACAGATGCAGCTCAGATCTGGTTTTGCTGTGGCTATGGCATAGGCTGGAGGCTACAACTCTGATTCAATCCCTAGCCTGGGAAATGCATATGCTGCAGGTGTGGCTCTAAAAAGACAAAAAAATAAAAGAAGGAAAATCTGCTTAAGATTGAATGTGCCATTTCAAGGACATGGTAACAATGAAAAAAAAAATTGCAAAACTCACTGCACAGGAGCAGAGCTGGCCTTGTCACTTTGCAATAGGTCTATCAATTTGAAATTGATGTGGACACAGATAAAAGCTTTCAATAGGTGAGAGGAAAATTGCAGTGTATGTCTTTATTATCAGAGCATACACTTAAGACTGATAGCCGATATGGAGAACTATCCCTTACTGGGGCTCTATGCTATTCTCGCGTGTTGCGTGGTCTCCTTTTCAGCTCTGTGGATCCATTAAAGCAGCTGTTTTATTCATACATCACTTTATCAGTGTCCTGGAAACCCGTTTTACAGAAATGTTCTATAATAAAGATTTTTGTATGAAAGAAGATTTTTGTATGACTTTCCAGCAGGGATATATATATTTTTAACCTATAGAAATCTTTTACTTTTAGAAATTGTTAGTTGGCTAGGTGTAATATCAATGGCCCTAACCAAATTCATCCATCTAGATTTGCAAAGTGATCCCAGACATAGTCATAAAGTCATAAAGTATAAAGCTTGCTATGTTCCAGTCTTTGATATTATGTAGGGCTAAGCAGGATATCCACAAATGACACTCCTATTTCACACTGAACTAAAAAAATGGGAAAATCTGAAAGAAGTTACATGTTACTAAGGAGATGTTTCTCAATAAAACAGTAATTCAGATCTATATTTGACTTTTGAACATATTATTCAGGGCTATTGGATTGAAGTTTGCTTTATGGGACATAAGAATTCCCTACACTAGTAGAATAAAGTTGCCTAAGTTGGCAGCTTATATATATAATAGAACACTAGAATGCAGCAAAACAAATATTTGGACAACCTCTAAGGAAGAATTATGCACTCTATAAAAGGGATTTTTTTTAAAGTCCCCAAACTAAAAGGCCTGTTTGTAGAAGCAAGTGAATACATCATTGTTGAAGATGTAGTCAGGTGTAAGAGGCTGTGCAACTAGCTCATGGAAAATGCATTCTCCTGTTTCTACACAGCCCTGTCCTGATCAATGAAATTAGGAAAAGAGGTAGAAGCAAACCTAGTGGGGGAATTAGATTTAAAAATTGCATGTGCTCCTTAACATGCTAAACATATGCATGTCACGGAATCTAGTCACACCACTACTAAGTCTTTACCCAAGAGAAATAAAAGCATATAGTGTATGTAAAATACTTGCACACAACTCTTCAGAGCAGCTTGTTTTGCAATCGTCAAGTAGCAGGAATGACCCGGATATTCATCAACATGGAGTGACATTGCAGATTATATGGCCATTCAATGGCATATTATTCAATTAGAAAAAGGAATGGATGGAGTTCCCATTGGGGTGTAACAGGATTGGCAGCATCTCAAGAGCAAGGATGTAGGTTCCATCCCAGCACAGTGGGTTAAAGGATCCAGCATTGCTGCAGCACCATAGGTTGCAATTGTGGCTCTGATCTGACCCTGGCCCAGGAACTCCATATGCTGTGGGCCAGCCAAAAAAGAAAAAGAGAAAAAAAAAAGAAAAGAAAAGAAAAAAAAGAAAAAAAAAGTCATGGATTTCTGATACAACTAATAACTTGGAGGGATCTCAAAATAATTGTGCTGAGTGAAGAAAGTCAAATAAGAGTACAGACTATACAAGTCTATGTATACAGCATTCTAGAAATTCAAATCAATCTATAGTAACAAATCAAACTGGACTGTGAAACCAATTGAGGTCTTCAGTAAGGAGTGATTAGAACAAAAGGTCATAAGTAAGTTTTAGAGTTTGATGTATATATTCCTTATCTTGATTGTGGTGATAGCTTCGGGGTTAAATATGTATGTCTATAATACATATCAAAATTCATGCTTTAATATGCACAGTTTATTAAACATCAATAATACATTGGCAATGTTGTCAGAATTTGCATCTAATTATTCAAATGCATATCTAGACATATACCACGTAAAGTAACAATTGTTTGCTTAATCCAAGACTATGATTTCATCAGAGACCAGATAATGTGAAGTTCTGTTGAATACATACATGAAAGAAGTAATACTGCAAATTCAGTTTTAATCAGTTAATATCTTTCTTTTTTGCTGTTTAATAAAATGGACTTCAATATCTAGTAAGGGAGTGCATACTTAATAAAAAAGTTAAATTTTTGTTATCAATGTTAAATGTTCAGTTCACAGACAACTTATCCAGGGGTCATTTCTAGGGGTGCTTAGAAATAATAAACACAGCTTTTGTAAGAATAATACCAACTGCAGGCTTTTAAGCATAGATTCTGAATGTTAAAAGATTGCTGATAAGAATGGTAAGATATTATAACAGCAAGGTGATTTTTCTATCATTTAACTGTGTTTATATAATATCAAACTAAGCTTTATACTTTTTTTTACTTTATTCAATGTAATGGTTTTCAAAATAACTTTTGTAGTAAAATTCCTTTATTAAATGAGTGTAAAGAATGCTAATATTAACAACAATACAGAGGGGCAGTATGCAATGATTCTGACTAAAGCATAAAGCAGTGAAGAAGGGGTGTGTGTGCTCGCACATGCCCACACCCAGGCCCACACGCACACATGCGTAGTAGTGCAAAGCCTGGAGAGTCAGGCCTCCCCTTTGCCCATCTTTAACACAGTCTGGAGAATAATTCTACTCACATTTACCACTCAAAAATCATAGCTTAGGTACCACTATGCTTTGACTTTAGAGAGTCTAAGCCCCCATGTTTAGCCTTACAGAATTGAAGATAATTAATTATATACCTTCACTTCCTCTTGAATATGATTAATGTGACTATATGTTTAGCTCATTTAAAAATACAACAGTAAAATAAAATAGCAATGACAAATGTTCACTACAGTAAATACGGGGACATCTACTGTATTTCATGTACTTTACTCATGTGTTTCTCCCTCTGAATTTATCTGGGAGTAGTCTTATATGTCACCACGGTCATGTTGCACATATGTAGGTAAAAATATTGTTTTCAAAACCTACTCAGGCTGTCTTTGAATGAACAATATTCAAGTCTCACCTATTTGTAAGACTGAAGTTATATGCTAACTAAAACTAAGAATAGCATGTGCTATATATAAAGCCAATAATTCTTTTTATAGCCTGATGAAAATAAATCCTAAGTACTCTTCAGCAGAACAATTTTTCTTAGTTTTCAACTCTCACTTTTTATTCATTTTTATCTATTTAGGGCCACACTGCAGCATATGGAAGTTTCCAGGCTAAGGGTTGAATAAGAGCTATAGCCGCAGGCCTATGCCACAGCCACAGCAACGTAGGATCCAAGCCATCTTCAACCTACATCACAGCTCATGGCAATATTGGATCCTTTAACCCACTGAGCAAGGCCAGGGATCGAACCTGCATCATTATGCATAATAGTTGGGCTCGTGAGCCACAACAGGAACTCCTCACCTTTTATTCTTATCTTCTCACTTATTCAAAGTAATTGAGCATGATGGTCTTTTTTTTTTTTTTTTTTTCCCTAACATAGTTCTGTCTTAAAAACTTTTCCCTGTAGATCTTATCCACCAGCCAGAAACCAGAAATAACCTTTGGTCTCTGGACAGGTAAAATCATTTTCAAAATAGTTTTACAGTGAGAGAGAAGACGTACTTTAGAATAGGATCCCTGTTATCAAGGTGGCAATAAGAAAAAGTATGCATGTTCTGAGAGAATCTGCCAGGTTTAATTTAATTGAACACAATGACTGCGAGGGTTGTGTGTGGGTGTGTGTGTCTGGGGGTGTGTGTGTGACACTATTCATTATAAATGTATAGGATAACAAACATTACTTTTTATTAAAATTTAAAAGGAAAAACTTGAAATAGAGATTCTATTCATAAGATATTTACGGGTTACTATGTATGAAGTACAGCAGAGAGAGGTGTTACGGGACTGTTATAAATTACATGAGGTTACCATCTTCATGAAACTAAGGCGATATAGTCTAAAGTCTGTGTACTGAGTTTTAGTCAAATTTTCATGAGTATTGAAATATTTTATTCCCATTCTCATATCAACATACGCATTTGCACAGTGGAAAAACTTTGATTCATACAAAATGCCCTGCTTGATTTGTTTCGTTAGATGGTACTGAGATGGCCAGGACCTGGGACCCTTTGCTGCAGTGGCTTCAACGCTTGCACCTGGACAAACATCTCAAAAAACAATATACAAAGAAACCATAGGGGACTAAAAATAACTGCATACATGTGTGGATGGGGCAAATTATTGGCAAGAAGATACAAAAATCCTAAAAACCCAACTGCCACTTACAAAAAGCGAAGAGCAAAAGCAGAGTATTGGAAGCAAAAGCAGGGTACTACACATGCACCCTGCACACAATACCACCAAAGGAGTGGGCAGGCCACCTAGGCCACCCCTCTGGCCAGATCCCTGGACCTTCCCCTACCTTTGTGCCATAAAAAGAACTAGCTTGTAAGCCTCTCTGAGGGAACAACCAAGAGAACCTGTTTGTTGTTGCTTCTCCACCGCCAGCATCCCGTGCAGTTGGGGTCCCCATAAAGCACTGCCTATTATTTCCTGTCTGCCCACTTATCAATTTCTACTGATTAAGAAAGCCGAGAGCCCCAGGACAGTAACACTACAAGCAGACACTTATTACACTCTCACTAATATTTACAGATTGCTTCCTACTAAAGTGAATCATACAGATGCTCTGCAAGATTTTCCATGATCTTATGGACAGGATACTTTTTTTCCTTCTAAATACAGCTTTCACTTTAGAGCTCAACTCTAATACTTTGTATAATTAAAATAATAATAATTTAGGTATTATATTTTAAACTGAGTGAGAATTAAGTTCAGCATTTGGGGGCAATAAGTCAGAAAAACTAGGTTCTCATCTTTGCTTGTCCTTCATTCATTTACGTTCTCACTGAATAAGTAATTCATTAAAATGCCAAAGGTATTGCCTCATCTATTAGGAAAATATGTATATATTCTGTGACCCTAGAAAGTTATTTGGTACTGGGCTTCATGTACTAGAGATAGCTTCCCTTGCCTTCTTCATTTTCTTCTCATTATCTTTGAGATGCTTTTATGGTCAACTCAGGTAAGGACTACAAATTTAAATCTGTATACATAATGTAAAATATTCCTTTCATTTTTATGTGAAACTAGTTTTATAAAGCCACTTTCAGAGATCATAGGTTTTCACTAAAACTTTCTCTTTCTTCTCTCTATCCTAAGATGCAGTATAGGAAATAAATTAAAAATTAAAACCATGCATACTGGAATGAAAATAAATAAATTCCAGGCCTGATATACACCATAGGTTAGTTGTGGGTATTGGGAGAGTCTATCAAACCCCCTCAAATTTTTTTTTTCTTTCTAGGGCTGTACCTGCAGCATATGGAAGTTACCAGCTAGGTAACAGCTACAGCTGCCAGGCTACACCACAGCCACAGCAACACCAGATCCCAGCTGTGTCTGCAACCCACATGGCAACACTGGATCCTCAATCCACTGAGCAAGGCCAGGGATTGAACCCGCATCCTCATGGATACTAGTCAGGTTTGTGACCACTGAGCCACAACAGGAACCCCCTCAAACTCATTCAGTTTTGATGTACCTATCTTATAAGGCTATAATAAGAAATATATGAGGAAGTAATATGAAGTATTTGAAATAATGTTAAGACAATAAACACTCAAATAAACACTAGATATCATTCCATGCTAACTTTTGTCAAGAAATATTAGCTATTATGCCTAATTAATATTGTGTTGAAATGCTAAATAAAGAATATTAGACTAAGAGTTAGAAGATTTGTCCTGGCTCAATCACTTACTGACTAGATAATATCAATCATGTTATTTTTAACCACTAGAGTCAAAATCCTTTATTCTACAAAATGGAATTCATTTTATCTGAAAACACTTGAAAGTCTAAATGAGTAAAGTATAATAAATTATTCAAGTATGTTATAAATATCAGAAGACAGCTGTGAATATTATTAAAATATTGTTAAGTTGCATCACCGTCTACGTTCCCTCACAGTTTATTAGATAGTTGAAAACACTCAGAAGAACCAACTTCTAAAGAAACTAAGTTGGGCTCAGACTGAGAAAATTTGAGATAATTTTAAAAAAAGATAGCTTCTCTTTAAAAGGCATACTGAAGGTGAAAAAAGACTCCAGAGAGGGCAAGAAAGCATCAGAGACCTAAAATGATGTGAGAAGTGGTTCAGAATAGGAGGAATTGCAACCTACTCATGATCACCTAATGCAAGTGGAAGTATGCAAATGAAACTGAAAACAGCCTAAGTGAAAAGGCCAATAGTTTTCATACATTTTGTTCTTCTCTCTATGGAGTACATTTTCCATATAACACCTAACTCAGATATCACATGTAGGACATGACATGCAGACATGATTTATTGAGGTGAGAAAACAGAAACCCCAACCACTAATGTCCTCTCTTTCACCAGCCAGATTTATTTCTTTGGAAGACTCAGTAAAACACAGTAGTTCAAGAAGTAGAGGTCAACAGTTAAAATTATGTCGGGTTTCTTAATTGAACAAAGATCTTTATTAGCCTTTGGCCTAATTTTGGTAATTCATAGTTAAACGGTGGAGATTAAAAATCACTAAATATTACTGCTTATAAATCTCTACATCTAAGTTAAAACACAGCTGGTTGCACCTAGATAGAGGGACTTCTTTCAGCTCTAACTTCAAAACAAAAACAAAAACCTTCAAAGTTCTTTGATTACACGTCTTCTTAAGTATTACCTCAGTTTAATTTTTATTCAACACACACATATATATACAAACATATATTTGTATGCACATTACATATACTAGCTTAATATGACTGTTACTTCACATTTCAGAAGAGATTAATATTCTTGGAACGATCATGTAAAAAAAAAGTTGAAATTTAATAACTCTGAAATATTTGCCCTACAAAAACCAGTGAAATTGTATTACAAAGGATTTACATGGTCATTCTCCATCCATTTCAAATTAGAATCTAGTATATGTCATAGTTTTTTAATTAACCACATAAACAACATTATAGACTTCAATATTTTTGTTACAAAAGTGCCCATGAATGACAAAGAATTGATTTTAAATATGATACTATCTTTCTTTCTATGCCAATAACCTAAATCCAATTTTTATTCCAGTCAGAGCATCTGCTCTGTATGGCACATCTCCAAAGAGTTCCAATTCTTCTAAATGACTCCTGGCATTTAAAAATCCAAGAACAGAAACTAGGTGTGCTCACTGTAGCTAAGGCATCATTGTCCCAAGTCCTTTTAGTGAATGGAAATAGAAAACTATTTTTGAAGATCATGACTCCATACTCACAAACAGTACACCCACCCAAACATACACACAAATAACAAGACAAAATGGAATATACTCCAGGAATTCTAAAATATTCTGATATTAGGAATTACAATAACATAATTCACCATATTACCAGATATAAAAGTAAAAAAAAATGATTTCTCCAGATACACTGAAAAGCCTTTGACAAAATCCAATCCTTTTTCCTAATTAAAGCATTCAATAAAATACAAAGTTTTAAACTACTTCCTTAATATGCTACACCTACTATAGCTCTCAAATTGGCATACAGGTTAAAAATGCCACAGATATTCCCACTAAAGTTAGGAACAAGGTGAAATGCCAATTGTCTCTACTACTTAACAGTGAGAAAATAATCATAATTATTTGGCAAGATTAGGAATAAACACTTTCTATTCACAAGTAATATGATGTTGTTATAACATGAAAACCAGAGACTCAAATAATACCTAATCAACAAAATAAAATAACTCATGAGACTTCTGATATTCAAAGACCTTATAAGTTGCCCTCACTGTAAGAAAAAAGCAGAATATGGAATTGTCACTGTGGCACAGTAGGTTAAGGATCTGCCAGTTACTGCAGCCACCCTGGGTGGTGGCTACTGTGGTGTGAGTTTGATTCTTGGCTCAAGAATTTCCACATGCCATAGGCGAGGCCAAAAAAAAAAAACAAAAAACAAAACAAAACTGAAAACAACAGATTTTTCCTAGGTTCATCAGAAAATTGAGGTCACAGGACAAACTTCTACTCCAAAACCGTAAAAGAAAGGTAAATAACATGAAGAGAAACTCAACCAAGAAAAGCTTACCTGGAGCAGGGCTGCAGGAGTTGTAACTGGTAGAAACACTTTCATGGTAACTTTTATCAGTTGCTGAAGGCTGAGGGGGAACTACCATGAAAGTGAGAAATTCCTGGGGGTCATAGCCTTAAGGGGCCCAATACACTTTCAAGAGCTTTACCTCCAAAAACTCTATCTGGTTCTCATGGTGAAACTCTAAGGGAGAAAAAAAAAACCTCAGGTCTTTAGGAGGAGAGGGAGAAGAAAAAACATTTTGAAGTATTCCTAGAGAATCTGTTAGGTGCTTTCTCTCTCCAGCTCTTTAACTTGGAAGAAGGGAAGTTACTGAACTCTGGCTCCCTCTAAGTTTCCTGGATCACCTAGTATGGAGTCAGGAATTAGAAACACTTGTGAAGCTCACTTCCCAGGTACAGGCCTACTAAAAGACTCAGATTTAATCACCCCTATACCATTACATTAAAATAAAGGCTTCATATAATAACAGTGGATCACAGATCAGAGTACTGCAAAGGGCAGACTCTAGTAAGAAATCCAGTGACAACAAAGACATAACAGGTACAACAGAGGAAACAAGGCGCTGGCACCAAGACTACATCAAATGATAAACACAGCACAACTTCTTGGAAGATGAACATAAAACCTCACATTAAATACCCATGTATTTCAATTCCTAAACCCATGTCAAACTCTCAGTAGAAAATTATGAAGCACAATAAAAGGCAAACCAAAAACATAACCTGAATGGACAAAGCGAGTGTCAAAACCAGATTCAGATGATTTAAAAAATAACTATTCTGGAGTTCCCAATGTGGCTCAGTGGGTTGAGAACCCCACACAGTGTCCATAAGAATCTGAGTTCTATCCCTGACCTTCCTCAGTAGGTTAAGCATCCAGCGTTGTTGCAAGCTGTGGCATAGGTGGCAGATGTGGCTCGGATCTGTTTTGTTGTGGCTGTGGCATAGGCCAGCAGCTGTAGCTCTGATTCAACCACTAGCCTGGGACTTCCATATGCCACAGGTGTGGCCTTAAACATAAAATAAATATTTAAAAAAATTTTTAAAATAACTATTCTTATCTAAAAAGTAAAAGGTGCAATAACTGATGGAAAATGTAAGCAGAGAGATGAAAACTAAGGATGAATGAAAAGGAAATGCAAAAATTCAAAACATAACAAAAATGAAGCATTCCCTAGATGAAATCATCAGTAGATTAGACACAGCTGAAGTACGAATCAAATGTGCTTGAAATCATATCCGAAGGAACTTCCCAAATTAAGATGCAAGGAGAAAAAAATTTGAGGAAAAACACAAAACATCCAAGAACTGAGGAATAATTAGAAAAGGTGAAATAAGCAGATAATTAGAGAAAGAGAAGAAAGAGAAAACAGCAGAATAAACATCTTAAGTGATAATGGCTGAGAATTTTCAATAATTAATGACAGATGGAGTTCCTGTCATGGCACAGCAGAAACAAATCCAACTGGGCACCATGAGGTTGTGGGTTTCATCCCTGGCCTCGCTCATTGGGTTAAGATCCGGTGTTGCCATGAGCTATGGTGTAGGTTGCAGACATGGCTCGGATCCCACATTGCTGTGGCTGTGGCATAGGCCGTCAGTTGCAGCTCCAATTAGATCCCTAGCCTGGGAACCTCCATATGCTGAGAGTGTGGCCCTAAAAAGACAAAAGACAAAAGACCAAAAAAAAAATTTATAGAGCAAACCAAAAATCTTAGGGATCACTACACAGGATAGACCTAGGCATGTCACATTCAAATTGTTGGAAACCAAAAGTAAATAAAACAAATCTTGAAGAAGTTAAATGGATGAAACTCTTTCTCTATAGAAGAAAAAAGGATAAGAATTTCAACTTATTTCTTCTCAGAAATCATGTGAGGAAGAGGAGAGTGAAACATTTAAGCTATTTACTAAAATAAAAATGAAACAAACAAACAAAAAAACTCCACTAACCCAGAATGTTACACATTGCAAAATTATCCTTTGAAAACGAAGAAAAAATAAAAAGTTTTTCAGACAAGCAAAATAGGATATTCATTACCAGCAGATCTACTGTTTGAGAAATGTTAAAAGAATTCCGTCAGGGAGAAGGGAAATAATATTTATTGAAACTTAGGTCTAAATAAAGAAAAAGTGAAGAATAGGCTAACATAAAAATGAAGTTTACAGTGGAGAAAACACAACTTCAGCCAAGGGATAAATGCCAGCATCAACGGGGATGCATAATGTTGATAGTATGGACCCTGGAAATGATGTGATGAAAACAGCACTTTATCTCTGCGATCTTCCTCCAAAAATCACATAGCCCCAGCATAATCATAAGAAAAGCCTCAGAAAAATCCCAACAAAGGGGCATCCTACAAAACACCTGATCAGTATTCCTTAAAACTGTCAAGATCCTCTAAAAACAAAGAAAGTCTGAAGCCACATTTGTGACAGCCATGAGGAGCCTAAGGAGACATGACTGTTAAATGTAATGTGTTATCCTAGATATAATACTGAGACAGGAAAAAAAAAAAGAAAGGCAAGGTAAAAGCTTAGGAAATTTGAATGAAGTGTGGACTTTAATTAACAATAAAATGTAGCAGTATTTGTGGCTGTGGCAGAGGCTGGCAGCCACAGCGCCTATTCAACCGCTAGCCTAGGAAACTCCATATGCCACAGGTGCAGCCCTAAAAAGATAAAAGACCAAAAAAAATTATAATAATGTAGCAATACTAATTTATTCATTTTAATAAGTTTGATATTAATATATTAATAATAAGGGAAACTGGGTATGAGCTATATGGGAAATCTTAAGGCAGAGAAAATAATAGTAGGCTTATTTAGGATAATTCTTTATGTATTTTACCAATTTAATTATAAAAGAGCTTCATTTCCAGAACTTATATACAATGATCAAACCTTGGATTTTGTTTTGTTTGGGTTTTTTTTTTTTTTGGTCTTTTTTTTTAGGGCTACACCCACAGCATATGGAAGTTCCCAGGCTAGGGGTCAAATCGAAGTGATAGCTGCTGGCCTATGCCACAGCCACAGCAACTGAGGATTGAAGCCACATTTGTGACCTACAACACAGCTCATGGCAATGCAAGATCCTTAACACACTGAACGAGGCCAGGGATTGAACCTGAGTCCTCATGGATACTAGTTGAGTTCATTACCACTAAGCCATAAGAGGAACTTCAAACATTTAGATCTTTACATATTATTCTCTCTCTTAATGAAAATAATTTAAAATGAATCTTCATTTATTTAAAGTTTCTAATTTCTCTACTAAATGACCAGAAGAGGCAAAGTTTCCCTCAGTTTCCTTGTTTTCCTCTGCCCTGTGTGATCTTTTCCCTCCTGACTGAAAGAAAGAAATTCTAAAATCTGACAGATTAGCAATGAAACCTTTTACACCATTTCCTGAGATTCATCTCAGATTTATGGCCATACACTTAGAGATATCATGATGCAGAAATGTTGGGCAAGAAATAAAACTGTATTTTCCCCTTTCTTACTTCAGTGGAGTACAATTTCCATTTATTCACACAGTATTTCCTCACACAATATGTTCTTCAGACCAAAAGCTATAAATCTGAAAATATTTATAGGCAAGACTACCCCTGATGCCATTTACACCTTGCTGGCATTTTGTTCCAGTTCCTGGAGCCAGTCATATCTCATATGAATGGTGTACAGCATGTACTGACTTAGATTTTCCTCTGAAACGAAAGGTCCTCCTGTAAGTGAGCCAGACCCTATGGGGCTTTCCCAGAATAGACCCCCAGCCATGTCCTCCACCTTTGTCTGTATAACAACAACAACAAAAATTTAGTCAAAGAATAAATTTAATCAGAGACGTGAGAAAATGCAGAAAGAAAGGAAAACAGTCAAGCAAGACAAAATAATAATAATTTAGCCATTCAACAAACTCAAGGACTTTTAGTCCTTCCTCAAGGACTATAGATAATATTCTGAGGCATGTCCTTGGAAATTTTTACAGATACGAAACCCCTACCAGTTGGACAAGTTAACAGTATGCTACCCACAAGCAGGTTTACCCAAGACTGGTTGAAAGCAAAAAAACACTGATGGTGTTGACTCCCATTTACCTCACCACCAACCAATCAGAAGAATGTCCATGAGCTGATCACAGCCTCCTCCTTGAACCATTATATAAGAATCCTCACTACCCCCTCACCACCACCCAGTGAAGCACAGTTTTGAGCACACTAGCCTGCTGTGGCCCCCCTTTTGCCTGGCAAAGCAATAAAGCTCTTCTTTTCTACTTCACTCAAAACCCAGTCTCCACATTTCCATTCAGCACTGGTGAACAGAGGCTGAGTTTCAGCAACACTCCTTTGACTATCTCAATTTGATTTACTATTAATATCACAAACATGCCAATGAATTAAAAGAAAATCTGTCTATAAGTGATCAGAGTTTACCCAAATTTAGGTTTTCTGGGTTTTATGTTAGTTTTAAATTTTGAGAATGAAAGGTTCCATTTTCCCTATCTATGTTTCTGTAAAGAATATTTAAAACAATTATATTATAATATTTCTCATGCTGTAATAGAGAAGCATAATGGTCCTTCTCAATGTGGTCACATATTTGGCAAGCAAAGGTCATGGAGAGACACTGCAAGCATCTCACAGCTCTAGGTGGAACTCAGAGACAGCAGGACCAGTCTTGAGTCATCCCTGAGTTGATGATTGGATCACGCAAGGATGGGATATCCTGGGCTGAACTCTGGAAAAGATGTTTCATCTTCTTCCTAATCTTTTTCATAGTAATTTAGTGAGGGACCTAGTAATTTAGTGAAGGTGGAAGGGGCATGTTGCAATAGGGGATTTTATGGTTCTGAAAGGAGCCTTATTAGTGAATACAAGGACCCTGCAATTACGTGATGCATGTCCAGGGTGTTGCCTAACAATCCTTAAAGTACTGATGGCCTTTAGGAGAATTGATGTTCTGAGCAGTTACTCCTTTGTGAGCAGGATACAGACCAATATTCCCGCTCCCTCACTGCCAGGCAATACAAAAAGACACTTGGATTTCTAAAGAAAGAGGTCCTATATATTATGCCTATCTTTCAAATTTTCACACCAAAATCAGAGAGCTAGAAGAAGTGTGATTTTTTTTTTAGTTAAATCCCCTCCTATTTCCAATTATTTCCAGAGAAGTATAGTGAGAACCAATCAACTCTGACAAGGAAATTTAATTTTTTAGAGATATTTTAAGGGTGTGAATAATCCAAAAGCAAGGCAGAGAATAAAGACAAAAATTCAGTGTCCTCACATTTTATAATACCCACAATGTGCCCTAGGAACAGAGATATATACCACACTTCTTTTTTTTTATTAAAGAAAATTATACACGTTTTAAAGGTTAAACTCCATTCACAGTCATTACAAAATATTGGCTGTAGTCCCTGTGTTGTAGATACATCCTTGAGCCATCTTACATTCAATAATTTATCTCCCACTTCCCCACTCCCTATGGTGCCCCTCCCCCACTGGTAATTGCTAGGCTACTTTTCTCTCTATATCTGTGTATATGATTCCTTTTTTTATATTTACTAATTTGTTGTATTTTTTTCAGATTTGACATATGATGTATAGTATTTATCTTTCTCTGACATTTCATTTAGTATAATGACTTCCAAGTGATATATATCACACTTTGTATAAATTTCTCTTTTTTAATGATTCAGGTCTGACTCATAAAGCCATTAGATATGGAGGGTTACACTGGTCTTCATGTATTTGTCCTCTTTGACAATGAAATAACCATTGTTCATTGGTCACTGTTGAACAACAAACCCGAAAAGGCATCTAAAAACATTCTGTTCTACCTTGCAAAGACTGTTCTAACACTGCATGGTTAGAACAGGAGTATAACCAGCTCATTTTGTGAACTTCTATGTAAGAAAGTGTAAACTGATATTATTAAGTGGTTGGTATAACAGAAGTAAATTTTGCCTTTTCAGTATCTTGGATAATTGATGGGGAGTATCCCCTTCTTTTAGGTTTGTTTGTGTGTGTTGTGTGTGTATGTTCTAAAGGAATTTATTATTCTTGTTGCTGTTGGTGGTGATGGTAGTTGAGGAGAGGCCAGGGTTAGGAGAGATGATAGTCTAAGAGCATTTAGATAGAAAAATTTAAGAGAAAGCTTTTACTTGCAGTATAGTTTGCTTAATGGTAATTAGTTTAACATTTACAATTTGGGGAATAGATTATAAATTTACACTAAAGAATACTGTTACTGACATAAAAAGCATCAAAGATACAATTTCCCAGCATTTGAGACTTAAAAAAAAAAAAAAGGTGGTTTAACATATAGTTAAACTGTAAAACAAACTCTTAATTGCTCAGATTAGAGGCATAAATTGTTAGTTATGAAGAAAATTTCAAGACTAAAACAAATTTAGCTTAGCTTGACACATACATAAAGTAAGATTTTTAAGGGATGAAGTATGGATAAATGCAGATTAAAGCATTATAATTTTCTCTAGCATTCCAGCAAATGATCAGGTAACTGTTGGGACGATTTATTTATCTGATAGCGATAAAATATTGAATTAAAATAATGTCCAACATAAGGGGAGATGATTTAAATTGAACTTAGAGAGTCATTGAAAAAAAAAAACATTGTTTCCAGTTTAAGTACTGCCTAGAAGTTAACAACTATGTATATTTTAAGGGAGATGTTTCCTTACAGAGAAGACAGACATCACAGATTATTAAAGCTGACATAATTAATAAAATATACATATAAACAACTGCTTTTAATGTGTTTCTGTTTTCATCAGCCTTCTAATAATTTGTCTTTCTGTGTCACTTTCCTATAGGTGGAAAACATTTAGGTGAAACTTGTGAGAATTTATAAGTCTTCTTGAGAATTACATTTCTTATTATAAATTAAAATATAAAATTGTGGTTTGTACCACTTATTTTCTGATGACTTTAATTATCAATATTCAGTATCCCATTAAGAAAACAATGTCTATGAAGAACTAACAAGATTTTCTTTTCCTAAATGTACAAAATGCTGTCTCTTAAAAGGGTTAAAACCACATGACCTACCTTTTGACAATGTTGTGAAATTGTCCTGACTTCTTTCAAATATATATAAACTATATCATAGGAAATAAGTTATTTATTTATGATTATCTTATTCATGCAGTTGTCTAGATACTATGCTTTCTCTATCACAGACTAGCAGTGTTTATTTAGTACCGTGCCAGGTTTAACAAACATCAGGCATGCAATCTAACAGCCTCTAGACAGCTATCAATTTATTAAACTATTGAGAAGAAGGGAAGACAATTTTGTTGGTTATCTGTTATGTACCAGTCATTGATAGCATTATCTCCATATTACAAACTCACAAGAAAGTGAATATCAGATAATTTATCCTATATCATTCTGCTAAGAACTAGCAGAGATAGTTTTGAGGCAGGACTTATACAGGTCTGTCCAACTCCAACATGGAACTCTTTCTATGACACTGTAATAGTAACTCAACCACTATAAATCACAAGTAGAGAATGACATGTAAGGATTAAAGAGCTGACAACAATGTATAACACTTGGGGTTTTTTGGTACTATTTTCCCCATTCAAGTCTAATTCTATAGATACTACTGGCAGAAAATGTTTAGAAAAAAGAGAAGCGTAGAAAAATAAACTAACCTTATTGAAAGAAAAACTTAGTTGCAAAGGAGAATTAGAAAAAATGTTTCTTTTTAACATGGTGACAACACAGTAAATTATTTGAAATCCTTCTAATTACTGGCTTTACTGCTAGAATAGCAAGGCAAATTAAGCAGCTAAGCCACCTGAGTTTCTGATAATATATTATTATATATTAAGTATTTTTATTTAGAAAATTTAATACATCAGTGCTCATTTTCTCCCTAATAAAATACACTACCACCAATGTTAAGAAACTCAGTTATAAAAAGAGGAATCATTTAACAGAAATTTGCTATCCTAAAACTTGGAATATATATACATTATCTATTGAAACATGCTTACAGTATCAAAACCTTATTAAGGATGTTTTAAAAGCTTGATGTGAAGATATCAAATCATAGCTCCTAAAATACAAGGGGGCTTTAAAGGCTTAAATCCACACTTTCAATTTTGTTCAGAGAGCTTACTACTCCATAATTTTTTAAGTTGCTTTCTGAGAAGCCGAAATAAGTCCCAAGAAAGCAATTTATGGCAACTGATAAAGTAAAGCTGCCACTTTTTGATTTGGTAGTTAAATATATCCTCCCTCTGTCAATTAAGCATAGTATGTGTCACAAATCTTGTTTCTTACTTGCAATTAATTAAGTAAAACTAAAATGTTTAAAGCTACTACAAATCAAATTTAATTTAAATGGCTATAATAACTTAAACAAAGATAAATGGAATGGTTTTCTTATGCTTCATTACTTCCTCTAATTCTTTTTAAAACATTTCTACAGAAGTCTTAGGGTGGAGAGGGAGGGGTTGACCACTGGGATCCCAATTAACAATCCATGAAATAATGCCTTAAACCCCAGGTGCTTCCAGGACCAGTTCTTTCCACTTATTCTATTCCCTTGGTTTTTCTCAACTTTTTAATATGAATACAATTGTTACAGCCTGGTTTTTCTTGAACTTTAAACCACATGTCAGTACCAATGTGGAAATGTAATGTTCACTATAATTAGTGATGGCTAATTTGTAAAAGATGGCTAAATTGTAAATTAATTATTTAATTACAAGTTTAAAATATGTCTTATGGTATGTTCTGAGATAGTATTATTTTACCACTATGGGACATTTAATGCATAAAAACAAAATCATTCTATACCCTGATAAAATCCTATTTTTTTGTTAATGCAATCTATTTTTATGTCAATGAATTCATTGCCTTTTCTTATGAAACTGTGATTTCCTTTTGAAATTATAGTATCCCTAAAGCATCTACTTACAATTGTGCATAGAACTGACAGCAAAATGGAATTTATTACAAGTAAGCCAAGCATTTTTTTTTTAAATTGAGATCAGATCACATAATATTTAATTCTTGTTTCCATGGTTATGCAAGAAAATAGTTTTTCAGTTAATTGCACAACTTTATACAGGACTTATTTTTGCTTATTTTATTTTATATTTTTATATTTTTATCTAACTTAATATTCATGTTAGAATAATGCATTACTGAATTCAGAAAATATTGGGAACTTAATCATTTATTTATTCTTTAGCCTAGACTATCATATGAACAAGAAAATGTGCTGGTTTTTTCAGTCTTAATTTAATTTTTTAGTAGGTTAAGCATTCAAAGAATTAAGCAGTTGAAGTTACATTGAACAGTTTACACAGAGAAATCTCACTACCATTATTGATACATATTTCTAGTCTCTCTCCCACACACACACTTTTAGGGAACTCTATATTTTAGTTTATTTTTATAGTATTTCTTTTAGGAAAATGCAAAAAATATGTATATATATGACACTTCCCCACTTCTTGTACAAAATGTAGCTGTATACACTTTTATCCTCCTGACCTTTTTTCCCTTAGTATATCCTTGAGAACACCTCATCTCAGAACACAAATATCTTCCTCATTTATAAAAGGGAACCAATTTACTACTTGTTACCAGGAATAGAAAAAAATAAACTTTTAGCTTTCTCCATGCTGTCTAGTCATATGCTATTCAAAATCTAACCTCTGTAAATTCCTCTCTTCAGTTCTAATACTTGGCTTTTCCTCCAAAGGCCATTTTCCACACAAAGATAAAACAGACGACAGAGTACCACCACACTGTACAGATACGGAAGCAACCAAAAGAAACATGATCCCGAAGGCACTGCTAATACCACAGAGATCTGCTTGGCTGGACAGGAAATGCTGCATTATATACACCATTGAAAGAGCTCCAGCAAAGAGGCCCTGGCCCACAAATATATCTATTACTTGTAGGGAAATTGGGCCAGCAATTCTTAAATGACTATGTGAAAATAGATGCCTCTTGGTGGGGAGGAAATGGTCTCATAGACAGATGTAACCTTTGGGTCTCCAAGGCCCTTATCAGCAATTTTTGTAGAGTGCTAACTCACATCTCCTGAGTCACCTTGTTGCAAAACTACTAAAGGGTGAAGGGACGGGGGCTCCAGGGCTTTCTGAGTCTGTCTCTCTTCACCAAGTGTTTTTATTTTCTCGTGATCATTGAGGCCTATTTGCAGCTGGGTAGAGAATACAGAATCAAAATGAAATGTACGTGCTGGGTCATTAGCTGAGTTCACTCACTAAGGGGCTCTTTCCTGTATCTCAACCTTACATTAGATCCCAATTTGAGTCTTAATACAATTCAAAATACTGGCCTTTCTAAGCCATTTACAAATATTAAGCCAGGAGTAGCAACAGTCTCTACTGAATAAAATAAAATTGTGTAAATCCAAAATAATAAAAGGAAATAGACCTACTTAAGAGAAATATCAACTGATTTCCATTGAATTACAGGCACTTTAGTTGATAGGAAGGACTCCAATGTTTCACATAGATATTTATTAAAGCTCTTATACTCTCTTGACATTACTTAGCACCTAAAAGAATATTAGTTGGGGTCTAGGAATAGAGAAGATTATAGATGCTAAGATAAGACAAAGAGCCCTCAGTTAATAAATTGCATTAGAATTTTTTTTTCCTAACCAGGATACAGAAAAACATTAGTGCTTAGGAATCTGACGGAGGCAGAAGCAGCAAAGGGTAGTTTTCTGGAAATAATGTTTAGGTTTTCTGTAGAATATACAGATTTTTGACTGATTAGAAAGTCAAGGAGGAATGCTTTTGTTCTAAGGATATAAACCTTCTAAATTGAGTCGTAATTGTTAGTTAGAATTTTTTGTTGTGTTGCTTTGTGTATTCATTAATATTCCACTTGCATCTAGCTTGTTAAATCTTTGGTGTGAAGAAGAGTGCCGTTACTGGAAATGAGTTTATAGAATTAATCTTAAAAATAGAAGGAAATGGCTCACACCTAAATATTAAGATATAATCTCTATACTAGTGTAGTAGCAGTGTTGAGATTCAGGGAGAGTAACTCTATGAAATGTAATTAAACATACAATATTCTTCATTTTTAAAAATTTCCATTGTTAGATTTTTAAAGTACAACTATAATTCATGTTCTCTTTCATGAAATTTAAAAAGATTAAAGGAAAAGTTGACCTTTTACTGGTTGCCCTTACTTACTCCCTTAAGTAATAAGCGTGATATGTAGCTTTCACAGTTGTTCTAAGTATTTGTAATATCATCTCTTTCTCTATGGAAAAACAGATTGCAATTTCATTTACTCTTTTTATGGGTTACATAGTAGTCCATAGCAGACTTGTATTATGTATTTCTGACAGCCTTTTGAGGGATACTCAGGTGGCTTTCCATTTTATTTTATTTTCTAATAATTTATTTAGCATCAGAAAAAAAAATTGTTCTTTCTGGGGTCACACCTATGCATATGGAAGTTCCCAGGTTAGGAGTTGAATTGGAGCTGCAGCTGCTAGACAAGCCACGGCCACAACAACATGGGATCTGAGCCATATGTGTGACTTATACCACAGTTCACTAAGTGAAGCCAGGGATTGAGCCCCCATCCTCAGGGACAATAGCTGAGTTCATAACCCACTGAGCCACCATGGGAACTTCCCCAAATTTTTTAATGTATATGAATATGAAGTGGTTTTTATTTCTGTAAGATATGCTCAAAGGTGAAATTCTGTGTTGAATTTTAATTTAAATAGAAACTGCCAATTTATTTTCTCACAATCTACATCTCCATATACTCAATAACATAATGCTATCACTCATTTTTTCCTGATTTTTGTTCTACTAAAGAGTTCCCATGAGTGGCCCATTATAGGCCCAGCAAGGAAACCCATTTTTTTTTATTTTCTATATTCCTGATCATATATGAGGTTTGAAGTCATATCTTTATGTCCAAAAGATTTTGCTTCTCTTAATTACACTATTTTACTGATAAATTGTTTGCTTTAAAACTTATTTTTAGACTGGAGGATCAGGATGGCAGAGGAGTAAGATGTACTCACCTTCTCTCACAAACACATCAAGAAAATACATCTACATGTAAAACAACGTACACAGAACATCTACTGAATGCTGGCAGAAGAACTTAAACCTCCAAAAAGGGCAAGAAACTCTTGACATAACTGGGTAGAACAAAAGAAAAGGAGAGAGAGAAAAAAAAGGAATCAGGACTAGCATTCCTGAGAGGGAGCTGTGAAAGAGAAAAGAAACCCACATTCTGGGAAGCCAACTAACTGACAGGGAAATCATCCAAGCCAGAGGGACCTCAAAGTCATGGAGAAAAGCACAGCAGCTGGACCGAGGAGGAGAAAGCAGAGTGAGAGCCACATAGATCATTTGCAGAACCATCTGGACACCACAGCCTGAGACACTAGGGCAGGGGCTTGGCTCTGAGACTTTGGTTCCAGAGGGGATCAGCTCTGGGGAGAGGACTAGGGTTGGCTGTGTGGCGACAGCCTGAGAGGCAGAGTGGTATGCCACAGGTGGAGGAGTGGTGTGCTATGAGCTAGGGAATGGCAACACATGGCAGAGGGAACCGGGAGAAGGTCTGGGCCTGAAGGAGAAGCAAGGTGCCATTGTTGGGGAGGGCAAGAGGAGGAGGGGCAGACCGCCATAGGAATCTTCCTGCATGTGCCCACAGACTCTCAGAGGACAGGGCGCCTCTGGTGTATGCTCTGGGTGGCAAGAAACCACATGCTCGGGCTACGGGAGACCAGGCACTTCTTGTGCAGGCTATGGGTGGCCAGGCACCTCTTGAGTGAGCTAAGGGAAGCAGGGAGTGGGGGGTAGCTAAGTGCAACATGGTGCCTCTTGGTTTTCTGCAGGCAGCAGGGATGGACTGGGGTGGTTGTCTCAGAGGCCAAAAGGAGGTGTGACCTGTCACTACTGGGGGCATGTGAGTGGGCTACACATGAGGTCCCAGTCACCTCAAGGGTCAGCAAAAAAAATAAAAAGAAGGCATTGCAACAAAGTGCCACACGTTGTTGCTCTCACTCTCCTGAGAACACACCCTCCCTGCAGCTGCCACTGCCAAATGCTCTAGGTAGCACACAGACGCTTGATTACTGTCCCTTCCCAAGACCCTACAACTGGGAGAAGTTGGTGCAGCACCTCCTACATGGGCTAAGTGTGATGAGGTGCTTCTTGCATGGTCTACAGGTGGCAGGGGCAAACCACCATGGTTATCTCTGACTCCAGAGGTGGGCATGGCTGGCCACCACTAGGAGTCCATGAACAGGCACCATGTGCAGCCCCAAACACATCAAGGGCACCACAGAGGAGGACAATGTGACTGAACACCACCTGATGTTGCTCTTGCACCCCTGGGAGCACACCAGCCCTGCTGCTGCCACTGCCAAATGCTCCAGGCAGTGCCCACATGCTTGATCTCTGTCACTTCCCAGGATCCTGCAACTAGGAGCAACATGTGCAGCACCTCCTATGTGGGCTAAGTGAGATGGGGTGCTTGTGTGGTCTGCAGGTGAAAGGGGTGGGCATGGCTTGCTACCATAAGGGGTGGCTGAACAGGTACCGCTTGAGGCTCCAATCACCTCAGAGGAGGGCATTGCATTTGAACACTACCTGTTGTTGCTCTCACTCCCCTGGGAACTCACACACACTGCTGCTTCCACTGCCAAATACTCTGGACACCTTGTAAATCTCCCTAAGGCTCATTACCTCTTCCCAGGGTCCTGAAACTAGGAGTAGCCTGCACCACCTTCCTGAAGGTCTTTGCTGCTGTTAAGAGCCTAGCAACCAGGCACTGACTGCTAGCCCTATCCATTGCCTCCTTCTCCCTGGAAACACACTCAGCACCCTGAGGATAAAAGCCTGCTCACACTGGAGAAAGGGACAGCAAATATTAACACTCCCATGCCAAAAATAAATAGTAACCCCCACAAAATACGAAGGTGTGCTCTTGCATAGAAGTAGCCCTCCAAGACTACAGGTTGGCTTCCCTAAACTCACAGAAAAAGAAAACCTTAAGCAAAATGAAAAAGCTCAGAAACCACTCCCAATTAAAGGAACAGAATTCACATGAAATAGCAAACAATGAAACAGTCTCTGCAGCCTGACTGACATTGAGTTCAAAAGGGAGATAGTGAAAATACTGAAGGAATTAAGGCTGAATATCAAGGAATTAAGAGAAGATATGAATAGTAATGCAGATTCCTTTAGAAAGGAACCAGAAAATATAAGGAGGAGCATAGAATAATTACAAAATTCATTTGCAGACATGCAAACTGAGCTAACGGCACTAAAGAGCAGAATGAATAATGCAGAGGAATGAATTAGTGATGTGGAAGATAGAATAATGGAAATCACCCAATCATGACAGCAGAGAGAAAACTAAATGAAAAAACATGAAAGCAATATAGAGATCTATGGGATAATACAAAGCAGGCCAATCTACAAATAATCGGAACTCCAGAAGGAAAAGAAAAAGAAAAGGGGATTGAAAATATATATTTGAAGAAATTATGTCTGAAAACTTTCCAAATCTAAAGCAAAGTGATACCTAGATACAGGAAGCACAGAGGGCCCCAAACAAGTTGAACCCAAATAGGCCCACACCAAGACATATTACAATAAAAGTGGAAAAAGTTAAAGAGAGGATTCTAAAGGCAGTAAGAGAAACACTAAGTGTTAATTATAAGGATAACCCCATGAGGCTATCATCTGATTTGTCTACAGAAACATGACAGGCCAGAAGGGAGTTGCAAGATATATTTAAAGTTCTGAAAGGAAAATTTTGCAGCCTAGAATACTCTATCCAGCAAGAATATCAACAGAAGGGGAAATAAAGAATTTCTCTAACAAACAAAAGCTAAGAGTACAGCAATACTAAACTCATTCCAAAAGAAATACTGCTGAAAAGGGTTTCGCAAAATTAAAAAAGAAGCAAAAAGAGATAGGATGGAGGAAACCACAATTGCCTAAGAATCATTTAAGCCAGCATACAGATCTTAAAAAAAAAAAAACTACTATAAAAGCAATGATAAACACAAGGAACCACAAAAGGACAAACGTGAAGATGTTAAAAAAGGAATTCAAATCATAGAATGAGGGGAAGGAAAGTAATAAAGTAAGAAAATAGACTCCTTTTAAAATGGCAATAAATATATGTCTATCAAATTTACCTTAAATGTCAATGGACTGAATGCTTCAATCAAAGACACAGAGTGGCAGATTGAATAAAAGAGCAAAAACCTACAATCTGCTGTCTACAAGAGACTCACCTTAGGGCAAAGTAGCAGGACATAAGATTAACATTCAGAAATCAGTCGCATTTCTGTATAGTAACAATGAAATATTAGAAAAGGAATACAAAAATGCAGTACTTCAAAATTGCACCCCAAAAAAATCAAATACCTGGGAATATACCTGACGAAGGAGGTGAAAGATTTATATGCATAGAACTATAAAACATTAATCAAATAAATTAAAGAGGATTCAAAGAAATGAAAAGATATTCCAAGCTCCTGGGTTGGAAAAAATGATATTGTAAAAATGGCCATACTACACAAATAAATCTATGGATTCAGTGCAATCCCTATAAAATTACTCATGACATTTTTCACAGAACTAGAGGAAACAATCCAAAAATGTATATGAAACCACAAAAGACCCAGAATTGCCAAAGCAATCCTGAGGAACAAAAACCAAGCAGGGGGCATAACTCTCCCAGACTTCAAGAAATATTACAAAGCCACAGTCATCAAAACAGTGTGGTACTGGGTACCAAAACAGACATACAGACCAATGGAACAGAATAGAGAACCCAGAAATAAACCCTGACACCTAGGGTCAATTAATCTTTGATAAGGGAGGCAAGAACATAAAATGGGAAAAAGACAGTCTTTTAAGGAAGTAATGCTCAGAAAACTGGACAGCTGCATGTACATCAATGAACTGGAACACACCCTCACACCATGCATAAAAATAAACTCCAAATGGCTTAAAGACTTAAGTGTAAGACAAGACACCATCACACTCCTGGAAGAGAACATAGGTAAAACACTCTGACATCAACCTTACAAATGTTTTCTCAGGTCAGTCTCCCAAAGCAACAGAAAGGAAAGCAAAAATAAACCAATGGGACCTAGTCCATTGACAAGCTCTTGCACAGCAAAGGAAACCATAAAAAAAAAGACAACATACAGAATGGGAGAAAACAATTTCAAACGATGCAACTAGCAAGGGATTAATCTCTAAAATATACAAACAACTATAAAACTCAACACCAAAAACCTGACAACTAAACTGAAAAACAGGCAAAAGATCTGAATAGTTATTTCTGCAAAGATATACAGATGGCCAACAAGCACATGAGAAAATGCTCAGCATCCCTGATTATCAGAGAAATGCACAGCAACACTACCATGAGATACTACCTCACACTAGTCAGAACGGCCATCATTAATAAGTCCACAAATAAATGCTGGAGGGGGCATGGAGAAAAGGGAACCCTCCTGCATTGTTGGTGGGAATGTAAGCTGATACAACCACTATGGAGAACAGTATGAAGGTATCTTAGAAAACTGTACATAGAACTACCATAGGACCCTGCAATCCCACTCTTGGGCATATATCTGGACAAAACTTTCCTTGAAAAAGACACATGTACCTGCACGTTCATTACAGCAGTATTCACAGTAGTCAAGACATGGAAACAACCCAAATGTCCATCAACAGATGATTGGACTAGGAAGAAGTGGTATATATATATACAATGGAATACTACTCAGCCATAAAAAGAGCAAGTAACACCATTTGCAGCAATGTGGATGGAAATAGAGACTCTCATACTAGTTGAACTAAGTCAAAGAAAGACAAATACCACATAATATCACTTATATCTGGAATCTAATATACAGCTCAAATGAATCTTTCCACAGAAGAGAAAATCAAGGACTTGGAGAACAGACTTGTGGTTCCCAAGGGAAAGGGGAGGGAATGGGATGGACTGGGAATTTTGGGTTAATAGATGCAAACTATTGCCTTTGGAATGGATAAGCAATGAGATCCTGCTGTATAGCACTGGGAACTATATCTAGTCACTTAAGATGGAGCATGAAAATGTGAGAAAAAAGAATGTATACATGTATGTGTGACTGGGTCACCTTGTTGTACAGTAGAAAATTGACAGAGCACTGTAATCCAGCTATAATGGAAAAAATAAAAATCATTATAAAAATAGCAATCTTATTGCACTATTAAATTTGATGTACTCTTCCTTCTTCCTAGCTTCTAAGTCTTCATGGGTTTATACCAGGACATTATTTTTTTCAAAATCTTACCAAGCCATAATGTAGCTTATTTTGGTTCACTGTTGTTTCCCTTAATGTTGCTTACAAAGTTACATGTCAAAATCATCTTTTAAAATATTTTATATTTAATTCAACTTTATCAGCTCAGACTTCCTAATTCTTTTATTATGATTGAATGTTTTTATTTTTATATAATTTATTAAGATATAAACTCATTCTTTAACAGTTTTGGAGGAAAAATTTGATAGTATCATTATAAGTATATAAAACAATAATTTAAAATAAATTCCTAGAGTTTAACAACCATCACCACAAACTCATTTTAGAATATTTACATCACTCCCCAAAATTCCATCAAGCCCTCTTGTAATCTTTCAAAATCCCAACCCAAGGTCTAGATAAACATTGATCTTTTTTCTCTATAAATTTGTCTTTTTCTAAATATTTCATATAAATGGAATTATACAATATTTAGTATTTGGTGCTGGCTTCTTTCTTTAATATGTTTTTGAGGTTCATCCATTTTGAAATATGTGTCAGAATTCTATTTCTCTTATTTCTTAATAGTATTCCATTACTTGAATATACTACATTTGTTTATCTATTTGTGAATTAATGAATATTTGTTATTTTCCCACTTTCAACTATTACGAATAATTCTGCTATATACATTTGTGTATAAGCCTTTGTGTGTACATAGTTTTTCCATTTCTCTTGGGGAGATCCCTAGGAGTGGAAATCTAGGTTTATGGTAAGTAGATGTTTAACATTAAGAAGCTGTCAAATTGTTATTCAAAATAGCCCTATCATTTTATATCTACAATATTCATGCATGGGGATCCAATTTTTCTTTCCCAAACATTTGCTATTGCCTGTCTTATAAGTTATAGCCATTTTAGTGGCTGAGTAATGACATCTCATTATTTTAATTTGCATTTCTCTGGTGACTAATAATGTCGAGAACCCTTTCATGCCCTTCTCTTTGGTATAACTTTGTTAAATATCTGTTAAAGCACTGGACTGTTATATTTTAGATTGTATTATTATTGAATAATGAGTTATTTTTCTAGGTACAAGTCCTCTATCAGGTGTGTGATAGAAAATTATTTCTCCAAGTCCTTGACTTGTCTTTTTAATTTTTTTAATGATATCATCCAAGGTATAAACATTTTTCATTTTAATAAGTACAGCTTATCTTTTATGACTTGTACTTTTGGATATTACATAAGAAATCACTGCCTAACACAATGTTTTGAAATGTTTCTCCTAATTTTCTTCCAAATTTTTGAGTTTTAGCTATAATCTATTTTGAATTCATTTTTGCACAAGATGGTAAAAATTTAAATTTACTTTGCTTATGCACAGGCAGTTATCCTATTACTATTTGTTGAAAAAAAAAAAAAAACCTTTCCCTATTTCATTGTTTTGCCATCTTTGTCAAAAATCAGCTGATCATAAATGTGTAAATTTATATCTAGAGTCTCAATTCTGTTCCATTGATCTATATGCCCATCCTTATACCAGTATTCACTATCTTTAATACTTTAGCTTTATACTAACTTTTGATTGCAGGTTGTAAATGACCTCTACCTTCATTTTCCTTTCAGAAAACCATTTGACTTGAAACTTTTTTTTTTTAATCGTACTTATAAAAATTATTCCTAAATTATTGATAACAATAGTTATCCAGTTAATCCTTGGAGTTCAGTTTTGCTATTTCCTTAGGGTCTTGTTATTAGGGATTTTGATGTTTTTCATATTTTATAAAATTTATAGTTTTAGATTTACTTTCTCTTTGATCCTGAAATATTTAGAAGAATAGTTTATTTTTTTTATATTTATATTTATTTGATTTTATTCAGAAAATGTTATTTAAAGTTTCTTTTTAGGAAAATTTATTTAATCTTTTCTGGGCATTAATGTGTATATGTCTGTGATTCTTTATTCTCAATTTATATGTAAGAAATACAAAGTTCCATGCTTATAATTCATTAAATCCAATACTTTCACATACTGTTTCTAACATAGTTTGCCAAAAAAATTGTAAAAAATAGCAAAGATTTTAAGATTAATAACTTTAAGTGTTGGGATTGAAATTTGTGAGATTAAAAAAAAATCCTATTCTTAGAAGTTAGATCCTATATTTAAGATTTGTAACTCTTTTTCTTAGTAAGTTATAAAGACTGATTTTTCTTCAAATGCCATCAATCAACAACTCAACCAACAAAAACTCAACCAACTTCAAAAACTCAATCAACAAATTTTCTATCCTATTGCAATGTGAAAATTCCCAGTCAACTTTCACGTGGATTTTTTATTATGTCTTAACATAAATTTTTATTTTAATTAAAATACTATTAAATCTTCTGATATATTCATATTATTACCTGTACAATATAAGTATATTTATTTTGTGTCAAAATGGCACATAACCTTTCCTAACATATTTTGACAAGTGAAGACACTTGTAGTCTAAGATAAAAAAATATTCCATTATTAGATCTTTCTCTAATTAGAATATTTGCATATCTCTTCTAATTTAATAAACTTTTTAAAAGTAGTTATAAAATTTACTTACTTTTAAATTTATTTGTTAAATTTATTTGTTAAGTTTGTTGAGAAATTTATTTACTTAGCAAATATTTGTTATTCCTTTACTAGATGTCAATAAGTGTTTTAAGAGTTGGTAGAAAAGGGGATATGGCATCTTCCCTTACATAAACATACACTTAATTTACAGTAGAAATAGGGAAATAATTAATTGTAATTCAGAATGGCAAGTAGTTGAATTGTTTAGATAAAATACTAGGAGGACAACTCATGAAGGAGTCATTTCACGTAACTTGGGAGAAATATGGTAGGAGGTTTGAGATGTATGAAGAGGGTTTCACAGAAATGGTTTTCAGGGACTTTCCAAAGAGAGAAAGAAGGGGGAAAATGTTTTAACTAATATTAAAAATATGTATTAATGCCAGAAGTTACAACTACACATGGAATACTCATAAATTTTGAGGACGTTTCTTTCTGAGGTTCTTCAGTTTGTTTCCTTTATTTGGTTATATGAAATTTAAAAAGACAAAACTTAAAAGTTTCATAAAAAATAAACCAAATGTGACTCACTTTTATAAGAAAGAATTTCATTGTCTCCCAATTCTTGGCTTTGTTTAATATGCTAAAGACAGGGGTATCTCCTGTAAATATCTAGTAAAAAGAAGCATAACTCCCTCTGCTCTTCAGCTGCTAAAGGGAAGCAAGCTCAGGCTCATCCCTAAAGATGATATCACTCACCCCTCTTATAACCTTAAATGTCTCAACATATTAAAGTTTGAATTGAGCTAATCCAGAATTAAAAACCTTAATCAAGTCCTCAGTCACTTTTCATACATATACTTTGATTTATTTTCAAAATCGGATTGAATTGTCTTAATTATGTATTTAACAAGAAATGACAACCATCTCATACATACTAGTATAGGAACGTATAGACTGACTGCTACATAAGTACACTTTATGTGACATCATTTCCATCAGAGAATTTAAATCCTATAAATCACTACTTCTGATGGTCTTGGTAATCCAGAACATGGAAGTCATATTGTATCTATGATATGCTTGTTTTTATAACCACGGCAAATTATTTTTATGTAACTGGCACAGAATCATTTCATTCCTGCTGCAATAGGAGGAAAAATAAATACCATTCAAAGACATTCTACCAAACTTGACAGAAAGTTAAGACAGTATAAAATTTCTTCAAGGTACTAAATTATGAATAACCAGAATGCTACTAAGAAAGTCAGTACATGTTAAATATAAAAATTAAGTGGAAAAATACTATGAAATGGAGATACACTCATTGGTAATAATTACTAATTGTAAAAGATAGACTGAAAAAGAAGTAAATAACTAATGCAGCTCTCTAGCTAAACTGAGTTTCCAAAACAGGAAACAAAGATATACATGGAGAGACCAAACTTAAAATAATACATATTAAAAATGTTTTGATAATAAGATATAATTTTCATTAATATTTTGACTGTGAAGAAAAGCAACAATAAGAAGATGTATTCTGGAACAATTATTTCAGAATGTGTTGTAGACATTAACCAAATCTAATAATTCCTAGAAATGATTTGGGGACCGAAAAGAGTGTGAAATTTTGTAAAACTGAGATTCTTGGCGATTTAAGCATGCTATATAAACCACAGCTTATGACTCCCAACTTTTTTGAGACTGAAAAAAACATGAAAAATGCCTTTTTTCTAATAGTATGATCTTCCCTGGTAATGCTGTACAATCCCATGAACTGAAATTTAAAACAGCCTAGGTTTCCAAAGTGTCCTGTTGCTATAGGGGAAACTTTGTTGTCCTTTCTCTTCAGTGTAAGTAACCAGACTCGCCAAGCTCCTTGAATCTGTAAATAGTTTTCAATTGTCTGCAAATTTGGATTTTTAACCATTATTTCTTTAAAGCTTTTTTTCTGACTCATTCTCATCTCATCTTGGACCCCAAATATATATATGTTATTATTTTTGCTTTTTTTTTTAGGACTGCACTGTAGCATATGGAAATTCCCAGGCTAGGGGTGGAATTGGAGCTGCAGCTGCCAGCCCACAGCAATGCCAGATACTTGACCCACTGAGTGAAGCCAGGGATCAAACCCATATCATCATGGATACTATATTGTCTCATAGATCAAAGCAATATCAAAATATTTTTATATTGTCTCGTCTCAATATCATTGATAATGTCTCATAGATTTCTCCATCTTAACATTGATCTACCTTCAATTTCAGTGAATATTTCCCTTGCCATTTCCATTTTTCTATTAAGCCAATCCAATGATTTTTTTCCAGATATGTATGTTTCATTTCTATAGATTATATATTCACTTTCTCTGCTAGGATTTCCTATCATTGATTTATTAGGTTTATCATGTATCTATGTTAGCTGATATAAAAATCTTTGAACGAAATTCCAAGATCAGGGTCATCTTAGGGCTGGCCTAGAATTTCTGCAGTATTCTATTACAGTTCCCTAAAGCAAGACCCAAGTCTGTAAACCCTTATGCTTAAGAAAAAACTCCTATATATCTTAGCAGTGACTTCTTAGATATTGATATAGGAATCCATTATTTTCTTTTCATTGAAGTCTTTTTTTTAAAAAAAATTCTATTGGAAGAGTTCCCATTGTGGCTCAGCAGTAACAACTCGTGTCCACAGGAATGCAGGTTCCACTCAATGGGTTAAGTATCCGGTGTTGCCCTGAGCTGTGGTGTAGGTCACAGACATGGCTCAGATCCTGTGTTGCTATGGCTGTGGTGTAGGCTGGCAGCTACAGCTCTGATTTGACCCCTAGCCTGAGAACTTCCATATGCCACAAGTGTGGCACCGCCCCCAAAAAAATTATATTGGAGTATAGTTGACTTACAATGTTGTATTAGTTTCAGGTGTATAGCAAAGTGAATCAGTTATACATATACATATATCCATTTTTCCCATATGCACTAATACGGAGTATTGAGTAGATTTTCCTGTTATAAAGATAAATATCATGGTATCACTTTTATGTGGAATCTAAGAAAAATTACACCAAAAAACTTATTTATAAAACAGAAACAAACACATAGATTTAAAAATCATACTTATGGTTATCATAGGGGAAATTGTGAGGGTGTAAGTTAAGACCATGGGAATAACATACACACTACTCTGTATAAAACTGATAACTAACAAGGACTTACTGCACAGCATAGGGAACCCATTATTTTTTCTTGGTGGTGCCATAAATGAAGTGACTAGCACACTTGGCAAAAGACACATGTTATTAGTTTTTTACTCTACTACCCCACTGGTCAATAAGGTACCTATGGTAAATTTGTCCCACTAAACTTAAAAAAAAAAAAATTCACATCATGTTTTGATTTTAAAAGTGACATCACCCTATAGTAGTAAATTTTAATTAAGAGATAAAAGAGACCCCTGCAGCTAAGGAAAGACAAAGTCCAGAAATAGACATATATTACTGATCTATGGCTAAATTTTTTTTAAAAGACACCGTAGTACTACAGGAAAGAAATGGTCATTTTAACAAACTGAACTAGGTCAACTGAATATCCTCTGGGAAAAAAATGACATAGGTGGTTTCTCCTTACTAAACACAAAGTCAGTTCCATAGAAAATTATCTACATGTGAAATACAAAATAATAAAGCTTTTAAGAAACTAACATGAGAGAATGTTTTCATAACTTTGCAGCAAAAAATTCAGTACATTGAGCTACACAACAGCTAAAAATTTATGTTTATCAAAAAAGTGTTAATAAAGTGAGATCAACCCATAGTGTGAGAAAAGTTTGCAAAGAACTCACAGCCACAAATATATAAAGGACTGCCACAAATCAGTAAGAAAATGGCAAAATAATAGAAAAAATTTGACCAAATACTTGGAAAGACACTTTACAAAAGAAGATATCTAAATGGCCAGAAGAGTATATCTTAAGAAGGATTCAAGTTCATTAGTTATCAAGTTGTAAATTAAAATCATGAGACTATCATTACACACTCACTAAAATGACTAATAAACAAAAGAAAATTCAAGTGGTGGTGAAACAATAGGACAGTTGGTATTCTATATTTCACTGATGGCATTTAAATTAGTGCAAACACTTTGGAAAAACCTTGACAGTCTATGTGAAAAACCTTGACAGTCTATGTGAAAGCTGGATCAAAGGGATAAATATAACCCTACCTATGGTAAATTTGATCCAGCCAAACTAATTTTTGTGAGTACATGTGTGTACGTTCAACAGAAATAAATACATATGATCACCCAAAGGCATGGATTAAAGTGTTCACAATAGCAGTACCTATAGTAATCCAAAACTTAAATCTTCCTATCTCCATCAAGGATTTCATGGATACGTAAATTGCGGTATGTTTATACAACGTCATACAATACCACAATCAATCTGCAGCTATACAGTAGACATGAATCTCACAAACTTAAGTTTCAAGGAAAGAAGCCATAATACAAAATAATGTACACACACAAGCACACATATACACATACATAATTGTATATATACACACATTGTAGATGTTCAAAGTCAGTTCCCATGCTGTTACTTGGAGACCTAACAAACCTGTATTTGCAAGCCTACTCTAGACCAATTTATAAAATGGTATTTATTAACCTACAGTACACAGGGCATTAGTCTGCCTATGGTGACTAAGCTGCAGGCCAAATCAGAGATATAAGATTTACTGATGAAACTCGGATGTTCCTTCCATATGTTACCAATGACTAAAGTTTAGAAATTTGACGCTATTAATGGAAGCCTATGGCCAGGTAATTATCAGGGTCACCCAAAACAAATAATTATACCACATATTTATTTAAACTATGTAGGCATTTTGCTTATAAAATAATTTAATAGTAAACATATATGTATATTTGTCCTTTCTAGTAGTGATATATATGGTTTATAGGGTTAACAGTAAAATATTGGCAGTGAAATGTCTGAAACCACATACTGGAAGATGGATTAGTTGACCCATGAGGCACCTCTCCCATGTGTTTATGGTCCCCAGAGAATGATCATACCTATAAAACAGCAGTTATCAGGGGGAGATGATGCCATAAAATGGAGAAGTAAAACAATGTGAAAACACTGAAACATAATTTTTTCTCCTTGAGCTATCTTAAGTTCTTTTTTTAGTGGATTCATAAAGAGATAACTCAAACTAAAAAAAATCTTAGGGAAGATATGCACATAGTCTTTACATGAAACTTCAGCTATCTTTAGAATTATAGTTTAATGAACATGTCTCTAAAGTGAAAGTATAATTCTATTAAACATTTATATAAAGCTTCTTTTTTGGATAATAAAATAGAATTCCACCCTTTAAGATGATCTTGGTAATCAGGTGTATATAAAACATTCATAAATAGCTGTGATCTCACACACACACACACACACACACAGAAACACATTGTGTTTCTAATTGTCAACATGAAACTTACTAAAACTGAAAAAGAAACATATTTTGAAGATAAGTGCTATTTCTTGGTTGGTTGCTATTGATAGTTCTCATCTTCATCTTCAGGGATAACAAAACATAAATGTTTAATTTATACATACACATATATGGGCATAGATGAATAGAACTTCAGTGCCGGGCACTGTCCTAAATCTTTTACAAGCATTTACTTAACTCTTATAACAGCATTGGGAGGTTATTATTATTATTATTATTATTTACATATTATCATTAAAATTTTACACATGAAAATTTTTAGGCACATTTTAAGTTAGTTAAAATTCTCCAGTGCCACACAAATAGAAAAATGTAGAGCTGGAATTTGGAACCAGATGGCGGGCTCTAAACCTCTATACTGTTCTGCCTCATTGTGGATAGCACTCTATATGCCCACTATTGTTTAGAAATTATATCAATAGAGAAATAAAGATGGTTCATCATTTATGTAATGGTTTGGGGAAAAGCATACTTGATTTGAAGTATTCAGCCAGATTTTATTAAGACCTTTATACTTGGAATGTGAAACTTTATGTGCTGAAAAAAGAAAAAAGCTACTCAAAATATTCTTTAAAATTGCTCTGTAGTATGCACCTGTTATTCTAGAGACAGGTGTCAATCTTTGGAAATTGGACTAACCTACTTTGGAAATGAATTTGGGGGAGACCCATTCACATCCTGGATCTCTTGTTAAGATAGGGTCCACACATGGTCCAAAATGTTGACTAAAAACCTTAGATTAATATTTATTTATTCTAAAAATATTTACTGAGGTACATCCACTGCCAGTAGAAGAAGGAGACATATTACTCTCTTCCACTAAGTATAACTAAAAACCCTGGGCATCTTATATACAACAAACATTAAAGGACTTTGAAAGATACAGAGAAAAATGCAAGCAGGCCAGTCATCTTGAGACCCAACAGACACACGCTGGTAAATTATTGGCTTATTACTCTGCCTCGCAGCCCAGACTGAAGCTGAAGAAGTTAGCAACAGGCCTAACTAATCAGGCAACTGTCTAAAAAAGGCAACAGGAAGAGTCCGTGTGATGCTGGAAATGTTCTGTATCTTGACTCTCTCACTTTGCAAAATGTTACCAATGGGGGAAACCAGCAAAGAATACACAAGAGCTCTCTGTATTATTTCTTAGAATTGCTTGTGAGTCTGCGATTATTTCAAAATTAAAAGGTGACTTTAAAACATTTATTGGATGCCTGCTATGTGCCAAGTACAAGTATAGAACCTAAGAAATAGCAGCAAATAGCATCAACAACAAAAATATCCTCTCTTTAAGAAGTTTGTGATCTAGATAGTGAAATCAACATTAAAATAAAATGAACATAAGTATATAATATGTCAAATGGTGAAAATGAAGGGTAAAAAGACAGCAGTGGGCATAAAGAAAGATAGAGGAAGTGCTATTTATAGCTGAGGTTCAGAGATGTTAACTCCCAGAAGGTGGTATTTAAGCAAAGAAATAAAGCCATGCAGGTTTCTAGGGAAAGAGAAAACTTGGAAGGAAGGACAACTAGTCCAAAAGCCAAGCCCATGATGGAAGCAGTCCTGGCATGTCCAACGAATAGTAAGTTACTAAGCCATTGCATCTGGACTGGGTCTGCCATATGACAAAGTGGTAATATCTTGAGTTAGTGTGAAGTCAAATCATAACAATAATTTTCAACTTTAAGTGTGTGTTGGGGGAAAAAGATAATATACAATTTTGACATGTTCTGACTTATACATGGTTACTGTGGTTTTTATGATGAGAAGAAACTGACAGGAAGGAGAGCAAGTGAGAAGTAGGAAGAATGGTTAGGAAGCTCTTTATTGATTTTCAACTTTGTGTTTTATTTGTAATGAGTTTTGGTTTTACAATGATGTGCTAAGCTCTCTGCATAAGGAGATTGTATTTACTGCCAGTGTTGCAGAACACTTAAGCACGTGGCTTCAAGAGAGTCAGACCACCAATCACTAGTTGCTTGTTCCTATTCAAGTTACCCAACCTCTCTGTTTCTCAATGTTGTCACCTGTTGTCTCAATGAGGTAATAATAGCACTCAACTCAAAAACTTCCTCTCAGGATGAAATGTGTTATTATACGAAAAACTCTTAAAGTCTGAGGCATGGTAAGCACTGCAAGGCGTTGGCTATGTCATTTCTGTGTCAGAACATATTTGAGTAACCCTGAAACAAAAACAAGGTCAGTAGGAGAGAGGGCATAAAGTATTTTTCCTTAAGAGGGCCCATACATTAGTGACTCTGAAAGACATGTTCAAAAGCATGCTAATGTTGATTTTGCTCAGATGTATACTATTGACACAATTACAGCAATTACAGCTACTGTAGATACAAAGCTTTACGAAACTTGTCTGTCACTCCAAAATAAATCACATTAAGCATAATTCTTAGGCCAATTGTGCTTTATTGCAATTGTAAAATACAAAGACAATATCTAGGGCAGTTATTAACTACCAAGTTACCATATTAGTGAGATCTCCATTTTTTTTTAAATGGGAGGTATTTAGTGGGCATACTCTACTTTCTAACCTACATATGTACCTTTGGGGAATGTCTCCTTTCTTCTTTATATATTGAGTGGAGTAAAATCATAGGTTGCTAAAGTCCTATTCTCTTGGCCAAAATGATTGACTCATGAATAGGAGAGTGTCCAATAAGAGCTAATCAGAGTTTCTTCCAGAAATGATATGCATGTACACTGTTTTTCTTTTTCTTTTTTTCTTGGTCACACCTTACAGTGGTTTGATGTGGGATCTTAGTTCCTAGACCAGCTGTTGAAGGATTGAATCCAGGCTGCAGAGATGAAAACACTGAGTCCTAACCACGACACTACCAAGGAACTAACATGGAACACTGGTCTTCTAAAGGTCTCTCTTTCTCCCAGATCCAGAGCCATAATGGCCAAATGGCCAAGCTGGGGAGAATCTGAAGCAAATTAAGTTAAATAGATACAAGCTGAGCTAGGAAAAAGAAAGTGATTCCTTATAGACACACTTGAATTCTGGAGAATGTAATAAAATGAATGAGACTTTGATTCTGTTCTATATGAAATTAGAACTTTATTCTTGGTATAATACAAACAATGAATCAAATTAGTCATACTACATACATACATACATAATTAGTCATACATAGATACATAACTCTGCATTCCACCTTCCAGCCTTGGTCCTTCTATGAAATTGCATTATTTTGAAGAGGGACAAGTGTAATTTGCTGTCTTTGCATAAATATTCTGTGGATCACATTAAATTCAAGGGTAGTTTCTAATTTATTATTCAAAAAAGAAAGAAAGAAAAAGGGGAAAATATCTGTTCCAATACGTGCCTGGCATATTAGTCAAGGTCAAATGTAGGATTTAACACTATGAATGTAAAATATTCACTAAATAGTTATATGGCACTAGTTCATGATCATTTTTAAGAACTCAAAGAACCATAATCCTAGTCTTTTTAAAAGCTCATATTAAGGGTAGAAGAAAAACAGTGAAATATGTAGAATTTATTTATAAAGGGAAAGTTACTTTAGAAAATGTGTTTTTAAAGAATTATCTAATTTGAACAACAAACAAAACCTAAAAGGAAGTAATTTCATTATTTTATAAGAAAATAAAAGACCAGAGAGATTAAATAATCCACCCAAGTCAATAACTGGAAAGGTATAGAGATGGAAACTAACCCTGGTTTGGATACTTCCTAATCTGTCACAGGCACATATTCTTAAACTTGCACATCCATAATGGGGAAGGCATGACCAAAATATGAAAACACAAAATAATTCATGAGCCAGTGAAGTTATAACATAATTTTATAATAAATCAATATACTTATTACATTAATAATTATATTATTAGAATAATATTATAGTAATGCATAATATAGCTCATAACTAAGAAGGTGATGGAAGTTAATAGATGATTAAAGTGGAGGGGTAAATGCAGGTAAGCAAGATCAGAATTAGTTATACGGAAGAAAAAGAAGAATATGAATTCTGTTCTAAAGATATGTGAAATATGAACATATTAGATAAGGTTAATAAAATGCTAAAAGGCATTCCACAAACTTGGGTTTGGTACCTGTGCTGGGGGAGCAGAGGATCGGGATTTGAGAGGACCTTCAGGGGGCACAGTAGAGGTTAAGAGGTTATGAATAAAAAGGGTAGCTTCACTTTGTTTTTTGGCCATGCCCATGACATATGGAAGTTCCCCAGCCAGGGATTAAACCTGCACCACAGCAGTGACCTGAGCCTCTGCAGTAACAATACCAGATCCTTAACCCACTTCACCACAAGACAACTCCAAGGTGGCTTTACTTTGGAAAAAAAAACAACAACAAACAAACAAACAAACAAAAACAACTCTGAAAGTCAGGCAGGGAAGCTTAATCTGATGAAATGCTATTTTCTCATAAAAACATATGTATCATAGTATGTAATATGCCCTGTCCCACCCAGTGTTGACTACATGTGTTTCTTAGAAAGATACAATGAATATGGAGAGACACAAGGTTCTGTATTACATCAAGAGAAAATCCAGACTGACTAAGCTTTGTTTTCCACCTTTAAAGTAAAAAATACCATCTTCCTACCAAAATTATTGTTGTACAAGAAAAGGTTAGTAATAAAAAAAAATCCTGTTATATAGGTCAGATTACTAAAGTAAACAATTATAATTACAGTATTTGAAATATAACAATTCTTAAATTGAAATTCTGGAAGAATTGGAATGAGTGAGAGAAATACAATAGTTTACAAATGTGGCAGCAAAATTTTAAGCTCCCTGTGAGATTGTGAAGTGTCTTTGCCCCTGCCCTAGAGATTACTGGGTTTGAATGAACGATCAAATACAAAAGAATTGGAGTTCCCATTGGTTTAGTGGGTTAGGGACCTAAGGTTTTCTCCACAAGGATGCAGGTTTGATCCCTGGCCTCACTCGGTGGGTTAAGGATCTGGCTTAGATGCAAGCTGCGGCGTAAGTCACAAATGCTGCTTGGACGTGGTGTTGCTATGGCTGTGGTGTAGGTCTGCAGCTGCAGCTCTCATTTGACACCTAGCCCTGGAACTTCCATATGCTGCAGGTTTATATACAATAGAATAAGTTTTAAACATTTGAAGAAACTTTAATTGACAAGCGATTGTGTTAAATTAAAATCACTGAAAATAAGAATCCTTAGGATATTAATTTAGTCTTGGAAAGAAAGGAGTCAGAATGTCCAAAAAAAAAAAATGCCAAAGGCAAATTTTTTTTGTTTAACTCTTTGTTGATGTGGGTCCTCTCTGGGTCCTTAAATAGGATTAAATGTGCAAGGATTTATAAGAGAAATATCTGCTAGAGAAAATCAAGAGGAAGCTGGAAAATACAGAGGGAGTCAGACCAATAAAACTATGAATCTGAGTGTAAGAGTCAAGGAAGGAAGTGAAAACTCTCTAGACCAATATGAAGTTTAAGGAAAATGAGGAAAGTCACTAGAGAGTCCTCAAGCCAGAGGTAGCAATCAGAAGCATCCAGTGTATCCAGGAACAGGTCTGCCTTAGTATCACAGATCACTTAGGGATCAAGGAATTACAGCCCATGTTTCATATGGGGTGCAGACAGTCTTCGTATAGATGTATCAACAGATTTCTGAGAACAACAGCTAGAAGGCTTGGTCAGTTTCCCTCCCTGCAGCTGGAAGTCTGAAGGGGTGTTCCCATGGATGCCATGGTCACTTTGCTTAAGGCTGGTCATTTTCTCATGTGATGTTAAAAGGAGTTTCTGGGTTTATTTTTATTATTTATTTATTTATTTATTTATTTATTTATTTATTTATTTATTGTCTTTTCTAGGGCCACACCCATGGCATATGGAGGTTCCCAGGCTAGGAGTCTAATCGGAGTTGTTGACACTGGCCTCCACCAGAGCCACAGCAACATGGGATCCTAGCCACAGCTGCGACCTATACCACAGCTCACGGCAACACCAGATCCTTAACCCACTGAGCAAGGCCAGGGATCGAACCTGCAACATCATGGTTCCTAGTCGGATTTGTTAACCACTGAGTCGCAATGGGAACTCCTTTCTGGGTTCCTTTTTAATGGACAAAATATAATTGTAAGCTGGGAACTCTACCAGAACTTAGTCATTTTGAAGTTTCTTGAGACTCCTTGTACCACATCATCAAATTATATTTTGAAAAATAGTGAGAGCCATAGCTGCAGGCAGAGAACCATTCCTTCTGATAGCCCATTGTGTCATCCATCCATTCATCCATTTAATCTATCCACTTATTAAATTAAAAGAAATACAGTCTGGCCCCTGTCTAATTTCCCAACTACCTTTTCCATACTATGCAAACTGCACACTAAAATCTATTGTTCAGTGAACATTTTCTAGTCGTTATACAGGCTGAACACCTTCCAATCTCAGAATATTAGCACTTGTGGTCCCTTTTGCCTAGACCGTTCTTCCCTTCAGTTTTCACATGGTAGCTTCATTAACACTATCAAACCTCAGTGCACTACTTCAATGAAGCCTTGGTTGATCATCTCATCTGGATAAGCACCTTGTCACTCACTAGTGTGTCCTGTTACTAGTTTTATTTACTTTAGAGTACTTACTAGTAATTGCAATAGTCTTGTTTTGTTGTTCACCAGCCTTTGTAGATTTTTGTTCCAATAAAATCATATGGCTAGTGCTCTTCTGCTGTATAATTAGTATCTGGAATACTGCTTGATCCCTGCAACTCACTAAGTGTTTGTTGAATGAATAATTGACAAAGAAAGTCCTCTATATTTAAGGTGCTATAATGTGTCTGAGGATTTAAAGGTAGGATTACTTCTCTCACTGAGATTATAATCTAGTAAATTAGAAATGACTTGTCCTGGCCTTCCTAACAAGACATCCCTACAACTGCTGCAGGCCCTCATTTTAATGGCCCAGTTCAATATCTTTTTTGGTGGGTAAATACTTTCAATAGGCTATTTATATAGAATTTTGCTTCCACAAACTTGTGAACAATAAACCATTAGTGTCACACGTCTGGAAAATTTTGTTTTATATGGATCCTTCAGAATTTTCTTGGAAAGGTCATTAATATATTTGGTCAAAAAATTTCAGTTGAAGGCCAACTGTTTGAAGTACTGGAGATAAAATGGAGATCCTAATAGAAAAAGGCCTCAGAGAGTTCAAAGTGTATCAGTAAAGAGAGACATACACAATAGGCACATAAATAAATATCACAAAATAAGAGAGGGCTTTTGAAGACAAAGGAGGGAGGAATGAATATAAAGGCTTTGTCTAGTTATGCACATCAGGAAAGCTGTTCCAGAGGAAGTAATGTTTGGCCTGTGATCTGGAAAATGAAGAGAAATTAACTCAGCAAAATTGAGGGATAGTCAAGTAGGGAGGGGATGAGGGCAAGGGTCTTTTATCAGAGGCAACAGCAAGTGTAACAAAACCTAAAAGAAATATAATTCAGAAGTACCTGAAAGAAAATGAGGCCAGCCAGATCAACAGGAACCATATTGTGCAGGTTCCTATAAGCCAGGCTAAACTTGATTTAAAAATAAATAAACAAAACACTTGACTCCAACAAAAATGACATAAATTGAATGTGCACCTTCCAAAGACTTTCACCTCTTTATGGTATACTGTTAGAAATGCTTCTTAAAAACTGTCTTTGGTTAGGCTCACTCGGGGTCATACTGGCCTATTATAGAAGAGAACTAGTTTGGTACAGTCTGGAATGATTGAATTAGCTGAATCATGGAGCAATGATTTTTGCAGGTGGTGTACCAGAGAGTGGCAGGCCTTGGATATAATGAAAATTTAATTATATACTTAATACAATTAAACCATGAGATCATGAGGGAACATAAAAATTAAAAATATATAATCTATGCTGCTTGGTAGCTGGAAACATTTTCACATTAGAGACCTAACTTCTATTATCAGTGTCAATATCTATATCATGCTCTAATATTTCATATGGATTCCACTAATGAAATTAGGAACACAATCAGGTGGCAAAGAATAGAAAGCTCCCTTATTAATGAAATACATTGGCAGTGTTTGCTCTCTTCCCACAGTAGATGAGAATTTTCTTATCTTTCATTGGCATGAATTACATGCATCCCTTCTGAGATGGAAAGCTAATTTATATGATTAATGTTACATGCTTCCTGAAAGTTTAAAGATAGGACCAAATAGGGGACAGCAGCAAAGCACACAATTTTCCTTTATCATAAATGTGAAAGAAATGATTAAAAATTGAGTTGGAGTCCCTATATTTGATACAGAGTGCACATTTATGCAATATTCACTCTATTAGTTTAGCAAAATTTTTGTCTTTCTGCCATAACTATATAAATCCAGAACCTAATTTAGTATTTGGCTCAATTAACTCTCTTCCTGTCAGTTCTGACACTTTTGGAGTTTAAGAAGTTGGACATGCTTTCCATGATACCATATAATTGTGCTTCTTAATTTTTGCATTAACATTCTTATTTTTATTTTATCTATATTCACACATATACATATCTACGGATGGATATAAAATAGAGTTTTCTCTTGAATGTTTTCCATTCAGCCATTCGGTTATATTTTGATGACACTTTAATACTGATGAACAGTATTTAAGAAAAAAACCCAAGTATTTTTTAATTCATCATATATATGCTAAATTGATGATATATGTTTTTGGGAAAGAAAGACATGTTTAATCACACCATCAAACTTCAGGAAAAATCAGAGGGTTAAGGTAAAAGAAAGGGTCACTTATCTCAAGAGTTGGACACACCCTAGAACCTTGTGCTGCACTCTGTCCTCATATTCATATCTAAACCATGATCAAATAAAGGAGTTCATTACTTAATCAGATAACTTATATGAAACAAACACATAAACAAGCAAACAACAATAACAACCAGGCAGTACCTAATTTAGATAAGACATTATAACAGTCATTTTGGGGAACATAAAGATCAATAAGAAAAAAAATTTCAACCCTAAAACAATGCACATTTTAAGGAAGAGTAAAAGAATACACATAACCCAGGTGGTCTATGATAAGGGTCTTAAGAGACATTAAAGACTGAAAATTCAGAGGTGGTGATAGGATAGTCACTTCTAGATGAAGAGAAATAAAGGAAATTTTATGAGAAAGCGTAACATCTTTTCACATGCATCTTAATAAATTAGAAAGGCTTTATTAAATACTAAGGATATTCATTTCAACATTTAAGATAGTAAATGAATTTTAGAAACTTGGGGGAACATGTATGTGTGTATTCAGGAAAAATGGGGGCAGAAACAGACACAGTGGGGTATGAGATACTTTGTGGAAAAACCAAGAAATAACATAGATATAGAAATCAACTGCAAGAATTCAGTAAGAGGAGATAGCTAGCAATGTCACACATTCAAGGCGATCAATAAGGATTCATATGGCAGATATTATTTAAGTGGCAACAAAAATTATTGAGTGAACTTCAAGATTTTCAAGGACATTGAGGGATCAGAGGCTATAAAGGAATGGTTTAGAAATTTGTAGATATTAGATACATGTATTAAATTTAATATTTAAATAAAACAATCACCGCTATCATTATTTCATGCATTCAATATTTATCAAGCAACTGGTATGTTCCAAGCACTTTCACAAAAGTTGAAAATGTGAAACTGAAGCTCAAAGATAACTTTAAGTAACTTGCTAAGCTGGTAAGTAAAGATGCCAGGATTGAAATCTGCGTAGTCTGCCTCCAGAATCTATGTTCCTATTCATTTAGGAATGCGGAAGGAATAGAAGAAATTAAGCTTACAGTCATATAAAGCACCACCATAACATCCAGCAATCCTATTTCCAGGTAACAAAATAATTAAAATCTAGACCAAAGACACCTTTTAAACTCTATGTTCATGACAGTATCATGTATAATAGCCAAGATACAGAAAAAACTCAAATGCCCATCAACAGATGAATAGATTAATGCCTAAATAAAATGTGAGGTATAGATAATGGAATATCATTCAGCCTTGAAAAAGAAGAAAATTCTACCATTTGCAAAATATGTATAAACTTAGAGGACATTATGCTTAGTGAAATAAGCCAGTTACCTAAGAAAAATATTGCATGATTCCACTTATATGAGGTACATAAAATACTCAAACTTAAAGAAGTAGGGAATAGAAAGGCAGTTGCCAAGGGCTAGGAGGAAGGGAGAAATGGAAGTGTGTGTGTGTGCGTGTGTAGGGGTGTGGGACAGAAAATATTCATTTACATACAAGTATATAAATATATAGGAAAGCAATTTCCATTCATTTTTTAAAAATATGGTACAAATAAAAAGTTATTTATAAATCACCTTTGGCCACAAAGTATATGGCTTTGACTTTTACTCTCACTATGAACTATTTCTTAATAATAAAAACTTAAACTACAAGGGACAGTCAGGTGTTTTGCTGATTTGCCAATCTTTTTTCAAGAAGGAATATCTGAATTTTAAAGGACAGTCAATATAGGAAAGACATTGTATATTAAAACATGTTTTTCATTAAATACTAGAAGAGCGAATGAGTGTTCCTCTTCACGATGAAATGCAGTTGTCCTTTAAAACAGTATAGAGGATTTTAGAAATTCTGTAGATGATAAAAACTTAGTTTCCACAAGGCTGAAGCAATCTTCATGAAATTGACTATCACATCTAAATGATAGGCTCATAGAAATTTCCACAGTTAATACAGTATTTTTTACTTTCAAGTGTTACAAAGATTGCTCCCGTGTTACATGTTCTTAACACAAACACACACATACATACAAGAATAATGGAACACAAGGTAAGAGTGGTGGATAAGTTTAGTACCTCAATCATGATGAAGGTATCACAGTTGTATGCGTATGTTCAAACTCATCAAAATGTATGTACTAAATATGTACAATTTTTAATATATCAAGCTTACCTTGATAAAGCTTCAAAAAGAAGTTTCAGAGATCTAAATCTTGAAGTATGGAATTAAAAACACACTGAATTTTTTTGAAAGTGTAATCAAGAGAGCATCCTACTGAAATGGCAGCATAGATGGAGTTTACTAGAATCCTCTAACTCCTCATATAACTATAGCCAAGGTAGAGATGGTCAATAAAAATATGACTCTAGGAGTTCCCGTCATGGCTCAGTGGTTAACGAACCTGAATAATAAACTTCAGGTTTAGTTTACCATGAGGTTGCAGGTTTGATCCCTGGCCTCGTTCAGTGTGTTAAGAATCCGGCGTTGCCATGAGCTGTGGTGTAGGTCGCAGACATGGCTCAGATCCCACCTTGCTGTGGCTGTGGTGTAGGCCAATAGCTTTAGCTCGGAATCGACCCCTAGCCTGGGAACCTCCATATGCTACGGGTGCGGCCCTAAAAAGACAAAAGACCAAAAAAAATTGACTCTAATAAAAGTAACACCCCGGTAAAGAGAATTTGAGCCATATTTGAAGTCACTAAGGAAGTTGGAAAATACCTAGAGACTAGAAGATGTGTGGAGAGGATGCCCAAAGTATATTGGTAATAAAGGTAGAGACACAGTTCCGTAGAAAGAGCAAAGATTTTGAAGACAGGCATGCAGGTCTCAAATGGACCAACAGTTAACTGTGTCATAACTGACATTTTGTTTAAGTCACTAAGTTTCAACTTTCCTCATCTCCAAAATAACCATAATAGCATTATGTGTGGTAGCTAATTTCTCCAAATGACTCTCCATTCAGGCTCTTCTTGACATTCACACCCTGGTGTAGCCCCCTCCCCTTGAATATGACCTGGCAATGTGTTTGATTTTGACCCAGAGAAAGCAGTGGTAGGGGTACTGTGTGACTCCGTGGCTAGATTACAAGAAACTTTGTGGTGTCCTCTTGCGTCCCTTGGAACTTGACTCTGGGGGATTTTCACCAACAGAGAAAACTTCTGACTACTCTTATACTGCTCTACTGTGAGGGACACGGGGAGGCAGGCACATGGGGAGAGGTGCCAGATGTGGATGTGGAGAGGCCATCTTAGATACCAGCCCAGATGAAGATGTGTGTTGAAGTGTGTTCTCCCAAAAGATGTTTAAACTCTAAAACTGGTACTTGTGAATGTGACCTTATTTGGAAAGATGGTCTTTGTAAATATCATCAAATTAAGATGAGGTCATATTGGATTGGGGGGGTTCTAAATTAATATGACTTGTGTCCTTATAAGGACATACACAGAGAGGGAGAAAACCATACAAGGACAGAGGTAGGACAGGAGTGCTGCAAAAGACAAGGAACACCAAGGATTTCTGACAAAGTCAGAAGCTGAAAGAGGCAAGGAAGGATGTTCCCTAGAGCTTCTGGAAGAAGCCCGACACAGCTGACAACTTGATTTGAGATTGCTAGCATCTAGAATTGTGAGACAATACATCTCTGCTGTTTTAAGCCACTCAGTTTGTAGTACTTTGTTACAACAGGTCTGGGAAATGAATACAGATGGCTTCAGATACAGATACCATCTGACATCAACCACATGGGAAAACTCAAACAAGCGTCTTCCAGCTGAGCCCAGTCAATTCCTAGAACCATGTGAGATAAAAATAAATTATTATTTTAAGCCACTAAACATCATGATAGTTTGTTATATAATAACTGATAAATGAGTTATTATCAATTTAAGTCCATATATGTAAAACATCAGCTCTGCATCTAATACATAGTAGGCATTCAATAGGTACGTGCAATCTTATTATACATTTATGATTTTAATTATATTTACATATTTACATAGTGCTTTGTATGTTAAAAAGTGCATTCATGTGCATTATCTCCTTTGTTCTCCAGTGTAGTTCTAGTAGAAAAGATGAACTTTCTTAATTGGGAGTTCCCTGATGGCTCAGCAGGCTGAGGACCTGGCACTATCATTGCTGTGGCTCAAACCACTGCTGTAGTGAGGGTTCAATCCCTGGCCTGGGAACTTCCTGTGGCCACAGGCATGACCAAACAAAAAAAAGAGAGAGAGAGAGAGAGAAAGAAATTCAAACTGTGAATATAAGTAATTTGACTAAAGTTACACAAATAAACGGTCATAGTACTTGGCCTAGAATGCCAAGTTAAATAAAATATACATAAGCATTGAGTATTGGGGTATTGGGGTGCTATTGACACAAAGACTGAGAAATGAAGTCAAGGACCTAATTTTTATTGAGAGCCTAATTTTTATTGGGTGCCACTTTCCACTCCCTTTGGTAGATGCTATAGGCTACCTATTTTCACTCCCACAATGATCACTGTTACAGCTGTTATTCTAACCCCACAGAGTCAACACACCCATTCTCTTCCTTGCCCACCCCCCACATACTCCACAGCTGAGGCTCTGAGAGGTTGAGTAACTTGCTCACATACTTATTTCTTCCAGAACTTCATGAAATGAGTCTATGTTCTTTTTCTCTACAACTAAGGGGGTAGAATTAGCAGAATAACATGGGAAAGATATAGAATATGAGGACTAGGAAGAGCAACTCCCATTAAGAAGAAAGGCTGTGTCAAGGCAAATAAGGTAAAGGTAAGGGAGTTGAATGCAGTGTAGGGCTATTCAATCAGAAGAGAGGGTTGTTGTCAACCAACACTGACTAGGTAGGGATGATGGGCCATACTATGGGCACTTCCAAAAACGCAGGGAGATGGGTTGCTTCTGAGTCAACAGATAACACAGGGGAGAAGCTTGGAAGATACTCCCTCAGCGAGAGGAAGGTGTTGAAAATGTACAGGATTTTGTTATGTCCAAATTCTTCATAATTGCTGGTTGCCCTGAAGGCAATATGATTTTATAGGTTGGCTAATCTCTGCCACTCTCCGATTCATTTCCCAGGTGCTGGCCTTTTGTGGATAGTAGAACTCAGGATTTATCAACAGTATTTGTTTAAATGGTAAATATGCCATTTTATAGAAATTCCTCATGAAAGTGCCTAATCACAAGAGAATGAGCAGGGTTAAACCTGTGATAACACTGACCCTGAGGGAGAGGAGACTTTGAAAATTGTCTATACCGACAACTCTCCAAGAGTCTAACAAAAGGATGAGTTGAAGGATTCTTTGGAGTTGCATTCAGCTTCTCTAATTAGGTGATTTCTCTATCACGATCAGCTGGAAACTAATCACATAATGTGGACAGTTTCATTTTCTGAACTTTGGGAAACTTAATTTGTGATAATCATGATAATTGTAAAGAAATATCCTGAGAGATTTCATTGTTACTGCCCTATCATCTTTAATACAAAGTTCAGTAGATACGTGTATATGTGTGTGTGTGTGTGTATGTGTTTGGGTGTGGGTATGTTTGTAAAGGAATGTATATTCAACTGGATGATGAAGAAAAATTCTTAAGGGAATGTGACAGATAATGATGTGAAAGTAAAAACAAGGAGAAGGCTTCTGAAAATAATCATTTATGTACCATGATGGAAGCTTACATAAACCCTGTTCTGACCTTATGCTTATGAAGTATTTTTAAATCACTGAAGTCTTCAGAAACTGCAAGTAATTTCCTATGAAAAATAGGTGTTCTTAGTAAAAAGGAACTCTTGAACTTAGAGAACTGAGCAAAAGAGAGATCAGACAGTACCTTATAATTCTCAAAAAGTATTAAATCCATATAAAAGTCACAGTGCAGAATAAATATGCTCCCACGCACAACCTAAATCTAAGCACTTACTGCTCAAAATCTGAATGTTTTTTGGAAGTGTACCAGAAAACTCTAAGGATTTTTAACTTTTCTTAACCTCTTTATTGTCACTGAAATGAAGATACATTAAAAACAGTCTGTTTACATAAACCAGAGGAAGATAAATCAATTTAGAATTTTCTGAATCCTCTGGATTATTTTAAGGCTAGAATCAAAAGAAAGAGAAACTTAAGAACCAATTTGATTAGGTTCAATAAATAGAAGCATATCTCCAAAAGCCACCATAAAACCAGAACCGTTTTTTAAAATTGGCTCCTTATTTTAGTAATAACACTGCCTTTTTGGAGATTTGTACTTTCCAGGGAAAGACATCATGAATTTTGGGGGGAAACAGAAATAATTATAATTTATCTTTTTGAATTCTAGCCAAATTATAAAATAAATGATTCCTTTTAAGTGATCACTTTTTAAACCACCTTGAAAGATGAGCTTCACATTATATTGGTATGACTTACAGCAGAATATTACAATTTTATTTATAAGCTGTAGTAATTATTTTATGCTAAAACGCTTAAAATACAAAAAAGTGAATGATTTATATGAATGTGAATCATGTCTACTTCCTACCTATATAAATATATATATATTATAAATCTCAATGATGTATCAAATATCTAACAAGATATTTTTAAAAAATGGGTCTTTAAAACATACATGAATACTTTAAAATTTATGTATATCTAAGCATCTTAAATACCCATAGGTACAGACACATTTTCCATTATTAATTTATTTTTAAAAACCTATTAAATTTGGTTGTTGATAACGTTTTTATTTGAGGCAGGCATATTTCTATGAAGAAATGTTTATGCTGAGCTAACAAATGTTTGAGTATATAATACTAGAAATATTGATTGATTTTATGAACCTCTTTGCATTGTATTTAACTTTGAATCCTTTTTTCAGCTTATCTTTTCTAGTTAAGCACATAAGACAATACTAGAAAAATTAAATACAAATTAGCATCCTCTATTGTAAAATAAAAATTAATTTTCAAGACTTCCACATCTGTGAAGATGGAGTAGGCATTTTTCTTTATTCCTCCAACTAAGTACAATGTCCAACTAAAAACCTTGGAATAAAAGTATGTAAGAATTCCAAACTCTGAAAGTTAGTAAGAGAAAATATGTTTGCAAATCACATAACTAACAAGGGACTGGTATCTATAAAATATAAAGAACTCCCCAAGTCAAGCACTAAAAACAATTCAGTTAGAAAGTGGGTAAAAAACATGAGCTAACACTTCATTGGAGAGTGTGTAGATGACAATAAGCACACAAAAATATCTTCACCAGTTTCTGCCATTAGGAAATTACAAAATGAAATATTACCTTATACAGATGGAAATGGCTAAAGTAAATAATAGTAACATCAAAAGACATGATATTATATATATAAAATCCCAAAGACTTAACCCAAAAACTACTTGAACAAATCAACAAATTCAGCAAAGTAGCAGGATATAAGATTAACATTCAGAAATCAGTCACATTTTGGTATGCTAACAATGAAATACTAGGAAAAGAATACAAAAAATACACTACCTTTTAAAACTGCGCCCCAAAAAATCAAATACCTGGGAATACACCTGACCAAGGAGGTAAAAGACTTATATGGCAAGAACTATAAAACACTAACCAAGGAAAGTGAATAAGATGGAAAGAGATGGAAAGATATTCCATGCCCCTGGGTTGGAAAAATTAATATTGTCAAAATGGCCATACGGCCCAAAGCAATCTACACATTCCATGCAATCCCTATCAAATTACCAAGGACATTTTTCGCAAAACTAGAACAAACAACCCAAAAGTCTATATGGAACCACAAGACACCCAGACTTGCCAAAGCAATCCTGAGGGACAAAAATCAAGCAAGAGGCATAACTCTCCCACACTTCAGGGAATATTACAAAGCCACAGTCATCGTGACAGTGTGGCACTGGTACCAAAACAGACAGACAGACCAATGGAACAGCATAGAGAACCCAGAAATAAACCCAGATACCTATGGTCAATTAATCTTTGACAAAGGAGGCGAGGACATAGAATGGGAAAAGGACAGGCGTTTCAGCAAGCATTGCTGGGAAACCTGGACAGCTGCATGCACAGCAATGAAACCAGAACACACCCTCACGCCTTGCGTGAAAATAGACTCCAAATGGCTGAAAGACTTAAATGCAACACAAGACACCATCAAACCCCTGGAAGAGAACAGAGGCAAAACATTCTCTGGCATCCACCTTACAAAGGTTTTCTCAGGGCAGTCCCCCAAAGCAACAGAAAGGAAAGCAAAAAATAAACCAATGGGATCTAATCAAACGGACAAGCTTTTGCACAGCAAAGGAAACCCAAAAGAAACCAAAAAGACAACTTACAGAATGGGAGAAAACAGGTTCAAATGATCCAACTGACAAGGCCTTAATCTCTAACAAAACATACAAACAGATAATACAACTCAACAGCAAAAAAGCCAACAGCCAATTGAAAAATGGGCAAAAGACCTGAAGAGACATTTCTCCAAGGAAGATATACAGATGGCCAACAAGCACATGAAAAAATGCTCAACATCCCTGATTATCAGAGAAATGCACAACAACACTACCATGAGATACCCCCTCACACCAGACAGAATGCCCATGATTAATAAGTCCTCAACGAACAAAAGCTGGAGGGCGTGTGGAGAAAAGGGAACCCTCCTGCACTGCTGGTGGGAATGTAAGCTGGTACAACCACTATGGAGAACAGTATGGAGGTGTCTTAGAGAAGTCCACAGAGAACTACCGTATGACCCTGCAGTCCCACTCTTGGGCATATATCTGGACAAAACTTTCCTTGAAAAAGACACGTGCACCGGCATGCTCATTGCAGCACTATGCACAAATGCCAAGACATGGAAACAACCCAAATGTCCATCGACAGATGATTGGGTTAGGAAGAAGAGGTGTGTGTATATATACACAATGGAATACTACTCAGCCATTAAAAAAGAACAAAATAGTGCCATTTGCAGCAACATGGATGCAACTAGAGACTCTCATCCTGAGTGAAGTCAGTCAGAAGGAGAAAGGCAAATGCCATGCGATATCACTTACATCTGGAATCTAATATATGGCACAAATGAACCTTTCCACAGACAAAACCATGGACTTGGAGAACAGACTTGTGGTTGCCAAGGGGGAGGGGGAGGGAGTGGGATGCATGGGGTGCTTGGGGTTAATAGATGGAGCTATTGCCTTTGGAATGGATTAGCAGTGAGATCGTGCTGTGTAGCACTGGGAACTATGTCTGGTCACTTGTGATGGAGCATGATAATCTGAGAAAAAAAAATGAATGCATGTATGTGTAACTGGGTCCCCATGCTGTACAATAGAAAATTGACAGAACACTGTAAAACAGCTATAATGGGAAAAAAAAAAAAAAAAAAAGCTGGTGATGACACAGAGAAAGTGGATGACCCGTACAGTGTTAATAGGAATATAAAATGGTACAACCACTCTATAAAACAGTTGGACACTTAAAATAAAAATGAACAAACCAAATAACATAAATATATGATTATATGACCCAGCAACTGAGATCCTTAAAATTTGTTACAGAGATATGAAAAGTTATGTTCATATAAAAAGTTACAATGAATACTTATAGTAGCTCAATTCATAATAGCACCAAACTAGAAACACCCAGGCATCCCTTAATGAGTGACTGGTTAAATAAACTGTGTTATATCCATACCTTGGACTCTCACTTAGCAAAAATAGGACCTAACTACTGATAGATGCATGCAAGAATCTGGGTGAATCTTCAACTAATTATGCTTAGTGAAAAAAATCCCATCTCCAATGTTTATGCACTGTGATCCCATTTATATAGCAATCTTCCAATGGCAAAATTATAGAAATTGAGAACAGATGGAGTCTGTAATGGCTGACTGTCACCCATTACAGAGGGGGATAGGAGTGGGAGGGAAGGAAGGGTGGATATAAAGTGCAACAGGAGGGATCTTTGTGATGATGGAAAAGATTTGTATCTTGACTATATCAATACAAAAATTATGGTTGTAATATTTATTATAATTTTGTAAGATGTTATCATTGAATGAAACTAGCAAAGGGCACTTGAGATCTAACCATATAATTTCATTCAAAGCATAGGAATCTATACTTATTTCAAGTAAGTCATTTAATCTAAAATTACATAAATAATAAAATTGCACTTTGAAAAAATATTCACAAAGGTGGTCACAAAGAGGATCTCTAGATTGAGGATTTTTTTTTCTATTTCTCCTTTGTCCTTTTTTTTTTTCTACAGTGAACTTTCATTGCTTTGTTAATAAGGAAGAGGAAATTCAGTACTCATAATCTAAATTTTACATATAAGCACATCCATCTGTTCACATCATTATATGGTTATAAAACTGAGAAGAAACTTTGAATTCATCCTCTGTTGGAGTTTCTTTTGTGGCCTAGTGGCTTAAGGACCTGCAGGATCCCCTGTGAAGTTGTGAGGTCAATCCCTGGCCTGGCTTAGTGGGTTAAGTATCCAGTGTTGTCATGGCTGTGGCATAGGTCACAGCTGCAGCTCTGACTCAAACCCTGGCCTGAGAACTTCCATATCCACTGGTGCAGCCATTAAAAAAAAAAGTCATCCTCTATTATTAAAAATGTCATGATATTTTATGATGAGAAAAAATACTTCTAATTTGAATAAAGAGAAGGAGTTGATCATTCTCAAATGATGGCCTTAAATTTTTTTCTACCTTAGGTGCTCTTAGATCCATTATCAAAATTAAATTTTCTTTCAGAATTTAAGTGTTATGAATCTTAGAGAGGTTGTATATCACAGCTTTATGCTGCCAAGGATATAAAGCAGCATTGGGTATCATCTCATATCACTTTATCATTTTGCCCTGGCTGGAAAAGTATGTGTGCACAAACATATACACAAGCTTCTAATTTCCGTGAAGGATTCCTGTTAGTTTTTTCTAGAAAACCACTGGCCCATTTTCAACAGCTGAACATAAGCTGGAATCCAGTGTTCAATTTCAGAAATCAAAAGGCTATTTAAGTGATGGTGATGGAAGGTTTCAGTGAACACAAAAGATGAAATAGGAGGAAGCTGGATAAAGATAATTTGGTTGCAGAATCCAAAGGGCAAGAGAAAATCAAGAAAGTAAAGGTTGGTATCACTAAGGAGTGAATGGTTTTGTAGCTATAATTGATTCTATAGTCTCCTACAGGGATTGAACTTTTGGACACATAAAGGTATAGGTATAAGCTGAAAATATGTATCAGAGAACTAATCATTATCCCAGAATCATCTCAAACTGTAATATAATTAAAGTTTGGAGCCCTTAAGCAAGATTCTTCCAAGTTAACTCCCCGGTGTCCTCTAAAGAAGTATCCTTTGCCATATGCCCTGACAAACCATGTTTTCATTATCAATATGGCAGCGCTTATCAGTCTTAATTTAAAAGATTATTGGGAGAAAGAACATACATTTGTACACTGTTTCAATCTTTCACGAATGTATAAATGCCCCCTTAAAACTACAGAGTGGGATTAGGCTCAAAGGCTAAGCTAGGCTTGAAATAAAATTTGCTTTGCTCTTTGATTCAAATTACTTGAGGAATTTACTTTGTGCCTAAATTCTGTTTAGTGTTAGGTCTGCCATCTAGTGGCCACATAAATAAATACAAGCTGTCATCATAAATTAATAATTACAGGAAAATATTAGGTCATCCAAATGGGCTATTTCAGGTCCAAGTGTAAACAGACCAAAAGAATTCAACTGGTGGTAGGAAAAATTTTATTCAGGATTTAGCTAAATGTAAGTATTCTAACTTAAAACATTTAAAATTTGCTTTTGTGTGTACCAAACCAAATTAGTAATTTTTCAAATATTTATGCTGACTTCAAAAGAAGAAATTATATTCATAAAATTTCAATGAGCTTAAAAGAAACTGTTGTGTTAATTATTTGCACTTAGTTATCTTTTATTTTAGCCACATGTTTATCTTTCCTACTTCTTAAACAATGAAATAAAATGTTCTTCAGTATTTGGATTTGTACTATCTGCTAATCTGCCAAAGGATCAAGTTATAAACTAAAACATAAACACAGCGTCAAAAGTTGAACACTTAAATATGTAAATATGATATTCTTCACCTTCAAATGATACAAGTAGACTTTGGGCTTAAAAAACAAACAAACAAAAACCCTAGTATTATTTTGATTTATTTATTAGTGGAAGTGAGAGATAAATCTAGGCCCTCCATACATATTCTCATGGAATAATTTTAAGAGCTGTTTGTCCAGTGCTACACACGTCCACCCCCATTTCCTTCCTGAGTACTAAGCTGATGGGTTGTTTTCTACAACCTGCAATATTTTAAAATGGCTTCTTCATATGACTGAAAATGACACTTGCACCCGATCTGAGAAGTATATTGAATACACCCTGAGAAGTATTTATAAGCTAAATCCATCAGCTAGATGTCCAACCTTTATGTTTCAATGTTATAATTGTTATCTTAATTTGTTTTCTGGGTTGGTATGTCTATGCAAATTATAGTCCTTTGACATTCTAATCAGTTATAGTAAGGGCATTCAAACTGAAAATACAAAAAATCCAATAGCCATTAACCACGTTTCTCATTATTGTTGCATCCAGTTAATCTTCTCTTAAGCTCATTATTGCTTGAGATAACAAGTTGGCATCACATTGTTCAAACTGGAAATACAGGTAATCTTGCAATTGCTAATACTGTGTAAAAATATACTAGCACAATCTGCAAACCTATATTCCATGCTGTTGACACTCAAACAAGTATCTGAAAAATGCCAGCAAAATAATAAAATAATATCTCCTGGAGTTCCTGTCGTGAGGCAGCAGAAACGAATCTGGACTAGGAACCATGAGGTTGCAGGTTCCATCCCTGGCCTCACTCATTAGGTTAAGGATCTGGTGTTGCTGTGAGCTGTGGTGTAGGCCACAGATGCTGCTTGGATCCAGCATTGCTGTGCCTCTGGCATAGGCCGGCGGCTACGGCTCCAATTCGACCCCTAGCCTGGGAACCTCCACATGCCACAGGTGTAGCCCTGAAAAGACAAAAAGACAAAATAACAAAATAATAATAATAATATCTCCAAACTGCTTAATCCTTGACTTCAAAGGGTCTACATTTATTTTTAATTCATAAATATAACATTTTACAGTCAAGTATGGGACACTCAAAGTAACAATAAACTCCAATTTAAGTCATGAATGGTTATATAGTGTTAGTAGATAAACTTAACTTCTAAGAAGGAATATCTCATCTGATTTCTGAGATGATTTCTGTCAAGACTCACTCTGTTTGAGAATAAGTCCCCTGAGGTGTGGGACTTCTCTTTTGCTATTCAATGTGCATATTTTCTAACAATGTGGCCAAACTCCCAGGATCTTAAGCCAAAAAGAAGGAAGGAAGCAGGGAAGGAAGGCAATTTTACAAAAAAAAATAATTCCAGATTTCCAAATGAAAGCAAAATGCACATATTCATAGAATAGCAAAGTCAGACACGAGATTAAAACCATGGTCTCTACTTAATCAAAAGTCCTTATTACTCTATGATGTGTCAGAGACTTATACTGGGCCAGGTTCATGAAGGGGAATGTAATACTAAATGTTCCTTTTTTCAAAAACTACAGTGTGATAAAATAAGCCCTCACCAGGAAGTCTGGCTTAGAAGCCTCCCTAGAAAAGCCTACACTACTCAGGAGAAAAATCCATCAAGAAAGGGAATTTATTTTCCAGAAGACAAGATGGCTACCCTATATCATAGAGAATAAAACACTCAGAGGTAGGGGAGTGGGAGGCAGGGCACAAATCTTTAGAAGGCCCACCCACCAGCAAGGGGTTCTGACATTACAATCCAAGGACGAAATCCAGTGCTCCAACTGCTTTTATAAATAAAGTTTTACTTTCCATATACATTTACATATCACGTATAACTTATTTTGCAATAAAGAGTAGAGCTGAGTAACTGCCACAGAATCCCTACAGTACACAAAGCCTAAAATATTTAGCTTTTTACAGAAAAACCTTGTCAACTCTTATCCAGTTAGCAATTGCACTTGTCATTCTCCAAACACACCTTATACTTTTCTGCCTCTTTTTTGTTGTTCACTATTCTCTCCATATGAAACTCTCATTTTTCTTACCAAGTCCAGCAAAAGCTAAACTACTCTACAAGGCAGAACTTTATATAAAAGAAATCAAATTGCATATATCACCTGAAGGCTTGCTGTTACATTCAATATCAAGTTTATTAATTTTAACCATTATAGAGTATTCTATTACATGAGTAAACTACAATAAGTTCTTGCTACTGCTTAGTGGGCATTTGGGTTGGGTCCAAAACTTTGATTTCTGTTCAGTAGTGTATGTATGAATGCTCTCGGACATGTCTCCTGATTTACGAGTGCAACAGTTTGAGTAAAGAACATATCTATGTATTGGCTTAATTCCCAGCATAGTTGTAAAACATTTGATATGGTTACTTTTGTTTTATTTTGTTTTCCTTTTAGATCAGTAGTAAATCAGTCTTTTGTGGTTTTAGTTTGCATTTGTTGTTTGATTACAAATGACACCGAGTATCTTTTCAGATAGGATTATTAATGAACATTAATGTTTCTTCCATGAAAAGTCTATTTATTTAAGTGTTTGGCTTTTTTCCTTTCATTTTGTTTACCTTTGCACTTTATTGAATTGAAGGTGATTTTGTTTCTATATAGTGGATATTAGTTTTTGTTGATTATATATTATAAATGTCTTGTTAATTTTGTGGACTTTCTTCTCACTCTGCATATGAGGCCTTTTATAAAACATTCTTAATTTGCATATAGTTGAAATTACCTATTTTTATTGTATGGTATGCAAATTCATATCTTGTTTATTTAAACCTTCCTGAGGAGTTCCCTAGTGGCTCAGCAGGTTAAGTATCTGGCCATGTCACTTACTGTGGCTCAGATCACTGCTGTGGCAAGGGTCACTGCTATGGTACAGGTTTGATCCCAGGAATTTCAACATGTCTCAGATGCAGCCAAAAAGAAAAAAACAAAGTAAAACTTCCCCTATACTAAGTTCATGTATGTATTGTTCTATATTATCTCCTAAAAATATTAAGTAATCTGGATTTTAGTTTTGCACATAAGATGAGAGATAATTCCATTTTTATATAAACACCATTTTTTTCCAGTATCATTTACTGCAAAGTCTTTATCCATTGTTTTGTAATGCTAACTTTGTATTATAAGTCAAGTTTTCGTATGGATAAAGGCCTCTTGGATTCTATTATTTCATACTGCTTTCATTGGAACAAGATAAAAAATGTCTTAGTCTTTTAATTCTGTTAATATTCTCTTTGCATATTTTGAATCAATATTATGTCACCATTAAAAATTGTTATATCTTTCAGTCAAATCAGACCTCTTGTCATTACGTATTGACTCTCTTTATTCATATTCTTTGTTTCTACTAATGCATTTTGCTCTAAAGTTTTTTAAAATAAAAATAAAACTATGAGTATTATTATGAAGAACATTCTCCAGACTATCTTTTTCTTTCTTTTTTTTTGCTTTTGCTTTTGAGGACCACACAGTGGCATATGGAAGTTCCCAGGGTAGGGGTTGAACCGGAGCTATGGCTACCAGCCTATACCACAGCCATAGCAACACAAGATTCCAGCCACATCTGCAAACTATACCACAGCTCACATCAACACTGGATTCTTAACCCACTGAGCGAGGCCAGGGATTGAACCTATAATCCTCCTGGATTCTAGTTGGATTCATTACCACTGAGCCACGAAAGGAACTACCAGGTTATCTTTAATCATCTTTTAATTTTCAATCTTTGTCTGCAGAGGAATGTTATTTTTAGAGCAAACTGTTGTTTTTTCTTTTAATTATTACTATTTTTATTATATTGATTTACAATGTTCTTCCAATTTCTGCTGTACAGCAAAGTGACCCAGTCATACATATACACACATTCTTTTTCTCATATCATCTTCCATCATATTCCATCACAAGTGAGGAGTAAACTGATTTGCAATGAATTATACTCTTCTTGAATAAGTATTTGAAATCCATTTTTGCATGGTCTTTCTATAAACTTTCTGAATGTGATAATTATCATCATGCCTCACACAATTCTGTATAGCACCCATTGCTAGAGAGAGCTCATTACCAGGTGCAATATATAATGTTTTCTCCTAGCCTTCCCATTGAAGGCAGTATAATTATTAATTAAGAAGAAATTTACTAATCAATGTTTTGCTTTATCAATAAAAAATTAAGTAAGGAAACAGAAAAAGCATCACTTTGAATAATTTCGTAGACACACTAATAAGATGGCAGATGTCAGTATCATAACTGTAATAAAGAACAATTTAAAACAAAAGTTCACAGCAGATTGATAACTACACAGATATAATTATGACCACCTAATATTAATATTTAGAATATTGAAACAAACACTTGAATAAATACAAATTGTTCTGCAAGAAAATAACAAACCAAAACATTGGAAATGAGTTATTCAAAGTAGTAAATGAATTTATGAAAACAAATAATACATTTTCAAATTGCATTGCACATATAAATACAATACTGATGTTGTACCTTAAATGGGAAAAAAGACTAAAATTTTATATCAGGAAGTTGTTGAAAATCTTAAGATTTCAATAATATATTTTTATTCACAGAGAAGCTCATCCTCCTATGTAGAATTTTCCCATAGATTTAATAATTAAAATGATATCATATTAGTGAATCTAAAAAATACAAAGTCCTTGAGTCTTGAATGTTTTCATCTTCAGATAAATAACTAGAATTAAATGCCTCTTGTATTGTTTAATAGAGAAAAAGTTTGACTGATGTTTTTGAGTTAAACAATAAAAAAAACTGAGAGTTATGCTCTACAGAGAAAAGGGATTTAAAAAAGGTCTATTTTCCCACTCCTGGGCATCTATCCAGAGAAAACCACGACTGGCAATGACACATGTACTCCGATGTTCATTGCAGAACTATTTACAATAGCCAAGACATGGAAACAACCTAAATGTCCATCGACAGAGGAACGGATCCAGAAGATGTGGTACATATACACAATGGAATATTACTCGGCCATTAAAAAGAATGAAATACCAGCATTTTTTGCAACATGGATGGACCTAGAAACTATCATGCTAAGTGAAGTCAGACATACAGTGAGACACCAACATCAAATGCTTTCACCGACATGTGGAATCTGAAAAAAGGACAGACGGAACTTCTTTGCAGAACAGATGCAGACTCACAGACATTGAAAAACATATGGTCTCTGGAGGAGACAGTTTGGGGGGTGGGGGGATGTGCCTGGGCTGTGGGATGGAAATCCTGTGAAATTAGATTGTTATGATCATTATACAACTACAGATGTGATAAATTCATTTGAGTAATAAAAAAAATGAAAAATTTTAAAAAATTTAAAAAAGGTCTATTTTAGTTTGATTTAAAAAAAGGTCTACGTAACTGTTATTTAATAGAACCTGAATAAAATATAAGGGCAATATGAACATTGAGTTTGTGTGTGTGCACACTTATATACACATGTGTGCATACACACACACACACACACACACATATATCTATATTTATATATCTATCTCTAAAAACACATATCTGTATGGTAATACATATGCACATATTAAAAATACACATGCAAGTATTCCAAAATGTATACACTAAGAACAAAAATTCACTAATGATGTTTAGTCAGTGTTCTAACTTAAATTTTAAAGATAGATTATGAAGATGGTTGCAGCCTCATCTGTGTATGCTTAAGGAAAATCTTCATCATTATCCTAAATATGTAATGTGAAAAACTTCAACTGAAATAAATTAAAACTCTTTGAATTACCACAATAAATATCAACATCACATTTCGGGATACATAAAATGAAATACTAGGAAAGGAATACAAAAAATACACTACCTTTTAAAACTGCGCCCCAAAAAATCAAATACCTGGGAATACACCTGACCAAGGAGGTAAAAGACTTATATGGCAAGAACTATAAAACACTAACCAAGGAAAGTGAATAAGATGGAAAGAGATGGAAAGATATTCCATGCCCCTGGGTTGGAAAAATTAATATTGTCAAAATGGCCATACGGCCCAAAGCAATCTACACATTCCATGCAATCCCTATCAAATTACCAAGGACATTTTTCGCAAAACTAGAACAAACAACCCAAAAGTCTATATGGAACCACAAGACACCCAGACTTGCCAAAGCAATCCTGAGGGACAAAAATCAAGCAAGAGGCATAACTCTCCCACACTTCAGGGAATATTACAAAGCCACAGTCATCGTGACAGTGTGGCACTGGTACCAAAACAGACAGACAGACCAATGGAACAGCATAGAGAACCCAGAAATAAACCCAGATACCTATGGTCAATTAATCTTTGACAAAGGAGGCGAGGACATAGAATGGGAAAAGGACAGGCGTTTCAGCAAGCATTGCTGGGAAACCTGGACAGCTGCATGCACAGCAATGAAACCAGAACACACCCTCACGCCTTGCGTGAAAATAGACTCCAAATGGCTGAAAGACTTAAATGCAACACAAGACACCATCAAACCCCTGGAAGAGAACAGAGGCAAAACATTCTCTGGCATCCACCTTACAAAGGTTTTCTCAGGGCAGTCCCCCAAAGCAACAGAAAGGAAAGCAAAAAATAAACCAATGGGATCTAATCAAACGGACAAGCTTTTGCACAGCAAAGGAAACCCAAAAGAAACCAAAAAGACAACTTACAGAATGGGAGAAAACAGGTTCAAATGATCCAACTGACAAGGCCTTAATCTCTAACAAAACATACAAACAGATAATACAACTCAACAGCAAAAAAGCCAACAGCCAATTGAAAAATGGGCAAAAGACCTGAAGAGACATTTCTCCAAGGAAGATATACAGATGGCCAACAAGCACATGAAAAAATGCTCAACATCCCTGATTATCAGAGAAATGCACAACAACACTACCATGAGATACCCCCTCACACCAGACAGAATGCCCATGATTAATAAGTCCTCAACGAACAAAAGCTGGAGGGCGTGTGGAGAAAAGGGAACCCTCCTGCACTGCTGGTGGGAATGTAAGCTGGTACAACCACTATGGAGAACAGTATGGAGGTGTCTTAGAGAAGTCCACAGAGAACTACCGTATGACCCTGCAGTCCCACTCTTGGGCATATATCTGGACAAAACTTTCCTTGAAAAAGACACGTGCACCGGCATGCTCATTGCAGCACTATGCACAAATGCCAAGACATGGAAACAACCCAAATGTCCATCGACAGATGATTGGGTTAGGAAGAAGAGGTGTGTGTATATATACACAATGGAATACTACTCAGCCATTAAAAAAGAACAAAATAGTGCCATTTGCAGCAACATGGATGCAACTAGAGACTCTCATCCTGAGTGAAGTCAGTCAGAAGGAGAAAGGCAAATGCCATGCGATATCACTTACATCTGGAATCTAATATATGGCACAAATGAACCTTTCCACAGACAAAACCATGGACTTGGAGAACAGACTTGTGGTTGCCAAGGGGGAGGGGGAGGGAGTGGGATGCATGGGGTGCTTGGGGTTAATAGATGGAGACTATTGCCTTTGGAATGGATTAGCAGTGAGATCGTGCTGTGTAGCACTGGGAACTATGTCTGGTCACTTGTGATGGAGCATGATAATGTGAGAAAAAAAAATGAATGCATGTATGTGTAACTGGGTCCCCATGCTGTACAATAGAAAATTGACAGAACACTGTGAACCAGCTATAATAGAAAAAAAAATAAAAATCATTATATATAAAAAATAAATAAATAAAAATTCTCATACATGTAAATACAATTTAAAGAACAAAATTATCTTGATTGATCTTAATATGGTTTCCTTCAGTCAAGGAGAAACATTTGAGGCATTTGCTATCAACTGCTTGTACAAATTAACTTTCCCAATGGAGATGATGAAGAATTTGGTTGGTTGATCTCATCAAGAATAGTTGATGGACCTCATAAATTCTTCTCTTCCATAAAAGCAATAAGAATATTTGCAACATTTCCAAAATCAACTTTTTAAAAAATCAAAACCAAGGAAAAGCTTTTACTAATACAGGTAGTGTTTATTTGAGAAAAAAATGGCTGAATCTTGGTAAGAAACAGGAACCTCTATGATATTTAAACTTGTCCTAATACCAGCCTTCTCTCTCTAAACATGTGTTTGCCTTGAAAACCAATAACTCCACACAATCAGAGGAAAAACTAGAAGTCTAACAATGTCTGCAAGGGGCAGAAAGAATGTAGAACAATTCCAAGTCCTGTTTTCCATTTAACTGTCATCATTTGATCTGCCTGAAAGTTCCCTGGAAAATTTCATGTGTAAAACATCCCTTTAATTGACTCAGAACATTCTGAACACAACCTTCTTCCCAAGGGCATTTGTCATGAAGAATCATCAGCAATTGTTAAATATTATAGATAGCTGCAGTGGTGTTAACAGCTGGAGAAAACAAACTGGCCAAAAAATAAAAGCAAAGGCTGGGAATGAGATGTTCATAGGTGAATTTGAAAAACTCTGACATAATCCTGGGAGTCTAGGATGTCATGCTCATGTCCACAGCTGTGTGCATGCCCATGAAAAACTTGGGCAGCCCATAAGCTGTCACTTCTGAAGGATACTTAGGTTCTGTGCAAACGGGAATTATGGGCTAAGGTGGAGTTGCAAATTACCTCTGTGATCACAGAAGGTGTGCTACAACATGCACAGTGAGCTGCTGAAAAAAAAAGGCAGGAGTGTTATTCATTCCAGGCATTTAAGGAAATCTCTGTCAATCATTACCTGACTGATAAGTTAACTAACTGGATACTTCAATGGCCACATACTAAAAGAATACTGATTTTGCTGAATTACTTCAGAAAAGTCATTAAACAGATAAACAGCAGCATCAACAACAACAAGCCATGGAAAAAGATGAGGAAAGTCCAATTTCTAGGGTAATCACAGGATACTATTTAAAATATCCAATTTTCTAAGGTATCTTCAAACTGTTCTCCATAGTGGCTGTACTAGTTGACATTCCCTCCAACAGTGCAGGACAGTTCCCTTTTCTCCACAACCCCTCCAGCACTTGTTATTTGTGGACTTATTAATGATGGCCATTCTGACTGGTGTGAGGTGGTATTTCATGGTAGTTTTGATTTGCATTTCTCTTATAATCAGCGATGTTGAACATTTTTTCATGTGTTTGTTGGCCATCTGTAATATCTTCTTTGGAGAAATGTCTATTCAGGTCTTTTGCCCATTTTTCCATTGATTGATTGGCTTTTTTGCTGCTGGGTTGTATAAGTTGTTTATATATTCTAGAGATTAAGCCCTTGTCGGTTGCATCATTTGAAACTATTTTCTCCCATTCTGTAAGTTGTCTTTTTGTTTTCTTTTGGGATTCCTTTGCTGTGCAGAAGCTTTTCAGTTTGATGAGGTCCCATGGGTTTATTTTTGCTCTAATTTCTATTGCTTTGGGAGACTGACCTGAGAAAATATTCATGATGTTGATGTCAGAGAGTGTTTTGCCTATGTTTTCTTCGAGGAGTAGGATGGTGTCCTGTCGTATATTGAAGTCTTTCAGCCATTTTGAGTTTATTTTTGTGCATGTTGTGAGGGTGTGTTCTAGTTTCATTGCTTTGCATGCAGCTGTCCAGGTTTCCCAGCAATGCTTGCTGAATAGACTTTCTTTTTCCCATTTGATGTTCTTGCCTCCCTTGTCAAAGATTAATTGACCATAGGTGTCCGGGTTTATTTCCGGGTTCTCTATTCTGTTCCATTGGTCTGTGTGTCTGTTTTAATACCAGTACCACACTGTTTTGATGACTGTGGCTTTGTAGTATCTCTTGAAGTCTGGGAGAGTTATGCCTCCTGCTTGGTTTTTGTTTCTCAGGATTGCTTTGGCCATTCTGGGTCTTTTGTTGTTCCATATAAATTTTTGGATTGTTTGTTCTACTTCTGTGAAAAATGTCATGGGTAATTGGATAGAGATTGTGTTGAATCTGTAGTACATAGAACTTCCTTCCATATGACCCCACAATCCCACGCTTGGGCATCTATCCGGACAAAACTCTACTTAAAAGAGACACATGCACCCGCATGTTCATTGCAGCACTATTCACAATAGCCAGGACATGAAAACAACCCAAATGTCCATCGACAGAGGATTGGATTCGGAAGATGTGGTATATATACACAATGGAATACTACTCAGCCATAAAAAAGAATGACATAATGCCATTTGCAGCAACATGGATGGAACTAGAGAATCTCATACTGAGTGAAATGAGCCAGAAAGACAAAGACAAATACCATATGATATCACTTATAACTGGAATCTAATATCCAACACAAATGAACATCTCCACAGAAAAGAAAATCATGGACTTGGAAAATAGACTTGTGGTTGCCTGAGGGGAGAGGGAGGGAGTGGGAGGGATAGGGAGCTTGAGGTTAGCAGACACAACTTAAAATAGATTTACAAGGAGATCTCAATGCTGAGTAGCATTGAGAACTATGTCTAGATACTCATATTGCAACGGAACAAAGGGTGGGGGAAAAATGTATAAATGTAAGGATAACTTGATCCCCTTGCTGTACAGTGGGAAAAATTTTTTTAAATAAATAAATAAATAAATAAAATATCCAATTTTCAATTAAAAAGTTACAAGGCATACAAAGAAAGAAAAAACAGTGCACATTAAAAAAAAAAGCAGTCAATAGAATTGTCCCTAAGTAAATCCACACATTGGATTTAATAGACAAAAACTTTAAATACCAAATTTTAAATATGTTCAAAGAGAAAAACTGTAAATAAACAAAAGAAATTACATTAAAAATACTACATAAATTTAAGGATTAAAATTTTCTGTCTCTAAAGTAAAAAAAAAAAAAATCACTAGAAGGACCCAATAGCAGATTTAAATAAGCAGAAGAAAAATATTAGCAAACTTAAACATAAATCCATTGAGATAATCCAGTCTGAAGAACAAAATAAAAAAAGAAGGAAGGAAAATGAACAAAGCCTCAGAAATCTATACGGTATCAATTGTACAAACACAATTATAATGAGAGTTCCACAAATGGAGATGAGGGAGACAGGAATAGAAATAATATTTGTAGAAACAATATCCCAGCATCTTCAAATTTAATAGAATACATGAACATACATATCCCCAAACTTAAGAATCTCTAATATAAACCAAAGACATACACACTGAGTTACATCAAATCCATCCAAAGTCAGGAAAAAGAATGATTCTTAAAACAGCAAAAGAAATGTAACTTAAGGGATCCTCAATAACATTAATAGCCAATTTGTCATCAGAAACTATGGAGGCCAGAGGTCAATGAGATGACATAGTCAAAGTATGTGTGACAGGGGAAGGGAGGAACAGTCAAACAGTTCTGCATCTAGGAAAAATATCCTACAAGATGAGGGAGACATCAAAATATTACTAAACTATTTGTGTCTTTGAATCTAAAGGATGTAAAGAATATATCTTGCAAATAATAACCAAAAGAGAACTGCAGAGTCTATACTGATACCAGACAAAATGGACAGGAATTTAAGTAAAAAAAAGTGTTACTAGAGATGATCAATGACACTTGAGAATGATAATAACATCATTTCATCAATAAGATACATCCACAAACATATAAGCCTGTGGTCTGTCGAAATTTGCCCCACCCAAAGATAGCCATGTTCTAATCCATGAAACCTGTGAATGGTATCTTATGTGGCAGATGCTTTTTTTAAATTACTTAATCACACTTTCCAGATGTGATGACTTTATGGATCTTGAGAGAAGAAGATTACCCTGAGTGATATGAGCAGGCCCTGAATGAAATCACGTGTCCTTATAAGAGGGAGAAAGAGGAGATTTGACACTCCTAGGGAAGATAGAAATGTGAAAATGAACCAAAGAGAGACTTGACGACACTGGTCTTGAAGATTAATGTGGCCACAACCCAAGGGATGTCAGAAGTAATTAAAAACTGGAAAAGGCAAGTCATTGAATCTCCCCTAGAACCTCTGTGATGGATCACACCCCTGTGGATGCCTTGATTTTGGCTTAGTGAAACTATGTCAGACTTCTGGCCTCCAAAAACTGTGAGAGATTATTTCTATTTCATTAAGCTACCAAGATTCTGGTAAATTGTTACAATACTCACAGGAAACCAATACAATAATCCCATAAATAGAGTATCAGAATTTACTAAATAAAACCTTTTTAAAAAGGAAGAAATGGACAATAACAGTCGAAGATTCCAAAACCTCACTTTTGATAATAGATACAGCTATATAGAAAGATCAACATATAGTGGACACAACTATAAACAACTTAGAACTAATAGATTAGATCTGTATACCGCTCCAGCCAATAAGAAGAGAATATATATTGTTTTCAAGGAAATATAGATTATCATCCAGGATAGATCATTCGTTAGGTAATAAAACAATCTCAATATATTTAAAGTACAGAAAATTCCCTGACCACAATGGAAATTAGAAATAATATTAGAGAAATTTGAGATATTCAAAAATATTGGAAATTAAGTTATATACTCCTAAATAGATAAGTCAAAGAAATTACAAGGGAATTTGAAAATATTATTGAATCAATGAAAATGAAAATAAAATATGTAAAAACTTCTGGGGTGCTGCTAAAGCAATATTTGGGAGGACTGTACAGCTGAAGAAATATAAATATATATATATACATATATATATATATATATATATATGCTTTTTAGGGCCACACTTGCAGCATATGGAAGCTCCCGGGCTAGGGGTTGCATCAGAATCAGAGCTACAGCTGCTGGCCTACACCACAGCCACAACAGTGCAGGATCTGAGCCGCCTCTATGACCTACACCACAGCCACAACAGTGCAGGATCTGAGCCGCCTCTATGACCTACACCACAGCTCATGGCAATGCCAAATCCTTAACCCACCGAGTGAGGCCAGGGATCGAACCTGCATCCTCATGGATACTAGTCAGGTTTGTTTCTGCCATGCAACAATGGGAAGTCCCAGAAGCCTATATTTAAAAAATAGAAGAATGATCCCAAATCAATAACCTAATATTTCTACTTAAGAAACTAGAAAGGAAGTAAAACTAAAAACCCCAAAGAAGAAAAATGAGATAATAAAGATTAGAGACAAAATAAATGAATTTGAGATGAGAACAACAATATAGAAAATCAATGAAACTAAAAATTGGTTCTTTGAAAAGTCAAGAAAATTAGCAAAACTTTAACTAGACTGATAAAGAACAAAAGAGAGAAAATCGTATGAATGAAATAGGGAAGGAAAAGGGGGACAACACTATTGATCATAAAGAAATAACAATTTTAAATAAGCCAAAAAATAAATGGACACAGAAAAAGACAAATTGCTAGAAAGACAAAAAATACCAAAATAACTCAAGAAGAAATAGAAAATATGACATCTTTAAAAACTCAAAATTGAGTCAGCAGTCAAAAATCTTCCCACAAAGAAATGTCTAGGACTAGAGGGATACACAAGGGAAATCTACCAAATATTTGAAAAATAATTAATACCAACTCCTTTTTTTTTTTTTTTTTTAATTTTGGATGGTTGCACCAGCAGCATGATGCAGAAGTTCCCTGGGTCAAGGTAACTAATACCAATTCTACTTCACAAACAATTTCAAAAAATAAAAGAAGGAGAAACACTTTCCACTGTGTTCCATAAGGCCAGTATTACTCAAAAGCAGAAAAAAAAAAAAATATATATATATATATAAGAAAGAAAAAATAGAGAATAATATCTTTTAAGAAAATATATAACAAAATCTTCAACAAAATGCTAGAATACTAAGCCTAGCAGAATTTTAAAAAAATTATACACCATTATTTATGGGGATTTATCCCAGTAATATAAGCTGATTCAGTAAAATCTATGTAATGTACTATATTGATGGCTAAAGTAAACATATGCACACACATGCCAAGAGACATGTCAAGAGAAACAGAGAAAGTATTTGACAAAATTGAAGGCCATTTTTATGATCAAAAGACTCAAAAAAGTGGAATAGAATTAATATCACTCCACCTGGTGAAGGGCATCCATGAAAAACCACAGATGACATCAAATGTAATGTTGAAAGTCTCAAATATTCTCTTTAATATCCTGGAACAAGACCAGAATATTCACGCTCACTATTCTATTAAACATTGTCCTGGAGGTTCTAATCAGAGTTCATTTTAAATACATACATACATACTTATATATATATACACATACATAATATCTAGATTGGTAAGTAAGGAGTAAAATTGTATCTATTTGCAGATGTCATAGTCTTCTGTATAGAAAATTCTAAGTAATAAACATACATGTATGCACACACTCATGCACACACACAAAATTAGAGATAACAAACAAATATAGCTAGGTTGCAGAATACAAAATCAATATACTATCAATCTTATTTCTATATATTAGCATGGACAATCTGAAATAAAATTAGAAAGCAATTTCATTCCCAGTAATATCAAAAAGAATAAAAAAATAATGAATAAATTTAGCATAATAACTATAAGATTAGTATACCAAAAACTACAGAACATTGAAAGAAATTAGAGAAGACTTACATATATGTGAAGACATCCCATAGCCATAAATCAGAAGACTTAACATTGTTAAGATGGTAATACAATCCAAACTATTATATAGATTCAACACAATTCTTACCAATATTGCAGTTCTTTTTTTGAAGATCTTGGAAATTTTATTTTCAAATTCATAAGGGAATGCCACAAACTATTTTAGAACAAAGCTGGAAGACTTATGACTCGTGATTTCAAAACTTACTATAGAACTATGGTATATATAGTACTATAGTTTATGTGATAAAGTCATAAATACATGAGGGTGTGTTTGTGCATTTCTGCACATATGTGTATGTATTTCTCTCAGTGGAGTAGAATTGAGAATTTAGAAATGAGCACTTGTATTTACAGTCAAAGGTGCCAAGATAATTCAATAGGGAAAGATTCAGATTCTACTTGGACAAGCAAATATCCACCTACAAGTGATTAAAATTGGATCCCTTCCTCACATCACATACAACAACTAAATTAAAATACAGTGAAGACCTAAATTCAATAGTTAAAACAATAACTCTCAGAGAAAAAGAGAAGTATAAAAACATCCTTGAGTTTGGCAATGTTTTCTTACTTATGATATCAAAAGCAAAAGCAATAAAAATATGCATATATCAGCTTTCACTAAAATAAAAAATATGCTTCAAAGGATAGCATCAATGTAATGGAAATCAAACCTACAGTTCAGTAGAAAATATTTGGAAAAAAAATGTCTGAAGTCACGTATCTAGGTTATGTAAATAACTATTACAACTCAATAATAAATATGTAAATAACCTAAATTTAAAACAGGCAGAGGATTTGAATAAACTCTTATCCAAAGAAGATACCGAAAGAGCCAATAAACACATAAAAAGATGCTCAACATCATTAGTCCTTAGGGAAATGCACAATAAAACTGCAATGAGATACCACTTCATAGCTACTAGGATGATTATAATCAAAATGACAAACAATAACAAGTGCTAAGTGAGGATGTGGAGAGATTAGAACCCCCATAATATTGCTGTTGGTAATATAAAATAGTCTTAGCACTACGGAAAACAGTTTGGTAGATCCTCAAAAAAATTAAAAATAGGAGTTCCTGTTGTGGCTCAGCAGTAATGAACTCTACAAGTATCCATGAGGATGCAGGTTCTATCCCTGGCCATGCTCAGTGGGTTTTAAGTAATAGGTGTTGCCGTGAGCTGTGGTGTATGTTGCAGATGCGACTTGGATCCTGCATTACTGAGGCTGGGGCATAGGCAGGCAGCTGCAGCTCAGATTCGACTCCTAGCTTGGGAACCTCCAGGTGACTCAGGAGCAGCCCTAAAAAGCAAAAAAGAAAAAGAAAAAAGAAAAGAAAAAAAAAATTAAACATAGTTACCATATGACTAGCAGTTTCCTTCCTAGGTATTTACTCAAGAGAACTGAAAACAAAGCTTCACAAAAACTTCTACACATGTTGTTACAGCAGCATTATTCATAGTAGCTGAAAAGTTGAAACATACCAATTATCTATCAACTGATGACTGGATCGACAAAATGTGGTGCATCCATACAATAGAATATTACTGAGCTATAAGGAGGAACAAAATACTAATACATGCGACAAGTGGATGAACCTTGAAAACATTGAAAGAAGTGAAAGAAATCTGCTAAGTGAAAGAAGTCTGCTGCAAAAGGCCCCTTATATGATTCACCCCTTATTGTATGATTCAATCTACATGAAATTACAGAATAAATAAACCTATAGAACAAAGTAGATTACGGATAAGGGATGAGGAGTAAGGAAAAATAAGAAACAACTGGTAATGAAAATGGGATTTCTTTTTGAGGTCAATGAACACATCTAGCATTAGGTAGTAATTATAGATGCACAACTCTGTGAATATAATAAAAATTATCCAACTGTATTCCTTAGAAGAGCGAATTTTATAGCAGTAATATATGAATTTTTAAAAGTTAAAAAAATTTGGGAGTTCCCATTGTAGCTCAGCGGTTAATGAACCTGACTGGCATCCATGAGGATATGGGTTTGATCCCTGGCCTCGCTCAGAGGGTTAAGGATTCCAGAACTGCCATGAGCTGTGGTGTAGGTCGCAGATGCAGTTCAGATTCTGTGTTGCTGTGATGTGGTGTAGGCTTGTGGCTAGAGCTCCATTTGGACCCCTCGCCTAGGAACCTCCATATGCCACAGGTATGGCCCTAAAAAGACCCCCAAAAAAAGTTAAAAAAAATGTGGTATGATCATTTAAAAGTCTTAATCATAATATCTTTAGATGTTCTGAACATAAAAACTAATATAAAAATTACCGTGAAAACAAGAGAGAAGACAATTTTTTATTTAAATATTTGTAAATATTTTATTTGTAATTTTTATATAAATTCAATATTTATATATTGAATTTATTCAATATTTATTCAATATTTATGGGCCTACAGACCCATCTAGCCTGAATCCTGTTTGTGTAAGCAAAGCTCACTGAAACACAGCAATGTCCATATTAGCTGTGACTTTTTTTCAATACAAGGAGAGCTGAGTAGTTGTGACAGAGACAGCATGGATCACAATGTCTCCTCTCTACTTTTTTATGGAAAATTTGGCAGTAAAGTTATAGTTGTGCTGGTATCAACAAGTACATCTAGAACCTAGATTTTTGTTTTCTATAACATGTTATAGTAAAGGAAATCAGGCCTCCTCGGGGGGGAAAAAAAGGAATATAGAAGAAACATACAAAATGATCTCAGAGTATCTTCTATGGAGAAAATATAAGAATGTGTTCTGTAGATAGATGATAGATAAATGATGGGGCGGTAGGGAGATAGAGAGATACACACACACACACAAATGATGGAAGTACATTGAAGGCATATTGAAGGGAGTAAATTGAAAGAGCTCCATATGTTAAACTTTGGAAAATTTGAATAATGAAATAAGAAAAGCAGATCTAGATTGTAACCTAAATTGCGTATACATAAACATATATTCTCTCTCTCAAAATATATTTATATTTCAATCTTTAGCTTCAAGTTAAAGTCACCAGCTACATTAACCCTTAAGAGAGCCTGTCTTTTGAAGCTTTGAAGCCAGCATTGATTTCTCCTCTCAGGTATAAAAGTTATGAATGGCATCTTCTTCCAATAGAAGATTGTTTTGTCTACACTGAGAATCTGTTGTTTTGTATAGCCACCTTCATTAGTTAGCTTAGCTAGTTTTCTGGCTAACTCACTGTGGCTTCTATGTTAGGCCTTGATCTTTACCCTCCTCTTTCATGTTGTAAACATGGCTTTTTTTTATAAATCTCACAAACCAACCTCTGCTAGGTTCAAACTTTTTTTTTTTCTGCACCTTTCTCATCTCTCTCAGATGTCACAGACTTGAAGAGAATTAGGGTCTTGCTCTGGATTAGGCTTTGGGGAAGGGAATGTTGCAGCCAGTTTGATCTACCCATACCAGTAAAACTTTCTTCTTATGAGCAATAGGCTGTTTTGCATTCCTAACTTTCATATGTTCATTAGAGTTGCACTTTCATTTTCCTTCAAAACTTCTCCTTTGCATTACAACTTGGTTAACTGTTTGGTGCAACACGCCTAGCTTTCGGCCTAGCTTTGCTTTTGTCATGCCTTCCTCATTAACTGTCACTGCTTCTAGCTTTTGATTTCAAGGGAAAGACGTGCAACTCTTTCCTTCACTCACATACTTAGAGTTAATCTTATGGTTATTAATTGGCTTACCATCAATATTGTTGTGTCTGATGGAATACAGAGGCCTAAGGAGAGGGAAAGAGACAGGAATGGCCAGTGGGGCAGTCAGAATATGTGCAATATTTATTGATTGAAATTTGCCATGCTACAACAACAATATCAAAGATTGCTGATCACTGGAGTTCCTGTTATGGCTCAGCAGGTTAAGAGTCTGACTAGCATCATTAGGCTGCAGGTTCGATCCCTGTCCTGGCTAAGTGTGTTAAGGATCCCATGTTGCTATGGCTGTGGCATAGGCCATCAGGTGCTGCTCCAATTCAACCCCTAGCCTAGGAACTTTCATAGGCTACAGGTGCAGCCCTAAAAAAGGAAGAAAAAAAAAAAAGATCACTAATCACAGATCACCATAACAAACATATAATAATAATAATAAAATGAAATATTGTGAGAATTACCAAAATGTGACAGAGACATGAAGTGAGCAAACACCAATGGAGAAATGGCTTCAATAGATTTACTCCAGGCAGCGTTGCCACAAAACTTCAAATTGTTAAAAAAAAAAAAAAATCTGCAAAGTGCAATAAAGTGAAGGGTAATAAAATGAGTTATTCCCATATAAACAAATCAATGATAGGGGAAAAACCAATCTTTCATGTAAAAGAATTATAAGTAATTTACGTAGATACTTAGTTTTCAGGAAAGTTAAACATAACACCTTACTCCTAAGCTGTTGTCTCCTCAGTATTCCTAAGAATACTGCATGAAAAGGCAGGGAGGAATAACTTTCTAGTGGAAAAACCTGATAATCACCATCTGAGCCAGGTGACTAGGTTAACGCCAACAGTAATGTTAGGTTGACAGTATTCACTCTTGATATGATGTGATGAAAATGGTAATTTAGTTCTGCAGTCTTCCTCTCCAAAACATGCAAACTCTACCTAATCATGAGGCAAACATCAGAGAAATTTCAAATGAAGGACATTCTAAAAAATGCTTGACATGCACTTCTCACGACTGTCAAGTTAATCATAAATGAGGAAAGTCTAAGAAACTCACAATTAAGAAGAGCCTAAGGAGACAGGATAGAAAAAGGACATGAATCAATATAAGAAAATATGAATGAAGAATGTACTTAATTAATAATCAGGTAGCAGTACTGGTTTTGTAACTTTAACAAAGGTACCAGACTCATATAAGGTACTAACAATAGAGGAGACTGGGTTGGAGGTATATGGGAGCTTTTGCACTAGCTACCCAAATTTCTGAAATGGTGTTTTGTACATCTAAATCCATTATAAAATAAAAAGTTATTTTTAAAAGTTTCTCAACCCCTGATATAAATGAGCAATCTCTTTATTTTTCATATCCTTTTAGACATTTTTCCTTTCATTGGCCTTATGTGTAATAATAATCCTTTCTTTTATAGCCTTGAACATAGAAAATATACTGATTTTATAGTATCAGATAATTCCAATATTTGAGGTCTTGACCAATCTGATTCTCCTGTTTTCCTCAGTCATTCATGCTATTTCATTCCCTTGTTTTTGGGCTTTATCTACATAAATTCTTTAAGGGCCAGGTTAAAGATTAGTTCTTTCAGGTAAGATATGCTGTTTCTTCTACCAAGAGACACTATCAATCTGGAACAACCTTCTAAGTACTGCACATTTAAGCTGCAAAGCAAACAATCAAGACAACAAGCAAACAACTTAGGCTATAATGTGTTTAGGTTTTTGAGCCAGATTTTATCTGGCTTTTCAATCAGTTCTAAGGTAGTCTCACTTGATGACTCCTATGGAGGGGAAGTGGTGGGCCCAAACATGATTTATCTCTAGTTCACTATCACTTAAAGAAAATAGCATTTTGGCAGACACTTATGTCTGTGATCAATTGTTAGACTGGCTAACTTGGGCAACCCTAAGGCTTGGCCTTCTATTACTGAACTATAAAAACTGCTATTCATTAAGTTTGGCAGGTGTTGTTAGAGTGGTGTACTTCTTAGAGCTTCCCCTACCATTTACCACTAAGACTTAAGAAATCACTTATATTCTGAATTGTTCATAAATTTATTTTAAAAGTTTGTTTCTATTACACCTCATATTATAAATTGTTTGAAATGTCGATTTGAGCATCTAGTCTGCCACAGTATCTGAAACATAATTTCATCAATAATTTTGAAATTAAATTAATTGCTGTATTGGTGATTCCTCTTTTCTTACTTTTAATAACTTATTTAAAAGTATTTTTAAGGAGTTCCCATCGTGGCTCAGTGGTTAACAAATCCAACTAAGGACCATGAGGTTGTGGGTTTGATCCCTGGCCATGCTCAGTGGGTTAAGGATCTGGTGTTGCTGTGAGCTGTGGTGTAGGTTGCAGACACGGCTTGGAATCCCACTTTGCCGTGGCTCTGGTGTAGGCCAGCAGCTACAGCTCCGATTAGACCCCTAGCCTGGGAACCTCCATATGCCGAAGGAGCAACATTAGAAAAGACAAAAAAAAAGTATTTTTAATTGCATTCTATTTTTATTAGAGTATCGTTTATTTGCAGTTTTGTCAATTTCTGCTTCTGCTGTACAGGATAGTGACCCAGGCATGCGTGTGTGTGTGTGTGTGTGTGTGTGTGTGTGTACACACACATTCTTTTTCTCATACTATCTTCCACCATGTTCCATCCCAAGTGATTCTTAATAAACAAGGTAAACACATACCTTTAAATATATTAGGCACACTTTAGCCTGATTATTAACAGTAGTAGTTTACAGTAAATTAAAACATTTAATTAAAATGAGTACATAAAGTTTCAAACATAAGTACACATTCATTTGAGAAACTTTAGACTTAGGATTCAAACTGTTTGAATTAGCATAGAATTACTACTTGGAGTCCCACTCTTCAATCTTGCTTAAGACACAAGTATGGCATATAGTACAATATTTCCAATTGTTTCTTTAAAGAAAATATAGAATTTTTTCAATCTGTAAAAAAATAAATGAGGATATATGCCTGTAAGCTTTTAATTCTTTTTTCCTAATAATTTATTTTTGTCTCACCCTTACCAAATATGATTATAATTATTCAGCTGACTTCCTTTTATGCAGTCTTTCCGAACAATTCAATTACTTTGAAACAACCATTATTATTTTTGTACTCTCATTTCACTGCTTAATATAACATTGTTCTAAATTACAATAACAAAATGCAATAGGCGTAAGAAGTTTTAGGAACAAAAACTGTTATTTCTTAGTAGACATACAATTCTACTGATAGAAACTGAAGAGTGTCATAGGGAAGAGTGGCTTTCTGGGCCTGGGAGTGCTTTAGTACTAGTTGTAGAGTGCTGTGGACATTAGATGGAGTGAATTGTATCATTATTCTGACTACTAAGAGACAACTGGAAGATATTTTATCATGCTGTACAAAATCTCCTGTCACAGAGCCTTTGGTACAGATCTCTTTCAGCAGTGATTTTCCCATTACCCACTCTTCCCACAAACACCTAACTTAGTCAAAGTCTCCTGGAATCTCTGATGAATCACTCTTCTAGTTAGGCACACCCAGTATCTGAGCTAAGTGTCCTTTTTTCATCAGAAAAACCTAAGTTCTAATTGGTTCTTTCTTTTTATCTCTAATGCTTGTTTTATTTTTAGCGTTCTTTCCACATCTTCTAACCTTTTCATCTTTTTCATGAGATGTAGGAAATCTCTGAGCAGAGTAACTGGCTCATCATCATCTCTCTATAGTTCCAGAACAAGGAGAATTGAGTGAATCAAATTAAAGATCCCACCTACCACTGGAAGACTATTCCTAAAAGACAAGGACCCTTTACCTTGGATAGTCTGCATGCAAACTGCAATGACACTAATGCATACAACCTTCAAAAGTCTATCCAACAAGACCTCTTGCAATTGTATTCCTGGTTTATGGCCACTAATAAGTTTTCAATATTCACATTTACTCATATTATATTAACAGTAAAGAATGAGATTTCTAGATCAAATCAGAGTATTATATCTCCTGGGATATTGCGATGACAGCCAGATGAACAGGACTGAATATACAAAATGGGATTCTATTACTATTGAAGAGTAACTCTGAGGTTATAAACTATAGAGCTTATATACATATGGTCCTACTCGCGTCCTAAGAGATGGAGAAAAATCTTTGATCCCTACTATAAACAAATTTTCTTGGAGAAGTTCTAGATTCTTGTGTTCTGATGCTTTGGAATGGAAATAAATGTCTCTAGGAGAAGACAAGAATCTCTAGGTTTATATCCTTTAAAAGGTCCCCAAAATGTAAACACATATGTCAGGGAAGATAAATTTCTTCAGATAGTCTCTCAGTCTCATAGCATCCTTTAACTTCCAAGGGTTATCCTATAACCTAATTAGCAAGTTTATTTGTTCAGAAATCCAAACCATGCAGATATCAAATGTATTCTTTAAATCTCCACAGTTACCCTCCATCACAGTCTCTGCTTTGTAGTGCTGCCCAAGCCTTGGTCCTGCCTCAACATGAGCTGAATAACTCTGACTCTTGCTCACTCACTTGACATCCATGCATCTCTCTCTTCTTGTCTTAGACTAGATGCTCAGATTTGGAAATATTGGTTCATGATTTCCTAATCATGAAGCTGTGTCCCATTTTCTGCCTACTGACATTTTCTGTCTCTTTTTTTGGGGGGGGGGGGTGCAGACCACACATAATGAGCCTGAGTGCTAAAGTCCCCAGAGTAGTCAAGTTCTGAGATGGCTATTCCTTGAAGCCATTGGGTGGGGCTTCATTGTGAGGCAGTTGGAGTCACCTCTTCATTCTCTAGGCTCATTTTCAAAGGTCAGAATATCCAATTATTTTTTAAAAACTTAAATTTTAATTAGAGTGTAGTTGATTTACAGTGTTGTGTCAATTTCTACTCTATAGCATAGTGATCCAGCCATATAGCTCCCTTTGCTAAATAGTAGGACTTTGTTGTCTTTCCATTCTAAATGGAATCCCTTGCATCTACTAACCCCAAACTCCCAATCCATCCCACTCCCTCCTTCCTCCCCCTTGGCAACCACGAGGCTGTTCTTCATGTCCCTGAGTCTGTTTCTGTTTTATAAATAGGTTCACTTGTGCCATATTTTATATTCCACATATAAGTAATATCATAAGGTCTCAAATACCTTATGAGACTTCACAATTCTATCTGGAATCCCATTTACCGCCACTTGTCCATCAAGAAATTAAACCTTTTCATTCTAAAATCTTCCCAAGAAGCATAGTGTTTAGTTCCTGAGTAAATTTAATGCATCTTTCCTTAGCTCTTTAATTAACATTACATTCTTTCAATCCTGCCAGCTAAATGTCTCCAAAAGCATCATAATTTTTGAGAAAGAAAGTTCTAAATTTTAGTAATACCTCCACCTCTCTCAACCAAGCTACATGATATACATACATGGACATACACATATTTTCTGTAGTGAAATACTGCCTATGGATTAACTGCATATAGAAAAAAGTTTAAAATAATGAACTTCATACCCTATCTACATATTCAGAAAATATTTTGCTGCTACATAATAGAAAAAAACATTGTGAAAAATCATCCCAAAGATTTACCCTGTTTTTGATATCCTGGTAATTTTAAGTTGATAAGAAAACTTAATGTTTAAGTTAAGTGAACTCCATAAATTCATAATATTTTCAGTAGTTTTAGGGTATAAGTAATGACTACATGCAAATAAATTAAAAATTCTTTTCCCCTAGAATTTTATTTTATTTTTATCTTTTGGCTGCTTCCAAAGCATGTGGAAATTCCTGAGCCAGGGATGGAACCAGCCTCACAACAGAAACTCGAGCTGCTGCAGTGAAAATGCTGGGTCCTTAACCCACTGAGCCACAAGAGAACTACTTTTCTTAATATTTAAAATATAAATACTAAAATGCTTAACAGGAAAAACTAAAACTCTTGATGATCTGACCTTGCCTCATTCCTAGCATCACTACACTTGGGCTTTAAACTCTAGCCAAACCAGTCTGCCTTTATTTCTTTAAGAACAATATCTTTTCCAATTTTAGGGTGTTTGTAATTCCTCTGTCCATTGCCTAAAACATGGTTTACATCTCTCAGGTTGATAAGTATGTTTTTGCATATAAATTGTCTTACAATTGTGCTTATTTTATTTCAAATGTTTAACTCTGGTTGAAATTATACTGTTTGGGTGATTATTTGATTGATTATATAGACTTCACTAGGCATTGCAGTTCCCTGAGAACAAGGGTCAACAGTTTTTGTGTGTGTGTGTGTGTGCCCTATTTCATCTCTAGTGTATAGTACAATGCTTCTCAAAGAATAGATCTTCAATACATTTTTTGTGAATAAAGTTGGTGAATAAATCTGAGAACGTTTTCCCTAGGAAATAGAAAGGTGTATGTCTCTATTTATTGGCAGTAATGAAAGCTATTATCATTTACTAGGTCTAGGGAGAAAGTACAGTGAGAAGAGAATTTAGAAAAAACTTGAGGGGCTCAATACATAATGGTTGGGCAGAGAAGGGTGCTGCTGCAGAGAAGGAGTCTGAAAGGACGTAGAGAGAGTGTTGGATAAATACCCTAAGACTGTGGTATTAGAGAAGCAAGGAAAGAGAATGGCTATGGAATGACCAAGTAAGGCAAACACTTAAAAAGATCCACTGGATTTGGCAAAGAGGTCACTAGTGTCCAAAGTGAAAGTTGGTGTGATGGCTTGATGACAATGGAAGTTGTAACATATCAACAAACCTCAGGGCCAATGCTGAATGACATAATCTGAAGGAATTATCATCCCAAAAGTTGTCTGTAAAAATAATGCTGTATTGTCTAAAATCAAATGTGAAGCTGATAGAAGCTTCTCAATGTGATTACATATGAGTAATTAATTGTTATCTTTATTTCTCAATGCATTATCTTATTTATCTTCATATGAAAGCACAATTCACAGAAGATTTCTTTCCAAAAAGCATGGCAATATGTACTGGGCTCTTCTCTATTTTCTAATAAACCATCTCAAAACTCTTGTGGGTATATACAAGGAGAATTATGGACTCAGAAGTTGAGTCTTTAATACTCAAGTATAATGTCCATAGACAGCCAAGCAGCACTTGGATGTCCTGCTAATACAATTATAATAAAACCTATTATATGTTTTCTCTCAGGGAAAAAGAAAATCAAACATGGTATATTCTGTAAATAGTGTGTTTATGGAATAGCCAGAGGGGTTTTCACAGCTTGATGGTCAGAATGTAGACAACTATTCTTATGTGGGAGCAATATGTGAAGAGTACATCATATTAGACTATAGGTATGACTGGAGATAATTTCTTAAATATCAGAATTAACATTTTTCTTAGGGAAAGATTTCCATAAGAGAATTGCAACTAATATTCTCACTAAACATTGGATATGCCAAAATAGATTTAAAATGTAAACCAACCTGCTACTGAATGAAATTTACTTGTGTCAAGAATTCAAAACAGACACATGAGATAGGACATCAATACCCATTTTGTTTCTTTTCAGATTTATAAGGCACACACATCCCATTATCTATCCTTCTACAATGATCCCTGTGACATGGTTCTGCAATGTCTCACTATTCACCAGCTGAAGCCTAGTTATGTTCGACCAGTATTAGGAAGACCAAGTTAACTAAATTTATGTTTAGAATCAGGCTCTATTCTGCCTTCTCCCCCCACTGAGGTAAGGAGAATTCTTGAATGCATTTTATATGTTATTTAAGTGATTCAAAGGAATAGACTTTGTTTTAGGAGCAAAATTATTTTGTTATGTGAAGTACAAACAACCTCTTAATGGTGTATTTGCACACACACTTTAAAAATGACATTAAATTATTTAGATAGACCTTTCTATACAAAAGTTTAATTTTTAGATGGACTATCCCTAACAGAACAAAAGGTGTTTTATCATATTGGCCACTGATAAATGGAGTCTACAGATTCCACTGCTACTAGATACCACTGAGAATTAGGAAACAGATCAAGATCTTCCCTATATCATTTTTTTTCAGATGACCCTTTATTTTCTCTACAGATAACACTGCTGAAAACAGGTTCATTAAGACTTTTCTATCAATCAGCTATATCTAAAATGCAATCTTTGAGCTGTTATGTCATATACCACCAGTGAGGGAAGGAGAGGGGAAGGAAGAAAATAAAAAGGAAAAAAGGCAACGGTTACATTAAGCAAAGACTGTTAACACTCTTGGACATCACCAATAACTTAATAATATTATTAAGAATAACATAACTGAATATGAATTCATTTGTATTTCTGAGATCAAATCCTTTTGGGAGAGGTGAATACAACCCTCTTTCTATTATCAGTACATTATATTTCTTCAATGCCAATAATATAGCAGGTGCTGCATCAGAAGCAAACAAGATGTACAAGTTTCCCCAGAGGAGAGACAACTTTGGCAAGTCTTTGATTGCATTTTATTTAAATTTTTCCTAACTGGCTAGAGAAAACTTTCAACTGGACTAAGTCACTATGCTATCTAAGGCAGTGTGAAATTAATGGAACATTATCAATATCTTCTCTAATTTGTATTGCCTTGATGCCTTAGGCAAAAGAGTTATTTTTATAGTGAGATGAAAATATACACAGAATGTTAGCAGATTCTGAAAAAAAGTAAAAGTAAAATCCTGCTGGATGAACACATGTTAGCTATGACCACATTAATGAACTATAATTAAGGTTCTGAAATACTGAGATCATCTTGTAAAAATATCTACCTATAACTATCTCCTAGTTCCACACACAGACACACACACACACAGGCACACACAGAGAGAGGCGCACATATATACACACATACACGCTTAACCATAGGGCATCTTTAGCAAGAATTCTGTGATATTAGAAGCATTCTAAATCCTCCAAAGACGAGGATTTGTAAAACAAAGCCATATAATATTTAAACTGAATAATTCTATGTAAATGTTAAAAGAATGTGGTATATTTTCAGTTTCCAAATTGGAAAGATATATATTGTTAAATGACAAAAAAGAAAGAATGAAAGAAAATGTGCAGCAGGAGTTAAAAATGTTAAAGTCTATGTGTAGGCCAGCCAGATAGCATTAATGAGAGAAGCAGATGGCAAGCCCAGACTCCCTAGAAAAGAGTGTCCAAGGAAAAGCTCAGGTACTAACACTTTATTGAAAGCTGTAATCCCCAAACAGCAAGCACAGGGGAAAGAAGGAGAGGCATGGAAAGCCAGGCAAAGTTAAGGAAGAAGGTGTTTTACCAAGCTGGCCATGACTTCATGAATAGATCCAGTTGGATGCTTGGCCAAAGACATCTCCAGGGCAGCCTTAGATAACCTCCATACTGCTGTACATCAGAGGAAAGAGGAAAGAAGGAGAGGGATCTATGTGCTATCTCCCTGAGATCACCTGCTCCTCACAGATTTGCATTTGCATGTACTACAGTCTTGATTCCAGGTTATACCTCCTGGCTTCTTGGGTGGCTTCTGAGGAAACCATATCCCATCTTCTGTTGAGGGACACTTTGCATGAATCTAGAAGTCCTGGAAGGAACAAGAGCCTCTTTGGATTTGATTAGGTTAGGCAGTCTGGTCAGAGCTGTTGTGGCCCTGCCAGGGAGGATGGAACAGTGAAGGCCATATGAGAGCCCATAACTCATTCCAGAGGAAGCCAAGACACACACTGCTATTAGAAGCTGAGGCAGATTCAGATGCAGTGGTGGCAGCATCAGCCAGGATCCTCCGTGGACTGGTGACCAAGGGCCCAGTAGATAGGTGAAACTGAGTGAATCAGAGCAGGTTCATAATTGGACCTAAGATATTAAGCAGGACAAATTACAATGAACACTCATTCCCAATGACCAGAGTATCATAAGGAGAGTTAGAAACGGTGGAGGATGTTAGAGGACATGCTGCTACCCAACTCTGGGAAACTGCCGCCATTCAAAGACATTGGGCCAATGTACAAAACACCGCATTAGCTTGTAATTTACATCAGTATTGGACAGTACAGAAGATTTCTATTCTCCTTGGAGTACGGAAGCTCAAGTATAGCTACAAGGTGTGATCTTAAGGAGAAATTCTTGGGAAATGTCACAGATAATTTTAGTTATATTTGAGATACAGAAATTATAGTAACAAAGCAAGCTTAGTAATGACCTACAGTTTGTGGTATTTCTAAAACAAAACAATGGCAAAACACCTTATTTTAAGCCTCCTTGAGTTAAGGTAAAAGAAAGTAACTTATGTTTACCAACTTGAGAGGATTTGGTTCAGAGATGATGGGAAAAAAGTAACATGTAAGGAAACTACATAGGAAAAATAATTCTAAGGAGACAAAGGTGAATAATAAGTATTAGCTAGAGAATATTTTTTTAGGAGGATGAAAACTGGCTTGAGAATAAAGTCTCCATCATTAGAATTCCTTAGGTTTCTAATTTCCAAGTTTTTCCAAGGTTTGGGAAAGCAAATTTTATTAGATCCTTGATTTCTTTTCTCTTTAAAGGTAAATTTCAATTCATTTCTCTCTATTTGAGTCAGGACTACTCAAAACTTTATCCAAAATTATACAGTTATCTAAAATTGTATTGGCATTTATCATTTGAAGTAACTTCTCTCCCTGAATTCTGTCCTTTTTTATTTATATGTATATTTTATAAGCATGTTTAGTAAGATCCTGGAGAAAGAAGAAAGTATAATCTGTATATAATTTGCCATCTATAACTAGAAGCAAGATAAGGCCTACCTTATGCAACTCTTTCATGAAAGATTTATAAGAAGGATGACTACCTGGAGTTCCTGTCGTGGCACAGCAGAAACAAACCTGGCTAGGAACCATGAGGTTCGGGTTGGATCCCTGGCCTTGTTCAGTGGGTTAAGGATCTCGTGTAGGCCGGCAGCTGTGGCTCCAATTGAACCCCTAGTCTGGGAATGTCCATATGCAGGGGTTATAGCCCTAAAAAGAAAACAAAAAAAACAAAAAAACAGAAGGATGACTGCCTGACTTGGTGAAACTTTAACTTTGGAAACAAAATCAGATAAAAAGAGAGCAAAAAAATAAAATCATAGGTGAATGTCACTTATGCATAAGGAAAATATTAAATAAAACAATCCTATCAAATTCAATCTTCCAAAATGTATCTAATAATACTCACAGGAATGCAAAATTGTTCAACATAAGATAATCCATCAAAATATGTATTATTCATATATTAAAGAAAAAATCTATCTTCTCAATACTATTCAATAAAATTCAATATTCACTGAAGATGAAATGACTTAGTAAATAGGAAATAAAACATTCTTAATCTAATAAAATTATTCATCTAAAAACTTAGAGAATATATGTCTATATCCATCTATCGATAAATACAGAGAATACATTACATTGTATGAGGTCTTTAACCCCTTGTCTGTTGCATTATCTTCATCACTTTAGTGAGACAAGTAATAGTCCTGGGCCTTTATCTTCCTTTTGAAGATTCTGAAGAAATGTCTTTTCATTCAGCTGGGTTTCCAGATAATTATGATGGTAGACATTAGATTTATAGCTGCTCTAGAAGTAAATGTTAGGAGCCAGCACGTGAAGTTGAAATCTTCCTTTTTCATCCTGATCATAAAAGATGTTTTGTTTTTTTTTTTTGAAGCACTATTTTCATCATGTGAATAATGTTCCCTGCTACTAACATGACTGCCTACTTTGTTTTCTGACCTAAAATTTCAAAGTTGGCACCATATCTTTGGCTCCCTTCCTCTGAGGAGCCTGAAATCAAAGGTGAGCCTAGCTGCTTTTATCAAATCATTTAGCAGGAAACTAGTGGAAGCAGCACCAATTTTAAGGAAAAATTTAAATGATTAACTTATTAAAAATATTATAACGTATTAAATTGGTTTTAACTTTATATCAAGAAATACTAACTACCCAAATAATTATATTTCTCTTCCAGTAGCTGTTTTTTTTTAAATCACTCAAAAAGATTCCATTTTTATAGACTAACCAAAATGTCCTATGCTAACAAACATTTTAATGAGTTGAAAAACACTTAGCGCCATGTTATCTACTCCTAGTTGAATTTTAAGATCAAGAAACTACAACCACACGAGCTCACTGCCCTTTAATCCATTACTGTTTAGTTAAATACTTACAGGCCCCAAATACAAGAAATAGGACTTAGGAATGAAACACATTTTCAACTTAATTTTAAACTTCTTTCTACTATAAGATGCAGCCATCCACTGAAATTTGCATCTCTAAGAGATGTCTGCACTCGCCTGTTCACTGAAGCATTATTCACAATGGCCTAGATACAGAAACAACCTAAATGTCTATCAATGGCTGGGTGGAAAAAGAAAATGTGTTATGTACATAAAATGTAATATTATTCAGCCTTAAAAAAGAAAGAAATCGTGCCATATTTAACAACAGGGATGAACCTGGGGGCAAAAGGCTAAGTGAAGTAAGCCAGTCACAAAGGGACCAATACTTCGTGATGTGACACATATGAGGTATCTAAAACAGTCAAACTCATAGATGCAGAGAGTTTAACAGTAGATGCTGGCGGCTGGAGGAAATGGGGAGTTGTCCAATGAGTCTAGAGCTTCATTTATTCAAGAAGAATACGTTCTGGAGATCTGTTATAAAACGTAGTGCCTATAGTTAACAATGCTGCATTATATCCTTAAAAATCTATTAAGAGGGTAAACCAAATGTTAAGTGGTCTCATCAAAGTAAAACAAAATAGGAGTTCCTACGGTGGCTCAGTGGGTTAAGAATGCAACATATTGTCTGTGAGGATCAGATTTGATCCCTGGCCTTGCTCAATGGGTTAAGAATCTGGCTTTGCTGCAAAAATCTGTCATGGGTCACAGATGTGGATCAGATCAGGTATTTCCGTGGCTGTGGCATAGGCCTGCAGCTGCAGCTCCAATTTGACCCCTAGCTGGGAACTACAAATGCCACAGATGCAGCCATTGAAAGAGAAAAATAAAATAAAATAAAAAACCCTTTTTACAAGTTTTAAATAATGAAGATCCATTCAGAAGCAGGCATACAAATACACACACACAAACACACACACGCATGCACACACTCATTGTATCATATAGAGTTGGGCTGGGGCAGAGTTTCCAAGATATAGACTGAGAGTGGTTTCAAAGGAAAAGAGAAGATATTATAGAGACAGGGTTAAGAATCAATGTGAAACTGTTTCACATCAAATTCAGTGGAGATGGGCAGAAAGACAAGAATACAATCAGAAGCAAAGGGATCTGTAAACAAGGTCAATAAATTGAAGTGAACAGCTTTTCAAGCATGAACAAAAGTAAAATAATCTGGAATGATTACTTGACCACCATTTCCTACAAGGGTTATACAAGTTTTGAGATAGAATGGGTCTATTAAATGTATTGAAGCAGGCTGAATATATACTAGCTAGTTTTGGAGTGATGATTTAAGTTCCATGATGAATTTCAATATAATATATGGATGAGAGTATTAACAGTGACTGGATTTCTTTTTAGAATCACATAGCAAATGTGTCCAATAAAATTTTCTTGAAGTAATTTCTAATCTATAACCATGAGCAGTCCTTTCATATTTCTGTTCAATCTTTCTCTTTCTAAAATATGCATATGGATCACATCCCTGATATCTTGTTGTATTTATATTACTCAGCATGTAAAATCTACCTTAATAGCTAAGACCCAGGCAGTATTTTGCCATAAGGCAAAATTGCTTTAGTTGCAGTTTGTAGAAACCATTTTGGCTATAAAAATTAAAAAATCCAAATCACCCATATTCCTCCTGACTCCAGCATTTGGATTAGAATTTTTCTTATTATCCATTGTTCTTGACACCTTTGAAACCAGGGTTGGCAGTTCATCTGACACCCTGAAATTCAGTTTCTTTATCTCATGTATACAGTCTGACTTCTAATACAGAACTTATCATCCAGTATTTCCCCATCTTCAAAATCTAGAAACTTCTTAGGTGATATCAATTCTATTCTCATTAAACTATTAAATTTCTACATCAAAATCTCCCTTGGTTCTTTTAACATTTATTTCTTTACATAATTCTAACTACCCTTGACTCACTATCCAGACTAAGATTCAATTTAATTCTGTCATTGTTGCTTTCCTTAATAGCCTTCCTTCCCTCTGTCACTGTTTCTATCTCCAATTTTTCGGGTTGTTAATCTTTTATCCTGAATCGTTCCTAAAACCTTTCTCGTTAGTGTTAATATTTTTGACTAAAATCAGAAAAACTGCCCTGTTGTCAATTTTGATAGCCAATTTCACCCAAGCTTTCATTATTGATTGGTATTCCTTTACTCATTCTGTATTGATTTTCTGCTGAATGCTCTAGTCTATATCCAATCTCTTCTCTGTAAACAAACAAACTAAAAAAACATTTTATTTTCTGTAAAGTAGATGTTGCTCAAAGACTTGCACTATGCAGTAGTAGTTCCATATACTCTTTCCATATTTCAAAATATCTGTCACTGTAATGCACTTACTTCTCTGCTTGAAAGAATGCATTCTATTTTCCCAAGGTTTTCTTTTTCTTCTAGACTTGTAATAGACTCCACTGCTATCTCATCTCTTTGGGTTGTTTATATTTCTTTGGTTCTTACCTATTTTTACTCAAACAAAGCTGCTGTATCTACTTCAAAACTTCGAAGGAATTATTATTTAACATTTAAGTTACTCTTTTTCTTTTTTTGATTTCAAACTTCCTAAATGATCCGCATTCCATAGTTCCACACAATCTCCTGTTCGCCTCTATCATAAATTTAGATTTCCAGCATTTTAAAGTGATCACATTTTTCTTAATTTTCTGTTAAACTATTTATATGTTTACACCTTCCTTGAGCTTTTTGTACTATTTATCTTGTTGTAGGACTTTTTTTTTTTCCTTGAAACTCTGGCTCTTCCAACATACCCTTGTTCTTTAGTTTCACCTTTTTCTGTGAGTTCTACCCAAGATTCAAGTCTTGGTCTTCTTGGTAAGAATTTAAGCTATTTTAAGGTGGTGTAAAATTAATTAGCAACAAATGGTTTACTTAACATGCATTAATTTTTAGATTTTTCTCAGCAGAATAAAATTTAACCAGGTTCTTGCCCTTTGATGGGAGCTTCTTTTATACTTGTATCAACAAGTGTATATCTAAAAAAAGAAAGTCTCTATGGGCCTTTATTGCTGAGGTCTAGGCTATGCCTCATGAGACAAATCATTGGATATTACAAGTAAGTTTGTAGTTTAGTGAGTGTACAAATCTACCCCCATCACTCTTTTCTAGTGGAGGTTCCAATCACTGGTGAAAAATCATAATTAACACCACATTTGGAAAATTCATTAAGATTTCTCAGAACAGAGAAAGGAATCACTGTGACATTTGCTGATATGGTAAAGTATTTGAGTCAATTCTATACATTTATAGAACAAAACAAAAACAAAGTGAATTTTAATTATAAAATTGGCAAAGTTGTATGTATAAACTAACAATAGTAAATGATGCTTTAAAATGCTGTTATGTTTTAAGGGATACCATAAAAATGTCTGTGAATAGTAATAAGCACAAATTTACTGAAATAAACTTTCTGAATTTTCAAGAAGACCTAGGTAATCTCATGCTCTTTCAAAAAACAAATGATTGATCATGGAAATATCATAGAATAATCCTAGTGAATAAAAGATGTGCAGGCTATAATTTTGCACTAGACATAATCCCAAATTTTAAAAATTCACCAAATAAATATATTTTGCCTATGAACACTTTTTTTCAGAATTATTTTTCCCCCAAAAAAGAATTCCAAAAAATTCAACTCCCCCCCCCAAAACAAACAAACAAACAAACAAACAAAAAAAAAAACAAAACAGGAGTTCCCATCGTGGCGCAGTGGTTGACGAATCGACTAGGAACCATGAGGTTGCAGGTTCAATCCCTGCCATTGCTCAGTGGGTTAATGATCCGGCATTGCCATGAGCTGTGGTGTAGGTCTGGCATTGCTATGGCTCTGGCATAGGCCAGCAGCTGTAGCTCCAATTCAACCCCTAGCCTGAGAACCTCCATGTGTCACGGGAGCGGCCCAATAAATGGCAAAAAGACAAAAAAAAAAAAAACAACTCAGATATTCTACTTCCGGTTATTTATCTGAAGAACACAAAAATGCTACTTTAAAAAGATATATGCACCCCTATCTTCATTACAGCCTATTTACAATAGCCAGATATGTAAACATCATAATGTCCATTGATGGATGAATGGATTTATATCTATATATAATGGAGAAATATATATTATTCAGTCATAAAAAGGAATGGAATCCTGCCATTTCTGATAGCATAGGTGAAGCTTGAAGATGTTATGCTAAGTGATATGTCAGATGGAGAGAGACAAATATTGTATGAATTAACTCATATATGGTCTCTTAAAAAAACACAAAAGAACAGACAGATAAGAGAACAGATTGGTGTTACAAGAGAGGGAGGGAGTTGGGGAGTGAGCAAAACATGAAGGGATCAACTATGGTGATGGATGGTAACTAGAAATGTAGTGGTGATCAGTTGGCAGTGTATACAGATGCTATACACCAGAAATATATATATTTTAAAAATTGGATTAAAATAGCCTAATTTTATTAACCCACCAGAAAGATTATGAAAATATAGGTTTTTAAGGCAAAATAATATATCCAGTTAAATTTGAACTTCAGGTAATCAAAAACTACTTTCATGTTTTTAGTATAATTTCCATTATTTGTCTGAATTTAAAATTTAAATTGGCATATTTTTAATAAATTTTTTTGGAGTATAGGTGACTTACAGTGTTGTGATAGTTTCAGGTGTACAGCAAAGTGAATCAGCCATACATATACATATACATCCATTCTTGTTCAGATTCTTTCCCCATATAGTCTGCCACAGAGTATTGAAAAGATTTCCTTGCACTGTATAGTAAGTCCTTGTTACTACTGACTTTGTGTATAGTAGTATATATATATGCCAATCCCAACCTCCCAATCTATCTCTCTCCCAAATTTTCCCTTTTGTAACCATAGGTTTGGTTTCAAAATATTTGAATTTGTTCCTATTTTGTGAATAAGTTCCTTTACATCATTTTCATTAGATTCCACATATTAGTGATCTTATATTTTTCTTTCTCTGCCTGACTTACTTCACTTAGTGTGATAATCTCTAAACCCATCCATATTACTGCAAATGGCATTATTTTCCTTCTTTTTTATGGCCAAATAGTATTCCATTGTATATATGTACCACATCTTTATCCAATTCTCTGTTGATGGACATTTAGGTTACTTTCATGTCTTTGCTATTTTAAATAATGCTGCAATGAACATTGGGATACATGTATACTTTCAAATTATGGTTTTCTCCAGGTATATGCTCAGGCGTGGGATTGCTCGATCATATGGTAGTTCTATATTAAGTTTTTTACAGTACTTCCACACAGCTCTCCATAATTGTTGCACCAACCTACATTCCCAAGAGCAGTAAAGGAGGGTTATGTTTTCTCTACACCCTCTCCAGCATTTATTGTTTGTAGACTCTTTGATGATGGCCAATCTGACTGATGTGAGATGAAATCTTATTGTAGTTTTGATCTGCAGTTGCCTTATATTTTTATTTACTAAATCTCAGTACCCTATAAAGACCTAACTGGTGAATATCACTTGCGTTCATATCAAATTACTTTTGTTCTATCGCTATACCCCTTCGAAGATTATAAATTCTAGTAGGGACCATAATCTTTCACAATTACTAAGACATCTTCTGCATCAAAACCCCGAATTCTTAGCCAAAGAACTGAAGTTTGAAGATGGCATTAAGATTGATTTCACAGACTCATTTTCATTCTTTTTGTTAATAAAACTACCAAGCATTTGTGAAAAGCAAAAATCTACATCACAATGAAAGCTCAGTAGAAGCTCCTGCATAAATAATTGTTTTTTGTAAATGGTTTTCTGTTTTTTGTTTGTTTGTTTGTTTGTTTTTGTTTGTTTTTTTTTTTTTTTGGCCATGCTTATAGAACATAGAAGTTCCTAGGCCAGGGATCCAACTGGAATTACAGCAGTGACCAGAGCCACAGCAGTGACAATGCCAATTCCTTAACTGCTAGGCTACCAGGGAACTCCCTAAAATTGTTATTTTCAATAAAGGAATGAAAGTCAAAGACTCCTTCTGCTCTATCTCTTTACTTCTTGGCTACTTCACATAACAGTCAACTTTTCCTTGGTTGTCAGTACTACCTGGTGGCTGTGAGTTTCCTTGTGTCTCAGCAGTAATGAACCTGTCTAGCATCCGTAAGGATGAAGATTTGATCTCTGGCCTCGCTCAGTAGGTTAAGTATCCGACATTGCCTGGAAGTGTGGTGTAGGTCACAGATGTGTCTTGGGTCCAGTGTTGCTGTGGCTGTGGCATAGGCTGACAACTGCATTCCGATTCAACCCATAGCCTGGGAAATTCCATATGCTGCAGGTGTAGCCCTAAAAAGAAAAAACGAAAAACAAAAAACACTACATTATGGCTGCCTAAACAATCACCACACCTAAATTTTTCATTCAACCTCTTTCATTCTGTCTCTCAGCTTCGACACCTGTCAGACAAAATAATAACCCAACTGAGCTAATAAATCACAAAATTTTGGAACAAAAGGGATTGATAGCACCAAATTAATCTCCTAGTTTATTTTACAGAATATTAAAAAAAGTTCATTCAACTGCAAGAGCACTTTCCCAATCAAAACTTTTCAATAGCTCTGTGTTATAAACATTCCAAAGTCTTGACATGCTATAAATATCCTCCAATATTCCACCTCTACCTTCCTTTCCAGATGTGTATCTCATCACAGTCTTCTGTTCCCAGTCACCTCTGAACAGTATTCCTGTGATCTCACTGACCCAGAGGTGACTTGTCCTCTATTACTGCACTTCTAACACTATGGGATATTTCAGATTAAACATCTGTCCCCTCCTCTTAGTTTGAATGGTGTGGCTTGTAGGGATCATAGCTCCTGCTGGAATTACTAATGCCTATTCCAAGTACCAGGACACAGTAGAGGCCCAAGAAGCACTTGACAATTGAAGAAACACGTACATTAGTAAGAGAATAACGAATGCCAGAATTTGAATACTATGCTTTTTTTTAAGAGCCCATAAGATCAAGCTAAGGATCTATGAATATTAATGTAAAAAAGGCCATAAATTTTGAGATGAAATTTGTCATAAAATTCAGTGTCAGCCATCTCTCAAGCTCACTGAACATGTTGATAATCCCACTTTAGAATATTCACAATTTTTTCTATTTTCTTCTTTCTTGTGCACTAATTAAACCTGATTTCCTTTCAGGCATGGTTTTAAACATGAGTATCTATTTCTTAGTCCATTCTGTTTTATTTTTACACAACCATATTCTGTATTATTCATCACATACACACATACAATTTTGAAAATAATGTGAACTAAGAAGATTTTGGAAGACTATTCTGGGAATCAAAACATCTTCAATCACATTGCTTCTACAACTAAACATATTCCAAGTTCTCAAGTTTCAATTTAGAAATAGATGTCTAGAATCTAACTAGTGTCAAAACTAAGACTTGTCATTGTATGAGAGGTGGAATCAACTTATAAATTTGAAGTTAGTATATGGTCATAGACATGTTCTCCCTTATAAATATTTTAAACAAAAATTTAAAATGACAAATATATATTAGTTGATGCATAGCTGCATCATAATTTTTAAAATTTTAAATTTTATCTAGATTCAGTTTACAAATACATATAAAATGATAAATTTATGTACAAGGCCTGTCATTATGTGTTGATGATTTATTTATGTGTATATATTTTAACAGAACTTCTAATAATTAACATTAAAGAAAAAGACCATATGCAATTGGAAATTCTTTATATAAATATAAGAAGTTGCCACTTATATGCCACATTAAGTACTAGCTACATGTAAGGCACTAAACTAAGCACATTGTTAATTTATACCTCATTATTCTCCAGAAAGTTCAGTAATATTTAGCCCTAATTTGACCACAAAAAAAAAGGTGACATACAAATTTAATGAATATATCCAACTGTAAAAGAAGGACTTTGTTACATAACTAGTACTTAGAAAAAATGTGGTTGTTTCATATTTTATTCTTTACATATTTAGACATTTTACTAGGTATGTTCTCAATTATTTTATTTTGATCACATGATTAGGGAATTAATTTTAATTTGGACTAGTTATAGAGGTCACCTACATAAGTTTAAAAGAAAAAAAAATAAATGTAATACAAATGTAGTAATAATGCCTGAGGACATTTTCTCACAACTATTAACTATTAGATATAATTTTAAGAAAACGTTTTGAAAATAACTGTATCAAAGTAAGTGGTTACCTTATGAAAATCATGACTATAGACCTAAAGACTAAATGAATAGGTGGAAATGGCCTAATTTTCTGGGAAAACACTTGAGAAATAAATTTTCCAGTGATAACATTACCCATAGGTTCATAGACTTGAGTATTTCAAACAGAGTGATGTTGCTTCGGACAATTATTTGAGAGGACTCAAAAACTTAAAGATTAAGCTGCTGGGGTCTCAAGATGCATATGAAGAATGAAAATCATGTTTCATTACACCTGAGCGAAGACCAAATAGCATCTAAATGAAGATGTTTTGATTTGTATTATACATGCAATTTAAATAAATACATTACCTAATTTTTAGATGTCAGACAATTCCATCTGCACTCTTGAAAGTTTATATTGCCAAATTGACTAATTTTAAAAAGTTCTCTCCTTTGTAAAATGAAAGACCAGCTTATATTATGGGCTGCTTTAAATTTGTAGGGCATGTATTAGAATGTAGTCACCATTACACAGGTAATAAAGTGTAGAAAGAGATGGACTAAAGGCTGCCCACCTCCACAGCCTGGGTATTTAACTCAAAATGTGTATATTCTAAAATATATATCTACTTTCCTTCCTCTAAACTTTTTAAATACTAATTAATAAAATAAAATTAAGCATTGGTAGTCTTTAATACTTTTTAAAATCAGCTTCTTGACAGAGGAAAAGGACGCATATATTTACTTGTTGTGTACTTTCTCAAAACTTGATATACTTTGGTGAGTGCAAATAAATAATATCTAACCACAGTTCACCCTAACAGAAAAAGATTAAGAGAATAGATAATGAAGAAAATAATGGGCTTTTGTAATATATACTTTGGGATGTTATTATTTCATATATATTTTTCTAAAAGGTATGTATATTGATCCTTAAAGGTCACACTGTGATTATATGGCACTCCTGAAACTTACACATTATATTTCATGAAAAAAAAAAAGTGTCTAGGCCTTCTAAGGAAGTTACTTTGCTACATGGGGTCAGTATGTGTCCTCTGTATAACGTGCAACCAAAGAGAAAAGTATTCCTTTTTTTCCAAAGAACATTATTGAAAATAGACAATGTACAACTATCCCATGTTTGAGATAATTGCATAACTATTAAATAGCTAGAGGATATTTTCTAAAATGTCTTAGCCATATATTTCACTTTGATTTTATTTCTACCCTCAATACAAGTCCATTTTCTAGATATGCCATTTATTTATTTTGCCAAAAACAATTTCTGAATACTGTTGACTTTTATATTCTAAAACTATTTATTGTAGAAATGGAGTAGGCAAAATGTTTACTGAACATATTAATTTATTTAGTTCTAGGTATATTCATTGCTTTCTAAATGTATGAATTCAAATTTTAAAAAGATGAGAGCTGGGGATAATCACATGGCTCTTGTCATTCTGTTGTTCTCATTTGGACTGAAGTCATGTTGCAGTGCCAAAATCACTGCCTTTAAAGTAATTTTCTCCCTGGTTTACTTATTCACATTAATAAAAAGTATTTTGCTATAGTCATTCATAACAGCTGAAACAGCAAAACACAAGCTAGTTCAGGATGATCTAATTTATACTTGCCACCACAATACTTCTTCCAGGCACAATCAGCTACTCTGTCAGCATCAGTGAACCTCTTCTCTGAAAAGTTTAATGAGAAAATGTGGAGAAAGAATATCAAAAACATTTTTATCTGGACTCAATTTTCCACCCCACTTACAGTTTTCAAGATTTCCTAGGCAGTCGATGAGGCTCAGGAAAAGGTGAAAATAGCTAATGATCTTGGTTTCTCATTTCTGGAGAAAGAACTAGGTAGATAAATGGAGAGGGAGATTTTACAGGATTTAGTAATTCTGTAGCTACTCAAACATGGGAAGGAAAAATGAAAAGAATTTTAAACCTGCCAATGTCTCATCCTTTACATATTCATAGGAAAAAGATTACAGAGAGAAAGTCCAACCACGAATGATACTGGACTTCTATGAGCATTCCTAGAAGGATAATATTCTAGAACAATATAGTAAAGCTTAACTAAATCATAATATATATTGCAACTAAATAATAATAACTAAAAGAAATAGAATTTGTACAGTACCATCCAATTTGTAAATTAATTTCTGATATGCCATACAGTTTACATGAATATCCATACACACACACACACACATATATAAAGACTATAAATCAGTAGAAAGTAGAGTCAATTTACATTGAAAAGTAACATTTAATGGCCTTCCCTTATGTTTACATATATAATTTTGTTCAATTATATAATTAAATCCCACTATCTCCTTCACACACACTTCACACACTACACATGCCCATTGTTTTAAAGATAGGAGGATTCACCTCCCAGTCGTCAGAGGAATTAATGCCAAAGGAGACTGGCTTTAGTCTCCACTCCAATATCCACCCTGCTCTCTGCCAAGACCACCAAGAATACTAAGTAAATCTATTTTATGTAAATATATGTATATCTATTTTTTTTTTAATTCTCAACCCTAAGTCTGCTAAGGAGATGGAGAGATTTATATTGGAGTTTATAAGTTCTGGATATAATAATAAGATAGTTTTCCAATTAAATTAACAACATAATTCTACTGTCATACATTTAACAGTCCATAACTATGTGAAGAGTTTACTTAACACTATGCGCTATTCTAAGATTTGGGGACACATAAAAGGGGGAAAAAAAAGACAAAAATCCCTACTTTCCCAAAGCTCACACTCCAGTGAGGGAGAGACAAACAGTGTAATGAATAAGTTAATGATACTGTATTCTGTGAGGAAAGAAGTGCTACAAAATCACAACAGGGTAAGAAGGATGGAGAGCACACAACAATTTTAAATAGGGAACTTAAGGTACATGTCATTAATAAGGTAATTTTGGGAAAAGAGCTGAAGGAAGTGGGGAGAGGTCCAGTCACACATCTAGGATAAGAATATTCCATGCCATGAGAAAAGCTAGCCCCAAAGTCCCCAGGCAGGATCATACCTGCCATGTTTGGGGAATAGGAAGGAAGTGAGTATGCAAAGGTGGTGGATAGAGAAGGGAAATTAGAAAATGCAGTCTGAGACTACAGGGATCTTAGAAGGCAATACTTTTTTTAAAGGCATGAAAAAAGCATGAGTCATGTATAAGCCCATTTTCCTTATTTTCATATCTTACAGTACTAAACTACTATAAATAAACTTCTGCTTAGAAATCAGGGCTATAGGAGAGTAAATTCGGTAGACCCAGGAAGGCATTAGCATTTGTCTCTCATTTTTGGTTGAAATACATATATGAAGCAGCAGATAGCCACATGATAAATGATTTATTATTAAACATTCCAGTCTGTTCTCCAAGAAACTTATATGTGAAATTAAGAGAGACTTAGGCACTTAGAGATACTGTGAATTAAAATGTTAACACGAAAAGAGAAAGAGAGAGAAGCCAGAAAAAAAATGTAGTAGCTAAGAAGTTGACTCTCAGTTCTTTTGCAGCGCAGCAGGTTAAAGATCCTGTGCTGCCACTGCAGGGGCTCTGGTCACTGCTGCAGCTTGAATTCAGTTCCTGGTCTGGGAACTTCCATTTGGCATGGGCACGGCCAAAAACAAACAAAAACCTAATGAATAAAAATGGTACTTCATAAAAATAAATAAATAAATATTTTTAAAAAGAAGGTGATTCTCTTGGTCCCCTTTCTGGCTTTCATATCTTAAAAACACAGTCAAATGTATTGCTTGATATAGATTTGTAAGAAAATTCATCTTGCCTATGACATCCAAGGTGTGTTAACTTAATTTTTAATAGACTATTTAAAGTAATGGTATTGTACAAAGAAACTTGTGAGAAAAAGGAATAAATACGAGAAAGGATTTTTAGACACTAAAAACAAACTATGTCATACATGAGAAGAAAAGGCTTAGGTATGCCAGCAAGCATCATATCTATATACAGCTGTTATATAGGGAAAATGACCACAATCCTGAATTCTTTTTCTATAATTTCATAAAATAAACAAGATAATAAAAGCATTGGGGGAATTCCCATTGTGGCTCAGTGGAAATGAATCTCACTATTATCCATGAGGACATGGGTTCGATCCCTGGCCTCACTCAATGGATTAAGGATCTGGCATTGCCATGAGCTATGGTGTAAGTTGCAGATGCAGCTCAGATCCCTCCTTGCTGTGGCTGTGGCATAGGATGGCAGCTGCAGTTCTGATTGGACCCATAGCCTGGGAACTTCCATATGCCACAGGTGGGACACTAAAAGGCAAATAAATAAATAAATAAATAAATAAATAAAAGCATTGGTTACTGGCTTAAGCATTGAATCCTGGCTTATTCAAATAATCACACTTCAATTGGGTGAGGGTACTTGCCTTAGAAATAAGGGAGCACAAATTTTTTATCCTGATTGGAAAAAAGAAGCTCCACCTATTATGTAATATATTAGGTTTAGAAATAAGAAATTTTTTAAGGAAGGCATATTTTATAATTCCAGAGCAAATAATTGGATATGAATATTTATTTAGGTGGATGTTTACAATAATGCTAATGTTTTTAGGTAGCCAGTAAATTCTATTTTTAGCTCAAATAAATGCATGCATTTGGGTACATTGCTATTTTCACAGAGCTGAGGTTGACATTATGTGTCACTTAAAAGTACACTCAATAAATTCTTTTGTAATGCAAGTAAGACATCACTGTTTTCTGAACATATTTATAATTCTATGCTAAGCAGATGGGGTAAACAAACAAAGAGAAAAACCCAACATAGCTATACAAGATTCCCCAAACAATTCATACATATTTTACAAAGTATGTTTAAAACATCTCATTGAAAATGGCCCAATTGTTGACAACATCTTTCTAGGACCCAGGCCACTTTGTAAATACAGGAAGTCACAGTTCTTGGAGGCTTACCCAGGCAGAAATGTTCTCAGATTTTACATTGTCAGAAGAACAATTCCCATAAACACAGAGCTCTCTGGGGGCATCTACAGGACTACGTGGTTACTCTCAGGGAAGCAACAGTTTGGGAACTTTCGGGCATGCAGTACCATTAATGAATTGCCTGATTTATAACCAATGTAAATTTGGATCTGGCTCCTTTCCCAGAATGCTTCTAAGTAGCAGCGCAGCCGCGACTGTAACACCATCGACAGAGAAAGAGCAGTTGTTTGAGGAAAAAAAAAAAAAAAAAAAAAAGGAAGCTTGGGCCCAGGCATAAAGATATGACAGATGCTGAATTCCAAAGGAGGAGTTAAGAATATGAAAACTGAAATAGTAAAAACGAGGAAGTTACTCTTCAGAACTTGCCACACCAAACCTCTGAAGGGTTTCAGAAATGGGGACCACTGACATGGGTAACTTCTCTGAAGATGTTATTTTAGAGAGAGTCGTGCTGTGAATATATGCTCTAGACCAAAAGGGAAGAATTGCAGGGTGCAACCAAAGTCATGGGAGGCTAAGACTTTCAGTGGTGTGTGGTTGTGATAACTTCTCATTATCTATTTGCATACTATCTTTATACTTGTTAGCTTTTTCTCAGGAAAATATCACAAATGACAAGAAATGTCCTTTTTGCCCTTTGGTGTACAAATAGGGCATGTGTACACCTACAAACATTACTGCTTAGCACACCCTCTTTCCAAATTGTTCAATTAAAATGATTTTGCCTTTAAATTAAGGATATTTTTCTTTCTTTTTTTTTGTCTTTTTGTTGTTGTTGTTGTTGCTGTTGTTGCTATTTCTTGGGCCACTCCCGGGGCATATGGAGGTTCCCAGGCTAGGGGTCTAATCAGAGCTGCAGCCACCGGCCTACGCCAGAGCCACAGCAACGCGGGATCCGAGCCGCGTCTGCAACCTACACCACAGCTCACGGCAACGCCGGATCGTTAACCCACTGAGCAAGGCCAGGGACCGAACCCAAAACCTCATGGTTCCTAGTCGGATTCGTTAACTACTGCGCCACGACGGGAACTCCCAGGATATTTTTCTTTTACTGAGTTTCTACTTATAATTCACTGGATATTTAGATGATCTTTAAATAGACAAGAAATCTTTATTTTCATGTTAGGTATCCTCATATTTGAAGATAGAAAAGAAATCCTCATAAACTGTAATGCCCCCTATAGTATTCCAAATGTCTTTATTTGCTTTGATACATAGGATACAGCATTACTGATCTGAAAATTTTAAAAGTATATAGTAACTTATTTATATCTCATCTAGCTAGATGAATTACTGACTAAACTTACCTCCTTTCTGTGACAAAGGAAAATTATAGCATTGTAGAAGTACCTAAAATAGAACTAAGCAGATGATTTCCAGCACAGTTTCACTATTTTCTCATAATAGGGTATGAGCTATGCTGATGAAAAGAAATACTGAAACCATCTTGCAAACATCAGTTATATTAACCCACCTTGACCTCCTAAATCAGTCCTAAACTTACCCATCACAGACCATGAACTAATTTGAGACTCCCAAACTTTTTAATTCGCAGTGTTTCTAAGTGCCTATAGCTCTAAGACACATTTAAGGGAGAAAGGTGACTAAAATGCCCAATTCACAATAATGACTCTAGTATATAAGAAATGGCAGGCTACTTACTGCCTTGCAAAGCAATTCTGCTTTGGCCCCTGGTCATATTTACCCAAACTTTTCAGGGGGGTAAATACATTTCCTCCCTTAGAACTGTTTCATGTAAGTAGAATTCAATGAATTATTTTAAGTCATTTAAAATGGGAAGCCAGCAGAAACTGGGGTTTGGGTTGATAGCAGCGAAAAACATTGTAAAGCACATTGGAGGCTGGGTAATTTTGAAAGGATTGTGTTTCTATGCATTGTATTCATCTGTCTACATGAGCAAAAATGAAGAAAAAAAAATTTAGCAAGCACCATTGCCAGGGACACTGGCCGCCAGCCAAACACACAGAGGTGGCAACTATTCTGCCTCCATGACTGTCTTTAGAGTAACACTACTCTTCCCCATCAAAGAAAAGGCGCCTGTTGAAATCCACAGCCTGCATTCACACTTGCTTAAGTTGTGCTTGCTTTTCCTTCAAAGGAAACATTTGTGTATCTGCTGGCAGGAGGTTAAATCTTTACCTAGCATATGAATGGAAAAAAAAAATAGCATGCTAATTTTTGACATGATAATAAAGACATAAAATCTTAGTTAAGTGTATTTCACTGTATTGTTTGCAATTGTATATTGGAAGAGCCTTGTTGCATTAGATTTATTTTTGCTACTTTGTTGGGGTTGGGGGGGAAGGCACTGCCTGGAAAGTTCAAGAAAATGTATTCTTGGGAGTTCCCGTCCTGGCTCAGCAGTAACAGACCTGACTAGTATGTGAGGACACTGGTTCAATCCCTGGCCTCGCTCAGTGGGGTGGGTTAAGGATCTGGCATTGCCTGTGAGCTATGATGTAGGTCTCAGATGTGGCTCAGATCCTGTGTTGCTGTGGCTGTGGTACAGGCTGGCAGCTGCAGCTCTTATTTGACCCCTAGCCTGGGAACCTCAATATGCTGCAGGTGTGACCCTGAAAAGTAAAAAAAGCAAAAGTATTCTTCATTGTTCCTAGAAGTGAGTGTGGCCTCCTGTCTCTCACCATCTTTTACAACACAGTTATTTGATTAAAATAGCTTCTAATTTTCTATCATGTGATTTATTACATGGCATGCCAAATTTAAGTTTTTCAAGAAAAGATGAGGGGAGGGAGGATACACATGCTCAATGAGTGCATTTTCTGAACACAAAAGCAAAAGAAAAGTGTGTTCCCTTCTGATTTTGTAAGAGGCATAATAACCTTGTCCCTTGGAAAAAGAAGTCTATTTGCTTGAGGAAGAGAGCAACCTCCTAGAAAGGAATCCATTCCATGTGAAATAGAAGTTATGTGCATAATTGCGCTTAAAATGCAAGGGGACTGCCTGAGGGTACAGGAGATCCTCAGTGGAGTGTAATGATTTTCCTCAAAGTAGGCCCTAACTTCTCCCTGTGGACTTATGACTCATGGGTGAGTCTCAGGAAAAAACAAATCAAAATAAAACAAAAAACACTTTCTGCTGTGGAGTATATAGCAATACCCGAAAAGAACAAAATGGAAGAAAAACCTCTTTTCAATTTGGCTTTGGTCCCTAGTAGAATCTGATGGGTACTGAGTCATGAGCAAGAAATAGCTGGGGAGACTGAACCCCTGGGACATGAAAGTACCCATAAAATGTGACACAACTGTGGACACTTAATGGTTGCCATCATGGAGCAGTGCAGGAACGAGAATGTTCATGAATAAATCTGAAGGAAACACAGCAGAGGAATAAAAACATGCTGCCATACTGAGTTACAGTTTATTCATGCCTTTTACAACCATGATCTAATTTGATCCCTTTAGCAAGTCTTTAAATTAAATATTTTAATCCCCATCTTGCAAATAAGGAAGGTCTTTAAGAACAGGCATTTTGAGAAAAATAACCACTTGTGGGTACCATCCTCCTCTCACATGTGAAACCATGCAATGACCCCATCCTTAGGGTCTCTGGCAATGAAAATGTTGAACTGTAAATCAACATTAGAAGACCAAAAGTGGAAAGCAATAGCGTTAATGAAAATGTATAATAAAACAGTATATGGTAACTGTTTATACATACACCTAGGATGGTGGCAGAGAGATTATTAGCGATAAATGATTTAAAATTTTAAAATGAAACTATCATTTAAGGTCTAAGAAAAGACACAATGAATTATTAATAACACTAAATAAGAAGCACAGATGGCTGAACAGGGAATGAATATCATAAAAGCTGGTACTTACAGTTCAGGAAGGTGTCAAAGGCTTATGTCATGGCTACAGCCAAGAAAAATAATAAACCTTTTAAGAATGCTACTCTATGGTAGGAATAACATAAGTGGTGACTTATATGCTGACAACTAAATTCTAAAAGGACCCTCCTTCTCCGCTTCTTCCATACTTCCTCTCTTGTACAGATTTGAAAATTAGGAAGAAAAGGAAAGCAGAGTCTCAAAACTCATGTGCTTTGACTTCGAGTTGTTTCCTTACTCACCTCAGCATAAAATTTGTGTCATCACAAATTATCTTGAAAAATTAACTGGGATTTTTTAAACAAAGGTTAAGCAATATAAACCTAGGTACACAGTTAATATGTGATAGCACTAGAATTCGAACACTGTCGGCTTTGAGAAGCCGTGTTTATTTTTTATCTACAAGAAGTGGGGAGAGAGTACAGAGTGATCCCATGTATTCTCTTCCAAGTTTCTCTCATGGTTACATTTTATACCACAAAGATCTCCCTCATACTCTGTTTTACAGGCTATCACCTCATCTATCCCTAAACCCTGACCATTGCATATTTGTTCTTTATATTTTTTAATTTCAAGAATGCTATATATTGGAGTTCCCATTGTGGCTCAGTGGGTTAACAACATGGTGTAATCTCTGTGAGGATGCAAGTTTGATCCCTGGCCTCACTCAGTGGGTTAAGGATCTGACATTGCCACAAGCTGTGGTGTAGGTTGCAGATGAGGCTCAGATCTGGAATTGCTGTGGCTGTAACACTGGCCTGCAGCAGCAGCCATTCAGCCCTTTGTTGTGAGACTTCCATATGCTGTAGGTGTGGCCATAAAAAGAAAGAAAATAATTCTATATATAAGCGAAATTTTACAGTAAGTGATTTTTTTCAGGTTGACTTTTTTTCCCACTCAGTATATGCTCTTCAAGTCTATTCACATTGTTGAATCTATCAATAGTTTGTTCCTTTTTATTGCTGAGTAGTAACCAGCCCATGGTGTGGACATATTACAGTTGGGTTAACCATTGACATGTTGATGGTTGTTTTAAACGGTTCCATTTCTGTACTATTATAAACAAAATTGCTTATAAAAAGATCATGCATATATTTTTGTGTGGACATAAATGTTCACTTCTCTGAAATAAAAACCCAGGAATGTGATGGCCTGCCTCCTTTGATACTCACAACTTTGCAAAATCTCCTTCCCCATTTTAATAAGGTTGGAATGTATGGACAAGAGATTATGACAGAAGTCATGGTATGTACTTCCAAAATTAGGTTATAAAAAACTGCCTTTTCTCTCCTCTCATTTGTTTTAGAGGATGCTATCTTGTAAGAAGCCCTCTGAGAGAAGCCCAGCAGTGAAGAACAGAAGCCTCCTACTAAAACCACATGAAGAGTTTTGAAGTAATCCCTCAGCCCCATTTAGGTCTTCAGAAAGGACAACTCTGCCCAATACTTTGACTGCAACCTTATGAGAAACCCTAAGCCCAACCCAACCAGCTAAGACACTCCGCAATTCCCAACACACACACACACACACACACACACACACACACACACACACACACACCTGTAAGATGGCAGATATTTATTGCTATAAGAAACCAAGTTTTGTGTACTTTGTTATGCAATCATAAACATAACAAATGTATATTTTCATCCACAATGTGCAGCACTACCATACTAAAAATTTTAAATGTTGGAATAGCTTTGTAACCAGGTAACCAATGGAACTGAATAAACTGTAAGAATTTTGAGGAGAGTACTAGTGTGGTCTTAAAGGACCTTGAACACACTATTTATAGAATTTTTACTTTTTGAGAAGCTGGGGTTGAGGACTTAAAGTAAGGAAAAATCTTATTAGAATCTGGCAGAAAGAGCATCCTTGTTATATAGTGACAGAAAGTTTAGCCAAACAGTCACATGCAAATAGAAAATATGCCTAATGAACTGGGTAATCTAGTCAGTGAGATTTCCAATGAGAGTAGTGAAATGCCATTTAGTTTTGTCTTAGTCTTTAGAATGAAATGCAATAAGGGAAAGTTTAGCTTAAAGGGGATGGGGAGAGATAAATAAAATCTAATAATTTAAAAAAGTTTTAGCCCAAGCTCTATTAGGAAATGGCCTTTGAGCAAAGAACGCATCCAGGGAACTCTGGAGGAAGCATATAAAATGATGAAGCAAAAGTGTGTCTGTAAGACCTGAGAAAAATCAAAGGGTATGCCTCAGACCAAAGGCCCTTCTTAAAAATGTGCCTTACAAATCCTCTCAAACAATTGATAGTGTTTTAAGAAGGTTTTAGGGGATCAATCTTCATGATTTCAGCAGAAAACCTAGACAGAAAAGGGCATATCTCAAAGAGACTTTGGGAGGTGGCTTTGGTCTAAAGGAATAGCCCTCAAGAGATGAACAGGAGACCTACATTATTTTTAAAAGAATTATATCAGCAGAAACACTAACAGCTTATGATGAAAGGAATAAAAAACAGCAAAAATTAAAAGATGCTTTGGACCACCCAACTTTTATTTATTTGATTTTTTATTAATTTATTTTTTGCCTTTTTGTATTTTTAGGGCCATACCCATTGTATAAGGAGGTTCCCAGGCTAAGGGTCGAATCAGAGATTTAGCTGCTGGCTACAGCCACAGCCACAGCAACATAGGATCCAAGCCGTGTCTGCAACCCACACCACAGCTCACAGCAATGCAGGATCCTTAACCCAATGAGCGAGGCCAGAGATTGAACCCACATCCTCATGGAAACTAGTTGGGTTCCTTAATCACTGAGCCATGACGGGAACTTCCTGGACCACCCAACTTTTAAAAGCAGAAATCAGAATACACAGATTACTGAGCTGGAAACATGTACTACCTCTCATTAAGAAGAAAGTATGACTTGTGGTAAAGGTAAAATGGAGCCACACTCCTTGGAGATTAACTCCTGGGTAGAAGTAGGACAGAGACCTAATCAAGAAATGTCCAATATTTTTCTGGCCAGATTTAAAGACATTTAGGTAGGAAAGAACCTTTTGTGTCTTCCACTGTCCTGCTTTTTTATGGCAACATCTATGGGAGTTTTCCTATGCCTAGAGTGCATTTGTATGTTAAGTATGCAGAAACAGATCACATATCTCCTTAGTGTACAGGTCTACAAATGAAGATGAATGGTACTGAGAAGCTATACCTATAACAATATGCCCAAGGCCCACTACACATACCTGGACTTGATCATACAATGAGATTCTAGATTCTGAGCTGATGTTGTAGTGAGATAAGGCCTGTGAGAGCTTTGGGAGAGGGTGATTATATTTTGAATGTGCAAGGGTATACATAACTGTGGAGAAGAGGGACAAGTGCAGGAAAAAAAACCCCAAGATCCCCAAATCCTGGCATTCACGCTTTTTTGATATTCTGCCCCGTACTGTGCCAGGACTGGTCTACGTGACCAACAGAATATGGTCCAAATTAATGGTGTGTCACTTCTGAGGTTAGGTTATACAGAATTGCGATTTATGTTCTCTCATTTGCTCGCTCACACCTGCTCACTCTTTCTCTTGTCACTTCCTATGGGGAATGTTGTATTTTGTGTAGCGCATATGGTAAAAAAAAAACTTCACCCTCCTGTCAAAAGCCATAGGGGCAATCTTAGAAGGAGATTCCTGAGTCCTATCAAGTCTTCATATATTGTAACTACAGCCAAGACCTTGGCTGAAACCCCATGAAACAACCAGAGAGGAAACCATCCAGCAAAGCCACTCCAGGATTCCTGATCCACAGAAACTGAGATAATAAACGATGTACCTTCAAACCACTAAAGTTTGAGGTAGTTTTTTTTTTTTTTTTTTAATGCAATTGACAGTTGCAGTTGTTGCTGATAACACTTAAGAATTAGGTTAAGAGAGAAACATGGATTACCAGATGCAGGAATAACTTGAGTAAATTTCTGTAAAAATATGATTCTCAAGGGCAGCAAAAATGTCCAGGATGTTATCTCAAAAAGTCAGAGCTGAATTTTTCTAATTTAGAAAACATACCTCTAACACATTTCAGCTTATGCTCTTTGAGGAAAATACAAAACAAAAGAGCCTGTCAGTGTGTCTCCTGCACTATTAAGGAGAGCATATACCCTGACAAGGAAATGTGAATTTACTTGACCAGTGTTTCCCTTTATCAAGGACTGCATACAACTGATGACTCGACATCATCTAACCAACTCACCTGGATCTGATTCCACATTCACCAAGCCAGTTCTAATTATAAACTGGCTTAATACATAAATGTTCCTAGAGGGGGGCTGATATTAATTTCTATGCTAGTTTGCACTTGTGACCAAAATCATAAATGAATAAACATTCTGATTAAAATTTAAGCATTTTGTGGCCATGTTAGCACAAGTCAGTTACCATACCATACCATCCTGGTCCATGCTGGATACCTTGAAAAAAAATTGTTTCTAAATTAAATCTCATTGTATCACCTATGTAACCAAATAGCACTTAATAGCTTTCAGAAAACTATGAACATGTTTCCATTGAATGTTTTACTAACAAAGCAAAACTAAAAAAGTTGAATGAATAAAAGGTAGGCCAAATGAATTTGTGAACTCTTAGTTCAAAGCAGGCATCTTGGATATAGTTACAAGCAACATCACCTGCCAGGGGGAAAAAACATCAGATGACATGATGTTTGGTATGGGTATGTGCTTCGGTTTTGTCAGCCGACCACAATTTTACAAAGCCCATCTATCAGGAATCATAGTACCTGAAAGTAATTATTTTGCATTTTGGGATTTGCTTTATGACAGAAAGAAGGCCAGAAGCCTCTGGGTGGAACAGAAATTATGAAATAGGGTCTTGCAATTTTTATTACCTTGGTTATTGTCCAATCAATAGGTCATTGAATCTTTATTATTTTAATTAAAATTGGTTCACTTTGATGACATAAAATAGATTGATTTGGGCTATTATCTAGAGAGTCTTGAAAGTTTTGCTAGAAAGTAGCAGTCTACACCTTTCTCAGGGTACCTATTATTCTATTTAGTCTCTTTTTCTTGGGCTGATTTCTCTTTTCTGCTTTGATTTTACTTTTACATGACTTTTTCTTTTTATTCATGCTCCTGAGTAAATTTATGAAGATGACACCCCACCCCCCTCAACATTATATAACCAGGAGTCACAACCACTCTGTACTTAACAGATTTAGAAAGGGCCCCTGCTGATTCAAAATGTCTGTTCATTCCCTGCATTGCTACTTAGATCTGCATTTTAGCTTCAAGATATTTTAATTCAAATACTGTCATAGTGACAACTTTTTTTTACTTTTCATTCTTGTATTATTTACTTATTTTTTAAAAAAATCAGTGCTTGGAGTTCCTGTCGTGGCACAGTGGTTAATGAATCTGACTAGGAACCACGAGGTTGTGGGTTTGATCCCTGGCCTTGCTCAGTGGGTTAAGGATCTGGCATTGCCGTGAGCTGTAGTGTGGGTTGCAGACACGGCTTGGATCCCACATTGCTGTGGCTCTGGCATAGGCCTGTGGCTATAGTTCCAATTCGACCCCTAGCCTGGGAACCTCCACCTGCCGTGGGAGCGGCCCAAAAAATGGCAAAAAGACAAAAAAAAAAATCAGTGCTTACTGTGTACTAAACAAAATGAATGGGAAGAGGGAACAAAGGAGGGAGAGAAAAGGTGGGAAGGAGGGGGGAGGAAGGAAGAGAGGAAGGAATCAGACTACTCTCAAATGTCCTACAATCCAGCAGGAGGACATGAAAACAAATGAGAGCTCTAAAATGTTACAGGTGTTCATATAACAGCAAATATTTCAAAATAAAGCACCTTCTTTTCTGCATGGGTATTCTCTTGTAGAAAACGTCCATCTGGTCAAATGTCCTTGATTTTTTTAAAGTTAGTTGGTAGTAACTGTCCTCCTAACCTTTTTTGTTTATTTGATTTGGTGCATTTAAGATCTAGATAATTATATATATGGATTATAAAACTCACATTATCATCCCTGCTCTCAGCTCTGAGATCAAAACAAAACAAAACAAAACAGAAAATCCTTTACAAAATGTCTATAGTTCCCTTAACCTGATCTTTAGAACATCCCTAAAATTTATCTTTGGCTCGCAATTTTTCGTTTCTAATGTTTCTTGGTTTTAGAAAAAAAAAATCAATGTAAGCCAGGCAAAACAAGTAAGAAATAAAAATCTACATGTCCAAAGAATAATACCAAGTACCAGAAAGGAAGTGAGCATTCTTTTATCTACCTATGTATACTAGTCACTGTGTTATTTATAAAATAAGTACATGTCTGTAATATTTTATAGAAACTCTTTGGAACAAAATATGTTGTGGAACTAATATATATATATATATATATTTATATTTATATTTATATTTAAATATATTTATACATATATTTATATATATTTATATATATTTGATTTTAGAAAATGAGTGCATTCATTTCTCTTTCTACTATATAATGGTTCAAAAAGTAATGATAATTCACTCTAGATAAGATTTCAAAGACTATCAGTCATCTTATAATACATTACAAGTTTTGATCTATTTTATTGATGATGAACCTGAAGCTTAAATATATAAATTATCCAGCCTGTCAATTACTGGCCAGATATAATGTCTCAAATTACTACATTAATATTTAGTAGAAAGTGTTCAGGTCAATAAGGATTCATCCAGTGAGCATTCAAAATCATGCCTGCCACATTCCTTAGGCCGTGTTTTTCCACTAACGCCAATTAGTATAAAATACTTTCTCCACAAGACTTGGTATCGGAAATGTCATATAGGCATATTGCTGCTTACCATGATAATAATGTAATAGAGTACAATTTTATTCTAACATATTTGCTTTCTTTTTTCAATTTTTTTTCCCACAGATGGGTATAAATGAGAACCAGACACTGATGGAATTCTCACTTGCTCAGTTAGGCCTAAATTATATAATTAGGAAGAGGATGCAGTGAATGAAGGAATTTATAAGTTAACTGATATGTTTTAATTAAAGTTCAAGGAAAGTTCTAACTCCAGAGGGGAGTAGGGAGCTCTTCTAAGATACGAGCTAACTGCAAGTTGATGCTTTATGTTATTATGTTAGTTATTATGCAGCAATTAAATGGCATTATAAACTTAAATTTGTAGTTCTAATGGTTTTCTAAAAGCTGTCTCAATTTATTTCCCGATTGTAATTATCTTTATTTTTTGAATCCAACTTCATTCCAAAAAGTCTTTCCATATAGCATAATGAGAAAAATTCATAATGGACAAAACTCACAAGATTTACTGAATCATCAGGTACTTTTCTTCATTTCTGACGAAGTCATTTGAAATGTCCTAACACCCAGCAGTCATCCTCTGAAACATTTTATGGGAGGAGAGAAATTTCCCCAACTATGAAGATTTAAGAATGTAACTTGATATAACAGGAGCTTGACTCCTGGGTTCCTGATGTTAATGCTGTTTTCCCTCATTATACACTAAGACAGCTTTATGCAATATGATTAGTGGTTTTAGTCACACACTCATTTCAGCATAAAGGGCAAACAAAAATGAAATGTCTGGAATGGGTGTATACTATAAGTTAATAAAGTTATTTTACTTGATCCTCCTCCTTTACTAGAGAAGCTCATGCCAAACTAAAGTAAATAAACTAGCAATTATTATCCAATTATCCATGAACATGTGTGATTCAGCTCTACTTGTAAAGATGCCAACAATGAGAAAGTTCAGAGTTTCACAATTATCTGACAAAGCCCCCATTTCCTATCTATTCCTCCTCCTTACTCTCAGATTTCAAAAAAACAAATTAGCACTACTGAATGAATTATCTTAATGCCATACTACTGCTTCTAGGGAAGAAATGATGTTTTACCATTTAAACAGAAAATTTGATTTCACCACCTAAACAGAGGGATTCAGGGACCATCTAAACAGAGGGATCCAGGGAGATCAAAAAGAATACAACTTGCAACATGTGCTTCTCCCTGTGTAGTAGGAGGTTTTCAGAGTTAAACCCTACAGAAAATGATGACTTTCCCAAGGTTCAGGTGAGTTAGCAATCCTGGCCAGCACCATGACTTCAGCTTGGTGAGACCCTGAACAAGAATCCAGCTAATCTGTACCCAGACTACCAACTCCTGGAAACCATGAGATAATAAATGTGGTTTATTGTAAGCTGTTCAATTTGTGGTAATTTGCTATGCAGCAATAGACAACAAATACAATTACCATGTTAATTCATTAGAAGATTAAGTATTGTGAAAATGTCATTTCTCCTTAAGTTAGTTCAAAAATAGATCATCATACATACCATTACTTCATTTATGATGAAGCTGACCTTGAAGTGAAGTGGGAAAAATGACTGATACAATAATTTGTACAAGTCTATACAAAGTGGGAAATGGGATTTGTTATGAATCAGGTATAATTCTTCCACATGAATCCATCTCTCCTTGTTAAATAGGAGAACTTGCTTTTTTGGGGCCCCCTGTGGAGTTATGCACATGTGTGTGCACATGTACACACACACACTCTCCAAATATTGTTACAGTGAAGATACACTTGTGAATGACCACTCGTAACACAGACATTTGAAGATCATGGTTATTATGCACCCCCACAGAGTCCATATATTATCATACTTTCTTTGTCTGATGTTAAGGTCTAATTTTTATAAGGCTGTCTTGAAAGTATTTGATTGAGACTGACCTAAGTAAAATGGGAAACCTCTATCTCATGACCTATGTCTTCCAGGCTGGTAAAAATTATCATGAGGAGAGATAGTCATTTTGCAGTGAGTTGTAATCAGTTCTAAAATGGCCCCAATGATCTCTTCCTCCTCCATTATACAACTATGTGTATTCCTCTTCTCTTGAGTGTAGACTGGATCTAGTGACTTGCTTCTCATGAACAGAATACAGCTAAAGTGAGGTGTCACTTCCAAGATTAGGTAATAAAAAACTGGGCCTTTTGTTTTCCTTCTGCGGCTTTACCACTTGGCTCATTCTGATTAAACCAGCTGTCTTATTGTGAGCTGCTCTTGGGAGCAGCACACATGATAAAGAACTGAGGGTGGACTTTGTCTACTGACCAGCCTAATGACCTAAGAGGTACTGAATCCTGCCAAAAACCATGTAAGTTTGGAAACAGATCCTTCCCCAGATAAGACTTCAGATAGACTGTAGCCCTAGCTGACCACATGGCTGAGTCTTGGGACAGATCCTCAACCAGAGGACCAAGCCAAACCATGTGCAGATTCCTGACCTGCAGAAAATCAGAGATGATACTTCTGTTTAAACCACTAAATTTGGGGGTAATGTGTTACATAGAAAGAAACAAATATGCAATAGCCCCAACTATTCTGTTTCCTTATTTTATTTATAATTTTTATTTCTAATTTTTAGTTTTTGATATAATTATATAATTATGATTACACACAATTATAATTGTACAAACTTTTGATTATATATATTTATTATATATAAGTATATATTTATATGCAGAATATACCTATATGTAGTAATATATATTAACATCTTAATATAATATAAGATTATTTTATTTCTTCCTATTATTAAAAATAAACATATATAATCTTAATAAGTTATATTCAAAGCTATCTGATACCTTCTTTCTTCATTTTGACACTCAAAGATTAGTCAATTATTTTTAAGTATATTTATAATAATTTCTTTAGATAGTTATAAGTAGATTAGACACAAATTTTGTGAAGTTAGAAACAAAGAAACAAATCCATAAGAAACATATACAGAAGGTAAGGAGTGAGAGAAATCTAAGAAAAACAAACCAGGGAACTAATCTGGCAATATGTAGGACCGATTTAGTAAGGATTTCAGATTATGCATTATTTTACTGATGATCATTTATTATCAGCTATACATCCATAGTTGTGTTGCATATCTGAATAAATTAATGACCTATCCTTTTTTAAAGCATATTTAACTTAAAATATTGTTTCTCCTTGTCTATTCTCTATTTACTCATATTAGTACATTTAACATACCTATTTCCCAATTTTGGTTTTGGAAAGTACCATCAGTGTAATTAGGGAAAAGTCAATAGAAACTTTTAGGTTTCTCTCCTTGAGTTGTTTGTACTCTCATTTGTTTCTTTTGTTTGTTTGCTTGGTTTTTTTCCAAAAAGAAATTCCTTCTTTATTAAAGGATTCCCAGTAGATATCTGAAACCCAGATAGTACCAAACCCTACAGATGCTGTTTTTTCCTAGAGATACTAATGCTTGGGTAGCATGTTCATTGTGGACACACTGGATGGATGTCCCAGATGGGATGAAGCAGGACAACAAGGGATTTTATCACTACTCAGAAAGCATGCAATTTAAAACTCATAAATCACTTATTTCTGAAATTTCTCATTTAGTATTTTTGGACTATAGTTGACCATGAGCAACCAAAACCACCGAAAGCAAAACTTTGGCTAAGGGTGTACTACTGCACGTGTCTATATCATTTATCTTCCCATAAACCCCATAAATTAGGGGAAATTATGGATGAGAAAATAGATGAACAGGTGGAGGAAATTAAGCACATAAGAGCTCAAACTTAGATAGGCAGTCATAACTAAATTCAAGGGTTTTTTTTTTTTATAATAATCAAGTCTGCCTTCTTAGTTTATATTGATTTTTCTTTAGGTAAGTAACTCATAAAAGAATCAGGCTGTCTAATAGTAAAGTAAACCACAAATGTATATCATGAGTATAAATTCATAGGAAAGTGACACTTACAACTAGATATGTGTCAATAAATCTAGACAGATCTAACTTATTTTTAAATCTGCTAATTATCTAAATATTTAGTAATGTTTATCTTTAAGATATTTTTATGGGGTTGAGTGAGGATGTATAATTTCTTCCTTTTTAGAGGAAATGTCACCTGCTAGTCTTTGTAAAGTATATAGAGCTTGAGGAACCTAAAATCAGAACTATTCTTAACTTTCAATAAAAATGTAAAATTACTAGCATGAGTTCTTCATTTTTTTTTTTTTCTGAAATGGTTCCCCCATTCTCACCCATTCTATGACAGTTTATCCAATTTTCAGGCAAAAAGCACACAGTAGATACAAAGGAAGTATTTATCCAGGTTTAACTTTCTAACATACTTGTGATCATTTGTCCTTTGTTCAGTTGCTGATTTTGAAAACTTATTTTCTCATGCACAACAGTTCATGTAGTTGATAGGAACCTCAAATACCTAGATTATTTCCATAATTATGAAACCAGGAAAGAGGTTTTATGTTTAATAAATGTATATGTCTACATAGAGTCAGGCAGTCTTCCTACTACCAATGGAAAAGTAATTTACAATACTAGCAAACACTTATGCCTACCCAAATTTCATATAGCCTTCTGCAGCTTGCTACTGGAGATATTAAGAGAATTACTGTATTTTGCAGGAGTAAAAACACAATTGCTATAATCAAGCAATGGTTTATGTGACGTAGCTTGCATATTTTGTATGTCTATCTTCTCTGAGTGATATGCTAACTACTGAATACAGGATATAATTTTTTTTTTTTGCAATTTGAAAGCATGATTAACCTCATAGTCAACACTTGCTTCATAACTTTCTGAAAATAATATTTTCTTGAGGTGAATACTGAAGTTTTGTGATTTAAAAAAAAAAAAAAAAGGTATGGGAGTTCCTGTCGTGGTGCAGCGGAAACGAATCCAACTAGGAACCATGAGGTTCGATCCCTGCCTCGCTCAGTGGGTTAACAATCCAGTGTTGCTCTGAACTGTGGTGTAGTTCATAGACACGACTCAGATCTGGCATTGCTGTGGCCGTGGCCAACAGGTATAACTCCAATTCCACCCCTAGCCAGGGAACACCCATATGCTGCAGGTGCAGCCCTAAAAAGCAAAAGAAAAAAAGTTATGAATATGTATTATTGTATTTAGAACATTGATCTGCAGTACTGGTGGTCCAAGAATTGCTATCTAAAACTTTTTTCTGAATACGAATTCACATTTTTATATTGGTAAAGGGAACACTGTTAACAAAATGCTGGTAGGAAGGTTTGTGTCACTTAAGCACTAACTTGAGGGTTTTAGCAACAAAAGGGGGTCTGTAAAGTTATTGGTTAGTCTATACAGCTAGTCGCAGATGGATTACTTTTACGATATGTCTGAAATGTAATGCTAAAATACTGTGACATGGCTAGTTTAGAAAGCAGTAATAAATGAGGCTTTGTGTAGGAAGATTTAAGTTGGGGGTGAAAAACAGGGATTCAAGAACAGTATCTGATCCCATTTTGGAATACTAATAAATTTAGAAACATTTATTTGTATATATCCACATAGAAAATTTCTGACAGAACACAGAATAGTTATCTCTGGGTGGTAAGACAACTAATATATTTTTTGCTTTTTACTATTTTTTCCTAATATTTCTATTATAAATATGCATTATTTTTCTAAAAATTTCATAATTAAAACAGTTAACCATGCAATAAGCAATCATTTTTTATGACATGAAATATATTTTGGTAGATGTCATTATTACATTGGTTAGGAAGATAAATATAATTCCTTTTCAGGAGGAGCTCATATTTTAATAGAAATAGGGAATCAAGAAAGAAATTCTAATAACACATAGCAAGTGCAAAGAAATGATCGACACAGGGTTTTATAACAGTATATATCAAAGGTGTTTAACATTGTCCAAGAGCTGATCCATGGCAATAGAAAATAAATAATAACTGTAATTATAAGAAATTCTTTTAAAAGATGGCAGTTTTATTATTAATCATATTTTACTTTTTCTAAAATATAAAGTATACTCATACTCTGTTTCAACATTTTATTACTTAACCCTGAGGGTGAAAAAAGGTAAGGTATCATCTGCCTTGCCCCATCCTCAGCCTCCTCACTCTGGGGTATTTTGCTATCAAAATCAATGAATTGGAGGGTTCACATTTGAAAAGGCTTAATACTATCATTGCTTTTTGATAGTCTTTTTTGGTTCAAAAACCTTGTTGAGAAAATCTGATAGATCCAGGAACTCTCAATAGCAATATCATCATCATCAACAACAAAAGTACTTTGTCATCATTTAGAAAGAAAATGAGGCAATTGTCTCATCACCAGTGGCATTCTACAGATTACTCAGAAATATGCTTTGAGGCAATACTCTTTCACATTTGCTTTTCATCAAACATTTAAAAAATTTCCTTTATGCACTTTAGCTAGTGTTGATACTGGTTTGTTGTTTTTTGCTCATATTCTCCTCAATTATGTATTTTGTTTGGGACCAGACCTGGTGTTGTAATGTAGACAAGTAAATATTTGCTTTACTGTTAAGTTGGACAGTTTTTCTTGACAAAAAATGCTGTAATTACCTTTGGCCAGTATGTTCAACTTAAACTCCTCTGCCTGCTATTTTGAGAAAAAAGGGTATAAATATTAAAGCAAGAATAATAATAATAAAGTACGGCCAATTTAACATATAGCTATATATAGACATGGCTATACATACAGAAGTTTGACAAATGCATTATGACAAGTGTATTAAAAGATAAACTGAAGTAAAATTTTGAAGAATTTATGGTATTTAAACAAACATCAATTCAAACTGGGAAACATTACAGGGATTAAGATGGTGGAATAGAAGGACTAGAGCTCAACTTCTCTCATAAAAAACAATAAAATTATAACCAAATGCTGAGCAACATTCAAACAAATGGACTGGAAACTTTCAAACAGACATTCTACTCCAGAAGACAAACAGGAGGCCACATCAAGAGGTAGGAGGGGCAATTATGTGACAAAAGCAACCCCATACCTCCCAGAGGGGAAACCCTACAGACTAGAATGTAACTGTATCAAAGAGACTCACCTACAGGAGTGAGAGTTCTGACCCCATGTAAAATCCCCACACCTGGGGATCTGGAACTGGGGGAAAGAGCCCCCAGAGCATCTGGCATTGAAAGCCAGTGGGGCTTGTGCTCAGGAATGGAGAACCCATCCTTGAAAGGTGCACACAGACTTTCGTGTGCACTGGGTCCCAGGGCAAAGCAAAGGCTCCATAGGAATCTGTGTCAGACCTGACTGCAGGCTCCTGGGAAAACAGGGGATGACTGTGGCTTGTTGTGGGAGAAAGGCATTGGAGACAAAGCTCTTGGGAATATTCATCAGTGTGCATTTCTCTGGAGGTGGCCATTTTGAGATAAGAAGCTCCAGGCCAAACAATAACCCAGGTGGGGTCACAGCTCCACCCATCAGTAAACAGGCTGCCTAAAGACACCCCAGGCACACAGCTGCCTCTAATCTCACTCAAAAACAATGCCACACCCATCAGAGTGATAGGAATCAACCCCACATACCAGTGGGCAGGCACCAGTCCCTCCCATCAGGAAGCCTACAGTTAAGCCCCTGTACCAACTTCAGCCATAAGGGGGGCAAACACCAGAAGTAAGAGAGGCTACAACGCTATAGTCTGCAAAAAGGACACCACACCAAAAACCTATAAAAATGAAAAGACAGAGAACTATAACTCAGAGGAGAGATAAAGAAAAAAACAAAACAAAACAAAACAAAACAGAAAAACAGCTAAGTGATCAGGAGATTCTCAGCCTCCAGGAAAAAGATTTTAGGCTGTTGATGCTGAAGATGATGCAAGACATTAGAAATAAACTGGAGGCAAATATGGATAATTTACAGGAAACACTGAGCAAAGAGATACAAGATTTAAAACTTAAGCATGAAGAGATGCAAAATACAATAACTGAAATAAAAAATTCATTAGAAGCAGCCAAGAGCAGAATACAGGAGGCAGAAGAATGAATAAGTGAGGTGGAAGAAAAACAGATTGAAAAGAAATGAAGAGTCTCAGAGAAATCTGGGACAACATTAAATGCACCAACATCTGTATTATAGGAGTGCCAGAAGAAGAAGAGTGAGAGAGGGACAGAAAAAAAATATTTGAAGAGATAATAGCCAAAAACATCCCCAAACATTGAAAAGGAACCACTCATTCAAATCCAGGAAGTGCAACAAGTATCATATAAAATAAATCCAAGGAGGAACACCCCAAGACACATATTAATCAATCTGACAAAAATAGAAAGAAAATATTGAAAGCAGCTAGGGAAAAGAAACAAATAACATACAAGGAACCCCAATAAGGTTATTGGCAGATTTCTCAGCAGAAACTCTTCAGGCAGGAAGGGAGTGGCATGCTATACTTACCATGATGAAAGGGAAAAACCTCCAACCAAGATTACTCTACTTGGCAAGGCTCTCATTCAGATTTGAAGGAAAAGTCAAAAGCTTTACAGATAAGCAAAAACTAAGAGAATTCAGCACCACTAAACCAGTTTTACCACAAGTACTAAAGGAACTTCCCTAAGCAGAAAAGAAAAGGCTGCAACCAGAAACAAAAATACCACAAATGACAAGGCTCATCGGTAAAGGCATATATACGGTAAAGACACAAAATCATCTATGCATAATTATGCTACCAAAATCAGAAATTGTGAGAAGAGGATGGTACAAATGCAGGACATGGAGATACACTTGCAATTAAGAGACCAACAACTTAAAACCATCTTGTATAGGGAGTTCTCGTCGTGGTGCAGTGGTTAACGAATCTGACTAGGAACCATGAGGTTGCGGGTTCGATCCCTGGCCTTGCTCAGTGGGTTAATGACCCGGCATTGCCGTGAGCTGTGGTGTAGGTTGCAGATGCAGCTCGGATGCTGCGTTGCTGTGGCTCTGGCATAGGCTGGCAGCTATAGCTCCGATTAGATCCCTAGTCTGGGGAACTCCATATGCTGCAGGAGTGGCCCAAGAAATGGCAAAAAGACAAAAAAAAAATCCATCTTGTTTATATATATGTAGACTCCTATATTAAAACTTCAGCTGCAAACCAAAAATCTACAATTGATACACAGAAAATAAGAAAAATCCACCCAAATACAACACATCAAAGCCAAAAAGGAGAGAACAAGAGAAGAAGGGAAGAAAAAAGAGCAACAAAAACTAATCCAAAGCAACTAATAAAATGGCAATATGAACATACATATCAATAATTACCTTAAATGTTAACAGACTAAAAACCCCAACCAAAAGACATAGACTGGCTGAATGGATACAAAAACAAGTCCCATATATTTTCTATCTTCACGAAACCTGCTTCACTTCTAGGGACACATACAAATTGAAAGTGAGAGGATGGAAGAAAATATTCCATGCAAAAAGGGATTTAAAAAAAAAAAAGCTGGGGTAGCAATACTCATATCAGACAAAATAGACCTTAAAATGAAGAATATTTTAAGAGACAAAGAAGGACACTACAAAATGATCAAAGAATCAATCCGAGAAGATATAACAATTTTAAATATACATGCATCCAACATAGCATCACCACAATATACAAGACAACTGCTAACCACCTTAAAAAGAGAAATCAACAATAACACAACAATAGTGGGGGACTTTAACACCCCACTTACAGCAATGGGCAGATCATCCAGACAGAAAATCATAAGGAAACCCAGGCCCTGAATGAAGCATTAGACCAGATGGGCTTAATAGATTTTATAGGATATTCCATCCAAAAGCAACAGAATACACATTCTTCTCAAGTGCACATGGAATGTTCTCTAAGACTGATTGCATCCTGGACTACAAATCAAGCCTCAGTAACTTTAAGAAAACTGAAATCATATCAAGCATCTTTTCTGATCACAATGCTATATGACTGGAAATCAAGAACAAGAAAAAAACTGCAAAAAACACAAATACATGGAGACTAAACAACATGTTACTAAACAACCAATGGATCATTGAAGCAATCAAAGGTGAAATTAAAAAATACCTAGAAGCAAATGACAACAAAGATATGAGACTCCAAAATCTAATGGTTGCAGCAAAAGCAGTTCTTACAGCAATACAAGCCTGCCTCAGGAAACAAGAGAAAGTACAAATAAACAGCCTAACTTTACATCTAAAGAGGCTAGAGAGAAAAGAACAGACAAGACCTAAAGTTACTAGAAGCAAAGAAATCAAAGCAGAAATCAATGAAATAGAAACAAAGAAAACCATAGAAAAGATCAATGAAACTAAAAGGTGGTTCTTTGAAAAGAGCAACAAAATTGATAAACACTTAGCCAGACTTATCAAGAAAAAAAGAGAGAGGACTCAAATCAATAAAATTAGAAATGAGAAAGGAGAAGTTACAACAGACATCACAGAAATACAAAGGATCAAAAGAGACTACTACATGCAACTATCTGCCCATAAAACAGACAACCTAGAAGAAATGGACAAATTCTTGGAAAAGAGCAATCTTCCAAGACTAAACCAAGAAAAAATAGAAAAGAAGAAAGGACTATTCACAAATATTGAAATTGAAACCGTGATTAAGAAACTTCCAACTAACAAAAGTCAAGGACCAGATGGCTTCACAAGCGAATTGTATCAACACCTATCCTTCTGAAACTCTTCCAAAAAAATTGCAGAGGAAGGAACACTCTCAAAATCATTCTATGAAGCCACTATCACCCTGATACCCAAACCAAAGATATTACACACACAAAATAGAGAAAATTATAGGCCAGTATCACTGATGAACATAGATGCAATAATCCTCAACAAAATACTAGCAAACCACATCCAACAATACATTAAAAGGTTTGTACATCATGATCAAGTGGTATTTATCCCAGGGATGAAAGGATTCTTCAATATTCACAAATAAATCAGTGTGATACACCACATTAACAAACTAAAGAATAAAAACCATATGATCCTTCCAATAGATGCAGAAAAAGTCTTTGACAAAATCCAACACCCATTTCTGATAAAAACCCTTCAGAGTGTGGGCATAGAGGGGACCTACCTCAACATAATAAAGGCCATATATGACAAACACGCAACTAATATCATTCTCAGTGGTGAAAAGCTGAAAGAGTTCTCACTGAGATCAGGAACAAGATAAGGATATCTGCTCTCACCACTACTATTCAACATAATCTTGGAAGACCTAACCACAACCATTAGAGTAGTAAAAGAAATAAAAATAATCCAAATTGGAAAGGAAGAAGTAAAACTATCACTATTTGCAGATGATATAATACTATACCTAGAGAATCCTAAAGACTACCAGAAACCTGTTAGAGCTTGTCCATGAATTTAGCAAAGTTTCAGGATACAAAATTAATTCAAAGAAATTGACTGCATTTCTGTACACTAACAATGAAAGATCATAAAGAGAAATTAGAGAAGCAATCCCATTACCATTACATCAAAAAGAATAAAATATTTAGGAATAAACCTACCTAAAGAGACAAAAGACCTGTACTTGAAAACTATAAGATGCTGATGAAAGAAATCAAAGATGACACAAACAGATGGAAAGACATAACATGCTCTTGTATTAGAAGAGTCAATATTATCAAATTTACTACACTACCCAAGGCAATCTACAGATTCAATGCAATCCCTATCAAATTAACAAGGACATTTTTCACTGAACTCAAACAAAATATTTTAAAGTTTCTTTGGAAGCACAAAAGACCCAGAATAGCCAAAAACATCCTGAAAAAGAAAAACGGAGCTGGAGGAATCAGGCTCCCGGACTTCAGACTATACTACAAAGTTACAGTCATCAAGACCACATGGCACTGGCATAAACACAGAAATATAGATCAGTGGAACAGGATAGAAAGCCCAGAATTAAACCCATGCACAAACAGTCAACTAATCTATGACAAAGGAGGCAAGAATATACAATGGAGAAAAGACAGCTTGTTCAATAAGCAGTGCTGGGAAAACTGGACAGCCACATGTAAAAGAATGAAATTAGAACACTCCCTAACATCATACACAAAATAAACTCAAAATGGATTAAAGACCTAGATATAAGACCAGACACTATAAAACTCTTAGAGGAAAACATAGGCCAAACAGTCTCTGACATAAACGACAGCAACATCTTCACAGATCCACCTCAGAGTAATGACAATAAAAACAAATATAAACAAATGGGACTTAAACTTAAAAGTTTATGCAAAGCAAAGGAAACCCTAAACAAAACAAAAAGACAACCCACAGAATGGGAGAAAATATTTGTAAATGAATTACTGACAAGGGATTCATCTCTAAAACTTATAAACACCTTCTGCAGCTCCATACCAAAAAAACAAACAACCCCATCAAAAAATGGGCAGAAGATCTAAACAGACAGTTCTCCAAAGAAGACATACAGATGGCCAAGAAACACATGAAAAGATGTTCAACATCACTCATCATTGGAGAGATGCAAATCAAAACCACTCTGAGGTACCACCTTACCCCAGCCAGAATGACGATCATCCAAAAGTCTACAAACAATAAGTGCTGGAGAGGGTGTGGAGAAAAAGGAACCCTATTACACTGTTGGTAGAATTGTAAATGGGTGCAACCACTGTGGAAAACAGTATGGAGAGTCCTCAGAAATCTAAAAATAGAACTACCATTTGATCCAGCAATCCCACTCCTGGACTTCTATCCAGAGAAAACCATGACTCACAGAGACACAAGTACTGCAATGTTCATGCAGCACTATTTTCAATAGCCAAGATGTGGAAACAACCTAAATGTCTATCAGCAGAGGAGTGGATCAAGAAGATGTGGTACATATACAGAATGGAATATTACTCAGATATTAAAAGGAAAGAAATAACAGCATTTGCAGCAACATGGATGGGCCTATAAATTATCATGCTAAATGAAGTTAGTCAGACAATGAGACACCCACATCAAATGCTATCACTTACATGTGGAATCTAAAGAAAGGACACAATGAACTTTTTTGCAGAACAGATACTGACTCACAGACTTTGAAAAACTTATGATTTCCAAATGAGAGAGGTTGGAGGTGTTGGGGATGCACTGAAGGTTTGGGATGGAAATGCTGTAAAATTTGATTGTGATGATTGTTATACATCTATAAATGTAATAAATTTTATTAAGTAATTAAAAAAAACCCTGGGAAACACAATGCCAAAAATGGGTAGGAGTCCTTCCCTGACAGGAGTTACAGAATAGGCTTTTATAAAGCAGACATAGAAGCGAAACATGATTTACTATAGCTTAAGCAACTGCCTTATTTAGGAAAGCCTAAGTTGGCCATTTGTGATTGGTCGTTCTCAACTTTCAGTTTTTCAGCCTTGACTCTGGTTTATGTTTCAGTTTGCTTACATAGGTTGCCAAGGCTTTAGAACGACCTCTGTCTAAAGGCCTCCTTGTTTAAATACTTTAACATATGCAATCTTTCTGTGTATTCCCTGTAATGGTAACTTATACATTGGGTGTATTTTTCCACTCAAGGCTGCTTAGTAGGAAAATCTGGGTTGTAATAACCCCATTCTGCCTTTCTGTTCCCTTAGGGAACTCCACGATTCTAAAAGTCAAGCCCTATGAAAATGAATCATTAACATTTTAAACTGAAGAACCAAACTCAGGAAATGCAAATCATGATTCTGATATTAACATTAACTTATGCAAGTGGCCCATCTGCAATTATCACACTTGACTTTTCTGTTTATAAAACACAAATATCTTAACCTTAAGCATTGTATCATCCATCTGTGTTTCCATTTTTGGGCTTTTGAATATATACCAGCCAAGCAAGACAAATAATACTCTTTATAATACAGATCTCTGTAAGAATCAAATAAACAGACTACTGGGTTACCAGATGCACTGTAGTACTACAAAACTAAAGGAACAGATGCTCTTTGTTAACCTTATTTTCTAACAAAAAATAAACAAAATTTCAAAATAGAGACTGGGAGAAAAACCCAGAAACCTTATATCTCCAAGTATTGAGAATTTTAAAAGAGAAAAATGATTGATTGGTTAAAATGAGAACACTAAAGATGAAGGACTATTCTTCGGTAACAAAGAAGACAGATATCAGGAACCAAATGATGAATTTCAACCAAATAAATATAATGCATGTTGGCAAAGATGAAATATGTAATAACAAGAATAAAAGTTATTTTAGAAAACTCAACGATAGTTTTTTTTTAAATTATTGAAGAACAATGCTATTATATAATCTTTGTTTAAAAATATAGAAATTGTTTGTTAGGTTAAAAGCACCTAATTTTAAGGAAAAGGTAATCTAAGGATTTCAAATACAAATAAATACAAAAATGATGTTTAACATGTAGTGACCCACGCCTTACTTTATAACAAAGAATGAGAAAATATTATGGAGATTGAGGGAAAGTGAGGAGTTTTTCAAACTCACTCATATTGTACCAGATAAACCACAAACAAAACCGAAACCTTATATTTTTTTAATCTTCTTAAAAAGGTTAAAAAAGTAAAAGACATGTTCACATACAGGAGTGCAAGGAACACTGGTGAAATTAAAATAAGGTCAATGCTTCATTCTTTTTGTTGGTTTGCTTTGCTTTTTTTTTGATGAGGGGGCACACCCCCCAGCAGATTGCTTCATACTTAATTTCCTGTGTAAAATGCATCAAGTTAAGAAGGTACTACAGTTGAAGGGTACACAGGATCTCTCTATAATTTCTTACATCTTCATGTGAATCTAAAAGTATCTCAAAATAAAGGTTAAAAAATAAAGAAAAACAAAGGATGATCAGTATAATCATATCAGAGTTATTATTCCAATTATAAATTAATCTTTAAAAATTCCTTTAAATATTCTCATACTTTTTGAGGTTATAACTAAGTCCTTGAGCTAATATAGTAGGAAATTATGTAAAATTAGTGAACTAAGAGAATAATCAAAGGTAAATCAGAGGGAAAGAATGAGAGATTTTTGTGACTATGGTCTGAAGAGAACAATGCAATAAATCTTGGAAAAATTAGTGAGCCGCTTAAGTGAGCAATCATACAGCTAAAGAAAGAAACCAGGAATGAAAATACCAGAGGTCACTAATCAAAATAAAAAGGGGAGGAAACCAAAATATTTAATTATTTAAATATTAACTATAGGAAAGTATTTTTGTAAAATTAAAAATAAGAAATAACATTTTAAAATTCCAAATACACAAGAATACTCAAAAACTATTTAAGATAGATAATAAACCCCAGTGTAAAATTCAAGACCCTTCAGCTCCAAGAAGAAAATGTGGGAGACTGTCTTCACAATCGTGAAGAAGAAAAAGTTCTTTTTTGAGGGGCCATGCCCATGACATGTGGAAGTTCCTGGGCCAGGGATTGAACCCATACTACAGCAGTAACCACGGCCACAGCAGTGAAGAAAATGCCAGATTCTTAACCCAGTGAGCCACCAGGAAACTCCTAGAAAAAAGTTCCTTTTAATTCATTTATTTGATTTTACTTTATACAAGATGTAAAAATATAAAAACACTAACCTTAAAAAATTGTTTATTTTACGAAATTAAATGTTTCTGCCTATCAAAAGACATTCTTAAGAAAACAGGAAATAACCCACAGATACAGACTGGGGACAAAATATCATTACAATACACATATTCAACCATGGACTCCTATTGAGAATGCATTAAAAACTCCTGCAAGTCAGCAATAAAAATATGATAAAAGATCAATAAATGAGCAAAAGATTTGAACAGATACTTGAAAAAGAAAATACACAGCCAATAAACAAATAAAAGGTATTCAATATCCACAATCAGCAGAAAAATTTGTATGAAAACCATTAGGAGATACAATTTTTCATTCACTAGGGTGAAAAAAATCAAAAAGACTTACAATAATGAATACTGAGGAGTGAAACATTCAGAAGTCTCACGCATTGCAGATGGGAGTATAAAATGGTACAAAGATTTTGGAAAGGAGTTCAAGAGTTTCTCAAAAAGTTAAACATATACTTACCTTATGCCTTTGTAATTTCACTTCTAAAAACAGACTTTGTGAAGGAGAAATAAAAATTCTACAAAATAATGTGAACAATAATATCCCACAGTATCCTCTTACAAAATAGCTCATAAAATAAGAAAAACCTAAAACCTATTAATAGGAGAACAGATCAACAATTTGTGGCCTATTAATACAGTTGAATACTACTTATCAATAAAAAGTTACTGTTGATATGAGCAACAATATGGATGAGTCCATTATGCTCAACCAAAAGGAGAGAGATATACACCTACAAAAATAAATAATTCATAATGTATAAAATTCATCATGAAATGACTTATTAGACCCTTTGGATTTGTAGCTCAGCTTGTTCGTGAGAAGATAATGAACAATTATCCTCAGATTTTCATTAGCCCTCAGGATTCTCTAGTCAGAATCCATACCAATCTCAAACTTCTACATTGATTTTTATCTAGGTTTATTTTCAAAAAGCAGTACAAGTGATCATTGAAATGAACTTTCTAAAATCCAGCTTAATGCCAGTGATGCTGCATCATTTTCTATTTACACAGGATACAAAAATATTAATATTTCTGCAAATTGTTCAACTCTAGAACTCTGTATTTATCTACGAGAATGATTACAGCATTTAAAATTACTAAACTGAAATTTCTCTGGTTACTTCTGAAAGTTTTATATACTACAATCTCACTATCCATTACAATGACAGGGCAAAGGTCTCAGTAGTTCAAAGTATAGAACACCAACGCAAAACTAATTCATAATCTTGGAATCAAAATACTCTCAGGGGCATGGTAGTGGATTCAAAATGGCAGGTGCAAACTGTCTGCTATAATAAACACGATGTTTTAATACTAAATTGCTATTTTACTAATAATCAGCAATGTCTATTGCTCTTAATCCAGTGGTCTATGAGGACTCAACTACTGTCTATCTGCACTTCTGTTGTTTCTTTTTCTGACATTATAAACTTTATATATATATATATTTTTTTCTTTTTTGTCTTTTTGCCTTTTTCTAGGGCCGTACCTGCGGCATATGGCGGTTCTCAAGCTAGTGGTTGAAATGGAGCTACAGCTGCTGGCCTACACCAGAGCCCCAGCAATGCCAGATCCAAGCCGTGTCTGCGACCTACACCACAGCTCACAGCAATGCCGGATCCTTAACCCACTGAGCAAGGCCAGGGATCAAACCCGCAACCTCATCGTTCCTAGTCGTATTCGTTAACCACTGAGCCACTACGGGAACTCCCTAAACTTTATATTCTTGAAAGAAATGATTTCCACTCATTCAGATTTTTTTGGGTTTAGTAATGTCACCTCACTACTGCCTTTTATTTTTGTGTCTTCTGGTTTCTGTAACTGCTTCTGTATTATTGCTACTTCTGTGTGACTTTTTCATATCACCCACAGAAAAAAACCTGACTGAACTGGCCAATTACCATATGTGGCAAAGAACATTAGTACTGGATGTTACAGATCTCTCATATTGGTCTGCCTTTGATCATCCTACATGAATGATATTGGATGAGAAGTGATCTCTGCTCCAATTATCCACAGCTAGTTTTGCAGAGCCATGTGGGACTAAACACAGTAATACATGCATTAGAAATCCCTTAGAAAGGAGTCAAGAAAATGCCAGGCCTACAGAAGCTCTCTGAAAGGTCGTAGCCAGAAGTGAGCTTGCATGGCCTGCCCCAATATATTAATTTATTAAGGTATATGGTTCTTTTATTCTACTGATTTGTCTTTGCTGAAGCAGTGCCAGATCACTAACACTATACTTTTGAAATTCTTTCAATCTCTGATCATGGAAAATGTCCCCTCATATTCTTCATTTCCTAAATTTGTTAAATTTTCTTAACCACGTAGTTAATTGTTATTGTTGTTCTTAGGAACTAATTTTAGAATAATTTTATCCATTTCCAAACACTCTCCCTTGAAAATTAGGTTGGAGCTACATTTTTTATAGGTTATTCAAATTATGAAATTTATTTAAATTAGCATCTAAAATATTGAATCTTTCCACCAAGGCAGTAGATTAGAATAAAATCCATTGAACCAAACTCTTATAGAAATTCCAGTAGTTCCACCCTGGCAAATTAAAACTAAAGAGGGGAATTCCCATCGGGGCTCAGTGGTAGCAAACCTGACTAGGATCCATGAGGATGTAGGTTTGATCCCTGGCCTCACTCAGTGGGTTAAGGATCTGGTGTGGCCATGAGCTGTGGTGTAGATCCCAGATACGGCTCAGGTCCCATGTTGCTGTAGCTATGGCATAGGCCAGCAGCTGTAGCTCCGATCTGACCCTGAGGCTGGGAACTTCCATATGCCACAAGTGTGGCCCCAAAATCAAAACAACGACAACAACAAACTAAATAGGAAAATATGACTGGCAATGTAGTTCATTATTTACATAAGATTTTGTGATATTTCCATGTATTAAAATGCTTAAAAATATAAGAATGATGCTAATTACTCTTTAACATAGTTCCGAAATTAGAAATATAACATCATTTGAGTAATAATAAAATAACTACTTAGTAAGACTTTACTGTGTCCCAGAGTTCCAAGTGGCTCCAGTGTGTGGAGTGTTTAATTCTGAGTGGGGGCTTAACAACCCCATTTATCAAGTGACAAAACATTAACAGAAAGTTAAGCAACTTGCTTAATAAACCACATAGATTAAGTAACAGAACCAGAATTTGAACTCTAAACAGGTTGATCTAAAATAAACTCTTAAATATTCTGCTATTATCCATCTATGAAATATGAAAAGCATCAATTTAATAGAGCAGAAGCATCTCTTCATTACATATATCAACTTTTATATATGTTAATGGGACGCTTAAAAAGAATGCAAGATTTTGTGAGAATAAAAATCAGTACATATTAGTAATACATCTCTTATATTCCCTAAATATTTATGATTGTCAAATAAAGCATCAAAGCCAACCTACTAATTTAAGGGCACATTATAAATTTTATTTTCCTGGACATCAAAATATTTAAAAATTGGAGTTACCATTGTGGCTAACAGGTAATGAACACAACTAGTATCCATGAGGATTCGGGTTCGATCCCTGGCCCAGCTCAATGGGTTAAGGCTCCAGTGTTGCTGTGAGCTGTGCTATAGGTCATGGACACAGCTCGGATCCTACATTGCTGTGGCTGTGGGCTGTTGTGTAAGAAGGCAGCGCAGCTCCAATTCGACCCCTGCCTGGGAATTTCCATATGCCATGGGTGAGGCCCTAAAAAAAAAAAAAAAAAAAAAAAAGCTAATCAGGAGTTTCCAACATGGCACAGTGGAAATGAATCTGACTGACTAGGAGCCATGAGGTTGTGGGTTCAACCCCTGGCCTCGCTCAGTGTGTTAAAGATCTGGCATTGCCAAGAGCTGTGGTGTAGGTCAAAGAGGTGGCTTGGACCTAATGTTGCTGTGGCTGTGGCATAGGCTGACAGCTGTAGCTCAGATTGGACCCCTAGCCTGGGACACTCCACATGACATGGGTGCAGCCCTAAAAAGAAAAAAAAAAAAAATCAATTCTTTTTTTTTTTTTTCATATGGAAGTTCCCAGGGGGCTAGGAGTCCAATCAGAGCTGCAGCTGCCAGTCTACACCACAGCCACAGCAACACCAGATCCTAACCAAATTTGCAACCTAAGCTGCAGCTTGCAGTTATGTCAGATCCTTAACCCACTGAGCAAGGCCAGGGATCGAACTCGAATCCTCACACAGACAGTGTTAGGTTCTTAAACAACTGAGCCACTATGGGAACTCCAATACTTAATTTAAAATGTTACTCTTGTCATTTATCATCTGAATATTCCTCTCTAATTTTAAATTTAGGAACAAGCCACTCATTCATTTATCTACTCAAAGACTAGTTACTTAGTATCTATCATGTACCAAGCATCATGATGCCATAGTGAAGGAAAGATATTAGAAGCCATAGTCTTGGTTTTCCCTAGAGCTTAGATTCTAAGGGAAAATAGGATAAACAGTTGTGATCAGCATTGTAACTGGCAGACATGAGGTATTACATGGATATATTAGAGTACCTAATTCATAAATAGCTTTGAGAAAAATCCTTCCAGAAGAAAGTTAAAACAAGCAGATACCCAATCTTGAATAAAAATTATTGTAGAGAAAGGGTAGAGAGGTCAGAGATAATGACAAAGTGATTGAGTGACCACAGATGACAGGACTTGATTAATAATTTGAAAAAGGTGCTGTCAGAGGATGATGGCCAAGTTTCTGGCTCGAGTGATGGAGTAATTATTAATATTTCCTTAAATCTGCATTTGTAAACTGTTTTCATTCTCACCATCTGTACTAAATCTAAGAACAACTTGGGGGGGGGGATACAAGGGTATTTTATAGCTGGAAATATAAAGGGTTTACAAGGTTTCTAAAATCTCAATTGAAGGGAAAGTTGTTAATGGAAAGCACAGAGAATAAATACTTTTTACTGTCATTTCTACTCATTTTTAGAACACAAGTCTAATTCTACTGTCTAAAATACAGTATGTCTTCTTTCAATCTAGATTGTCATCTGGATTCAGGTCTATGTTGTATTATCCCTTTTGGGATCTAATGTAGAAATTTCTAACCGGCTGTCCTGACAGGAGCAATCTGCCACCGTCACATTGCGACTGGCGGAACGATTTTGATCAACCATGTCAACACCCCTATCATTACCACCAAGTGCAAATGCACATTAATATTCAGTGCAACGCCCAAACAGATGCAGAAAGTCAATACATCTCTTCGGAAGAGGTCTGCAGGCCTCCCCTTTATCTTATCACCTTCCCTTCTGCTTTCGAATGTACATTAACATGTAGCAAGCTCTGCTCATATGTTCTAATTAAGATATAAAACTCATTCAAACAGTCTATAATATTCTGTATGGTCACAGGACCCCCTTTCTGATAGTTCTAGCTCCAGGTACCTACATCACCCCTTATGAACTTAGATACAAGTGAAATAGCCAATGAGAACTCAGAAGCCATAAGGCTAACTTGGAGGCTATCTTATTGAAATGCTGGTGGAGTTTACCCCTGCCCTAGCTCTGCTTGAGGCAGGTGCCTCAGACTAGTTAAATGGCATTCACCATAGTGCTAGTGCTCTGAACTTTTCTTCCACAATAGCTTTGCTTCATCTTGGTGTTCAAATACTTTGTTGTTGGCTCTCTCTTTTCCCTTTTTTTTTTTTCCCTTTGTTTTTGATCAGGGAAGGTTATTAAGCGTCTTTGCTCCCTAAAAAGAGAGCCAGTCGGCCTGACAGCAATTACCATACAGAGGAGCAAAGTCTAGAGACACCAGAAGAGTCACGTTTGCATAATCCAGGCCGCATGTGGGCTGCTATTCCTGAACAGCAATAAGAAGAAAGAAGGTTTTCAGTCTAGCTGACAAATTATCACTTAAGTGTTGATCGACACACTGCAGGTATTGGCCCTGCCTTTATACTTGGCTCCTTGGCTTCACTGAGAAAGTATCCATTCTAAAAGAGGCTGGGGAGCCTTAGCTCTCTTCTCTGCTTTCTCCACATGGTATAAAGGGATTTAGCTCTTTCTCTAAATTTCTCTTAAACTCTTTTTATTGTTTATAAACTTGATATCCTTTTAAGATTAGACTTTTGCTTTTTTTGTGGAGGGGTCACACTTGTAGAATATAGAAGTTCCCAGGTTAAGGGTTGAATCAGAGCTGCAGCTGCTGGCCTAAGCCACAGCCATAGCAATCCCAGATCCGAGACACATCTGTGACCTGTGCCACAGCTTGTGGCAACACCAGATCTAAACCCACTGAGCAAGGCCAGGGATTGAACCAGAGATTGAATCCTCACGGATATTAGTTGAGTTCTTAAACTGCTGAGCCACAACAGGAACTCCCAGACTTCTTTTGCTTTTCAAAAGAGTCTTTTTTTTTTTTTCCCCACTGCGTTTTAGCTTTAAAGTGATTTCTTAAAAAGGGATATGAATTCAAATTAGCAAAGAGTAGAACCAAATGAGGCCTATCTTATGGCAGAGCAACTCCATATCTAAATCAAATATGAGCCGGATTCTGGGAAAATAGAAAAGTTCTGTGTTAGAGTCTCTCCCTGCCCCTTACTGATTCCAGGTCTCTATATCTGGGCCAATCTTTAAAATCAGACAGTGAATATGAAAGACTTGACCTGCAAGTAGAAATCTCAGCGAGAAAAACAGCTTTTCAAGCCTTAGCTTATTTCCTTGACTATTAATTGCTGTCTTAACCCACTCAAATTTCTTTAGGCTCCAAAAAATCAGAGTTATAAACAGGGAAAAGCAGAAGAGGTAAATGACAGGACGTTTGTATTCAACAAATCTTTGTAAAGCAATGTGCAATGTCTCACATAACACCATTTCTTTCCCCTTAATCTTAACTTCTTTATATGAATTTAATTATGTTTTGTAATTTTTTAAGGGTAGTTCAGAAATACTAAAAGTAATCTCTCACACCTCCACATCCAGGACTCTCGACAAAACCTAAAGTGCAGGAGTTCCCATTGTAGATCAGGGATTAAGAACCCAACTGGTCTCTGTGAGGATGTGGGTTCGATCCCTGACCTAGTTCAGTGGGTTAAGGATCTGGCATTACCTCAAGGTCGTGGGTGCGGCTGGGATCCCATGTTGCTGTGTCTTTGGCATAGGACAGTAGCTGTAGCTCCGATTTGACTCCTAGCCCTGGAAATTCCATAAGCCACAGGTATGGCCCTAAAAAGCCCAAACCAAACCAAACCAATACAAAAACAAAAACTAAAGAGCAATTTCACTTTAGTGATGAATAAAGGTAGCATGAGTAGGACAATGAACACAGGCTTTGGAGCCAGACAGAAGTGTGTGATTCTGAACACTGCTGGACCACGGTCTATCAGAGTGACTTTGGAAGAGTAATTTTAAATTATTTGTTTCCTTTCCTGTCAAAAAAAAATGGTTATTTAAATCCCTTCTTCAAGGGTTTCTTTAAGGGTGAAATGAGAGAACGTAGGTAAAGTTCCTATCAGACAGTGGTCTCCCAACAAAACTTCCTTCCCTCAGGCTAGATTTCTTTATCAGCAGCTCAAGGATATAACTTTTACCTCTACTTGATCTTCTCAGTTTCTGTTGGGAATTTTATTTTAAACTGAAGGGCATTTTCTCCTCACTTCACTTCTTAAGCAAATTCAATACATTTAAATTATTTCACTTGATCTTCCACCCTCTTAGAGAAGCAAATTTGACCTTCCCTACAAGCTGCTTGTCACCTGTCCCTTTCTTCATTTTTTATATTAATATAAACCTGTTCTTAATCAATGATTGCAAATACAGTCTCTTCAGTGATTTTTTTAAAATGCATTTAATTAATAGAATATGTTGTACTAGACACATTACAATAATATTTGATTAATACAATGTGTTTGCTTGTCTTTTTCTTAATTTGCACTTATTGGTTGTTAACATCAAAGGTGCATTGAATTCAGAATCAGAAGACCTGAATTTTAATCCTTATTTTTGACACTAATTAGCTATATGAATGTAGGTAAGTCACTTCAAGTCTATAGGCCTCAAAGCTCTCTAAGGACTTTTCATTCAATTCTGCTCTATCATTTCAGAGTTTTATGATTCAACTTTGCAGCAATGCAATGCTCCATTAATGACATTATGTTGGATTTCCATATTTTTTAACCCATTGCCTTAAATAACTACTTGCTTCTATTGTTCCTTGTAAGTTGTCTGTGATTATCTTTCCCAGTTCTTCATTCTTTTTCTACCTACAGGAAAAGCTTATAAGAAAGAGACTGTTGCCAAAACTCAGTCCCTGTCCACCAGTGCCAAACAGAAATGCAGAGTTTTGGGTGAAGGAGAAAAAAACAGCTTTATTGCCACAGCAGGCTAATGCCCTAAAGACTGTGCCTTCTTTGGGAGAGAATAGGAGGTGGTTTTGTAGTTTGGGGATTGGTAAATAAGGTTATAGATAAGGATCAGGGCAGATGCAAGCTTTCTTTTTTCTTCAAAGCTGGAGTTTAGTGGCCCCAGGACTTGTTCTGGTGATCCTCTTATGAAGAAGACTTGATCAGGTAGTTAACATCATCTATTTGTTAGGGGTTTAGTTCTGCAGAAGAGCTCAAAGATATTGTTATGTACATTTCTTAAGGAGAAACCAGGACCCTGCCCCAAGACTGCACTTCTGTTTCTTGACTGTTCCTTTATTGTCTCTGCATCCTCTTTCTTCCCTGATTAGCCCTTTGAAACTCATGGAAGGTCATGGAGGCTGAATGAGGCCTATTTCTTACAGGCAAGAAATGGGGGTGAAAGGCTTCTGTGCCCAGGAAACTCACAGGGTCCTGCTTCGTTTCAAAATTCATCATTGAGGAGTTCCCGTCGTGGCGCAGTGGTTAATGAATCCTACTAGGAACCATGAGGTTGCAGGTTCGGTCCCTGGCTTGCTCAGTGGGTTAAGGATCCAGCGTTACCGTGAGCTGTGGTAGGCGTTGCCTTGAGCTGTGGTAGGCGTTGCCTTGAGGTGTGGTGTAGGTTGCAAACGCAGCTCGGATCCGGATCCGCGTTGCTGTGGCTCTGGCGTAGGCCAGTGGCTATGGCTCCGATTCGACCCCTAGCCTGGGAACCTCCATATGCCGTGGGAGCAGCCCAAGAAATAGCTTAAAAAAAAAAAAGACAAAAAAAAAATTCATCATTGACAATTAGAATGGGTCCTTATTTTTTATTTTGAATTGAAAATAAGAGAAACCAATGCATGAAATTATAAAATTATAAAAATTGGAGTTCCTGTCGTGGCGCAGTGGTTAATGAATCCGACTAGGAACCATGAGGTTGCGGGTTCGGTCCCTGCCCTTGCTCAGTGGGTTAACGATCCGGCGTTGCCGTGAGCTGTGGTGTAGGTTGCAGACGCGGCTCAGCTCCGCGTTGCTGTGGCTCTGGCGTAGGCCAGTGGCTATGGCTCCGATTTGACCCCTAGCCTGGGAACCTCCATATGCCGTGGGAGCGGCCCAAAGAAATGGCAAAAATAAAAAAAATTTAAAAATAAAATAAATAAATAAATATCTAAAAAAAAATTATATCAAGTTGCAAACAGTAGGCATAGAATGGTCTTACTTTTATAAAACTAAACAAAGAAAAGATATACACAGACAACAAGTAGATGTATTAAGATTTATATAGAAACTTATCTTAAAAGATACATACAAAACTGCTAAAAGCAATTAGCCCTGGAAGAATAATAGCGGTAAGGGCTTAATTTTTTTTTTTTTTACTATAAACTGTCCTCCATTAATTTCATATCACAAGCATGAGTTATTTTTGTAATAAAAATGCTATTGTTTACTAATAGTGATTTTCATTTTTATAATATTTTTAAATTTAACTAGCTTTGTAGTTTACCATGTTATGTATGAAATTATTAACAAGATAGCTGAAGTGAAGAGATATTCAGTAGAATAACACAGGAAATTCCTGAGTATAGCCAGTGGGTGAATCTATTTTCAGCTCTGACCCAAGCAAGAACTGATACTTTCTTCTACAAGTGAATTGAGACTGCTGTTTTCATTGCATCTAGGGTAAGAAAAAATAATTATGGTAATTAAAATATAATAGGAAGAAGAAACACATATTGGATCTTTACATTAGAAGAGATACTGAGAGTGAAGCAAAAGCCAATATTGGAATTATCAGAATAGCATAGGGCAATGATGAAATAGAATAGGAGGCTCTGGGGCCCTCCCACCTTCAAATCCTTTCTGTGTCCCCTGTTGTCTGGAGAAAATAGGCTCCTTGATCTTCCCTGAGATCCTAAGGGCAGATTCAAACAGTTACTAATCCAGGAAGGGAGGGGATACAGAAACAAAGGAGGAACAATCAAGAAACAATAGCACAGAGATGGGGCAAGGTCTTGGTTCCTCCTTAAGGAATAAACATAGTATCTTTTAATTCTTTGGTGGAAACTAAAGTCCCCACCTAGGTGGAGGATGGGTAACTTCACGCTGAGCACAAGATTCCTGGAATACCACCCTGTTGCCTCACCACCAGCAATTGGAAATCTGTACACAGTGGAGGATAAAGAAGGTGCCAATCCCTTTTCCAAATAATTCTTGCTTTAAAATTTTTCATGGTCAGCAGAATCTTTGGGGTTGTTTTTTGAATAGGAGTCTGTCTTCTCCCTAGGTTGCCAGCCTCCTGACAAAAGCAGTCATTTCTTTCCAACCAATATTTGTCTCTTAAATATTGGCTTTTGAGTGGTGAACAGCTGAAATTGAATTGGTCACAGCAAGCTTTTGTAGAACATCTTTTTGTAGATGTTTGTAGAACATATTGTAGCAAAACAAATCTTTCCTAACAAATCAATAGAAACAACTGGTGTTTAAAGACAATTGTTTCAAAAAGTACACAAAGACTAATGACTCTGTAGATATTTGTAAAAGCCGAGTAAAGAAGAGGCCTTTCAAGCAATGAGCATGTTTCCACAGCAAAAACTATAAGAATAGCAAAAAGGGGGGGGGGGGTTTTAGGACAGAGACACATTGAGTCATTAACAACAACTATAGTTCTTACCAAAAGCCTATATATATAATGTTTGCAGTCATATAACTTTATGCCTACGTGAAGCATAAAACGTTGACTTTCAGAGTGTGGGTTCAGTCATCATCAGGGAATCATGCTTATTTTGTTATTTTTCTCTACTTATACTATAAAGACCTCATAGAGTGTCCCAAGGGCACTGCAGAGGGAAACGAGAGAACTGTTTTACCTCTCTTTTAGAGCACTACACATTTCAAACAATCTAATCTCTTTTTCCCAGTCCCAAATCCCTCCTTATGTCTAAGCTCTGTGGAAGTGTACTGGTCCCAGAAGACTGGTAGTTTTCTCAACCTATAATTGGAGTATTTAGCTCCTTTTCCCAGCTACAGCCTAAGTCATCAGTTTCAAGAAACCAAGACACCAGTGCACCACATATCTAAACCTACATTACCTACCTGATCATCTGTCTCCAAATACAAAGAACACATCTTATTTTATCAGGAATGTTACCTCTAAGTAACATTCTACACCATTGAAAAACTCTTGCCTTGGTTTCTGAGATAGTACTCTTTTGATTTTCTTCCAAACTTTCCTGTTATTTCTTGTCAGTCTCCTTTGCTATCTCTTAACAAGGAATTGTAAATACGTCTGTTTCTATATCTTTTTTTTCTTTCTAATATACCTTCTCTAAGTGTGAGTGCAGCCCATGCTAAGGGAAATCAAATTCTTATTGCAGGCCCAATTGTTTTCTCTATGTTTCAAAATCATATATTCAATGATTCATACAACTTATTTGTAAAATAAGTGAATTTAACACCTAATGAGCCCACTGAAATGGAATCGAACTTCTAGTACAGACTCTTTTCTTCAAGTCTCCCTTAACTAATCAAGTCACTCACGTCCACACAATGGCCCAAAACAAGAAACCTAAGAGCTAAATGTAGTTCCCTTATTTCCTTAAACTTCACATGAAACCCAAGAAAATCCAGTCAGTTTTATTTCCAAGACAAATTTCAAATCCATCTACCTCTTTTGCCAACTCTCTAGTCCACACTGTCCAATGCAAATATAATGAATACTTTAAAATTTGCTATATACATTTTAATAAAATAAGAATAGTTTGTACATGTCAAATTTATATTTTTGATGTATTTGGTTGAAATACCTTATTAACATCAGTTTGACATGTACAAATGTAAAAATATAGAAATGGAATATTTTTAATTCCTTTTTTTCTTGTTGAGCTTTCAAAGTGTGTTGTGGGTTTTACACCTACATAGCACACCTCAAATCACACTAGCCAAATTTCAGGTGCTCAGTAAGCACATGTAACTGTTGCATTGGAGAGCATAGTGCTCATCTACCAAGTCTGCGCCATCCATGGCCTGGAAGATAACAGCAGATTCATATATGGATGGCATTCTCACTTCTACTCCTGCTGACCCCCACCTGCAATACCATATTTTCATGGACTGGTGAGAAATGAAAACAACATGTTCCCTGTTTCTGCATCAAATAATAATAGAACTGGATAGACTCAACTATTCTTATGTTCATAATAAATTAAGCAATCATAATTTAGATGCTGCATTCCCCAGGAAATACCTGCTCCTCAAAGAAAAAAACAATCCACTTAAACTCATCAATTATCAAGACTAAAAACTTACCCAGATTCATTTCATGACTCTCAGTTCATAGTGTCCACCTATCCAAATCTATGAGGCCACCAAGTCCCACCGGTTCTCTCTCTCTCTTGAAATACACTGTGTAAGAATCTCTCAGGACAGACCGACCTTATGATGACATAAAAAGCCTTCCCTAATTTCCCATTTTGAAATAGTAGTGATGTCAGGGTGATGTGCTCTTTTACTGCACTAAGTCTACTAAACTTAGTTTTGCTTTAACACATTTTTGGAGGTCTTTTATAAAGTCAACCTTCACCAAAACAAGAAGGGACTTCTTAAAAGGCAAATGGGTTCATGTCACTCACCCATTAAAGTTATTTCAAAAGTTCTTAGTTCTCTGAAACCAAATCCAAACTGCTTAACAAATCTGACAAGGCCAAAATAACCTATTTGCTGGCTAGCTCTCTAAAATAATGTTGGGTCACTCCCCTCTTAAGTTATAGACAACAGTGATTTCTTCTTTTTCTTTAGGTGTAACTAGCATTTTCCCAGTCTTGCTATCTTTGCATTTATTCTATGCTGCCTGCAACATTCTTCCCTGTCTTAAAACTGCTGACTCATCCTGATTCATATTAACTAAGTCAAATTTGATCTCCCCAGAGAGGCTTTCCCTGACTACTGTATTGAAGGTGCTGTTATCTCTTATGTCGATTTTCTCTCCATCACATCATTCTGCTTACTTCTGTCATATCACTCAACATAACTGCCTTGTCTATAACTTTCTTTAATTGTTTACTTTCTCTTTCCCTTGGAATATAAACTTCTTGAAAACAGAGATCTCATCTAACATTACCATCTCTATATGCCTAAATATCTGATAATTTGACACAGGGGTATTCAATAACAACTTTCAACCTAAATGAATAAAGATAATTCCATGAATATATTAAATAATGAGGTGGGGGAAGGAAAGAAGGAAGGAATGAAGAACGGAAAGTCACCCTGAAGTATGTAACATAAGCAAGACAAGTGTGATTACCACCCTTATATGTTAGGGCACCATGTAACAATGCATTAAAGGGAAAGAACTGGGACTCCACAGCTACTATATAATATAGCTGAGACCACAATCAAGGTCTTCTGATTTCTAATCCAGTGCTCATCACAGCATAACACACTGTCTTTCAACCTTTTCTGACTGATGTGGTTCTTTTGAAGCTAACATGTAAAGCTTCAGGTTTAATAATGAAACAAGGAATCTGAAGGAGAAAATGATTCTCTGTGCATTAACTGGTGAGATCATATCTTTTTGCATTTACATCTCCCACTTGCATTTTGATTAGCAATTTCTTCCATCAATTTAACACTAGAATCCTCTGTAATCAGTGGCATGTTATATCTGGAACAGACACAATGAGTCCCTGAAGCTGGCAAGACAGCATTTTAATCCCTTCACCTTGGCTGCTCTAGTGGTGAACATGCCTGACTGTCAGGCTGATTTCCTAACTCTCCTCAGAGACAGTTAGGCAGTCAGAGATGCTGTTGGCATATGCTTGGCTTCGGTTCATTGTAAATACAAAAAGGCTGGTTGGTTCCAAATGAAAGCCTCACTGCTTTTCTATGATTATTATTATCATCATTAATAATAGTATTATCTTTATCACTCTTCTAAACTCCCTTTTGGACAGGTTTCATGTTCTAAGGGAGAGAGCAATTCATGACAATAACATTTGATCAATATATTCAGTGAGGCATAAACAGTAAATTAGCATTTGATTAAATTCCTACCTTCCTCTAATAGTAAATATACTGTAAGGGATTTGTTGTTATTCACCCAGTTTCTAATTTTTCCCTTCTCTCTTGCTGAAAGAATTTCAGTTTTCAAACATTAGGCAGCTTGAAGTAGATGTTGTGGCAGATGAGGTAGAATGTTACTCCCCAACCCAAATCCTATGGAAAGTATTTTGAATAAGCTGTGCCAAGCCTAGTAATATTTGGCCAGTTCGTGTGTCTTTGATAGTGCATAAAATATATTGAAAATCTAATATTAAGATCATGTAAGATAATATTACATCATCTTAATTTTCAGTCTTCCTCCACCTGTATACTGGGATCCAGGCATCTTAGCTTAATTTCAATTCTCGAAACATTCCCTTACCTCTATATCCTCGGAAAAGTCCTAAGCCATAATTCCAACAACACAACTCCCACCCATTCAAAAAAGTCCAACCTAAATGTCACCACACAGTTATATCTTTGCATAAGTTTCTCTATGGAAGAATTAAAAACTCTATATTTCCAACCACAATTCTGTATACTTCCATTATAGCACTCATCAGAATAATTCTTTTTTTTAAATGATTTTTATTTTTTCCATCATAGCTGGTTTACAGTGTTCTGTCAATTTTCTAATGCGCAGCAAGGTGACCCAGTCACACATACATATATACACACAATAAATTCTTATTATTTGCTTACATATCTCTTTACTCAATGAGAATGACAGTTATCTGAAACAAGGATCAATCCTCACTCATGTAAATTTTTTTTTTGGGGGGGGGCATACCCATGGCATATGGAAGTTCCCAGGCTTGGAGTCTAATGGGAGCTACAGCTGCCTGCCTACACCACAGTCACAGCAATGCAAGATTCAAGCCACATCTGGGACCTACACTATAGCTCACAGCAACACAGGATCCTTAACCCACTGATTGAGGCCAGGGGTCAAATTGCATCCTCATGGATACTAGTTAGGTTCTTTACTGCTGAGCCACAACAGAAACTCCCATGTATATGTTCTTAATGAAATCTAGCATAATGTTTGAAAGATAGAATGTACTCAAATATTTTTCAAGGGGTTGATTGGGGGAACTATATAACAGAAAATATTCTTTTTTTTTGTCTTTTTGCTATTTCTTGGGCCGTTCCCGCAGCATATGAGGTTCCCAGGCTAGGGGTCGAATCGGAGCTGTAGCCACCGGCCTACGCCAGAGCCACAGCAACACAGAATCCGAGTCATGTCTGCAACCTACAAAACAGTTCACGGCAACGCTGGATCATTAACCCACTGAGCAAGGCCAGGGACCGAACCTCATGGTTCCTAGTCGGATTCGTTAACCACTGCGCCACGACGGGAACTCCCAGAAAATATTCTTTAATATGACACCTTCTGCAATTTGAGGTATTATAATTATATATATATATATATATATATATATATATATATATATATATTTGTCTTTTTTAGGGCTACACCAATGGCATACGGAAGTTCCCAGGCTAGGGGTTGAATGCTGGCTTACACCACAGCCATAGTAATGTGGAATTTGAGCCATGTCTGTGACCTACACCACAGCTCATGGTAACACTGGATCCTTAACCCACTGAACATCCCTCATGGATACTAGTGGGGTTCATTTCTGCTGAGCCACAATGGGAACTCCAATAATTTTATATTGGGCATATACTTCTCCAGACTTTTATTTGATTTTGTATCTACTAGATATTATTATTTCAAAGGAATTTTTTAGAAAGTATCAAAAAATTGTGTATAGCTTAATGTCTTAAATAAGCAATGGACAAATTTAGACAAGATATTAAAGTGAAACAATTTAAAGCCCTTTTAACTAGAATATTTGATTAATCAGATCTCACAAAACTTTGTAATTAAACAAAGATGACTTGCAATAGTTTAAGCAATTTCTATTGTTTTATTTACTACTTAATAAGTAGAAGGTTGTTTAAATTAAACCTATGGTCATGAAGTTAATACATAAAGATTATTATTGATAAAAGTTGATGACAGCAATAAGAATATTATAATAAGTAAGGCATATTGCATTTTCCAAAAATGGGTACTACTTTACTTCCTACCCTATGTGCTCCTTTTGACCTTGGTACACCTTCCATTGAAAGGTGGGATTCACCTCTTTCCTCTTCTTGAATTGGGGAGGCTTTTGACTTGCTTGTAACCAGCAGATTATGGCAGAAGTGAAAAAAAGTGTAGGATTTCAGAGATTAGGTTATAAAATAATGTATTATATATCCTTTGTTAACTATAACACTTATTCTTGGATTCCTGAAATGCTTTGCAAAAAGCTCAATATCCATTGGCTGTCATGCTGTGAAAAAGGCAAGCCTCATGAGAGGCTACATTTCAGTTTCCTTAGTCTTCCAGTCCTCAGTCCATAGACACATGAATGAACAAGCCTATGCCCTTTGTGAATTTCTGACCAATAGAATCATGGTTGTTGTTTCATGTCACTAAATTTAGGGTAGTTTATTGCACAGCAGTAATTACTGGAACAAAGAGTGAGTGACAAGAAACAGTCAGATGTTCACCAATCCCATTTCTTCTTCTTGGAAATAAAGGCAGAAGACATTTACTAGCTCCTTTGTGATTGATTTGGGTCCAATTTGACTGAGTGGAGGCCAATGGGATGCAGAGGGTAGTGTGCCACATTGAAGTCTGGTCATCAAACTTCCTGTTTAATCATCTATTGTTTCTTCCCTTTCTGCAGTGACAGTGGAGGCCACATGTTAAAGATGGCAGTATCAAAAGATTGGAGGTTTGTGAACCACTGAGTCTTCATCTGGTAGAGACCTATCCAGATGGCTACCATCAGACCAACGTATGAATGATAAATAAACCATCACTGAGATACGCTATGGGGATTTAGGGGTTGTATTACAGCAGCTAACACTTGTGACGCTAGTACACACAGCAAATTTATTTTATTGGTATTACTAACTTGTAATGCTAATACTGATGATTATGTACTTATAATGGGTTATAAATTTTGCTTAGTTCTGTATATACATTATCCCATTTAAACTCAAATCATTTTTATTACTATGCAGGTATGTTTGTTTTCCCTGTTTTAAAAATGCAAATCCAAAGTTGTAAGAAGACCTGACTTACTCATGGGCACAAAGATATTCCAAAGAAAAAGAATTTCCTTGAAGATGGAGCACTGTGAGACAAACCTAAAATAAGGTTGTCTTCCAAGAGTTAAATTAGCAAAACTCATTGGAAGAGATAAGCCACCTATAAATGCATTGTCAATATAAATTTTTGTTGAACTGGTCCTCTGAATATATTCCCAAATGATTAATTTTTGTGATAATAGAGGATATGCAAAAAACCCTGGCTTTATTTTTATATTTTGTAGTAAACAGACCACTATGCACTGGTTAAAATGTATTTTACAGCCATTTTTAACAGTTAGAAATAGTTTTTGTTATAGTATCCTTCTATATTTTATGACTTTAATTAAGTTTCTGAGTTCTGTTCCAAACATTGCAATATAAGACAGCATAAAACACATTTTAATCATTAAATTTGTGGATAATTTTGTGATAGTTTTCAGAGACTATAATACCAAGGGGGACTGATAATAGAAGATAATGTACATGAAATACACTTCAGCAAGTTCCACAAACACCATCCTCAAAGATCTTTCTTGCTTTCAGAGCCCAACAGCTAATGCATACCATCAGGAAGTCTCCCCTCTTTAAAGAGGAATCTTGTCACCTGCACAAGGCAAACTAAAGGATATTTCAAAATAGCTACATGTACCATACTTTACAAAAGCTTATACTGAAACAAATAACATTGACACAGACATGTATACGTATTTGTGATAGCATTAGTGGTTGCAAAGTACAAATATTTAGTAAAAATCCCTGGCACTTTAAAAATGATCTTAATCCAGAGATCAAGCAAATTTTAGTTCTTCATGAAAATATCTATTAAGGTAGTTTCCTACTATCTGTCACTTTTGGTAATATAAAATATACAATAAAGGAACATTTTTCTTGCCCTTAATTCTGTGAGGTCCAGTGATAATATTACGACTATCAAAATAGGCAACCAAATCGATCACTTCATTTCATTGTAAAATAATAACATCTTATTTTAGTTTAAAGGTCTAAAAACTTTTTTCATTGAGCCCACATTCTTGTATGAGGAGACAGGCAATTGATAAATAAACTCATGTGAATATGATATGTCATTTTTCATGATAAACATAAACTTGAGTGAGAAGATAAAATGTGGGTGAAGTGGGAGAAGCTATTTTTCTTTATGATTGGATATAGGATTTATGCAGGATGTTATGTAAGGTAATAATCAGACCTGAAGAAGACTGCTGTGCAATTCTTGTAGAAAGGACATGGTTAGAGAGGGCAGGAAGTGGAAAGATGGTAGAAGAACCAGGTAAATGTGGCAAACTGAAGGAACAACGGAGAAGGCTATGTATCTGCATTTGAAGGAACAGGGAAGAGAGTTGTAGGGTAAGTGTTCTTCAATAACTTGCCTGAAAAGTGGTTTTTAGGGTTTCTATGTTTATAACTGGCCCATCAACAAAGGGCAGTCAATGAACTAGAAGGGCTCTCATTGTGTAAAAATTATTGGGCTGTTTCCTTCTCCAGTGGTATAGGAAAATCACCTGAACCAGATCCTCAGAGACTCTGGATCTTGTCCTGTTGCTTCCCCATCAGTGAGTGACTTCAAGTGCTCCCTCACTGACCTTTGCTATCAGGCTTCAAAATATTTCTCCCTTTGAAACTACAACCTTTTTACAGATTCTGAAAATACAAACTTCTCAATATCCCTCCTTCTACTAGTTATCCCAAAGTGTGTTGCCAAAAGTCATCATTTCATAAATTGTATTTTCTCTAGAAGGCTTATTCCACTCTCCAAAAGTTACTTTTGAAACGTAGGCAGCTAAGCATTATATCTGAGGTAAGCGATCAGCACCCTGTAAGAGTTCTTAGGATGAAAACAAAAATGGGAAATAATAAAAACTTCTTATTAGATTTGCCACAGTATATTTCCTCATTTATTTAATTACTAATACAGGTTTAGTATAATAATTTAAATAAATTATTTAATAATTAACTTATCAGAAACAAACAGCAACAAAAACATCCCTTAAGATACCATGACTAAATATCTTCTGTGTATTATTTTTCTATTCACAGGGCTAGCTATTTCCTCTGAAGTTATTTTCAAAGAGAGATGCCTGGCTTCTTCAACTCAGCTACTTTGAGTTGGAGGCTCCATGCAGCACTTGCTTAGAATTCTCTGAGTGCAGGACTTGTCTGCATCAAAGCCCTTTTGGACCATAGACTTTCCTGCCAGTTCAGCGGCTTTGACCCTTTGGTGAAAGAGCACTTCCCAGAATGACTTCAAGCTGAACATCGTTCTCCCAGCATGAGCAACAGACATCACTGGCCAGTGTTGCTTTGTAGCTTCATCAACAGGTTTCTAGTGAACACTGTGTCCTACTCTAGTCACCTCTGTTCCCTTGTCAAAAGTCTCTTCAAATGTCATACACAGGAGGAAGGCCATGCATACAAGGCCATGCATACAGGACAGTGCATACAAGTTCCGTTCTTGCTGACCATCGCTAGCAGGTGGTTCTGCTTTTCCCTGCCTAAAACTCTTTGTTTTCAGAGGAAACAGCAAGAACCACACCACACAATTTTTCCCAGTAATATTTGATTTAAATTTGCATATAAAGCTAAGGGTATTCTGGTACAGGCCTTTTATTAAGCTCCCTCAGAAAGGTCCTTGGTAATTGGCTGTTTTATAAACTGGTCCTGACACTAGAAAGGAGTCATATCACTTCTAAAAAGGACAAAGTTTTTTCACTGCTATTCCCTGGCAAGACTCCTGTGAGAATGGAGAGTGACTAAAATGAATTCAGGATAACTGTTTTACTCTGAAAAATGAAAAGGTGCAAATTTCTGTACATTAAGTAGATGCTTGAAATAAGAGCCTAGATAGATTCTCCACAATCAACAAAAGGTCTACAGAGCATGAAGAAAGGAAGGTAGAATTTGATAGAAGCTAACCCTCTGGAAAGAAAGTGGTCCCTGAGGTTGGAAAATTGTCTTGATAAGGAACAATGATCATTAGTGCCAGGAATGTAGCCTGTTGAGTGAAAATGATGCACCACGGGGCCTCAGACCATACACTTGAGACCCAGAAACTAGGGTGAACATAATATATCATCTGGATTTGACACTTTTGAGAGTGAAAAGGGGGACAATTCAGATTTCTTCAAAGGAAACCAAGGCATATACTCACCCTAATTCATTGCCTATTTAAACTTAGTTAGCAAATATTTATTTTATGACAATATCTGTAATCCAATAAACTTTGGAAAATTTGTTACTACTTTAACATAAAGGAAATAAAAAGTAGCAGGTGAGTAAAGTTGATGAATTTCAACATCATGTAAACCTCAACAACTAAATTTCAAAATGTATGATCATCAGAGGCTAGGCTAAAATTTAATTTTACCTGCTGAATGAATACACCAAGAAGGTTAAAAAAAAAAAAAATTCCTTACAGCCTTTGGAGAAGGGTGAGTCCTAGTAATTAAAGGACTCTCTTTGCAAAATATCAGGGCATGAATATAAAATTTGCAAAGACAGAGGCACAGATAGTTTGACCCACAAAAGAAGAGGTGAGGAAATCTGAATACTTTGGAGAATAGTAAACAGATTGGAAAGGAGGGTGGAGAAGAGGGACGTTTAGCAGAAGTTACTCTAAGTGGTCACATGATTCAAGGAACTTGAAAAAAAAGGCAATCCTAATATTCAAATGTTTAGGACAATTGGATTTATAAGGAAAACTAATAAAGGAGAGATTGGATACTTGGACAAGTCATTTAAGATTTTGGTAAAGAGCTAAAACAGAATATGTAAAATGAAGGTAAGTAAATTTACCCTGTAAGTACCCAAAGAGTAAATGTTTTAGGCTTTGCAAACCATATAGATTCCATTGTCATTGTAGAACAAGAAGCAATAGATATATATGGATGTATCTGCATTCTTAAAATTAGAATTTCATATAATTTTCACGTGTCAGAAATATTATTGTTCTTTTGAAATTTTCAACCGTTTGTTGAAATCATTTTTTACCCAAAGGCCATGTAAAATAGATGTTGAACTAAATTTGGCCCATAGGCCATAAATTTGCCAATCACTGATCTAAGGTAATACACAATGAATCCCAAACAGAAAGAATATAAATCAACAAAAGAGGATTCACACATTAGAAATATTTGACAAGCAGCCAGTTAAAGTTAAGTAAAAAGATTTAATTTTATAAATGAAATGTCAGCATTTTCAGAAGTCCATGCAGCCTTTCTAATTAGTCCAAATTAATACAATTTGGTAGGACTTTATCCAACTAAGATTGCTGGTTAACTAAGGTGTTCTCTATTGGGTAAAACATGTTTTTATTTATTTATCTATCATTACTTATTTATTTTCTCTTTCGGCCCCGCCTGCAGCATGTGGAATTTCCCAAGCCAGAGGTTGAATCTGAGCCAAATCTGCAGCCTAAGCCACAGCTACAGCCACACCAGATCCTTAACCCACTGAAAGGGCAGATCAAACCCACAGAGACAACACTGGAGACTTAACCTGCTATGCCACAGAAGGAACTCCAAAATATTACTACTTTTAAAATTACCATTATCAATATAATCTACATGTAATTTTGAGTGCACAATTTGATGAGTTTTTACTAATGTGTACACCCATATAATCACGCTGGATTATTAGTCTTCATAAAAGTCTGCTGATAAATTGTTTGGAATAGCATTAAATCTATAAATCAATTTGGGGAGTTCCCGTCGTGGCACAGAGGTTAACGAATCCGACTAGGAACCATGAGGTTGCGGGTTCGATCCCTGCCCCTGCTCAGTGGGTTAATGATCCGGCTTTGCCGTGAGCTGTGGTGTAGGTTGCAGACGCGGCTTGGATCCCGCGTTGCTGTGGCTCTGGCGTAGGCCAGTGGCTACAGCTCCGATTAGACCCCTAGCCTGGGAATCTCCATATGCCGCGGGAGCAGCCCAAAGAAACAGCAAAAAGACAAAAAAAAAATATATATATATATATAAATCAATTTGGGAATAATTGATTCATTAACAATATTGAGTCTCCCAGTTTAGGAATATGATGACACTCCAAAAATTTAAGTCATTTTAATTTTTCTTAATAATATTTTACAATTTTCACAGCTTAGATCTTTTACGTCTTTGTTAACTTAGACACTAATTTTATTTTGTTATTTGTAGGGCTGAAATGTATTGTACTTTTAAAAGATGTATTTTCTAATTGTTAGTTGCTACTATATTGAAATATATACTTTAGTTTCATTGTATTGCTCTATTGCATGTTTCTTATTACATTAATTTTGTCCTTACTTTTATTTTTTCCTTCATTCCATTATGAAATTTTATTTTTGAATATTGACATTGTATTCTGTTATCTTGCTAAATCTATTTATCAGTTTTCTACTAGAATGAGTTTTTTTGTTTTGTTTTAGAATTTAGGATCCTAAACTTTTTAGGATTTTCAATATAGTTGGTTATATAATTTACAAATATGGATAGTTTAACTTTTTCCTTTATAATCAGTGATACTATTATCATTATGGATTTACTACTCTGTCCAGAACATCCATGACATTACACTGCTTTAGAACATGGACATTCGCATTTTATTCGCATTTTATCTTAGGGAACAGTGTTTTGTCCTTCATTTTAAGTGCAATTTTTAAGCTACTTTACTAGGTAAAAGTAGGAATTCAGTGGTATGCTTTCATTTCTGGCTACACTGAAGAAACTAATGCTGTCATGTAAACTAACAATATAAGTGGAACTTAAAACAGGGACTTGCAGAGTTCCCCTTGTGGCTCAGTGGTTAACAAATGTGACTAGGAACCATGAGGTTGAGGGTTTGATCCCTGACCTCACTCAGTGGGATAAGGATCCCGTGTTGCCATGAGCTGTGGTGTAGGTTGCAGATGTGGCTCGGATCCTGAGCTGCGGTGGCTCTGGCGTAGGTCAGCAGCTACAGCTCTGATTAGATCCCTAGCCTGGGAACTTCCATATGCCCGAGGTGAGGCCCTAGAAAAGACAAATAAATAAAACAGGGACTTGAATGCATGTCTTGATTTTTTCACAATATTATTTTCACTATTTCTTCATTTTCAAACTGAATTACACAGAATTCTAATTGTACAAGATAACATTCTACACTAGTTAGCTGCTAAATGACACTGTCACGGTCCGTCTCTCTGGCAGTTTGAGTAAGACTTCAAAGAGACAAACATCAGCTCTGTCCAGAAGACATATAAATAACATAATTTTTTGAAGTCATGGAGAAAAGAAATTACAAAAAACAATGAAAGAAGTTCAAAGAGAAATGACAGTGCAAGTAATCTAATTTGTCAAAATTATATATAATTCCAGTGAAAGCTACAAATATATCCGCTTCTATAAGTACAGTAGAATCAGACATAAAAAATATTTCTGGCTATATAAGTTAAAATTTTATATTGAACTCTGTTCCAATTCTAGAAGCCTTAAATGATTCATGTAAAGATCATGTAAACTGGGACATGTAAATGTTTTCGATTTATTTTCCTTTGTTTCTTCAAAAATTAATTTCCATCAAATGAGATATCCAAAATATGTTCCTGTCACCTGAAATATAAAATTATACAACAAACTTGGCTTCATGTTGCTCCATATTAATTTCTTCCCACTAACTTAGCACAATATAAAGCCAAAATCCAAAAAGAAATTTGAAAGGGTGAAGTTCTAAAAAATAATTATGTTTTTTCTCAAGATATTGTTTCCATAAGAGGATATCCATGTTTATCAATATTAGGTATCTGAATTATGGATAATTTAATGCAAATTTTGATTTTGAATCCTTATTACTTAAGCTAGCTTTATAATTCTGCATTTTTTAAAAATTAACCTTTTTTTTTTTTGTCTTTTCTAGGGCTGATCCCGTGGCATATGGAGCCAGGCTAAGGGTCGAATCGGAGCTGTAGCCGCCGGCCTACACCAGAGCCACAGTGACGCGGGATCGGAGCTGCATCTGCGACCTACACCACAGCTCATGGCAACGCTGGATCCTTAACCACTGAGCAAGGCCAGGGATCGAACCCACAACCTCATGGTTCCTAGTGGGATTCGTTAATCACTAAGCCACGAGGGGAACTCCTAAAAATTAACCTCTTGAAATACATAAGAAGGCTCAATGGCTCATCATTTTCATTTTTTTAAACAGTTCTCATCCAGGAGTTCCCGTTGTGGCACAGTGGTTAACGAATCTGACTAGGAACCATGAGGTTGTGGGTTCGGTCCCTGCCCTTGCTCAGTGGTTAAGGATCCAGCGTTGCCGTGAGCTGTGGTGTAGGTCGCAGACCTGGCTCGGATCCTGTGTTGCTGTGGCTCTGGCGTAGGCCAGAGGTTACAGCTCTGATTTGACCCCTAGCCTGGGAACCTCCATGTGCCACAGGATCAGCCCTAGAAAAAATAAAAACAAAACATAAAAAAAGTTCTTATCCAGAAACAAAGGCTATTTTAAAAGGACAATGTAAATAAATTGTGAGAGAATAACATGGGTGGCCAGTAGTGAAATACCTTCAAAGAGAAGATATTGTTTATACAATAGGATATTTCTATAGCTTCTATAGCTAACATTCTTCAAGAGAGACAAAATAATAAGCAGCCTCAGTAGTACTAGTACTACTCATATGTGCTGCAGGTGGTACTCACAGTGGTAATAGAAACAGTAACTATCTTCTTATAAGTACTATTATTTACTAGGTACTTCATTTCTAGTAACTCATTTTGTCAGCATAATGATCTTTTGAAGTAGGTATAATACCAAGCTTATTTTTAAAGGAGGAAACCCAGGTTTCGTGAGATTTGTTATTTGCTTTAGACTTAACCACTATATTATAGAGGCTCCTAGTAATTATAAAATCTGCACATATATATTTAACACGAAACAGATAAAAATGTTAATACTACCTACTCTTCAAAGTTATGAATGAGATTCTACAATCTCATTAGTCCATACACTGAATTCAGTGGCGACAGTAAGAGTAAATATCATAATATTTGACTTAGGAATTTTTTAAATAATCTAAACAATCAGTAATGTAGTTATTCACCAAAATAAATATTAAACACAGATATAATTATATTTTCATAAAACTCTAAAATACTGGGTGCTGATCCTAAAGTAGTGTTTTATTTTCTCAAGAGTACTAAAGAGCACTCATGAAAATTCAGGATTCTGTTAACAGTCACATTCTCAAAAGGACAGTCTAGCCCTCCCTAAACTTGCATAATTATACACGTATTGCTTTAATGTGGACACTCTTTTTTTTTGCCATTTCTTGGGCCACTCCCGCGGCATATGGAGTTTCCCAGGCTAGGGGTTCTAATCAGAGCTGTAGCTGCCAACCTACACCAGAGCCACAGCAACACGGGATCCGAGCCACATCTGCAACCTACACCACAGCTCACGGCAATGCTGGATCCTTAACCCACTGAGCAAGGGCAGGGATCAAACCCGCAATCTCATGGTTCCTAGACAGATTCGTTAACCACTGTGCCATGACGGGAACTCCAATGTTGGCACTCTTTAGATACTCTGAATAAAGCATCAAATGCTTTGCAGTTCTGAGGTCAGGATGTTGGTCAGCATTGCATTACATCTGACCCTTTAAAGAGATTATACTAGATCAATTTTATTATCTTCTATGATAAAGGGACAAACCTCACAGAAAAGAAAATGACAGGTTTTCATTAATTATGCCTGAGTCTGGCTTCTATTTTCATTCTATAATCCAATTAAGTACAAATGTTTCTGGGTCACCCACCAAGGAATTCCTGCAGAAGTTCTGTGCAGGCACCCCTAGAGGCTGTCCAGGAGACTGTGGGTGCAGGGATGGAGAGGAAATGGTAGACCTCTAGACTATCCTTCTGGGTTTCAAGTGCAGGAGCTCTGCCATTATCTTATTTCACTTTTTTGGTCATCAATTGTGTTTGAAGAAAGACTATCTCTACATCACATTAACAAAACATTCTTTCAATCCATACACTTAACTAGTATGTTCTCAGCTAACTGGACCATCAAATTCTAAGGGATCTTAACACAAATTCCCTTAACGAGAGCTATACAGTAGCGATTATATTCAGATAAAAGGCCAATATGATTTAATACTTTTATTAGTCATCTAGATGAAGGAACTGAGATATAACTTTACATTTCTAATTAATACTAATTTAGATATGTTTCCCAACCACATTTAAAAGAAGCCTGATACATTGCATGAAGAATCATTTGAAACAATGAAGTTTAATAGCATTAGGATTTGGGACCAAGGACAAACACATCAAATCAAAATGGAGAAGGGATATGCAGGCAACAACAGCATAAAAAATAAAAACAAAAGGAAGTTATTGTCTATCCAATAATCAAGGTGTTTAAAAGGGAAAGTAAAATAGGCAAATAGTAGATGGCTGTATTCATACTAGTAACATAAGAATGCATCTTTTTTATTTGACATTGGACAGGCACCAATTAGTGGTTTGTTTTGGTGTTTTTGTTTGTTTGTTTGTTTTGCCACAGTGTGCAGCAGATTGAAGTGAGAGCAGTTTGAGGTGAGGTGGAATCTCAGTTCCCAGAACAGTGAGTGAAGATTGAATCCTGGGCTTCAGCAGTAAAAGCACAAAATCCGGACCATTGTACCATCAGGGAACTTCTAGAATATGCTTTTTGAAAGTCTCATATGAGAAATTTGTTGAAAAGTTAAAATAAAGACTAGCCCAGAACGCAAAATACTAAATTATTCCTATAAGGAAAAGTTAAAAGAAATTGAAAATATTTACCTTGAAAAAGAGATGATTATATGGCCAAATTACTCCCTTCTAAAGCTGTTAATAATTACAATAAATTGTTTTCTTGCCCTAAAGAGGATGGCTGGGTATGAAGGATATGTAGAAATAATGGCTTTGCTATATGTAAACCATTTTGATAATAAGAAAAATTTTAAATACTAGAATATTCAAATGGGAGAGGTTATAAGATTTTATCCTTAGATAGCTTTTGCAGAAAAAAATGCATTCCCTACCCTGGTTCACTTATTCTATTTCACTGGTTTTTCTTCTCAAATATCCACCCAGGGATACTGGAAATGGTGTTTCACTCTTGTAAAATTATCTCCTGAAATTCATGTCTTTTTCATACTTTCAATGTTTATCTTCTGGTTCTACCTAGCCTCTCAGCTCTGAATTAGTACTTGCCCCATAGTCCACAAAGGTTAGGCATAAAACAAACAAACAAACAAACAACATCAACGGAAAAAAAAAAAAAAAACAGTATTAGGAGAAGAAAATATTTTGCAAAGGTACTCTGCAGTTCAGACAAGCACTAGCACAGTGCCACAGTTCCCAGTCACATAGGAACAAATCCTTCTAGGCTGTCCATAAATATATATTCCGAGGGTTCTCTTATACATATAACTGGTTTGTATGCAGGTTTTCCCAGAACTGCTAGATCTCACGTCTTGACATCTCTACACTTTCTTCCAAAAATACCCATTTGCCTTGCCAGGTTCCTCAAACTCTGTTGGCCTTTTTCCCTATAAGATCCCCAAATGACTCCATTTTCCTGGACTGCTCCATGTAAACAAACTCTGACATTCAGACCTGTTCAGATACCTTTGATCCACCAATATCTTCTCAGCACATCTTAGTTCAAGCACAGGGTCTTACTGACAGTTAAATCTGGAGGCTTTGAAATTGAAGTCCACTCTTACTTACAAATTGCACTCACCAGCCCTGCAGCCCTGCAGATTCTTTCTCATTGCAATCACCTGTTACTCTGCCTGAGGGTGGCCTTTTTGGCCACAAAAGCTTTATTGGCCCAGCAGGAGGCTCCAGTAACACTATGAAGAGAGGTAGCCTTTAACCAAGGATGAATAGGTAAATAAATTGGATTTTGTTCCCCTGAGATAAGGTAATTCTGAGGCAAATTCTGTAGTACCTCCTAGAATTCCCCAGAAGGCTCAAGCCCCAGTTGTCTTCAGTGACTCATAATTATGCCTAGTTGATTTCTTCCCCTCCTTGCCTCACTGTCTCTGTCTCTCTTTTTCCTAAATAGACTAATGACAACACAAATACTCCAGGTGAAGCAATCCTAAAATAATCTATCCACCCACCTTTATATGTGCCTTTTCCAAAAAACTTCTATTTTTTATGACATTAAAAAGATACCCCATTTAACATTTTGAGGAAAAACAAATAATCCTGGTTTCTATACATGCAGTGTGCCCAGAACAAATGACTCACACACTTGGGAAGATGTCGTATATTCTTCCCAATAGATAGCTTCTAGATTAGACAGGTCACAAGTGTGCTGATCCTGGAAGCTCCAAGTGAGATTTCTTAAAGAACACTTCAATTCTACGATCCAGTATGAGACGGTTCAGCCATAGAAATTCCCTCTCCCTTTTTTTTTTTAAGTTTTTATTTTTTTTTTCTTTTTAGGTTTGCACCTGTGGCATATGGAAATTCCCAGCCTAGGAGTTGAATCAGAGTTGCAGCTGCCGGCCTATGCCACAGGCATGGCCACACAAGATCCAAGCCACATCTGTGACCTACACTGCAGCTTGTGGCAATTATGGATCCTTAATCCACTGAGTAAGGCCAGGGATTGAACTCACATCTTCATGGACACTATATCAGGTTCTCACTGAGCCTCAACAGGAACTCCAAAATTCCCTTTCTTAAAACACATTTTCCTATAAACTTCAGTAAAGTGATGAGAAAGATCCTTTCCTTTCTGTTCAAGAAAGCAAATCACTTCACAAGTTCTTTGGCTCCTGATCACGCTCTATGACACTGTAAAGAATCCTGCAAACACCAAATTCTATCATTGCTGCACATGTGGCAGTTAAGTGTACTCATTTGCATAAGTTATAATCATATACGTAAGTAAAAGTGTTGTTCGTGACAGGAGAGCTGACTTTGGGGATACATATGAATTTCTAAAGATCTAATGGATTTCAGGAATGACATTATGGCATAGAAATAAAGCATTTCTTGCACTCATTCCAGGCATTCCAGATGGTGAAGAGTGTTACAATAATTCAATGGAAGGTAAAGCAAACTTACCCGAATCATCATGACCGAACATCTGATGTCGTGAATTGTATCATAGATCTTCTTTGAGATGTCCACAAATTGATTATCATCAAACACATCCAAAGAGTTTTTACTTAAGGCTTCCAAGGCAACATTCACTTGTGTGACAAATTCAGGAATTGCTGTTAAAATTAATAAGAAAGAGAAAATGGTCTTATTTGTATTTTCAGAATTCTGGAGTTAATTGGAGTTCCCTTGTGGCACAGAGGGATAAGGATCAGGTATTGTTACCATGGTGGCTTAGTTTGCTGCTGTGGCACAGGTTCAATTCCTGGCTGAGGAACTTCCACAGACCATGGGTGTAGCCAAAAAAAAAAAAAAAGAAAGAAAGATTTCTGGAATTTGAAGGAAATACCAAACCCTTTTTTTTTTGTTGTTGTTGTTTCTTTTAGGGCCACATGTGCAGCATATGAAGTTCCCAGGCTAGGGAGTTGAATCAGAGCTACCGCTGCTGGCCTACACCGCAGCCACAGCCACAGCCACATGAGATCCGAGTTTTATCTGTGACCTACAGCACGGCCCACAGCCATGCTGGATCTTTAACCCACTGAGCAGGGCCAGGGAATGAACTGGCATCCTCATAGATACTAGCAGGGATCGTAACCTGCTGAGCCACACTGGGAACTCCTGCAAAACATATTTTTAAACTAATATTTGATTAATAAATTTCATCTATTTTTTAAATGTAGAGGAACAAAACGTCTTGGCAGGATAATCTTGAATCTCTGAAATGTGAAGAGAACCAAAGACAATAAAGGCATCTTTATGGAAATGTTTTAAAAGATTATCTTCCTCCTTTATGGCATTGCTTTTTTTTACCAAATCTGAGACCATATAATCATTTCTCCTACTGTCGAATGTAAACTCAAAGAAATTACAAAAAAGAATTGGTATAAGTAACAGTTGAAAATATCAACATAAAGATATAAAGAAAAAAAAAAGCATTTGAATTCCTAAATAGAAGAAAATTAACTAAAGGAACTGATTCTATCTCACAGAAATAATAAAAATACTGTAAACTTTTTTTGATAAACTATTTTCCCTATCATCATAAAGATTAATACAAAGAACTTGGTGATCTTACATACTAAATGTTTCTATCTAAAATAATAGAATATCGGAAGAGTGTAGGGGTATATCAACAATAAGGCCAGTGCATAGAATACCCTTATTTTATTACGATTTCAAAATAGTCTCAAAAAACATGTCTCCAACTTTTTTTTGTTATTGTTTTGTTTTGTCTTTTTGCCTTTTTCTTGAGCTGTTCCCGCAGCATATGGAGGTTCCCAGGCTAGGGGTCTAATCGGAGCTGTAGCCACCCGCCTACGCCAGAGCCACAGCAACGTGGGATCCCAGTCACATCTACAACCTACACCTCAGCTCACTGCAACGCCAGATCCTTAACCCACTGAGCAAGGCCAGGGATCAAACCTGCCACCTCATGGTTCCTAGTCATATTCGCTGACCACTGCGCCACGACAGGAACTCCTTCCAACTTTACTTTTAAGTTAACAATAAATAACCTTAGTAAACTCTTTATTAGATTCAAGGCACTTTTCTAAGTGCTATTATTTAAATCTTAAAAAGACCTCAGAATAACCTGGCATTAATACTTTATTGAATGACAAAGGCATAGAGAAATCAAGATTTTTTCTCAGGGTCGTTCTGCTAATATATATAGAGGAACAGAGATTTAAATTCAGACTGCTGGAATGCAGAGTCTACACTCTTAACTACTATCTTGTATCATATTGAGGAAGCTTCTGCTCCATGTGAAGATGCAGGATAAAAGCAGACAAATTTTTAGAGCAATGATTCTAAGCCTGGAAATGTACGTACTTTATCTCATACAAAAATATTGATACATTTCTATCTTCTACATTCTACATTCAAATCTTCACATATGGCACAGCATTTCTTGCCCTCTGATCTGCCGTGTTATTGATATGGGGTAATGCTGGTGATATACATGGGTATTCATAATTTATCTAGTCCCTTCTTTCATCCACCTACTAAAATATATCATCTATACCCTACTTCTTAGTTTCTATAATCACCAGGATTATCCACTATGCTTTTCTCTTCTGCCCATTCACTAAGTGAAACATCCAGTAAAAAGGGACACATACAGCTATTAAACATTTATTTCATTAAACTTAAATTTAAAATTCAGTTCCTCAATCACATTTACAACATTTCAAATTCTTGAAAGACATATACAGCTATTGAATTCTGTTTTGAGAGTAGATGGAACATTTCTATCATCACAAAAACTTCTATGGAGTATATTTTCTTTCTTTTCTTTTTCTTTTTCTTTTCAGGGGTGCACCCACAGCATATGGAGGTTCCCAGGCCAGGGGTCAAATCGGAGCTGTAGCCACTGGCCTATGCCACAGCCACAGCAACGCTTTATCCCAGCCATGTCTGTGAACTACAACAGAGCTCATGGCAAGGTCAGATCCTCAACCCACTGAGTGAGGCCAGGGATCAAGCCCACAGCCTCATGGTTCCTAGCCAGATTCATTTCTGCTGTGCCACAATGGGAACTCCCCTGGAGTATATTTTCCACAGTGAGATTTCACCAAATCTCTGTTCCATTTAGTGAATGAAACAGCAAAGCCAAGAAGAAAGCTAATTCACACCACTCTGCCTAGGAGAAAAAGTCCCAAAACATAATTGCCACTAATTTTGGTGTGACTCCCAAAGCATATCTCTAATCTAGAACTTTCCCCAGAAATATATATCTAATTATCCATTACAGTATTCTACCTGAATTTTTCTTATCACCTCAAATCCAGACTATCTAAACCTAAACATTCTTTTCTATCTGGAAAGTCTAATTTTCTTTTTCTTTTTTTCCTTTTTCTTTTTAAATTTTTTTTTTTATTTCCCCAATACATTATTTTTTTTCTACTGTACAGCCTGGTGACCCAGTGACACATATATGTATACATCCCCTGTGGCATATGAAAGTTACTGGGCTAGGGTTCCAATTGGAGCTGCTGCTAGCCTACACCAGATCCCAGACACATCTGCAACCTACACCACACAGCACAAAACAACACCACCAGATTCTTAACCCACTGAGTGAGGCCAGGAATCCAATCTCTATCCCTCATGTATACTAGTTGGGTTCTTAACCTGCTGAGCCACAATAGAACACTGGAATGCCTAATTTTCTTTTTCTTTTACTATTTGTTGCCATGGTGCCCAGTCACCCATGGGGGGGGTGTTTTCCTTTACTTCCCACTTTTTTTTTTTTTTTTTAATCGCTGCCCCCGGAGCATATGGAATTTCCTGGGCCAGGGATGTGATCCAAGCTGCAGTTGTGACCTGTGCTGTAGCTGTGGAAATGCCAGATCCTTTAACCCACAGCATTGGGCTAGGGCTCAAACTTGCACCTCTGTAGCAACCTGAGCGGCTGCAGTTAGATTCTTAACTCATGGTGCCACACCAAGAACTCCTTACTTCCCACTTTTTTACCCTCTATATATAAGTGTCCACTAAGTGTTATCTCAACCATATAAATATATTTTAAATCTATTGCCAATGTTGCCCCACTGCCTCTTGCAGCATCTCCTGCTTGAGTGCTCACCACAGTCCTCCTGCCTAAGGTCTTCTCAACATTCAGTCTCATGTTAAGTATTGTCTTACTGACAAAACCTACTCTAAGCATTAAGTATAACAGTATCTGCCACAAAATAGAGTCTTGATAGGTTATTTTTATGAATGAGTCATATCACTGTACTGTTCAAAAAGCTTCTTTGGTTCCTTGAAACTTTTTCCTGTTTGTATCCCACGTGTCTAGCTTGGCACAGCAGATAAGTAATTGAATGAATTAAGGAATCAAATGAGTTAATGAAGAAATAAAACAATATACAAAACCCAGACAAATATATAGGTACAATGCAACATGTTCTGCTTGCATTTCAATATGATTTTGGTTTTGTTCATACTCCAGATTCTCCAAAAATATACCAATGTGGGTTTATAAGAAAACTCAGCATATTTAATGAGTTAATCTTTACTTTTTATGGAGTTGACAAAGGAGAGAACTCAAGAAAACATGCCTAGTTGTTTCACATTACCTTCAGGTTCTTGGGGTAAACTGCAACCCCCCCCCCCCACTAAAACCTCTGCTCCAAAGAACATGATGAAGAAGCTCCTAGTCACTGTGACAGCCTCTATTAACCCTAACAGCATAGATAAATACAAAGAGATGCAGTCTCAAAACCTGTGGTGGTCTATCATTGACAAGACTTCATTCATAATCTTTCTCACTAAAAAATATTTTTATTGGGAGTTTTCTTGTGGCACAGCAAAAGTTAAGGATCTGGCATTGTCACTGCAGCTGCCTGGGTCACTGCTGTGATGTGGGTTTGACCCCTGGCCTGGGAACTTCTGCATGTAGCAGATGAGGTACAAAAATTGAAATTAAATTAAAAATTTTAATGTTTTTTAAATTTATCAAACAAGTATGCCATACAATAATAATTTAATTGTTCCTATAAATAGCTTAAATCTGTTTCTACTGTCTCTGTAATTTGAAACTGCTCCCATCATCTTCCTATGTCAATCTTGGCCAAAAAAAAGACAAGCATAAAATCATGTAAAGGTATAGTTTTCACTGTCGTGTGAGATAATGTGAGAAAGATTTAGTGTATTTTATGGAAAATACAGCAGAGTCTTTTCATTATTGCATCATGATTTCATTTTAACTCCTTTGGAGCCTCTTACAAATGAACAAATATTAGCTCCAATTCAAATAAAATCTTTGAGAAGTAAACGCTTAATTTCTGAAGTACAGATGGAAACTACTCCTTTTTTCACTCTAACAGAGTAAATGAACTATTCAAGCTGATATGTAATACATTTCTCATTTCATTAGCTTAAACATCAGCTGTGGGTGTGCTTTATTCATACTATGGACATATGGTTGCTTGGATCAGAGTAGGAGTGAATTTTTTTAAGGCTTTCAAGAAAATACAGAATGAGTATAATTAAGTAGCCAGTTCATGGTAATTTAGAAGGAAAAACAAATTGACAAACCAATATCAAACACCTAATATACCTAAGTTTCAAGAAAACAAGGTTTACCCATAAAATACTGTCATGTTATCCAATCATTGATCAGAAGGGAGACACATGAAATGAATTCACTTTAATCAATTGAAATGCCAGGTAAAATAAACTGTTCTGAACTTTGGAGTGTAGATTTATTAAACAAAAGTGGCCTTTGGGTCAATACATTGTCAGCTTCAAACTTAAAAAGTATCTTGTCTATTTTATACTTCCAAAATCTAAGCCAGTCCTGACCTCATTGGAGATCTGTACTTTCTCTACCAACTGTATTCAGAGTATTCAGAATAGTAATATCTATTGAATGCTTACTCGTCTTGGCACTGTGCAAGGTATTTTATATGCATTGTCTCATTTAATCCCACAGCAGCCCTGCTATTACTTTCCTGATTTTCCTGATGAGGAAACAGGCCAAACAGCTAATAAGTAGAAGGCTGGTAACTGAGTCCTCCAGAGCTTGCTCTCTGAACTCCAACACTGCATTGCCTCTTTTTGATAAGTAAAACCCTTTGGGCTTCTTAATTTCAATGCTCTTGGGGAAATTAATGCTAATTTTCTGGCAATAGAGCCAATTTCTCCCAGGTCTTGAGGCTCTCTCTGGAAGTAACTCAAGAATATTTTATACCTTCTTAATTCTTGCTAAATTTATCATGTGCTTTTGAAAGTAGGTGAGGGTACATAATTATTGAATTAGGTAGGTCAGAAAAAATTCAAACTCATTACAGGTAATCATCCCAAACGATATCACCAAATTATGTTTTCTCTCATTAATAAGATACAGACTAAAATATTTATAATTATAATATGATCTTTGAAAATTACCAGTGATAGAGGGATTAACTTTGAGAACACATAAAATGCTGTCATTATTTCTTTACATTACGCTAAGTGGGAAGAAAATAATAGAAAGTGCAATTAAGTATATGCAAGACTTCTACACATGCCTCATAAATACTCTTCATTTTTAAAACTTATTGAACAAACATTGATTATCAAGCTTCATACATTTTTTTTTTAAGATTTAGGCAGACAATATTATGTAATAGTACTGTGTTTGGTCCTACACAGATCATGAATCATAAAAGTCAATAACAGAATTTTGCTATTTTTCAAATGATGGAATCAAGGATCAGGGTAAATGCTTTATGACACATTGAAGAGTTAACAAGAGCCATTCTTCTGACCTCACAATTCTACTCTACACCTACCTTTCAAACATGTGGAATAGCTCAAATAAAACAAACCATAAAATAAGAGAGAAAAGACTTTGCATCACTTGATGATACTGATACTTTTTTCCCCTTTTGGCAGAGATCTTTTTTCTATAAATGAAATTCTGGATTCTGGATCACATAATTAGTCTGAGTGTTCAGCTTTGGGTAGCTCCAGTGACTTAGAGACTTAGTTCTTTTCCTGGGAGCTTAGTCTTGATGTTTCTTAATGATGTGTTAATATTAATACATACAATTTATTTCTTTAAATGTTTTTAAATTACTTTTATTGGCGTATAGTTGATTTATAGTGTTGTATTAGTTTGAGTTGCACAGAAAAGTGAATCAGTCATATACATGAATATATCCATTCTTTTTTCCCATATAGGTTATTACAAAATATTGGGTAGATTTTCCTGTGCCATACAGTAGGTTCTCATTCATCTATTTTATACAGTAATGTAGAAATTGTTCATGACTACTTAATATAAAATTGAGCTCTTTTACACTTTTCCTCACGTCATTTTCAAATTTGCTTACATCACACTAATTGTTTAAACAAATTATTTATGATGACCTGTACATAAAGTATCACATTATTTCAACAGAGTTAACAAATTCCTATTAAAATTTCATTGGTTAGTTTTCTTTATATTTCTTAGTATGAATTCTCAAATATTTACATTACTAATGGAATTTCCTACACTACCAAACTTCTCAAAAGTCATCAGTGTAACTTTTTACCAGGTGTGATAGCCAGCACTCAATATGATCTTTAATGATCTCAGCCTCCTGGTGTTCATGTCTCTGTTCATGTCTCTGTCCACTCCTTCCCCACATTGCGCCAGATCTGTGTGCCCAACAGAATAGAGTATAAATGATAGTGTGTGACTTCTTAAGCTACTTAAAAAAGAATTTCAGAATATCATCCTGGTCATTCTCTCTCATGTATTACTGGCTCTGGGGAACTTTAGCTATTATGCTGTGAAGACTGTTATAGGGAGGCCCACATAGAAAGGACCTGAGGCTGTTAGCTAACAACTATCAAGGATGTGAAGCCTCAGACCAATAGCTGTATGAGTAAGCTTAGAGGCAGATCCTCAAGTTTCAGTAAAGTCTTCAAAACAATTGCAGCCTCAGATGCCATCCTGACAGCAATGTCATGAGACTCTGAGGCAGAATCACCCACCTCAGACATTCCTAGATCTCCAACTCTCAGAAAATGGGCAAGATAAATACATATTCACTCTTTTAAGTTGCTAAGTTTTGAAGTAATTTGTTTCGCAGTGGATAACTTCCACACTAAGAGACTGGAAATTCAAAGAGAATACATTAGTTTTTACCTGTTTTGGTTTATTCAAATGGAATCACACTGTATATATTCCTTTTTTTTTTTTTTTCTGTCTCTTTAGGGCCGCAGGTGTAGTAGATGGAAGTTCCCAGGCTAGGGGTCGAATTGGAGCTGTAGCTGCCAGTTTATGCCACAGCCACAGCCCCCCAGAATCTGAGCGGTATCTGCAACCTATACCATAGCTCACCACAATGTCAGATCCATAACCCACTGGGCAAGGCCAGGGGTAGACTCTGCATCCTCATGGATACTAGTCAGGTTCATTACCTTTGAGCCACAATGGGAACCTCTGTATATATTCTTTTGTATCAAGTTTAACTCAATGTTAAACTTACGTGGTTTGACTCACATTGTATGTAGGTTTAGATCATTCATTATTACTACTGTATAGTATTCCATTGTACAATTCTACCACAATTTATTCCTCTTACAGTTAATGGGTATTTGGTACTTAGATAACTTTGAGTTTTTGACTATTATACATAGTGATACTATGAACATATTGTATGTCTTTGGGTACTGGGACTATATTACATATTTTCAGGGAATTTACATACATATTTTCAGGGAATATAACTATCAGTGGAATTTCTGAGTCACAGCATATATTTTTTGTACCATGTGAGTAGACACTGACAGTTTCCAAAGTGGTTGGAATACATTTTACTTCTCCTAACAAAGTTTGAGAGTTCTGGTAGGTTTATATCCTCTCTCATGTTTGGCATATTACAGCTTTTACATTTTAGCCTTTCTGGAAGCCATATTTCCCTCTTCCCTTTTTAATGCATTAATCATGTGTATGTGTGTGTGTGTTCTGCTGGTTAGGCCTCTGATTACTTTCATTTTTTTCATCTACTTTCTTGTTTTTAAGTTTGAACAGTTAAATTTTCTTCTTTTATGATTACTCACCATCTATTGCTTAAGATCATTCTTTAATCTCTTAGTATCTATCATCAATAAAAATACATACAGGGAAAGAATGAAAGAAAAATAGAGAAGCAAGGAGCTCTATGGTCTGTATCGCTAGCCAAACACAGATTAGTGTGCAGGAGCTGTCTTGGACCATAGAAATAGAGGAATGTGAAAAATAATAAACAGAAACCTCATTTAAAATGGATTTATGAAGCCAGAAGGGGTAATTTTCACATCCTGCCTCTTGACATCAATTGTAGACCCAAAAGGAAAAGACATACTTTTGCATCTGTGAAAGGAGGAAGGTTATTATTTTACTACCCAGACAACCCAGAAGCAGAAAGAAAAAATTTCTCTTTGCCTGGCAATAGCCCAGCCAATGAGAGACTGTCAAATCTCTGTCAATGAAAAGCCACTATCTTCAAAACCCCATTTCCTCCCATGGACATGTGGTATCAGCCCTGTTCAACTCTTCCTTTTCTCTAAAAGAATGTTTCTCTCCGTTGTTCTCCAGGGTAGCCTGTGGTTTGCCATAGATTTCATGTCCTGAATTGCAATTCTTTGCTATTCCCAAATAAACCCATTTTGCTGGTACTGTCTTAATTTTTTAGGTTAATAGAAACATATAGGGGAAAATCTTTAAAGATGCTGAGGTGTGTACATAGACTAGGAAGTCATATAGTGGGAGAAACACATCTTTCTTTAACCTGTGCTGTTGAGGTGGTCCTTCACATGTAGCTGGGGAATCCTTGGGTAAGGATAAAAAGAGATGATGTCAGTTCCCCAATGTCCAGCTCTCTCTGTCCATTTGTCTGTGATTACATGCCTGAGGGTTAGAGCCCTTTCCCTAACCCTGTCTGCCTATTAACTTTCTACCCACTCCTCACATTTAGTTTAGATACCAGTTCTTCTGTGAGTGTTTCCCTGATCACCACCCTCACCCATGTCTCTTGCTTGGTTGGCAATCTTGTGTCGTGGACTTGCTGACACTTCAGACGTACATATTCTAAAGATCCTGTGTCTCCAATTATGTGTGTTTCCCTATACTCAGCCACTTCTAAAAATTGACAGAGAGCTCTTAAAATCATAAACTGTCAAGTTACCTTTGTTTTCTCAGGAAAGTGGTCAGTACCAGAGTCAGAATTCAAAATCGGGTACTCGGACTCAGAGCCTGTACCCATTACCACCATGTTTTACTGTTGTATGTGAGGGTGACCGTGCTGAAACATATTCTCCAACATTAAAGAACACTGAAGGTGAAGTTCGCTGGTGGCTCAGTGGCTCAAAGACCCAGATTTGCCTCTGCTGTGGCTATATTTACTGCTGTGAGATGGGCTAGATCACTGGCCTGGGAACTTCCTCATACCAGGAGCATGGCCATAAAGTAAATTAAAAGAAAACACAGAGCATAAAGGGAGGAACTAAATCTTCAAGAGATAAAAGTTCTTCTATAAGATATTAAAATCATATTGGTATTAGATTTTCATGAGCAACACTGGATACTGAAAGGAAAAATAAGAAGTTATGCATTCAAATTCTAAAGAGAAATTATCTTAAAATTAAAAATCAATACTCAGCCAATTCATTAGTTAAATGAACAGTGGGAGAAAAATTCTTTCAGACATACAAGTACACAGAATATTTAATTTCCATGAACTCATTAGGAGATACTTGTCAATAGATTCTTAAAAAGTGAATCACAAAAGCAAGACATAGGGCTGAAGAAATAGTGGAGTTGGAAAGGCAGTGTAAAAAATACTGCAGGGGAATTTCTGTGTGTTGTAGCATGGAAACAATGAGAAAACATATATTTCTGAGAGCCAAGGTTCTCATTATGGAAAAAGAGAGGTAATGCATGGATTGTGATAAGACAAAAAACACCATGGGATGGTATTGCATTGGAGGTGTCAGCACAAACTCAAGTGATATAATGCCATTGGTCTAGAAATCAAACTTTGAGAATCACATGTAGCAGGCAGAATTAGTTGGCTCCTCAATACTCAACACTAACCTCTTTGTTAAAGGAAACAAGAATTTATTGGGCATCCAAACAGCAGAAAAATGATGTCGTTCTCAGCTTAGAGGCAAATTCTTATTACTACTCAACAACTTCCTTTGTCAGTGATTGGTTTAAAGAGAACCAGTCACTCTGTTCTAGCCAATGAGAGTTAGGGAAATATATTGGAGGAAGGTTTCTGGGAAAGGGTTTCATGATCAAAGTGAAATACAAGAGAAATGGTCCCTCTTCTTTCTCTGAACATTTTCCTGTCTGGGTGTGACTCCTAGGAACTGCAGTGATCATTTTGTAACAAAGAGAAAGCTGTCCTATCAAAATACAAAGGGGAAAAAATGTATGTATCTCTACTAATGTTAACAAACTGTTGAATTAAACAACCCTGGACTTCTTGATATATAAACCTTTAAAAATTTGTTATTCATAGTTCAAAGAGGTATAATTGATAAAATATAATTTAATCATAAAATAAACACACTTTAAAGATAAGAAAAGTTAGTCTTTGTTGGATGCTTATATTTATACTTAATAATTAATATAGCCACTTTTTATACTCTGTTCTCCTAACTCCAAAGCTGGTGTTAGGATTATTTTTTTATATCCTATATAATTCCTGAATTGGAATCCTTTCTAAAATCCCATTACCATTGCTCTAGTTCAGGTCTTTCCCTACCATATCTCATGGCGACTTAGATGAGAGCCTCCCTAAGTCTTCTGCCCCATGTAGTCCTCAGATTTATCCATCACCCACTATCACAATCATCATTATAACCATCAATGATCACCATAACTCTGACCTGCTAAACCCTCTTGGTGCACCCTTGTCGAAGGAAATAATGTTTAGCCATAGACTTCATTGCGTCCATTTAACTCATTATTCCCCCTTTAGCTTCATCTCTAATAATTTCATATCTGTCATTGTATGCCTCAAACAGCTTATGGCTTTCTTAACATGCCAGCTTATTTACACCTCTTTATCATTGTTCATCATTTCCTCTCTAAGGTATGCCCTTCTTCATATACCTCATAACAGTAATTTCCTCCTCTTTAAAGAGTCAGTACAGATTCATATTTGTTCAGGGAGACTATTGTGATGTTCCCTTTTCTCCACCCACAGCTCAGATTAGGTTAGTATTCTGATTCTGTGCTTCATATACTATTGCTTTTCACTGTATTTTATATTCTACAAAGATAAGGTACTTAGAAGGTGTGTGTGTGTTTATCCTAAATGTCTGGTGGCATCAGCTTCTCTCATCAAATTTATCCTCCCTCTCCTCATGTATCCTTCACCCTCCATATTCAATCACTAAGCCTGCAGATTTAGCCTCTCGAGTATGTTTCTGGCACATAGTAGTTGGTCAGTAACTGCACAATGAGTAAATATGCTTTTATAGCTCAAGTTCTTTTTTTTTTCTTCTCTTTCTTTTTCTTTGTTTTTTGTTTTTGTTTTTGTTTTTGTTTTTTGACTGTGCCCACCGCATATGGAAGTATGGAAGTTCTCAGGCCAGGGATCAAACCTGTGCCACAGCAGCAACCCAAGCCACTACATTGACAACACCAGATCCTTAACCAGCTGCATCACCAGAGAACTACTACCTCAATTTCTTATAATTCAGTGATCCTACCTCTATGTATTCTTGTGCTGGGAAAGTACTTCATATATCACCTAATTTTACAGTCAGAACTGGTAATAAATTTGTTTTGAAATAATACACTTACTAACTTTACCATTAGTTAAAATAATTATTGAATCAGTAGCAGAGGATTTAACTTGAGTCTCTTCCTATGGGAAAGTTCACTCTTCAAAACTTGCTGTTCCTATTCACTAAAGCTCTGCCACTGCATGTGTGCCTTTGCCTCTATAAACGCACACACAATACGTTTAGTGCATTACTGATGGGCAAAGCTCTGAAGTTAAGAGGATTAATTAGGATAAAACCTGAAATACCCAGAGCTAACACCAATTCTATGGGTCAGCAAAAATGTTCTGAAAACCTTTCATTTGAGGCAAGAAAAGCCTCTCACATATCCCTTTATTATTTTTTACCTCTGGAATGCTCCAAAAGTTATCAGGAACCTTTAGGAAATTAGAAAGAGAAAGTATATATAAGTATTTTTGTTGTTTTTATTCTTAATCAACTTAGATTTATCTACTTCTTTCTCTTCAGAGGACCTCATCACTATGCTTAGGTGTCTGTTGTCCCCAGGATTCACAGAGATGGTCAGTAAACTCTCATATCTCAGGCTATCTTTGGGCATTGTTTTTTTTTTCTCTACTGTGGGCAAAAAAAAAAATCAATAGATATAAATTTACATATATAATTAACTGAAGAAGAAGAAACTAAGTTTCAGAGAGATTAAATACATATGCTTAGAATTGCATAACTAGTATCAGATGGCACCCCAAATAATTCTAAAAACAAACATTTACCCTTTATCCTTTGAAAGCCCACCTTTAAAGGTTAACATTTTGTTTGGTGATGCAACAAGTAGATAGCAAACCAAATGGAGCCCACAAGTTCAGGTTTTGATCATGTATTATATGTGATATCAATCAGTCATCTGTTATATGCTTATCAATGCTTACCATTACCTGTAGAAAACAAGGCAGCAAAAGGAAACTGCCATAAGAGAAGCATATAAAACTCCAGAGACATTAAAAGAATGGTGAGATTATATCCAATGAAAGATATTTTGGAAATTTCTCATTGAAGAGGTGACATGGAAAACCTTGGGCTTTGTCGGACAACTAAGATATAAACAGAAAAAACATAGGAAGGCAAGTTGAGGGAGAATTATATTACAAAAGGAATAGAACACAAGAAACTACAGAGAAATTTATGCTTAGGGTTAAGAGATTAGAAAAAGTAGAGTTTACACTGTAATAACTGTCAAAGTAGTAAAATAGTAAAAATGTTCATAGTTAGTTTAAGTTCATACCAGGTTATGATTAAATTCTAAGCCAAAGAATATGTACTTCATTGGGTAGATAATTAATGCCCTTTGGAAATTTTGAGTAAGATTCTGACATGACTATTGGTGAGAATGACTATTATTTCATATCTGATCTGGGACAAAACTTCTTGTATAATATAATTCATAACTTTTTCTGGCAAGTAATTAAATGTTCCTGATAAAATAACCAGTGTAACTTTCTGATAGTCAGGAGAAGATGATTTCTTCTAGGCAGTTCAACTTGACTTAAATAACTATCATGCTAAGAGCCTGTTAAATTTTTAGTACAATTGTATACAATCTAATGATGTTTATCTATCTTTTCCACCCTATGAACCATCTTTACTAAGGTGATATATTTGAAGTTAGTTTTTCTAAAGCTTCTTCCCTTGCAGCATATTTGAAATACAATCTTATCATCTAGTTATAATTACTTTGTTTGAGAAGACTTTAATAGTGGTTCTCTACTCCACCCCCTTAAGAGTGTCTCAGGAAGCATTATGTGGCAGAGGAGAGAGAGGGTAAAGAGAAGTGTGAATGGACCAGGTGTGAGTTCCTATTCTCAACCTCTGCTTCCAAAGAAAGCAAGTCTATTCTATATATTTGGGTTCCCTTTCATTTGAATAAAAGATCAAAACACTAAAAAGATAGTTTGAGAAGTAATGCTTTACATAATTAATTTGGAAGTGGTGTATCAAATCGTACTATATCACTGAAACAGGAAGATAAGTTAGGAGACTTAGAGCAAACTTGGTACAAGTTTATAAATATTCTAATGAGGATGTTTGGCATGAGAATGGAAAGGTTGAGACATCTGGTACTGAGAAATGTCAAGGTTTTATTCTTGACTATATGCAAGAAGTAATAGAAAGGAAAGGACCCAAGACAACTAAAGTATTGATACTGGAGGTCTAGAAGAAATAGGGGGAACCAGTATTATAATAAAGAATCTAGGAGGAAAATAATTCTTAGAAAGAGGATAGTCTATTCATGATGACCTTCAAGTCCAGATAGCAACCAGACAGTCAGGAAGGAGACTGAGATAACAGAGAGAGGGAGAAGGGTAAGGAGAAAGGGAGGAAGGGGGAGAGAGAGAAACAGAGAGAGAGATTTGACAAGTGTTTGCATAGACACGGCATTTGGAGCTGTGGCAGTAGGCCAAATCACAGAACTTTGAAGAAGATATTCATTTTGGGGAAATACATAGATGTGGATTTGGCCAATGTGACAGATATTAAGCTGAGAGAGAGAGGAGAATCAGGACATAAAGTTAAAAAATGTACATTAATATACACATGTTTGGGTGTCATGCTAATATTCTTATAATTTCAAATAGGAACTTGGTAGTCAGAATTAAATATATTTGTACTGCTAGTATTTCACAGACTTGAGACAGAAGGTGTTTCATCCTTTAGGTGATTAGCTGTATATAATGCAGGAATATCTGTACTTGGATGTGAAAAAGCCACAGAAATCAAAATGATTGTTCAAATATAAATATTTCTTGACACTGGTATTTTTACTATTACATTATCAACCTAAACCTAAGACCTCTATTTTTCTCAGCAATCATTAATGAAACTGCATTTATGTAATCCATTATAAAAGCAATGTCCTACTCAGGCACTCTAAAAATAGGTTTAAAAATGCTTACTCTTTGACTTAGTAATCTCTTTATAGGAAATAGTAGTGGGACCAACTCTCCATTAGGGAGAGATGAGTAACACAGATCCTATCTGCATTGGAATGGAGCTTACTGCATTTCACTGATAAGAAGATGGGCCAAAAACCACACGAAAAGATACTCAAAATCACTAATTATTAGATAAATGCTAATCAAAACTATACTGAGGTATTACCTCATACCAGTCAGAATGGTCTTCATCAAAAAGTCTACAAACAATAAATGTTGAAGAGGTTGTGCGGAAAAAGGAACCCTCCTGCACTGCTGGTCAGAAGGTAAATGGGTACAAACAATAGGGAGGACAATATGTAGGTTCCTCAGAGAAACTAAAAATAGAACTACCATATGATCCAGCAATCCCACTCCTGGGCATATATACAGAAAAAATCATTATTTGAAGTTACATGTGCCCCAGCATTCACTGGAGCATTATTTACAATAGTCAAGATATAGAAGCAACCTAAGTGTCCATCAAGAGAGGAATGGATAAAGAAGATGTGGTATGTGTGTGTATATATATATATATATATATATATATATATATATGTGTATGTGGCATATATGTGTATGTGTATATATATGTATGTGGTGTGTGTGTGTGTGTGTGTGTGTGTATACACACAGTGGAATATTATTCAGCCATAAAAAGAACAAAGTAATACCAAGTTTCCAAAAACACAGAAGGACCTGAGATTATCATACTAAATGAAGTCACACAGAGAAAGACAGATATAATATCATATCACTTATATGTGGAATTTAATACATATAATAAAAAATAACATTTATAAAACATTTATAAAACAGAAACAGACTCAAAGATTTCAAAATCAAACTTACAGTTACCAAAGGGGAGACTTTAGGAGTGAGAAATAAATTAGGAGATGGGAATTAACATATACAGACTACTATATATAAAACTGATAGGAGTTCCCGTTGTGGCTCAGTGGTTAATGAATCCGACTAGGAACCATGAGGTTGTGGGTTCGATCCCTGGCCTTGCTCAGTGGGTTAAGGATCCGGCATTGCCGTGAGCTGTGGTGTGGGTTGCAGACACGGCTCGGATCCCGCGTTGCTGTGGCCCTGGTGTAGACCGGTGGCTATAGCTCCAATTAGACCCCTAGCCTGGGAACCTCCATATGCCTTGGGAGCGGCTCAAGAAAAGGCAAAAAGACAAAAAACAAAAACAAACAAACAAAAAACACCTGATAACTAACAAGGACATACTGTATAGCACAAGGGAAAAGCCACTCAATAGTCTATAATAACCTACATAAGAAAAGAATCTGAAAACAAATGTGTGTGTGTGTGTGTATATACATAAACATATATATATATATATATATATTTTTCACTTTGCTATACATTTGAAGCTAATGCAATTGTAAGTCAACTATACTCCAACAAAAATAAAGAAAAAATAAAGAAGAGTATGGGGGGTATGGTATCAGAAGTGAGAGATCATCATTGCACAACATGGGAGGTAATTGCATATATAGTGGGCTAGGACAGAAGGAATGCCTGTAGAGACCATTTGCAACAAGGCAGCATCAGCAAAAGTCACCAAGACAGAAAAGATGCATAGCAGCCAGAATGATTCAAAAACAGACTCAGCTGACCAAAAGGCTACAAGGCCACAAATGTCAAGTTCTTCCCTCGGTGACTGCTGCTGTCAACTACAAAATAGGCTCTCTCCTGGCAAGGACAGCAGGTCACATATCTCAGTTATTACTCAGGAAATAACCTGTCAGCACATCTTCTCTGAACACAAAGGACAAGATAATTGTCCCAAGTTCTGTCAGCCAAAAATCCCAGTCATCTGAGGAAGCAGTAATATGGAACATAGTACATTCTTATTAATATTATCTCTTACCGTCCCTTACTTCAGTAGGAAACATTTTGGAGATGGCAGTAACATTTTGTAGTACTGGGCTGTTTTTTTCAAAATATTTCTACATGTAGGGGATTTATTTCTAAATTTGCAGGTAAGGAAGGCATATCTACATTGAGAATTATCATAATCAACACTGAATTTTTTTCAATTTTGTGTTTTTTACTTCAACCAAAACAGAATAAACACAGAAGTAAGTTCCAAATCCATTAAGATAAATTTAGGGTTACGGGTAGGAAATCAGCTTATTATTAAAAAGAGATTTTAAAAGATTTATAGGAAGAGGCAAATAGATGACATGGCCCTGTCAGGGTATTTCATGATTTTTATGGGATAAAGGTAAAACTGCATGATTTCTGTTGTACTTTCTAAGCTGTTATGCAAATTGATTGTAACCATAAAGGAATTTCATATTCTGCTTCATCACCATGTTAAATGACCATGCAGCCTTCTAAACAAAAGCATGAATTTCTGCTTCCTTTTCTTAGTACTAGCTGCACAGAAAGGACATTTTTACATGGACATCACATTTTCTGTTTATCCCTATGTTTTTAAAATAGTTAAATTTGGAATTACCAAGGGAAAAACAAACAAAACTCCATAAGTGGTCCTGCCTATTGATTGATTTTAGAAAGTAGAGGGAAATATAAAATTCTTATAATCCAATAGAGGGTTATCTGTATGTGTTTCAAGAAGATCCTTCATCCCTAAATGTTGTGACGTTTTTAAAAATGTTGGTTAAGAGTCATGCTTTCCCTCCAGCTTTAAAAATTCACAAACCAAGAGGGCTTGAAAGCTTCATTAACAAACAAAATAAATAGAAAAGTGGGACTACTCAGGGAGAAATATATATATATATAAAAAAAGTGGATGTATTAAATTGAAGGCAGAGAAAGAATCAGGCATGTCATTCTTGCTCCACTGAAAATCCATGCCAAAAATACTAACAACTGTCTTTTCTTTTTCTTGTCTATTTTCTCCTGGAAATTGACATTCTCAGTTTTGTCTGTTCTGAACAAGACTCATAGTGTTACATCATTTCAGTTAACTGAAAACATTAATGAAGTATGTGTGAGAAGATAGATTCTGTGAATTTAGGTGTAAACTTAACACAAGACATGAAAGAGAGGCTGTAAGTTTAGGAATGAGACAGAATCTATTCTTACACACACATGAAAGAGAAAAATAGAATCATTTAAGTTCGTCCTTGAAATAGAAAACAAAATAATTTAATTTATGGAAGAATAATGGAAGCATGAACATGGAAAGAAGCGTCCTAAAAAGCAGGTTCAGCAGCTGGTTTCAGCAGGTTTCAGCAGCTCAGCAATATCAATCAAGATCCAAACCCGTCTCCTGTGCTCACTCTGCAGTCGTCAGAGTGTTGTCTTTTATCCCCAGGCTTACAGCTGCATGACTACATGATGAACAACCCTGACTCCATACTGGATGTATTCTTTTAACTCCTTTGTGCTCTGTTGCCTGTGCTTCGTCATTCTGGCTCTGTGTCTTTGCAAAAGAATGTGCCTATAGCCTGAAATATACATGATTGCCACTCTCAAGGCTCTCCACCTCTCAGGCTTGACTTTTAAAAGTATAATACCTTTCATTACTACCCAGGTAAAAAAGTTGCAAAACAGAAAATAACATTTGTCTTGTTGGGGGTTTACAGGAACATTGTGATCAGACCTACATGGAGGGCTGTAAGAACAAAGGATTCCTGTACCAAGAACTTTGTAACAACCAGATACACCCTCTCCTCTTTCTCCTCTCTTCTTTTCTCCTCTTAAAAGAGGCCTGAATTCTAACTTGGGTAGGATGGTTCTTTTTTGGGACACTGGTCCACCATCTCTTCTTGGTCTGCTAGCTTTCCAAATAAAGTCAGTATTTCTTGTCTCAACACTTTATCTCCTAATTTATTGGCCTATCATGTGGTAACCAGTATGAGCTTAGATTCAGTAACAATAGCCCCAGTGTAATAATAAAAAAATTTAGATAAACCCAAATTGAGAGTTATTTTCTACAATACCTGACCAGTGCTGTTTAATAGTAACAAAGTAGGGTATGTATTACAAAAGAAGAAGGAGCTAAAATCAATAATCTAAGCTTTCATCTTAGAAAACCATAAAAAGAAAAGATTGAACTCAAAGTAAGTAGAAAATTGTGTCAATTCTCTACAATCTCTGCCAGGAGATAGAAGCAAAGGAAATACTTCCTAATTCACTCTATGAAGGCAACATTATGCTATTACTAAAATCAGACAAACACATTACAAGAAAGGAAAACTATAACACTATATGTCTGATGAACACAAAAACAAAAATTCTTCACAAAACATTAGCAAATCAAATCCAACAATGCATTAAAATAATTCTGTACCATAACCAGTTGAGATGTATTCCTGGTATGAAAGTCTGTTTCAACATTTAAAAGTAAGCTAATTTAATCCAATGTGCTAAAGGATGGAAGAAAAAAAAATTACATGATCATATTAATAGATGTTAAAAAAATTAGAAAAAATCTTACACCCATTCATGATAAAAACTAAGCAAACTAGCAATAGAGGAACTTCCTCAACTTAATATAGAACATCTACAAAAAACCCATATTTAACAACAAACTTAATGGTGAGAAACTAGATGCCTTATCATTATGATAAGGAATATATCAAGGATATCTGCTCTCACTACTCTTATTCAACATCACACTGGAAATCCTAGGGAAAAAATAAAATGAGAAAAGGAAATAAAAAGCATATGGATTGGGAAGAAACAAAACTGTCTTTATTTGCAGATTACATGACAATTATTGTAGAAAATACAAAAAAAGCAAACAAAAACTCCCTAAGATAAAAAGTGATTATAGCAAGGTTGTAGTGTACAAGGCTAATATACAAAAGTCAACTGGTTGCTCATATAGAACAATGAACAATTGGAATTTGAACTTAAAAACAACAGTTCTTGCTGTGATGCAGTGGGTTAAGAATTCAACTGCAGCAGATTGGATGGCTGAGGTGGTATGGTTCAATCCCTAGCCTTGTGCAATAGGTTAAAGGATCCTGTGCCACCACAGCTGCAGTGTATGTAGGTTGCAGCTGTGGCTGAGATTCAATCCCTGGCCTGGGAACTTCCATATGCTGTGGGTATGGCCATAAAATTTAAAAAAAATAAATAAAAGAAAGAAATTGAAAACATAATACCCTTTACATTAGCACTCCCCAAAAAGAAATGTTTAAGTATAAACCTACCAAAAATTTTTTTAAGGCCACACCATGACATACGGAAGTTCCTAGGCTAGGGGTCAAATTGGAGCTGCAACTACTGCCCTGCACCACAGCTACAGCCACAGCAACACCAAGTCTGAGCCACATTTGTAGCCTACACCTTGACTTGTGGCAATGCTGAATCCTTAACCCACTGAGCAAGGCCAGGAATCTAACCTGCATCCTCACAGACACTATGTCAGGTTTTTTTTTTTTTTCCTTTTCTTTAAAGATAATGTTTTCATTTATTTTATTTTATTTTATTTTATTTTTTCTTCTTAGGTCCACATCCATAGCATGTGGAGATTCCCAGGTTAGGGGTTGAATCGGAGCTGTAGCTTCTCGCCTACATCACAGCCACAGAAATGCCTGATCCTTAACCCTATTGTCAGGTTCTTAACCCACTGAGTCACAATGGAAAATCCCTAATAAAATATTAGCAAAAAAACCTATCATTAAATAAGAAAGATATATACTATGCCCAAGTTAGATCCACTTCAGGAAGTTTATTTTGTAAGATTGTTATAACATTAGGACATTTATTAATTTTCTAATTCACCTCATTAACAGATGAAAGGAGAAATTACATATAACCTCAACAGATACAAAGAACAATAATAATTCATGACACAATCTCTTATCAAACTAGTAGTAGAATGAAACATCTTTAGTTTGGCACAGCACATTAACAAAGATCTACAGCAAATATCATTTTCAAATGTAAAATGCTGCAAGCATAATTTTGAGACAAAATAAAATAAAAACAATAAGACTATGTTAGTACATAGTCTTTCTTTCATTGCCTATATATTACTATGAGAAAAAATCAAATTAAAAGCATAAATATTAGAATAGAAGCAAATCAACCACAACAATGTGTAAGATCAAAGGTAAGACTAAACAATATGCTCCAGAAAAAAGAAAAGCATGGGTGTGGAAATTTTGCCCACCACTTATCAAGGTATTTTAAATTTAGAATAATTAAGATGCATTGTAAAATAATAGAAATGAACATATAGCCTACTGGTACAAAACAAAGTTCTATGCACAGACTGTACATTTATGAAAACTTAAATACAGTACTTATGGCTTAGCACACTGATGGGGTAGGGAGAGCATTTTAACAAAAATTTCATGTATAATTGTTTATGCATGTGGTGAAAACAAAAATAAAATCCTCCTCTTACAATAGCGAAAGATTCAAATGTATTGAGATCTCAACTGAGAAAGGCAAAGCTTAAACCATTCAAAGGCAAATATAAAAGAATATTTTTAAGCCCTTAGTTGTGAAGAGGACATAAAATGACAGACCTTGAGCTTTTCTTTATCAATACAGCCTAAAGAGAATGAAAAGGCAAATCCAAAATGAGAAAACTTAAAATACATAAAACCAATAAAACAACCCAATAGGAAAATGACTCAATATCAAAAAGATATTTCATAGAAGAAGAAAAAGGAGTTGTCGAAAAACATGTTTAAAAAATGTTTTCTCTCATAGGAAACCACAGAATTCAAATTGGAAGCAGGATGTTATTAGATATTTCACATTTATAGACTGGCAAAAATTCAAAATCTCAGTTTACAGAGAGTTGATGCACACCTAATTTCCACCTTCACTGCTTGGTAGTGCCTAACATGAAAAAATTGTTTGGAAAGCAATTTTATAGTGCTCCTTAAATCTGAATGATCATATAACCTATAGCCTAGTCTTTTGTTCTTTTTTTTTTGCCTTTTGTCTTTTTGTTGTTGTTGTTGTTGTTGCTATTTCTTGGGCCGCTCCCGCAGCATATGGGGGTTCCCAGGCTAGGGGTCGAATCGGAGCTGTAGCCACCGGCCTATGCCAGAGCCACAGCAACGCGGGATCCGAGCCGTGTCTGCAACCTACACCACAGCTCACGGCAACGCCGGATCGTTAACCCACTGAGCAAGGGCAGGGACCGAACCCGCAACCTCATGGTTCCTAGTCGGATTCGTTAACCACTGCGCCACGACGGGAACTCCCTAGTCTTTTGTTCTTAAATATGGATCCTCGAAAACTTTTGTATCAGACACAATTAAAATGTTCATAGCAGCTTTATGCATAATAGAAAAAGAGAAAGGGAGAGACAAAGAAGGAAAAAAAATAGTCTCTATGCTCCTTTTAGAGCACAATAAATACATTTTGATATATTTTTATAATAGATTAAGGAATGCATTAGTGTTTTGAAAATAAAATGTTCAAAAATGTAGGTTGCAGAGGAACAGAAAATAGATTTGATCCTCAAATAAAGTAATACTAAAGTGTATCCTCATAGTTTGAACACAAACGCATACCTAAATGTTATATTACTATGTTACTTTAAGTTTGTACAATCATAAAAACAGGTAAGGAAATCATCAATACAAAATTCAGATAGTGATTAACTCTAAGAGAGAAGAAAAGATGATACAGTAAGGGTAAGTACATAGATACTTACTTGATTTATCATTAATATCATTTAAGTAACACATATGTTACATTTACTCCAGCATGTGAGATTAGATTATGTATTTTTCAATGGAAAACAAAAATTTAAGTGGTTCTAATATTTTATGGCTCTTACACCTCTTCCTTCTGCCTCTCCCTGGTCCCCGCCTGTTCTGGCAGCCTGAGCCTTACCTCCTGCCTAGTAGCTGAGCCCTGATTTAAGATAACTAAATTACCTTTTCTTGCTTGCATGCAAGTATCCTGTCCGCAATACAACATGAAAATAACATTTTCAACTTAGAATGAGAAATATTATGCCCCTAGGTATTTAAGTTTCATTATTTATATTAATGTTATTGTCTACACCTTATCAATTTCCAAATACTTTTGCAGATTTCTAGAAAATAATTTGTAAAAAACAGTTCTGATAGTGTAGTCAACATAGAGAGACACAGGGAGAAAAAAAAAGAACAAAGAAAAAGAAAGTGAAGCAGAGTCAACCTTGTCTTCTCAACTGTGGTACAACTTTGGCTAATTATCCTTAATAAATCTTTAATTCTCTGTTGTGTTCCTTCCTCCCATCATCCAATATGAAATCAGTGACTATAAGTTAAAATTTCCTTAAGCAAAATATACTATCCAAAATAATCAGTGAAAGAAAAGTAAATCACATATGACTTTAAATTCTGATGGTGCCTTATATTTTTCTACAGCTTTCAGAGCTGAAGTCTTTGAGTTCCTGAAGTAGTCAGTTTAGGTATTGCCTGTTTTACAAATAAGGAACCCAAGGTCCAGGTAGGTTAAAAGATTCATCTGAGGTTTTAGAGCAGTCAATAATGACTGACACTGATGCCACAAATTCAGAGAGAACTGTCTACTTCTTTAAAAGGGTCACTTTATATAAAGCACTTGCTACAGTGATGAGCACATAGTAAATTCTTCATAATAAAGGTGAATTCTCTCTCCCACCGCCTCCATTTTGCCTGATTTATCAGTTCCTTGCAGCGACTGTTCTGAGATATAGATCCCAAGTTTTAGCAAGAATGTCAAGTTGATAGTATCCAAAGTCACAGAGTGGTTCTTCCTATCTTCACACAACTAAATGTATTTGGCCAATTTGTCACTTGCTAAGTACCACTACATTTGGATTATCACATGATATCTAATTCCAAATAAAAAATAAAAATATCTAGAGGGTTAGAAAAAAACATTAGACTTTAAGCAATACTTCTAGACAGTGTCCAGATACTTAACTAATTTTTCTTTTCCAACTCTCATCTGGTATCACACATAATGGACACATCAAAAAATTGGCCATCAACCACCTGGATTTTGTTTTTTTTTATGATTTGAACTTTAGCGAATCATACAATGTCCCTGAATTTCAGCCTCCTCACTTCCTCATCTGAAAACAGAGGTAGTTTAACTAAATATTCAATAAAGCCCTTCCCTACAAATTTGCAGTATCTTCTGACCACTGCCAATATAGAGCCTAATGGCAGCTTCAGGCACAGGTGTTTCTCAACAATGCACTTCAGGCTATAGCACAGAGGACCTTAGTGAATCAGAGGTGGTGCCAGATTAGAATTTATGGTTGTGCCTAATCTACTGTTTTTCTACTGAGCCATGCTGCCTCATACAGACTCCATTTCATAATAAAACAAGATTTAAAGGGCAAAACGTCATGATTTCCTATCAGCACATGCAAGGGTAAAAGTGAAAGATGATGCTATAAAATCATCTCACCATAAAGACTGTTGAGTATTTACACTGCTGCAAAAAAATGTGTATTCGTCTGCTCTTGCTTGACAATAATATCTGGTACAAAATAGCAGAGTTTAACAACAACAAAGAAAATAGAGACTGTTTACCCATATGTCTGAAAAATCTGCATACAAAGGTACATGTGACTGACCCTTATTAACAAGAAGGACAATTGGACTTCTAAAAGTTCTTGCAACTTTGTACTCAAGGGACTTTGCACTGAAGGGATGTTAGCAATAAGCTTGAAACACAGGGCTGGAAAGAACTGCTAAATGAAGTAAATATTATCCATTTCAAGGCCCCAAACTACAAAAATAATATGCCTAGGAACACATACCTACTGAGCATGTATGTGCTGTTGAAGTAAATGCTACTATTATTCTCAGTTTATATATGAATAAACAGAGATCTGAGTTACATAACTAGCACAGGGAAAAACAGGAAGCAAAAATAGCTTCAGTTAAACATGACACTTTCTTGCTATATATAAAATAGCCATGTTAATGAATATTTAACATGTGATTTTTACATGCTCATAAAGCAGACACATTGAAGTATACACACTTCTATGATTATAAAACTAAAAAAAAACTTTAAAAGCTCAAATTCAGGTTTTCTTCAATACATTGTCTCAAAAATTTCACATATTGCTTCTCTAGGTGAAGTTAACTGTTTTAAATGGTGGTATACTGAAGCTTAAAATAAGTCTTTTTTTCACAAATAAAAACTTTTTTTTAAAGGGCCACAGGTGCAGCATATGGAAGTTCCTAGGCTAGGGTCTGAATAATAGCTACAGCTGCCAGCCTATACCACAGCCACAGCTATGCCAGATAGGAGCCATGTCTGCAACCTACACCAGAGCTCATGGCAACTGGCGGATCCTTAACCCATTGAGCTGAGCCAGGAATCAAACTGCATCCTCATGGCTACTAGTCGGGTTCGCTTCCTCTGAGTCACAGTGGGAACTCCAAAACAAATTAATTTTTAGTGACAGTTTTACAAATGCTTTTATTGTATATTTTAACTTCATCTTAAATGTCTTCAATCATCTCCAAAATTTCCTTTTATTCAAAGAGATAACATGTGATACCTTAGATCCTGATTTACTTTCCCATTAGCTCTTTTTTTCCTTAAACTGAAAAAAAGTATTTTAATTGATTTAAAATGAAAATAAATGAAGTCTATTGTTGATTCTCAATTGTAGATTGTTACATTTGCTATGAAGTTCATAAAAATCAAAGGCACTCTAACTGATTGGTCTGGAGACCTGAGTTTCATTTTGATTTTTTCTGAAAATTCATTTTGTGGCATTGCCTCAAGCAATTCCTTTGCAAATACCTAAATGAATAATAGTAGTTTCCTAAATAAGGTTTACTAGCTAAGGCTGAACTTCCTTGTCAAATGTGGCAAGAAATTCATGCTGCTTCTCAACTCCATTAAGCAGTCAGTCTGCTGGGTTAAACGTTCTCAGTGGCAGGCACTGGTGTGAGACACACCTGGAACAGAGGGTGATAGGATCACCAAGCAGCCTCTTGAATTTGCAGGACTGAAGTCTTATCTAAGCAGACTTTCATTGGAAGCACTTCTCTAAGTCATACCTTTGTTTTTACTGTAGGTGGCAGGATTTTGATACTTTACATCTTGTCATAACCCTGTATTGTCTTGCAAATGAAAAATTAAGGTGTCTTACCCATTGGTTCATGTTTCATGAAAATATCCACATGGTTCCAGAAAGAGTGGCCAAGCCCTTGAAGGTGGGTGCTTTTTGTTCTTGTTCTTGTTCCTAAACTAATACATATTATTTGGTCTTATAGGTTTCATTTTTTTTTTTCTATCTTGCAATTTCAGTCTTTTGCTAAATTTTGAAAATTATTCAGTAACTTAAAAGCAGTAATTATTGCAACTCTTAAAAATAGAACTTATTCCTGTTTTAGGTTTGAAAATGTTTATATCTGCAATTAATCAATTATTCCAAATGACTTTATTTATTTATTTACTTATTGCTTTTTAGGGCCGCACCTGCAGCATAAGGAGGTTTTCAGGCTAGGGGCTAATCGGAGCTGTAGCCACCAGCCTATACCACAGCCACAGCAACACAGGATCTGAGCCATGTCTGTTACCAATGCCACAGCTCACGGCAACGCTGGATCCTTAACCCACTGAGCAAGGCCAGGATCAAACCTGTGTTCTCATGGATGCTAGATTTGTTAACCGCTGAGCCACGAGGGGAACTCCCCAAATGACTTTATTTAAAAGATTATTGAGGAGTTCCCCTCGTGGCTCAGCGGTTAATGAACCCGACTAGGATCCATGAGGATGCGGGATCGATCCATGGATCCCTGGCCTCAGCTTGCCATGAGCTGTGGTGTGGGTCGCAAATGCGGCTGGGATCTGGGGTTGCTATGGCTGTGGTGGAGGCCTGAAGCTACAGCTACGATTGGACCCCTAGCCTGAGAACCTCCATATGCGATGGGTGCGGCCCCAAAAAGACCAAAAAAAAAAAGATTATTGATTTAGGTGTGTTTATTCCTGAAATGAGATATCATTTTAGCCATTAATAGTTGAAAAAAAGCAATTTAAGATCACAAAACAAAAACTTACCAAAAAAAATTTAAGCCTATGAAACCATAACTCTTCAAATCTTTATTTAGATCTCCAATACTATAAAATACTACCCTTTGCATTTTTGTAATATTTAAATAAATGTGTACACGGTTAAAACCATTTTCATTCTGTATTAAAACATCTTCATCATCTGTCTTTTTAAAAGCGAATTATGTCAGTGAAGATAATTTTCTTGGCCAGCCCTTGTAAAGATTAATTTACTTATATTTTAAACACTCATAAAAATGTATGCCTTATTATTTATTTCAAAGCTCTAAAACAAAATAATTAGGGTGCCTTGAAGTTCATCAAAATGCTTTGGCTTCCCCTGAATTTGAAGTCAACATATGTTCTTCCTTAGTAACTATTATTTATTCTTCTCATGGGAAATAGCAAATTATCTAAAAGTTAAACAACCAAATAGCTTAATATTCTATTTTAGCCCCTTCATACTTCTTCTACTTGACCCATATTCTCAATTAATCTAAGGAAATATCTCTGTACAAATCACTACATTTGTCAAAAGTGATATGGCTATCATTCACATCTGCTTAAAGAGAACCACAAAAGATCCACTGTGTATAAACATGCTCATGCAGGCATTTTAAAGAGAATTTTACATTTTTTTAGGTATAACATTATGAATATTTCTGAGCAAAAAAAAAAATGAGATGTAGAACTAGTCTCTGTTCTCATTTGAAAATCTTCATAACTTTTCACCAAAAGTTTGCAGTGCTGTTTGAAATACTTAAGTGTGTCAGCATGGCAGTAACAAACACACACCCCATAGTAATACTTTTTTTTTTAAATTTTTGGAGCTCAAGAATCTGTCATCAATGCTAGATTTCAACCTTACATAGATGTAAGAACTAAGGACAGAAAAAAATAAAGTATCCCAACATATTCTCAATAGACCATGGACTTGCAAAAAAATAATTTTCTTTTTTTTTTTCTTGCAGATCTTAAAGCTATGATGGTATCTTTCATGACTTTACCACTTTTTTTTTGTCTTTTTGCCATTTTTTGGGCTGCTCCCACGGCATATGGAGTTTCCCAGGCTAGGGGTCTCATCGGAGCTGTAGCCACCAGCCTATGCCAGAGCCATAGCAACGTGGGATCCGAGCCATGTCTGCAACTTACACCACAGCTCATGGCAACGTCGGATCCTTAACCTACTGAGCAAGGCCAGGGACTGAACCTGCAACCTTGTGGTTCCCAGCTGGATTCGTTAATCACTGCGCCACGACAGGAACTCCACCACTTTTTTAATCTACAAAATACTTACATGGTCATAGCATCATCTGAGCTTCATGGTAATTTGTGATTTATGTATAGAAGTATCATTCCCATTTAACAGAATCAGAAAGAGCTGAGGCCTACAGAGGTTGATTTGCTCAACCTCTAACAGATTGAACCCAGGTCTTCTAATTCTCAATTTAGTTGAGTACCTTACCACCATCTATCTCTGGATGCTAAAGTATTTTTCTAAATCGTGATTTTTTTTCCCCCCAGAAAACTGGGTATATTCCATCACACATGCAATTGAATAACATTTGTCATGCTTTACTTGGAAATCTGTACCATGGCAAATTCAGTTTCTCAAATGCTCTATTATGTGTTTACTGTAACCTCTCCCACCATAGTCTAAAGAGAGCAACTCAAAAAGTAAATAATTTTGCCTGATTATTCCAGGCCATATTCCACCTGAGTAATAATATTGGTTATAGGTTTAACTTTTTCTTGTGGAAATAGCATTGATTGTTATTGAGATTATTGTTCCAAATGTAATGACAGTCCCCATTCTGCCGAAATACAGGTACACCGCATCCCAGAATTCCTAACATCAAATAAATGCATGTCCACCTTATGCAGAATATTTTATGCACAGATACACAAAGAGGGCTGTTCTATAGATGTTACAGAGCAAATGACTAAGTAGCAACTGAAAAGCATAAGTAGCTACATCAGAATTTTTCCTGTTTAAAAGGAACGCAAACATCAAAGAGTATGTTCCTCTTATTGTCACTTCAGGTTTTTAGCATTTTTCCGCTGTAGATAACTCACACTACCTAAAAATGGAATGGGTAGAATCATGCCCAGGTGTAAGGTGAAGCTAGGTAGCTGAGCTTCTAAAGCCCTTGTGGATATCATTATCTCTGAAACTCGAAGATAAAAATCAGGCTTAAGGTTGGACAGCTTTGCAGTGACAGGTCTGCCAGATTTTTAAGTCTAAGATTTGCTCCTGTTTCATAGGGCTTTGGAGAGGGTTAAATGAGTATTCCCAATGAACTTAGAATAAACCCCACACTCCACAACACTGGGATGTAGCAGTCAGTGAAGGAATCAGAGGATGAAACATCTGCAGCTACCAGGTACTCAAGTTAAGCCAGTCACATAGAGAGCAATGACAGTGATCCCAGAGGCCACAAGAATAAGATTGTCTAATAGTGCAGTGCTTTATTTTACCTAATACAGTGATAGAGCCTTGACTTCATTATATGTTTGAAGTATTACAATTTCAGCTACAATGGTAATACGCAGTTGTGGATTAGGCACACAACAATGCCTGGAGTTTCGGTATCAGACTCAGAAAGACTACCATAAATAGAAATTTCTATGTGGCCCCTATTTGAATGGAACTCTTGGAACTGGAGCAGCAACAAGGAAAATCATTATTTCTCATTGTTCCCCAATAATTACCTTCATGAGGGATTTGGGGGCCTAACTTATAATCTTTTCCAACCCCTGAACCTTATTTAGAGGCATAAGAAGTGTTTTAAAAGCCATGCTGTATCTACTAAATTTTAATATTTAGTAAATGGACTGCTACTTAACCAACAGAAATTGAAGCATAGCTGAATACAGTTTGATATTGTCATTATTAAAACTTACAACTAAACAAAGCTGCTATGTATCACTACGAAAGGCATACCTAAGAGCTTTTGTATATATGATCATTAGCCATATATAAGCCATTTTAATAATGGGTGTAATTATAATTATTTTCATCTAATTAATTCAAATGGATTTTTCTCTTTCCTTAATTCTCTAATATCTACAAACTGTCTGCTTAATATCCATGATACACTCTCCTGATTCATTTGCTTGCACAATTTGTCTCTTTGGGCACTCTTCAGCCTCATTCAGTAAAAGGCAATGGTCCTGAATCTGAAAATTTTTCTACATCTTTCCATGTAGTTAAGCCTGAGGTAATCATGCCTACCCTGCCTTTACTAACCTTTCCCAGACATTTTTGAGCAGCAGTTTTAGATCCTTCATGATTCTCACCCCAGTCTAGAAATACAGTGGTGTGTGTGTGTGTGTGTGTGTGTGCGCGCGCATGCACGCACACATAAATATGCTAGTGGTGCTGAATACGAAGGCTGTTGTAAGAATTGAAGGGTTAAAACCTCACAAACTCGGAGCCTGTGGACTGCAAATCCATTCAAAAGTCAGCAGTTGCTTGGCATGTGGAGGAGGTGATACAGCTGATATTACAGCTGGGAAGAGGTAAGGAGGGAGCACAGATATATTGCCTCCCAAAATTACTAGAGACGGCCTTTGCCACGATGGACTTTAAAATGAAATCATACAAACAAGTATATGTTTATGATTACCAGATGAAGGAAGAGAAACAGAGAGTTGGGTAAGGAAAGAGGGATTGCACCTTCTATCACCCCTATTTTTAAATGACAAAATCTCTCTATGGGCTGTCCTAAAACAATGCACAGCATGTTCCAGCTCATTCTGATGAAGCATCTGTGATGGGGTATCATTATCTCTGAAGCTCAAAGGAGATAGAGACCAGGCTCAAGACTGGGAGGTTGGAAAGTAATAGGTCTGCCTGGTTTTAAAGTCTAAGATTTGCTGCTGTTTCACAGAGGCTTGGGGAGGATTGAATCAGAGTTTCTCAATGGACTTAAAATAAATCCAAACTCCACACCCTGGCCTGCTCCCTTCATCAAAATCATCTTCCTTTTACTCAAGTATAGTACAATCACAGTGAACTTCCTTTCTAAAATTGGAAGACAAAACCCTTTAGCCTCAAGGCCTTGGTACTTATTTGTCTCTTTCCCAGAATGCAACCTTCTAAAATACCTATACACTTTGCATAAGTAATGATTTATTCACTTGATTACTATTTATCCCCTTCACAAGCCTTGGTACACAATGGTAAGTACACATATACCTCTAGAATCTGTCATAATATTGACATAAAGACCCTCAATATATATATGAATAAATAAAATAAACAAGTAGCAACAACAAAAAAATCTGATCAGAGCCTTGCATACAACTCAGTCATACTTATTAATTACCTCTATTCTCCAGTCACTTTAAGAAAGCAGAGAGTATTTGGCAAAATAATGAATCATTGACTATTTCCCTTGTCTACTATGTATAATTGCTTAAAAAGGAAAGGCCCTTGCATTTTTGTCCTTACTTCAATTCTTGAGTGTGAGATTCATGCACACAAATATTCTCATCTTCCCTGCCCCAGATTTAAGATCTAAAGGAGAAATGAAGCAAAAATGAATACACACATAAATACATACACAAACAGGGTCAGGCATCTCTGCGGGCTTCTCAGCCTCCATCAGTGACAGGACACATCACTTTTGGGGACTTTTGTTTAATCATAGCTTACCTGTTGTAACTTCTCCTGGAGGTGAACAGGTAACATGAGCAAGCCCAGGGACAGCACTGATTACAGGAGTTGTAAGTTCCACATAAAGGGGACAGCTTCACCCCAATCCCAGCTATTGCTGGGTGATGATGCCATGGTTGAAGAGGGCTCACTGTTGCCAAGTATTCTGTGGGGTTTTGTTGTTTGTTTGCTTTTAAGAGATTTTTGTTTTCTCAGCATAGGCAAGTTCAAGTTCTCAGGCTAGGGGATCAGGTCAGAGCTGCAGCTGCCAGCCTATACCATAGCCACAGCAATGCCAGATCTGAGCCACATCTGTGGCATATGCTACAGCTTATGGCAACACCAGATCCTTAACCCGCTGAGCAAGGCCAGGGATCAAACCCACATCCTCACGGACCCTATGTCAGGTTCTTAACCAGCTGAGCCACAATGAAATCCCATTTTTGTTTTAAGAGGCTAGACATTAGATTTTATGAAGAATCTTTCTAATGCCAGGTAATAAAGATTAATTTTACAAATTTAAATTTTGCCATTTGCAACAATGTGGGTGGGCCTAAAGATATTGCACTTAGTGAAATAAGTCAGACAAAGAAGGACAAATACTATATGTGATCCCTCATATATGGAATCTGAAAAAATACAGCAAACTTGTGACTAAAACAAAAAGAAACAGGCTCACAGATATAAAGAACAAAGCAGTGGTTACCAGTGGGGAGACGGAAGGGACAGGTAGAGGTACAAGATAGGTGTAGGGGATTAAGATGTACAAACTGCTATGTATAAAATAAATAATCTACAAGGAGACATTTTGTAATACAGGGAATATAGTTAATATTTTATAATAACTATAAATGGAGGATAATCTATAAAATATTTGAATAAGTGTGGTTTACATATAAAATGAATATAATATTGTATATCAAATATACCGCAATTTTAAAAAATTCAAATATCATGTGTGAAAAAAACTCAATGGAGCTATGCTTTCACTTACCACCAGTTTTCCTAATCATCATTATCTGATGCCATTTTCTGCTCCTTCTCTATCATCCAGAACTTCTTGAACTATACAGGAGAGAAGTAAATTCAAATGTACTTTGGGGAAGATCTGGATTGCCTTCATTTGGAATACAGAACCTTCAAAACAGTTTTCAACTTCTCTGACCTTTAGTTTCTTATAAAACTTGAAATATTATTGAGTTAAAGTAAAATAATTACAGTCCAACTTTCTCACAGGGAATACAATCATATGATAATTTATTGTATAGAGAAAAAGCAATTCATGTTCAAAATCTTTCAGGATTGAACAATATTTATATATAAATTTCAAACCAGTTTTGGAAGTTCTTAGATAAAAGTAGAATTAAAAAAAAAAAAGCCTGTAAAAGTTCAACTAAACTAAAAAAATTAGGGAGTGTCCTGGCAACCTGGGGGTTGAGATTTGGTGCTGTCACTGCTGCTGCCCAGGTTTATTCCCTAGTCTGAGAACTGAGATCCCACATCAAGCCCTTGCATGCTACAACCAAAAAATAAAAAAATAAAAATAAAATAAATATCATAATAAAATCTACTCATTTTATTTTGTATTTTTTAGAGTCGTACTTGCAGCATATGGAAGTTCCTGGGCCGGGAATTGAATCCTAGCTGTAGCTAAGACCTGCACCACAGTTCTGGCAACATCAGATCCTTTAGCCCAATGAACTGGGCCAGGGATTGAACCCATGCTTCTGCAGTGACCCAAGCTGCTGCAGTTGGATTCCTAACCCACTGTGCCACAGTAGGAACTCCATAAATATCTGTTCTTGCCATCAAATACTTATGTCTGTGCAAAAATGAGGCCCCATACCGAGGGAAGAAAAATGATATTCTTAAACAGGGTGAGCAGTGTGTTCCTTTTTCACTTTTTCATGGGCAGTACTTTCATCTCAAGTAGATATGTAAAGAACTGCAGACAGAAAAGGTCAACATTTTCAAAGGTAATTAATAGCATACTATGATAATTTATTGATCAGTTTTACTGAAAACAGAATATTGCTGCATTTCTTTTATGAAGAAGTAATTTCCCTCTTAATTACAAATAGTTTATAAGTAAATACTTGGTTTATGAAAGTTTCAGGACTTCTGATGACTATTTAAAGAAGGAATCCTCTACCCTGTTCCCATTTTATTGTTACTAATAAGAGCTACCTGAATGAAGTGCAAAATATGGGTCAAATTTGTACAAGGGGTTTTGTATATTCTACCTATAATTTCTTCCACAACCACACAGGTAGGGCTTAGTCTCTATTTATGGACAAAGAGTTTCAAAGGAGATGAATGATACATTTTGAAGGAATCTGTATTTGAACCAACTCAGAGCTAAGTAGCTCCACATCTTATTTTACACTTATGTGTGTGTTTGTGTTTCACATTGTTATTTAAAAACTGAATATAAGTAGGCCTGTATTTATATTCAACTTGCTAATTATTTCTGGTATTTCAGATATATATACCACAAAGCTTATTATTAACTTGCTTAACTCTCAGGCCAGAAGTTATAAGAAAGGGTGAGGCTGATAAAAACCAACTTGTTAAGAGTTTCTTATTAACTCACATTCTGAGCTACAGGGTAACATTCTGCCCTCAACACAAAGGTTACAAGTTCATTCTTCCAAGTACTGGAAAAGCTAAAGCCTATATTCCCAACAATATGATAAAAATCTAAGACATAAAACCAAAAAAATGGGAGTTCCCATTGTGGCTCAGTGGGTTATGAACCCAACTAGGTATACATTAGGATGAGGGTTTGATCCCTGGCCTCGCTCAGTGGGTTAAGGATCCTGTGTTGCAATAAGCTGTGATATAGGTTGCAGAAGTGGCTCAGATCTCATATTGCTGTGGCTGTCGTATAGGCCAGCAGCTGCAGCTCTGATTCAGCACCTAGCCCGGGAACTTCCATATGCAGTTGGTGCAGCACTAAAAATAAATAAATAAACAAACAAACAAATAAATAAATGCAAGTAAATGATTTCCTTAAGCCAGTCTTTGAAAAGATTTTGAAGTCAGTCACCATTTTGTTCCTCTCATCTTAACATCACAAGCTATTTAACTTGAAATAGTCACTTCAGATTTCAATTATCCTGTTGAAAGATAAGTGTTTTAAAAAGATTATATACAAATTTACTTTTTTGTCTGGATTACCAAAATCTGTGAACTTTCTTATGAAACTGGTAACAACAGAATAAACTAAATTATATATAACCTTAAACAGAATTAAATAGCAGAATGATTAGTGACCTTAAAAGTAGTGATGAGATAGATAAAAGCTCATAAAATGAACCTATTATCAGAAATAGAACAGTTCACTCTTGCATCACTCTCAAAATAGAACTTTATTTCTTTCAGAAATTCACACTTACATTAAGGAACAGTAAAATTTTATTAGTATATCCTAATGATCAGTCAGACAATGAAATAAAATTCACACATCAAATTTCAATGATGGAAAGACTATGTTAAATATATTAAAATAAGGAGAAAATGATAATGCCTTGAAGAAGTATTCAGTAGTTTAAAATCTGATTGTCCAATGCATGCCTTTGAATAACTTATTATTTTTTCTCAATATAAATCTTTGGTTCATCAAGTTTTGCCCTTTCCACCTAATCCTCAGTTCATTTGGGGTTGTTCATCACACAATTTTGTATAAATACTTGTAAACATTGTTAAATTCCTTTTTAATTGATCAAATTAGTTTGGCTCAATGTCAATGACATAAACAGCCTAGGAATGTAGAGAAATTTATTTCCAAGGAGCTTTGTAGGAAAGGATATTTGAATTCTCCATTTGCCAAAGTTATGAAAACAATTTCCAAAAGCTCCAGCAATTTTTATCAAATAACACAATATGGAGTGGTTTTTAATCATATTCACTAATAGATTCTCCTTTTATTTCATAAAGCTTGATATTTATTAAGTAAGTAAATTTTAGGAACTATATAGACCATATACTAGGAGAAATGTAAAAAAAGATAGTAAGTATTGTGAAATACATGTGGAAATACTCCTTGGAAAGTTTTAAACTCACCTACAAACCCATCTCTGTATGGAGGCCCTTGTTTCTTTTACCTATGAAGCTTCTTTTGCAGCTGACCCAGTGGGATATCAGTTCTTTACTTTGCCCTTTGTCCCAGAACCAAAGTCACCTATGAATAGTTAGTGGAATCAGCTGAGTAAGGTCATTTGCAGATTTAGTTGCTGAGATAAAAAAAAAAATTATATAAGAATATGAATAGAAATACAAAGATATTTCTGTGCTAATTTGGATGATTGATATTTTCTTCTTAAGTAATTTATATTGTATATTCCTGTTGTTACTAATGATTTCCACACCTGTGTGCATGTCTTTTTTTTCTGCTTTTGTTTTTTTTAAGGTCACATCCATAGAAAATGGAAAGTTTGCCTAGGGTTTGAATTGGAGCTGCAGCTGCCAGCCTATGCCACAGACACAGCAACGTGGGATCCAAGCCACATCTGCGACCTACACCAAAGACCAGAGTTCATGGCAACACTGGATCCTTAACCTACTGAGCAAGGCCAGGGATTGAATCCACATCCTCATGGAGACTAGTTGGGTTCCCAACCTGCTGAGCCACAATGGGAACTCTTTGTGTGCAGCCCAGATACCTGTCTTTCTTTGTATTCTGCCCTGTGATCAAATGAGGCCAGTAATTCTGGTCTCCTCTCAAGTCAATTTGGTTGCTTCCAGCTCTCCTTTGTACACTCCAAGCTTCTTCTCTGATCTCCATGTATCACACACTTTTTTTCATCTATCTTTCCTCAACCTATTCCCTTCACATGAACTTGTATTTCCATGTTTCTAAGTCTTTCCTATTCTCTAAAACTAGCTTAAACACCTCCTCCTCCAAAAATGTTTCCATACTTACATGGAAGTAATGCCATCCTCTCTGATAAGTTCTAAGCTTTAGCATGCATACATGAATGCACTTTGGAGCCCCCTGTAATGCAGTTATCAGGCTTCATCCCTAGGTATTTGGTGAAATTATTCTGATGCATGCAATAAGATAACATATTGGGAAAACAAATCACTAGCTTAAACCTCCTCTAAGCACCAGTGGTACTTTAACTTCACATCCCTGCATCTTAAAAGAAGAACTATTTTTTCTTAACTCAATATTCTCTCCCTATTAACTTGTGATCCCTAAGTTCTTGAGTTACTCCTGAAAAGAAGAAAAGAGGTAGCAAATGCTTAAGAAACTAGGCTCTTAGAAAAGGCACTTCCAGGTCTGAAAATAAAGAAGTATAAACTTGGGCAAGTTACTTAGCTTTTCTAAGCCTCAGATAGCTAATTTATAAATTGATGACCATAATAATTTCAGAGATCAGAGTTCTATTTTCCTTTATTTGCATTTTCATCAAGGACCTTTACTTAGAGAAGAAACACTAATGAAGTAACATTGACCATCCTCTATAGCTACTCACTAACTCAATATTCAGCCTCTCCTCTGTAGTAACAGAACCCTAATATACCCAGAAGCAATATATCCATCTGAAATTAAAGTCTACATAGCATGCCCACCTTCCAGATAGATGGAGTTCCCGTCGTTGCGCAGCAGAAATGAATCTGACTAGGAACCATGAGATTCCAGGTTCTATCCCTGGCCTCACTCAGTGGGTTAAGGATCTGGCATTGCTGTGAGCTGTGGTGTAGGTCACAGATGAGGCTCGAATCCTGCATTGCTGTGGCTGTGGCCTAGACTGGCAGCAACAGCTCTGATTAGACCCCTAGCCTGGGAATTTCCATGTGCCGCGCAGGTGCAGCCCTAAAAAAAGACAAAAGACCAAAAAAAAGGGGGGGGGCGTGGGTTTGGGTAGTGATGTTTGGGTCCTGGGAGCCCTATGCTCACTTGTACCATTTTGCCTTTGTCTTTTTAAAATTCCTATAGCTTGAAACATGAACATGATTATTTAGGCAGCCATATTCTAACTTCTATGACAATTCCAAAAGAATCACAATGTCCTTACCTTGATATTCTAAAGCCAGTAACTATCTACCTCCAAAATTTTTGTCTTTCACGACTTTCAAAGAAATGACCACAATGTTTATGTCACTGGGAATGTCAGTTACTAGCACTCAAATTTACTGTCTAACTGAAACAATTTTCTTCCACTCCTTATTCCTACTCTTCAAATGAAAAGTGTCTGTATATATTTGTAAGCCTGAGAAAATAGCATATACACACATCGACTAGTTTTTCTTCCCTGTTTGGTGAGAGTAGATGTCCAGCCTGAGATTGCAGCTGGGTGATGAGTTTAATTCTTAGGGGACTTTATCAAGAATGCCAATAGGAATCAAGTTTATTCATGGAGTCATTGCATTTGCAAATGCAGCTATCAGTAATACAGTTGGTATTTTGACCCATTATCAAACCAGCATCTTATCTACATTGTGGGATCATTTTGTGATTTAAAGCAGCATTGAATATAAAATATCTAGTCTGCTTAAATGTTCATCAACAGAGGAATAGAGAAAGAAGATCTGGTACATATACACAATGGAATATTACTCAACCATAAAAAAGAATGAAATAATGCCATTTGCAGCAATGTGAATGGACCTAGAAACTATTATTCTAAGTGAACTTAGACAGTGAAAGCAAAAATCATATGATATCATCTATATGTGGAATCTAAAAAAGGATACATACAAAATTATTTGCAGAACAGAAATAGACTCAAAACTTTGAAAAACTTATGGTTACCAAAGGGGACAGGTAGGGGGTGGGGTGGGAGGGCTGGATTTATGGTTTGGGATTTGCATATGCACACTGAGGTATGTGGAGTGCTTTGTCAATGGGGAGTTGCTGTGTTGCACAGAGAACTCTATTCTGTGATAATCCATGTGGGAAAAGAACCTGAGAGATAATGGATATGTGCACATGTATGACTGGGTTACTCTGTTGTACAACAGAAATTATTACAGCCTTGTAAATTAACTACAGTTCAATAAAATTTAAAAGTAAAATAAAATAGGAGTTCTCATCATGGCTCAGTGGTAACGAATCTGACTAGGAACCATGAGGTTGTGGGTTCGATCCCTGGCCTTGCTCAGTGGGTTAAGGATCCGGCGTTGCCATGAGCTGTGGTGTAGGCTGCAGACACGGCTCAGATCCAGCGTTGCTTGGCTCTGGCATAGGCCAGCGGCTACAGCTCTGATTGGACCCCTAGCCTGGGAACCTCCATATGCCGTGGGAGTGGACCAAGAAATGGCAAAAAGACAAAAAAAATAAATAAATAAATAAAATAAGATAAAATTTTAGTCTAGCACTTGATACATATGTATTTGCTACCAAAGTCATGATCATCCTTATCACCATCATCATTATGAAAATCCTTTCAGTTATGAGTCCAAGCTGTCCTGCTGGCTTGAGGCTGTCATTTTAATTCCTTCAAACCTTTTCTAGTTGTAATTTTTGGGTTTGCTTTACCTTGTACCTTTTATGCCCTTCTTTGTCAGGCCTGCTCAATTCTAATTTTCCCTGCTTCTAACCTGTTGGCAACGTTGCTTCTTTTTATGCATATCTTAGCTTTAAATAATGTAACATTATTTATAAAGTATACCATCTTTATAAAATAGATATTCAACCAATGTAAATTGAATGTGAACCTTGCAAATCTTTGTCTTAGATTTTGGAGTTCTTTGTCACTTGAACTATAGCCTTATCTCCACAGCCCTTGGTCATCGGTGGCCCCTTGAAGCATGGTATATTCACAGTTTGGATCTGTGCATATCACTAAAATTTTGGGGCAGGTTTTGGCCCCCTCTTCCTTTTCCTAGCTTGAGATATTATGTTCCCAAGACAAAACAAAACAAAACACACACACATTTCCCTTTCATATATAATATTCTATGTGTTTTGATATACCTGTAAAAATACTTTTGACCTCATGATTTAACATCACAGAAAAGAGGAAATACTGTAAATGCAAGCAAAGGAGGGAACAGACAGAAATAAAAAATATCAAATGAAGCTTATATACTTACCTATATGTTTGGATAAAATAGCTAAAAAAATCCTCTTTTGTGCAAAGAAGTGGGCAAACATATCCATCTTTCAAGCTTTTGACTTTTTTTTTTTTGTCTTTTTGATATTTCTTGGGCCGCTCCCGCGGCATATGGGGGTTCCCAGGCTAGGGGTCCAATAGGAGCTGTAGCCACCGGCCTACGCCAGAGCCACAGCAACGCGGGATCCGAGCTGCGTCTGCAACCTACACCACAGCTCACGGCAACGCCGGATCGTTAACCCACTGAGCAAGGGCAGGGACCGAACCCGCAACCTCATGGTTTCTAGTCGGATTCGTTAACCACTGCGCCACGACGGGAACTCCAAGCTTTTGACTTTTAAAAATCCTGCTTAAATTATTTATTGTTCTAGCATCAAGAATTCAAGTAAATAATTCTGTCTCCGAAAGCAATGGATTTGCCTTCCAGACCAAGGCCATAGTGAACAGCTGGCCAGGCCCTCCTCTGCACAGCTGGAGAGATTCCTTTTTTTTGTTTGTTTGTTTTTTTGGAGAGAGTCCTGTTCACATTGACTAGGATGTGAACAGTGTCCCTGGAGTCATTTTACATCGTGGCCAAACTCCAGACTCTACCTCAATGATTTTTAATGATGTAGGGCCATCTTTGTTGATGAGATAGACAGTGAAATTTAGATTTGATGAAAAAAAATCAGTTATTTCATAATGGAAGATCTTTCTGCAAATGTTTATTCAGAAAAAAACATGTTTAATTTTTTAGGATCAGGATTTTATCCATTTCCTTAAGTAAATGGATAAATAAAATGATAATTAGGGATAGGTAGTATGCCTTGGTGGACTGCTTTGTTTAAAGGTTGTTGGCAGAGAGGGGTAGACTTGCTGGTAACCCTTAAAAGTAACTTACAGTGTAGAGTGAAATATTGGCAAAATCAAAAAGCGAAAACTGATATAAAACTCTCAGCTTATTGTTAGTCATTCAGCTCATTATGAATGATTCTCCTTTTATTTCTTAATATTTTCTTATTCTATCAATAGTTAATTTCATATAGTTTTTTTTCAGCTTGCAGTGAATACTCTTTTATAAGAACTTCTTAAATGCCAAGATTTAAATTTAAATTTCCATGATCAAAAATGTAATAACATATTGTTTACTTTCGCAGAGTATGTTTTTTTGTTTGTTTGATTTTGCTTTTTAAGGCCACATCTGTGTTATATGGACATTCCAAGGCTAGGAGCTGAATCAGAGTTGCAGCTGCCAGCCTATGCCACAGCCTCAACAATGTGGAATCTGAGCCATGTCTGTGACCTACACCACAGCTCACAGCAGCTCCGGATCTTTACCCACTGAGTGAGCCCAGAGATTAAATCCCAATCCTCATGGATACTAATTAGGTTTGCTACTGCTGATCTACAAGGGAAACTACTGCTTTTTTCTTTTATCAAAGTACTTTATGTACATAATGAACTTTTAAATGGTTCTTACATTTTAACATTTGCCCATAGCTATCAAAAACCTCCAAGTAATACTCTTTGATTATGCTGAACCAGTGGAAATGTGCATATGCTATGTTTTCCAGGGCCAAGGCTATAATATCTGATCTTGAGTTTTTGTCCAAATTGGAATAGTTCAGAAGTAGACACCTGATACCCAGAACACAAAATAAAGACACAGAAGTAGAACCCAAGTTGGATTAGACTTTTTCTTTCAAGGATTTACATTTAATGTAGAAGCAAACTGAAAGTCCATTATGAAGTGAATACTGTTGACTGAACTTCACAAAAAAGGAGGTTGACAAATTCCTAGTTATTTCCCTCTTTTATTTTATATAAACTGTTATTACACTTTAAAAAATTTTAAAAACATTTAGTTTCTATTGTTTTCAACCAAGCTATCCATTGTTTATATATATATATATATATATATATATATATATAGGAACAACATTATATATATATATATATATATATATATATATATATATATATATATATAGGAACATCTTATCTTTCCACTCCAGTCAAAGAAACTAATGTAACTGGCATATCACATAACTGCTGCAATAACTTTATTACAGAACAGTTTTGAGCATGGCACTTCACTACTCAGTTTTTAATTACTTGTTATTGCCTCTAAATAAGAGCTCTTTGAAGTAGGCAGTGCTAGTATTTGAAAAACACTCAGAAAGGTTGAGAATTAAACACATGCTTAGAAAGAAACAAAACTTAGAACCAAATTATCAGCTTCTAAAGCCATGTTTTTTATAAAAAAGGAAACATGATTAACATATTTGTATAGAACTTTTGATTACATAATGCTTCCCAGAATTATTTACTTTTATTTTCAAAATAAAGAATCCTGAGAGAGAACATATACAGCATTCAACTCATTTTATTCATTCAGCAAACATACTGATCTCTTATAGTGAAATCTTGATCATATGGTTGTAAATAAAAGATAAAACAATTCCTGATCCTATCAAGCTTACCTAACAGTGGGCAAGCATCAAAGCAATACATAAGCATATATTTCCATTCAGGAAAAATTATTCTGAAGGTGAAGTATAGAGTGCCAAGCACTGGAAAGTCTCAGATTTTACACTCTTCAAAAACTAATAAGTTAGTCCATCATAGTTTCATACTACTGGCAGGAGACCTAGATTATTAAGTCTGACAGGATATGAAGAAAGTTTTTGCTCAGAGCAATAACAGTACCCAGGGCATCAGCAATGAAGCAGTTTCTCAAGCCCCAATTCCCACAGAGCAACACAGAGGGACAGGTGACACCAACACACACAATGAATCACACCACAGGAAAGGGAGCCTGAGCTGAGGGAAACCAAATAATTTATAATGTGCAGTAAGTATACCTGACCTCTGGTATAAAAAGAAACCATATCTTTATATACTGAACAGTAGGGAAAAAAAAATAACTTGCTAAAGAGTCACACAACCTCTATCTCTCTAGTGTTTGCCAGAAACCATCTGGAGGCTAGGAGAAAATTTACACGTCAAAGGGTAGGTTTTCTAAAGTAAATGCTCTGAGAAAAAACAGTGAAAGACAAAGATCATATGATACCATTTATATGTGGAATCTATAGGTAGGATACAAATGAACTTATTTGCAGAACAGAAACAGACTCACAGACTTTGAAGAACTTATGGTTATCCAAGGGGATGGGGGTAGGGGAGTAAAGAGGGGTAGATTGGGGGTTTGGGATTGGCCCATGCACACTGGGGTATATGTAATTACTGGCCAGTGGGGACCTGCTGTATAGCACAGAGAACTGTACCCAGTATTCTGTGATAATCTATGTGGAAAAAGAATCTGAAAGAGAATGGACGTGTGTATACGTATAGCTGAATCACTTTGCTGTACAGCAGAAATTATCACAACAATGTAAATCAACTATACGTCAATAAAATTTTTAAAAATGAAGGGGAAAAAAAAGACAAAAGCAACCTGTCTAAAGTATAGTCAAACTGAGGGGAATGTTAAGGTTGTCTTGGTCACTTGTCTGGAAGTAGAGGCTGTATGTCTCTCTCAATGTACCACTACCAAGAGGACAGTGAGTTAGCAGAGAAATTCTTTCTCAAACTGAAATCTCTCACAGCTCTTGTACAAGTTGGCATGAACTCTCAAAAACCTGTCTCCTGTCTGATCACTTCCATCTTCTAAAATCCAAGCACTCTCATTATCCTTCCAAAAATACCCATCCTTATTTTCCTAACAGTCCAGACATAAACAAAAGCCAAGCGTTAGCTTGCTTATGGGTTCCTGGTAACTTCTACTTTCAAATTTGTAGCACAAAAGTCTCTTGAGGTAAGATACAACACAACTGGGATCTTTTTAATTTTTAAAAATGCATTTTTTATGACATGAGAGGCAAAAGTAAACCTAACAAAAGAAATAGCAAAATACAAACTAATGTCTCAATAAATTAAATCACCACATTCTCTAAATTCAAACAAAATCTTTTTAACCATTAAGTGTTACACTTGGAGAGAGAGGATTAAGAGGGTGGAATAGAAGGACTGGAGCTCAACTTCTCTCCTAAAAACAACAAAATTCACAACTAGAGGCTGAGCAATCTCCACCCAAATGGACCAGAAACCTTAAAAAAGATACCCTACTCCAGAAGAAAAAGAGGAGGCCACATCAAGAGGTAGGAGGAGCGATTTCACTATATAAACAACCCCATACCTCCCTGGTGGGAAGTTCCACAGACTGAAAACTAACTGGTTCACAGAGACTCACCTACAGGAGTGAGAGTTCTGAGCCCCACATCAAACCCTCACCTGCGGGGATCTGGCACTGGGAGAAAGAGCCCCTGGAGCATCTGGCATTGAAGGCCAGTGGGGCGTGTGTGCAGGGGCTCCACAGGACTGGGGGAAATGGCGACCCCATTCTTAAAAGGCACACACAGACTTTCACATGCACTGGGTCCCAGGGCAGAGCGAGGTCTCCATAGGAATCTGGGTCAAACCTGACTGCAGTTCTTGGATGACATCCTGGGAAAACAGGGATGAATGTGGCTTGTTGTGAGGGACAGACATTGAAGGCAAAGCTCTCAGGAATATTCAGCAGTGTGCCTTTCTCTGGAGGTGGCCATTTTGGGAAAATCTGGCCCCACCTGTCAATCAGCACTGAGAAGCCCCAGGGCAAACAACAATCCAGGTGGGATCACAGCCTCACCCCTCAGTAAACAGGCTACCTAAAGACCCCTCAGGCACACAGCTGCCTCTAATCCCATCCAGAGACTAAGCCCCACCCACCATAGGAATTATAATTGGCTCCACCTACCAGTGGGCAGGCATCAGCCCCTCCCATCAGGAAGCCTACAACAAGCCCCCATACTGACTTCATCCCCAAGGGGGGCAGACACCAGAAGTAAGAGAGGCTACAACTCTATTTTCTGTAAAAAGGTCACCACACCAAAAACCTATCAAAATGAAAAGACAGAGAACTATAACTCAGATGAGGAAGAAAGGAAAAACCCCAGAAAATCATCTAAGCAATGAGAAGATTCTCAGCCTCCAGGAAAAAGACTTTAGATTGTTGAGGCTGAAGATAATGCAAGACATTGAAAATAAACTGGAGGCAAAGATGGATAACTTACAGCAAACACTGAGCAAAGAAATACAAGATATAAAACTTAAACAAGAAGAGATGCAAAATACAATAACGGAAATAAAAATGCACTAGAAGCAGCTAACAGCAGAATACAGGAGGCAGAAGAACGAATAAGTGATGTGGAGGACAAATTAGTGGAAATTGCAGATGCAGAACAGAAAAGAGAAAAAAGATTGAAAACAAATGAAGAGAGTCTCAGAGAACTCTGGGACAATGTTAAAAGCACCAACATCTATATTATAGGGGTGCCAGAAGGAGAAGAGAGAGAGAAGGGGACAGAAAAAATATTCTAAGAGATAATAGCTGAAAATTTCCCTCACATGGGAAAGGAACCACTCACTCAAATCTAGGAAGCACAATGAGTACCATATAAAATAAACCCAAGGAGGAATTCACAGAGACACATATTAATCAAAATGACCAAAATTAAAGACAAAGAGAAAATCTTGAAAGCAGCTAGGGAAAAGAAACAAGTAACATACAAGGGAACCCCAATAAGGTTATTGGCAGATTTTTCAACAGAAACTCTGCAGGCCAGAAGGGAGTGGCATGATATACTTAATGTGATGAAAGGAAAAAACCTCCAACCAAGATTACTCTACTTGGCAAGTCTCTCATTCAGACTTGAAGGAGAAATCAAAACCTTCACAGATAAGCAAAAGCTAAGAGAATTCAGCAACACTAAACCAGCCTTACAACAAATACTAAAGGAACTTCTCCAGGCAGCAAAGAAAAGACAGCAACAGGAAACAAAAATTCCACAAATGACAAGGCTCACCAGTAATGGTATATATACAGTAAAGATACAAAATCATCCATGTACAATTATACCACCAAAATCAGAAATCATGAGAAGAGGTGGGTACAAATGCAGGACACCGGAGATGAACTTGTAATTAAGAGAACAACTTAAAACAATCTCATATACATATACACTCTTATATCAAAACTTCAGAATAACTGCAAACCAAAAATCTACAATTGATACACAAAGAAGGAATCTCTGGAGAAGAAATATATCTCATAGTAAATAAGTGCATAATCCACCATGAAGGGAGTCATTTGACATCATTCTTGGAATGCTGAAGTCTTCTTAGATCTGTTTCTGATTTTCTCTCCATCAAAGAATTTATGATAATTATAATTAAATAATGCAACCGTACAATTAAATAATACAGTTCTACAATTATATTATTAAGAACCATTTCTCTCCATGATACAATGTAAGGTCTATAATGTCTTGTTTATCACATCACCTAGAGTGGTTAATGCATATATTGAAGAATCAATAAGATGTAACAAATTGTGAGGACATATTTATATAGTTACACTGTTTTTTAACCAATTTATGCATTTTATATTTTACTTATTTTTAGAGGGTGTATTATTTTTGTTATTCTTACCAGTTGTTATTCTTTTTATTATGCTATATAAAATATTTAATGGTATATAAGGCTTTCTTTATAACTTTAGTTGCATAATATACACGATTTTAATATAACGCTAATTTTTAAAGAAAAATTGAAATGTAATAGCTAATACTAAATAGTAAAGATGAAAGCCATACAAAATGGGATAAAGTATACAATAAATTTCCTATTTGTCTCAGCATATTTTCCATTCCACTTCTCCAGAGGGAGTCACTTAATCTCTTTCTTAAGATCCATGATATAATAATCTGTGTGAATGTAATTGTGTTTAAATATATGTATGTTATTCTGTAAAAAAAAAAAATTAAATTAAAAAAAAAAAGTGTTACACTTAAGGTCTTTCTTTCTCAACACTTAAGGTCTTGTTCATTGTGTGGGCAAATGTTTTAAGAAGCCATCAATTAACTTGATGCATGCTGTTAGTCATCAGTTTGCCTCAATAAATTTAGTATTGTTCTTAAATCAGATTTGGGGATTTAAAAGGAACTAACTTGGAACTTAGGATTCAAATACTAGAGGTATATGAATAATTATACTTTAGAAAATATTTTCTAGGGTGGGGAAAAATATTTCACTCCAATAGACATGACAGAAAAGCAGGAGTTGCAACACTCATATCAGACACAATAGACTTTAAAACAAAAGACATAAAGAAAGACAAAGAAGGACACTACTTAATGATTAAGGGATCCATCCAAGGAGAGGATATTACTATCGTCAACATATATGCCCCAAATACAGGAGCACCCAGATACATACAACAAATATTAACAGACATAAAGGGAGATATTGATCAGAATACAATCATAGTAGGAGACCTTAATACCCCCCTCACATCAATGGACAGATCCTCTAGACAGAAAACCAATAAAGCAACAGAGATCCTAAAGCAAACAATAGAAAAGTTAGACTTCATTGATATCTTCAGGACACTACATCCAAAAAAAGCAGAATACACATTCTTCTCAAATGCTCATGGAACATTCTCAAGAATCGACCACATATTGGGACACAAAGCGAATCTCAATAAATTTAGGAGCATAGAAATTATCTCAAGTATCTTCTCTGACCACAATGCCATGAAATTAGAAATCAACCATAGGAAAAGGAAAGAGAAAAAACCTACTGCATGGAGACTAAACAACATGCTACTAAAAAAACAATGGGTCAATGAGGAAATCAAGAAGGAAATTAAAAACTACCTTGAAACAAATGATAATGAAGACACAACCGCTCAAAACCTATGGGAGGCTGCGAAAGCAGTGCTCAGAGGGAAATTTATAGCAATACAGGCCTTTCTCAAAAAAGAAGAAAGATCCCAAATTGACAACTTAACCCTCCACCTAAATGAATTAGAAAAAGAAGAACAAAAAAGGCCTAAAGTCAGCAGAAGGAAGAAAATTATAAAGATCAAAGAAGAAATCAATAAAATAGAGACTCAAAAAACAATAGAGAAAATTAATAAAACCAAGAGCTGGTTCTTTGAAAACGTAAACAAAATTGACAAGCCCCTGGCCAGACTCACTAAAAAGAGGAGAGAAAGAACCCAAATAACCAAAAGTATAAATGAAAAAGGAGAAATCACAACGGATACAGCAGAAATACAAAAAACCATAAGAGAATACTATGAACAACTATATGGCAACAAGTTTGACAATCTGGAAGAAATGGACAATTTTCTAGAATCTTACAGCCTGCCAAAACTGAATCAAGTAGAAACAGACCAAGTGAACAGACCCATCACTTGAAATGAAATTGAAGAGGTCATAAAAACACAGCCTACAAATAAAAGTCCAGGGCCAGATGGCTTCACAGGCAAATTCTACCCAACATATAAGGAGGAATTGGTGCCCATCCTCCTCAAACTCTTTCAAAAGGTTGAAGAAGAAGGAATACTCCCAAAGACATTCTATGATGCCACCATCACCCTCATTCCCAAACCAGACAGAGATACCACCAAAAAAGAAAACTATCGCCCAATATCATTGATGAATATAGATGCAAAAATTCTCAACAAAATCTTAGCCAACTGAATCCAACAACATATCAAAAAAATTATACACCATGACCAGGTTGGGTTCATCCCAGGTTCACAAGGATGGTTCAACATATGCAAATCAATCAGCATCATACACCACATTAACCAAAAAAAAGTCAAAAATCATATGATCATCTCAATAGACAGAGAAAAAGCACTTGACAAAGTCCAACGTGCATTCATGATCAAGACCCTCGCCAAAGTGGGTATAGAGGGAACATTCCTGAATATAATCAAAGCCATTTATGAGAAACCCACAGCAAATATAATCCTCAATGGGGAAAAACTGAAAGCCTTCTCACTCAAATCTGGAACAAGACAGGGATGCCCACTCTCACCACTGCTCTTCAACATAGTTTTGGAAGTCCTAGCCACAGCAATTAGACAAACCAAAGAAATAAAAGGCATCCATATAGGAAGAGAAGAGATCAAACTGTCACTGTATGCAGATGACATGATACTATACATAGAAAACCCTAAGGACTCAACCCCAAAACTACTTGAACTGATTAATAAATTCAGCAAAGTAGCAGGATATAAGATTAACATTCAGAAGTCAGTTGCATTTCTGTATACCAGCAATGAAATATTGGAAAAGGAATACAAAAATACAATACCTTTTAAAATTGCATTTCTCACAAAATCAAATACCTTGGAATTCACCAGACCAAGGAGGTAAAGGACCCATATGCCGAGAACTATAAAACTTTAATCAAAGAAATCAAAGAAGATGTAAAGAAATGGAAAGATATTCCATGTTCCTGGATTGGGAAAATCAATGTTGTAAAAATGGCCATACTACCCAAAGCAATCTACAGATTCAATGCAATCCCTATCCAATGACCCATGACATTTTTCACAGAACTAGAACAAACAATCCAAACATTTATATGGAACCACAAAAGACCCAGAATCGCCAAAGCAATCCTGAGAAACACAAACCAAGCAGGAGGCATAACTCTCCCAGACTTCAAGAAATACTACAAAGCCACAGTCATCAAAACAGTGTGGTACTGGTATCAAAACAGACAGTCAGACCAATGGAACAGAATAGAGAACCCAGAAATAAATCCTGACACCTATGGTCAATTAATCTTTGACAAGGGAGGCAAGAACATCAAATGGGAAAAAGAAAGTCTATTCAGCAAGCATTGCTGGGAAACCTGGACAGCTGCATGCAAAGCAATGAAACTAGAACACACCCTCACAACATGCACAAAAATAAACTCAAAATGGCTGAAAGACTTAAATATACGACAGGATACCATCAAACTCCTAGAAGAAAACATAGGCAAAACACTCTCTGACATCAACATCATGAATATTTCTCAGGTCAGTCTCCCAAAGCAATAGAAATAAGAGCAAAAATAAACCCATGGGACCTCATCAAACTGAAAAGCTTTTGCACAGCAAAGGAAACCCAAAAGAAAACAGAAAGACAACTTACAGAATGGGAGAAAACAGTTTCAAATGATGCAACCGACAAGGGCTTAATCTCTAGAATATATAAACAACTTATACAACCCAGCAGCAAAAAAGCCAATCAATCAATGGAAAAATGGGCAAAAGACCTTTTTTCTCCAAGGAAGCTACACAGATGGCCAACAAACACATGAAAAAATGCTCAACATCGCTGGTTATAAGAGAAATGCAAATCAAAACTACCATGAGATATCACCTCACACCAGTCAGAATGGCCATCATTAATAAATCCACAAATAACAAGTGCTGGAGGGGTTGTGGAAAAAAGGGAACCCTCCTACACTGTTGGTGGGAATGTAAACTGGTACAGCCACTATGGAGAACAGTTTGGAGATACCTTAGAAATCTATCCATAGAACTTCCATATGACCCCACAATCCCACTCTTGGGCATCTATCAGGACAAAATTCTACTTAAAAGAGACACGTGCACCCGCATGTTCATTGCAGCACTCTTCACAATAGCCAGGACATGGAAGCAACCCAAATGTCCATCGACAGATGATTGGATTAGGAAGATGTGGTATATATACACAATGGAATACTACTCAGCCATAAAAAAGAATGACATAATGCCATTTGCAGCAACATGGATGGAGCTAGAGAACCTCATACTGAGTGAAATGAGCCAGAAAGAGAAAGACAAATACCATATGCTATCACTTATAACTGGAATCTAATATCCAGCACAAATGAACATCTCCTCAGAAAAGAAAATCATGGACTTGGAGAAGAGACTTGTGGCTGCCTGATGGGAGGGGGAGGGAGTGGGAGGGATCGGGAGTTTGGGCTTATCAGACACAACTTAGAATAGATTTACAAGGAGATCCTGCTGAATAGCATTGAGAACTTTGTCTAGATACTCATGTTGCAACAGAAGAAAGGCTGGGGGAAAAATGTAATTGTAATATATACATGTAAGGATAACCTGACCCCCTTGCTGTACAGTGGGAAAAAAAAAATAATAATAAAAAAATTAAAAAAAATAAAAAACAAAGAAAATATTTTCTAAGTAAAAAATACAAACCTTTTATAATTTTACAACCAAACAGTGGAGGCACTTTCTGGACCTAGTTGTAGAAAGGTAAACCCAAGCATAGAAATCTTACTCAGCTCTGGAGAGAGGTCAAATTTGGAAGAAGTGAGATACCTGGACTTGTGCAACCCTGTACCAGAAAAGAAGAAGCTACACAAGAGCTCTGGAAACCTCCAAAAAATCCTCTTGTGTCTTTGGTGCCCGACAAAACAATGTTAAAATAGGAATAGGCATACCAAAATTAGGAGTAGAAATTACCTTATCATAATCAGGAGTGACTGTAGTTCCTCAGCTATATGCATCTTATTATTTTTTTTTTTTTTGCTTGGTTTTGATAGTTTTGCTTTCTGTATTTTAACCACCAATGATAGAAGAAAACGAAACATTAAAACTATGCTGCGCACCTTCTATGTGCAAATCTTGAGTGACAGAAATGATTCTCATTTCAAAGGATAGAAAATAGAAAATAGGAATAACGGTTATTTGTTAGCATTTTATCTGTAGAAAAAAAAGTTTAATAACTGTCTCAAAGAAGACAATGAAGGAGGATTCTGAGAAAGATTCTCACCTGTTCCGAATCTACCCTGCAAGCAAATCCAAGTGCAATGAGTTTAGTTCCTATCAAGTAACGAGGGAAATGTTTAGCAACAAGAACTACTAAAGGGTGTATAAACAAGGTCTTGCTACTGGAAATCATTAAACCAGATTGACAACCATCTGCTTGAGACACTTAAGGGCTCAGCCTTAAAAATGAGACAACCAAGGTGTACCAGTTGTGGCTCAACGGTAACAAACCCGACTTATCCATGAGAATGTAGGTTCGATCCCTGGCCTTGCAGAGTGGGTTAAGGATCCAGCATTGCCATGAACACTCTGACCGTGGCTGTGGCTGGCAGCTACAGCTCCAATTCCATCCCTAGCCTAGGAACTTCCATATGCTGTGGTGCAGCCCTATAAAGACTTAAAAAAAAAATAGAGAGAGACACCCAAATTGTTTGAAGTGGTGACAGTAAAAGTGTAAGGCAATGTCTATTATTGAAGATGTTCAGATTGCCGAATTAAAGTGGTTATTTAAGTGGAGCAGAGGGATTTATCAGCCAAAAGCACACTCAACCATTCATGAAAAGAGTCACCCTTAAAAGATGGCTGAAAAAGCTGTTACTCAATTTGAAATGCCTGCTTTGTTCAAAGTAATTGATTCAAACTTTGGAGAACTCAATCAGAATTTTGCAAAATGAACAATCTCAATCCAAATATAGAGTGGTATTCATAATTTTAAAAAATAATGCTAGGATGTGAGTGACTACACTGCAACTCATGATACTTTACCAAGCAATAGAGAATGATTTAAGAGATTCTTTTGACATTTAGAAGAGACTATCTCAAATAGAAAAGGGTAGAAAAAAGGAAATTGATACTTGAACTATCTGCTGTACATCACTATTTTCTTACAATATGCTCCTTGTTCTTTATGCACATCCTTCATCTATTTAGAAGTTTCTCCTAAGGCAGATGATGCGCCCTTGATATTTGGCACAGGTGGTACCTTACAACTTGGTCTGTAATTATGGGATTGGTATAAAGGACAAATTCATATCCAAAGAGTGTACCAAGTAATATATGCAATGTTTCTCTTCAGAGTCGAATTTAGAAAAAAATACAGTATAAAGTAAAAACTGAACAAAAAGTTAACATAAAATACTCAAATGCTACTTGGGAACATAGATTATTGAGGGTAAAAACTATACATTTTTTCTGATTAGCAATGAGATCCTGCTGTGTAGCACTGGAAACTATGTCTAGTCACTTATGATGGAGCATGATAATGTGCAAAAATAGAATGTATACATGTATGTGTAACTGGGTCACCATGCTGTACAGTAGAAAAAAAATTGTATTGGGGAAATAACTATTAAAAAATAGTAATAATAAAATGAATAAATAAATAAATAATTGTTAAGTAATTAATATTTAAGTTAATATAATTTATAATTCATATTTATATCTGTAATCTAAACTTGTATGTGGGAGGGAGTTGTTACAAGTTCTTTTATGCGTATTCATAGTTTCTAGTATCTCGTTTTGGGGCTAAAAATTAAAAAAAATTGTTCTTTTATACTTTGGTTCATTTCAAAGTAATGAGCTCACAAAATCAAGTTTTCAATATATGTTTTAATTTTGATTCATAAAATAAAAAAGTAAGCAGAGAGCTCTTTAGATTTTAATTCCATCATAATTACTTATATGTGCAAATACATAGAAAAGTTTAGTCACACAGTTAGGCAGCTAATTGTGTTGAAAATACAATTGCATGCTCACAAAGATAATCATGCCCCTAGGGTGTACACTTCTGTTTTGGAACTATTTTTAGACCCTCAGGAACTTCAGCCACCTCTTGATTCTTAGAAAACAATGTCAAAATCCAACTAACTAAATGTGACTTAGCATTTATTTCAAAGCCACGAAACTAACTTTGATTGCAAAGTAACAGTAAGAAATTAAAAGTTTAAAAGCTGTGAACTGTGAACGTGACAAATCAGAATGTTCCCACCATCAATTTTCTATGTATACAGTGAATAACTGTTACATAAGGAACTGATGTTCTTCACAGTGGGAAAACAGGCATTTATTGCAAACTTTAAACTTGATAGGAAAATTTACTTTCTATTCTCATTTTTAGTGAAAAGAAAAATATTTGGCACATTTCAAAGGACACCGAGATATTAATTGTTTATCAAATACCCATGCAAAATAGATACATTAAAGTGTTAAGAACCTAAAGAATTTGAGAGTGTTCTTCAGCAGGGATGGGGGGTGGGGGTGGGGGGAACCTGAAATTTCTCTACATATGTGGCATGCATTTCATCACCATTCTAGTTCAAATGTTGTATTCTAGAATAGATTCTCTTATAATACTCATTTTCTCTTGAAAACATTCTCTAATCTCTCTCTCTCTCTTTTATTATTTAGGGCCGCACCCACAGCATATGGAAGTTCTCAGGCTAGGGGTCCAATCAGAGCTTCAGCTGCTGGCCTACACCACAGCCACAGTAACTCGGAATCCCAGCCACTTCTGCAACCTCCACCACATCTCATAGCAACCAGATACTTAACCCAGTGTGTAAGGCCAGGCATTGAAACGACATCCTCATGGATACTAGTTGAGTTCGTTACCACAAAGCCACAATGGGAACTCCAACATTTCTAATCGTATTCAATCCTTTAAAAGTTCTCAAGTGTACCTCTTAGAAACCTCTATTGAAATTCAAAAATACCATTTTTCCCTTGTCTGATGGTTAGAAAGAAAAAGTGAAGAGAATTGTTTAGCTTTTAAACATAAACTATGAAAACTTTATCAAAAATAACTGCCATATTTTACATTTTATGCATTGATTGATAAATGTTATTTCATTGTGCTCTCCTGCACTATAAAGATGATAAGATTTTCTATCTAAAAGCATTTTTGAACATATCGATATCCCATCATTTAGATGTTACCCTTGTTTTGTTATTATAAATCATTTTAAGAGACTGACATCATAGTTATTTGCTCAAGAAAGAGATTTAAAAAACATGGAAGAGGGGATTATTTCCATTAAGAGAATATCAATGATAAGAATTTAAGACTGCCTTTCCAGCGAACCATTCTTCCAATTCTGGCACTGCACCATGTCAATGGTATTTCAGTGCATTCTCTGCCAGAAGATAGATAACTGGCACATGAGGATCGGTAGCACTAGCCATCATTTATTGTTTAGGCAGCGTGTTGAGTGCTTTCCACCTATCATATTTATTCCTTATATTTATTTATTTTATTGTTAATAGAGCTGCGAGGGGAGAACTATTCCCATTGTATGTATGACAAGCCAAGTCTTAATCATTTCCCCAAGTTATAAAGCTAATAAGTAGTGGAAGTGATATTCCAACCTAAGAATCCATTGTCTTCAGCTGCTCTGAGAGTGGTGTCCAGCGACAGCTGAGACCGGAGATTTGAACATAAAGAAGAGCACCCAGATGGCATCTCATGCTGCTTCCCTGCCATTTTCAGGGAACCCATGTAAATCCAAACTCTTTATTCACTAGAGGAAAAAAAAGTTTCATGTTTCCTTTATAGTTCAGCTGTAAGTGCAGCTCAGATTTATTCTCAATAGAGAAATCCTTCTTGATTTCTGCAATGTCACGGTCCATTTTGCCTAAGTATGTAACAATAAAATATGCAATAGTGCTCTGGGTCTGCCACTAGTCTTTACCTTTCCCTATATAAAGCCTAAATCTGATCATATTTTAGAAAATAAAACAAACAATCAAAAAACTTAGAAAAGCCTGTAATATGTCAAGATAAAAATGAAAGAATGAATGAGAAGATAAATGAATGAGCGACTGTGCAATACACCCAGTTGGATGACAAAAAATTAACAGTTTTATTCCCAAAGTAAAGAAGTTTTATCAAATACAATTGACTGTGAATCATTAAACCCAAATAATTTGACTGTAAGTTAAACCCAAATAATTTGACTGTAAGTTAAATTACTAGTTACTTGTATTCACAACAAGTTATTTCCTCACGTCAGTTTTCATATCAAACACTGTTATGATATTCTGGAATTTATTTTTATCATGAAATAAATGTTGCATGCCTGGTTAAATGGGACATGATTCCAAGCTCAAAATAAAATAAATACATAGAATATAGAACAGCCATTTCATTCATTAGTTATAAAGTATGGAAGATAAGTGAACAGATATATTCTTCTTCTCCAATTTCTGACTATCTAAAATTAAGCAAATTTTTTTTGTCTAGCTATTTAATAATAACTTTTGAATTATTATTTATGCTAAAAATTGTAAGGGGAGTTATGATTGTGGCTCAACAGGTTAAGGACCTAATGTCTCTGAGGGGATGTGGGTTCTTTCCCTGGCCTTGCTCAGTGTGTTAAGGATACAGTGTTGCCGTGTCTGTGGCATAGTCCACAGCTGCAGCGCTGATTCAGCCCCTAACCTAGGAAATTCCATATGCCACAGCTGTGGTCATACCAAATAAAAAAAAAAGGGGGGTTAAAAATCCACGAAACTGCCTCTCTGAGGAATTGGTCATAGGAAAAACTCATCAACACCTCACAATTTTTTCCCAGTTGCCCAAAATACTTTTTTCACAAAGTATTTTTTTTTGCAATATTATCTATCATCTAAGTACCTAGCTTAAGAAATTTCACATTTCATTTCCAACAATAGATTAAGCTCTTCAAAAATAACTCCAAAATCATTCATATTTTCATAGTACTGAGTATAAACAGAATCTAATTAATTGGGTTGGAAAACTCCCTTCTATCCCTTTCAGCAATGGTTCTAAATTGTGGTCTAGGGCCTCAGGGGTGGGGGGGCTGAGAACCGATTAAGAGCTCTATAAAGTCAAACTATTTTCAAAATAATACTAAGACTTTATTTGCCTTTTTAATTCTCATTTGTTCCTAAGTTTACTATGGATTTTTTTCCAGGGGCTACATGCTGTGATAAGACAACAGACTGAATGTAAAAAAATCCATATGAGAACCCAGCTGTCTTCTATTAGCCTAATATTAAATACATTTGCAAAATGGGAACCAATGACACCCTTCTCAGTAGACTATTTTTTTCTGAAAATATCTTTTCCAGAAAATATTATTTATTTGACTTACAACAACTTATAGTCATTTTAAAAATAGGTGAATGAATATTTTTAGAGTTCTTCAGCTTTGATTTGTAATACAATAAATATCAATAAGTATAATGAACATAAGTTTTTTAGAGCTTTTAATATTTTCAAGACTGCAAAGCAGTTCTAAACTCCCAAAGTTTGAGAATTGCTGCTTTTAAGCATTTCTCAAAAGAGTAAATAATGATGAAGTAACCAAAAAAGAATAGTAACCATCATTTATTGAGTTTGCCCTATTGGCTAGCTATTTCATACACATTATATCATTAGCTCCTGCACATCAGCATAAGCCAAGTCTTGTTCTCCTCTCTTGATGAGAAAGAAATCTGAAGCTCAAGAGGGTTAGGGTGTTCACCTAGAGATGGTAAGAGGAAGTACTAGGCTTTAAAGTGTGTCCGACTATATTTAAATTCAAATTCTTAACCATTACGCTCCTCAACTTCAATAAAGACTCAACGACCTGTTGTATGAACACATGAAAATACTGCTATCATAAGTCCTTAAGGAAATTCAAATTATAATTCCAAGAAGCGGCCACTTCATACCCATTACAATGGCCATAATAAATAAGCCAGACAACAATAAATACTGGTGAGGGTGTGAAGAAATTAATAACTCTCCTATATTACTAGTGGGAATGTAAAGTTATGCAACTATCTTGTAAAACAGTCTGGTAGTTTATCAGGCAGTTATATGCAGGAGTTACCATATGATACAGCTATCCCATTTCTAGGGGTACAGCCAAGGCAAGGGAAGCATATATCCACACAAAAACCTGTACACAGATGTTGATAACAGCATTATTCCTAAGAACCCCAGTAGAAAAAAAAATGTTCATTAATTGATGGACAGATAAAATATGGCATATCCACACAATTCAATTTTCTTCAGCTATAAAAAGGAATGGCGTTCTGACACATGCCACAACATGGATAAATCTCAAAAACATTATGTAAAGTGAAATATGCCAGTTACATAGGACTATGTATTATATGATTTCATTTATAATGTATGTCTTGAAAAGGGGAATTTAAAGAGACAAAAAGAAAAGGAAAAAAATATATTAAGTGGTTGACTGGGGCCAGGAGTGGGAGCAAGGAGTAACAGTAAATAGGCATAAGGAATTGTATTGTGGTCATATAAAATTGCCCTAAAACCAATTTAGGATGATAGTTGCAACAACTAGGAAAGATACTTAATAGCATTGAATTGTATACCTGAAATGGGTGAATTTTATGATATATAGACAATGCCTCAATAATGCTCTTTTTTCAAAAAATGTTGAACAGGAGTTCCCGTCATGGCTCAGTGGTTAACGAATCCGACTAGGAACCATGAGGTTGCGGGTTCGATCCCTGGCCTTGCTCAGTGGGTTAAGGATCTGGCATTGCCATGAGCTGTGGTGTAGGTTGCAGACGCAGCTCGGATCCTGCGTTGCTGTGGCTCTGGCTAGGCCAGTGGCTACAGCTCTGATTGGACCCCTAGCCTGGGAATCTCCATTTATTGCAGGAGCAGCTCTAGAAAAGGCAAAAGACAAAAAAAAATGTTAAACAGTTTTATTGACATTTATTTGAAAAGGTCTCCTATTACTAATGCCTGAAGACATTTGTAATAGTTACAGAAATAAAACCTAGTCATTTAGTGACAGTAAAGAAAAAGGTACAAACAGTGACTGAAAGCCTAATAGAAAATAGGGAGACAATACAAGTATATGGTCAACACAGAATAAAAATAGGGACAAAAACTTAAACAAGAATAAGTGTGAGAATAAAAAAGCAAAGACAAGGGACTTAATTGATACCATTACTTTAAATTCTGAGGGCAAACTGGTACTGGCCAGATTAGAACACTCTTTATACAAACAAAGCAATGTGAAAACAGACCTAAAGACTCCAAAATTTTTATTTACTTTGACTCTGGGATTCCTGCTATGGGAATTTATGCTAAAGAAATTGTGTTAGCCACAGAAACAAATGTTTTACACACAATAATTAAAATGTAAATCCTTTTCTGCAATGGTGAAAAAAAAGAACCTCTAAATTCTTTAAGAAGAATAATTTAAGTAAATTACTGCTTTCACATATGAACTATTATGCAATAATTAAACTGATATTATAAATGAAATTGTGATAAATACTAATACTTATATCAAATGGTTAATAAAAAGTAAAATAAAAAATTATATGCACTATGGCCTTAAATAAAGTGACATAGAAAATGGACTGAAACTTAATATGCCAAAATACGCATTTTAATATTTCATCATACAGAAATGATAATGTTATTTTTTCTGAGTCCTGGGAGTTTACGTGATTTGTTACTTTTTTTCTTTTTAAATCTTTTTTTGGGGGGGGGAGGGATTACTAGGTTTTTTTTAAATTGATATGTATTGAATTTGCAATGAAAATTTTTTATTTAAAATGTATTTTTAAAGATACACTGTTAAATTATATTTCCACAGATTTCAAACTTGAGCCCCAACAGAATAATTGTCTTAGTTTAGGTTTCTATTTTTAATGCAGGTCTGGAGAAATAGCCCAATAATAATTTAAAACTAAAAGAAATTTAAAAAGAAGAACACGTTTTAGAGGGAAGGGACTTAAGGAATCAGGGTTTATATAGGTGAGTACAAGGAGATATTTCATTGCCTGAAAGCACATGTAGGTAGAGGCAAAAAAAAAGCAACACTAGATCTTCTCAGTTATTATAAGATTTATTAAAACAAGATAAAGAAGTAGTGACATTTTATTTACTTATTATTTTTAATTTTACTTATTTATTTTTTTCCACTGTACAGCATGGGGACCAAGTTACACATACATACATACATAATTTTTCCTCCTATTGTCGTTTTGTGATTATAAGTATTTAGACATAGTTCTCAGTGTTACACAGCAGGATGTCATTGTAAATCCATTGCAAGATCAAGAGTTTGCATCCATTAACCCCAAGATCCTGATCCCTCCCACTCCCTCCCCCTCCCACTGGGCAACAACAAGTCTATTCTCCAAATTCATGATTTTCTTTTCTGTGTAAAGGTTCATTGGTGCCTTACATAAGATTCCAGTTATACATGATATCATATGGTATTTGTTTTTCTTTCTGACATTTCACTCTTATTTCACTCTGTATGAGAGACTCTAGTTCTATCCATGTTGCTGCAAATGACATTATTTCATTCTTTTTTATGGCTGAGTAGTATTCCAAAAATACAATAACTTTTAAAATTTCACCCAAAAAAATCAAATACCTGGGAATACACCTGACCAAGGAGGTAAAGGAATTATATGCCAAGAACTATAAAACATTAGTCAAGAAATTAAAGAAGATGTAAAGAAATGGAAAGATATTCCACGCTCTAGGATTGGAAGAATTAATATTGTAAAAATGGCCATACTACCCAAGGCAATCTACAGATTCCATGCAATCCCTACCAAATTACCCATGACATTTTTCACAGAACTAGAACAAACAATCCAAACATTTATATGGAACAACAAAAGACCCAGAATTGCCAAAGCAATTCTGAGAAACAAAAACCAAGCAGGAGGCATAACTCTTCCAGACTTCGAACAATATTACAAAGCCACAGTCATTAAGACAGTGTGGTACTGGTATCAAAACAGACAGACAGACCAATGGAACAGGATAGAGAACCCAGAAATAAACCCAGACACCTATGGTCAATTAATCTTTGACAAAGGAGGCAGGAACATAAAATGGGAAAAAGAAAGTCTATTCAGCAAGAATTGCTGGGAAACCTGGACAGCTGCATGCATGTCAATGAAACTAGAACACACCCTCATACCATGCATGAAGATAAACTCAAAATGTCTTAAAGACTTAAATGCAAGACAAGACACCATCAAACTCCTGGAAGAGAACATAGGCAAAACATTCTCTGACATCAACCTTATGAATATTTTCTCAGGTCAGTCTCCCAAAGTAACAGAAAGGAAAGCAAAAATAAACCAGTGGGATCCAATCAAACTGACAAGCTTTTACACAGAAAAGGAAACCAAAGAGAAAATAAAAAGGCAACTTATAGAATGGGAGAAAATAGTTTCAAATGATCCAACTGACAAGGCCTTAATCTCTAAAACATATAAGCAATTTACACAACTCAACAGTGAAAAATCCAACAATCCAATGGAAAAATGGGCAAAAGAACTGAAGAGATATTTCTCCAAGGAAGATGTACAGATGGCCAACAAGCACATGAAAAAATGCTCAACATCCCTGATTATTAGAGAAATGCAAATCAAAACTACCATGAGATGCCACTTTACACCAGTCAGAATGGCCATCATTAATAAGTCCACAAATAAAAAGTACTGGAGAGGTTGTGGAGAAAAGGGAACCCTCCTGCACTGTTGGTGGGAATGTAAGCTGGTAGAGCCACTATGGAGATCAGTATGGAGGAACCTTAAAAATATATACAGAACTACTACATGACCCAGCAATCCCACTCTTGGGCATATAGCTGGATGAAACTTTCCTAGAAAAAGACACATGCACCCGCATGTACATTGCAGCTCTATTCAGAATAGCCAAGACATGGAAACAACCCAAATGTCTATCAACAAATGATTGTATTAGGAAGATGTGGTATATATACACAATGAAGTAGTGACATTTTAGATAAGGATTTACTCTACAGGAAAGTTCATTCAAACTTGGAAGAGACTACTAATGGAGTTAAAGAAATCATTATTCATTAAGATTTCTTAAAAACTATTTATGTTAGCCAATAATTTATTTTAAGTTAGGGAGAGAGGGCCTTTAGATAGGCAAGGAAAACAGTTTTAGTCTTTGGAATTGAATGACTTGGCTGTACAGCCTGAGGTTCTTGCCTACCCTTACTAATGTTCAGCGTCTTATTTATAAAAGAGATAACACTAGCATCTGCCTTTTCCAACAAAAATAATGTGTTTCTTGTTGAGATAAGTAAATGGAGCTAGGATATGAAACATAAACTATTAAACATGGTAGATGACACATATTAAGTGATTATTTAAGGCTAACATTTTTTATTAATTGAAATCAACTGACCCATAGGAGACTCGAGTAATAAGAAGCAAAAGAGAAACCTAATTTAGCTAGGTTTATTTCAAAGCAAGTGACAGAAAAATGGAACAGGTATGATCAATATTTAAATCAAACTTTAATTTCTGTCATGTAAACATAAAAAATGTTATATTTCAGAAATCTTTTTCATAGAGTCTGTAGGGATCTTTCTTAGGTTCACCAATTTTGATTTTTCTCCTTGACAAGAGAAAAAGACTGGGAAAAAGAATGAAAGATAAGCTAAAATAAAAAGATAGATGAAGATAGTAAAGGAAAGATAACTAAGCTCAGACAGAATAGATCATCATGTTCTTAGTTTCCTAACTCCCAGATTTATTTTTACCTCCACAGACAGTTCCATAGACGCCCTTCTGATGTTGAGTTCAATCTAATGTCCCAACTATTATCCCTTCTCTGGTAAAAAGGGGATTTTAAAAAAATAAAAAAAATAAATGATCAGAAGAATCAGAATCTATTTAATCTTGGAATTAGTCCAGCTCTGACCTTGGGCTAATTCTAGGAACTGGATTTTTTTGTTTCCTCATGAGAGTAATGTAATGTTTTCTACTTTATTTCAGCAACTTGGATTCTTCATTGCCAGAGGGATCTCCTGCTCAATATACCAGTCCTTTGTTGGATCTGTCTTGGAATTCCATGGATTTCATCCTTGAAATATCATAACCCACTGGCCAGAGCCTTTTGGACTTCCTTTATGCTGACTATTTGACTCTATAGTTAATACTACACATACTAATAATAACAATGATTGTGCAAACCTGTTACAAATTTATGGTATAGGATGGGGTTATATTTGTGTATCTTGCTTACCATTAACTGCATGCATAAATTGCCATGCATTAGCTATCACCACATTCTGAAAAATCTCAACTTCCCTTGCCTGATTGGCTTTCTTGACTTATGATATTGGTTGCTATATCTGTTTCTCCAAACACAAATATAGCATCCACAAATTCATGTCCAGTATAAAAAATTTCAATTCCACTAGGAGATTTTTTCTGTTGCAGCTAACGTTTCCAGCTCCAGAAATAAATTTTAGATTCAAAGAGGCAGAAAGGCTAATGGTACACAACAAGTCCCTTGGGTAATTATAGCTAAAGACTTTTAGAATCTATAAATTTCCAAGAAATTACACTACTTCCTCTACAATGATTTTTTTTCATTGTTTAAAGTTTTATTGAAGTACAGTTTATTTATAAATTTGTGATAATTTCTTCTGTACAACAAGGAGATTCCTTTATGCATATACACATATCTATTCTTTTTAGATTCTTTTTCCATGCAGATTATCCCAGAATATTGGGTAAAGTTCCCTAGGTTACACAGCAGGTCCCCAGTTGGCCAGTCAAGATTATATGAGCTTAAGCTAAATGAAATCAATTTAGCAAGTGTAACTTTGTTGTGGAAAAGGACTCCAGATGTCTTTATAATGGGAAAGTGGAGAAACATTAAATGCCACTGAGAATATGAATTTTGAGTCCTCCCAGAGTCTTATCTATTCTCATGGTTATTGTCAGAGAAGTTTTTGTGAAACCAAACATGCTCACTGATGAGTTAAAAGTAGATGAAACAAGATGATAAAACCAGACTCCCTTTAGGAAACTCCAAATACCTCAGAAGCCATTAAATCCCTTATGACCTCATTCTAGTAAATCATGAGCCATCAAAACTGAACACATTCTGAAAGTTTACTGAATGCAAATAAAGTTGTCAGATGCTATGCTGTAACTTGATATAATAAGGGATTTAAAAAAATAAATTCTGGAGTTCCCGTCGTGGCGCAGTGGTTAACGAATCCGACTAGGAACCATGAGGTTGCGGGTTCGGTCCCTGCCCTTGCTCAGTGGGTTAACGATCCGGTGTTGCCTTGAGCTGTGGTGTAGGTTGCATACGCGGCTCAGATCCGCGTTGCTGTGGCTCTGGCGTAGGCCGGTGGCTACAGTTCCAGATTCAACCCCTAGCCTGGGAACCTCCATATGCCGCAGGAGCGGCCCAAGAAATAGCAACAACAACAACAAAAAGACAAAAAAAAATAAAATAAAAAATAAATAAATAAATAAATAAATAAATTCTGTGGAAGGAAAGCCTGATATCTTTGGATGTCAGAGGCTATTTTGACTAAGCTCATTTCAAATTATAACATCAGCAAAATTAAGCTATTAAAACTACAAATAAAAGAGTATTGTTGGTTCCAAGAAGAAATAGGATTAATTGGATACTCATATGCCTCCTAGGCTGTATATCTTAAATGTGTGGCTCATCAGTACTTATTACTAAAGTTGGCATAAATAATGGACAAAGAAAATTGCATTTGTAGACTTGTCTTTATGCAAAATGTTTGAGGTCATCTTTCTATTTGAGTCACACAATAAAATCTAAGAAAATGAATGTAAACACACTGACATTAAAATGCACCATTACTTTTGCCTTTTACGTTTTCATACTTGTTTTTACAATGATGCATGGTTAAATGAGCTTCATAAATTAAAATTCCAATAGAAAACACTTTCTATATTCTATTAAGCGTATAGAATTGGGTGATTTAATTTAAAAAAACCGATAATACATGAACTCAAAAACAATTTGAGGTAAATTGAAAATGGCTGCTGAGTATGAGTACTAGTCAGGGGATTATTTCTTGTCATGGGTATTACGCTCGATGGGTGAAAAATTGTGGAAATGGAATGGAATAGTCTTTGGAAATCATGTCAGGAAAATCAATACTCCTATCACCATCATAAAGTGGGCATCATTATGTGTGTGTATGTGTCTGTGTGTGTGCTGTGCGCATGCACACTCATGTCAATTTCAAAATAATGAACTTGAGGTACAGGGATGGTTTATAATCCATCCAAGATCATACAGACTTCAGAGGCTTTCTTCTATTTCGCTTTGTTTTTTTTTTTACGTAACTTGTCACTATATAAAGGACTTCTGAAAATTAATCTTACTGTTTCATGAAATACTCAACCAAATGATAACTATGTTATAAATATTTGTCATGTCACTTATTAATTCTTTGACTTATTCACCAAAAGAAATGGACTATTTGAAGTACTATTATATCATAGGATTTTCATTGTAATTTTATTTTACTTAATTCTGACAACAAATCCACCATGAGTTTTCCCTTTTACACATATAAATATTGCATTTCAGAATTTTTTTTTTGGCCATACCCACAGCATATGGAAGTTCCCAGGGCCAGGATAAGGACCACTGTGCCATAACAGTGGCCCAAGCCACAACAGTAGCATTAGATCCTTAACCTGCTAAGCGAACAGGGAACTCCCAGAAAGCTTTAATACTTGACCAAAGGACACAAAACCAGTCAGTAGAGAAATCTGAAGTCAAGACAAGCACTTGTAAACCTCAAAGTCAATAATTTTACTGTGCCATGATGCTTTAATAAAAATTTCTGTGAATTTTGTTTCAAGTTTAAAAATCAAATATCAAAATTCAGGAGTTCCCATCATGGTGCAGCAGAAACAAATCCAACTAGGAACCATGAGGTTACAGGTTCGATCCCTGGCCTCGATCAGTGGTTTAAGGATTCAGTGTTGATATGAGCTGCAGTGCAGGTTGCAGATGCGACCAGGATCTGATGTGGCTGTGGCTGTGGCGTAGGTCGGCAGCTGTAGCTCCAGTTCGACTCCTAGCGTGGGAACTGCATATGCTGTGGGTGCGGCCCTAAAAAAGCAAAAAAAAAAAAAAAAAAAAAAGAAAAAAATTTAAATTCATATCATTGTTTAAAGACTTACATAAACCTCGGTTCAGATACCACTACCCTGTGTATCTAATGTCTTCTATCTATGGTTACAAAACCAAACAGTTCCTTGATTAAAACTTATGTTTCTTGTTTGTTTGGTTTTTGCTTTTTAGGACAGTATCCATGGCATATGGAAGTTCCCAGACTAGGGGTAAAATCAGAGCTGTAGATGCCAGCCTATACCACAGCCACAGCAACAGGGGATCCAAGCCATGTCTGTGACTAACACCACAGCTCATGGCAATGCTGGATCCCCAACCCACTTAGTGAGGCCAGGGACCAAACTCGCATCCTCATGGATACTAGTCAGGTTTGTTTCCTCTGCATCACAACAGGAAATCCCAAAAACTTTATGATTTCTATAGAAGGAAAGATGTTGCTGGCACCATTGCCAGAAGGCATCTGATTAGAAAACTAGTTGGGATGAATACAGGCTTCTCGTTTTCTACCCCTCTTGGTTTAGAATTTTCAGAGTACCCGAATAGAAACATGAATACTTTCTTGCCTGTTAGTATACAGCAACCCATGTTCCTTTTGTGGAAACTTGAAAGAGTCAAAAATTCTAGTCCTACACTAACTTCATTTAAGAGATGTTTTAGGAAATATATTAAAGGTAATCTATGTTTAAAAATACATATGTTTCAAAATAGAGAAGGAGAGTGATGCAGCTGAAGCAGAAGAGCAGGATAAAGGGCTAAAGTTTTCTAAAAACTTTAAAACATACATATGGCACAGTCTTCACATTTTCAGGTATACAATTTTTTCTGGCATTCTCAATCACAGATGTGGTGTTGAGATAATGTTGTCACTAAATAACAATTTGGGAGGAGAACAAAAGCAAAAGGCCAGAAGACACAATAAAGGCTAGAATGCTAGGAAACCTATAGCATCATAAAAACTCCAAAGCCACATTTCCTCTGAAAGATATTAACCAAAGACATCAAAGATAGTAATATTTATTTATATATCGACTGATTACTAAATTTAAATCAAGCAATATGAATGTCAGTGGACTCTTTTCCTCTATGTCATTATTCCTTAATTCTGAGAAGTATTACTGTATACGTGGTAGTTAGGAACCATTTTCAAGCCTCTGGAAGGACTTTTTTTTCCCTTTAAATAAATATAAGAAATACATATTTTTGAGAAAACATGTACTCAAAAATCTTGAAGTTTGGGAATTTGGTATGGGCTTTAAGAACAAAGGTATGAATTCACTTTTGTAGGTATCATTTGGTTGAGTTTTCCATGAAATAATGAAATCCTTTATATAAAGACAAGCTATGTACCAAAGAAAAAAGTAAAACAGATGAAAGCTTCTGAATCATATTAAAATATCCAACATCTAAACTAAAAATTTAAATAATACTCACTTTGAAACCATAGCTTCCTATCCTCTTATTAGAAAAAAAAAAAGTGTAGAAAACATCTTCTAATCTGTTGCAAGGCAGCAAATTAAATTGGATAGTAAGTATATTTGGTAACAACTACAAATTCTTGCTGGGCAAATTCTCTCATGATAGTTTTGTATGACTGGTAATGACTAGATTAGAGACTTTTGCTTACAGCTTTATGGTAGAATAAACAAATTGAATTACTTGATCACTACATAGTGACTTATAAAACATTTTAATCACATTTCTGGCATCTAAATAAGATTTAAATGGAAAAAGAAAAGGTTGTAACCAATTATGAAAGGCAAGGTTGCCTTTTCGGGTACATGTTCATATTAGGACTGTAACTGGGCATTTAGACTTAGGTATTAGAGAAATGGAGGAGATAAAGCAAAGAATTGTGATTATAGTTGGGACCCTGCAATGGAGTTAATGCAGTCTGAGGTATACAGAAGCAAATGTAAATTTTCTCTAGAAAAAAAATTAATGAGTTCACCCTAAGAATTCATAGAACAACAAACATCAGATTTAGAGTCTCAAGGAATGAGATTCTCATGGGCTAGAAATATATACATATATATCTGTGTCACTTACAACAGGCTAGGAACATTTTAAGAAGGGCTTTAAATACATTAAAAGATTAAATTATCCAACAACTGTCTGAGGTTAAAACAATTTTCATATTTCCACTTTTCATATGAGAGGAGTGAAGTATAAAGAAGTTTTATGTTTGTTCCAAGCCAAACAGCAAGAATCTACCAGAATGTCTAAAAATTACAATTACATGTATTTAGAAAACCCCAAAGAATGGATTGTATTACATACGACTGAAGCGATAATTAAGAATAGAAAGCGAAGAAATAAATTCATAAAATAAATAAATGTACAGACATATATGTATGAATATATATATATATATATATATATATATATATATAACTGTTCTTTGAAAAAGGATAAAGGAAATACAATTGGGCAAAGACAAATTCTTCAACAACTAGTGCTTGAACATGTAGACATCCACATTCAAAAAAAATAAATAATTTAGACATAGACCTTACATCCTTCACAAGAATTCATTCAAAGTGGGTCATAGATCTAAATGTAAAATTAAAAACTATAAGTTTCCTAGAAGATAACATAGGAGAAATTCAAGATGACCTTGGGTACATTTGACATACAACACCATAGGCACAATCCATGAGAGAAATAATTGATAAATCAGACTTCACTAAAATGAAAAATGTATCTTCTTTGAGAGACATTATCAAGAGAATGAGAAGACAAGCCATAGACTTGCAGAAAATATTTGCAAAGATACATCTGATGAAGGGCTATTATTCAAAATATAAAAAGAACTTTTAAAACTCAATAATAAAAAAAAAACAATGCCAATTAATAAATGGGCAAAAAACCTTAACTGAAACCTCACCAAAAATATACAGTTGCCAAATAAGCACTCTCAAAGAGGTTCCATATTATATGTCATCAGGGAAATACAAGTTAAAACAACAATAACACTACACACCTATTACAATGGCCAAAATCCAAACACTGATGCCAAATGCTGGTGAGGATGTAGAGCCACAGGAAATCTCCATTATTTGTTGGTGGTGGAAATGAATGCAAAATGGTAAAGCTTCCTTGGAACACAGTTTGGCAGTTTCTATGAAACTAAACATATATTTATCATGTGACTTAGAATTTGTGCTCCTTGGTATTTACATAAAGAACTTAAAATTGTATGTCCATACAAAGACCTGCACAAAGCAGTTTTATAATTGCAAAATTTGGAAGCCACTAAGATGCCTTAGAGTGGGTGAATAGATAAACTGTGGTGCGTCCAGGCAATGGACTATTCAACACTAAAAAGACATGAGTTATCAAGCCATATAAAGACATGGAGGAAACTTATATCTAAGTGAAAATAGCCAATCTGAAAAGGTCACATACTGTGTAATTCCAACTATATGATATTCTGGAAAAGGCAAAACTATGGAGACATTGAAAGATCAACCATTGCTTGGGGCTATGGGAAAGGGAGGGATAAATAAAGCAGAGAAAAGATGTTCAGGGCAGTGAATCCATTCTGTATACTCTAAAGGTAGGTTCATTTCTTTATATATTTGTCAAAATCCATAGAATGTGCAACATTAAGAGTGAACTCTACTGTTAATTTCGGGTGATAATGATGCGTCAATGTAAGTTTATCAATTACAACAAATGTGCTTGTATATAATGCACATATATGATATATATATATATATATACACACATATATATGTATATATATACCTTCCTTTCAGTTTTGCTGTGAAACTAATATTGCTTTAAAAACAAAAGTAACAAAGAGAAAAATAGTGAATTGGGAATATGATAAAAAAAATTATTTGATGTTCAGTATAGAGAGTGGAGCAAAGATATGGAAATATAAACCAGAGGGCAAGAATAAGATGGACAGAATGGGAATAAACATCGTATGAGTTTGAATAGGTCCCACTGGTTTATTTTCGCTCTTATTTCTGTTGCTTTGGGAGACTGACTGGAGAAAATATTTATAAGGTTGATATCAGAGAATGTTTTGTCTATGTTCTCTTCCAGGTGTTTGATGGTGTCTTGTATTATGTTTAAGTCTTTAAGCCATTTTGAGTTTATTTTCATGCATGGTGTGAAGGTGTGTTCTAGTTTCACTGACATGCATGCAGCTGTCCAGGTTTCCCAGCAATTCTTGCTGAATAGACTTTCTTTTTCCCATTTTATGTTCTTGCCTCCTTTGTCAAAGATTAATTGACCATAGGTGTCTGGATTTATTTTTGGGTTCTCTATCCTGTTCCATTGGTCTGTATGTCTGTTTTGGTACCAGTACCACACTGTCATGATGACTGTGGCTTTGTAATATTGCCTGAAGTCTGGGAGAGTTAAGCTTCCTGCTTGGTTCAAAGGAAACCAAAAAGAAACCAAAAAGACAACTTACAGAATGGGAGAAAATAGTTTCAAATGATCCAACTGGAAAGGCCTTAATCTCTAAAACATACAAGCAACTTATACAACTCAACAGCAAAAAAGCCAACAACCCAATGGAAAAATGGGCAAAAGACCTGAAGAGACATTTCTCCAAGGAAGATATACAGATGGCCAACAAGCACATGAAAAAATGCTCAACATCACTGATTATTAGAGAAATGCAAATCAAACCTACACGAGATACCACCTCACACCAGACAGAATAGCCATCATTAATAAGTCCACAAATAACTAATGCTGGAGGGGGTATGGAGATTAGAGAACCCTTCTGCACTGTTGGTGGGAATGTAAATTGGTACAACCACTATGGAGATCAGTATGGAGGTACCTTGGAAATCTATACATAGAACTACCATATGACCTAGCAATCCCACTCTTGGGCATATATCCAGACAAAACTTTTCTTAAAAAAGACACATGAACCCGCATGTTCATTTCAGCTCTATTCACAATAACCAAGACATTGAAACAACCCAAATGTCCATTGACAGATGATTGGATTAGGAAGATGTGGTGTATATATATATACAATGGAATACTACTCAGCCATAAACAAAAATGAAATAATGCCATCTGCAGCAACATGGATTGAACTAGACACCCTCATCCTGAGTGAAGTAAGTCAGAAAGAGAAAGACAAAGACAATATGATATCACTTATATCTGGAATGTAATATAAGGCACAAATGAAACTTTCCACAGAAAATAATATCATGGACTTGGAGAATAGACTTGTGGTTGCCAAGGGGGAGGGGGAGGGAGTGGGGTGGTTGGGGAGCTCGGGGTTAATAGATAAAAACTATTGCCTTTGGAATAGATTAGCAATGAGATCCTGCTGTGTAGCACTGGGACCTATATCTAGTCACTTATGACAGAGCATGATAATATGAGAAAATAGAATGTGTACATGTATGCGTAACTGAGTCAACCCGATGTACAATACAAAAAAATTGTATTGGGGAAAGAACTTAAAAAATAATAATAATAATAACATCATGTGTACTATAGATTCTAAGAAAATAAAAGGAATAGAGAGAATGGAAGGGACTTTTGAGTAGAGGATAGCTATTAATTCTCTAAAACATTTTGCAGACATCATTTCACAGATAGGAGGCACAATGTATATTGAGCAATAAAAATAAATATATATCCACACTCACACACATCATAGTGAAACTGTATAATGCCAAAGACAAAAAATAAAACAATGTTAAAAGTACCAATAGTACCTAAAAGTGAAAGACAGACTGGGAGCAGACTCAGAAAGGAATGCTGACTATATCATTTATCCCCCATGTCTACTCTTTCTTCAATGCTTATTACATGGAAATGAAGACTAACTTTATCTTATATAAAATTGCTGAGGTAATTAATTAATTAACAATTATCCACTCAATCTATTTTTAAAAATCAGTCCTAGAATAAGGGTAAAAAGAAAAGGCTTTGAACAACAGACTTTGTATATCAATATTGATCCTATCTCCTAATTAGCTGTTTAGTGTGTAAATTTAGGCAAGTCACATAATCCCTGAGATCTTCAATTTCTTCATCAATACAATGTGTATTATTCCATTATAATACTGTTTATAGATTTTCCCTGGAATGTAGAAAACAAAATACAATGGAAGTATTAGTTTGATGCATATAAAACTATAAGTCAAAACAATTGAAAATCAGTTATTATATTTAGGCCAACTTAATATTAGAAATAAATCTGATTTTGATTAGAAAAAGAATCAAGTTTGCTATTAAATTCATATGCAATGAAGAGCCAAACTATTTTTCAAAATGTTAAGAAGTAGGTCAGAATCAACCTTGTCCATTAAGGTCTGTAGGAATTACTCTATGCATGTCTACTTGTTTAAGTTTGGGCATACATTTTATTGAAAGATAAAAAGTATTTCCCTGGTATGTCAAACAGACCTCAAGGCAGCCACCATAATACTCTTATTTTGAGTTTGAGCAGAAACTAGGACTTGTTTATAAGCAATAAAATTTGGGAAAGTTTATGGAACATATGTGATTATGTCCACATGATTAGGGAATAATATTGTATAAGGTTATAGCATTTGACTTGATGGTGTCTCTTTCTCTCTGACATCCAGAATACAAGCAACTATACTGGAAAATTCCACAGCAAGAACGCAGGAGTGGTCTCTAGTAGATAGATAGTCAAGAAAAAGAAACTGAATCCCTCAGTCCTACAACCACAAGGACCTGAACTCTGCCAACCACCTGACTGAGATTTAAAGAGGATCTTTCCCTAGTCAAGCCTGAGATAAGTTCACAATCCTGTCTGATACCTTGATGTATATTTTGTAAGATCCCAAGCGGAAGATCCATTTAAGCCTTGCCTGGATATCTAACCCATGAAAACTCAATTGTATCATTTTAAGCTGGTAATATTGTAATATTTTTACTTAGCGATTATTGGAAAATATTGTTACTTATAGACCTGATATGACTAGAAAGAGAAAGATAATTCATTGCACAGTGGCTCATGAGAGAAAAGAAAGGGCAGGTTATTCTTTACAGAACCAAATTCTATGACCATGCAAACTTCTGTTTTGCAATAGTTATAATGTTTTAAAAATTGCATTATCAAAATAATCCTTAAAAGTAATCTTTTTCACAGAAATCATTCCCCCACTGGTAACAGCCAAATGAAGAGGCCCTGAGTAGACAATTAATGATATTCTTTACCTCCCCAGGAAGCCTCATTTCCTCTTCCACAGCAATATATGACACTGGTGGTATGGGATTGTGACATTCAGTGTATAGAATAATTCTGTTTTTAGTGTAAATTGCTCTAGCTAACAGACATAAATTGGGTATTTTTTGGAGAATGTGCAGTCCAAGTAGCGCAACATACCCTCTTTTGTGAGGTACTTCAAAGTGTCTTAATTGGCTCTGCTGTGAGCATTCTTAGCTGCTCCACTGAGAGACCCTTAGGGCTCATCACATGGAGGGATGAACCATGGAGGAAAGATTCAGGGCAGAGAGATGGAGGGGAACATGCTGTTTTTTTGACTGTCATTGCTTAAGCAAATAAAAGAAGCATTCAGTTTGCTCTGAGAAAGAAACTTTGATTATACTTCCTAGAGTTTGCCCACAAACAAAAGGCAATGCTTAAAAATGAGTTTTCTTCCCCATCAAGGAAATGAATGTTGAACAAATTTATCTGGGTGAGGACAAGAGAGAAGATTGCTGCCTCCAAGTCAATGAATAGAAAATGACTCCCAAAACATTTGCAGACAAAAAATAATAATAAAGAGATCCCCACCCTTATTGAAAAACAATGGGAAGTGGGAAAGGTGCTACTGAGAAAAAAAAATGTCTGGTGGAGAAATTGCTGAGGAATCAATTGGAAAATGTTTATTTCCCTCTCATTTCAGGTCAATAGAAGAAAGAATCAATGACATCTCAGGAGATTTCAGTGTCTAGACGGTTTATTTATGTATAAAACACAAGTTGGAGGAATGTGTTTGGTCTCCTAGTATCCTGAATTTTACACTGTTTACAAATCTCCCCTTTTGAGATTTTACTTAATGTACTCTAGAAGAAAACAAAGTCTGTCTATCTACAAACGGACTCCTCAAGACTCTGGGAAAGATTCAGGAGTTTCATTAAAGATAAAACAGTCCTTAGATAACAACTCTTTGATAACTCAGTAACAAAAAGCCATTCTTTAGGGATTTCCCAAGTAAACATGAATTAATACATTGTACCAAATTCTTTGTAAAGATCATTACTTACTCTGAAAACAAACAAAAAATAAATATATTATTCATGATTTTATACAAAGTCCCAATGATTTCAATTCCCATTTATGGCAGAATTCAATGTTTCTTGATTCCATAAGTCGACCTGCTTCAGGGCACATATTTTCTGAAAATTTAAATCTTCCCAAGGATGCCATCATCATGACTACTCCAAAATCAATTATTGTTTATGAAGAATTTACTATGTGCCTAGTGCCCTGATCTCTATTATATATATGTGTGTGTGTGTGTGTGTGTGTGTGTGTGTGTGTGTGTGTGTGTGTCTGTGTGTCTGTGTATGCTATTAAAACAATTCTTCAGGTTGGTACTCTTATTTCCTATAATTTTCAGATAAGGAAGGTGTGGCTGGGAGATAGTAAGGAATTTGCCCAAGGTGGCAGAACAGTATGAAGTACAGTTGTGATTTTACTGCAGGAAATAAGATTCCTAAGTTTTTATTGTTAAATAACAACTATTTTTCAGGAAATATCTACAGGTCAATGTTGAAAACTCAGAAACCTCATCTTAAATCCATCCAGGAATATTTAAGAAGATGGTAGTTTAATGAGGTCCATACCTTCTCTGCAATCAAATGCTATAAAATTCAACTCCTAAGTTAGATTTTTGCTCTGTCACAAGTAGGTGGTTGACAACATGAATACACTGCAGGTAATTATAAAGACGAAAACAAAACAAACCCAAAAACTGTATGCTGTCATATTTGGGGATATAGTAGATCTTGTGCATGGATGCCAAGACAATTTTCTAGCCAGGCCAGACTGATAAGGTAATATTTCCTAAATATGTGTATGAGATCTTCTCATTTTCATCATTTTTTATTTCCTTAAGGAAAGTTATGATCTGCATTCTTAAATATCTTAAATACCTGCCATTCACAGTTTTGCACAAAAAGAGGTCTGCAAAGATAAATAATTCTGTCACACAAATAATACAAACAATCCAATTTAGCAACCTTTTAGAGGCCACCTATTTTATATTAGTCAATATAAAGTCTGAGATGAATTCAAATGATAATTTTGCCATCTAGGAGGTAGATAATAAATATCCTCTTTCTCATCATCATCATCAAAGTATCATGAATACCAAAGTGGAAAGCAAGAGTACTAAACATATGGAGGATTTCACTTTGACTTAGTTAAGAAGGATTCCAAGAATAAATGCCACTTATTTGTTTGTTTCCTTTTTTTTTTTTTTTTTTAGGAATGAGTATAATTTGAATAATCAAGAAAGGAAGTGTTCATTCAATGAGTGATATTCCATCATTATACTTAGTAGGTAACAATGTTCTAATTGAACCAGAATGAAGACTCAGATTTACATAGCTTGAGATCTTAGGGCATACCCTCTAACTATATCCAAATTCACAGACTAATTTATAATGTGAAGCCATTTATTGGTGAGGCAATGTATACAATAAATAATTATGGCCAAAGCATAGACAAAAATGTTCACAATAAATTGGCAAAGATCTGACTGAAGCAAATCTTAAAGAGATACTCAAGAAAGAAAACTTGTAATGGAAGAAGAAGACTAGCACTACAGAGCAAATAAAATAGTAGCCAGTTCTACCCTTAAAAATTATTGCACATCCTTCTCTATATCTGTACTCTACTTTATGTCTCTCAATAAAATATTCTGAAGATTTCCCAGTATCATTAAAAATCCCTTGAAAAAAAGCATTTTTAATTATTGGAAATAATTCAATTTTAAGGCTCATTATATATATTGTTTGCTACTTTCCTAATTGTCAAAGCTATGGCATCAGATTAATCTTTATTATAAAACTACAGACTATCTCAGGGCTCACAAAATTGGTTCACTGTGTTAAATCAGACATCCGTTATGCACAAAAATAAAATATTGTTTTCTCCTGCTGTTATGTTTTTCATACCCAGAAAATCAACTTGTAGCTTTTGCCTGTGGGAAAAATGCAGGAAAATAAACATGAATGTGACGTGTTTTTCTGCCACACAGAAAAGGATATGGAGGTGGAGTTATCTGCATAAATTAGGACAGATACCAGGTCAGAGTCTGCCCATGCATTCTGCTAAGGGAACAATGAAGCAAAAGTAAGATATCCTATTTGTTTTACATTGTTTCCTTTTAATTTTTAGGGATTGATGTAGAAAAAAGGGAGTTCAGAGGAGGGAGGAGGAAATGGAGATGAGTCAACCCAGGAGCAGTTCCTATAACAGGGGAAAAGGAGCACTGAAGGTCAATCTCAGGAGGTGAAACTTAGTTTTAAAGGAATATTTTCAGAACATATTGTTTTGTTTGTTACACAACTGAAAACAGAAAAAAGGAATAAAAAGAAAAGAAAGAGACCTAAAAATTGTGAATAGTGAAGAAAAATAATTATCCAATCATTTTGGACTGTCTGTGATGCCAGTGAAAGTGAAAAATTCCCCTGGTAGTCTAGTATCTAAATAGAAACTGTGGTGCTCGCTTCTTAAACATTGAAAAGATTCACGTCTTATTTCTTCTGTTTTATAAAAGACACTGTCATAAACTCCCATGACATATCAAAAATGTGTCCAAAACTGTTTAAAAATATGAATAACAATAATTATTCTGACTTGAGTTGGAGGCTAAGTCATCTAAATTTTAATATCTGCAACAATATATTCAGTGATAATTGAGTTTTAAGTCTGTATTTCAGAGTGTGTTGATCTTTGAAAATTCCCTCTGTTTCCATTCTCTTCACTTTTGTAACTCTTTCTCAACCTTGGATTTAGCTTTATACTTCATTTCTCTGGGAAATCATTCTGGTCCTTATTCCATTAAGGTGTAGATACCCATTAGTCTGTATAATCATGACAGGTTGATTATTTCTGCTCTCCGTATTAAGCGTGAGATCTTTAGGGATGTGTGCTCTGTCCCTAACAGAATGTCAACACCCAGCATAGTGCTGGACACATGGGTGATACTCAGTAAATATTTGCTGAATGAAAAAGCACTGAAACAGAAAAGATGTTCCCAATGTTGCTAATCCTAGTGTAGAGTAATTCAAGGATCAGCATAATCTATGGTAATCATTTCCAATGTGGAATTTCCAGAAAGTTAGCCTCAGATATTTGCAGCTAATATTATTTTCAATGAATCATCAAATATTCAGCCAAGTCAGGCATGAACACATACTTCACACATTTAATGCTGAAGTGGAGATTATCATCCAACTGAGCTGAAGACCATGATAAAGCAAACTCAGTTAAGTAGCACATGAAATTTCAAAAAAAGGAACATAACAAATTTGGGGTCTGTTCTTGAGGAACCACTATGTATAAAACTCTCATTTGAGGGTACTCTTTGGTCACTGTGTTGGTCACTGTGTTTTTTTTTTTTTAGCATACTCATTTTATGGTGGGACCCACCATTTTCTGTACCCACTGTTTAACTGAGTCACACTGGGAAAATTACTAAATACAAGTCTTAGAATTTTAGTCTTTAAAATAAAAATAATATCATGACCATAGGGCTGTTACCAGGAGAAAACATAGACTAATACTCCATGAATGCAATTTCCCTATAGCCCTTCAGAACAAAACATTAGCAGCAGGTACATGTGCACACGTGCGCGTGCACACACACACACAGACGGAGAGTATAATAGAATATCTTATTTTTGAGTTTGGAGACTCATATATTCAACATATAATTAATTTCATAGATTACATGATAGGCAAATTTTTGTGCCTTTCAAAGAATTTTTTTGGTGAAATCTAACATTTTTTCTGCCTTATTTTAATGTTGTATCTAATACTCCTAACCATGAGCACACACATTTTCTGTTTTAAGAGTTTTATAGTTTTATATCTTTTATATTTTAAGTCTATCATCCAATTTAATTTTGGTAAATGTGTAAGTCAAAGTTTTGTTTGTTTGGTACATGGGTAGCATTCCAGCACCATTGTTGAAAAGGCTGTCCTTCCCACTGAATTGTCTTCACACCTCTGCCAAGAACAGGATTCTATAAGCTGTCCCATTAACCTATATGTATACTCTTTGCAGATACCTCTCTTAATTACTATAATTTTATAGTACATCTCAATCAGCTACAGTAGATTACCTTTTTCTTTTTTTTCAAATAATTTGGACTAATCTTATTGCTTTGTGTTCCAATATACATTTTGTAAACAGCTTATTTAGAGCTATAAAAAATTCTCCTAAGTTTTTGACCAGTATTATAATAAATTTATAAATCAATTTGAGAAGAAATGCTATCTTAACTATATTGAGTCTTTTAATAATTGAATGTGCAATACTAAAGCAAGTATCCTTGTCTTGTTCTTGTTAGGAAGAAAGCTTTCATTCTTTTATTGTTAGGTTTTTTGTAGAGGCCTTTTGTCAAGTTAGGGGAGTCCCTTTTTATTTCTAGTTTACAAGAAATTTTTGTCATCAGTGGAATTTGGATTTTATTGAATATCTTTTCTGTATCTTTGATACGATTACATTATTTTTCCTTTAGTCTTTTAATATGGTGTGTTACTATATTTGGCTTTCAAGTGTTGAACTAGTTTTATGTCACTGTAATAAACTGAACTTGGTCATGCAGGTATTATTCTTGTTGTTGTTGTCGTTGTTTTTGTTGTTGTTGTTGTTGCTATTTCTTGGGCCGCTCCTGCGGCATATGGAGGTTCCCAGGCTAGGGGTTGAATCGGAGCTGTAGCCACCAGCCTACGCCAGAGCCACAGCAACGTGGGATTCGAGCCGCATCTGCAACCTACACCACAGCTCACGGCAACGCCGGATGGTTAACCCACTGAGCAAGGGCAGGGACCGAACCCGCAACTTCATGGTTCCTAGTCGGATTCGTTAACCACTGCGCCACGACGGGAACTCCGCAGGTATTATTCTTTATAAATTGCTGGGTCATATTTCTCAGTATTTTGTTGTGGATTTTTGCATCTATGTTCATGAGAGAGACTAATCTTAAATATTGCTTTCTTGTGATTTCTTTAGTTAGTTTCATCATTGGGGAAAGTAAGTCACCCAGGCATGGAGTTTTATGTGTTTAAAGTTTTAAACTACAAGTTCAAATTCTTTAATAGATACAGATAATATCTCTTTCTTCTTCAATGATTTTTTCCACAATTTTAAGATAAAATCCATATACCATACAATTCATCCACTTGAAGTGTGAAATTCAATGTTTTTCAATATGTCCACAGAGTTGTGCCTCCATCACCATATTCAATTTTAAAACATTTCTATTACCCCAAAAAGAAACTCCAGAGCTCTTATGCATAACACCCAAATCCCTCCATTCTCCCTAGAAAACAATTAACTTACTTTTTGTGTCTATATATTTGCCTATTGCCTAATATGGAATAACATTAATACTAAGGGAATTAGACAATATGTATTGTTTGACTGGTTTATTTCACTTAGTATGATATTTGCAAGATTCATTCGTGTTGTAACAGTACTCTATTTTCTTTACTGTTAAATTATATGACATTACATACATATATCACATTTTATTTACCCATTCATCAACTGGTGAACATTTGAGGTATTTTTTTTCCACTTTTGAGCTATTATGATTAAATCAGCTCTCAGCATTTATATACAAGTTTTTGCATGGACATATGTTCTCATTTCTCTTGGGTATATACCTAAGAATGGAATGGAATGGAATTGCTGGATCAAATTGTAAATCATATGTTTAACTCTTTTAAAAGTGTAAGAATATTTTCTGAAGGAGGTTCACCATTTTACATTCCCAGTAGTAGTGTATGAGGATTTCATTCTTTCCCTTTCCAACACTTGTTGTTACCTGACATTAAACGTTTATATCCTTTAAGAAATTGGTCCACACAGACTTTGAAAAACTTACGGTTTCCAAAGGAAACAGGTTGGGGGTGGGGGGGTAGGCTGGGGGTTTTGGATGGAAATGCTATAAAATTGGGTTGTAATGATCGTGGTATAACTATAAATGCAATAAAATTCATTCAATTAAAAAAATCGGTCCATTTCATTTAGTTCATCAAATTTATGTACACGAGTTGTTCTTAGTATTTTATTATTATTCTTTTAATGGTGATGGTTCTGTAGTGATATTCCCTTTCATTCCTGTTATTAGTAAATTGTGTTTTTTCTTTTCTCTTGTTCAGTTTTCAGGGGCATTTCTGCCTCACCTCAGGAACAGAATTGCCTTGGCCGAGACTAAGAAAGTAGAGTTTTATCCCATAACCTCACCCCACTTGCCTGTCCTCTGACCCAAGAAAATGGGCTTTCCTTGGAGCTTTTCTATCTGCTCCTGGTGCAAACTTTCCAGATTCAGATTGTCCAAGTGTCAACCAGAAAATACGAAAGAAAAAAATGGGGCTACAGAGAGCTTAACACTATACAAGGTCATTCTTCAAGTTCAGATTTCCTCTCCAATCTATTATTTACTTTTTAGTAAATAAAAGATTTGCTTTAGGTACTATATCCAAAGTTGCAATTGTCATTGGTGAGAGGGATAGGGAGAAGTACACTTATTCCTCTTTTTTTTTTTTTTTTTGTCCTTCCAGGGCCTCACTCACAGCATATGGAGGTTCCCAGGCTGGTAATCGAATTGGAGCTGTAGCCTCTGGCCTACCCACAGCTACAGCAACACCAGATCCAAGCCACATCTGTGACCTACAGCACAGCTCATGGCAATGGCAGATCCTTAACTCACTGAATGAGGCCAGGATTGAACCTGCGTCCTCATGGATGCTAGTCAGATTCATTTCCACTGAGCCACGATAGGAACTCCCACTTAACTCCATTTTAACTGGGACTGGTGCCACCACCTAGCCAGGCTTGCCTATAATTTATTGGCAAGTTAAACTCTTTTTGTCTTTTCATGGAAATCAACTCACTTTTATAATGTTCTAAGGACATAATGCCCTAAGGATGATCTGGAAGCATTACAAGAACCTGAAATATCTTCTCAATTGAAAGATGAATAAATTATGTTGAGTATAATCTCAGTTGTTTCTAATCACATTTTAATGGACTATAATTATTTTGGCTTTCTTTCCAGTAAGACTATTCTTACCAAATAATGTTTTGGTTCATATATTCCTATGTTTTACATATGATTTTCCCTGACTTACTATTTTCCAAAACTTACTACTTTTATTATTCTCTAATCCATTCCTTTTTGTGTTATTCATTTTGCTTCTTAATGTATTCTTGATTTGGATCATAAAATAATCATGTTATTAATATTTTCTCAACTATAGTTAAACATCTGGAAGATTTAGACTATGCTCTACTTTCTAGCAGTTAGCTTAATGCTGTAGCCAATGAAAGTAAAAACGAACTAAGTTATGACTGAAAAAACAAGTGAAAGAAGCTTAATCCTTCATTATATTCTGGCTGTAAAATAGCAGAGGGGATAGCATTACATCCAGGCACTTATATGTAGAAAAAAGGCTGAAGATAATTTTTATAGGCTCAATGTAGATATATGTTGATAGGAGGTAGTGAAGAAGAAACAGAGAAAGAGTCGCATTTGATTTCAGGGGTTAAAGCCTAATGCTTTCTTTTTTAAAAAATATGGATGGATATGGGATGAATGGAAGGGGATAGGTTAAGGACAGGAATTATTAATTGATTAACCTCTCATCCAATAATGATGCATAAGAAAAGCTGGTGATAACCAAATTAGACCTCATAATTTTCTGAGACTATCAGGGATAGTAGTCTTCTATAATTACACTGTAGAACTGATGAAGAAGTTGGTTGATTAAATATTTAGCTTCAAAAATTTTTTTCAAAGATTTAGCTTCAGAGTGGTTTTCTCAATTTTCTAGAATTCATGTATCCTGGATTTTTGGACCATCCTCAGACAACAAAATCAAGAACAAGATATTGTATACATCTCTGCTCCATTTTACATTATAATTTCCTATGCATTATCCCCCGGCTTCCAAAGAGGAGGAATTTCGTCTTTACAATGCTTGAGAATAAGTGTGGCTCAATATAGGTTTATTAAAGTGATTTCCTACCTGTGACCTAATTACATGTCCTTGTGTTATCATTCTACTGTACATAAACATTATCATCTGTGTGCCCAGCATTTTCAAAGATTTCTAAAACATTATACCTATAGGTAAAAGGAACTTTTTTAGAGAAATTTGGTCAATTTTTATCCCCTTAATGACACAGCTCTACCTTCTTCAGTATCTGTACATTGAAAAGGGGGGTGTCCTGTTCCTGCCTGTGGATGGGGGAAGCTTCACATAGAAGGTTCTTTCATAACTCATCATGTGGGTATCTTTGTTACAGGAGGGATAACTATTTGAAGTTCATTCTTCTCCATCTTCCTATGGGAAATGGATGTTGCCCATAAATGAACAAAAATACAGGTGAATATTTGAATATGACATTAAAATAAGAAAGTTATCATAAAATTTGATTTAAAAACATGGGATTGGAGTTCCCGTCATGGCTCAGTGGTTAACGAATCCAACTAGGAACCATAAGGTTGCCAGTTCGATCCCTGGCCTTGCTCAGTGGGTTAAGGATCCGGCGTTGCCGTGAGCTGTGGTGAAGGTTTCAGACGCGGCTCGAATCCTGTGTTGCTGTGGCCCTGGTGTAGGCCGACGGCTACACCTCCGGTTAAACCCCCAGCCTGGGTACCTCCATATGCCGCAGGAGTGGCCCTAGAAATGGCAAGACAAAAAACAAAAAATAAACCAAGAAAAAAAAAACCCACTATGGGATTAATCCAAAACCAGATTAAATTAAAATTTTTGGACTGCCATTTACTTTCCAAGAAGGACAGAGAAAAGCCTTGGAAACTCATTTCTGAAGGACATTATAAACTAACCATTCTTCTTGAGATGAGGGTCCTCTTTAATGCTGTTCACCTTAATAATCTTCTTTCACTTTTATGTTTCTTTCTTTAAGAAAGTCTTTTTGTGTGTGTGTGCTTTTTATGGCCACACCTGGAGCATATGAAAATTCCCAGGCTAGGGGTTGGATCAGAATAGGCTGAGCCTATGCCACAGCCACAGCAACACTGGATCTCAGCCACATCTGTGACCTAGACCACACCACTACATCAACCCAAAGTCCTTAGTGAGTGAGGCCAGGGATCAAGCCTGCATCCTCATGGATACTAGGCAGGTTTGTTACTGTTAAACCACAATGGGAACTCCTCTTTAATAAAGTTTTAAATGCATCCCATCTTTGCACCAGGTGTATATTTTAGAGTGAGAGTTTATAACCTATGGTAGATTAGAAGAGATTTGAGTGATGATACGCATTTTTAACAAAGAGTTAGAAACCACCACTAGTTTGCTCAAATTACTATTTACCATGAAGCATCTCAGAATTATATAAAAAAAGCTGATTGGTAGGTAATTTATAAGCTTTAAAGAATCCCTCTAAATATCTTTTCTGATAGTTGTGTGAAATATTTATTTTTGGAAAACTGAATGTTTTTTAATTTACTTTAATTTTTATTAAAGTATGGTTGGTTTACATTGTGTCAATTTCTGCTGTACAGCAAAGTGACTTATGTATATACATACACAATCTTTTTTATATTATTTTCCATCATGGTCTATCACAGGAGATTGGATATAGTTCCCTGTGCTATACAGTAAGACCTTGTTATTTATCCATTCTAAATGTAATAGTTTGTATCTACTAATCTCAAATCCCTGGTCCATGCCTCTCCCTGCCCATTTTTCCTTGGCAACCATGAGACTGTTCTTTATGTCTGTGAATCTGTTGTATTTCTTAAATAAGTTCACTTGTGTTATATTTTATATTACATATATAAGTGGTATCATATGATATTCGTTTTTCTCTCACTTACTTCACTTAGTGTAATCTCTAGTTGCACATGTTGATGCAAATGGCATTATTTCATTTTTTTATGGCTGAGTAGTATTTCATTGTGTACAGGTAACACATATTCTTAATCAATTCATCTGTTGATGGACATTTAGGTTGTTTCCATGTCTTGGCTGTTGTGAATAGTGCTGCTATGAACACACAGGTGTTTTGAAGTATAGTTTTGTTCAGATAAAGGCCCAAGAATGGGATTGCTGGGTCATATGGTAGTTCTATTTTTAGTTTTCTGAGGAACCTCCATACTGTTTTCCATAGTAGTTTTACCAACTTATATTCCTACAAATAGTGTAGGAGCATTCCCTTTTCTCTGAAACCTCTCCCACATTTGTTACTTGTAGACTTTTTAATGATGGCCATCCTGACTGGTATGAGGTGGTACCTCATTATAGTTTTGATTTACATTTCTCTAATAACTAGTGATGTTAAACATTTTTTCATGTGCCTACTGACCATGTGTATGTCTTTAGAAAAATATTTATTTAGGTCTTTGCCCATTTTTTTTTAAACAGGTGGCTGCACCTGCAGCATATGGAAGTTCCCAGGCTAGGGGTCAAGCCACAGCCACTGTAGAAGCAACACCGAGTAGTTATGTTGCGAGCCACATGGGAAGTCCGGTCTTTGCCCATTTTTTAATTGGATTTTTTTTTCTTTCTTGTTGTTGAGTTGTATGAGTTATTTTATATATTTTGGAGATTAAGCCCTTTTATAAAAGCTCTCAAATTTGTCTTTCACATTTAAACAGGTTAAACTGTCATTAAAATGACTTCATATTAATTAGGTGTTCTTGATGCTTTTTTAATTCTCTGAAAGTGTTACTATTTTTGAAAAGAAGAAAAAATTCTTTAAATAAATGCCTTCACAATCTCTCATGGATCAGACAATTTAGATTTAATTGTTTTCTTTTTGTATAAAATGTACTATTTGTCTTTCACCATTGTATTCCTTAAGCATATGCACTAGTAATATATTTAACAAATAGAATTAAGCTGAACTGCTAAATATTAAGCAAAAAAATCCCTTGCTACATCTTTTACTACTTGTAATTTGAATTTTTAAAATGTTTTTGTCTTCAAAATGATTTTAACTTCAAGAAAAGATAGAAACTGATGGATCTAAAAAAAAAAAAAAGCAAACCTAAAAAAAATTCCAGAAGTGAAAGCATTTTTGGAGGTCAAATTTTATCAGGATTAGGATTTATGTAGGATTTTGAGAGTCTGAAATCATCTAGATAGTAAATCTATCCGGGCATATCAATTTTAGAATGCAAACAAATTATTTAAGAGTTTTTTAAAAAAAGGTACGTTAGAGAACATAAACAAGAATACTGGGTATCTTCTAGTTCACTCTTCTTTTAGAAGCTGAAGAGACAGCATCCATATAGTCTAAGGGGCATTTACTATTTGTATTGTGGCAAACCAAAGTCAAGAACTTTCGACTTTCCAACTCTCTATTTAACACTTTTTCACCCTCGTCATGACACTCAAAGTAATACTTAGAGGAACATTTGTGAACTTGTCTCTGATGTCTCTAAGACTATAAAACCACTCAACATGAAGTAGTCATGGAGAGGATCAAATTGTTCAGCTCTGTCAATCAGTCAAATTTATTAAGGTCCCCAGTGAGCTATGCATTGTATTATTTACTCATCCATTTAACATATCTTTATTGTCTACTGTATGCTAGGTTCTTTGCTATGTTTGCAAAATTAGAGGTTAGATCAGAAAGCAGGGGCGTTGAGAGATTTAAGCACTCAAAAAAGTGGAGTTGACTTGTGGACATGGAAATATACTGAGCATAACCAGAACACAAAACACTTAGAAGCTGTGGCAAGCAGACTGTAAAATGGCTCAATGACCTTGCCTCTTGATAGGCATATCCTGTCTTTAAGAATCTTAGTAACCCTTTCAAAATAGTAACTCCCTTCTGACAAATTGAATATAGCAAAAATGATGGTATAGCACTTCAGATTAGATTATACACAAATGCTGGCTTTCACCCTAGGGTATCTCTTTCACTCTCTCCCTGGTATGGATTTCTCGCTCTGAGGGAAGCCAGGTGCCGTCTGGGGAGAATACACAGGCAGCATATGGAGAGGCCCATGTGGCAAGAATCTAAAGCCTCCTGCCAACAACCAGGTGAATGAGCTTGGAGGCAGATCTTCCAGCCCTGGCTGGGACTTGGATGAGGGCAGCCCTGGCCAACAGCTTGATTGCAGCTTCATGAGAGATCTTGAGCCAGAACCACCCAGTTATACTGTTCCTAGATTCCTAATCTCAAAAACCCTGACTGTTGTCCTAATTTTCTAAATTTTAGGGTAATTTTTTAATGCATAAATAAAATAATTAATATAGAGAGGCTAAGCTTCATTATAATTTGAGTTTTCAATATGGGTAGGGTTGGAAATGGTAAACACAACTGGGGAAAACAGACCGTAAAAGACTGAGTCAGTACTAATAAAAAATGTTTGTCCATTCACTGTTGATATGTACTGTGTGAATCAGTTATTCTAAATAAAAAGAAAGTTGAACCACTAAGACTTCAGAGCTTAGAAAGACCACTGAAGGGAAAAATACATGATCCAGGACTTTATGCTGCATAATATCCAATTATGGAAGCTTACCAAGGACCTTCAAAAAAGAAGAAAAAAAGCACATAACAACAAAACCAAATATGACCACTTGCCTTATTCTGTATAATTGAGGTACACATGTGGATGTATGTGTCTTGTTCTTGGTACCTTCAAGTTTTTTTTTTCTTTTGGTAATTAAATGAGTTATGACTACAACAACTACACAAGGTTGAACAATTTAAAGGTTCTGCAAAATTCTATATAGCACAATCACATAAACCTTATTCAACATAAAGAATACAGCAAAGCAGGAGAAAGAATGTGCAAGCCAGCAGTGGGGCCTGAGAGATTTGCAGGCACGCCTACACAGAGTCTTTTCTTAGTCACACAGGATGCACTTCATCTCTGGGTTATGAACCATCAAGTTATATTCAAGAAATTGTTGTTTTAGAAAAGTTAAGGCAAAATATTTTTGCAGTGTCTTTTATGCCCCACTGGTCATACATCCAAGCTGAGCTGTGAAACCAGTGAAATAGGTATAAGCCATCAATCTAAACATCCCTAAACAATGTAAACAAACTGGCCCTGGGTGCCACAGCAGGATTTCATATTTTAGACAATGCATTATAAATTACTATACAGTCCATCATCTTTATCATAGTCAAAGTCAATACTAGACTTCCAGATGTCCCCGGAGATAAGAAGCGATCTTCCCCAGACATACTGTATTATAACTCTGCTTTATACAAAGACTATTAAATACACAAGCAATAAAAAATCCATTTTTTGTATATAGCATGTGCTATACATATATATTATACTAATATTAAATATAATAAGCTATATAATAAAGTGTCTGTATATAACATACTACTACTATAAATGGATAGAAACCTATGCATATATGTGTGTATATATCATTTATATATACATATCATTTATACATAAATATATACAGATACCTATTCATAATATTCAGAATAGGTAATGTTTACCATGTAACATGAAATCTAGTTTCTAAACAATGACAAAAGACACGACAAGTATAGACAATAAACAAATACAAGTATTAAGCCTAAACTGATAACAATACCTCCAGAGTTTTAAAGTTTCAGGATTATGACTTAGGTTCATGATATTCCAAGCTAGATGGGTGGGACTTGTTTACTGACATCTTTTAAAGAAGGCAGTAAGTGCTTTATTATGTCACTAATTTAATGATTCTATTTTAATGTATTTCAGGTGCCTTTTAGATTTTTTTTTCTTGGATCCCATTGACTTTCCGTTCCAGTGTGTATCAGTTGAAAAATCTAGACATGCTAGAGATCTGCCATCTTGTCAGTTTATTCATTACATTCCTAATTAAATTCACTCTTTCAGTTCTCCATTATACTCTTACTACTTATGTTTTTTCCTCCCTTGTTTTGTGTGAGTACATTTTCAAGTCATTTCTCAGAAAGGATTTGTGTAACTTAAATATTTTGGGTCCTGATGCAAACAAAAATGTTGTATTTTGCCACACATTTTGGATGAATGTAGTATTCTAACTTCAAATTAGTTTTCTCGTGCAATATGAAGAAATTACGTCACTGTATTCTTTAGAATCCAGTAACACTAACAAGTTAGCATCAGGCAAGGTGGAATCCTCCCTCCCTGAAGGCCTCTGCTGTGCCTTTTCTGCATTGAGGTGTTCACTGTTTTTTTTCTATCCATCCGTATGTTTCCAGATGCTTTCTATCTTCTGGATTTGAGTTTTTTTCTAATGAGCCAACACCCATGAATTTGCCATTATGAACTCATTCCCTTTTGTTTCCCTTTACTGTTTTTTAAACTAGAGTGAGGAAGAATCATCTTGTGAATCTGTCTCCTTATAACTTTTTAAATAGATGAAAAAAGAAAAAAAAAACACATTGTTAGTCCCTGGTCTTAAAATTATTCGACTGTAATTGTAAAGCCAGGAGAATACATTAATGAACACAAATTATAAAGAAACAATAACTCTTTACATATAGAAGTAGTTGGCCAAAAGTAGTAGCGGGAGTCGGTAGAAGTAGTTTATAGAAGTAAGGTAGGGGAGAAGGTAAAAGAAGTACAATATTTTAACTTACTGCTTCTCTCAAAAATAATTTTTTCGATATATCTGTATTCTAATTCCTCCTTCTACTTACAGAAGAATTTTGTGGCAAGTAGTAAAGGAATGTGCCTTTAACCTTTCTTAACTGATTATAACCTACAATCGAGATAGACTTTAGAATATCTAGAATCTTAAAGAAATACTGCCAGCAGTGTTTATAATAAATGATACCTTTAAAAATCCCTATATCAGCAGAGAAATTTTATAATATAAATTGTTCACTTAACTTTAACTGCTACAGAATTTGGCAGACAGTAAAATTAAATGGTGGATGATCACCAGAATACATTATACTTTCTAAGATACTACTGAGTTAGTAATATATTCCAGGAGGAGAAACTTATTCCCAGGTCCTTAGCCTGCCATGTGGGATTGTTAAACAGTAACAGTTTCTTCTGTAATTGATGAGAGAGGAAGCTGTAATCTACCATGACCTAGAAAATGTAATAAGTGAAATGAAAATAAATGTTAGCAGAAATCAGTATGGGCCCATGGTGAGAAAAACTTTCCACTTGTCTATAATCTCTGGCTTTTTTTGAACTGTATCTTACTGAGCTGGTTAAACTGGACACCTCAGCAATGTTTCCAGATGTTCTTTAATTCTACTTTTTCTACTCCCACATTGATATTCCAACTGTGGCTATTATTTAAAATTTACTTCCCTTCTTTAGGCAAACAATCCTTCTTTCCTTCACTACATATCTTGTTATCCACTAAGTTTATAGAGTTCCCCAAGTTGATAGTTTTCACCAAGAGGTGAAATAATCTTTAACTCACCCAATTATGATAAACAATTTACATATTGACTTTATTGAAGAAAATACATCTATCAGTCAAGTTTGTAGATAACACTGTCATTTGAAACCTTTGGCCTACCAATAGTGTAAACGCAAGGTTGCCTTATTTTGGCAATAGCTATGGGTACTGTTCGTTTTAGAGATGATTCATTCTTGGCTTACTACACTTGCTCTTGGAAACTTGGCATTTGCATCACATCCACTGTGACCACCTCCATACAACCAGGACTACATTTGAGGACTCACAGAAAAATGGACATGGGGGACAGCTGGAAAGGAGAGGCTGGGAATAAAATGACTAAAATTATTGCCACTGAAGCTCTGCTGTCTGTGCCAATTACTTAACCCCAAAAGGAATGCAGTCTGATTCACACATTTAACTTCACATAGTTTACACTCTCTCCAAAGCCAGAAGAAAAAAATAAAATCTGAGAGAAGCACCATCTCAGTTAATTTTCTAGAGTCAGTGATGACCTTGAACCTCAAATTTTTGCAGATGAGTATATAAAAAGTTTTACCAGTTCACATCAATGAATATAGACTTAGACTTTCCAGGTCACACATAAAGATCTCTAAAAAAGTAAAATTAACTGTCTTTTCAAAGAGGACTATTAACACATGAAACAGATACTTGTAACAACTAAAAGGAGCTATTTCATTAGTTTCATAAATTGGACTTTGAAGATGGAGCAGAAGGAAGGAAATTCCTCACAGATATTGGCTACATTTGGAACACACACGTGCAGTTACAGTTTATAAAACATTTTGCTGGAATGCTATTATGAAGAGACTTAATTGTTAGATTATTCAAGTGATAAAGCCTATTCCAGAGCTTCCTAACAGCTGTGCTGTGAAGGAATGGGGTATTTTAGAAGGTTATTGGGTTGTTGAGATATTGGTACCCATAGCCTTCAGAATGGCTGGGAGAGTCTTAAGACTGCTTCTGACCCCAGATCCTCTAATCTTCTCTGTCCTTGAATAGCCACTCTGCTTTTCCCACTGGCTATGGAAATACTATGATTTCAGAAGGAGCTAGTCTGTACTCTTACAAAGAATGTCTCATAATTAGTACACTTTAAAATGACTGATATCAAATTGCCCACTCCTTTAGGTTTAAAACCTAATATCTTAATGATAAGGGTGGAAGCATTTCCTTCATCCCAGTATGGGTGACAACCAACCAGGCTGGTAAAAAATCAGTCCTGAAATTCCCTTCTCTGGATCCTTTTACTCCCATGCTGATGCTCCTCCTCTCCTGCCCCTCACCACCCCCAGCCCTGCTTTGCTCACAGACTCCAAAGCCCCTTTGGTGCTGGGCAGTCTCCACAGGAGAGTCTTACTGAGACGGAATGTTGTCTCCATAGAGGATCAAAGAAGCCCCTCCTCCATTACAGACCAGTAAGGTTTAGGCATATGATTTAAATTCTCCTAATAGCATACATCAGCCCTGGAAGTTGAATTCATGCCAAGTGGAGCAAAAGCATGGATTAGCTTTGTATTTATTCCAGGGGTGGAAGTGTCTGAATGTGGAAGCAAATGAAAGTACCATCTATGGGGTCCAGTGTTTATGATGTTATGATCCCGATGACATTAGATGTTCACTGAGGGCTAGAATGGCAGCTCAAATGGATACTCCTTGGGAATGACCAATCAGATTCTGTATGCAGAGGCCCTTGCAGTTTGTCTATTTTCTTATTCTCTAGCCTCCGTGTGTGCGTGTGCACATGCATGCGTATTTATAGCTAGATTATGTTTTTTGCAATCTAGAGCTGAAACTAGAACTTCAGGCCTAAACCTCTTAGACAGAAGTTATTTTATTTCCCATTTATTCCTATCACATAAAGGGCCATGAAATAAATCTGAATTATTCTTTTTATAGAGAGTATGTGGAAATAGCATCAGATGGAAAGGGGTGACCTATTTCTCTTTCTAGATAATGCTTTCTTTGCCTGGAGAACATTCGTCTGAGGCTGGTAATAGGAGGCATAGGGTTAAAGAAGATACAAGAGCTCTACCACTTTTTGGCATGGTGCATATCCACACAGCAGGTCCAGATTCTCCACTGCCTCTCCCGATGATCCCTTCCTTTGAGCCCACATCAATCAATCTCCTCTATTTTAATCTATCTTTCATTTGGCGTCAACCTCACGGTTCCATAGTTTACATTTCCCAGCTATGGGAATGTGTCAGCCTTGCTTTAGGCTTCTCTGAAATCCACCTGTAAGCCCTCTATATCATTTCTTTCCTTGACAATAACATGTCTACCAATGTGCCAGAATGTATTCTTTTTATTAATAAAGATACTACTAACAGTGGCTTTTTGGATTATTTCATGTACCCTCTTGGGATATAACCATATTAAAAGGTCAAAAAGCCTTTGCATCACCTAGGACCTCGATGGAAGATTTTGGTATTTACGGCACATTTTTTTTTTCCTGACAAGTTTCTATTTCCAATAACTTAAAATGGCAAAACAAGGAAGTACTCGCATCCTGTTATTTAGATCTACGTCCTATTTAAATCCAGTTCTCTTTGGACAGAAAGCAGGTTTTCCATGGAGAAGTTCTAGTAGCTGCTTTCTTCAATTCACGATGTTAGCTCAAAGTCCCAAATTCCTCAGCAAGAGAAGCACTCTGAGGCCATAGGATCGTACTCTTCTTTAAAGAGGCTAAATTTTCATTTAACTTTTGATTTGGGCATCACCAGCAAGAAGACACTGGTGATCCAGGCTGTCTTGGATCTGCAGACAGAGGCAGCTTATTAATGCTCTGTGACTGCGTTAGAGTGTCATGTTAGGGCTGAAACCAAAACTAAGAAAAAGCAAAGTTCAGAGACCTGTCTCAGACTGGTACCAGGGAAAGGAAATTTGCCAGCAACTGTTTCTGAATTCCAAGGGATTCAGAAATTGGGTTCAGTGGGATCTTGCAACAGATGCAGCTCAAGGATGGTTCTTATGCACAACTGAGTACACACAAGTCATGATCTCTGTTCAAAAGCTTACTAAAGAAGCTTTTAAGAATCTGACCCCATGTTTGCTGAAAATGGCTAATATCTGACTCTGGACAGTAGTGAATCTTTCTGATCTTTCCTCTGCCCTGGCTTTTTACATAGTCCGCTGCTTTTATAGTTTTGTTTTTTGTTGGTTTGTTTTTCTCCAAACTGGGATGATAACTTGTTCTTTTGCTTAGCTATAGTAGAATGCGACACAGTAAAATATTGTAGTGAATTTTAAATTTAAAATTGAGAGAGGGACTGGAGTACTTCTATAAATGTATATTTTATATACATTTTATACATAAAATATATTTTTGTATATATATGTAAATTTATATATTTGTGTATATATATGCATAAAATTATATTGGGAAATATAAAGTGTGGTATCTGCCTTTAAGGGCATTATAATCTAGTGAGAGAATCTTGTACGTAAGTGGCTGTTTATGATACAAGGCAAAGTGAAATAGCATTTACTAGGGGACAAGCTCATCCATGGTAACACAGATAATGGAGCAATTAATTCCACCTGAAAGGGAATCAAACTTCTTTGCAGAGTTGGTGGTATTTGTGAAAGTTATAAAGAATAATTATAATTTTAGAGGGGCAGTAGAGAAGAAAAGGTGTTTCATGGTTGAAATAGAATTAGCACAGGCATATGGGTTCAGTTCAAGAGTTGTTTGTTCTGTTTTCTTTTAATCTGCCACATGCAAGACACTACGACAGGCTCTGGGAGAGAAATGACACAAGTTTTCTCTTTTTCCTGTACCTAGGTTCTATTTTGGAAGAAAAGGCATTTCTATATATCTGAAGAGTTCATCAAGAGCATACAATGGCCTGCAGCAATGTAACTGAGACATAAGTCCTTTAAAATTTATACCATATGACACCAAAAAGAACCCACTATTTCCAGAGGGAGCAAAAAAAGATTTCTAGAGAACATGGATTTATGGAACTGTTTCTTCACTAATGGATAAAATTTTACAGGATAAATAAAGGGTGGGATATTCAAAATATCAGATATAGCATGGAGAAGACCTAAAGGCAAAAATGATCCTGGCAGGCCCATGTATTTGTGAAAGCATCAACTTAGATGGAGTAGAAGGTGCCTTTGGTACACAGTAGGAAGAAAAAAATTCATGTTTAGGTAAATTCAAATGCCTACAAAGTTCAGGTAGGTAAATTAAGTGAGCAAAGCAGATTGGGTATATAATGGAAAGGACTAAAGGAAACTGTGGCCCATGCTCAGCCAAAAGAAAGACACCACTAAACTCAAGCCATTTCCATTTCCATAGTGAACTCTGCCCTAGAGCTCTAGATCTTCCCATTTGTTATGATATGCCATTAACCTGGAGAAATACACACACACACATATGTATGTGTGTGTGTGTGTGTGTATATATATATATATATATATATATATATATATATATTCAGAAACTAATTCTTAGGACTAAACATAAAATTTTGGTTAAAAGTCTACTGGAGACATAAAAATTGAGTTGTATTAAGTCACATTTAGTATATGGACCACTAATTTTCAATCTGTCCTGGGCTGTAAAGGACAGAGGCTGCTGAAACTAAAGCTTTTATATTTTCTTCTATAGCCATTTAAGATTATAGAACAGTGCAAAATAAAGAAAGCAGCATGTTTTAATCAGGCAACAAAAATGCAGGCTATTTACATATACAAAAATATTAAATGAAAGGGAATTGATAGGCATTAACTGGCTGCTATCAGCGTTTTTAAAATGATTTTTAGGTAAATTCATCTTTCGATCTACGGCACAGCCACAGCAACATGGGATCTGAGCTGTGTCTGAAACCTACATGGCCATACCAGATCCTTTAACCCACTGAGTGAGGCTAGAGATTGAACCTGTGTCCTCATGGATCCTAGTCGAGTTGGTTAACCGCTGAGCCATGAAGGGAACTCCCAGTAAATTCATCTTAAAAGTTTATCTGTTGTTTAAACTGGTCACAAAATAAATTGACAACAAAATCTGGAAATATTTATTGGCTTAAAATTCTTTTCAACTGTCTCATTTCCCTTTAAGAAGAAAAACTGCATCTCTATGATTCTTCTCCCTTCTAACAGGCACAGATTCAAGTATGAGCCTGAAGTACTTGAAGTACCCTTTATTTGCCATCACTAACCAGCTGCCAAGTGTGGATGTCACAGTGTGTCTTGCTCAAGTTCATTTTTCTGCCTATTCTTTTTTGGTCTATGAGCCTGGCTGACAGTTAAACCAAGTGGGATGTAGGGGTTTGCAATAGATGCTTTGAGTCCTGCTAATTTCTGAATTGAGGAAGTTCATAAATCACTCACAAAAAAATGCTATGTTAATCCACTCTGGTTTAGGTTTTTCCTCCATCCTAGTATGAAAAACTGAAAGTGATGTTAAAAATATAATTTCTAGGCCTTCACATTGCAATATCAAGGTTTGATATTTAACAAAAAGCCAACATTTTCTCTCCCCTTATCAGAAATTCCTGACAGGTGGAGGAGCTTAGAATAAGGAAAGAATTGTCAGAATAAAAAATTTCCCATGGGGATTACAGTATTACGCCTAAGTCTGAATGAAACACAGGATTCCAGATGTTGCCTACGTTTCCCTGAAAACCAACTGCTAGAGTTTATGAACAATGCAAATTCCTGAAATGTAACAGTGCAATCCTGCTGCCTAACACTGAGAAAACGCTTAGAAGATCATCAAATCTTGAAAATGTGCTAATGAGCCACAAACTCTGATTAAAATCAAAGGTGTAATGTTCCAAAAACATTCTTTGTGATTTAGATAAGTACTGCTTAGGTTTCATCATTGATGATAGCACTTTAAAGGCAAATTTTGCAAAGATAAGAAAGTCTCAGTAGTAAAAACAATTCATAATAGCTTATTATTACGTTATTTTCAGGCATTGGGGTAAAGACCTAAGAACTGTATAAAAAGAAAAGAATGAAAAGCAGGCCAGATATATGCAGACCATTCATTTGCTAAAATATGAACTATTGGCCTTCATAACATAAAACATGACATTTCAAATTACTTAATTTGATGATTATTTATAAATCATAAGTCCAAGTTAGGAGCAGATGTGAGCAAAGATGAACATCTTCCATTACTTAATTGTAGAGGAAAGAATAGTTGGAAGTATTTTTCATGGATAATATCTGTATGGAAGAGAAAATGCTCACATATTTCAGTTTTGGTTAGGATCAAACTGATCTAATTAGCATTTTCTTCTAATTTATTGCTCAGAATTCCCTCTAGTGAAGTGTTCTTTTGATAAATTTCAAGGAAAGCTATTTAGAGAAAATTTTGAAGTTAGACACATAAAACAAAAAATGAAAAGCCTTTTCCAAAGATAAGCCAAAAAATTACCTAAAAAAACCCCACAATAACAAAATTGGAAAGTCATAAACTATATTGTGACATTAATAATAAGATGTGACTTATACAGAATCACCCAGGATTATTCTATATTTATTATATTTGGGGCATAGGACATAATTTACTTAGAGAATTAAACTTACATACCACTAATTAGAATAAAATTATTTCTCTCTCTTCTGATTCAATAATAATGTAGACATATTGGTTACTTACCTTGTAAGGTCATTATAAATCATAGGGGTATTTACAAACTTGCAATTAAAGGTGTAACTAACTGTTTCATTTTTCTTTTCTTTTTTTTTTGTCTTTTGTTGTTATTGTTGTTGTTGTTGTTGTTGCTATTTCTTGGGCCGCTCCTGCGGCATGTGGAGGTTCCCAGGCTAGGGGTTGAATCGGAGCTGTAGCCACCGGCCTATGCCAGAGCCACAGCAACGTGGGATCCGAGCCGCATCTGCAACCTACACCACAGCTCACGGCAACGATCGTTAACCCACTGAGCAAGGGCAGGGACCGAACCCGCAACCTCATGGTTCCTAGTCGGATTCGTTAACCACTGCGCCACGACGGGAACCCCCTTCATTTTTATTTTCTGATTTCACATTATAAGAACTGATTACAAATGGTTCATACAACACATTTCACATTCTGGACACTTTAGAATTTCACTTCCACTTCTTTGCATATGGCGGATATGGACTCTATGCTATGGAAAGTAAAACATAAACTTAGTATGGCATACAGACATTGTGACTCTATGAGTGTGTCCTTAAGACATTACTACTATGATTACCACACTGAGACAGAGACAAGATGTAGGTAAAATTTTGGTAGACTGTACTCAATCAATGCCCTATAAAGTATTTTCACTTGGCTAAAAAGAAAACCCCTGATCCATTCTTCTCTTTAGTTACAGTTCTACTCCTAGTTACAGTTCTACTCCCAGAAGGTAGAAAAAATTATTCTGTACTTGATTATGACCAACAAGAGGACCTATTTAGAGAGAAGATGATGAACTACTCTAACACAATTATCTCCTTAAACAAGTAAATATATCAGCACACCTCATTGATAAATGTGTGTGTGCCCTATTTGTGAAACCCAGTGGTTTTTGAATAGTTAGTATAGAAATTTAATATCAAAAGTTGCAGATGTCCCTCCTCCATCTTTCCTTCAGATCTCTTAAGCATTTCAATGTTTTAGAAATTTTTTTTTAATAAGGAAAGTTTGTGCCAAGATGCATCAATGATTTCTGAAGCAACATGCTAGAAAAAGAGCAACGCTAATCATTTTTACTACAAAACTCACTAAACTTACCTTGTGGTATAGCTCTTCAAAACTAGTTCCTGGAAAGATCATTTCACTCTTTTTTTTTTTTTCCTTTTGTCTTTTTAGGGCCACACCCACAGCATGTGGAGGTTCCCAGGCTAGGGGTCCAATCAGAGCTACAGTTGCCAGCCTATGCCAGAGCCACAGCAATGCCAGATCCAAGCCGCATTCTGTGACCTACAGCACAGCTCAGGGCAACACTGGATCCTTAACCCACTGAGCGAGGCCAGGGATCAAATCTGCAACCTCATGGTTCCTAGTCGGATTTGTTTCCACTGTGCCATGACAGGAACTCTGATTTGACTTTTGATAAGTTTATTTTCATTATTTAATTTCAAGGAGCAGTTTCTTCTCCCCCAAAATCACCCATCTTCATCCCTTCTACCCCTCTCATTAAAGGATGTCTGTAAGTACAAATTCAATATGCCATTTGCATAACATGAAGGGCAATTCTCTAGGTAGGACCAATGATTTGAGTATGGAATTTCAAATATCGTAGGAATCATGAGTCCACTGTCACTTTAGTGTTAGGAAGTACTTAACAGGAAAAATTCAACCTGAGAACTTCACAGGTCACAAAGGGTTTTCACAAGAAAAACTGCCATGATGACTAATAAAAAGTTGACTGACCTCATTTGAATTGTGCCCATTGTTTCTCAGTTCATACAATTTCAAATGCTTCTTTGGATTTTCTATGAGCTTCTTGGATAAATGTTAATAATAATGTTAAAATAAGGATGCCATTTAATGAGTGGTTCAAAAACTATGCATTTACTAACTGGTTTTAGAAAATATCACCTTGGGTTCTACAATCAACACAAACTCCTGGTTCCATATTTCTTAAGTAATCAAAGATTATATGAAAGAACAACATGATGTTTTGCAAACAGACTTCAAAAGAAGGTAGAAAACCTTTATCTGGAAACATAGTTTACTCTGAGTAACATAAACAAAAACCTGGGGGTACCAATCATTAGGGCCAAAAGAGGGTTTGGAAACTATTACATATGTATCACATCTGGCCTAATTATATCTCTTAACAACTTCTGGCATTAAAAAAACATCCATAAGTGGCTAATGGTCTGTGGGAAATTTATATCATACATATATTTATAAAAGACCTTTTTTTTTTTCCTCCAGTGAATATATTTAGTTCCCGAAGATAAATTTCAAATTGCATCACCACTGGATGAAAGCACCTTTCAGACCATATAGCAATCTACTCCAAAACAAGCCACACTGGCTGAGATCCTCTTGCCATATGTGGGAATATATGGTAGCTATGTAGATGGAAACATCAGGAAGAGAGCAGCTGTTATTGGGGAAAGAGACTTACCAGTACTTGTCAGGAAGTTGACATTTCTCATCACACCTTCTGTGTAAGCCCCTGGCTCATAACTGTCCATTTCCCCTGTGACAATGTGAGCAACTCTTGCTGCCCGTCCTCTGATAGCACCTGCAGCGCGGTCTAAATTATCAGCATCCTGGTCTCTCAAGGCTATGATACATTTGTTGACATCTTCTAGGATATGGCTCTCTGTAAGTAAACAGATCAAATTAGTTTTGTGTTGTTGTTGTTTGAAATCACATGAGTCAAACATGTTATGATTTATGCTGATTTCTGATGGTAGAGAAGGTGCACATGGGGAATGAAGAACATTGATAACTAAGAAGGAAAAATACAGATGTGATTTTGCTTATATTTTTATTTTTATTTTTTCCTAGGCCTGCAGCATACAGAAGTTCCTGGGCCAGGAATTGAACTTGTGCTATAGCAATGACAATGCCTGATCCTTAACCCACATGGACACTGGGAACTCCTGCTCGTCTTTTCATAGCCCAACTTGTGAAATGTAAATTTTTAAATTTTTGTCAGCAGTTTTTATAGATACAATTTTATTTTAGAGTCTAGTTCCAGTAGATTTAATTTTAGATTTGAGTAACATAGAGATGGAAATTAAGATTCTAAAGATTAAAACAAAAATAAAATGTATAGTGATAGAATTCTTAATTCTGATTAAAAGCAACACTACGTAGATTATGAAAATCTTAAAAAGTATCACCTGTCCTAAACAGATATAAAAATAGAACTGTGGTGTTCCATTCAACTAATGTTCATTGAGGTATAATGTTAACACAATTATAGAAATCCCACATATTAGCAAATGAAAAAAAGTATGAAATATATGTTTTATATTGAAAATAGTAACCTTACTACATCTCTGAAAACACATACCTAAAAAGGGTTTTAAGGAGTTCCCTGGTGACCTAGTGGTTAAGGAACTGTCATTGTCACTGCTGTGGCTTGGGTTTGATCCCTGGCCTAGGAACTTCTGCATGCCATGGACACAGCAAAAAAAAAAAAAAAAAAAAAAAAAAGGTAGGAGGGCTTTAAAAAAAAAACAGATTGACTTAAAGCAAATGAATCCTGGAGAAATTTACTCATTCTGAAAAGTATATCCAGACTGCTTTCTCTACTTCCTTCTTTATATGATTAGGGCATAAAGACAGCAGGGAATTATTAGTATCACACAGCAGTGTTTTCTTTTTCTATAAAATGATTACTACTCCAAGATAAAACTAACGAGTAGAGCTGAGTAAATATATGGGATAGCAACAAGCATGGGTGATAATATTTCTAAGAAATTAAAAGAATACTAAAAAAATGGTTTCTGTCTTTATTACGTGAATCTCCACCCCAAATCTTTAACACATATGGAAAACAACTAAAACAAAAAGGTCTTGGTAATTCCAGAACATATTGTTAACTCTCTCTCCCTCTCTGGATTTGCATGTCATCTATGCAAGACCAGCCTTGAAATACACCTAAAACCCTTGGAATATACCTAAAACCCTCATCACAAGGTATATTCCAAGGGTTTTAGGAGCTCTTTGCCAGAAACAGGAAAAGACCAAATATATACCTCTTATTATAAATCACAGTATCACAATTCCCCATCCTCTCTGGTCTGTTGACTTAACTCCTGTCATTCTCTCAAGATACTAGTTAAATGATCCCAAGACATCCACGCCGATCTAGAACAAGACAAACTTGGTTCTATGTTATTTAGGAGTCCCATAAAATGGTTTATATGTTTTCCTTAGAGCTTTTCCCATGTTTTAATGTTGTACTAATAAAACTATCTCTCTGGTACACTGGCAAATATATATGAGTGCAGGGATTTTATCTTCTTCCTTGAGGTATCTAGTTCTTAGTATAGTACATGGCACCAGTTAGGTTAACAAGAATGTTTGCTGAATGAATGAATGAAGTCTTTGTATAAGATGCACCCAGGAATAGTAAATTATTTTGTCTTAATCCCAAATCATGGGTTGTGAACATTAGGAGATGCATTTCCATAGTCTTAGTCAATTTAACACATATTAAGGACAGTAAGTTCATTTGCATGAAAAAGCTTAAGATCTGAAAACCATCATTGTAAATTCATCATTACGGTTTTAACCTAATTTGTAGCATTCAGTTACGAATGTGTCATTAAGGCCTGAAATAAATCCAGGTACAGTTTCATCTCAACAGAAAGCACATGTTTATCATTACCATCATATTTTTCCTGGAACTGAAGTACAAGTTTAAACGTAGAAGTCATAATAATTATCATTTTTTAAAAATTTACAGATGTGTACTTTAATGATACATGAAGAAGCTTTTATTTTCTAAGTATGTTGCTAATTTTTTTAAACAAACACAACATATATATATGTATATATATATTCAACAAATGGTTAGTCTATAGTCACTAAAGGTGCTTAATTTAGATCACAGAGCTGTTTTTGCTCAGTTCTATAAAAATGAAAAGATATTTAGGAAAGAAAAAAACAATGTTCATTCTTGGAAGATTAAGTATCAAATAAACTCAGATATTTCTATTAAATTAAAGGTGAAATCATAGCTGCCACAAACTTTTTCCTAGTGAGTTTTGCACAGGAAAAAAATATACAAAGAGTATTCACTAATGATGACTGAATGTTCACTTCTATAAAACAATGATATATATGTTCACCAATTTATTATTTTAAGTAGAGAATAAAAATAAAATAATAATTTTTCCGATTCTTTTTTGCTTGGCCTTGTAAAGGTTTGTGGGGTTATTACTTTATATTGAGCAACACAGTCAGAAGACAAGGGGTCAGTTATGTTGAAGAATTATAGGGGTAAGGTCAAATATGGAAATAAAAATCTTATATGAACATAAGCGATTTTAGAAAAATAAGGGGAATAAATGAAAAGAAGCATATAACCAGAGTTTATCTGAAGGAGCTATACTGAGATGTTTGGAGATAATGACTAAATGATCTTTTGAATTACTGAGATTAAATATAGCACAGATGCATTAGGAAAGGTTTGCAAGATTTCCATTATTATGACACTTTCCCATTATGCTGAATGTTTCTCAAAATGCCAGCAACAATTATTTGCATGAAATTCTAAACATAGAGTGCCAGAAAAAGAAAATAAAAATGCTGGGCACCTCCCACATACACAACTAAACATTAAGTTAATTTTTTAAAAAGAGTTATTTCTTTGTTATTCATATTTCAGGTGAATTTAAGTAGTTAAAAAGGCCTTCATGATAGCTTGAGTTTTTATGTCTAGCAATATAACACCAAACCTCTAGAAAAGACATAAAATGCCAAATACCACATATAAAATTTTTACTGATGTGTCTCTTAAGTCTTTGCTGATGTATCTTTTAAGTCTTTGATGATGAGTTTACTTGTTAGACATACGAAGATCATTAAGAGCTCTACCTCCAATTTATTTATTTATTTTTAAATTTTTATGTATTTGGTCTTTTTGTCTTTTCTAGGGCCGCACCTGTGGCATATGGAGGTTCCCAGGCTAGGAGTGCAATTGGAGCTGTAGCCACTGGCCTACACCAGGGCCACAGCAATGCAGGATTTGAGCAGCATCTGCGACCTACACCACAGCTCACGGCAAAGCTGGATCCTTTACCCAGTGAGCGAGGCCAGGGATCGAACCTGCAATCTCATGGTTCCCAGTTGGATTCATTAACCACTGAGTCACGACAGGAGCTCCTCAATTTATTTTTTTTCTCAACTGCAGATGTACTGGGATTCAACAACTACATAATTTTTTAAGTGAGGTTTAAAAGAAAGAAAATATGTTATAAAACAAGCACTCAGAAAAATGTTGACCTTTGAATAATGCTGGGTTTAATTTGTATTTAATTTATAGTTGGTTTTCCTTATTCTTGGTTCCTCAGCAGATTCAATCAACCACAGACAGTGTAGTACTGCAATAGTTAACTATTGGCAAATATTCTTGTATAAGTGGACCTGCACAGTTCAAATCCATGTTGTTTAAGGGTCGACTATATTATACATTTTGAAGGATTGATTGAAGATTTGTCTTAATAGTTTCAGAGTATCAGTTTAACATTTGATTTGGGGTTAGTTGTGGAATGTCGAGTGTTACTGCCAATCCGGAAGTACGTTAAGAGCAGAGAATTGCAACTACTAGCAATTTCTATCAATCATTTTATAGCTATCCTGAGATGCAAAGGGTGATTTCTATTATGCTGGAAAACAGTACTAAACAGGGTAATAAAGGAACTAAACTTATACAAGATACTTCATTTGTTGCAAACTTCTCTGGGTGACTCCATCTTTAATCCTTGCAGCTATTGCAGTGCAACAATATTTCAAAATGTACTTAAATTTTTTTTCCTGCAATTTTTTCTTTCTTAAGTCTTCAGTTTTCCACAATTAAAACTATAGTTAGCCTTAGGGAAAGTAAAACACAAAGTCCAGTGAGAAGAAATTAATGCATTGACTTTTGATCTCCAAAGCAGAATTTTTAAACCCATAGCCAAAAGAGCAGCCCTTAAGTGGAAACACATTTTATTTGCAAAAGCCACACTTAATTCAGAGATTTTCCTTTAATTCCCAAAGCTGGACTTTGAATATACCAATGGTAAAAACTGAAGGGTAGAGAGTTTATGCTGTAGTCCATTGAATGGGGAATAATATAGCACCAACTGTTTTATCATCTGATATCTGCATATTTGAACAAAATTCTGAGAGGGAAGAGAGACGAAAGAAAAGGATTTTTTTTTAAAGAGAAAAATTTTTTTCTTTTTCTAAAGAGAATGTATTATAAGCCAAAAGAAGTTGAGTTTCTTAAATTAGGGATATTAAGGTACATGAGCTAAGAGGTTTATTTAAGTTTAATTATAAGAAAATACATTTCCATTTTTGAACACCTGGATTTATACCTGTAAACTTAAAATTCATTACATAGGTAACTACATAGTAATTTTCCTTCTCTCTTAGCAAAAAAAAAAAAAAACAGAACAAAAACAAAGGAAGCTAAAAAGCCAATGGGATGCACCAGTATTTAGGTTAAACGTGAGGTTCCCAGGCTAGGGGTCAAATAGGAGCTATAGCTGCTGGCCTATACCACAGCCACAGCAACACAGGATCTGAGCCACATCTGTTACCTACACCACAGCCCAAAGCAACGCCGGATCCTTAATCCACTGAGCGAGGCCAAGGATCGAACCTGCATCCTCATGGATGCTAGTCAGATTCATAATCCCTGAGCCACAATGGGAACTCCTAAATTAATTTTTGTTTATGTATCTACTTAAAGGTGGCCAAAATTTCTGTTTTGTAAGAAGATGATCATAATTATTATCACCCAATTAACTAATATCCTACATATAGATCTAGGAAAGTACTATTTTGAGAATAAAGAACATGTATGTAAAACTTTTTGAAATTTTGCATCCCTTTTCTACATCCTGTGATCTTTCCTCAATCTCCTTTCTTGAACCTAAGTATTGCTATGTGTTAGAAAATGTAGATGATATAAAATATAAATAAGATCTGTGTCTATAAAGGATTTACAAGCTAGTAACTAGAAATAATTACTTCCTTATTAAAAATGTTAATTTTTAATTGAATTATAGTTGGTGTAAATATTATGTAACTATACTTAGCAGAATTCTGCAGTGTTCATGCAGACACAATTCTATAGAAATTAAAAAAATATGTATTCACACACATACATAAAAAAGTCAAGGAAGGCTTTCTATTTCTTTTAATAAGTCTGAAGTAGGTTTTTATAACAGTTTCCTCTGTGACGTAAAGAAATTTATCAAAAGCTTAGAATAGGCAGAAAGGTACTGTTGCTTGACTTTTCTCACCCTGCTGTACAGACCTTGTGAATCAGGCCTATCTGGTAAATATCTACATCTCCAGCACTGTGTATGTTTTTCCCATATGTGCTATTTCCTATTGTCTAGGATGTTTTGCAAACTGTATGAGTTTTATAATTCTGTAGGTTCTCATTTTATTAAAAGTGATAGCTGTGTAAATGATTCTTGTCATATAGTAATGCAAATAAATGTTTATCTGAGAAAGACGGGGATATTTTTACAGAAAACATAACCCTAAAGGTTACATTTTTACTACTCTCGAGGACAATTACCTAGTTTTTTTTTCTAAGTTAGAAATTGTATTTAACTATTCTTTCTTTACCCAGTTCTCCTTAAACACAAGCCTTATCATCTTGTTGATAATGGATTTTTTAAACATGTTCACTTTAAGTTTGTAAAAATCTTGCTTTCAACTTTGGAAATTTATTTTTTGGCTATGTATTTTGGCTTGGAAGCTACTGGTTTTTCAAGTATTTTTTACACCTGGGGGGAAAATGTAAAGAAAAACCATGTGCCATCATAGATCTACATGTAAAATGCAAAATTTCAAAGTTACCAAGGGAAAATCTAGGTAGCCTTGAATTTATAAATGGCTTCTTAAATACGACACTGAAAGGATAAAAAACATCAAAGGAAAAATTAATAAATGGGACCATATAAAAGTTAGAACTTCTGTTCTGTAAAACCATTGTTAAAAGAATGAAAAGACAAGCCGCAGATCAGGAAAAAATATTTGCAAAAGGACTGGTATCCAAAATCTGCAAAGAATTCTTAAAACTCAGCAATAAAAAAAAAACTATAAATACTAGGAAAAGATCTGACCAGACATCCCAACAAAGAAGACACACAAATGAAAAGTAAAAGTCTACAGCATATTAAAATATATGTAGCATCATGTATCAACAGGGAATTATAAATGAAAACAACGAGATACCACTGTACATCTATTAGAATGACCAAAATTCAGAACAATGAGAATACCAAGTACTGACAAGAATATAGAACAATAGGAACTCTTATTCATTGCTAGTGGAAATGCAAAACGGTACAGCTACTTTGGAAGACAGTTTGGCAGTTTTATAAAACTGAACATGCTCCTACCATAGGACTCAGCAACTGTGTTCCTCAGTATTTACCCAGATGAGTTTAAAACTTTTAACTGTACAAAACCTTCACATGAACATTTATTGCAATTTTCATTATAATTACCAAAACTTGGAAGTAACCAAGACATCCTTCCATAGGTAAATGGACAAATTTTTATACCTTGATGCAGTGAAATATTCTACAACAAAAAGAAATGAATTATCAAGCCTAAAAAGGACAAAAGAGAAATTAAATACATAGTAATACTGAAATAAGCCAATATGAAAAGATTACATTCTATAGTATTCCAACTATACGATATTCTGGAAAAGACAAAACTATGGAACCAGTAAAAATATCAGTGGTTGGCGGTAATTCAGGGGTAAGAAAAGAGGAATGAATAGATGGAACACGGGATATTCAGCATAGTGAAGCTATTCTTTATTGTACTGTCTCAATGGATATATGTCATTATCCATCAGTTTACAAAATCCATAGAATTTACAACATAGTGAACACTGAAATGAGTTACAGAATGTAGTTAATGAATTAATGTTGGTTCATCAACTATAACAACAAATGAGATTCTTCAAACATTCAGTTCAATTTAGACCTTTAACAAGCACTATATTTAGATTCTAAACTGGAAGAAAAATAATGTTTAATCTTACATATTCAATAGCATTCTCATTACTTATAGATAACTACAATTAATGCTGTAGGAATTTTGAACATTCTTCAGTTTTCCAAGAATATAACTAAGAAAAAGTTTGATCTTTTCCCCATCTCTGCTTTCACACAAAACATCTCTGATCATTGACTTGTTTGAATTTTTAACAAATAATTTGGAGCACTTGTTTTCCAAACATTGTGATAAGCAATATATGTACATTATTTCATTAAATTCTCATAACAATCCTAGGAGATAGGTCTCTTAAATATCAGTTTTAAAGATGAAGAATCAAGGCTTTTGGCTGAAATGTATCTTACCAAATTCACACAGTAGTTGAGCCATAACTCAAAATCAATTTGTCTCACCTACTAAGGTTCTATTGATCCTAAGATCCCATGTGGCTGTAAAATATGATGATTCCATAATTATTCAGCTGTCCCAAATGTATAGTGGGAAAGAGAAAGAGTGAGTTTAAAATATTTTCTAAATTTTATAAAAATGGTGCAAACAATTGTTTGTAATATGATGTAGCTGAATGCACTATAAGTTTTTACATTAATGTTAATTGAGCATGAAATATCATCTAAGCCTATTTTTTTAGGAATAGTTTTAACTCTGCAAAGCTCACATGGATAGTGCTCTAGTAATGCCAACAATTTGGATCTGTACAGAGATGTCATACCTAGAGGGAATCTAAAGTATCCTAGAGACATCACCAGAGAAGATGGTTATAGAAGAATAAATTAGCAAATCGAGTATAATGCCTCAGCTATTTAGCTACTCTGATGTCTGAGCAAAAGTCTAGGTTTTTGGATTTTATGCTGCCCTTATCTCAACAAATTAAACAAACAGAAAAAACAAAGCAAACCTTAGGCATTCTCATTCAGCCTATGCTTTCTTCCATTGACTCCTCTTATACTGGGTTCTTTCATGTTAATTGTCCCATTGCTTCCTCTCCATAAACCAAGAACCCATTAACAAATAGTATCAAAGCACTGGGTTAAAAAAAAAAAAAAAAGCTCTGAGGATATTACCAGATTGAACATCAGGACTGTCAGCAGGAACAGACAGTAGTGAGCAATTCTCCCATATTATGCAATAAAGTCATTCAATTTCTGCACACTGGATGCTAATGTTGGATGCCTCTGTTGCTGGATAGTCTTATAAAAAAAAATAGTCAGTACGCATTTGGGTGCTCTTCCTTGCTTATAGTTCAAACTAGAGAACAATGTGGGTGTCTCATTATGAAATTTGTTCATTTGGGCACAGAGATAAGCAAGTCCTGGCACTAATTTTAATGACTTCCTTGAGGTATATGACACATATAGTAGAGCAGAAACCTAAAGCATAAAGAACATAAAATGGCAAATATACAGATAAAATTAATCACAAATGAGTTTTTTATAATCTGGAAAATGTATTTTCTTTCCTTTTTCCCCAGAATATTAAGTATGAAATTTTATTATTTCAATTACCTTTAAAATACAAAATCTTTCCCCATTAAAAAAAAAAAAAGGCTAACAATTAAAGAGGACAAGACTGTGAATTCCTGTTGTGTCTCAGTGGGTTATGAACCCAACTAGTATCCATGAGGGCATGGGTTTGGTCCCTGGCCTCACTCAGTGGTTAAGGATCCAATGTTGCTGTGAGCTGTGGTGTAGGTTGCAGATGTGGCTCAGAACCCGTTTTGCTGTGGTGTAGGCCAGCAGCTGCAACTCCAATTCAACTCCTAGACTGTGAACTTCCATATGCTGCAGGTATGGCCCTAAAAATAAAAAATTAAAAAAAATTGGACAAGACTGTTATTAGATATATGCTTAGGAAAGTTCATTTCCCTGGTCAAACTTATTTTAAACTCATTCATGATGTTCTCCTGTTGAAATTCATATTTCTCTTAAATTTTGCTCTCAGATACACAAAAATTCATAAAGTAACCCCTCTCTGTGAGATAAAGTCTCTGTCTTAGTCTCAGAGACTAGATATTAGTTATTGTTTCAAGGAACCTATTAAAATCTGGAATTTGTCACACACATGACAAAGAACTTCATCTGGTTAGAAGCAAACCCAAGGTATGATGATTGATCCTCAAATCAGTGTAATTTACAAAATAATCTGGATCAACATGATTTTTTTTAACAATATTGAAATCCCTACAAAACTACATGTAACTAACTGCTCGGCAAATTATAGAAATTCATAAAAAGTGAAGGGTAAAATATACTGATTAAAAAATATAGGTACCACTTTCCAGAGAACCCAATACACTTTGTATTTATTCAGATTTTTAAAAACTTCCGTCAAGTTTTAACTCTCTATGGAGTTCCTCCATGAAATTCCCACAAAGCTCTTTAGAAGATTGTATAATAGACCCTACTCATAGCCATCGTATAACCTCGGAACTAAATCCCAGTTTCACCAGTATCAGTAATTTTTCTCCTTTTCTTGTTGCTTTAAGTACTTATATACTGTTATTTTTTTTTTTTTCTTTATAGGGCCACACTCACAACACATGGATCCACCCACATTCCCAGGCTAGGGGTTGAATCAGAGCCACAGATGACAGCCTATGCCACAGCAACACAGGATCTGAGCCATGTCTGTGACCTATATCACAGTTCAAGGCAATGCCAGACCCTTAACCCACTGAGCAGGGCCAGGGATGAAAACCACATCCTCACCGTTACTAGTCAGGTTCGTTATGGCTGAGCCACAACAGGCAGTCCCAGTTATTTGATTTTCTAATTTACCTCTGAAAACATACACTGGATCCAAAAACTTATTGAATAAGCATGGTTTTATTCAGGTATTAAAAGAAGGATACTAAAAATCTCTTTTGGTTAGATATAAAACACCTTTTTCCCCCCTAACAGGTAACATGTGATCAGGCAAAAATAATTAACAATGCAATTTATTGAACTTGATTTTAAAAGTATTCAAATCACTAAACTAAGTGAAACCATCACAAAGTCAAATTTCAAGAGAATGATTATAAAGGTTTTCACCTTAATTGCAAGTTGGATATCCACATAAAAGTTGATGACATCCACATAAAAGTTGATGACATGTATTAACACCTTGTGAATGGCCCCAGTTTATGGAAATGTTGTGGAAGAGCTACCTAGCTAAAAGGTAAAATAACATTTTTTAAAAAATTTTTTCTCTGACAGATACAGAAATATTTAGGAGCCATTTAGCAGCAGCAGAGAAAAAGTCACTGAAATAGCTATTAAACATTTTGGAGAAACAAATTTACTCTTCCACCTATACAGTGTATTGGTGGAATGAGGTCAGCAAATGACCATCCCAAAATTATTACTCTCAAAGAAATTCTTTTTCTAGTAAACCAAGATGCCCTCTGATACATATGTAGATTTATGGCTCTATGTCAGAATAAAATTTAAACTGTAGCCATTGATTGAAATAACTATCTACGGGTATGTTACCTAATGCAACCTAAACATTAGTGAATAAAACATTTAAATTGAATAAAAGGATGCTTATGACAATTTTGATGGAAAAATCAGGTTTTATATCTATTAAAATCACATTTTTGTTTAAAATCATGTAATTTTATTTATCATATAGAAAAAATATGGGAAGACATTTCCAAGTTCATAATAGTAGTTTTTAACAGGTAGCAGCATTATAGATAATTTAAATTTTTTATAAAGCATTAATTTTTGTAAAATAATACTATAGGTCATAACACATAAGTAACCATTTGAATGATCACCATTTAATATATATTCATTCTATCTTAATTAACAATAGGTGCTTAGATAACTAAGCACACCACCAAATGTGAAGAACAACATATTGCTGAGGTAAATATACACCTGATGTCCCCAAATAAATCTTAATATCCTTCTTTCTATTAGGATTATTTTTCTTCCCTCTCCCTTTCTGCCTGAAAACTAGTAGTCATTGTAAACTGATTTTTAAAAATCATTCATTCAACGAGTATTTAGACAGTTTCTACACTAGGTATTATGTCAGGTAAAGAGGATGATAAGATAAATAAGTCACTAACTTTGCTTTAAAAGAATTCACACTCTAACGAAAGAAACAAGCACCTAAACGGAAAACTACAAGAAATGCGATGAGTATCACACTGTGCATGAGTAAGAATGGCTAGATAATGTCCTTTCTAACAATGCATTTCCTCTTTCTATATTTGTACATCATTGGATTATGTACCATGAATTGTTCCACTGAGATCAGATTGATCAAATGAGTATGTCTTGGTCTTTGTGGAAATACTTTTTTAAAGTTCATTGTGTATTTACACACTACTTGATGACTATGAAAGTGGGAGGGTGTTATAATTTTCCTATCAAAATTATATGTATATGTTTAATAATCCCTAACATCTCCAACAATGACAGTTTGAAGATAAGTAACGGATATACTGTCCTATTCATTACTAGCATGATAGCTGTATAAAAACTAAAGAAATTCTCAAAAGGTATTTTTTGGGAGACTTTTATATAACCAATTTATAAGTAATATTTCATTAGATGGCTCATTTAATGCCCACATCTTTTTTTTTTCTTTGCACATTTTAATTGCTTTCAGGTGCTTCATTTACAACTTGCAAAATAAAATCCATGTCCTTTGTGTGTAGACATCTTAGTTCAGCTAGATTCAACATAGGAAAAAAGACATGAAAATTCATTAAAGATTAGAAAAAGAGTTAGCTTTTCATTTCCTATTTCTGTTCTCAAGAACAAGTTTTTGTATTATACAAAAACTTCCAAAGTAAAAATTGGTAGGAATAGCAATCATGTCTAACAATTATAATAATTGCCTGGGATCAGTACAATCTACCTACAAAGTATTACAGTTAAAAGAAAGTTTTGCTAAGATTCAAACATGATGAAAGATAGTAACACATAGAACAAACATTCATATAATAAAGATCACAGTAGGGGAAGCTAGTGGAGGTACTATAATGAGGTCTATGATAATAAAATCAAGAAGAAAGATAACGACAGCAAAAACTGCTCATAGGAATGAGAGGTAAGCTGTTAAAAAGAATGAATAAAAATGTGAAACAAACATGTTGCAGGGGTTTTTTGATGCTAAGTCTAAATAAAAAGCAGAAAATAAAAAGCAGAAAAAATATAATCTTTGTTGAAGATCTTAAATAAAGATATGAGAGGTTTTTTTAAAAATGTACACATCCCAGTTGGCCTATACAACTTATTCTCCTTTTAGTTCTAAACCTCCACTGTCAGAACATCTAATCAAACCATCTTGAACAAATTCAGTGTTATTATCTCAGCAACCTTGCCTGGAAGGCCGTTCCTCGCATTTAAGCATCTCTGCATGAAAAACAGATTCACAACATCTGGTCTGATTTCGTTCTCCTTTAATTTTCATTTTGTTGCCTTTTCCACTTTACTTCCTTTCCAATCATGTTTGTTGAGTTGCAAATAGTAATTTTCACTCTTACCTATGATCTTTATCTCACTATCTATTTTTAGGGTTAGCGGTCTATCTTGTTGCTTAATATTAGCTGTTAACATAATAATTTGAGGGAGAAGAATTACCCTTGCTCTTGAGCAATTTCAGAAATTTGGTAAAAGTTTTGTTTTCTTATAGTATTGCCTACACCAATGCAACACCTGAGTTAAAATCGCCCATGAATATTTTCTCAATACAATGTATCTGTGTAGTATGATTAATTTTCTTTTCCTGCAGCTGGTTGTCTCTTGTTTCTTCTGTCCTAGAGTTTTCAACATTAACCAAAAAAAAAAAAATCTAATCACTTCAAACAATATCATTTTAATACAAAAAAACCCCACAGGAGGAATAGAATAATATAATTGAAATGATACAAACAAAACTTGACTGACAATCACAAGTAAGTAAATTCAAATATATGGAACCTCACATTCATCATAATTTTGGTTTGTGCTACATGTGTGAAAAAGCAGGGTGTCACATGATAGCACAAAGTGACATGAGGGGACTTAAATAAGAACTGTTTTTCTCATACTTAATATAAAACCTTAGACAAAACATTTACAAAGTGTCATCTGTTACCAAAACATATCAAGCCAAAATGCATTATTTCTTTGCTCATTAACCTACCATACAACAGACCCGTGCCATCATCTGAAGAAAACCATCACTTACTATTTGAAAACCTCTAGGAGTATTCTGCATCAGAAATCAGAGACAACCACCATTCTGAATAGACCACAAGGCATATCAAAACATAGAACAGCAACAGGACACAGAGTCATTAAAGCACAAATAATTTCTGTGGCCTTATCATCAGAGTCCTAGATTACCATTTGGGTTCTGTAATCTACTAGTTCTATAAAATTAGAAAAAGCAATAGCCCTAAGCCTTAGTTTCTTCATTAATAAAATGGAATCAGTAAGATTAACAATATCTGAAACTGTTAAAAATATACACAAAAAGCACAATACCTGGAATCTAGTAAACATGCAAACACAGTTTACCCTGAAACAACATGGGTTTGAGCTACATATGTCCACTTATATGCAGATTTAAAAAACAAATACATAGTATGGGACCATGCAATCTGTGGTCATGGAATCTTGGCTACAGTGGGGGTGGGGAGGGCCTCTGTGAAGTTACATGTGGATTTTCAGCTCCTTAGAGGTTGGCACCCCTAAGCCTTGGATTGCTCAAGGGTCATCTGTATTACTTAGCGTTTCTATTTTGATTTATTTGTGCAAATAAGTCCCATTCCTAAATTAATACCTTTCTTTTTGTCCTAATGGTAAATAGAATAACCAAACCTATCTGTCTAATTTTTCACTTTTATGAACACAAAATGTATTTATTATTATCTTGTTAATTCAGACATTTTTAGTAAAACTTGTATATATTTAATGTGTATTGCATGATGATTTGATATACATATACACAGTGAAATGATTACTATGGTCAAGCAAATTAACGTATTTCCTCAGAAGTGTTTGTGTGTGTTGAAAGCACCTGAAATCTACTCCTTTAGCATCTTTCCAGTGTTCAATACAATATTATTAAATACAGTCACCAGAGTTGTACATTAGATCTTTAGGATTATTTATTCAACACAATTGCAATATTTCACCCTTAACCAACCTCTCCCAATTTACCACATCCCACCAGTTCCTAGTGACTAACCACTATTCTGTTCTTTATATTGGAGTTCAACTTAAAAAAAATAATTTTCCACATATAAGTGATACTAGGCAGTATTTGCCTTTCTCTCTCTGGCTTATTTCACTTAGTATAACGTCCTCCAGGTTCAACCATGTTTTCACAAAGGCCAGGGTTTTCTTCTTTTTCATGGCTTAATAGTAGTTCATTGTATACACATATACCACATCTTCTCTATCCATTCATTTGTTGTTGCCATATCGTGGCTCTTGTGAATAATGCTGCAGTGAACACTGGCGTGTAGATATATATTTGAGATCCTGATTTCATTTCCTTTGAATATATACCCAAAAGTGAGACTGCTAGATCATACAGTAGTTTTATTTTATTTATTTATTTATTTAGAGGAAACTCCATACTGTTTTGCTTAATAACTATATCAGTTTACATTTCCACCAAGAGTGTGCAAAGTTCCCTTTTCTCATCCTGATCAATATTTGCTATCTTTTGTCTTTTTGATGTTAGCCATTTTAACAAGCTGCTTGTTAATAATATCTCATTATGGTTTTGATTTGCATTTCCTTAATGATTGTTAATGTTGATAATCTTTTCATATATCTGTTGGCCATTTGCATGCCTTTTTTGAGAAATGTTTATTCAAATCCTTTGTCCATTTTAAGATCATTGTTGGTTTTCTTACTATTTGGTTGCTTGTGCCCCTTAAGTATTTTGAATGTTAATTCCTTCCCTTATCTGATATATATTTTGTAAATATTTTCTAACATTTAGCAGATTGTCCCTTCACTCTGTTGATTCTTTCCTTTGTTGTGAAGGTTTTTAGTTTGAAATCCCATATGTCAAGTTTTGCTTTTGTTGTCTGTGATTTTTGTTCACATCCAAAAAATTTTCCCAGACCAATGTCAAGAAGGCTTTTCCCTCCTCAAGAATCTTTTTACCCTATCATCATTTACTCACTTATTGATCACAGTATTGAGGGTAAAACACCCTTAACGGAAAACACTCAATGTGCATATTATCATTATTCCATTTGGAAGTACATTAATAGAGGCAATTAAAACACTTCTCAACAAAAGAGTAACTGATTTCATCTGACAAGAGTGTGGAGTCCCTCAGATAAAATTTATCTGATTAACATAATCCACTGTTATTATTTCATACTATATTTAAAGTTATTGATAATTTGGGGAACATAAGAATGTAATCACCAAGGCAACAGGTACATAGTATTAAAGAGAACTTACTGAATTTAATTATCTGTGTTTCTAATTAATCTATTTGTCTTTGTAATTTGCTCCAACTCTACTCTCCTGGTCAGACCATCGGTGACGGATTTGTTCTACCTGTTCCTCCTGGCCATCCCAACCACCATGGCTCTGTCAGTCACATGTTGTAAGCAATTATCTTTTCATACTGAACCTTCTGCCTAAATAGATATTTTAACCTTTTAGTTTTTACTACACAGTAGAATGTGATATTTTTCTAACATCATGGTTTGAGAATATAAAAACAGATTTCTCTGCAAGTGTTAGCAGTACCACCCCTCCAAGCAGCCCAAGAAAAGGATACTATCTAATGACTGCTAATCTGAATAGGAAAGAGACTAAGAACATATGATAATGATGTTGAAGAATATTTTCTAACTATATACATCCTTCTGACTCCCAAAGAAAGCCTGCATCGCCTTTCGAGGATCACCATTTAGAATGGATCAGAGACATAACTCATTGGTGTGATGGAGAGGTCATGACTGAGACTTTTGTCCTTCATTTCTTCATTTTTAGGTACTCTCCTTCATTAACACAGAGAATGAGGATAGAATACAAAATACTGTGGGGGTTTTATCCCCACTATTTGTATCTCCATTAACATCACCTGTGTAATCTCTGAGATTTGTGGCTATATGGATTTCCAGTGTGACAGAGAAAATGTCAAAATTTGAGTGAATTTATTTTCTTTGTTGGTCTTCAGATATTTAAACCTAAAACAGTATAAAGAAAAGCCATTATAGTTATAAAAAAAAGCCCCTAATCTTGAGTGTGGATATGTTTAACGTATGTACATGTGTACAAGTAAACATATGTACAAACACTTGTAGGTACAAGGTACATACATGTATAGAAGAAACGTATACTGGCACGTGTATTGTTCATATATTATATCCTTTACTTGTCCAAAGAACACAAATAATTACTTTTATTACCTTCATTCTTATCAAAGAAACAGAGGCAAAAAATAATCAAATGACTTATTCCAATTTCAAATACTGATAAATGGTAGAGCTGTAACTAAACTGAGGAAGTCCAAATTAAGAGCTTTTGCTCCAAATTACTAGAAGTTTGATGCTGTTACTCTAGTATAATTATCTCATTAAAATAATGATATACACAAGTTTTCCATGACTATTCAGTGAAATAAGCATGCATCTCCCACACAGAAAATGTAGATTGTGTTGATATGTTTTACTTCCTTAAGATTTAAAAGCTTCCTGAACAAAATTTACTGTCAATGAACTTTATTTATCTAAACTCATTAAATTGCCCTGTTTTGTTAAACATCTATGACTTTGCTCTATAGAGAGCCCCCGATAGTAATAAATGCCTACCATCTGACTTTCCAAGAATATCAAATACCTACTAAAAGATTTATATGATAGTGGAATACATTCAATTACTTTCAGCAGAATGCTTTCTTAAAAGTGCTTGCATTCTAAACATATAGGAAATTTAAACAACTGTGCTTAAAACAAAGAAAACAGGAAAGGAAGATTTTTTATTTCATTCATCATTTTTATTATGTACTCTCAACTCTACCCAAACCATATCTAAAACCATATTTCAGTGTCATTTACTACTACTTCACCACTCCACATTTAAAACAGCCTATTCACATATTAAATGGATGGACTGACAAATATGTATCACATAATGTAGGAGGAATACTTAGCATCAATAATAAGAAGAACTGGATAAACTTTTGAACATTGTCTTTTATAGACCAATCCTAATATTTGAATATTCCTTCTCTCTCTCTCTCGCTCTCTCTTTCACTCTCTCTCTCAGATCTCTAATTAGCTTTGGCTTTAACACCAAGCATGTATTTGTTTGAAGCTAAAAAAACACTCTAACAATTTTCAGATATTCAAAAATTTTTCACTCATTATTGAGCTTTCTAATCTAACACTTTCAAATTGCTTTTTAAATTTCCATTTTGTATATATTTCTCATTTTTTAAACGGTGGCCTTTTTTTTTCTTTCTCAAATGTAAAATGATAGTTCATTCAACCATTTCTTTCTCTTGATAAAGTACATGTCATCTTTTAGTCTTAAATTAGAAGCTCCACAGCACATAACAGAGCAAGTACCCAGATAATTCACATTGGCACAAAGGATCAGCAAAGACTGAGAAGTGGACAAAGATTCTTTTCAATGTCGCCTTCTTTCTGTGTCTTACTTTCTAATGTCTCTTCTTCCAAAACCCAAATTTAATCAAATGTACAACCTAGGCCTTCCATAGAGATCTCTTTGATGTAAAGGTATTCCTCCCAATCCCCATGTATTCTTTTAGTAATACTCTCACTCTTAAGTAAAAATGACCTTGGTAATCAGTGTTTAGATTAAAGAAATTCAAGGTAAAATGTAATGACTGTAATTCAGATGTTTAATGAGTATACTAAACATTTTAAAAGAACAGTGTGGTAACCTCACAGAAAATGAATGTTTTATTTGCAGATGGGAATGAGGAGACATTTTTCAATCAGAGTTATACTTGCTATTCCTTATTTATATAAGCATGGCCACAAACACCTATCTCACACTACTGACACATCAGAAGAACAAACACTGCCAATGGACTCCTGACCCGTAAGTAGAAATAGAATATACAGACTAACTTCAGAATTCCTTCATGTTTTTCTTTTGCTAATAAGCACATTATTCCACAACAAAATTATGTAATTTCTGGTACTATTTCATCAACCTAATTATGACTACATCAAGACTAGTTCTAGTATTTTCTGAGATTCTGTGTGTCTTTTATGTACCAAATAGTTAACTTGCTTCTAGAAACACAGTTAATAAGGACAGCTTCAAATGGGAAAATACTGGGAAACTCTGAAAAATGAGAAGTGGCCAAAGGGAGATTTTCTGGATCTGAGAATTTTTGTTGCCCCAACATTTCTTCATGCTCTTGCTCAACCTAATATATTTCCTGAAATCACACCTACCCTCATCCCATTCTCCTCAATCTGAATTCTACACATGTACAAAAGCATCATGCATGAACTTGGAGTTCTTCTAGACTTAGAATTGTTCCCATAAAGAAACCAGGAGAAATGATATGATCACAATAAAATAGTACAGATAGACACACTGGTATGGTATGATAGATACAAAACATATCCTCATAGAATGTAAATTGGTACAACCACTATGGAAGATAGGATGGAGGTATCTCAGATAACTAAATATAGCATTGTCATATGACCCATCAATTCCACTCCTGGGCATATACCCAGACAAAACTTTCATTCAAAAAGATGCATGCACCCCTATGTTCATGGCAGCATTATCCATAATAGCCGAGACTTGGAAACAGCCTAAATGTCCATTAAGAGATGAATGGATTAAGAAGATGCAGTGCATATACACAATGAAATACTACTTAGCCATAAAAGAGAATGGAATAAAGCTATTTGCAGCAATGAGGAGGAAACTAGAGATTCTCAAACTAAGCGAAGTCATAAAGAGAAAGACAAGTACCATATGATATCACCTATATGTGGAATCTAAAATCTGACACAAATTAAGCTATGTAAAAAACAGGAACAGACTCACAGACATAGAGAACAGACTGTGGTTGCCAAGGGGGAGGGAGGGGGGAGTGGGATGGACAGGGAGTTTGGAGTTAGTAGATGTAAACTTATTACATTTAGAACGGATAAACAAGATCCTACTATATAGCTTAAGAAACTATATTCATTCTCCTGGGACAGACCATGATGGAATATATATATATTCCTTTGTAAAATACATGTATACATATATTATACATATATATATATTATATATGTGTGTATATGTGTGAGACTGGGTCAGTTTGCTATACAGTAGAAACTGTCATAACACTGTAAATGAATTATACTTTAATAAAAAAATAAATAAAACATACAACATTTGATGTTTTACAATTTGATTTGAGACCACTTTGGAGAATCCAGAACTCAGTAATAACTTTGACAGCAGTAAGATCATAACTGTACAATGGATCTCTGTCTTCTAGCTGGAGTTCTTAAAGAGATATTTGGTTTATGTATAAAAATAGCAAAGCAAGATTGAAGATTGATAGTTTTCTTCTTAAAAAGATAATGGTTCACATTCAAAAATTTAAAAATACAACACTTAAAAGCAAGAACTTAATTATACAAAATTCTAATTGAGACCTTCTCTTTTGTTTACCTTCTCCTAAGTAAGCCCTTTTAGAATGTTCTGATACAGTCAGTTCTGCCCTTTGACACCGCCAAACTCAGGGAGCACTAAGTGCCCCAGTTCTGTCCCACTTTTCCCTCCCTGCCACCTAAGTTTCCATGCCTTCAGCAGCCTGAATTGCTTCCTGCTTTTCTGATTAAGTAATCTGTCCCAAATGTACATGCAGATAAATACATTTTTATTTTTAAAAAGACTCCTAAAGGGAATGTCCTAATTACAAAATGCTACAGAGAGACAATTGAGGAAAAGTTTATAAGTAAGTGAATTCATTTAGGGATGACCCTGTTGAAAGAATCGGATCAAAAGGAAAAAGATCAGCCTTGGCCTTGGGACAAACCTTGGTGAAAATAATTATCCTTCAGCTGGAGTCAAGATCCCGACCTGCCTGCTCCTCACAAAATATCTTTATCTAAAGATCGGACTACTTGCCTCCATCCAGCAGTGTCAGTATCCTTGAGGCACCTATCCAAATCTATGCTAGGAAAACCTAAGGTTAACTTAGCAACCCGGTACTGGGATCAAGGGTAGGCTAGTCCCACCCTAATATCAGACCCTAGGCTTCTATGTCTTGGCCCCATGTCTTTATCTTGTATAGTTTCTCCTCCAGAATGAGGTTCTATTTCCAATCCTCAGTCCTTGGGCTGAAATCCTCCCAAGAACTGATAGTCTGCTCTAGTGGTTTCCCATTACCTACCTACCTTTCTTTCTTTCTTTCTTTCTTTCTTTCTTTTTTCTTTCTTTCTTTCTTTCTTTCTTTCTTTCTTTCTTTCTTTCTTTCTTTCTTTCTTTCTTTCTTTCTTTCTTTCTTTCTTTCTTTCTACCTCTTTCCCTCTCTCTCTTTCTCTCCTTTTTTTTGGGCCACACTCGAGGCATATGGAAGCTCCCAGGAAAGGGGTCAAATCAGAGCTGCAGCTCCTGGTGTAGGCCACAGCCACAGCAATGCTAGATTCAAGCCACATCTATGACCTACACCACAGCTCATGGCAATGCCATATCCTTTAACCCACTGAGAAAGGCCAGGGATAGAACCCACATCCTCATGGTTTCTTAACCCGCTGAGACATGATGGGATCTCCCTCCTATTACCTTTCTACATATTACCTGAACATTGGTTCTCTGTCAATATGTTTCCCCTGATTTCTAGAATAATTACTTATAATCACTGTCAGAACATTCTTGTCAAAGACCATTTACCCATATTTTCAGATTGTACCTTATTCTAGCATCAGCAGATACAAGGCTGTGTCTGCCAGAGTGGTAATTCTTGCATCTGGAATATGCCCTGTGTTGCCACGATTACTTCTCATCCTAGTGTTGGCCTTAAGGTACCAGTGCCTATACTATGCTAGTAAACAGTGAGGATAAGCTGGACTCCTAAAGACAACTGAGCTTTCTTTTTCTCATATAAATAAGAGCACAGAGGTCTAATAGGTGAGGGGAATTACCCAAGATGGCATAGTTTGTAACTAGTAGAGCTGAGAATAGAATCCTAATCTCATAACTCCTAGCGTTTGGACTCCTTTCTCCACACAATTTTGGTTGATCAATGACAGGCCGATGCCATGCCACTCTTCAACTAAGATTATATAAAGAGGTGGAAATAAACATGTTGACTTGCCTGACTTTGAAGAGGGAGAAGGTATTAATTTGGATATCCTAATTTATAGGATGTGTAACCCTAAGCAAATATTTTGCTTCACTCGGCTTCAATTTCTTCCTCTCTCAATTTGTAAATAATAACGTCATATTTGCAAATAATGTTTGAAAATTTAAAAAGATGGTTTATGTGAGTAAAATTTTGTCTGCTATAAAGCAGGCCTTCAGTAAGTAATAGGTTTCATCTTTTGCTAAATCCTTCCCTGTATCTTGAGTAAAATCACTCATTATTAAAATATAGTCCAGAATATTAAGCAGAATAATGTAAAACAATGTGTGTACATGATTAAGTTCTCTAAATATTTATAGTAATGGAGCTGTCGGGTATACAAAAATACTCAGATATATTGAAGTTTCAGTTCCAGGCCACTGCAACAAAGTGAGGAATATAGTAAAGTGTGTAGTAATTTTTTTTGGTTTTCCAGAACATATGAAAGTTATATTTACACTACACTGCAATGTATTAGGTGTGCAACAGCATTTTTCAAAAAAGATGATATACACATCTTCATCAAAAATACTTCATTGCTAAAAATTGCCAACCATTATCTGAGTCATCAAGGAGCCATCATCTCTTTGCTGGTGGAGGTTCTTGTCTCAGTGTTGATGGTTGCTGACTGAACAGGGTAGTGCTTGCTCAATATTGGGGCAACTATGGCAATTTCTTAAAACAAGACAAGATTAAAGTTTGACAGATTGATTGACTCTTCCTCTCACAAGTGATTTCTCTATATTTGCAATGCTGTTTGACAGCATTTTATCCACAGTAGAACTTCTTTCAAAATTGGAGTTAATCCTCTCAAACTCTGTCCCTGCTTTATCACTAAATTTAGGTACTATTCTAAATATTTTGTTGTCATTTCAACAATCTTCACAACATCTTCACTGAGAGTAGATTCTATCTCAAGAAAACAGTTTCTTTCCTCACCCACAGGAAGCAACACATCATCTGTTAATGTGTATCATGAGTTTGCGGCAATTCAGTCACATTGTTAGGCTCCACTTCTAATTCTACTTCTCTTGTTATTTCCACCCCATTTGCAGTTATGTCCTCCCCTGAAGTCTTAAAACACTCAAAGGCATCCATGAGGATTAGAATCAACTTATTTCAAACTCCTGTTGCTTCTGACACTTTGACTTCTTCCCATGAATCTTAATAGTATCTAGAATGGTAAAGTCTTTCCAGATTTTCAATTTACCATGCTCATATCTGTCAGAGGGATCACTATCTATGGCACCTACAGCCTTATGAAATGTATTTCTTAGATAATAAGATATGAAAGTCAAAATAACTCCTTGATTTATGAATTGCAGAATGGATGGTGTGTTAGCAGGCATGAAAATAGCACTAATCTCATTGTACTTCTCCAACAGAGCTCTTGAGTAATCAGGTGCACTGTCAATGAAAACAAATCCTTTTTTTTTTTTTTTTTGCTGAGAAGCAGGTCTCACCAGTGGGCTTAAAATATTCATAAATTATGTTGCAAACAGATGTAGTGTAATCCATATTTGGATTTGTCATTTCCTTTATACAGGACAGAGAGAATAGATTTAGCATAATTCTTAAAAGCCTCAGGATTTTTTGAATGGTTAAGTGAGCTTTGGTTTCAACTTAGTCACAACTGCTTTAGTCCCTAACAGGAGAGACAGCCTGCCATTTGAATATTTGAAGCCAGGCACTGACTTCTCTTCTCTAGCTATGAAGTTACTAGATGACACCTTCCAAAAGAAGGATGTTCTGTCTACATTGAAAATCTGTAGTTAAATGTATCTACTTAATTAATGATCTTAGCTGGACCTTCTGGCTAACTTGCTGCAGCCTCTACATTAGCGCTTACTTGCCATTTTATGTTATGGAGATGGTTCCATTCCTTAAATGTCACGAATAATGCTCTGCTAGTTTCAGACTTCTCTTCTGCAGCTTCTTGACCTCTGTCAGCCTTAACAGAACTGAAGAGAATTAGGGCCTTGCTCTGGCTTAGGCTTTAGCTGAAGGAATATTGGGGCTGTTTTGATCTTCTACACATACCACGTAAACTTTCTCTGTATTAGTAGTAAGACTATTTCACTTTCTTATCATTGGTGTGTTCATTGGAGTAGCATTTTTAATTTCCTTCAAGAACTTTTCCTTTGCATTCATAATTTGGCTAACTGGAACCACAGGACTAGCATCTATTTTGGCTTTTGACATGCCTTCCTCACTAAGTTTAAATATTTCTAGCTTTTCATTTAAGAGATGTGTAGCCATTCTTTTTACTTAGATGCCATTGTATGGTAATTAACTGGCCTAATTTCAATATTGTCTCAGAGAATAGGGGCCTTGGGGGCCTGGTGAGAGACACAGAGAGAGAGAGAGAGAGAGAAATATGAAGGAAAGGCTTGTTGGTAGACTTGTCAAAAACACATCCAATATTTATGGTGAAGTGCATTGCCTTGTATGAGCCTGGTTTGTGAAGCCCCACAAAATTACAGTAGTAATATCTAACTTTGTACTGGTCACAGATGATTGTAACAAATATATAATAATAAAAATGTTTAAAAATTTGTGAGAAATACCAAAATGTGACACAGAAAGTGAGCAAATGCTGTTGGAGAAATGGTTCCTATAGACTTGCTCCTTGCAGGGTCACCACAAATTTTCAGTTTGTAAAAAACTCAATATTTGCAAAGCATAATAAAGCAACATATAATAAAACAAAGTATCCCCATACTCTTTAATGTATTTTGATTTCGTGTTTTTCTTTGATTATGTTTTTCCTTTTGATATGTCAAAACTGTGTTCATCAGTGAAATAAATGTGTACCATTGCTTATATCTGTAATTTAAAAACTTTTTCTATATAATAATTATAAATGTAATCATTATTCTGGAGATATTTTAAAATAAATATAGAATTCAAAAATCCATTTAAGAAGAATCTAGATTTATCATCAGTTGAGAATAATTTTGGTAGAGTTCCTGCCGTGGTGCAATAGAATCAGTGGCGTCTTGGGAGGGCTGGGTGACAGGTGTGATCTCTGGCCTGGAACAGTGGGTTCAGGATCTGGCGTTGCCACAGCTGTGGCATAGGTTGCAACTGCAGCTTGGATCTTGGATCTGATGCCTAGCCCAGGAACTCCATATGCTGTGGGGTGGCCAAAATGAAAAAAAGAAAAAAGAAGAAGAAGAATTTTGGTATTTGAGACACAGTGATGAACAGGAAAGGCAAAGTTCCTCACCCAAGAGAGCCTACATTTTATTAAAAAGGGATAACAGCAACAACAACAAAGGAAAAAAAAACAAAAATGCAGAGGAATGGATAAGTATAGTAATTTCTGATGATAGTAAATACCATAAAGATAATAAAGCCAGGTAAATAAACTGAGAATATATGGTGGATGTATAATTTTAAATAGGGTATATATTAGATTGGTTCTTAGGATCTGATTTTTTTTTTCTTTTTTGTCATGCCCATGGCATACAGAAGTTCCTAGGCCAGGTATCAAACCTGCACCAATTCAGCAACCTGAGCCAAAGCAGTGACTATGTCAGATCCTTAAACACTTAACCCCTAGGCCACCAGGGAACTCCATTATGAAAAGATTCTTACATGAGAAACTGCATGCAGATCTGTTGAGGAGATCTCCTAAAGATAGATCTAGAAAAAAGTGAGGAAGGTAGAACTCTGCCAAAGGAGAAGCTGACTGCTGAGTTCTTACGTGATACTCTGAGGCACCCTGGAGCCCATTAGAATTCTCACAAATTGAGGCAAAGAATTAATATATCCTCATATAAATATAAGCCAGTCACTGACTGTGGGCTACCACTTGGAAGGCGGCGTAACTTTGGGCAAGGAAGTTTCCTGCAGTGAAATGGGGCTCCTACTGAGGAACACAATCATGAGTCATTGGCAACTGATGTTCCTAGTGGCTAGAGAACTACTGCCTAGTCCCTCAAGAGGATGGAGTACTGTGGGACATATGAGAATCTACCCCTTGTACCACTCAGATTTATTTGTTTCTTACTGTAAAATCTCTACATCTGGGAATAGCTTCTCCAAGATCCTGGTTGGTTTTTCTTCTGGGTAACTTACATGGAAAGAGTTAGTGAGACAAATCACAGACTGTATCATTATAGCTGGTCTTGAAGCTATAACCAGGACTCAAGGTTGTCTCCACCATTATTCATTCTTTTGTATTCTAATCCTTAGCCAGCATCTCTGCTAATCTAGCCAGTTTGGATGGTGAGATGATCCCAATTAAAGCCTTAGAGGTCCAAACCTCTGGTTACCTTTTGTTACCAGATTATTCCTACTAGGACCCGTCCTGGTATAAAAATATCAAGAGGTGTCAAAAAATCTGTCAAGTTTCAAGCATACTGTTTTTTGCCTCAGATATATAGCATAGTCTTACCACCTCTTGTTAAATCAGGATTAATTACTTCTACCCACACAGTAACTCTATTTACTTGTTTACTTGGCTGGAGTAAGTAAAGGGAAATACTATTAAATGAAATGAATAAGATTGAGAGAAGAGTAGCTTTAGAAGGGAAAGGGAAATCAGGAGTTCTTGTTTAATCATGTTAATTCTGAAATGTTCTTACATAGATGCCAGTAAGTGACTATGTCTAGAGAGTAATTGGATATATAAGCCCCAGCCAAGAGAAAAGGTTGAGACCAATGTTAACAACAGCTGGGAGTCATCAAGCTGCAGGCTGACTACTGGAATGGGTGGTTGTAATAACACAGAAGAAAAAAAAATCAACGAAAGTAAAGAGGCTATGAGATTGAGAGGCTAGGGTACTAGATAGTTCATTTGAATAAATATGAGTCACAAAATCAGGACAAAACAAAACAAAACAATGGAAAGGAAATCCAAGATTTATATGCTAATTTTTGTTTAATATAAGCCAGTATCTTTTCTTATTGTTTATGGTGCATTATTTGGTAAACTTGAGAAAAAGAATTCCACTACTAATTGTTTAAGAAAGTTAAGAAGGTAAAATAACTTTAGGATTATTTGAAGTATTTACCATATTAACATTTATTTTAAATATACAAAAGTGAGATAAAGTATATGGCGTTTCCAAACTTACTCAACTTCCTTTTTCAGTGATTATCTTATAAGACTAGCATATGTTTACAAGAACATACCAAGGAAATACTAATCAAGACTTTAGAGGGTTAGGTTATACAAGTCTTGAGAATATGATAAAACTTATGGGAACTCTCCACTGAAAATGCATAAACACGCATACACACACACACATTGTGTATAGCATTATAAAGTTTACACAAACCTTGTGACTCCTCCCTGGAACCTAGGTAACAAACCTCTATCCTCTATTCTTGCTACTAATGTCTGGTCCATTAACCAGCACCATGAGCCCAACTTGAGTGCTTGTTAGACATGCAGAATCTTAGGCCCCATTTCAGATATACTGAATCAGAATCTGCATTTTTAGAAAATTACAAATGATTTGTGTCACATTTAAGTTTGAAGGTCATATGGTTAATTTCTACACTTTTAAAAGAAAAAAACATCATGTGTTGCCAGACAATCTCAATAATTTCAAACATTCTTCTGAATTGCCCCCGAATTTTTATGCTGACTCAAACTGATCTTAATCATAGCTCGGAATTAGTTCTTTTAATGTTCTGACACTTTTATAAAATAAATAACAGTAAAATGGTATTAACCACAAATTATTTTGTGCACGCTATAGAGCTGGAAGAAGAGACATCCTCTTGTATCTTAATATTACTAAGGTATGATTTACAAAGGCATTGGAATGTAATCTCAGAAGTCTTCATATTTCTTTAAAAGATTAAACAGCCATGAAATCCCATTATCTAGAAGGTTAGAGAGAAATGGCAGTGCCCGGGTATCCCATAAATGAGAGTGCTGATTCGTAGTAACAGAATACAAGGTCTTTCCTTCAGAGATTTATGTCTGACAGCAATTTTCCATATCCAGATACCCACAGTCAACACAAGGTGCTGCTTTATCTACCAATGTAGAATTTTAAAATATGAAAGGGGAAGATAGAGAAAAGAAAATAAAGAGATATTTCCCATACATTAAATCTTCATAGGTAAATCCTGATGTTTGATATAATCAATCTAGCCCTTCTTTCCTTCAAACTACACTATTTAAGAGAAAGAAAATAATAATTCTCTTATTTTCCTATATTTGTTCAACCTTTTTTGTTCATTGGTGAAACAGGAGGATTATTAAAGCATTTAAATATATAAGTATTTTAAAAACAAATGGTGCTCTGGTCATGCAATTTAGTCCAAAAAGAGATTTTAAAATTCATAAGAGATTCATGGTAAATGTAATATAGATATGAGAAAAAAAATAAGCTCAGAAATACAAAGCTGAAATGAACCCTTCTGGGTTTCAATTCTTTGTAAGAAGTAAGTGGGGCATGGCTTGTATTTTTTCCAAATGGAGTTTCTAGAGATTGCCATTTCTGGGGCCCTGACTCATGCAGATAAACAGACTACTCAATATTGACACTTCTCAAATGATCTTTAGAGGTGACCATTATGCAAATACACTCTTTATTGTATTGTCATTGCTATTGTATATTGTCACTGTATATTGCACAGTCAATGACTTTTTGCAGTAGGTTATTTTTTTAAATGGTGGTCACAAATTGTGGAAAATCAAACTGAATAGGACACTTGAAAATGTTTACTAATACTTTATTTTTAATCTTTGCTAGATAAAAAAGTCTGATTTCTTACAGATGCTTTGTAAATCTATTTTCTCATTTTCATTGTTTTATTTTTCCAAGGTTGTTCCTATTTCTCTGTATCTCTTACAATAGAAGAGGGTATATAATTCTCAAATCAAAGTCTAATCTGTAAAAGAAAGAACAGAAAAGGAAAGAAAAAAAAAAGAAATTTGCTATGTCAACAGTGGCTTTGGGGGAGCTTCAATCCTTTCACAATCTCATCAATCACAACTAGTGCCACCCTCCACCCCACAATCAAATCATAATCCTCTCCTATATGGACATTCTAGAGCTACAATGCTTTTAGATTATAACCATTTTTAAGAGTAATAATCCTACTTGATCTTGATGGTTTTTAAATTTTTTTTCTTGGCCATTTCTGCAACATGTGGAAGTTCCTAGACAAGAGTTTGAACCTGTGCCACTGCAGTGACCCAAGCTACTGCAACAACAATGGCAGATCCTTAACCTGCTGCACCACAAGGGAACTCCATGATGTGTTCGTTAAATGTGCTGCCATTTCATATTTGCTTTAATTTTTAAGGGCTCATGTTGAATATTTGTTTATGCATGAAATGGACCTATAATTATTTTTATATTTCTGACTTCTGTGGATGTTAAAATTATACTGATAGATTTAATCATGTGACTTTATATCTCTATGTGGTCTTAAAATAATTTGTAAAACATGCGAATAACTTTCTCCTTGAAAGGAGAAGAATTCTCTTGGAAAAAACATCAAGGTCTGGTATCTTACCAGGGACAAAAGTGGAGGAGTTATTTGCAAGTTTACTCAGGTATTTCATTTTATTTATGTTTACTTCAGTAATATAATTACGAAATTTCCTTTCAAGAAAATTGCTCATTTAAATTTCCAAATGTACTGAAGTTGCATTCCTTAAATGCAAAATTACTTAATATTTTTCATATTATTTTCAAAAGATACTTATCTTCTATTTATAGCTGATTCCTCTTCACGATTAAATACTATTTGTGCTCTTTAAAAAATGTAGTCTGTCCTGTAAGAATTTTGTTTCATTTACAAAGCTTCTAGAGAACCAGCTTCAAAATCTCCATATGTTCTATTTTCTATTAATTTCTTCTCTACTCTCTATTTTTTTCTTCTTTTTTCCAGATTAACCATTTAGCTAGTTTCTAGAGATGAATGCTTAAGTAATTCTTTTCCTCATTAAAAAAAAAAATAGGCATTCCCATTATTGCTCAGCAAGTTAAGAACCCAACTAGTATCCATGAGGATGTGGGTTCAATCCCTGGCCTCACTCAGTGGGTTAAGGATCTGGCCTTGCTGAAAGCTTCAGCATAGGTCACAGATGCAGCTTGGATCTGGTGTTGCCATGGCTTTGGCGTAGGCTGGCCACTGCAGCTCTGATTTGACCCCTAGCTCAGGAATTTCCACATGCCCCAGGTGCAGCCCTAAAAAGAAAACAAAAACAAAAATTTAAAAAAAAAATTAAATAAATAAATTTAACATAACTTTCAGTTATTACAGATTTAGATATACTTCATAAATTAGGAAATGGATTCTCATTGTCTTTAAGGTCTATGCATTTCATTTTTTTTTCTTTCCTTTTTTTTTGGCATGACCTGGGGCATGTGGAAGTTCCCAGGCCAGGGAGGGAACCCATGCTCCAGCAGCAATCTGGGCTACTGCACTGACAAAGCTGGATCCCTAACCCACAGTGTCACAAGGAAATTCCTATGTATTTAGTATTTTACATTATAAAAGTTCTACCTTTAACCATTACTTAAGAATATGTTTCTGTTTTCAAACATATTTTTCTGTATTTTTAATATTCTCTAATTATATCATGGTGAAATAATGTAGTTTGTACTGGACCGATTCTTTGAAACGAGCAAGACATTTTTTTCTTTGTTAGATGATGTGTGGTCAAATTTTAAAACATTCTGTACTTGTAAAGTCTTTGAGATGACTTCTTCAAATCACATACAACCATTTTTAATTTTTGTCTGAGTTTTCAATTTCTGATAGATGTGTAGTAAAATCTACAAGGCCCTACAGTAAAACACAGGGAAGTATATTCAATATCCCGCAATAAACCATAATAGAAAAATTATGAAAAGAATGAATATGTATAACAAAATCCCTTTGCTATACAGAAGAAATCAGCACAGCATTGTAAATCAACAATACTTCAATAAAGTTTTAAAAAATAAAATAAAATCTCCCATCATGAATTTGAAATTGTCTATTTCAATCTATATTCTCATTTGCTTTATCTATACTAAAAGCTGTCTACAAGTTATTCTTTGTAAATTGTCCTTTATATCATAATCTTTAAAAAAAATCCCTATTGATGTTCTCCCCTTAAATTATTTTGTTTGATATTAGTAATTAGACACACACAAGCTTTTAATATTTTTCCTATAAATGTTTAACAATGTCAGATCCTTAACCGGCTGCACCACAAGGGAACTTTTAATTTTGGCCTTTTATTAGGAAACTTTAATAAATTTAGATTATAATTATTGAAAATATTTGGACTTATTTCTATTGTCTTCATTTTTCTGCTTAGTGTGCCTTTTATTTCAGTTTTTGTTGTTGTTACATTGGTTTTGGTGGGGCTTTTTGGTCTGATTTCCTCTCCTGCTTTCTGAGACTGATTTTCATGTGCTCTTTCTTCCTTCTACAAATTGTGTAGCTCTGGTATGTATTTCTATTCTTTTAATATTTGCCCTGACATTTTAAGATGCATAGCCAACTATACATATACATGCATATACACATACAAGTATGATTTCTACCTATGATTAAAGTTAAGTAACTCCTACCTACCCACCAAATAAAACAAGAATATTAACAAATTTAAACTATACATTGACCCTCCTACCTAGTTATTGTTTCCAATAATTTCAATTCTACCTTTTGTGTTTTTTCCTATTTTTAATTTTTTTATCAAAGTATATGTATAAGGTGCACATTTTATGGCTTTACAGCTCTATACCTTTTCACAAACCTAATAGACATATGTGACCAGCACCTGGATTAAGAAACAGAACATCAATAGCTCCCCAGAAGCCTCTCTTATATTTATCTCTAAACTATTCCTTTTCCAAGGGGGATCATATCCTGATTTCTACCAGAATATATTTTTTTGCTTAATATCAACTATATCACATACTAGGCATTCTTTTCAGTCTTCTTTCATTCAACATTATTTTTGTGAAAATATATGGTGGTGTTTCACTCATCCTCATTGCTTTGTAATATCACATTGTATAAATACATAAGTATTTATTAATTCTCTTGTTGATAATTAATAAATTAAGATATTTCCTACTTAAGACTGTTGATAATTCTTTCCAAATGTGTTCTATTTCCAACTCTGTCTGCTATATGGCTTTTGGTGATCATAAATATGCATACATATATGTATATTTCTCTCAAGTGTATAACTAGATCATAGGGCACATATATATTCAGTTATAATTAATAGTGCTAAAATGTTTTGTACTTTAACTTGTTTTCTTAAAAAATAAGTTATATTAGCCAGTGCATTAAAACATTTTCTGATTATCATGCTTTCTTTCTATTCTTCTTGCTGAAGAAAATAACAAGAATCTGTTGGTTGTAAGTTCTTTAACGTTTAAATATTTGAAAATATTTCTATTTTGCCTTCAATATTTAGGGATAGTTTAGCTACATATAAAATTCTAAGCTAATAGCTAATTTGCATAAAACTTTTAAGCCATTACTCCTTTTAGTTTCTTTTGTCTAATGTAAATCTCCCCATCCTAGTCACTCCACATAAGCACTGTTTTTTCCTTTCTGGTTTTTTTTTTTAGAATTTCTCTTATCATGAACTTCTTTGTTTTCTCCATGATGTGACCAGTTAAAGAATGTATATATTTATCCTCTTTGGTTCTCAGTATGAGCTTTTAACTTGAAGAACTACCCCACTCTTCAATTCTGCATAAATTCATTATCTCTTTTGCCTTTTTATTTATTTATTTTCTTTGTGGGACTCCTGTGAGATATGTGCTGGAATTTCTTAATCTATTCCCCATATTTTTTTCCCTACATATTTTACATTTATTTTATCTCTCTATATTGCATTTTTTTGGTCATTTCCTCAGTTTTATCATTCAAATCCCTAATACTCTTTGATGCTGTGCTTTAAATTCACTTTATGATAATTTTATTTTACTGTTTCTAATGTTATTCTCTCAGAACCCCTTTGTCCATCTAGCCTTCCCCTCCCCACCTCCCCCTACCACGGAGCCATTGGAATTTAAAAGCTGTAGCTCCAGCCAACAGATTGATACAATGTACTTTGTTCCAGTACATTTTGTAACAGGGAGAATATTGAATTAAGGAGGGGGAGTGAAAACAAGTAAAATCTCTATCCTGGAGTTTAATCAACTCTTGGTCTTAGTTCCCTCCTATTGCTATATGTATGTATGTATTTGTATATATACATAATTATTTCAGTTTCTGATGCACAAAGATATTTGTCTTGATTTTTATATTCTTACTGTATATTATTTCTGTTTAATCCTTTACTGTTGTATTTTAAATATGAAAATACGAACTTGTAGTGCTACCTTGGCTTATGTTCCTCTCACTATATTTGTGCTTTATACTAGCTTTCAATTCAGCTCACTTTGGTCTAAAACTGTTATTCATCTTCATATTGCCAGTACTGAGTACTGCAAATTTATACAATAAGCAATCAAATATTTTGATTTGATCACTGAATTTTAGTTTAACTAGAGGAAGTATACCCACATTTCTATTGAAAATATGGAAATCTGAGGAAATATAAGTAGTTTTATTTTTATTACTTAAGTAAAGGTAAAGCAATAATAAATCAATTCAAGGAGTTCCCACTGTGGCTCAGTGAATTAAGAATATGACTACAGCAGCTTGGGTTGCTGCAGAGGTGAAAGTTTGAGCCCTGGCGCAGCTCAGTGGGTTAAAGGATCTGGAGCTGCTGCAGTAAGTTACAGCAATGGCTCAGATCCCACTCCAGGCCCAGGAACTTCCATATGCCATGGGTGCAGCCATTAAAAAAATCAATTCAACAAATGACTTAATATCTAAATTGTAATATGCAAGGTATTTTCTGAAATTCTGATTACTTTGAATTTTCTTTTATTATATAAGTCTGTTTTAACTAATTTAAAATATGTCTATCTACACACTAGAATTTAATGACCAAAAAATGTAAGTATTGAAGCTTAACCTCAAATAATTCTAGTGCACTGACTCCCTGATGCTGTAAATCTTAACATAAATGAATCTGCAGTGATGTGCCAAGGTTAAGAAAAGCAAGTCCTAAGTTTTCCAAAGGAGTCTCACAGTAAGAAAATCCTTTAAATCCTCCTTGACTGATTAAATTTCTCTTTTAATGTATCTTTAGGTAAATAGTGAATGACCTGAATAATTGTATTTTATTTAAATGTAAGTTGTTATTTTAAAGAGAGGACTTTTATCCCCTTGAGATAGAAATTTCATCATCTCTAAGATCACATCTCTGGAGTTAGAAAATAACATGAGATCAATTTCAGAAATGAAATAATCACTCTCATCTATAGATTTTTCTTATAAGTATTGCCATGATCTGTCAATTATGTAACTTAGGTAAATACATTTTGTGAAAATGAATTTCATAAAGTGACATTTGCTAACAATTTCATTTAAGACAACTTAAGTGTCATGTTAAATGAGGAGTCTTTGCGTAAAATACTAAAATTATTAAGTGTGTTTTTAATGCCACATTAAAAAGTAGTGTGCCACATTTAAATATATGCTCTTTGAGTACAGACATATGTTTTCCATGGATTTTATGAACTAATTGCTGCCTCTGGGGAACCCTCAATATTGCATTTTGCTTGGTAACTTCATAAGCATCTTTATAAGGAAAACAAAGTACTATTTATTTTGATAATAATAAAATTAATTCAGTGTTGATATCTAATCAGCAATATAATAACAATATTAATAATAACTAACACTTATATAGAATTTACCATATGCCAAGACTGTTCTAAGAATTGAATACATTTAATCCTGCTAAGATCCTTTTGGTGTAGACGCTAGTATTGTTTCTGTTTTATAAATGAGGAAACTGAAACACAAGGAGGTTCAAAAGGTAGTAAGTGGTAGAACCATGATTTCAACACAGGTGGTGTCACACCAGAAACCAAGGTAGTCACATGCCATTGGGATTATTGGGCATCTCAAGTGCAAATACAACTTTCAAATGACAAGTTACAACATAATATGATATGGTATTTTAATTATTGATCCAAAGATTTCTACATGAAAATGTGACTTCTCACAGTCTAAGTAAAGCTGGAAATTCTCAAATTGCATTAGGATAACCGAGTCATACATCATATAATCAGTGGTGGAGTTTAAAATCAGCTAAAATTCTGTTGGTTATAACTTGGTAGAATAAGGAAAGTCCCTTTGCCTCTCTCAGTCTGAATTCCTTCATAGGAAACATGGGAATAATGCTCTTGTTCTAACCTGTTTTGAAATTACAACAGAAGATATGTCAGAAAATCATTTTATAAATTATCAAATTATGTGGAATTTGTTAGCAAATAAAAACCTTTCTAGACTCTCATATAATACTGAATGTTTCTAATAATCTGAAATAAAAAATGAGCCAAATTTTGTTAAGGGTTGTGAAAGATAACTTGATTTCATGGAGAAATAGTGTGTACTATATGCTATTCCTGTGAACACCCTGTATTTCTTATTGCAATGTCTGTTTATTTTTCACCTTCCTCTCCTAGACTATTAGGTCCTGATGATGTAAACTAAGTGACACAAATAAGACTACTTTTATGCTAAAATGAATAGGCATGTTCAATATAGTTTGAAGGAGCAGAAATGGATTCAGACCTCTAGTCTTTTTAGTTCCCAAATGTGTAATCATTTTATTTGAAATTTAAAAACAATAGCAACAACAAAAGACAGGTAAGGATAGTTAACAAACATTTGAGGAAAAGAAAAGTATATTGTTTTGGAGAAGGAGGAACTAATACATCCTTAAAATTATTCAATAGTAGAACAAAAATAATTAACCAGGAAAAAGGCCCTGTTATAGAAAAGATTTTAATAATCATAAAGGATGTACAGCTAAGCAAATGATCAAGTTTTTTTCTAAAAAAAATGGTTTAAGAAAAATTGACAATCAAAAAGAAAAAAGATTTAGTTTATCCTCATACTTCATGTTATACCAATACAACTACCACCAAAATGAGTTAAATATTTGTTACTTAAATTTAGAAACTATTTCAAATACATAAGTAGATGTATTTTCTAAGTTTAAATTTGAAGAAAGAACTCACAGTATAAACATTTAAAATTCCTCAATAGTAGCTTTCCTTTTCAGTTTTTTGTAGGTTTTCTTTGATGGGTATGAGCTTCTGAGTTTGATGTAGTTCCATTTATTGATTTTTGGTTTTGGTTTTGATGGCAGGTGCAAAAAAAAAAATCATTGCCAAGACATATCAAGAAGCTTACTGCATATGTTTTCTTCTAGTAGTTTTAGGGTTTCAGACCTTACCTTCAGGTCTTTAATTCATTTTGAGTTAAATTTAGTGTATGTATAATGTAAGGTAGTGGCCAAGTTTCATTATTTTGCATATGGCTGCCCTGTTTTCCAAACATCATTTGTTGAAAACACTGCTCTTTTCCATTGCATATCCTTGTCCTGTTTTTCATAAATTAATTGACCATAGGTTTATTTCTGAGATACTTTCCTTCATTGCTCTATGTGTCTTTTTTTTAATGTCAATATAATACTATTTTACTTAGCGCAGCTTTTTAATATAATTTGAAGTCAGGGAGCATTATGCCTAGAGATTGGTTATTTTTTTCTCAAAATTGTTTTAGTTATCTAAGATTATTTATGATTCCATTCAAATTTTAGGATTAGATGTTTGATTCCTATGAAATAAGCCATAGGAATTTTAACAGTGATTGCATTGAATATTCAGAATGCTTTTGAGTAGTATAAGCATTTCACCATGTTTATCTTCCAATCCATCAGCACATAATATCTTTACACTTATTTTTGTCTTCTTCAATTTCTTTCATTGTGTCTTATAGTTTTCAATATACAGGTCTATCATCTCATTAAGTTTATATTCCTAGGTATTTTATTATTTTTGATGAAATTATAAATGGGATTGTTTTCTTAATTTATCTTTTTAATAGTTTGTTATTAGTGCATAGAAGTGTGATCAATTTTTGTGTTGATTTTGTATTCTATAAATTCACTAAATTTGTTAGTTCTGTTTTAACAGAGTCTTTAGGATTTTTTATACGTAATATGTCATCTGCATATAATGACAATTTTACCTTTTCCCTTATACTTTGGATACTTTAAATTTTTTTTCTTGTTTGACTGCTGTGTCTAGAACTTCCAATACTATACTTAATAAAAGTGGAAATAGTGTGCCTCCTTGTCTTATTCCTTATCTTAGAGGAAAATCTTGTAGCTTTTCATGACTGAGTATGATATTAGCTGTGGGTTTGTCATAGATTGCATTTATCTTGAGGTATCTTCCTCTATACCCACTTGGTTGAGAGTTTTTTTCATAAATGAATACTGAGTATTTTCAAAGCCTTCTCTGTACCTACTGAAATGATCATAAGTTTTTTTATCTTTCACGTTGTTAATGTGGTGTATCACATTGACTGATTTGCAAATGTTGAACCATCCTTCCATCCCTAGAATACATCCCACTCAATTATAGTATATAATCCTTTTAATGTATTGATGAATTTGGTTTGTTATATTTTGTTGAGAATTATTGCATCTATGTTCATCAGACGTATTGGCCTATAATTTTCTTTTCTTGTGGCATCCTTGTCTAGTTTTGGTATCAGGATAATGCTTGCCTCTTCCAGGAGATACCTGTGTTCTGGAGCAAGGCAAAGAGAAATTACACAAATGGCACCTGTCATTCTCCATCACTGTGGAGTATTCCAGGAGAGTATTCTAGCAGGCTCCTAGATGTGTATGTTAAATTAGATGCCTGCCTGAGGCCAATGCTTTAATACAATCAGGTAAGCAATTTCAGTATAAGTCAGGAACAGTGGGCTGCCACCAATCTGTCCTGGGGTGGGTAGATTCAAAAGCATGAGCTTTTTGTGTTGTTTCTCAAATCACTACGGTCTTGAGATATGAGCTCACGGGTTTTCAGTTAGATGTTTAGGGGGCTCATCTCTCAGGTAAAGAGAGTAAAGTTGAGGTTCCCTATGTGGTATTCAAATGCATAGCCCTGTGTAAAGAAGCTCTGGATTTTGATTTTTCTCATAAACCAGGAGTGAGGTTTATGTTGAGATGAGTTTTATGTGTTCCAGTTTCTCTTACCTGCTTTGATTCATTGTATTGTTTTTCAGTGTAATCATCACTCAGTCAGCCACTAATGTTTTTGTTTGTTTTGTTTTGTTTTAAGAGGAAAGTGTTTCATATGTAGCTGTAGACTCATTGTGTTTATAGGAGGAGGTAAGTTCAGGATTTTCCTACATTGTTGTCGTGAACCCTTATATGTATTTTTTAATATAATGGCCATACTTGAAATCTATCTTTATGGAATGTATTCACTAGGGATAGCCCAATAAGTATGTATAACAAAATAATACTGAGTATTTGAAGGGTGAGATTATGGATGGAAATTTTCTAATTTTTTCTAAAAAAATTAAAACTTGGTAATACTATTTCTATCCTTAAGATAATGATTTCATGAAGAAAAGAATTGATAGGTTACTATGATAATAGTAAAAGATTTGAGGAGTTCCCATTGTGGCTCAGTGGTAATGAACCTGACTACTAATCATGAGGATGTGGATTCCATCCCTGGCCTCACTCAGTGGGTGAAGTATCTGGTATTGCCGTGAGCTGTGGTGTAGGTTGCAGATGCAGCTCAGACCCTATGTTGCTGTAGCTGTGGTGTAGGCTGGCTGCTGCAGTTCTGATTTGACCCCTAGCCTAGGAACTTCCATATGCCACATGTATGCCCTAAAATAAAGTAAGAGATTTGAAATTTTAGTGTCTGGATGTTTTTAGACTGTAGTTATTTCCAAAGAACTGTGATATGGGTGCTAGAGTATACATATTTCTGTAGATTTTGGTTTTCAGATTCATGACTTAGATTCTTAGGGATTCCTTGTAATAAATAAAATAATTAACCAAATTTAAAATGCAGAAAATAAAAATAACATTGTAACTTGTTGTACATCACGTATGCTGAACATTGGGCTAGAATAATGGGCTGTAATAAAAGAGTATTTGGCTAATAAGCCAAAATAATCAGTGTGAAAATAGCTTCAATTATGTTACTAGAGGAAAAGATACAAAAATCACAAAATGGAAGATTAATTTTCACCTTAATAATAATAGAGTTCACAGGCTATTAGATTGCACTGGCTTATGAGGAAATGTTAGTAAGAAATATATAAAGCCTATTTATAAAATATCTATAAATAATATGAGAATTATCACAGTTTCGTAGAAACAGATAGTGGCCAAACCTTCAAATAAATCCTTATCAGAGTTGGAACAAGACAATATTCTTCCTACTAAATCCCTTACTTCATTTTTATAAAATCAAATGAAAGTATAGTTAAATATTATAAATCATATAACCTTGGGGAAGCTTCTCAATATTTTGGAATTATACTTTATTTATTTATTTATTTATTTATTTTATTATTTTTGGGGGGGGTTGTGCCCTTGGCATATGGTGGTTTCTAGGCTAGGGGTTGACTCAGAGCTGCAGATGCCAGCCCACACCACAGCCACACCAGATGTGAGCAGCATCTGCAACCCAACCACAGCTCAAGGCAATGCTGGATCAGATCCTTAACCCACTAAGCAAGGTCAGGGATCGAACCTGCATCCTTGTGGATAATAGTAAGATTCATTTCCGCTGAGCCATGATGGGAACTCCACATAATTTATTTCTTATCGATGTTTCATATTAATAGAATTTAGATTATTGCCAGTTTGTGCTAAATAAAACAACATTCCAATAAATATCATGGTAAATATATCTTTCATAGATCTCTAGCATATATTTCTGAAATGAAACTGATTAGAGAACAAACTGGGCTCAATGTGACTATCATGAAAATGGTATCTCTTTATAATTTGATCTATTTGTGTTTGGTTATTAATTATGTTGAGGAGATACGCTTTTATTTGTATGCATTTATGGTTTTTAATCTGTGAGTTGTATGTTCATGTATGCCTGTTCTTCTAGGGATTGTTTTCTATTGATTTGTAATAATAATTTATATATAGGAGTTCACATTGTGACTTAGTGGAAATGAATCTGACTAGTACCCATGAGGACGCAGGTTCGATCCCTGGCCTTGCTCAGTTGGTTAAGGGTCTGGCGTGGTGGGGAGTTGTAGTGTAGGTCACAAAAGTGGCTCAGATCTGGCATTGCTATGGCTGTGGCATAGGCCGGTGGCTACAGCTCCAATTTGATCCCTAGCGTGGGAACTTTTGTATCTCGTATGTGCACCACTAAAAAGGCAATGAATAAATAAATAAATAATTTTTATATAAAAGTATCTTTAAATACTTCAACCATTGTGCCTGCTATATGCACGCTAAGTATTTTGTCTGAGTCTGTAGCTTGTTTCTTCATTCAATAATTATATTATCTTGCTTATATAAAAGTTTAAATGCTAATAAAATAAATTCTGTCAAATTTTTCATAGGCTTCTGGCTCTTATATTTTGATTAAAAAAACAATCTTTTGGTGGCCTTAATCACTATGCAGTACCCATCTCAAAGATTTTGAGATAAGAATAAGCACATAATCCTGGGCCACCCTATCTATCTTCGTGACATTCAATGAGTTACTCAAATTCCTTATGTGTATAGTTTTCTCATCTACAAACTGAATCAATAAATGTAAAGAGCTTAGAATAGGGCCCGGCTCAAAGTGCTATATAAATATTTACTGATATATAGTTGTTTCACTCCAAACATGTTTGTTACTCTAAGTAAATGCCTCTGTATGAACTCTTAACAATGCACCAGCAGCGTATGGAGGTCCCCAGGCTAGGGGTCCAATTGGAGCTGTAGCCATCGGCCTACACTACAGCCAAAGCAATGTTAGATCTGAACTGTCTCTGCAACCTACACCACAGCTCATGGCCACGCCGGATCCTTAACCCACTGAGGGAGGCCAGGGATCAAACCCATGTCCTCACGGATCCTAGTTGGGTTTCTTAACCACTGAGCCACTATGGGAAATCCCAACAATGCAATTTTAATATTAGAATTTTATTCAAGTTTTTAGCATTAATTTCATTAATTCATTTATTCATGTAAGTAAGTGCCTGCTATGTACCTCTCTGGCACAAAACTAGGTGTTAAAAACTTAGTAAGTATGAATTGTTTCCTTTTTCATGGTTCTTACTGTGTAATATGGGAGAGAATAAAATTGCATCATTACAATTGTGGAGAAAGATAAAAATTGATGATGAGTCTGACCTATTCAGATTTGGGAAGCTATGTCCCTAAGGAAGTTATGCTTAAATTGAAATCTAAATGATAAGAAGTTACTCTGGGGAAAAGGGAAAGACAGGCCATTCATACAAATTTATCTTGATAAATTAATAAAGTTATATTCTTAACTCATTTTAAATTACTCTTGCAAAAAAATCACTATTTCATAAATTGTTCTAAATAGTGCTTTGCTATTCAAAGATTAAATAATTAAGAACTCCTACAATTCCAATTATTTGTGTAAATTACATAATGTAAACATTTATAAAGGATGGAGTACTTTTGGAAATACTGATCTTAAATTTAATTTTTCTTAGTTTACTCTCTTTCAGGCATACCTATTTTATGTTTTAGAAAAATTCTGAAATTTTTCCAGGCTATAAAGAAACTTTATACAATGTTTCAGTGTGTGTGTGTGTGTGTGTATATATATATATATATATATATATATAAACAAATTCAAAAAATTCTGGAATATACATCCCTGAAAAGGTAATAAAATGAGAGATGAAAAGAAGTAAATTGAAAGAAATAAAAGTACTAGGTTTGCATATACCAACATGCAGTGTTTCTATCCACAGTTATGGGAACTCAGTGAAAATTTCATTGCACAACTTTGGGGCATTTTTAGTATTAATTGGAAATCTGCAGTGTATAGAAATGCCAACCTATAAAGAAGTAAGAGTGGAGGAGAAAAAGGGAATTGACGTATTTGAGACCACAGGCACTATACTGGGCCCTTATCTATAGGCACTATAATGAAATTAAAAGAATATGAAGCACATTGTCTTTTTGTTTTTCAATTGCTTCATTTGGACATTTCGACAACTGAAATAAGATTTTTTTTTAGCAGTTAAAGTTTTAGCTTAATAATATTAAGTAAAAAATTATAAATGAATGCCTTTGGAAAGCTTTTTCATTTCCAGGAAAGACTGTACTTTTTTGGCTCCTATAAATTATAGCCTTTAGCAAAAGGCAATAACTACTGCATTACCAAAGGGCATTTGTCCAGAAAATCTAGATTCCAGAGAACACCATCATCTTAGGAAGATCATTTAATAACTCTGAGTTCAACAATATACCTTTTAAAATAATAACATGTGCTAAAGAGTGTTAATCTGGTATTTTTGTGGCAAGAACACATACGTTTCTTTTTGATCCTCTTCTACCTAAAAATGGAAATAACTGAGTTGACAAATAACACTAAAATACTAAAATTGCCTAACTTCATAATGGATTTCTTTTGTAATAGAAGATATCATTGGCTTTGATTATCAGATTTCCTATTGGGAAATAAATGAAATTATCTTGTTCGCTATCTCAGGTCTTAGACAACATTTACACTCATTTTTTAACATTATTTTTATAACAAACCACTTTTTAAAATCAAACTCATCCTTACCATCAGAAAGTGAAAATGTTGACCTCTCTGAATTCCATTCCACATTCAGAAAAATAAAGAAAGCAGTTGAATCCCAACTCACCTCCAAATAATTGTATGCAAGATGTCAGCCAAATACCTTAAATAGATAAGCTATTTTTAGAAACTCAGGCAGTTAAAGCTTATTTTCTCATTTATTGGTTTTCCAGTGATACTGTAAATCTAGAAGATTTTGGTATTCTTTTCCAAGAGATTTTTTAAAAAGCACTTTGTTTGAAGTGCTAATATAAACACAGTTTGAATAAACAACCTGTAAGTTCAAAGTGAAGCTAATGTATATGAAGAACAGTTTGTTGTCCATTGTTTCTTGAGTAAAACAGAGAGGCTTTAGACCTCACTTTATTCTATTAATGTTAAAGGGCCACCAAACAGCGAGCTTTACATTTCAGGTTTTATAGAAATAAAGCGGTAAGTATTCAGTTTATAGCTAATGAGTAGATAGGGATGATATCAAGGAATATCATAGATGATAGCAAGCAATTGCATTTTGCAACAGCTAAGAAAATATTTCTTAGGATATTTACATTTAGAAGGAAAATCTTGTTCTACTGTATCACCTCTCAAAGGAGCAACAGCAATAGAAGAAAAATGTACCAGGTATAAGATTCTGGTGTAGTAGTATTTTAAATGCTGCCTCATTTTCTCACAAGCTAGAGACATTACTTCCCTCAAAATTAATTATTCCTTTTTTTCAAGTAAATATTCATGAAATACATTTATCAAGATTTCTAATTAACCTAATCACTCCAACCATAGCTCCCTGGTCCAAGTCACAAGTTTAGCTCTTTTGAAAATAAAATAAGAAAGCTTTTTCTAATTTTAGCTGTCATCAACCCTGTGACTATGAGTTGACCACTTGTTCTCTCTGTGTCTGTCCTCCAGTAAAATGGGACTTAGCAATAGTACATACCACAGAGAGCTTTGCGAAAATTAAATAACCACACATACACACACTTAGTACATTGCTTTGTATGTGATAATCCTTAAGCAAATCTAATTAACAACTGACTATAATAATGATAATAGTGATGGTTATAGTAGCATGGATTAAGACTATGATCACATGAGTAACTATAGATAATATTGAGCAAGCAGTCATTATGTGCCAAACAATTTTATTATGCTTGACTTATATCACTTTATGTAACCAGGAAAACAGCACAATCAGATAAATAAAATTCTCAGCTCCATTCTATGGATGAGGAAAACTAAGGCATAGAGAATCAGAGAAATGTATGCAACACAAGAGAGAGATAGGTAGATATATTTTAGAAGGTAATAAAATAAGAGCTAGAAGAGAAAATATATTTTCTAGATGCCTAAGAGAACATATAAAAATGGTCTAGATTCAGAGGCAATCTATTAAATCCGAATCAGAAGAATAACTAATAAGAATAATATAATTGCAAATATTTTAAGACTTTAAGAAAATACTGACTTATTGGACTCCTAGATTCATAAGTTCTTTTTTTAATAACACATTACTCAAAAATTAAATTTAAAAAAATTGGCTGATAATGCTCCAGAAAAGTTTTAAAACTTTCATGATAACACACATAAAATGCTAACTCCTATCATCACTTAAACATCTTTCCAAGGCCAAATGTGTCAGATTTTCCAGAATATTATTTTAACCAAGTTTCATGGGAGTTCAAAATTTCTTATTCCAATCCCACTTTGAATTGTTCCTGACTTACAAAGGTCTAAAAAATAAAATTATAAACTCTCTTATTTAGAAAATGTCTCCTGCATGCCTACATTTTTAATTACAAAAAGTCAAAAAATATAGACATATCATGTAAAATTTCAAATTTATTTTAATTATTTCCATTTGATGTCATGGGTAGCTATATTTAACAGTTTATCTATATACTTCCAGTTCTTTCTATGTAGTGTTCTCTTAATAATAAAGCACACCAAAAATGTTATATGCTATATATTTTATTTGTGACATGCTTTGTTTTTACTTGTCAATTATGTCAGTACCAACGGATCAACTTCACACTTTTTTAATGGCCATAAGAACACATTATGTAGCTTAATCATAGTTATTTATATCCTTTTATAAAGAAATTATATATATATTTTTTGTTGTTACAAACAGTGTAACTAATATCTTCATACCCTTGTTCTAATGTGAAAATATTTTTGTAAGACAGATTCTTAAGACTAGAAATTCTGGATCAATACATTCTCAGTTTTAGAGTCTATCAAATTGCCCTCAGAGAATATTTTCACTAATCCACACAACAAGGTAATAATCCTACCAAAATGAGTAAGAATATCTGCTATTCTCTGTTAAATAATGCATTTTTTTTTGGCCCAAACTTATGGTGAAAACTGGTATCTCATTGATTTTGCTATTGAACGATATTTGCAATTTCTCTGTATTTTCAATCCCTGTAGCATTGGGAAATTTTATATTTGTATATTTGTTCACAATTAGTATTATTCATATCCTATTTGTATACTTTTGCATATGTTTTTACTTTACTATTTGTCAGTGTAGCTTGAAACCTAGCAATAATAAATGGACATCTAAACCCAAGAGGGTTGGGTGAACCCATATTGCTTTATGTCTCTCTATCCTCCCATCATCTGGCCACCTTGAGGAAGTCCTTAGCTGAGAGAGGTAACTAAAGCCCCAGACTTTTGGTTGAAAAACTGAATAGGGAAGAGCAAGGAAGATGGAGGAGAGGGAAGTGCTGGGGAAAATGACCCTGTAGGCTTGATTGTGAAGCCCCAGTCTAAATTCCAAGCCATGCTTGTATAGACCTCCTCTTAAACTGCATAACTGAACAAACAGGCCATATCATCTGAAATTAACCCCTAGGTAGCACAAACACTGTGCACATGTGAACAGCACAGGAAAGCCTTTAAAAAGCAAATTGACATTAGAACCATAGCCAATAAAAGGCAAGATGGAGTTTGTGGACCGAACCTAACCAGATCAACTGCCTGCCAAAACAAAAATATAAAAATCCTCCATAGGAGCTAAAAAAAACAAAACAACAACCTCTCAATGTAATAGTAAAAATCTGAAGGATGCTCTGGCAGAATAATTGCATCCAAAGACGTCCACATTTTAATTCTCAGAAACTGTGAATGTGTTACCTCACATGAGAAAAGGGGATTTGCAGATATGATAAAGTTATGATCTTTGAGACAAGCATATTATCTTGGATATTGGGTGTACCCACAGTAATTACAAGGGTCCTCAACAGTGGAAGGGGAAAGCAACAGAGGAGGTCAGAGTTATGCAATGAAAGCAGAACTGAACCCATCGTTTCTGGCTTTGATGGTGGAGAAAGAGGACCAGGAGCAAAGAAATGAAAATGAGCTGTAAAAATAGAAAAGGCAAGAAAACATTCTCCCTTAGATCCTCTAGAAGGAAATGCAGCCCTGCTGACACCTTAATTTTAGCCTGGGGTTACTGGTATTAGATTTAGAAACTACAGAACTATAAGATAATAAATGTGTATAGTTTAAACCACTGAATGCATAATAATTTATTACCTCAGTAATAAAATCAAAAGCTATGTACTTTAAATATCAATAAAATTGATAAAACTCTAAAAAGACAGTCAAAGAAAAAGAGACACACTCAAATTACAACATCAGGAATGAAATAGAGGATTATCACCACAGAAACACAAGCATTACAAAGATAGTGTGGAAAACTAAAACAATCCTATGACTATAAATTTTACATCTGAAATGAAATGGACCCATTTCTTTAAAGATACAAATTAGAAAAACTCAATGAAGAATAGTTTTATAACTATTAAGGAACTTGAATCCACAGTTGAAATCCTTCTATAAAAGGTATCATCAGTGGTTTCTATCAAATATTTATGTATAACATTAATACTGCTAATATGATCTGCTCCAGAAAACTGAAGAGGATGTAACTTTTCCAAATTTATTTTAAGATATCAATATTATCCTGATGTCAAAGCCAAAGAGAAGCAGCAAAAGAGAGAGAGAAAGGAAAACTGAAGAGAGCACTATCTCATGAAGATTTATGTAAGAATCTTTAATGCAATATTAGTGTGTATAACATACACTTGTGTGTGTGTGTGTGTGTGTGAGAAAGAGAGAGAGAGAGAGAGAGAGAGAAAGTTTGTATGTGTATAAAGTACACCATGACCAAATGGGATTTCTTTCAGGAGTGCAAAGTTGGTTCAAAATTCAGACATCAATGTTTTCCATTGTGTTAGCCTCCTGAAGAGAAATGAAATGATCATTTTAATTGATGTGGAATATAATACGGCAAAATTCATTATCCATTTATGATATTAAAAACTCAACAAAGTAGAAATAAGGAGGAACTTCCTCACCTTGATGAAGGGCATCTATGAGAAAAGCTATGACTATCACCATTCATAATAAACATATGTTTATTACTATTAAGATTGAGGACAAAACGAAGGCATTTCCTTTAACTTCTCATGTTCAGCTATGTGCTAGAAGTTCTAATCATCACAATAAGGCTTGGAAAAGCAATATAAGAAACCACAAATTGAAAATGAATAAAACTATCCCCATTCACAAATGATAACATTGTCTATATAGATAATCCCAAGGAATCTATAAGAGTCCTAAAACAAATAATTAATATGAGCAACTCACAAGATATAAGGTAACACACACAAAAAAGCTTAATTTCTGCATGATATTAATGTAAAACTGAAAGCAAATTTTAAAAAGTAATATGATTTACAAAACCTCAAAAATATTTTCATATAAATCTAGAAAAACATGTATAGGATCTGTACAATGAAGAACAACAAAATGCTGACTGAAAGAGGTCCAAGACCTAAATAACTTGAGGAAAAACACCATGTTCATGGGTTGGAAGTTTTGACATAGTAAAAACATCAGTTGTTTCAAAATTTACGTTTATATTTATTGCAATCCCAATTAAATTCCAAGATTTCATAGATATGGACAATCTGATTTTTAAAGTATGAGAAAATTCAAAAGAACTAGACTAAAATTATTTTTTAAAAAGGAATAAAGGAATAAATGTAAGATTTACTGTAAAGCTGAGGTAACCAAGACAATGTGGTATTAGTGAAGAAACAGACACACAGATCAATGAAACAGAACAGAGAGTCTAGAAATACATGGTTAAATGATTTTTCACAAAATGCAAAAGAATCCAATGGAGAAAAGATACTCTTCAAAAAATAATAGTGGAAAAATTCAACATCCATAAGAAAGAAAAATAATCTGACCTAAATTTTATGACTTATCTAAAATTTAGTTTGAAACAGATCATGATCTAAATATGAAACGTAAAGCCATAAAGCATTTAGATAAAAATATAGGAGGAGTTCCCCTCATGGCTCAGTGGTTAACGTATCCAACTAGGAACCATGAGGCTGCGGGTTTGATTCCTCGATCCCTGGCCTTGCTCAGTGGGCTAAGGATCTGGCGTTGCTATGAGCTGTGGTGTAGGTTGCAGAGGTGGCTTGGATCCTGCATTGCTGTGGCTGTGGTGTAAGCCGGAGGCCACAGTTCCGATTCAACCCCTAGCCTGGGAACCTCCATATGCTGTGGGTGCGGCACTAGAAAAGACAAAAAGAAAAAGGAAATAGGAAAAACCTTTATGATCTGATGTTAGGTAAAGAGTTCTTAGACATGATACCAAAAGAACATTACATAAAAGAAATGATTAGTTAGATTTTATGAAAATTTAAAATTTTTGTTCTTGAGGAGACACTGTTGAGAAAATAAATTTCAGAATTAGAGAAAATATGTGCAAATCTTATATCTCATAATGGACATGTATCCAGAATATATAAAGAATTCTCAAAACTCAGTAATAAGAAAACAAAAACTCAGCTTAAACATTCCTGACAATACCAAGTGGTGGTGAGAATGTGGAACAATTTGAAATCTCATACATTACTAGTGGGAAGTTTCCTCTTTTCCATATATTTAAGTAAGACTACTCCTGGGAATTTACTTTATATATATAAAAATTTATGTTTACACAAAAATCTGTACATGAATATTTATATCAGCTCTATTCATAATTTCTTTAAAATGGAAATAATTCAAAGTTCTAGAAATTAAAGGACTGATTTGGCTTTAAAGAAACAACAAATTTCTGTTAGATCCAGATACTTTATGAATACATAGAAAGCAAAAGAAAGATGAGCAAAAGTGCCAGCTCCCCATGTCCCTTCTCCCCCAGGACACTGACAAAAGGGGCCAAGTAACATGATGATGTGACATGAATGTCAAGGGAAACTGCTACTTACTGAGGAACTAATTTTATTCTGAAGGTAAGTTCTTTGTTTTGTTTTGTAGACTGTAGCTGTACCCTAATGTCAGTGAGGCAAAACTTCTCACATCTCAGAAAAACTCTGGAGGTAATATGAAACTGCCTGGTGATATCCTCCTGGGAAGAGAGGTAAGCAGATAGAAAACGGTCTTGTTCACAAGCAAATCATGCTCTTATGTTCCAGTAATATCCTAGGGGATCCGACCAAGACTTAGATCTACTGTAATTAAGCCTTTCCCACGTAATCTATGTGGACACATGCAAGGCAGATGCTTACTACATGCCACGGAAATTCCACTCCTGGCTATTTACCTTAGAGAGTGAAAAACTATGTTTACACAGAAATCTGTACATGAATATTTATAGCAATTCTATTCATAATCATACAAATTGGAAATATTCCAAATGTCCTTTGACAGAGGGATGAACAAATGTGATACATCCATTGAGTGGCATTCTACTTAAGGAAATAATCACTGATATGCTCAACAACTTGGATGAAAGTACTGTGTTAGGGATTCTAGATTTGTATTTTATATGGCAGAATTTTTTTAACTAAAAAATGTATCTTCATAATTCCATCAAAACAAAATGTTTGCTTTTTTTTCTTTCACATATATTATGAACTGATAGGTGTTTCCTTAAAATTCATATGTTGAATGCTTATTCTCCAATGTGACCGTATTTGGAAATAGGGCCATGAAGGAGGTGATTTAAGGTTAAATGAAATCATAAGGGCAGGGTCCTAATTCAATAAGACTGGTGTCCTTATACTAAGAGATACCAAAGCTCTCTTTTGTAGCTCACACACAGAGAAAAGACCACACTTACACTAGGATATAGTGAGAAGGTAGCCAATGACAAGCCAGGAAGTGAGGTCTCACCAGAAACCAACATTGTCAGAATCTTGATCTTGGACTTCTAGGCTCCAGAACTGTGAGAAAATGAATGTCTGTTTTTTAAGACACTCAATCTGTGGTATTTCAATATGGTAGCCCTAGCAGGTTAATACAGTATGGAATTTACTTTTTTGTTATGAGTTGAATAAAGGACTTAAAATTTGTTTATGCCAAAATAAACAACCAAATGTCAAAAAGAAGGGTATTAAAAATTTCCCCAAATGATCCAAAATGCCATTTTGGGGGGATTAAATTCCTATTTCATATGGATCAGATCATGGTTTCACTATTGTATTCCATTACATTGATCTATCGCATTATTTCTTTTCCAGTACTATACTGTTTTAACTATAGTAGTTCTTATGCTTTGTTTAAAAGTATAAAAACTGGTACAATAAGTCTTCACTTATGTTCTCCTGTCAAATTCTCTTAAACAATTTAATGCTGCTTTGAGTTTCATTTATTTAGACAAATGCTATTCAAACTGCTGTTCACGAGGTAAGAATATTGTGCCAAAATGTAAATTAAGTGTAATACATACTGTACTGTTTGCAGTGTTCATAATAGGGCCTTTTCCATAACCAAACCAGTGCATTGATTTATATTCTGATACACTCTATTAATGAACTGGAGAAAAAACCTATCCATTCATACAAGTTGCTGATTGGTGGACCTCACTATATTAACATTGTTGGAATGTTCTTGACCATGAATGATCTAAGCCAGGGACTCATGTATGACTTACAACCTTTTTTTTCCTTTTTTACAGCTGCACCTGTGGCATAGGGAAGTTCCCAGGCTAGGGATCGAATTGGAGCTGCAGCTGCAGGCCTACACCACAGCCACAGCAGCGCCATATTCTTAACCCCCTGAGCAAGGCCAGAGATCAAACTTGCATCCTCAGAGACACTATTTAGGGTTCTTAACCTGCTGAGCCACAATGGGAATTCCCATGATCTAGGGGTTTAAAATCAGTTCACAATAGGGCATAAGTCTCCATTTTTCTGGCATTTCCACTTCAGTGATTCTGTTGACTTTTTTTCCAGGCTGAGGTCCAGATAAATAGAATTTAGACTTTCTCAAGGTTTTAGGGAGCATACAATTCCAGGTAAAATCTCGCATATCATCTCTCACTTACCAAATGGTTGATTTTTTTTTTAGGGGCTACACCCACAGTATATGGAAGTTCTGGGCCAGGAATTGAATTGGAGGTGCAGCTGTGAACTATGCCACAGCTGTAGGCAATGCCAGCTTCTTTAACCCACCATGCTGGGCTACTGTCCTCTGCAGTGACACATGCCACGACAATCAGATTCTTAATCCACTGTGCTACAGCACAAACTCCCAGAAAATGATTAGACTTTTATTTTCTTCACAAGTCATGGGTAAATTGCTCTGGCATCAAATTTTCTTTTCTTTTCTAATCTGTTATTTATAATAAATTCTGGCTCCATGGAACTCACAAATCTCTTTTTTTCTTTCAAGAAAGCTCACTTCTTATAATAAAGTCTTGGTGCCTAGACTACCGTTTTGGTTTTTTGTCCTAAAACATTTTTCTTTGTGTGTTTTAAATTCCTTAAGTGATCCTCAGCCCTTCAGGAAACAAAGAAAAAACTGTTAAATGTTAGTCTGGTGTGGGCTGTGCTTAAGATTGAAGTGATAAAGAGGGAAAAGCAGCAGCATAGAGAAACAGTTACAAACTGGCAAAAACTGACCCCCAGAGGAGCATGGAGTTGGAGAAGAGAGTGAGAGGAATACAAGCACAAATCAGACAATACTATAGAACATAAGTATTTCCCAAGGAGATGAAAAATTTGTGGCAAGACTCTTATAAGCAGCCTGAACATTGTACATTCAGGGAAGATGCATCATGGGCAGTCAGAATATTTTAGATGAACCTTAAAGAGATGGGTGACCCCAACTAATAAACAAGTTATAGGTATTCAGATTCCATATGTATAGTAAACCCTTATATGTAGCATATATTTTAACAACAGTCCCTTTACTGGGGTTACATATGACATAATCAAAAAAAAACTTTAAAATTTATAGGGAATATATTGCTGAGTTACTAGGTCACACATTTTCTGGAAAAACTGATTGTCTATGAAATGGATTTTCTATGCAATTGAAGAGCGGAGGAATAAAACAGTGCAGGGTGTGACCCTGCTTTTGGGGCGGTGATCCATCCACAGACCCTCTAGCAGGACAGGTCTGATGTCTCAGTATTTTACATGTTCAGCTTATGTTTCTACTTGGAGCTTATCTCTCACAACAAGTTGTGATATTTCAAAAGTATTATCATTTCTTCACCTGCTTTTTTTTTTCCAGGTAATATTCTTGTATGTCTCCACTATTACTTGCAGATAAAAAAAGTTTAATGCACTTCCCTCAACATGAATAATCTCTCTACTGCTAAGAAATATACATTTAAAAGAGAAAGAATGGACTAAACTGATTTCACATGCACTTGATAAGATAGGCTCCAGACAAAGCTGAGGAGTATGGTATAATACCATGTACAATAATTTTCTATAAGGTTTAATTTACTTTTTCTTTGTAACACAGAATGACTTGAAATGTCAACTTTATATATGAATATAACTTTTTACATGAACTTCTTATATTACATTCCTTTTTATTTTTGGTGTAGAAAATTACCTGCCATTTTCCTTCTCATGTGTAATATCAATATAATTATAATCTCAGAGTTTGGATACAGGCTCCTCCCTATTCTATTCATGATTACCATCCTTTCCACTGTTTCTTTCCTATTTTGTCACAGGCCCATAATTAAATATCAGGTAAGCATTTACCTGTTAAGGATACTAATAATAGCAAGAGCAACATTTTATCAAGAGTGTATCATATACTAAACTTTATATTTAAGCATGTTAGAGTCTTATGTAAATTATTCCCTTTTCACAGTAATCCTATAGTAAGGTACTAATGATATCTCTTGTTTATGAGAAATCTGAAGCTGAAAGGCTGAAAGGCTGGGTAGTTTCATCAAGGTCTTAAGTGACTTAAAGGGGAAGAATCAGGACATGAACTAAGATCTGACTGAATACAGAGGTAGTGTCACTAGAGATTAAAATTATACTTTGTACTTAAAATAGCACTCATTGCCTACAAAATTTTTTTTCCAAAATTTTAAGGATGCTTTTCTAAAGTTAAAGTGCAAAATAAAATAATGCATCTGTATTCGTGGAGCATGATTTAACACAAGGCAGCCTCTTTAATTAAATTGCTATTTCCTAGCATTAAATCATTTCTTACTGCACTTCTCCTAGCTTCTGTGCTCACATGTCTTTTCCTCTGCATTTGTTACTTCTAGATAACATAACTGAAATTCTTCTTTCAACTTGAAAATTTTCCAAGTAAGATTTCGAGGCTGAGATATGGGTAGAAGAACATGCAGAAAAACTTACTTCCAAAACCCAATAGAAAATGACCAGGTAAGCATTAGTAATATATGAAAAGTCTACAATAAGCTATGAAAGTTATGAGGGTCATGTCTACTCTCTGATTTGAAACGAAATTAAATAATTCTACATGCTGACAAGAAAGAGCTCAGGAAAATAAGCCATTCCCTCCCTTGTGGCAGCCTGGAGGTGGGGGGAAGTTTTCAACTAAGGCTTTGGAAGAGCTGAAAATCAGAACTGGGAGTGGTGTTTTGGAGAAGCAAAGAAACTATGTCATCTGAATGGAGGAGCAGCCACGTCCTTATTTTTCACAATCATGATAAAGAAGGAACAAGTTTCATAGAGAGTAGGTAAAGAGAGTAGAAACTTAACTAGGGGCAGGATCTTTCAGGTTCCATGTGTAACTATATACTTATATTTAATGGGAAAATGATTTAGTATTTTCTATTAATTAATCTTATTAGTATCTCTAGTTTAGATTCTCCAAAAAGTTAAAAAAAAAAGGGGGCAGGAGTATGTTATCACATGAAATTAAATATCTGGAGAATTTTGACTTTTGTTTCAGGCCTCCAGTGAATATGCATTATTTTGAAATAGAAATAATTCAACTGAAATATTTCCAAGAAGTTCATGATAAAGGTCTCAGTTTCCTCTTTAAAGATTCTAAACTCCATCTCTTACTCAGCAGGGCTTCATGCTATTGGACCCATTCATTCTTTTCCCACCATGTTCTCACTCAGTCACTTGCTTCTCTTTGAGCCATTATTCTGCTGATGTGACTGCTCTTTCTTCCTTGGGGAGCGAATATATCACATGAAGATGGAAAGTCATGATTTTTCTCTCAGACTTAGGAAAATAAGATTATTAAACTAGAACTAACAACAAACAGGGATTTGCCTTTTGTAGGCTCATTGGGATGGAGAATTTTTCTGAAGGTAGTCAACCATATTAAAAAAAAAAATAAGTCTCAAGTAGAACATACTTTCAAACATAGTCTCCTGACTCAACTAGATTCCAAATCTGGGCTTTCAATGGAGGAAATTTCACCTTTTTCTTCCTTGATTCTATGTGATAACTGGTATTAAGAATGAATGAAATAGGAGTCCCTGTTGTGGCTTAGCAGGTTAGAAACCCAGCAAATATCCATGAGGTTGCTCATTTGATCCCTGCCTCACTTAGTGGATTAAGGATCCGGCATTGCCACAGGCTGCAGTGTAGGTCACAGAGGCAGTTTGGATCTAGTGTTGCTGTGACTGTGGCATAGGCTGGCAGCTTCAACTCCGATTTGACCCCTAGCCTGGGAATTTCCATGTGGTGCAGACATGGCCCTAAAAAGGAAAAAAAAAAAGAAATGAATGAATGAAATAGGATGCAGACAGTACTATCAGCTGCAGAATTTCTGAAGCAGGAACGACTACCTAATGATTATAACAGATTTCAGAGCTACTGCTATGCTACAAACAAATTGCCTGTCAGGAGTTAACAAAATGTCCCAAGAGATATACTATAAAAATCAATCACATGCAGAACACATTCAGTATAAGACAACTCATTTTAAGGCTTATGACAATAGTGACTGATCGTCAAATCAATAGACTGATATGCCATCGAAGCTCCCTCCTGGGAGAAAACTGTGTGTTCTTAGGGGAAGAAAACATCTCCTGAGATTTGCACTTGGTGGTAAAATTTCCAAATGTTTACATAAGGTAAATGTTCAGACTTTGAATCACCTCTGATGTGACAAAATACATTTCACATTAGCCAATACCTTGGCCCATGCCATATAAAAATCCTGTATCAAGTTAGAAAGTCCCATTATGGTAGCTTTGCAGTGATCATCTGTTTAAGACTGGCATTAGAGTAGGTTCTTTGATCTTAATGTACTTGAAGGCAAATTGTTTATTTCCATTCCTCTGAGATTCCAAGGCAAGTAGTTTTCACAAAGCCAAATCTAATGAGACTGTTCTACGGGTTGAGAATCAGGCTCATGTAGCATATTCTATCCATTCTGAATTGACTATTGACCTGCTTCATAACCCTGGTGATCTGGGGTCTGCTGAATAGCTCAGAAAAATGCTAAAAGGGCACTTGGCACATCATTGAGCATCACTGTGGTTTTTTTTGGTTTTGTTTTGTTTTGTGTTTGTTTGTTTTATTTTTCAGGCTGTACCCATCGCATATGGAAGTTCCCAGGCTAGGGGTCAAAGACAAGCTGCAGCTGCCAGCCTATACCACAGCCACAGCAACACTGGATCCAAGCCTTATCTGCAACGTTCACCTCAGCTCATGGCAATGGCGGATCCTTAACCCACTGAGTGAGGCCAGGAATCGAACCTGCATCCTGATGGATACTAGTCATGTTCATTTCCCTAATGCGGTTTCTATTTAGAATTTTTGTTCCAACTATACATGGTCTAAAGAATTATCTAATGGGATATCATAGAATTGTGGATTTTAGAACTAGTGGGACTATTAGAAATCATATAATTTGACCCATTCATATTATAGACATGACCAAAATTTATTAGATGGAGATGATACAACCAGATCACATACCTACATGTCCTTTGTGATGGTTATATTTTATGTGTCAACTTGGCAAGGCCATGGTACATAGATTTTTCAATCAAACACATCTAGATGTTGCAGTGCAGGTATTTTTTAGATGAGATTAACATTTAAATCAATAGATTTTGAGTAAAGCAGAATCCCTCCCAAATATGGGTAGACCTAAACCAAATCAATTGGAAGACTTAAGAATACTTAAGGCCCTCCTGAAGAAAACAAACAGCCTTTTAGCCTCAAGCTATATTGTCATTTCTTCCTGGGTTTCCAGCCTGCCAGTCTACCCCTGCAAATTTGGAACTTGCCAGCCTCCCCAGAGGCATGAGCCAATTCTTTAAAATCTATCTTTCTCTGTCTCTCTCTTTCTTTTTCTCTGCTCTATTTGGTTCTATTTCTCGGGAGAACACTGACTAATATACTTTTCATCTTGCAAGAGCATCTCATAACACCAAGAATTATCTAAAATCCTTAGCCTGACCTGTACACTCTCCATGATCTGACTATTGGGATTTTTTTTTATCTCATTTACTATCTTTCTTCCCCTCATTCACTATGTCCAGCTACAATGATTTTCTAAGTCAGTTTCCATTTCAAGCCTCTGCATATAGCCCTTGCTTGTGGAATTTTATTCCCTACAAGAGCCCAGGCCTTTATTTCACTCAGGTCTCTGTTCAGATATCACCCTTAAAGCCTCACAACTCAAAGTGGGGTTCATAATCTAGCAGCTTTGATAAGACCCAAGGGCTTATCAGAAATAATCATAAACCCTGTCCTAAGTCAACCAAGTAAAAATCTAAATTTTAATAATATCCACAGGTGATTCATACACACATTAATGTCTGAGAAGCACAGATGCAAAGTGTCACTTCCCATCCTTCTCATTTCATTTATATAATTTAGTATAATATATATATATGATGAAAAATGGCAGACACGGCAGAGTTTTCTTCTCCATCCAGTTTTCTCTGTCTAGACCATTCTTCATGAACTCTTTGTTCCCTTAACTCTTACTCATAACTTAGGTCTTAACCAAGACAGTGCTTCTTTTGGGCAAAATTTTGATTCCTATAGTGTTGATTGGGCCCTTTAGCTGTGCGTCCATGTACTGCATCATCAGAATACCTACACAGTAGGTCCTCAGCAAGGCGTTAATGAGTGGATGAACACTGATTAGCAGATACCTCTTAAATGACCTTTCAGCATTCTCTACTCACTTTTCCCTAAGCAAACACTGTATTTTTGTGTAGGTAACCAATCTCCTCCCGTAGACCAGGTACTTCAAACTACATACCTTCTCCAGTCTCAGAGAGTAGAATCTAAGTTGTAAGATAAAAATAAAGTCCCTTTTTTATTGCCAGTGATTGGTTTAAGAAGGGACATGTGCTTTGGTACTAAGTAAGGAGACATGAGTCCAAATCCAGGTGCTCAGAAAGGGACTCAACATGATAAAACTTTTTTCTACCTCTGGAAAATGTTGGTATGTAGGTATAATACTCAAAAATACTGTGGACATCTTGCTAGCAGCTAAAAATGAAGCTAACCTAAATGAAAGTGTTTAGAAAAGACAACAGCCAAGAAATGGAATCATCCTAGACTGCCTTACCTTTGGGATTTTTGTCCCTGTTGAAGATGAAGGAGATCAGATTTGAATGACTTGAATCTGTAAATTTTTTTATGTTGGTGATCTATTAATTTATATACCTTCATAGTGGTTTAAAAAGAAGAGTGATAATAGTATTTATCAGTGCACATATTCTTTTTCTTCCCCAACCAGAATATTAAATAGTAGCAGAAAAGTCTTCTATAGTGTAATGATAAGTAGCTAAAGATTGAACTTATATAACTTACTTGTTACTGACCATTAATAAATAAGAATTTACTAATTGCATAGCTATTATACTGTAATTGAGAGAAAATCAATTTTAACTTAAAATAGAAGTCAAGAAATTCTTACTTCTTTTAGCTATCTGAAGAGCATTTCTAGACAGCTTGCTTAAATTCTTTAAACAGTGATATAATCAGTACAGATGTTGAAATATTCAAGATATCTGATATCAGACCAAAAAATAGTAATTAATTGGGATGTATTTCAAGAAGTAAGTGCACAGAGTGATTATACCAAATGATCATGCACTTGACTAATTGTTACACATTCCTGTGCAGAAACAGCATAAACAAGATGGCATATTTTAAAGAGAAGATTATTCCCTGAAGGAGAAATCAGTATAACACAGATAGTTTTTCTTTAAAAGTCTGTGATTTGACTCAATGAAAGATTTAAAAGGAGAGCCAACAAAAATGTGGATCCAATGTACAAATGGTAGTTCTATGTGTCCATTCACTCATTCAACAAATGTTAGTGTCCAGTACTAGACATAGGAAATGCAATAGTGAACAAAAACAGAAACAGATTCTAACATTATGGGGTTCACAGATTAGAGGAGAAAAAAAATCAAATGATAATGCAAATATATGTTTGTTAAGTATGAAAATAAGTTACCGAAAACAATCAAGCATTTATCAAAGGATTTTTAATTAGCATGTACTATTTTGGAAGTCTGAGATCTAAAAGAAGAAGAGAAGTTAGAAGGATGTGGGAGAGTGGATATTTAAATCAGAGAGTACAGAATTAGCCAAGGTCCTAAGGTAGGAGAATTCATAGTAAATGAATGACTATGAGGAAATAATGACTTTTTCAGTTAGAATTCAGTGAATGAAGTTGAAAGTAGCGTAAGAAATATGTGAAAATGTAATAGGTTATTAGATCATGAAATTCATTATTAATTATGTTAATGTGTCTTCTTTAACCAAAGAACAATAGTAAAATATTAAATGACATTAAGCAGTGGGTGCAAAAGAAGAGTAGGACTGAAGTCTGTATAGAAGAAATTAAAATTTGCATTCTGGAAATAACACTCTGCCATATGAACAAGAAAATAGGAATGGTCAAAAACAAATTTAGGTACCCCACTTGGGGACTACTACTATGATCTAAAAATGAGGGGTAATAGAAGCTTTAACTCAGATTATAAAGAAAATTAAGACAATTGAAAATGGTATTTAAGAGAAAGAATCCGTAAAATCTGGTTAATGGATTTGAAAGCAGAGGAATGATAAAGAGAGTGTAGGTGGTGGGCAGGGTGGCGATTTGGAATAAAGGGCCATGAGTTTAATTTTGGATATACTAAGTTGAAAGTACCTTTGAAATATCTAAGTAGAAATATCATCAAGGCAATTGAATGCTGGGATCTGAGGTACACAGAAGAGGGTTATAGGGATACAGATTTTTGAATAACATATCTAATTAGGGATCAAAATAAGATTTTTTTTATCTTAAAAATGAATGAATAAGATTACCTTACAAATCTAAGGGATAAAGGAATGGATTTAAAGCGAGGAGAATGTTGAAAGACAAGTAAAGCCCTGAAAAGAAGAAAATGAACTGGTAAAGGAGTCATGGAAGGGAAGGCCAAGAAAGACAGAAAGATAGCCAGGAAAAAGAAATTTATAGAAGCCAAAGGAAGAAATTGTCCCAAGAAAAAAATGGCCTACATTGCAGAATGTTAAGAAATTGTATGAACTGAAGACCGAAATATGTATATCAGCTCTAGTAGTATTTAAATAATTGTTAATTTCAAGAAGAGCCATTTATATGAAGTAATGGAGACATAAGCCAGGCTAAATTGAAGAAATGAACAGGAAGAGGGGATATGAAGATAATATCCTTTCTTTTGAGAAGTCTGACTACACTACAAACAGAAGAAGAAAGAGAGAGAGGGAGCCTATATCTTGATGATTTTCGCTTAAATGAGTGTGACTTGTGCATGTATAAAATATGTGGGGGAGAATCCATTTAAGAAGTAAAACACACATGTGAGTAAAAAATATAAATCTACAATAAACACAAATACATATATAATATAAATATATTTACATAAATATAAATATAACAAATAGAGTGAGATTCTTGAGAAGACAGGAAGAAACAAGCCTGGAAAAACTTGGAGGTGTTGGCTCTGAGTTATAAGAATAACTCTTCTACTGGAACTGGAAGACCCCAGAATATATTAGAAGGGCAAGGCATATAAGTTTGATAGAGGGTATTAATGTTTGTTTTCCCTGTTCTTAATCTGTATAGCAGGAGGCAAAGTCATCTGTCAAGCATTAATGGGAAATGCACTCATAGATAGTTTGAAGAGTACATAGGTTTCAAATTGTAATTACAAAGAGTGGGCGGTCAGAATAGACAGAACAAAAATATGTAGGATTTGTAAGCAATATTAATTGTTCAAATTATGTTAAAAACCATTATTTTACAGTGATATCAATCTTTCCTACAGTGGTGTTTTTCTTAGTAACTCTCAGCCACCTGGATCTAGACATGGAAACAGTGGGTGGTTGGAAGCAGACAAAGCTGGGATACTTGAATGAAACACTGCAAGGACAGTTATAAACATGGATTTTAATGGAAACCTGGAGAATTAATTATATTTTTCAAGGAGAAAGTATAACCTAATAGAGAAAAAGGAAAAAAAAAATACTGAAAAAAAAATCGGTGTTAAGAAAGAAACAGAGTAGGACAAGACAACCAAGGTGATTGAGAAATAAACAGAAGTGGGAATACAGCCAATAGAATCCAAAATCGTGCAGAATGGAGTAAAAGAGTCAACAAAGGTAATTAATCAGCAGTGTCAATGAAAAGGGGAGGTGAATTAAAATAACAAAATAAGCATTGAACATGCCATTAGAATATCATTAATTCTCTTGAAAAGAATAGATTGTATAAGATAGACAAAAATATCTGAAGAACTAAAGATTGAGGAAGATAATTTCCTGAAGTTTGAACTTGAAAGAAAAGAGTAAGAGATGATTACTATCATCTTAACTTTCACCTATTTAGAATGGATTCTTTCTCATTTTTACATCTCAACCTTTAAGGATACAGAAAACATGAAAAGAGAAAAAAATTGTTTTTTAATCAAACAGATAATAATGGTAACTTCTGAACAGATGTATAGGGTTGCAAATATGAAAGAGCACACAGTGTTTACTCTATTTTTTTTTTTGAAAAATTTTCATTGGGAAAGTAGTCTTTTGTAATTATAAAAAGCAATTATAATTTTTATAATATAAATTTTATAATATATTGGTACTAGCATTATTCAATAATGGAAGATGAATAAAATGCTTTCTATATTGTCCCTATACCGATTGTATTCAAGGTTGCTTCTTTCTATCTGACTCAGACAGAAAACTTAGAAAATATTATTGGTTGCTGGAAATGTTCATACACTCATTTTGAATATATTCCAAATCTTTTAGAGGTTGGATTTTTCTTTCTTGCTCAATTTCACACTGACATATGTAAAAGTACAATAAGAATTTGCTGTTTAGTCCGTTATGTGCAAAAGAGCAAGTTGTTTAGTGCTTCAAAAGTATCCTCTGTGGGCTTTTAACTAATCACTCAGTCACATGGGAAAAGCTGAAGATAGAATAAGATGCCAGCCTACACAGAGATCATGAAAGCTTGAATTTGGCCAAATACTTTGGCAGAAGGAAGGGTGCTTTTATCCTAGTGAACAGAAAAAATTGAGATGAATTTACTTTTGTGTGAGAGCAAATTGTGATTTACACTTGAAGAATCATCCAGCCCAGGTTGGTTAAGATTTGGACAGTACATTCTGCAGCAAAGACATCTCTCCTGTAGACTCTGGAACAGGCTGTAGTATCTTATAATGTAACAGATGACCAGCCATATGGTGATGGGGGAGGGAAATCAGGAAGGTAACAGTCTACTGTACCAGTAAATGCGTGAATGAGAAAACGATGGTTAAAACCAAATACAGGGAATGTGAATAATTTTCCCACTTTAGCTGAAAGAGGGTTTTTGGAATAGTATTTCCTGTTATTGGAAAATATTTTTTAAAAATCATATTTATATAAAAAATAACCTTTTAAAATAATTTTTTATCTGTTCTTCACAACAGCATAATCAGGATATAGCCTCAAGGTCAATTATAATGTAATATGATCCATATATATTCACTCAAAAAATCTAGTCTTCCAGAGACATTAAAAAGGATTTAAAATATTTATATGAAATAGCCTAATTTTCACAGTATGCAAGCTCTTGCCTGGTAATAGGTTACTAAACTATTTTAGGAATCTGCAGTAATTTTTTTCAAGGCACAAAAATACTATGTAGCAATAAATTATTTAATGTTACCTCAGCTGCTTAAATTCAAAACAATTTAAACAATATCTAATTTAATGTTTTGTACTGTTATTCAATCATGTAGCTTAATGGAAATAAGTATTTATAATGTGACAGTGGCAGAAAAGAAATCTAACACATGCCTCTCATTGTGCAAACTGTTTCTTCATTTTTCTTGAAAAAGAGACTGACAAATGCTATAGTAGATATATAGAATATGAAGTTATAATTACCTACTCAGCAATAGAAGAAGTAAATTATTCCAAATATATGTGATTTTATCACAATTTTGATCATCATCCAATATCTTATTTATAAAACTAATTTTCTTAGCTTAAATTTTAAAGTAATAAGAATAAATTGTGTGAGTCATTATCTTGAATATATTTGGCATGACTTCATACTGTAAAACATTCTATAGCACAAAATGAATACTTTGGAAATATAAAATGATTTATTTATATAAAGGCCAGAAATGTTATAACTTTTTTGTACTTTCATAATAATTTTGTAATTATTATGTTGTAATTATTATGTAATTATTTTGTAATTATCTGTATCTCATGTATAGAGAGATACATAGCCACATGTAACAATCTGCTCTTGATAAAAGTAAGCACTTTTTTAAGATTAACAGATATATTCAAAAATGAACAAATCACAAATGTGTATTGATTATTTTTGATAAAGTGAACATATCTGTTTAACCATCACCCAGACACCTTTCATCTCAGACACCCTTCACATTCCCCTACAGTTATGGCTATACCTCCCCAAATCTAACTACTAAGCTAACTTTGGTCAATTTATTTACTTATTTATCTTTTGCTTTTTTGGATCACACCTGTGGCATATGGAAGTTCTCAGGCTTGAGGTCAAATCACAGCTGCAACTGTTGGCTTACGCCACAGGCACAGCAACAACAGATCTGAGCTGCATCTGTGACCTACACTGCAGCTTGTGGCAACACCAGATCCTTAACCCACTAAGTGAGGCCAGGGATCGAACATGCATCTTAGTGGATATTTGTTGGGTTCTTAATCTGCTGAGCCACCAGAGGGAACTCCAATACGGGCTAATTTTGGCTATATATGCACTTTATGTAAAAATAATCTAACTATGCCCTCTTCTGCATTAACCTTCTTTGACATAACACTATGTTTATGGCTATCCTATCTAACTGCAATTATCAATAATTATCCATTTTCATTCCTGTATAATTTTGTATGGTGTAGCTACATCACAATATATGAATCCATTCTATATTAAATAGATACTTGGGGCTTTTACTGTTTTGGAAGCTGGTATAAGAATTTCAGCAGTGGGGTGATATTATCTGACTATTAAAACTACTCTCTGTAGTTTAAGAGCATAACTCCAGATTCAGTATGGAGAATGGGCTAGTTGAGGGGGAGGGTAAAGGTGAAAAAAGGTAATAACTTCCCAATATTTGTATGGCATATTAGAAGCAAAAAGACATTAGCAGTGATAAAAACTTGAAGAATTCCAGATATATTTGATATATTTTCAGTATATTTTTACCTTTTGCTGATGAATTAGAAATGTAAAATATTTTTTAAAAAGAGAAGCATTAATGATAACTCCATTGTTTTGGGCAGAAGCAACTGGTAAAGAGTTATCTTTTACTGAGATGGGAAATGTATGAGATGAAAAAGTTGATACATGGTTAAAATTTAAGAAAAAATTCACAAAATGTGATTTAGCTATTAAAATAACTAGCCTATTTACTAAATCCATTCTTTAAGAGAAAAAATAAATTTTCTTACATAAAGTATTAGGAAAATAGTTATGTGCTTCCTTACCCATATTTTCTAAATTACTTCTATTAATGGGAAAAACTTATTTAGCCTCAGTGAAAGAAGCATGCTTAAAATTTAGAGTATTAGTTTCTTAATATAAACAAAGTAAACATCACAGTGTACCTCAAAGGACTTTTTTGTAACCTTTCTGATGAGGAGAATAAAAAAAAATCAATATGTTAATTTTAGAATTCTAATGGGGTATTGGCTGCAATAAAAATCACAGTATACTTTCAAACTTTTAAATAAGGAATAACAGCAATTATTGAGTTCTTGTATAAGAAGTTACTGGTTATCCGTTATTATAAAACCTGAGAATCACTTTGAGCATGAAAGACTTAGAGCTAATATATGAAAAAACACTTTATCAATATTCATGAGTACAACACAAAGCCTTATTGCAATTAGAGAACAGACAATGATGTAATGAATGATAGATTAGATGAGTAGAGAAAGCAATCATTGCTAAAGCCAAAGTTTTCATAGCCAAACTTGTTTCTCACTCCAGGTAAACTCTTATCAGTACCTTCTAACTCCTTCTTATTTAAGAAAATGTACTTGAAGAGACATATATAATTATGGGACATATGACATATTTGAGATCCTGCTTAAATATAAACCTTAGAATTTCATAAAAGCTTTTGTGGGGGACTTTGTGTAGTTCTCAAGTTGAAGAATAACCTGTATATCGTTCCCTTTCAATTATTATGGAAACTAAAGCCAGTAAAATTCACTAAAAGTCTGTTAAAGCAATATGTTTGCTTCTTTCAGTTCTATATAAAAATAACAATTAACATTTGCATGGTGTATTATTGTTTACAAAGTTCTGCCACATACCTTAGCTCACTTGATTTTTGATTTTTAATCTTAGATTCAAAGGCACACTTTAAATAGCAATCATTATCTCTAGGAAAATATAAGCATTGGCAGAGACTACAAATGTAACCAATGTGGCATTTCTTTCTGTATTTAGATAAGAACTTCACAGTAGATTGCAGCAAATATTAGTAGATATTTTCTTTTAAAATAGAACTGTAGATCACTATAAAAGGATCTATAAATTTTAAAGAGGTGGCAATTAAAATTAGAAAATTCTTTTGCTCAGACAGAAGCCAAGCTAAAGGAAATAAATAGCAAATTAAATGATATACAAGAACAATTAAGTGATCTGGAAAATAGAATAATGGAAATCACCCAATCAGAACAGCAGATAGAAAGACAAAAGAAAGAAAGAAAGGAAGATAGCAAGCAAGCAAGCAAGCAATAGATGAGACCTATGGGATAATACATGGCAAGCCATTCTATGCATAATAGTGATGTCAGGAGGAGAAGAAAGAGAAAAGGTGATCAAAAATGTATTTGAAGAATTATGGCTGAAAACTTCTCAAAACTAAAAAGGAAACAAATATCCAGGTACAGAAAGCACAGAGGTCTGAAACAAGATAAACCCAGACAGACTTACACGAAGGCATATTACAATCAAAATGGCAAAAGTTAACAAGAGATTTATAAACCAGCAAGAGAAAATAAAAAGGTAGCTACAAAGGAACACCCATAAAGCTATCAGTTGATTTCTCTTTCTCTACAGGGATACTGCAGGCAAGAAGGAAGTGGCAAGCTACAATCAAAGTCATGAAAGGGGAGATCCTGCAACCCAGGACACTCTATCTGGCAAGATTATCATTTAGAATAGAATGAGATATAGAAGGAGTTCCCTTTGTGGTTCAGTGGTTAAAGAACCTGACTAGGATCCATGAGTATGTGGGTTTGATCCATAGCTTTGCTCAGTGGGTTAAGGCCTGGCATTGCCATGAGCTGTGGTATAGGTTGCAGATTCAGCTTGGATCCTGCATTGCTGTGGCTGTGGTGTAGGCCAGAAGCTGTACCTCTGAATACAGCACAACTGAGTCTATCCTAAAATAAATATTAAAAGGTGTTCTCTTCATAGAAAAGAAACAGGAATATACAGAAAAAAATAGAGTTGGACAGTAAATCACTTAATCCAGTACATATATTTGAAACAGTTTGTGAAAATGATGATAACTACAATGAGAAGAAAAAGGATAAACATGAAGATGTCAGTGAAGACATCATAACCACAAAATATGGTGGGGGGGAGTAAGAAAATGTAGATTTTTTTTTTTTAGAATGTGTTTGAATCTACATAATTACCATTCAAAAGCAAGTAGATAGAGTAGTATGTTAACATGCTTGAAAAACAAGCTACCCACAAATCAAAAATATAAAGAAGATTCACAAAACCAAAAAGAAGAGAACACAAATAATACAAAAGGAAACCATCAAATCACAAAGGCAAAAAAAAAAGAAAAAGAAAGGAACAAAGGAGAAACATAAAATCAATGTGAAACTGAGGTTTAAAAGGTCAATAAATATATATCTATCAATAATCATCTTAAATGTGAAAGGACTAAATGCTCCAATCCAAAGACTAGAATGAAACATTGGATAGGAGAACCTATAATATGCTACCAAAAAGAGAGATACTTTAAGGCAAAGGACACACAGACTGAAAGTGAGGGGAGTGAAAAATATATCCCATGCAATGGAAATGACAAGAAAGTGAAGGTAGGAATACTCATCAGACACATTAGACTTAAGAAAAAAAAAAGACCAGGAGTTCAAGTTGTGGTACATTGGAAATGCACCTGACTAGTATCAATGAGGATGAGGGTTCAATCCCTGGTCTCATTAGTGGGTCAGGGATCTGACTTTGCCAGGTACTGGAGTGTAGGTCACAGACATGGCTCAGATGCTAGGTTGCTGTGTCTGTGGTGTAAACCAGCTGTTGTAGCTCCAATTCAAACTCAAGCCTGGAAACTTCCATATGCCGCAAGTGTAGCTCTAAAAACTAAAATATAAATAAATAAATAAATAAATAAATAAATAAATAAATAAATAAAAATTTAAAAGACCATAAAAAGATAAAGAAGATCAGAATATAATGATAAAAGGATCAATGCAAGAAGGGGATTTTAAAATTTGTTAACATGCATGAACCCAATATAGGAGCACCTAAATACATAAAACAAATGCTAACAGATATAAATGGATAAATTGATGGGAATACAATAATAATAGGAGACTTTAACATACTGCTGACATCAATGCACAGATTTTCTTAGCAAAAAATCTAAATGAAACAATAGAATAGTTATACTTAATTGATATTTTTAGAACATTGCATCACCCCCAAACAGAATACAGAATACACATTCTTTTCAGGGGCACATGTAACATTCTCTGATAGACCACACACTAGGAAACAAAATAAGCCTCAACAAATTTAAGTGGATAGAAATTATTTCAAGTATCTTTTCTGACCACAATGTCATGAAACTAGAAATAAACCGCACAAAGAATCCTTATTTTTGAGGATAGGCAATAACTGGAACCATTACACATTTTTTAATAGTAAAACAGTTTGCCAGATCTAAGTTGAAGATCCACATACCTTACAAGTTAAAAATTTCAAACCAAGATAACTTAGAGAAACTGTTAGGTCATTGAATGACTAAACAACATGCCACTAAAAATAATAATAATGATAAATATAATAATGGGTCAATGATGAAATAAAAGAGAAATTAAACAATGTTTTGAGACATGACAATGAAAACACAACCACACAAAATCTATGGGATGTAGCAAAAGCAGTCCTAAGAGGAAAATTCATAGCAGTACAGGCCTTCCTCAAAAAACAAGGAAAGTCTTATACAACTGCTTAAAGAATTAGTAAAAGAAGAACAACAAAACCTAAAGTCAGTAGAAGGAAGAAAAATAATAAAAATCAGAAAGGAAATAAATGAAATAGAGATCAAAATAGAAAAAAATCAATAATACCAAAAGCTGTTTTTTTAAAAGGGTAAACAACATCAAGAAATCTCTCACCAGGCTGCCAAGAAAAGAAGAAAGAGGATCCAAAAGAGGAGAAATAATAACCAATATTACGGAAATACATAAAACTGTAAAAGAATACCATGAATAATTATAGGTCAACAAATTTGACAGTCTTGAAGAAATGGACAAGTTTCTAGAAACATATACCCCACAAAAACTGAGTCAAGAAGAAAATATATAATTTGAACATATTGATCACTGGAAATAAAATAAAATCTGTTAAAAACAACAAACTCCCTGTAAATCAAAGCCCAGGACCACATGGCTTCATTGGGGAATTCTCCCAAATATACAAGAGGAACTTATGCTATTCTTTCTCAAACTCTTCCAAAAGATTGAAGAGGAGGAAACATCCCCAAAGTCTTTCTTTGAAGCCACCACCACTTCGGTATCAACCTGATACCGAAACCAAAGACACTACCAAAAAAAAAGAAAAGTACAGGCCATTACCTTTGATGAATGTAGAGGTAAAAAAAAAAAAATCTCAAAAAAATATTAGCAAACTGAATCCAACAATGTATAAAAAAACATCATACATTACAATCAAGTTGGATTCATTCCAGAGTCACAAGAAGGGTTTGACATATGTAAATCAATCAATGTCATGAATCATATCAACCAAAGAAATTATAAAAACCGCATGATCATCTCAATAGATGCAGAAAAAGCATTTGACAAAATTCAACAAGAATTCATGATAAAATCTCTTACCAAAGTGAGTAAAGAGGGGACAAATCTCAACATGGAACTATTTATGACAAATCTACAGCCAACTTAATATTCAATGGTAGAAAGTTGAAAGCTTTCTGACTAAAATCTGAAACAAGAAAAGGATGCCTACTCTCATTACTTTTATTCAACATAATATTGGAAGTCCTAGCTACAACAATCAGAAAAGGAAAAGAAATTAAAGGCATCCAAAGTGGAAGGGAAAAGATAAAATTGTAATTATATGCAGATGGCATGATACTATGTATAGAAAACCCTAAAGACTCCATAAAAAAACTACTACAGCTGATAAATTCAGCAAGGTAGAAGGATACAAGATTAACATACAGAAATGTGTTCTGTTTCTGTACACTAACAATGAAATAATAGGGAAAGAAAAAAATCAATCCCTTTAAAATTGTATCAAAAAGAATACAAAAGTTAGAAATAAACCTGATCAAAAAGGGGAAAGACCAGAGTTCTCATTGTAGCTCCATGGTTAACAAACCCAACTAGCATCCAGGAGGATGGGGATTTGATCCCTGGCCTTGATTAGTGGGTTAAGGATCTGGAGTTGCTGTGGTTGTGATGTAGGCCAGCAGCTGTAGCTCTGATTTGACCCCTAGCCTGGGAACCTCCATATGCCACGAGTGCGCCCTAAAAAGACACACCGAAAAAAGCTGAAAGACCTATATATTGAGAGCTATAAAACACTGATAAAGGAAAGTGAATATGAGTCAAAGAAATGGCAAGATATCCTATGCTTTTCAAGTGGAAGAGTTAATACTGTTAAAACGGCCATTCTACCTCAAGCAATCTACAGATGTAATGCAATCGCTATCAAATTACCCATGGCTTTTTTCACAGAACAAGAACAAATAATCCTAAAATTTATATGGAACCACAAAAGACCCTGAATTGTCAAAATGATCTTGAGAAAAAAAGAAAAACAAAGCTAAAGAAATCACATTTCCTGACCTCAAACTATACTACAGTTACAGTAATCAAAACAGCATGGTTCTGGCACAAAAATAGACACATAGATCAGTAGAACAGAATAGGTCCCATAAGTAAAATAAATAAAAATAAATTTAAAGTGGATTAAATATGTTTTTGTTTTGTTTTTTTAATGAATTTTATTACATTTATAGGTGTACAACAATCATCACAACCAAATTTTATAGCATTTCCATCCCAAACCCTCAGTGCATCCCCCCAGCCCCCAACCTGTCTCCTTTGGAAACCATGAGTTTATCAAAGTCTGTGAGTCAGTATTTGTTCTGCAAAGTTTGTGTCCTTCTTTAGATTCCACATGTAAGTGATAGCATTTGATGTTGGTGTCTCATTGTCTGATAGACCTCACTTAGCATGATAATTTCTAGGTCCATCCATGTTGCTGCAAGTCCCTTTATTTCTTTCCTTTAATTGGCTGAGTAATATTCCACTGTGTATATGTACCACCTCTTCTTTATCCACTCCTCTGTTGATGGACATTTAGGTTGTTTCCATGTCTTGGCTATTGAAAACAGTGCTGCAATGAACACTGGAGTACATATGTCTTTGCGAGTCATGGCTCTCTCTGGATAGATGCCCAGGAGTGGGACTGCTGGATCAAATGGTAGTTCTATTTTTAGTTTTCTGAGGAATCTCCATACTGTATTCCACACTGGTTGCACCAATTTACAATCCCACCAACAGTGCAATAGGGTTCCTTTTTCTCCACACCATCTCCAGCACTTATTATTTGTAGACTTTATGATGATGGCCATTCTGGCTGGTGTAAGGTGGTACCTCATGGTGGTTTTGATTTGCATTTCTCTAATAATGAGATGTTGAACATCTTTTCATATGTTTTTTGGCCATCTGCATATCTTCTTTGGAGCATTGTCTGTTTAGATCTGCCCATTTTTGGATGGGGTTGTTCATTTTTTTTGGTATTGAGCTGAAGGAGGGGTTTGTTAATTTTGGATATTAATCCCTTGTCAATCGCTTCATTTGCAAATATTTTCTCCCATTCTGTGGGTTTTCTTTTCATTTTGTTTAGAGTTTCCTTTGCTGTGCAGAAACTTTTAAGTTTTATTAAGTCCCATTTTTTTATTTTTGTCTTTATTTTCATTGCTCTAAGAGGTGGATCTGAGAAGATGTAGCTGTTGTTTATGTAGGAGCATGATTGGCCTATGTTTTCCTCTAAGAGTTTTATAATATATGGTCTTATATCTAGGTATTTAATCTATTTTGAGTTTATTTTTGTGTATGGTGTTAGGAAGTGTTCTAATTTCCTTCTTTTACATGTGGCTGTTCAGTTTTCCCAGCACCACTTATTGAACAAGCTGTCTTTTCTCCAATGTATATTCTTGCCTCCTTTGTCATAGATTAGTTGACTGTTTGTGCATGGGTTTAATTCTGAGCTTTCTATCCTATTCCACTGATCTATATTTCTGTGTTTGTGCCAGTACCATGGGGTTTTGATGACTGTAGCTTTGTAGTCAGATTTCTTGTCAGAAGTCCAGGAGCCTGATTCCTCCAGCTCCACTTTTCTTTTTCAGGATGTCTTTGGCTATTCTGGGTCTTTTGTGCTTCCAAACAAACTTTAAGATGTTTTGTTCTAGTTCTGTGCAAAATGTCCTTGGTAATTTGATAGAGATTGCATTGAATCTGTAGATTGCCTTGGGAGGTATAATCATTTTGACAATATTGACTTTTAAAGTGGATTAAATATGTGTCAAAACTGAACCAATAAAACTCCTAGAAGAGAACATAGTCAGTCCTCAATTTCTAGGGAAATTGATTATTCATTTTTTAGTTGCTCATATTAAAGTAGGACCAAGGTCTACACTAGACGTAGAAGATTAGTAGATGACATGAAAGGTGATGATAGAAGAGACAGATCTAGAACAAAACCAGATGAGAAATTTGTCTTAACTATTCTTGTATCAAGGTTTCATCAGTGTTACATTCATTTATTTAACAAATATTTATTTGATGTTTGCAATATGCTACCTATTGTTATTAGTGAAGAGATAATTAAGTTGTCAGAAGAACCACCAGATATTTACAGTGTCTGGCATCGAGTTGAATGTGTGTTGGGTGGGAGGGAAGGAGGAGTATGCTTAGGTTCACTGTAAGCTGGTGCATATCTATACTTTGGTTTAAGCCATCTATATGTTTTATTTTTTACAATAAATTCTGTATTAAACAACACTTTCAGCTATCAGAATAAGATAAACATGAAACCCTTCCAAGGAAAAAATTTATTGATGATTTAAATATCCTGCCAAGGAAGGAGCAGATTCCTAAATAGAGATCTATTCTTATTCTAGCTTGTAATCCCCTATAATTATCCCAAAGTGGTTACTTTTTACCAACGTCTTCTATTTACATATCTTCTTTCCTGAATAGAAACAACAATTAATGTTTTCCTACTACAATGTAAAAATCACTAAGGTCTATGGATGAAACTGAACCCGGTGATATTTTGAACTTTTGATGAGAAAACATGGAGGAAAAAACTAAACTTGATATAGCCCCATCTGGGGTGGGTTACTGAACTCTCACATGTGATATTTTTAAATGTGTAAAGAAGACCATCTTTGTGGGAGTTCCTGTCATGGCTCTGTGGTTAACGAATCCAACTAGGAACCATGAGGTTGCAGGTTCGACCCCTGGCCTTGCTCAGTGGGTTAAGGATCCAGCATTGCCATGAGCTGTGGTGTAGGTTGCAGACACAGCTTGGATCCTGAGTTGCTGTGGCTGTGGTGCAGGCCGGTGGCTACAGCTCCGATTCGACCCCTAGCCTGGGAACCTCCATATGCCATGAGTGTGGCCCTAGAAAAGACAAAAAAAAAAAAAAAGAAGACCATCTTTGTTACAGTCACTAGCTGTTTGAGGATTCTTGTCAACACAACTCAGCAACACGTACATATAAGTTTGGAGTTTCATCATCAATTATAAAAAGAATGCAAGTATCATCATGAAACAAGAAGGGAGGACTTGAGGAGGGGCTCCTAAGACTTAGATAAGGAGAGACATTCTATTTTCCCCCCTTAGGGTGAGAATTGGTGAACATTGTTTTATATTTGGGTGAGGAAGCAGTGGTAGACAGGAAGTCAACACTTCATGTCTTGAGGTCAGAGAGAAACAATGATCAGAAAAGAACTTTTCTATTAGGAAGACCAAAATTAACAGGATCAGAAGTGTTACCACATTACGTGATAGTAGAGTAATTTGAAGATTCCAAGAAATGGCTAAAGGTAACCTGAAGGAAATATTAATTTTTTTAATATAGGCTTCCTTTTGCAAAAATTTTTTACTAATTTTGAACTTCTTGAAAATTATTGGTTATTAAATATGTCCAAAGAAGCACAAAACCGAAAAAGTATATCTCTCCAGAAACTAATAGTTTTTTTTTCACATGTCACAAAAGAAAGACTTTTTTTTTCACAACTCCTTCACTTAGTATAAAACCCTAACATGCATATTTCCTTAAGCATTCAATGACCAAACAGTTTATCTAAGTTATCTTGGTTTGAAATTTTTAACTTGTAAGGTATGTGGATCTTCAACTTAGATCTGGCAAACTGTTTTACTATTAAAAAATGTGTAATGGTTCCAGTTATTGCCTATCCTCAAAAATAAGGATTCTTTTGGCCAATCTGGTTAGTATTGGTGTATTACTACCATTTTTATCTGCAGTTCTTTATTAATGAGATTAAAGACATTTTCAAAGGTTTATCTGACATACTTTCTCTTTTACAATCATTTTTCTTTTGGCATAGCTTTTAAAAAATAATATGGTAGGCACTCTTTATATATTTTAGGTAGCCAACTGCTTTACTATTTATATGCATTAACAACTTTCACTTTGTGACATGTCGTTTTATTCATGTATCTCTTGATAAACAGAATTTCTCCATTTTAATATAGTTGAATTTATCCTTTTTTTCCTTTATAGGTCATATATTTGGTTGAGGAAATCCTTTCCTACTCCAAGGTCATAGAGATACTTTTTTATTCTTTTTCTTTCTTCCTTCCTTCCTTCCTCTATAGTCCTTATTTAGAACTTTAAATCATGTAAAATTAATTTTATGCAGTTTTTAAAATATACATCCAATTATATTTTAATATTTCTAGAATTATTTATTATAAACATTGTTCTTTCTTAAAATCCCTTTGGAAAACCTCTATCATTTATTGTCTATATATATTTGCATCTCTATCTGGGTTCTCATTCCATTTCATTATCTATAGCCACATCTAATTATATATATCTATATAATTTTACTACCACATTGCTAAATACTAAATACTACATCTCTTGCTATCTGATAGGGTAATTCTCTTCAACCTGTTGTTCTTCAAGAGTTTTTTAGATGGAGTTTACTGAATATGTGCTTTCATATAAAATTCTAGGATTAGATCATCATTTTTTTACATCAAAGGAAAATTTCAGAATATTAATTAGAAATACTTTGAATTTGAAGTTCCCTTTGTGGCTCAGTGGTTAACAAAGCTGACTAGGATCCATGAGGATGTGGATTTGATCTCTGGCCTCACTCAGTGGGTTAAGGATCTGGCATTTGCTGTAAGCTGTGGTGTAGGTCACAGAAGCTGCTTAGATCTCGTATTGCTGTGGCTGTGGTGTAGGCTGGCTTCTACAGCTTTATTTAGACTCTTAGCCTGGGAACTTCCATATGCTGTGAGTGTGGCCCTAAAAAGCCAAAAAAAAAAAAAGAAAAAAGAAATACTTTGAATTATGCATAAGTTTGGAGAAATTTTATATCTTTACAATATTAAATATTTAAATGTTAATATGATATGCTAATTTATTTTGTTTAATGTCTATACCAGCATTTCTTAGTCCCAAATATATATCAGAAAAATATCAAAACTGTGACTCATGATAAATACTTTGGAAGAAATAAAATTCAACACCCATGTTGAGACCTTACCATATTATAAAGCATTATACTAAGATGAAGGTATGCAGTTAAGGAAAAACATGTTTATTATGATGGTGTTATTCAGATGTGTTTTAATGCTGCAACATTTTTGCATATTATTTCTTTTCAAAATATTTCAGCCAAATTTGTTATCTAGTTTGTGTTTCATTTGATCTAGAAAATACTTATGCCAATATAGCCTCATTTCTGTACATTCTCATCAAGAAGTCATAAAGAGAAAAACTTCAGCACAGATAAGAACTTTTAAAAATATCAATACATACACAATGCAGAACTTCAACTCAGCCAAGATTATGCAAATTACTAAGTAAAGCTAATGAACTGAAATCTAATATCAATCTGGAAATAACAGGCTAAACTAGAACTGGTTTTGAAATAAGCCCCAAATGGAAACTATATCTCTGTTTGGAGAGAGTTTTCATTTCCAAAGCTATTTACTCCTTGTTTGAGTGAATCAACCAGAGAAATTCAATTTTGTCTCTATTTCAATAACTCATCTAGCTATATCTCACAGTTCTGGTCACTTTCAAACAGAATTCTGGAAGTGGTGAGATAAAACATCATGTTCCTATGACTTATTTAAATTTTATGGTTTGTACTTTTCCTGGGAATTGCGAAAATAAATGGATTTTTTTTTATTGGCTAACTTTGATATTCCTAGCTCCTCCAATCAATTGTATATTTTTTGTGTGTGTATGTCTGTATGTTTCATTCAGTACATTTTATTTATTCTTTCATTTATTTATTCACTTATTCATTCATTCAAACATTGAGTTATTATTTTAAAAAATCAGCACTGGAGCTATGTGCATGTGAAATATAATCTTAGCCTCTGTGCTCAGATTTCACAATCATACAAATAGCATTATGTAATTCACATATGTTGGCAGAAAATATTAAATATTGTCTAAGCGTATTTAAGTAATATTTGAGAAGCATGCCATGATCTTTATTCTGGTAGTAAGTAACTCATGGAATAAATTGACTTCTACTAACAAATTCATTGATAAAAAACTAGTTTCAAAATATGTACAGTGAATGAAGAACACAAAAATTAGAAAATAAGATAAAATAATGTGATTTATAGAGTTCATATGTATATATTTGCATGTATATATGTATATGCATATATATGTGAATATACGTGTGTCAGTAAGGGATGCCAGGTTTCACCACAAATTGTGGCTTAATGTCTTACAAATATATAGCAGTAACAGAGCTTTTAGACATAACAAAAAAATCCTTAGAATTAAAAAAGATGCAAAAGTTTCTCATAAATTTGATTAGCTTTAAGTTGTCAAAAATTAGACATTATTGACAAACCTACTGTATCCATTATTCACCCATTCAATCAACATTTACTGAGTATCTACTATAAGCCTTCTGCTGCTTTAGGTATTGCGGATACAGAAACATAACAAAACACTCCCTTGTTTTACACATTAAACACTAAAAAAATAAGTAATGTTTGTTGGACTATTGCCAGGAGCCATACTTATTGATCTATGTACTCATTCTCATGTCATCTTCACATCACCACACTAACACAGACATAAGTATGTCCACATTAGAAAGATATGAGGGGAGTTCCTGTCTTGGCGCAGAGGTTAACGAATCCGACTAGGAACCATGAGGTTGCAGGTTCGGTCCCTGCCCTTGCTCAGTGGGTTAATGATCCGGCGTTGCCGTGAGCTGTGGTGTAGGTTGCAGACGCGCTCGGATCCTGCGTTGCTGTGGCTCTGGCGTAGGCCGGTGGCTACAGCTCTGATTTGACCCCTAGCCTGGGAACCTCCATATGATGCGGGAGCGGCCGAAAGAAATAGCAAAAAGACAAAAAAAAAAGATATGAGGAATTAAGGATGAAAAGAGGCAATGCCCATCTAAAACTAGGCATAAATGTGAGTTAGTGGAAAGAGTGGAGGGAGGGAATGCAGGGATGGGTGTCTTAGCTCAACATAAGATTTTTTTTTTGTTATAGCTTGAAGGAACTTCAGAATAGAAACTACCCACAATTTGTATCCTCTAAGACTGGGAACTTTAGTTACCTCTGAGATAGACTGTCACTTTCTTCTGGGAAACCAACACAGTCAACCTGACATATTATATACACAGAAAACAAGCACTCATTGTTCTTCCAAGATTGTTGTTTCCCAATCTAAAAAAATGAAACATGACCTCATGGCTGAAAATTTGTTTTATTTTCAATATAACTTGAGTGTATCTATATACCTTTGATTTTACTACCAGTACCTCTAGTACTACCACCAGTAGCTAACATGTCTTTTTTTTTTTTTGGTCTTTTTTAGGGCTGCACCTGTAGCACATGGAGGTTCCCAGTCTAAGAGTCGAATTGGAGCTGTAGCCACTGGCCCACGCCACAGCCACAGCAACACAGGATCCAAGCTGTGTCTGCAACCTACAACAGAGCTCACAGCAACACTGGATCCTCACTGATCGAGGCGAGGGATGGAATCAGCATCCTCATGGATACTAGTCAGATTCACTTCTGCTGAGCCATGACAGGACCTCCAGTAGCTAAGATTTCTTAAGTGCTTATTAAATGTACATTATACTGAGATTTTAAATGAAATGCTCCATTTAACCCTGACATCATCTCTCCACTATTTTTCTAGGCATTGTATAGACAACGAGAATAAACTTCAAGGGGAGTTTCAGTTTATCTTTAGTCACATCACTTTTTTTTTTTTTTCCTTTTAGCCATACCTGTAGCATGTGGAAGTTCCCAGGCCAGGGATCAAACACATGCCATAGCAGTGACCTGAGCCACAGCAGTGAAAATGCCAGATCCTTAACCCGCTGAGCCACCAGAGAACTTCTTTAGTTATACTACTTTTAAGCAGAAGAACAATGAACTGATGCTTTAAAACAAGTTATTATACAAAAAAAAGAGAATAAAACTATTTATTATAAAAACTTTTTTAAAGAAAATACTCCATTTTCCCTAAGTATGCCTTAATAGTTAATTTACCGTATACATTTTTTTAAGAAAATACACATATGTGTTCTTGTCTGAGCATTTTCTCACAGGAAAAAGGACATAGAAACCTTTAAAAGTTCAGCAAACATGTGCAGGTCTAATTTTTTTTTTTCCAGTAAACTGAAGGAAAGATCAAAAGGAGCTTAGCTGGGCTTAGTATAAAAATATTGCTCATTTGGAATTTATTGATGATATTTAAACACACACAAAAATCATTTGTGCCAGTCCTTCATGTGCTATTTTACAATTAAGGAGGAAGGCCTGAGTCAACCAAGAGCAGAATGGGGTTGCTTCATCCTAGGCCAGCATAGAGCCAGCAAAGGCAATTTGAACCCCATGGAGCAGCACTTCCATGACAGGCAGCATCCAGTGTGGAGCACAAGAGCTATCTGATCAAAAGAGGCCCTTTTCCTGAGCAAATGTGAGATGGCACTATTGGTAACACTCTGCAATAGCTGGGGAAACTCTTGCAGGTTAACTACATTTTTTTTTTTAAAGAGTTGATGGATAGCCTGAGAGTTAAGATGGATTCTAAATTTACAAAGCTTGAGTACATAGTCTTCTCCTCCATGTACTATTCTATATCCTTGAGCAAATTAATTACTTCTTTTGAGACTAAGTTCCTTCTCAACATTATAGAAAATAAGAATTCTTCTTTGGACTCCAGAGAGAATGAAATATCATGGTTTAGATAAATTAGCACAGCATCCAACACAAATGAAGTGCCCAAGAAAGCATATATATATATATATATATATATATATATATATATATATGTATAAAGCATGCATATATATATATATACATATATATTGCCACCAATCATAGCTCTTCATTGCTAAAAACATGCCCCCCACCAAAAAAAAAAAAAAAAAACCTCTGGAAATATTCCATTTAACTAGAGTTACTTTTTAATAATTATTTTTTTGAGTTTGCAGTTTATTACTAAAATGTAACCCTAGTTACTACAACTCAAAAAATAGCTTCTTTATTAGTTATACTTACTTCTGACACTTCTCTTCAGTTTTGAGAGGTAAACAGAGATGTAATCCACAGGATACTGGAGTTATTGGTTTATATCCTGAAGAAACCCTTGGGTTCATGGAATCCTTTCTCGCTTCTTGTAGTTCAAGAATAGGCTAATTTGCCCTTAAATTATTCCAACACCAATGGTCATTTGTCACTCTCCACCCACTATTAGGAATCTTTATGGAAACACATAATGGCTTAATGAACGCTGGTTTCCATTTCAAAGAACTGGACAAACTTTATCAAAAAAAAGAAGACAAAAAAGGTCTATTTGAAAATCCCACTGTGATAGTAAATACAATACTTAATTCCTTGTCATCCAATGATACAACTTTTCCTTGTCTCACTCCATTAAAATATGGAAAAGGGAGGAAAATAAGAACCACGTCTCAAAAGAACTAAGATTACCCTGGTTTCCCTATTGGTGCTACAAGCAAATCTGCTAATGCCTTACACTTGGCACTCCTGAAAACCAAATTAAAAAAACAAAACAAAACAAAACAAAAAAACCATATTGTTACGGAATTTGAGTTCATGGAACATAAAAAAAAAAAAAAACTTTGGTCCGAAAGACTGAGGCATACATGGAAAAGACATTCCTGAAATGCCATGAAATGAAAAACAAAGTGTTTTAGTTTATTCTGTTTCCTCTAAAGTCAAACCACGTTGCTTTATTGTCTTTAAAATATGCAAAAATAAATACATCTACCCCAAATTTTCTTCTATGAAGTAATTTCAGTTTATATTACAAAAAAAAGTTGAAAGTAGCTAAAGAGGATAAGTGAAAGCATGGATTTTAGAAAAGGTGGTCTTTTTCTAATGTATGTATCTGAAACCATATCTTTTAGGATATAAGAATGAAAGAAAGGAGAGACAGAATAACTGAGTGTCTCAGACATAGGGTGATGTCAATTTCTGAGAAGCAACGTGACCTGTGCAAATTATGGAATAAAGCAAATATACAGACATTTTTAAAGAAATTTATTTTAAGGATAAATTGATAAATTTTCTTTATGAAGCATGATGACTTTCTCTAATCCTACCTTAAAATATCTAGAAAAATATCAAGGGAGTTCCTAGGTAGTTCAGTGGGTTAAGGATCTAGTGTTGTTACTGCTGTTGACTTCTAGTTACTTCTGAAGTTAATGCTGGTAACTTCTGCAGTGTGGGTTCAATCCCTGGCTCAGGAATTTTCGCATGCTATGGGGATGGTTTTATATATAAAGAACTGGCAAGGTAAGTAGCATAAACCAACTTCATCCAACAGAGTCACTGGAATCTGTAGGTATAGAATCACTGCCATCAATAGTCATAGTCAAAGTTTATGCAAATGGAGTGTCTCCTCCCATAGCCCTAACACAAATTCTGTTTTAATAAGTCTCCATCTAAATCTTGCCACTCCTGTAGATAATTATAAACTGAATATTTATTATCATATGGGCACAAAATTTTTCATAAAACTCTTTGTAGGTTGATGAAGTCCCAGATATCTATCTTTTGAAGTAACTGGACCACATCTTGCATGATGAATCATTTGAAATAACTAATATAATATTCCAAAGGAAGAGTTCCATTACCTGTATTTTTAAATATTTTATTATAGTTGATTTACAATAATCTGTCAATTTCTGTTGTACAGCAAAGCGACCCAGCTATATATACCTGTATATATATGTGTGTGTGGGTGTGTGTGTGTGTGTGTGTGTGTATACATATACACTTTTTCTCATATTGTCTTCCATCATGTTCCATCACAACTGACTGGATATAGTTCCCTGTGATATACAGCAGGACACCATGATATCTACTCCAAATGCAATAGTTGGCATCTACTAACCTCAAACTTCCAGTCCATCCCACTCCCTCCCCCTTCCCCTTGGCAACCACAGGTCTGTTCTCTATGTCCAGGAGTTTATCTCTGTTATGTATAAAGGTTCATTTGTGCCATATTTTTTTTTGTCTTTTTGCTATTTCTTTGGGCTGTTCCCGTGGCATATGGAGGTTCCCAGGCTAGGGGTCGAATCGGAGCTGTAGCCACTGGCCTACGCCAGAGCCACAGCAACGCAGGATCCGAGCCATGTCTGCAACCTACACCACAGTTCACGGCAACGCCGGATCATTAACCCACTGAGCAAGGGCAGGGACCAAACCCACAACCTCATGGTTCCTAGTCGGATTCGTTAACCACTGCGCCATGACGGGAACTCCCATTTGTGCCATATTTTAGATGCCACATGTAAGTGATATCATATGGTATTTGTCTTTGTCTTTCTGACTCACTTCACTTCATACGAGAATCTCTTCTTCTGTCCACATTGCTGCAAATGGCATTATTCTGTTCTTTTTTATGGCTGGGTAATATTCCATTGTGTACAGGTACCACATCTTAATCCATTCGCCTGTTGATGGACATCTAGGTTGTTTCCATGTCTTTGCTATTGTGAATACTGCTGCTATGAACACAGGGGTATATGTATCTTTTTGAATCAAAGTTTTTTCTGGATATATGCCCAGGGGTGGGACTGCTGGATCATATGGTAGTTCTATATTTAATTTTCTGAGGTACATCCATACTATAGAGATTGTACCAATTTATATTCCCACCAAGAGTACAGGAGGGTTCCTTTTTCTCCACACCATTTCCAACATTTGTTATTTGCAGACTTATTAATGACAGCCATTCTGAATGAGGTGGTAGCTCATAGCTTTGATTTGCATTTCTTTAATGATTAATGATGTTGAGCATCTTTTTTTTTTTTTTGTCTTTTTAGGGCTGCACCTGTGGAAGTTCCCAGGCTTGGGGTCGAATCGGAGCTATAGCTGCTGGCCTATGCCACAGCCACAGTAATGCCAGATCCAAGCCATATCTGTGACCTACACCACAGTTCACGGCAACACTGGATCCTTAACCCACTGAGCAAGGCCAGGGATCTACCCTGCATCCTCATGCATACTAGTCAGATTTGTTTCCACTGAGCCACAACAGGAACTCCAATGCTGAACATTTTTTCATATGCATGTTGACCATCAGTATGTCTTCTTTAGAGATGTCTATTTAGGTCTTCTGCCCATTTTTCAACTGGGTTATTTGTTTTTTTGATGTTGAGTTGTGTGTGGTTTTGTATATTTTGGAGATTAAGCCCTTGTCAGTTGCATCATTTGCAACTATCTTCTCCATTCCACAGGTTGTGTTTTTTGTTGTTGTTGTTGTTGTCGTTGCTTTTAATGGTTTTCTTTACTGTGCAAAAGCTTGTAAGTTTAATTAGGTCCCATTGGTTCATTTTTGCTTTTATTTCTATTGCTCCAGGAGACTGACCTAAGAAAACATTTGTACAGTTGATATCAGAGAATGTTTGACCTACATTCTCTTCTAGGAGTTTTATAATGTCTTGTCTTATGTTTAAGTCGTTCACTTTTTTTTTTCATTTTAGATCTGTATACTGATTTATTTAAGTGATTACTTTTCAATTGTGATTTTTTTCCCTCCTATATCTTCTTCCTTCTATCCTATTTAGAGGAAACCTTTCAGTATTTCTTTTAGAATGGGCTTAGTATTGCTGTATTCTTTTAGTTTTTGTGTGTTGGAGATATTCTTTATTTCTCCTTCCTTTTTAAATAATAATCTTGCTAGGTAGAGTATTCTAGGCTATAATTTTTTCCCCTTTAGAACTGTGAAGATATCTTGCCACTCTCTTCTGGCCTATAGTGTTTCTATAGAGAAATCAGCTGATAGCCTTATGGAGGTTCCTTAATAATAAACTCTTTTTTCTCTTGCTGCCTTTAGAATCCTCTCTATATCTTTAACTTTTGCCATTTTTCTTATAATAGGTCTTGGTGTGGACCTGTTTGGGTTCAATTTGTTTGGGGCCCTCTGTGTTTCCTGTATCTTGATGTTTCCTTTAGATTTGGGACATTTTCATCTATAATTTCTTCAAATATATTTTCAATCCCCTTTTCTTTTTCTTCTCCTTCTAGAATCCCTATTATGCATAGATTGGCCCACTTGATATCATCCCATACATCTCTTATATTGCTTTCATATTTTTTCATTTGGTTTTCTATCTGCTGTCCTGATTGTGGGTGATTTCCATTATTCTATCTTCCAAGTCACTAATTTGTTCCCCTGCAATATTCATTCTGCTCTTTAGTGCCCTTAACTCAGCTTGCATCTCTGTAAATGAATTTTCTAATTTTTCTTGGCTTCTCCTTATATTTTCTATTTCCTTTCTAAAGTAATCTGCATTAATGGTCATATCCACTCTTGATTCCTTCATATCTGCTCTTAATTCCTTCAGGATTTTCACTACCCCCTTTTTGAACTCAGCATCTGTTAGACTGCAGGTGTTGGTTTCATTGTTTGCTCCTTCAGGGAAATTCTCCTGTACTTTTAACTGGGAATGGTTCCTGAGCTTCCTTATTTTGCTTATATTTTTCTTATTCTGTGAGTTTAGTGAAAATATCTCCGGTAGTCTTGGAGCACTTTTTAAATGCAAGAGTGCCCCTGGATAGTTTATGGGGGCTTACTTTTTATTTCTTATTTATTTATTTATTTTGACATGAGGGCTGCTTTTGGTTTAGATGCTTGCTGTCTCTTTCCTAAGTGTGGGCAGGCTGTTACCCTGTTGATGGGGGTGTTTTGGTGTATGGCCTGCATGTGCTTCCAGGGAGCTGAAGGTTGTGGGCAGGGCCTGAAACCAGTATCTGGTTGTGGGGCCTTTGACAGTGGTGTGGACCCATGGAAAGGGCCTTGGAAAGTGACAGTGACCCTCAGGCATGAGTGGGTGGTACACAGGGCCTTTGACAATGGCAACAGCAGGGAGTGTGCATTCCCAGGGAGCGAGAGCAACAACAGGTGGTGCTTGGTTGCCATACCCTCCTCTGCAATGACCCCTGAGATGACTGGGGCCACAGGTGGTGCCTGTTCATGGACCCCTAGTGGTGGCAGGCCACGTCCACCTCTGGAGGGATGTGAGATGGCTGTGGTGATTTTCCCCCTCTGCCCATATCACATGCAAGAGGCACCCTGGTCCCCAAGAGCATATACATACATATGCTGAGAAAAATATTCCTGTGGTAGTCCCACCCCTCCTCCTCTCAAACTCCCCAACAATGGCACCTTGCTTCTCCTATGAGGCCAGGGCCTCCTCCTGTGCTCCCTCTGCTATGGAGCTTTGCTGCCCAGTCCATGGCACACTGCATCCTAACTCTTCAGGTTGTTCCCACACATCCAACTCTAGTCTCATCCCTGGAATGGACCTCCAGAGCCTGAGTCTCAGTACCCAGCTCCCACCCAAGTGTCTCAGGCTGGTGCTCAGGGGGAGTGGTACCAATGGATCATGCATCTCTCTCTCTCTTCTTTGCCCTCCTCAGTCTGGCTGTTGCACTTTTCTCCAAAGCTTTGAGGTGCCCTATCCATCCTGGCTGATCCCCTCATCAGTTAGGTGGTCTCCCAGAGTGTGGATTCCTTTCCTCTTTCACAGCTCCCTCTCAGAAGTGCTGGTCCCATCCTGATTCCTTTTATTTTTTTTTCTTTTCTCTTTCTCTCTCTCTTTTTTTTTTCCTTTTATTCTACATAGTTTTATAGAGGGTTTCTTGCCCTTTTTGGAGGTTTAACGTCTTCTGCCAGTGTTCAATAGATATTCTTTTTGAATCATTTTACATGTAGATTTTTTTTTGATGTGTTCGTGGGAGAAAGTGAGCACCACGTTGTATTCTTCTGCTATCTTGATCCCACCCCCTTCATTACCTTTATAGTAAGCACCAAGAACTCAGGGATCTTCTTATATGCTTGGACACAAGATCATTTTAGGATCAAGCCTGAGTAAATATCCATAAGCATCAGGTTATAGGCATCATGCGTGAACACATACTTCAAATGTCTTCCACATACTTCGAATGACACTTATTTTATCAATGAGAGCCTATTTTTCAAATCCATTTTATTAACTGACAAGGCACTAATTTTACCAATGAAAACCCATTTCTAAGATTTATTTTGCTAATTCCTAAAGCTTTTTATGTTGGCTAAAGATAACAACTGAATGGATTTTATTAGCTCCTCTGGAGTGAGAATTCCACATTAGAATGCCAGTATGAATTACTGATTAAACAAACAATTGTACTACAGTGTGACATAAACCAGTCACACTCACATATCACAAAGTTTGAGCCAAAGTATGTTAAATTAAGTTATAGGTACCATGACAATGAAAATATTAAAAAAATCTTATAAGTTATATATGAGTAACTGGCACACAGGAAGGGGTCATGTGAGCCATTAAAAGCTCTAAAGGATTTTTTTTTAACTAACCATATCAAAATGGGAAAAAGAAACAAGAAAACCTAGAGAGAGGTAGAGGGAAAAACATAATTAAGAATATCCAAGAGATATATAAAACAATTTACAGGGAAGTATATGATCTATAAAAGTATTTCTTCAGGTGTATTAGGGAAAGAGGGTAGTTAGAGACAAATGAAGTATGAGTTATCGAGAAGCAACAGTTATGTTCAAAGGCTATAAGGAAAGAAATTTCATTCATCTTGGTTTATACAAAAAAATTAATTTGATCGTTATAGTAGAAAGAACAGAGATATTGGATCAGAGAGAATTACATTTGAAGATGTTCTATATTGTATTGACAAACCAAAGTAGACTGCTCATCAGAACTGACTGGTTCTGATGACTGACCCAAGAGTTTGAAAAAATTTAGAGGGCAGGTCATCAAAGTATTGCTCAGAAGCTGTTAACCTAACTTTATAAATAATCAAATGCAACACTGCAAATGCCATTATCAGCTAATGTCTTATCCATGAATGTTTCATCAGAGGGTTTAGTTACTTTTTCAAAATATTTATTGCATGAAAATATATTAAGAGTTTATCAGGACAACTTAAATACTCAAGTATTCTGTGTGATTCTGGGTTGTGATTCATGAGAATAGAAGATTTAGAATAAGAAAAATTCAATAAATAGCCAACAAGAATAGTAAAAAAAAAATTATAAAGGGAAGAAAAACAAAAGTATAGAATTAAAAACAATTACTCATGCTATTTCTTCCTCTTACTACTCCCCATCTTTACACACGCACACACACACACACACACACACACACTCTCACACGTCTAAAGTGACACTTCCTACATGAAGCTTTTCACCTCTTTTATTCCTTCATAATGCTTTATGTACATTTATCTTTTGGGAATCATGGAGAATTTTATTGTACTGTGGTTCCTACAGGAATAGACCAGAACCTCTGAATCATTGCATTCTTTGTTAATGACAGGCAATTATGAGATACTGGGGCAATGGATTATAAAAGTCAAATATAAGTTGTCATCACCTATAAACCCAACTAGGAAATGAAAACTTGGACAAATGGCCTCTTATTGATTGACAAATACACAGAACATTCTGTAGGCATAGGAAATGCTGGTTTTCATTTCTTGAGTAAACATCCTAGGTGAGAAATTTGGTTGTCAGCATAGAGTAAAAGACATTAATTTTGATGGTTTATATCAAGTGGGAATTAAAAAATTAATGATCTTGCAGTTTACCATGTTTACATAGGTAAATATAAATACTCTGATTCTGATCTTTTGGAGCCTCACTCTGTGGGGTCTCTTTTCTGACCTCTGACGTTTTTATCATTTAATTTCTTAATTTTATATATTTAATGATATTTTATGAATTTCTATTATTTCCTCTACTAGAATGAGTTGAATAATAATTTTTGCATATTATTTTGCAAACGGGAAGTAAGTTATGTTTAATATTTATTTCAAGTTTGTAAGACAAGTTTAGGAGTAATTTGTGTCAATCTTTAAAATAGATGTGATGAAGAGAGACAAAAACATGTTCACTCAATCCAGAATACTTGAATCCTTTCAACCTGAAGTAGATAATTTTCAACATATAGAAGGAAATTTAACAGAGTGAAATCTATCTGTCTGTCTGTCTGTCTATCTATCTATCTATCTATCTATCTATCTATCTATCTATCTATCTATACAGAGTTACAGCATATAATCTTATTTTTCTATGATCTTATATAGGTTAAAAATGCAAATCTAAGAATTTATATAAATTCATGAACCATAGATAAGTGAATTATTATTGAGGAAACAGAATATTTTTTAAACATACCTATGGTATCATGAGGGCAACTCTCAAATGTCAGTTCTCTCACAAAGAGAACTCATTTGAATTCAAGCAGCATGGTCATGAAATGTAAGCAAAATGCCATTTCCTAGTAGAAGTATATATGTAGTCCCCATGCTCTACTTTTGCAGAAGCATGTGTATAGTTTTCATGTTCTCTATTCCTTGCCCTTTTGTAATGTCTCAAAGTCTTCAAGACCCTAAAACAAAGAGCAATAGGTAACAGAAAAGAGATAGAGTTAAGGAACTATTGTAGCACTTTAAACACTTGGAGTCTTCAATCATAGCTACCAAATGTCTAACTAATTTATATAGAAGGTTCTGTTGCTCCCAATTTCCCATTCAAAAAAAAAATATGCACCATTATAGCCAAGGATAAGATTTTAATTCCTATTTTAGTCAGAATACTAAATTATATACCATAATCTTTCCCTATAATAGCTTTATGTTTCATTCCACACATATTTGATAAGAACCTACCACATACCAAAATGAGTTATAGGTCTTTGCAGGATATTTAAGAAGTAAAATTTCTTATTTTCCAGAACTATAGAGTCTAGCTATAAAAGTTTATAAAATTTCTTTAATTTTTTTTCCAAATGTGGTAGGAGAAGCCTCTTTTTCTGACATATTTATTAACTTTCAAGAGAATGCACAAAATTAAGCATAATGACTATTTAAATTTTTCAAATCAATCTGCTGAGAAAGGAAGCTACATATTTTTTATATATATAATGATTTTTTTTTATTATAGCTGGTTTACAATGTTCTGTCAATTTTCAACTGTTCAGCATGGTGACCCAGTCACACATACACGCATAGATTCTTTATTCTCACATTATCATGCTCTATCATAAGTAACTAGACATAGTTCCCATTGCTATACAGCAGGATCTCATTGCCTATCCATTCCAAAGGCAACAGTGTGCATCTATTAACCCCAAGTTCCCAATCCATCCCACTCCCTCCCCCTCCCCCTTGGCAACCACAAGTCTAGTCTCCAAGTCCATGATTTTCTTTTCTTTGGAAAAATTCATTTGTGACGTGTATTGGATTGCAGATATAAGTGATATCATATGGTATTTGTCTTTCTCTTTCTGACTGACTTTACTCAGCATTAGAGTCTCTAGAAAGCTACATATTTGACTGTGGGAAATGTTTCGTCTTTGATTGACTACTTAAAGTCTTTTTATTTAGGAATCCAATGAAACTTTTGATAAATAGACATCCTTAAATGAATTTTAGGTCAAAACCTGTCTCTTTGTCTCAAAGAGGCAAAAGGAATTACAATCGGATTTCAAGTGGTAGCCTAATTTTATTATAAGTAGAGTTATTAAAAGAATTAGAAAGAGTTCTCCTCTTTTTTAGACTGTCAGCCTGCATGAAATACAGAGGCTTACACATAAACTTCTGCCTTTCATTCCTGGCCACCACAGGGACAATTCTGGGACTGCTGTGAAATTTCTATCTTCAGGCAAAGGCTAAAAATAGTATAGATAATATCTGAATAATGCACATTATAGAAACCATAGAAAATAAAAGGCATTTGAAAAATTGCAACTAAAAGAATCTAAGTATGGTCTGATCTCAAAGGAAAAAGACCCCTAATTTCACTACCCCCTAAATAAAATGAACACAAATAAATGAAAAGCAGTATAAGTACCAGGAATGATAACAATGCCATTCTCTTTATTTTGAAAGCCTCTTCTCCTCTTCCTTATTTTGGTCTTTCTGTTGCATCTAGCCATGAAGGACCATTCAAATTCCATTTGGGAACTGTTTCCAAATCAGTCCACTAGGAATCACTCTTAACTTCTCTGTGTCATCCTGTCCTCCCTACAACATATTTAGCCCTTAATGGTTCACTACTTCTTTCAAACTAGAGTATTAGCCTCTGCTCCCCAAACAGAAATTGACTTGTTAATTAGCACTGGCTATGAAAATACAGACCCCCATTTTCTACATTTCTCAATGTTTCCCACAAGGAAATCATGACTATACAAAATATCTTGTAAATCCCTGTGCACCATCAATTTCTGCATAATTCCCTTCATGTCTTACTTGTAGCATCTCTAACAGACTGATATACCCTTAATTTAGGAAGCTTGATTCTTAGTGAAGTCATAATCTTCTTTGTTGCATATAATTATAAATTTTTTAAACTTCTGTTTTGGAAAATTGCCAGAGTTCAACAATTCGTGATGGTAACTGCCTTTGTTTTCCACATTTCTGAGAAATGGAAGAACATTTTCCTTTCTTTAGTCCTATAGCAATATTATATTCCCTGTGGTTCTGCTGAGTTACTGCAAGTAGTTCTACATCAACATCTGGCAGTTCCCTCAGAATTCTGGGATGTGATTTGTCTAGCCTGGAGGCTTGGTGCAATTTAAAGCAGCCAGGTACTTTTGTCATACCATCAATTGGGCTTCGATCCCTTTAACCACATTTGTTATACCCCATCTAGTTTAAAGATCATTCTCATGATAGAAAAGGCAGAAAAAAATAGGAGTTGAGTGGCTCTGTGATTTTTTCCCCCATCATCTAATTTTTTACCATCTGGCCTAAGCATTTGGGTTTATCCCTTCCTTGTTCTTCTTGACATGAAAAGGTTTTATAACTTGTATTGAAAATGACTGTGAACATACCAAATTGTACTGAAAAGCACAGATTGTCTTTAGGGAAATATAGCGAGAATACTACTAATTGCTAGATCAAATTTACTAAGAAGGAGGAGACAGAAGTGAGGCAAGGAGACAGAAATATTCATTAGGAACAATTAAAAGATCAATGGAGACATAATTATAAAACAGGAAGCTAATGTTCTAACCAAAGCCTGTTTTCTCCTTCAATTAATAATAATTCATTGTGCTGCACTATATAAAATAGCTTTATAATGTCAGTTTCACTTTTTTTCTGCAAAACCACAATGAAAGACAGACTAAAGAGATGGAAAGCTTGCAACAAAGGCAATACAATGACAAGAGACCTTAATAGTCTTCCAAAACCCTAAGAGCTTTAAAAATCCTCCTAAACCTTCTCCATCTGCTCTCCCCTCTGAAATGCTCAAAAGGTTAAGAAAGCAGTAATTTGCATCTCCCGTCATTTAATTCTTCTGGAAGTTTAAGTGTTTGTGAACTTTTAAATCCACCTGGTCCTTTTAAAAGTTTTCCCCTTAGGTTTTGGCTACAAATACTACTACACTATTATTAACTCAAGAAGTTCTTCCACAGAGAGCTGGAGAGACAATTCAATGCCCAGCAGACTCTCTAAATATTAAATAAAACCAGCATTTAAAAATGATAGAAAGGAAAACTAGTTCCTATTAGCCAACCGGTCAAGAAAGCAGTATGAAGTAAATAATGCCAGGTGGTATTCCAGGGTATCAGATAATGGTTATTTCATACATTTCCAGAGAGGGAGGAATGTGCTTAAAAACCTCAATATCATAAATATCCTTTTAAAATTTATGATTCATATTTCTCCTATTCATACTGAAAATAGTCACAATCTTATTTCTATGGTTTACACTTAAATCAACAAAGGAATGTGACTTTGGGTTACAAGCCACTGAGAGTAATATCTTCCAAAACTCTTCTTAACACAGGTAGAAGTAATGGAATAGGAGATGGAAGAATATAAATTATTCTATCAGATGTAGGATTGTTAAGAGATAGGAAGGTTAAGAAATAGGAGATATAATAAATCTTATTTACAGAAGGAAGGAAAGCTCAAGGCATTCATTTTTAAGTAACTTCAATTTAGAGTCAGCCAAATTTGTTGAAAGAACTGTATCACAATTACTCTGCTATACAATTTCACAACCACTGCCGATTTAGTTTCAAAAATTATCCATCGGGTGGGAATTATTACTGTCATTTTATAGAATAAGGAAACAAGGATATTAAGCAATTTGCCCAAATCCACATAACCGGTAAGTGAGAGAGGATTCATGATAAACAGTGATGTTCTTTTCAAGATGAGGGACCAGAGATCTCCCAGGTTGTATGGTTGTGTGTTGAATTATAATGGGGGAAAGGAGAAAAGAAAAAAAAAAAAAAGAAAGAAAAACTAACTCCATACTAGGTCTGTTTCTTTTTCTCTAACCTTAGCTTTCTTTTGCCTTTGTTACAGCTAGTCACTAAAACAGTGTTGCCTATAGTTTACAGCATGCATAAGGGTCCTTCTCAGGGAAACCTGCTCCCCTCTGCCTGAATGTGAAACTAGAATACCTTTGTTCAGCTCATAGGAAACATCTTGGTTCCGCTCATCTGTCAATGGATACAGGATAGGAGAAATGAACACATCCTCCCCTGAATCTGGTGAAATCAAGAGATATCTGCAAAACTTACGACTTTTTACTTTACTTCCTCATCTCTCCCTTCCTCTGTACTATAAAAAGACTAGCATCCAGACCTCTGATAAGATGGTTCACTAGGACACTAGTCCACCATCTTTTAGGACTCCCAGCTTTCTGAATAGTCATTATTCCATGCCCCAGTATCTCCTCTCCCAACTTGGCCTATCATGGCCTAGCATGTGCTGAGCAGAATAAACCTGGACTTGGTAACAGAGTGGCAAAAGCAGAGAAGTTGTGAATGGTGGCCACATTCCGTGCTGGGTCACCAATCTGTAGCAAATATCTGCCATGCTATAACCCATTAGCTTCTAGTTAAACTGTGTCTACTTTATGGTGTATTAATATGTTGGCCACAGTAGCATATTGTGTGCATCTATCAATATGACTCAGGATGATAAAATTATCCCTGGTCTACCCATTAAACCCTCAGAGGTCTTTTTCCACCCCATGACCTTAACAATCACATTGGAGGATCGCTTCCCATGAGGACAGAAAAGTAACCAAATTTATTAAGAATAAGATTAATGAATGTAAGGGAAGTTGATATTAGAATACATTTTTAAATAAACTTATGTTTACCAAAGGGGACAGACTGGGGGGGGGGAGGGATGGATTGGGGCTTTGGGATTGGCACTTACACAACCATTTATATGGAATGGTTGGCCCGTGGGAACCTCCTATATAACAAAGGGAACTCTACCCAATATTCTGTGATAATCTATATGGGAAAAAATATGAAAAAGAATGGATGCATATATATGTATAACTGAATTACTTTGTTGTACAGCAGAAATTATCACAACCTTGTAAACCAACTATACGTCAATAAAACTTTAAAAATTAAAAAAAATAAATAAAAATCCCCCCCAAACTGCAATGATTTAGACTTAAATTTGCAATCAGTGGGACATAAATTTAAAGGAACTGTGATTAAGGATAAAAAACAAAAAGTTACTTTTTACATAATACTTCATTAGTATCTGGAGATGCAGAGATCAATGTAGTCATTAATGACAGGGCTACGTTCCTTACGTCTCACTAATCAGTAACAGTATATAAAAGTGCCTATATAATTGGGAAATTCAGTTACACTTCATTACAGAAAAAAGGAAAAATATACTATAAGTCATTTTTTTTAGTTCATGTATAAAAACTATTTCCACCAGGCAGTAATGACAGCAATCAAGGAAAATTTCCTAACAAATACATAGCACAGACTGAAACAGAAAAAGAGACCATTTGATTTTTTCTTTTTCTGTTCTATGTTTTCATATTCTCCTTCAGTTAACTGGACACTTAGCTAAGCCATATATGTCATATGGCATATAAGTCATAATGAAAACATTTCACTAAATTCCCTGGAAATAGTTTTTAGTTTCACCATATTTACCATGAAAACCATGCTAATACCAAAATATGAACCTTGCTTTTTTTTTTCCAATCCATAAAATAATCTAGTGTGTTAGTAGATATCATAAGGAAATTATTTTACTATCCAGCATTCAAAATAAAAATATACTAACAAAACTATATTTTAAAATGGTGCATTTACATAAAGTATGATAATGAAGTGATTTCTAATTTGATTAAATATCATAATCACTATTTTATTGCCATAATAAAGGAACAAAATTATAAATATTACCATATGATACATATCAAATTAAGTAAACCATTGGACAAATGAGAAGATTTTTATAGAATTTTGAAACCAAGCAGGGCCCTGTGGGGTCCCTGGGCACAAAAGCCTTTGTGTCCCTCATTTCTTGTTTTAGGGAATAAACTTGAGCCTCCATGATCTTCCCTGAGTTTCAAAGGATAGGTTAAAATGATTGCTAATCCAGGAAGAGAGTGGATGCTGACAGAAGGGAGGAGCAGTCAAGAAACAATAGTGAAGCCTTGGGGCAGGGTCTTGGCTCCCCCTCAAGGGATACACATAACAATATCTTTGAGCTCTTCTACAGAACTAAAACCCCCAACAAATGAAAAACATTAACTACTTGATGCAGCATTCTTCATTCCAGAAAGTAGGACCAGCAGAATCAGTCCTGGACCACTAAACACCAGCTTTGAAGTATGCAAGCTTATACCTACCCTGATCCTTATCCATGGCCCTGTTTTCCACTCCCAACCTCAATGACTAAAGATTTCCCCAAAGAAAGAAGAATACATATTTGCCCTCAACCCTGATTCTTATCTGGAAAGATGTTTTTCTCCTTTTTACTACAAAACTCCCCACAATTTTTCTAATGTGGTCACAAGTCTTTAAGGCATTATCCTGCTATGTCCTCCTGGGCCTGGCAAAGCAATATTCTTCTTCACCCAAAACTGTCTCTGCATTTCTATTTGGCACCAGTGGACAGAGGTGGAGTTTTGGCAACAATTTCAGAGCTCCTCAATTGCCAAAAGTAATTTCAGTTTTAGACAATAAAAAAACAATGTTAGAAAGTCAGGCTGGATCACTGAAGCATGGTTTCCGTTTATTTCTTCAATGTTACGGATCAAAGAGGAAACTGTCTCAGTGTTCCTGTACTTCACTGAAACAAAACTTTAGCTTACAGTGAATAAACCATGTAAGAAATCAATTTAATGACCTTTATTGAGATACTATTGGATACAAGATACTGTACTAAATGGTCTGGAAACATAAGTGAATCATGGTTGTATTATTTTTAGGGCTGCCATAACACAGTACCATAGACTACGTCGCTTAAAGGATGGAGATTTATTTTCTCATTTTGAAGGCTGGAAGTTCATGATTACGGTGTGGACAGGTTTTGTTCTTTCTCAAGTCTCTCCTTGGCTTGTAGATAATATTTTCTCCCTATGTCTTCCCATGGTCTCCTTCCACTGTGCATTTCCTCTTATGTAGACAACAGTCATACTGGATTAGGGCTCCTTCTAATGACCTCATTTTCTTTTAGTCACCTCTATTTTTAAAAACTTATTTACATCTTTAAAGACCCTATTGAAACAGAGCAGGGCACTGTGGGACTCCTGGGCACAAAAACTTATGTCATTCAATTCTTATTCTTAGGGAATAAGCTTCATCCTTCATGACCTTCCCTGAATTTCCAAGGGCCTCAACTGTTAATCAAGGAAAGGAGGAGATGCAGAGACCTGGGAGAAGCAGTCAAGTAACAATAGTGTAGCCTTAGGGCAGGGTCCAGGCTCCTCTTACAGGAATACATATAACAATGTCTTTGAGTTCTTCTGCAGAACTAAAACCCCCAAAAAATGAAAACCAGAGAGGAGGACCACCAGAACCAGTCTGGGCCCACTAAACACCAACTTTGAAGAAGAATGAAAGCTTGCATCTACCCTGACCCTTATCTGTGGCCATATTTTCTACTCCTGAACTATAACACCACTTCTTAATCTCTCCCAAGGGAGGGTACAGTCTTTAATAGTCTGCTGTAGCCTCCTTTGCCGGGCAAAGCTATAAAAGCTATGTTTTTTCTCCTTTACCCAAACCCCTCTATGTTTCTATTTGGCACTGGTGGACAGAGGCCAAAGAGTTTCAGCAACACTATCTCCAGTACAGTCACTTTCTGATGTACTGAGGGTTAGGGCTTCAAAATATAAATTTGGGAGGGGGGGGGTGCAATTCACCCCAAAACAATAGCAATCCTGCAGCCCCACCCTATATCTTTTAAAATAATAGAGGAAAATATAAAAGTAATTATATGGCAGAACTGAATAAGGTTATAGCACAAATTGAAATTTACAAAAGAGCATAGAAAGGCTTAAAGGAGAAGAAAGGTTTAAAAGCTAAGGTGGTTTTCTGAGCACAGGATTTCAGCAAATAAAGATGAATATGGTGAAAAAGGAAGGAAGTGACATGATTGGAAAAGGCACTGTGTAGGCCTAATTTTTCTTTTAATAATCAAACCTTACTCTGTTTGGCATGTTTAAAATGATAAAAGTCATTTGGTTGCTGATAGTAAAAGAGCAACACAACATCATTTTATTTTCTTCAGTTTCCTATGTAAAATACAGTGCAGGCCAATATCAAGACAAATGAAACATTTCATTTTAACCTCCAACATATCATTTGCACTTGTGGACATTTTTTTTTTTAAAGAAATAGAAGAAGAGAATTAGAATTGTATCTACTGTAAACCAGAAGATATGGATAATAAAAGTCCAATAACAATTGGATCATCCTTGTGAGAAATCCATATATCAAAAAACTATGCTTATAGCTCTTTGTTCTGAGGGCCAATACCCAAATTTATGTCCTGCAACAGGATTTTAAATTCTTGCCTATAATAAAGTGTCACTAACTGAGTGAAAAAAAAAAAAAGCGAATTTGTGATGTTTTATTACCAGTGACTACAACCTATGTTTAGCTCCCCAACACATTATTCTTAGTCCTGTTTGCTAAATAAGTGATATTCTGACAATAATAAAATATTCTCAATTTTAATTAACTTTATTTAAAAAGCAGAAGAGAACAGTAAGGAACCTACACAAAACACCTTTTTTTATATTTTCAGAAGAGAAAAATGCTGAGCTTTCAATGGAGTCATAATAAATGTTTGCTTCCTTATAACTTCTTACATATGCCACTGGCAGACATAATGCATTTTTACTTACTACTTAAAATTATGACAATTCAATAACACTTAGCCAAATGACATTAACGATGTGGCAAAAGTACAGGCTTTTCATTTTGTTTCAGATATTTTTTCCAAGGCATGTTAGTTCCCTCCTCTACTGTCGGGGCAATCATTTAGGTTTAGTGTCATAAAATGTTTGAAAGACATCTAAATTCCACATTTTCTATCACTTATGAGTGCCTAATTAAGCAGAATAAAATTAAGTTCAGTGAATTATAAGACCAAAATTAAAATTCATCAGATTTTACATCAGGAAATAAAGATCTTGGCATGTAAACCTTTAGCCCTGCAGGAAATGAGCTTCATCTTTTCCACTGGTGAAAGGTACAGAGTGATCATTCTGTGCAATTACACAGCTAGACGAAGACTTGATTTGGATACAGTACTATTCCAAAAAGAAAATCACTTTGCATACCTATGCTTAATTTTTGCAGTTGCCTAAAATAGTTATGCTACATATATATTCTGGCTTTGCCCCAAAGCTTGTGTTGGGAGGCTCTGAAACATAAACAAAATGAAATCTGCCTTCAATCACTTGGAGGTTACACCTATAGAAATCAGATGAGGTTATTAAGTAAAACATATTTAAACAAGTGTTAAATATCTGAAGTACATCAAACAGTGTGCAAGGTGCTGCAATGAAGGAAAACTGAACAATCTGTGCACATTCACAGTGTTTAGCTGCTTCTCTTTCTTTGACTTCATTTCTTACTAATCTGATTTTTGAGTAGTATTGTTTTGGAAGGTTTCTGTTGTTGTTTACCATTAAATTCTTCTCCAGAGTCTCACTAACTTCTGGTGAGGGAGAAAAGGATCTCATATTTCCTCTCAAACCATATTTAGTCTAGCTCAAATAGATATTTATTTTGCATTATCATGATCATACAAAATTGCCCTGAGGGTGTGGAGAAAAAGGAACTCACACTGTTGGTGGGAGTGTAAATTAGTGCAACCACTATGGAAAACAGTATGGAGATTCCTAAAAAATCCAAAAATAGAATTACCATATGATCCAGCAATTCCAGTCCTGGGCAACTATCTGGAGGAAACCATAACTCAAAAATATACATGTACACCAATGTTCATTGCAACATTATTTACAATAGCCAAGACATAGAAGTAACCTAAATGTCTACAGACAGAGAAATCGATAAAGAAGTGGCATCTATCTATCTATTTATATAACTCAGCCATAAAAAAGAATGAAATAATGGTATTTGTAGCAACATGGATGGACCTAGAAATTATTATGCTAAGTGAAGCTAGTTAAACAGTGAGAGACAAATATAATATGCTATCATTTACATATGGAATCTAAAAAAAGGATACAAATGAACTTATTTGCAGGATAGAAGCAGAAGCAGCCTCATAGACTTTGAAAAATTTATGGTTACCAAAGGGGACAGATTGGAGGCGAGGGATGGACTGGGGCTTTGAGATGGAAATGTTCTAAAATTTGTGGTGATGGTTGTACAACTATAAATATAATAAAATTTATTGAATAAAACAATTGCCCAGCTGTGTCTACATAGACAACTAAAGATTTATAGAGGAAGCAACTTGGGCTTTTGTTAATTATTTCTCTCAAAAGCTGAATAAGTAACAAGAGTTAGGCTTAAGAGTTAGGTATATCTTTCTCCCTGATTCAAGAAAGTTCTAGATGGGAAAACTCAGAATTATGGTCTAAACATCACCTCCATATCTTGACATTAAAAGAAAATAGGCAAAACTATTTTGAAAAGATAATTTTTAATAAAGAATAATTGTCTGACCTGTCTAGCAGATACCTAAAAAGAACAGTTAATATTTATTGTCTTAGAGATTTTGAGCAATCCAGGAATTCTCTGTGACAGGTTCTTTTATATTAAATGTGATCCTACTAGCCAAATTCATTTTAGGAGGAAGCAATAAATAAGAAATATCTATGGAACTTTTAGAGTTCTTGGGCTAAATGACTTCATACATATTAATAATAGCATTTCTTAAGAAAAACAAAAATTAAAAAAGCCATGCACCAAAGTAAACATATACATACACACTATGGAATAGCTATTAGAACCATATAAATATTGATACATAAATTATAAATTTATGTATTTAAACAGTGACAGTGTAAATGTGTTATCATATTTAAAAAATAAAGTACTTTTAATACAGCAACCACACATTTCTTGCTAAATATAATAGACAAAAACATACTGATCTATAATTTTAGAATAAGTTTCCATTGTTCCTTAGCAGGTTTTTATACTTTGAAAATGATGTTAACTAAAAATGCAGTAGTTTGTGACAACTTAATTTTTTTTAATAACTAGATTTTATAACATAATTCACAAAGAGTAGAGTCACAAGGCTGAATATTTCTGTCTCTATGAACTTCTGCATATAGTTAGGTGGAGAGGATTTATATGCAACTTATGAAAGCATAAAGAACATAGGTCATCATCAAGACGGTAGATGCAAATTTTCAAGAAGATTCTAAATAATGCCATGAGAATTTAAATATAGCTATAATATATTGAATTATTAAGATACACAAAAAGCATGTTTTTCATTCCTCCTGTTCCCATTTTCTACATATAGTGTGAGTTGTATCCAAAAAATTACATTTAATCTATGTAGGAAAGTTCCTGAAATTGACGAAATTGAAAAGGCTATGGGGGAGTTTCTGTTGTGGCGCAGTGAAAGGAATCTGACTGGGAATGATGAGGTTGCTTGTTGGATCTTTGGCCTCTCTCAGTGGATTAAGCATCCGGCGTTGCCAAGGGCTGCGATGTAGTTCACAAAGTGCGCCTGTGTTGATGTTGCTGTGGTGTAGACCAGGGGCTGTAGCTCCAATTAGACCCCACTTCCATATGTCACAGGTGTAGCCCTAAAAAAAAAAAAATCAAAAAAAACCCCAAACAAAGAAAAGGCTATGAGAGTATGCATGGTAATTGGCTTGGATTGAACTGAGTATTTAAAAGTAATACATCACAATTAAGTGTGAGGATTTTGGTAGTTTCAAGTCTTTCAATGTTTTTTGTTGTTGCTTATTCAGATTTTTAATAGCAATATTTAACTGGTAGTGCATATGTATCATGAAAACCTGAAATTTCAGAGCCACTGATTCCCTCCAATAAAATCTGTGCTGCAGAAAGAAAAAAAAATTATAAAATTATCTATAAATGGGTGTAAACTATGAATTTATTTGTAAATTAAATTTTAAGTTTTAAAAACTGTTACAGAGAACCAGAATGAAAACTGATTATTGTACATCTGTAATTATTATAGAGATGAATGAAATAATATTGTAGTGAACCTGGATTATGCTTTGAATGCTTTTGAATTAAGTCTTATAAATCCTTAAAATGGAACCAAGCAGAACCCTGTATACCCCCCCACAAGTACAAAGGCCCCTCAATGCTTCCTGCCTTTTATTTATTTTTTTCCTTTTGGCCACCTTGCAGCATATGAAGCTCCCAGGCCAGGGATCAGATCTGAGCCACAGTTGTAACCTCCACTTCAACTGTGGTAATGCTGGATCCTTAACCCACTTTGCCAGGCTGGGATTGAACCTGTGTCCCAGTGCTCCAGAAACTCTGCAGATCCTCTATGTACTATAGCAGGAAATCCTCTCCTGCTCTTTATTTATAGAAAAGCTGAATTCTCCCAGGCCTCCCTGAGTCAGAAAGTGGAGACTCAAGCAGATAATGATTAGGACAACAGAGTCATAAACTCAATATCTGATGCACATTTCTGAATTATTTTTCAAATATCTGTAACTGCGACCAGAGGAAAAAAGCTAACTATATGATGACCTGACCGCACCCATGATATAAACTGCTCCACCTTGAGCAGTACTGAATCTATGACTAGCACAATTCCAAGAACCAGACTTAAAAGAATGGGATTAATGCTACCGCTCATAATAATCTATATCTTTGTGTGCATCAAAATAATTGCAGCTTGTTCTTCCCATGTATGTAAATAGCAATTACAAGTATCAGTAAAGAGATGCTAAAGACTCACGTCAACATCTTCCCCTCTGGGAATACAGTACCCTATGTCATCATGAAGAAGTCACAGAAGATAGACTTTTGCCCCTAATCCCATAGAAATGAAGTGATGTTCTGTCAAGTGGGGATTGTGAGCAGCTCTTTGCAGGAAACTACCCTCAGCAGGAAGCCCCTTTCCTTGTCACTTTAGGAAAGCTATATTGTAACTAACTTTTAACCAAACACCCCCATGCTCTACTCATCTCCCACCCACCCACACACTTCAGGTCTTTTAATCACATAATACCTTGCTTAACATATCAGTTCTCTCCATATAAATCAAAGAAGACATGAAGAATAAGTAATTAACAGATGACCAGTTCTCTTCCCTAGTTTCTGCTTCAATAATCTTCTGAACAAACTGTGTGACCAAACTGGGTGAATACGATGACACCTATTGGAAGAGTCAAAGAGCCTACACACAGTGGGGGATGGCAATGACGATGACTCCATATTTCAATGATTAACTGAGATGACTTCCCTGTTTCCCTTTATAAGCATTCACGGCTGTGCAGAATCTTCAGAGGTGGTTTGGGGGGAAGCTGAGGGCACCATCTCCCCAGATTGCCAACATTCTGATTAAAAGCAACTTTGCCTTCTACCAACATTTATTTTTCTCTCAAGTATCATTTTTTTGAATGGTGAGCAGCTGGACCTGATTCAGTAACAATAATAAGCTACTAAATGTTAATATGAAAAAGTAATATCATAAATTCAGGCAACAATAAAAAATGATGAGGTTTCAAAGACTGGCTATCACACAGTTCCTTTGCTTATAGAAAGATAATCTAGGGACTTTCCCAAGAATTTTACCAGATTGTAATTGACTTTTGAGGGCTTGTTTCTGCCATTAGACTACAGATCCCCTGTGAATAAGTGTAATGTGTACTATTTACCACTATAACTCTAAGGTGATAGAAACTGATCAATAAATGATCAACTTATCAATACCAAAGTGTTCATTGGGTACTTGCTTCAAGAACATTCATTCTTCCATTACTTACCATCACAATTGCTAAAAAGACAGTAACACAGAATATTATTTAAAGCCTGTCATGCTCCTGTGGGAAAATTTTCAGCTTCAGCTTTGAGTTTTATATACCCAAAGTGAAAAGTTTCTATTGCCTGAGGCAGGTTCTGATTATTTTGATGCCCTAGATTTGCTAATCCAATAGACAGAAACTGTCTGTCATGCAGATATGCTTATTAGGAGGCAAGAACTTTCATCGAAAGCCTTAGCAAAGGGAAAATTATAAAATCCTAGGAAAGGTTACAAAGGAGACTTTAATTATACATATAATAACAAGTGTGACAAAAGTTAAGGCTGTAAGGCTTTATGGTAAAATTATAATGTTTATCATTCTATACTCTCTAGTCTTTAATGGATGCTTGAATGTTGCACAATAAAAATATTTTTAAACATCTAGCCATCCTTTCCCCACCTTCACCACAAAAGAAATGTTAAAAATGACATAAAATCTCGTAAGGTATCATTCCATCAGAGACTGACACTGGGTGATAAAGGTTTAGGTATTTTTCACCTTCACAAAGCATTTTCTTAAGCTGTATTACTGAGATTCACAAGCAAGCTCAATAATACTGACTGATCATTATTTTTTGACTTTCAGGTGCTGATATGGGTGGCCGGGGAAGACCTTGTTACTCCAGGCACACAGTCCACCATGCTGCCTACTTTTATATGTTGCTATTTACTTCTCCTGCCCATTCTAACATTTTGATTATAGAAGTTTAAGAAATGTAGAAATTGTAATAAAATATAGAAAATAATCTATCTTAGAAAATAATAGAGTCTGATTTTCATCAGACTTTATTCTCATTATTTATTTATTTATTTATTTATTTATTTTGTCTTTTGTCTTTTTGTTGTTGTTGTTGTTGTTATTTCTTGGGCCGCTCCCGAGGCATATGGAGGTTCCCAGGCTAGGGGTCGAATCAGAGCTGTAGCCCCTGGCCTACGCCAGAGCCACAGCAATGCGGGATCCGAGCCGAGTCTGCGACCTATACCACAGCTCACGGCAACGCCGGATCATTAACCCACTGAGCAAGGCCAGGGACCGAACCCACAACCTCATGGTTCCTAGTCGGATTCGTTAACCACTGCGCCACGACGAGAACTCATCTTTTTTTTTTTTTAAATTAATTTGGGGGGACTGTACCTGGGGCATATGGAAGTTCCTGGGCTAGGGGTTGAATCAGAGCTGCAGCTGCCAGCCACAGCCACAGCAACTTGGGATCCAAGTTGCATCTGCAATGTATGACACAGCTTGTACCAGATCCTTAACCCACTGAGCAAGGCCAGTGATCGAATCCACATCCTCATGGATACTAGTTGGGTTCTTAACCTGTAATCTACACCCACCTGGGTAGTAGGGGGCATGCTTTAATCCAGGTCTGGAGGAAGATATTTGGAAAGCATGTAGGGAACAATCAGCCTACTTTTTCAGCACCCTTTATCTCTAGTTGAAGTCTTTTCAGAATGCTCCAGAGCACCTCTTAGGGGAGTTTCTGCTGTGGCATAGTGAGTTAAGAACTGACTCAGCAGCTCCAGTCACCATGGAGGTGTGAGTTTGATCCCCAGCCCAGTGCAATGGGTTAAACAATCTGGGGTTGCCTCAGCTGAGATGTAAGTTGCACCTGTGGCTCAGATTCAGTCATTGGCTTAGGAACTTCCATACATTGAGGGAGCAGCCAGAAAAAAAATAATAATACAAATTTAAAAAAGAGTAGCTCTTGGACTCATTAGCTATGGTGGGGGTCAGGAGTGGGTGTTGTATGACAAACTTCCCTTCTAATATCTTGTCTGACCTATAAAATGTCCATAGGATTTAACATATCAAGAATTTTTTTATCATCCATATTACACTGATCAAATGCATGTGCTTAGAGTTGAAACACTGCCCAGAAATAATGAAATTATGAGACTCACTTTGATTCTCTTCTTTGTTAAAATTTTCTGTCAATGTGTCTGGCTACAGCAAATGATATGGTTATTAATAATGTACATATACTCACTAGACAATTTTAAGCAAATCCTTTATTAAAGATCTGTTTCATCAGAGCCCTTATAAGTACATAGCTGGTGCATCTATAGAACTTGGGAAATTTTTTTATCTGTTCATATAAATTTAAAATATAAGCCCTTTGTGCTGTTTATTTCATCAGCAATATTATTGATGATTCCTAGAGCTCTATCTTAAAGTTCTGGTAAAAATTCTAAAATCTGACTGATTTTGAGAAAATCAAAAAAAATAACTTCTAATTATGACTTTCCTAAAGATCTAATTTATAATATTTAAATAGTGATCCTGCAGTATACTTAACTGTTGATTCAAATGAGAGCATTTTGAGTGAATTTGTCTGTTAGTCCATGGAATCATGTATGCTAAGTTCCAGTTCACATGCCCAAACTACCCTTCAGTCATCTAAGTTCAGGCAGTAATTCAAAACATAATTATTGCCAGAGCAATAATGGATTATTTGGTGGGAGCCTATTCAGTTATTTTTAAAAGCACACTTTCTCCCCAACTTCCCATGACTTATATAAAGCCGTGTGTATAATTTTTCTGAGTTTTTACAGTGCCTGAGCTATATACCATCACATGAAAATGTAATCACAGAGGACCCAGAGGAAAACACCTATAACCACAAGAATACTGTCTCTATTTTAGCCAGTGGTTTTTAGCCCACGGTTTAGAATAGCCTGGCTCCAAGTCATCACTGGACTATTCTGATGAGGAGTATGTGTATATATATATATATATGTAATGTATGTATTTATTTGCTGTACCATGGCATGAAGCAGGGATCGAATCCTCACGATGGCTAGTGATCCTAGCCAGAGCTAGTGATCCTAGCCACAGCAGTGACAATGCTGGATCCTTAACTGCTGGGCCATCAGGGCACACCAAGGAGAAGCTTATTTTCTCATTAATGCACACCTGGTTATTCAGCCTTAGCTAGGTGTAAGTCATCAGTCTGGCTCTGACCTCATCTTCCTATTGTTATGTAGATGTATGTGTCAGTCTTATGTTTTCATTTCTTGGAGGCAGGGTAAAGAGAGTGAAGGAAAAGTTGGGCTTACTTTATTTTCACTTTTAAGAGCAATTAAAGTATTATTTAGCACTATACTGTGTACTTCTATAAGAACATTTTTCAGCATCTAGAGTTAGTGTTCTGAAATACTAAAGATACTGACAAAATTTTAGACAATTTACATTTACAAATGTTCACAGCTGCATGTAATGTCACTTGTTGACTTTTTGAGTCCAGTACAAATCCAGATATACCTTCTGTTCCTATAATACTAGCCAACTTGCTATTCCTCAAACCAATTATGCACTTTCACATGCATTTCTCTCTTTCTGGTATATTATTTCAAGGTTTGATTCAACAATTAAGCTCAACCACTATCTCCTTAAAAATGCTTCCCTCAATAGCTTGACACTCCAGCAGCATTACTCACGGGGCATTTTGTTTATATGACTATTATAACCCTTCAGAATCTGTCTTATATACACTAGATTATGAGTTCCCTGGAAGCAAACATTGTGCCTTTTCCTTCTTTGAATCCTCCTCCATTTCCCAGTATACTGCCTTGTACATAGTTGATATTCAATACACTTTTATCAAAATTCATTTTTATAGAATATAATTTTAAATTTCAGTTTAAAAAAATGTATTTTATGTGTTGGTGCCTTATATCAATTAAAATTTCAAGTAGATATATGTTGAAGAGATATGTAAGAGAATGTATGATAATAGATATGTGGTTATAATATATTACATAATTTATAATTGCATAGATATGCACTAGGGGTCATTTTTTTATCCAAACACCTATCCCATAAACATTATATGAGATTTATTTAAGGCTTAATTTGTGTGCAATTAATTTAAAATTTGGATCTTGATACTATTATTATGTATTTACATAGTATTAACTTATGAAGGGAAAGAAAATCTATTTTTATTTTCCTTGTCAGAGGATTCAGATACAACTTTGTAAAAGCCAAAGATCAAGTTAACAACAATTTCATGAACACAGAGGCCTTTGTTAGGGCATTTTTTATGGCAATATCAGAATGATATTTGTGTCACTAAGTCAAGGTCATAGAACATTCTAATGATTAATGCTTAAAGTTACTTCTCATAATTTGAATATTTTTTAAAATATTCATTGTAAGGCAGAACACATTTAATGAAAGCTTAAGATATAAATCCCCCAAATTAATCTTGTACAAAATAGAAAAGGAAATAAATACTTTTATTTTCATTAGGCAAATACCTATTGAGGAACTTCAAGCAAAACTTTGGAAGCAGGAGGGTCAATTAGAAAGATTGCATGACAATTCAAGTAAGAGATAGTGGCTTGAACTGAAATGATAGCAATGGACACAGAGAAAAATAGACACATCACAGAGAAATGCAGGCCATGGAATAAGGAAAGTCTTCAAGCATCCTCCAACGCTATAATACACTGAAACTCCATATAATGTTATCTTTAAAATGAGAAAACCTTTTACAGTAAAGGAGCAATAGTGCTAATTATATTCAGCAAGTAGCCAATCTCTCATTTAGGAAATTCCAAACCATTGTCAGTGGCTTCCTCCATTCCTCTTGTGGTTCCCTCTCTCCAATAATCTCCATCATCACACCTCTCTTCAAAGTTATCTATTCCACTAACTTTTACTCATTGTTTAATCTCCAGGACCTTTCCTGAGGTTTAGCACTTAAAATTATACAATAAGTATTTAATGAATGAATGAATGAATGAATAAGTGAAACACAGGTAACTTAATCAACTCTTAGTTATTGTTCAGTAGCTCTTATGGTTCAAGTTATTCCCTTCTCTATTAAGGTTTAATTCTAAATTCAATTCCTTGGGATTATGGCTCACTAAGAGTCAATTAATGATCTAGTTCAAAAAGTTGACCCATGTGTTAATATGTTTCCTCTTCCAAATTTGTCTTTTAAAGATCTTAAATATTTCTCTATGCACATGGATAACTAATACTGGGGATTCCAGCCACTACAATAGGCTGGAAAAATAGAGTTCTCAAATCTTATCACATATACACATCTTCGATCTATACATAAGACAGACCTTGTTGTCAAAGGATCTGTAGACCAGCTACTTTCTGACAGGTGTTTTGCTGTATTTATTTTCAGATAGGGACAAAAAAGAACAGTGAGTGGTATGGGGATAAGTCCTTCAGTCAGTGATAAGACAAAAAGTTTGGGGACCAATGCATTTTGGAGGTTTTTTCTAATTACTTGCCAGATGACACTGACAGTATTACATAAATAACATTAAACTAAAAAGAGCCTCTTTTGGACAACAAAATGTCAGAGAACAGTTTGCCAAACAAACTCTGCTTTGGGAAGTAGGTTTGGTTCACTGTTTCATTTTATTTTTACACATAAAAGTTTCAAATACAAAATAAATGTGTGAGGTAGCTATATTCCTTATGATTTTCAAGAAAGAACTGATTGCACTTATGTTTGGAATAGTCTACATAGAGCAGGAAACAAATGACTTGAAAGTTGGTATTTTGACTTCTGTGTCATGAGAATGTTGATGATTATATTTAAAATCACTAATGATATATATATATATGTGTATATATATATATATATATATATATATACTTGGAAATATGATAAATAAGACATTTGTTATTAGACAATGCCATTATTCCAAGAGCTACTAGTCAATATTAGATGATCTAATCATGCTAAAACTTTATCAAAGGCAAACATTTTACTAATGTGATCCCTACCTTTGCTAATGACAAGAAAATAACAAAGTCCCAGAATATTTTCTCACTGATTTTAGGCTTTAATTTTTGTTTATATTTTAATATGGAGAACTGATGTTCTGAGAATCCACAAATTTTCACAACTGACTCAGGGGAAAGTGAAAAACTTTTCAGGACCCCTATTTTTATCCTTATACAAAAAAAAAAATGATCATGCTATCAACTACTGAAAGAAGCCCAAGACAAAGATGAAATGTTTTTAAGAAATGTGAAAGCATAATACTCTCAAGGCAATCCATAATTCTGTTATCCTATGAACTAACTTGTCAGTCATTCCACCTGGCAAACAGAGAAACTAGAAGCCTGCAAATCCAAGTAGCATATTCTAAAAAAAAAAATATATTGTAAAGTAGTACCAGAGATGAAGTTCACTGCTGATCATGCATGTAACTTCTTATAAGAAAATATGTCCCACACAAAAGGTGCCAGATTGTGATCATGGTTAGCTATCTGAGAATAAGTAATCCATCTATTGGTTGGACTTTGGACTTCTGGTCTGGTATGAAAAAGATGCACAGGGCCAGACAGATTATTTCTCATCTATTTGACTGGGAAGATTCTGAGAGGAGAAGCCATTATCTATGGGAACAGATGTTGAAAAGTTACGATGTAATAAGGAAACATCACTGGAGCTCATTCTAACTTATCAGAGGGTAAGTTTATGATGATACAGAAACTTGATAAAGCAGTGGATGCCATTAAAGTTTTTAGGCAAACACATTTTTTTTTTCTCTAGTCAACAGCTATTCGTTTCTATGGATAAAATCTCTGATTTTGTTCATATAGTAAGTGACTAGTCAGAAGCGTTGAATTTTAATTGGTTTAAGCCCATTGGTCTGCAAGGATAAGTTTATATTGGTTCACAAGTCCCAATTCAGGGTTCAGTGGTAGCTGGAAATCTGCCAGAGTTGGGATGTTTATATCAGAGAAGTCAGCAAGTGCTACAAATTATGACTGCTATTCTCTCTGGCCCTGGTTACTTGATAACCACTTATCAGCACTCTAAGCCCATCATGGAAATCCCAATTCCTTTTGCCATCAATTGGTCCAGGAATAAGTACAGGACCAAATTCTGATCATGACAAGAGAAAAAAATCTGATGGGAGGCATCAGGGAAAGACTTCCTCCTTGATAAGGTAAAGCCTTGCTGTTTTAAGTGATATTGTGTAATGCTTTGAGATGCAACCATGAGGGAAGGTCAATAGAAATCCAGAGATGTCTACATAGGTCATTAAGAAACAACAATCAACCTGGCAACCAAAGGGCAAGAAAGTAAGAACAGTACACTCCAGATATAGATAATCATGGAGTTCACTGTTAGTAGAGAATTTAAAAACAATAATGAAACACATTAAATATTAATCCACTTTTATTACTACCCTGTAGTGGCAATGCTAAAATGTTAGTGATAAGATAATTCTCCTCACATATAGGAACTCTTCCTATCCAAGTCTTCTGGTATGATAGGGCTCATATGTCTAGAATCAACTATCTTAAACATCTAGTCGCATAAGATAATTAAAAGGTTTTGTTATCTATGCAAATTTCATATGAGTTTTCTTTTACACGCAAATAAAACATTCTTAAGTGCCAGTTTTTCACAGAAAGTAACAGACTCAGAAGTTTGCTAGGTCAGGTTCATCCAGCACTAAAAAGAAAACCATGAGCTCCTGCTCTGAGGACTCACATTGCTGCTTAGATCCCAGGTTCCTCACAGCTCTAAACATGTAAGGTCTGGCCAATTATACCTCTTGTAGTTGTATGCCGAGGAGATTCCCCCTACTATGTGATCAGCTTGCTTATAACAAGCTAGTTTTATATCAAGTGTTAACAGGTTTCTTTGCCTTGCAACCAAAAGAACCAACTAAAAAAGAGAACCTAGCATTTAACAACGAAATTACAAGACTGACACAATATGTTTACTGGATTCACCTTGCAAAGTCTATACTAAGAAGATAGCAAACAGATAAAAATATGCTTAACACAGCATTGCCTATAATAGTTAAAAATTATCTAAATGATAATGAAAGAAGAGAAGATGAATGATTTTTTGAAAGAAAATATAATAATCGGGAAAATTCAGCCAACTATTACATGTAAAAAAGCAATATTTGAGACAATTATTTTAAAACATAAATTTATATATACATATATATAAATATACTCAATGGAAATAAATTATATATAATGGTATCAAGGGATATTAATATTTCTCCTGTTCATTTTCTTTTATTTTCAAAGTTTTAGCTCCAAAGAGATAAAGCAATTTTAAAATAGTTAATGAGTACATATTTTCTTTTCATTAGAGTGTTTTGAAAATACATTAGGTTTCTGAAACTATTATTCAGGATGAGAAAGTATACATTTATGAAAGTAATGAAATCAATAGGGTAGACAAAAATATAATCAAGAAATTTTCAAAAAGATAAAGTGATGCTGAATATCCATGGGAATTTGTATTTTCTAAAAAATGAATCTTATCATATTCCAAGAAAATCTCTCTCTCAGAAAAAAAGTATATAATTTAAAGGAGAAGCTTAATTGTTAAAAGAATTAAAAAGTACTTAGTTTTGGAGTTCTTACTATGGCACAGTGGGTTAAGAATCCAACTGCAGCGGCTCAGGTCACTGTGTAGGTGTGGGTTCAGTGCCCAACCCAGCTCAGTGGGTTAAAGGATCCAGAGTTGCAACAGCTATGGCACAGGTTGCAGCTGCAGCTTGGATTCAACCCCTGGCCTGGGAACTTCCATATGCCACGGGTGTAGCCATAAAAATTAAAATTAAAAAAAAAGTATTTACTTCTTTGCTTTCACTATAATCAAAATTCGAGTTATGTTCTGAGGATATGACTTTAAGAGAATAATTCTATAGTCTTGTGGGCTGCTCTTCTAAAATGTGATGAAAGAATCATCTGGGTTAGACATGGCATCTCAAACCTGTCTCTTATTGATGTAGCTAGATTTTTAGACTTGTTTATTTGATTTCAGATCACCACTATTAAAATACACATAATTGTAGTTGAAGTACATATTATATTTCAAATCAATGAAGAGTTTTCCCGTAAATATATATTGTTTTTCTGAGTGGAGAAAAATTTGGTTGGAAAAAAAGTACAGCGAAATAAATAGATATAAGTATATTAAAGTGGGGGAAATGACAATTCACTTGAAAATCCAGGACATGACTGAGATTTTCAGCTACTATTTTTGATCACGCTTCACCCGTGAATAGCAATTTCTTCTAGAAATAGTGTGCTGAATTGTATGGATTACAAGGCATGAGGTTCATCATCCTGGAGTAGATCATATGTAGCAGCGCTTTGCTTCCAGAAAGGCTTTTGTTTCTAAAGAGTCTCATAATATTTCCTAAGATTAATTATATTTAATATTATCCTAATTCAGAAAAAAGAGCAAATGTGTATATTAAAAGATTAAACACATACCAGACACAGCAAGGAAGTCATCAATGCTTGTAATGTCATCAACAGCTTCAGTGAGGACATGGATATGATTCTCCCATGTGCGCTTGTACATTTCCATGGTTTTTTTGACCACTTGACTTTTGGGCCTTGCAGCCAAAGCAAGGGCAGCATTAATAATCTGTGAAGGTATAGAATGTTCACATAGTGATTTATTTGGGAATAGTTACCATAGGTATCCTTTAAAAAAAAGATATGTTCATCATTAACAACACATAAAATGCCCCCACGGATAACTCCTTTGCTTTTGGTAATAATTTTATATTTGGTTAATAATTTAGTTAATTTTAGAACTGTTTATTAAGCATCAATGCAGTAAGAACTATAAGAGATACAAAGATAATTGGTATCTATCTTTAAGTAGGTTGTATATTACTTCATGGGAAGGGCAACATGTAACTGTAGCTCAGTTTGGTATGCAGTACATACCATAATGACAAATAAGGATGGATTGTCTTTAGAGAGCAGAGAGATCACCTTCAACAGAAGTTCTAAGAAAAATTTTCAGGAAAGAGTAACATTTAACAGATCATTTGGATTTGTATTGTGCAAGTAGGTAACAAATATCCCACTATATGCAAATTATAATAGCAGCTTTGAGGACTTGAAGAATTTTACCAGTAGATACTCATTATCTACCCATTCATTTTTTTATGCATCCATTCACCATACAATATTTCAAATATATTCTGAGTGGGTCTTTTTTGTTTCTTTTCTTTTCTTTCTCTTTTCTTTTTTCTTTTCTTTTCTTTCTCTCTTTTTTTTTCTTTTTTTTTAATATACCAAGGACTGCTCTTGGTTTTAGGACTATAGCAATGGTCAAGAGAGGAAGAATTCAGTGTCTTCACAGAGCTTACATTCCAGTTAGGGGAGACAGGCAGTTAGCAGGTTAAATATCTGTTTGATGGTTCTAAGAACCAAGGAGAAAAAACAGGAGAGATGGAGGGTAAGGAGTAGAATGACAGTGAGGGATGGGGAGTTTGCAATTTTAGCAAGGTTCTCACATTGAAATGGAGTAAAATAATGAATCGAAACAGTTTGGGGACGGAGAAGTGGCAATACCCAAAAGGTGACAAAACAGGGGAAATGCCATGAAAATTATGAGTAGTCTCACCTAGAGCCTGCATGTGTAAGAAGCCCTTGACTGCTCAGAACTGTGGCCTTATTTGAAAGGTACTGGAGAGCCATTTTAACTTTGGAGTGATTTGCTTAGAGCTATACTTTAGAAAAATTAATTTGGAAAAGGAAGCTATTGCAATGGGTAACAGGAGTAAGAAAGCTTCTGCTGAAAACGTGGAGGTAAATGAAAAAGTTTTGAAAGGACTTTCAGTAATTTAAAGGAAGATGAAGATAGATCAATCATTGCCAAAAATATCATGTAGACAATTAATCTGTGGAAAACAATGCTCAAGGACATGGAATTCTATCCATGAAACTATAATAACAGCAGATTACACAACATGGTGAATGCCACTTCTAGCAAATATGCTAGAGCTGAAAGTTAGATAATCTATGCGACAAGTAACATTGGTTTCCTCAGTGTGGTAGAATTTCCAGTGCTTTTTATTTGATTTTGCATAACTTACTTTTTTTAGGTTTTCTACAGTGAATATGTTTTAATTGTATATTCATAGTATATGAATTTATTCTTCCAAGAAAGGTGAAATCTAAGGTCTTTCCATGAGTAATGAAGAGAAAGATTATGGTACTGACAGAAAATGAGCCATCTGAGAGTTAAAGAGTCAGTCAGAGTTGTAGAAGCAGATGTGTGCAACAGTTTTGGAGCACATTGTTAATGAATGCTATTAGATGTCAGCTTTCCTATTACAGAGGTTGGCTCTCCATAATCTCGGCTCTGTATACTCATCATCTAGTAGCCAATCAGAGATGTGAAATTGGGGCTCATAAAAAAGTTGTCATTCATTTTGGCATTTATTTGTTCATGCATTGAAAGAAATTAGTACTGTGCAGCAGCAATGTGTCAGATTCTACAGTACATACTAAGGACAGGACAATGAAAAAGATTCTACCATAGTTTCTAAAACAGCCCATAATCTAGAAGGGGAATTAGCCAAAAGCCAGGAAATTACAGCATTCCAGTGATTCTCAGACTTTAGGCTGTATCAGAATCACCTTGGAGGGCTTGTTAAAACAGATTTCTGGACCACACCCTGGAGTTTCTGATTCAGTTGGTGTTCTTTGGGGGCCTGAGAGTTTGCATTTCTAACACGTTCCCAGGTGATAGTGCTACTACTGGTCTGGGACTCCCATTTTGAGAACCACTGCAACATGTAAGTGCTCTAATGTCAGAGATATTGGAAGGGCAAGTGAAAGATGCCCTAAAACACATGGGAGAGGTACTCAGCTTCATTAAAAAAAGAGATGTTTCTAAGGACTGAATCTGTACAAGGTGATATCCATTTAGGAAAAGGCAATAACCTGAGCAATGATGACTTGGAAGCAAGGTAGAGCCTAATCCCACCTCCTGGGGAATGTTCACCAGAGAGGAGATGGTAATCAAGTTGCAAGAAAACCAAAGACAATGGAATGAGGGAGGAGAGAACACAATTTTGGAAAGTACCAACATGTATGAAGAAAAGATAACGTGCAAGTGATAAAAATGAGAGAAAGAATCATCACAGAGGTAGAAAGGTAAGGTATTAAAGAGTCAAGATGAGGAAGAAAATCTTTTTGAAAGGTCAAATGCTATAGGAGAGTTGAGAATAATAAGGACTTTTGGAAAACAGGACTCATTGGTATAGCAGAATATGGGATATAGGATTCAGATTTCACCAAAATATAATGGCAACAATAAAAAGAATATTTCCTCCTCAGTGATCTAAAGGCTGTGCCTTACTCACATGACTTCAAGAAATTATTGGGGGTAAAGGAGGGGAGAAAGTTGCTTGAAAAATCATATGTTGATATTCTCTTATTTTTTTTTTTGTTATGAAAGAGAAACACATTGAATTTTAAGGAAACAAACACTACCTTTAGAAGTAATAACTGCAGTATTCCTGGACTTTAGTTTTAGAATTTTATTAACCTACTAACTTACAAGGTATGTTTGTGTACACTGCAGAGGCTCTGGTTTCTAATGTTTCATCCTTCCTATAATTGAACAACTGTGCACACATGCGGTTATGCTGACATTATGTCTTCACACTCAGCATACTTTTAAAGTACTCGTGCAGATCCCTCAGTGGGGATATAGAATCATGAGTATAAGGCAGGTTATATTTCATAAGAACATTTTTAATTCTGTGGCTAATCCAACTGATTTGACTCAACACTGCACACTATGAGAAAACTTTATCCTACTTGACTCATGATATTCAGCTTAAATTGAAAAGCAGACAAAAGTGAGAAGATGAGCAAACCCTCTTTAAGGCAGAAGAAACCTTCATCCCAATGTCATACTCCTAGCATTTTAGATACATAGCTAGGCAGCAGGTGGAAACTATTCTTAAATCCTCTTCATGCAAGACTAAAGGTGATTGAAATCTGAAATGAATGATGTTGCTTTCAAAGGCATCTTTCTTTAGATTATGGTTGAGATATATCCATGTCAGAATCGCCCTTGACCCTGTGAATCACCTTCTCAGTCAGTTCTCTTATGAAATAGTATCTTAAAATTTAGAATCATGTTATGTCATAAAAGGATGATGTTCTCATCCACTTAGTTTCTCTATAAAAAGTGACATTACAAAATAAGTTATTGTTATTTGAGTTGATAAGCAGTGTGCATCAGAAAGAAAGAAGGAAGGAAGAAAGATTAAAAATAAGAACATAAAGAAGAAAATGGGGAGTTTCCATTGTGTCTCAGCAGTTAAGAATCTGACATAATGTCCATGAATAAGCAGGTTTGATCCCTGGCTGGTTCAATCCCTGTCCTCACTTGGTGGTTTAAGGATCCCACATTGCTGTGGCTGTGGCTGGCAGCTGCAGCTTTGATTCAACCCCTAGCCTGGGAACTTCCATGTGCCATGGGCGTGGACCTAAAAAAAAGGAATGCCCTACCATATTCCCATTTTACTGGTCAGACAATGAAGGAATAGAGAGATTGAATAATTTATGCAGTTATAAGAGAAATCTAGATTGTAAGGCAAGAGGCTTAAATTAGAGTTTCACCTTGCTCCAAACCAATTTTATGTACACAGAAAAGTCAAAGTAACTCTCACAGGACTCATTTTCTCAGAAATTACAGGCAAGTCTGCCCTGGGGTAGGGGTTGGGGGTCGTGTTTGAGTTAGCTGTTACCTTTCCGTTTCTTTCAGATTTGAACACAGACTTAATGCTATCATCAGATGTATGTACTTCTCCTGAAAGATTCCTGAAAACTGTTACTTTAAAAGTGGAAATAAATCTATGTAATTTAATTTTCCTCAGAGATATTTCAGTATTGGCATTGATACAAATAATCTTAAAAATCATAGTGAATATAACAAAAGCACTTTGTGGATTAAAAACGATGAGTTATGTGTGAGTACCTATAGGTCTGATTACCTCAGTGTCATGGCATGTAGAGAAAATTAAAATAGCTAGATATATGATACCTCAAATACATCTAAGGCAGTATGTGAGAGGAATTTATAGGACACCCACTTTAATTGGTAACACTGACATAATTTTGGAATCATAGAAACTACGGCAATGGCATCAAATTCAAGGCTCCAATTGTGTGCATTCTTTTCATACTTGCTTAAATCACGTTCTCCTACCAAATGTTTCTCACTTTCTACATTGTTTTTTCTGTATTTCCTTTGTTTTTGATGACTTTTTCTTTTTGGTTTTATTTCATATTATACTTCATTTATGGGAACTTATCCTTGCATTTTAGAGTAAACCATGTAATATTTGTCATCAAGAATCTCCATAATCACATCTTTATGTTAAATAATAAAAGTATTTGGAGGCTGGGGAGGGATGGTGCTGAAAAGACATAGCTTGTCATGGAGTCTCATAGGTTTATAAATGATTAGATTGGATTCAACTTTGGCCTAACAATGTTGTAAACTCTTTCCTCCATGAAGGGATGATCCAAACACAGTATATCTAGTCACATGAATTTTTTCATGAGGCTTTAACTTGCCTTTGGATACACATAGACAAGAAGCTGAGATAACCTACTCTAGGGCTGAAAAGAAATTGTTAAAAAGGGAGGGAAGCAAAGCTGATTTTTGGGAATAAATGGCATTCTATGAAAGTCTATACATTTCTTTTACATATATTCCAATATAAGGTTTTGTATATCTTAATCCATACTGCTAAAAAAAAGATGAAAAATACAACCTAGGATTACTTAGGTTATGGAAAATGTAATGCACCTTAGAAGGTCTTTAAAAGGCAATTATTTTACATGAAAATCAGAATACTGTTTTCTGGTCTTCTACACTATTAAGACAGTACAATCTAATAAATAATAAATGAGCAAGAAAAAGAATATCAAATGAATCAGTTGGCATAAAATAACAATAAGTAGGTTATATATTCATCTATAAAGACAAATGAAAATGGAATTTGGGGTATAAGCCCACATTTTAATCCATCTCCATTATTAAAATTTTGTACGATTTTAGATCAATTTCTTACTCTTTGAGCCTCAACCCCTTATCTGTAGTGGTTATAAAAAATTACTTTTTCAAAGGTTGTTGGAGGAATTAAATTAGGTTAACTAAATAAAACTACTAATACTCACTTAGCACAGACTTTGACATTTTATGAATGTTTGGTTCCATGAAGATAATTTTGGAAAAAATACAAAGAATACTTCAGGAATTTACTATATATACAAATACACAGACACACAAAATTTATAATTTTGATAGGTTCAACAATCATTGATACGTTAATTACAAAAATGTCCCTTGGTTGAACAAACATAAATTTAAAAAAAAAACAAAAACTGTATCTACAGGAACACTATACTTTTATGATTTACCTGTAATATAAAACTAAAATAACAGAAAATTTTCTTTAAAAGAGAAAAAAATTCTGAAACCAATATTGTATATTACAAATTAAAGTAATGGAAAATACTTTATTGATGAAAATGAAGAAACAACAGACTTTTGGATCCATTATAATCTACCACTCAAGTATTTAATACATTTAGAATTTTGAGTAAAAGAAATACCTATTATCTTTCAAATCATTTGTGTTCAAGTGGAGGAATTAAAAGTGAATTTGATATCTTTGCCAAATAAATAAATCCCTTTTTTTTTTTGGAAAAAAAAAGGAATTTTATGTCAGATACATTACAAAGTTCCTTTTAATGAATCATCCAATTCCATATAAATATAAAGGCAAATGCTAGATTTGTTAATTGCCAAAATGTGTTTTATAATAAAAGGTTGGCAAAATTTAAAAAGAAAGAAAAAGCTTATATTTGCAATGTCTGAATGCTAGAGATTAGACATTTTCTGCACACATTTGGAATTTCAATTTGGTCTTACCTAAAACTATGAAGTGAAATGAGTTCATGCAACAAGAGGAAATTTAACTATTTTAGTTGTCAAAGCATATTTGGTATTTATCTACTTTTTATGTAAAGTACCAAAAAATAGGACAAATTCAGAAAATACTTTAAGAGTGTTAAGGAATAAAGGTCATGTACACATACCTAATAAAGGCTAACAGATATATAAAATCTAGATCATATAAAGCATTTCCCTGAGCTCTCAAGATGTGTTAGGAAGATAAGTATATAAGGTATACGGTATAAATTGCGTTAAAATGGTCAAGACAACTTTCTCTCTCTTTCTAATTGCTTTTGTCTGACTTTCTCTCTCCCTCTAATGGGTTCCTTGAAGAGAAAGTTCCTTAATGTCCTTGACCTACCATTTTGGTTTTCTTGGCAGTATGTCCATTGACACAAGCCTCCTCTATGTTATCATTATCTCCCAATGCTACAACTGAGGTAATTTTAACCTTCTTCAAAGCCACTCTCTACAAACTGATATTTCCAAATTACAAATTTCATGAAGTTCCCATCTTGCTTTTTATCTGAGGACAAATCCAAAAGTACTTACTTTGGCCTAAAGCCCTGACATATTTGACAAATTTTTATGTTTCTAGCATCATTTACTATCAGTCCCCCTAAATTTCTACCTCTTTCTAGATAACTCTAATTCATCTAATAGAGCTCATATCAAGCATAACTTCCTCAGGGAAGCTGTATCAAATATCAGGTTTCTTGAATGTACACTCCCATAAAGCAATGTCCTTTTCCTCTTGAGTATTTATCTCACTATGTAATGGGATGCTCATTAGACTGAACATTGAGTTCATTTGATAAATGTATGATCTACACATCATTTTCAATGTTATTTCTCCAGGGACTATAGAAAGTGTCAAGTAGAACCCCCTTCCCATATAACTGAGGCTCCAGTCTACAGTTCTTTCTACTTGGTGGACGTACACATTTAATAAAGCCTTTTCCTGAGTGAATAAATGCATCCTTTTAAGGAACTCTAATACTAGTATATAAAGTGATTTTTTTTAATTTCATGGGTTTTCTTATAACTAAATACTAGAATCACAGGATAAAAATAGTGGCAATGATAAGGTCTGTATTCAACTAAAAAATGTGTTGATATTTCAAGGCCCATGCCAAGTTGAGGAACATCTGTCAATGGACTGATCACCAGGATTTCCCTATTTATATACCCAATGTCAATGTTAGCAATAATTAGAGTTAGGGAAAGGTAAATATTAAAATGGCATTTTCCCCATTGAATTGAGATCTCAAAGACTTGCCATTTTTTTCTAGTTCTTCAGATTTGAATTATGCAGCTAGAGGCCAGAAAAGGAAAATAAGAAGGCATCCAAAACGGAAATTCAGTATTGTACAATTTTACCACACATTCAAGATAAGTAAGGGAGTGATCTATAATCTATTCAAATTTCCCTGAGACAATAAATATAAAGTCTTTTATTACCAACATGTAGATGGAAAAATAAAAATAAAATTAAGAAAAAATAGTCAGAATGCACTAATAATGATCTACCAGAAAGAGAAGCCAAAAAAGAAAAAAATTCCTATTTAACATCACATCAGAAAGAATAAAATACCTAGGAATAAACTTAACCAAGAAGGTGAAAGATCCATGCTTGGAAAACTATGAAACATGGATGAAGGAAACTGAAGATGATACAAAGAAATACAAAGATAACCCATGTCCTTGGGTTGGAAGAATTCATATTGCTAAAATTTCCATATGATCCAGAGCAATCTACAGATTTAATGCCATCCCTATCAAAATAACCATGACATTTTTAAGAACAAGAACAAATATTCCTAAAATTGATATGGAACCACAAAAGACTCTGAATCATCAAAGCAATCTTGAGAAAAGGGGACAAACCTGAAGGTATCATGCTCCCTGACTTCAGGCTATACTATGAAGCTTACAGTAATCGAAACGACATGGTACTGGCACAACAGCAGACAGATAAATCAAAGGAACAGAATAGCGAGCCCAGAAATAAACTTACACACCTATGGTCAATTATTTAATCTACAACAAAGGAGCAAAAATATAATAGAGAAAAGATAGTCTCTTCAATAAGTGATCCTGGGAAAACTGGACAGCTATATTTAAAAGAATGAGAGTAAAACATTTTCTCACACCATATACAAAAAATGCTCAAAATGGATTAAAGCCTCAAAGTAAAATCTGAAGCCATAAAATTTGTAGAAGAGAACACAGGGAGAATACTCTTTGACATAAATCATAGCAATTTTTTTTTGTATGTTTCCTAAGTCAATAGAAATAAAAGCAAAAGTAAATAAATGGGACCTAGTCAAACTTGAAAGTGTTTGTACAGCAAAGGAAACCACTGACAAAATGAAAAGACAATATACTGAATGGAAGAAAATATTTGTAAATGATATGACTGATAAAGGGTTAATATCCAAAATGTATAAAAAGCTCATACAACACAATATCAAAAAAAACAACATAATTAAAAAATGGGCAGGAGTTCCCGTCGTGGCTCAGTGGTTAGTGAACCCTACTAGCATCCATGAGGATACGGGTTCTATCCCTGGCCTCTCTCAGTGAGTTAAGGAGCCAGCATTGCTGTGAACTGGAGTGTAGGTTGCAGACATGGCTTGGATCATGCATTGCTGTGGCTGTGGTGTTGGCTGGTGGCTACAGCTCCGATTGGACCCCTAGCCTTGGAACCTCCACATGCCGCAGGTGCGGCCCTAAAAGGACAAAAAAGATAAAAAAAAAATGGGCAGAGGACCTGAATAGACATTTTTCCAAGGAAGACATATGGAGATGGCTAACAGGTACATCAAAAGATGTTCAATATTGATAGTTATTAGAACAACTACAGGAGTTCTCATTGTGGCGCCGCAGAAACAAATTCGACTAGGAACCATGAGGTTGCAGGTTTGATCCCTGGCCTCACTCAGTGGGTTAAGGATCCTTCATTGCCATGAGCTGTGGTGTAGGTCACAGATGTGGCACAGATCTGTTGTTGCTGTGGCTGTGGCACAGGCCAGCAGGTGTAGCTCCAATTAGACCCCTAACCTAGGCACCTTCACATGCCATGGGTTACAAACCTAAAAAGCAAAAAAAAAACCCAACCAAACAAACAAACAAACAAAAACAAAACCCTACAAATTAAACAATAATCAGATATCACTTTGCACCTATCAGAATATCTACCATCAAAAAGAACACAAATAACAAATGTTGGCAAGGATGTGGCAAAAAGAGAACATTGTACACTATTGGTGGGGATATAAATTGGTGAAGTCACTTTGGAAAATAGTATGGAGATTCCTCAGAAAACTAAAAATAGAATCACTATACAATGAAGCAATTCCACTCCTGGGTATATTCATAAAAGTGAAAATACTAACTAAAAAGATACATGTACTCCAATATTCATAGTAGCATTATTTACGATAGCTAGTTTATGGAAGTAATCCAAGTTATCCAAGTAATCCAAGTGTCCATCAACAGATAAGTGGATGAAGATGTGTATATATATACATGTACATACACACACACAGTACGTTGTATACCATATATAAGTATAGTATATAAATATATATGTTTGCACAAATACAATGGAATATTATTCAGCCATAAAAATGTGAAATTCTGCCAATTGCAACAATGTGGACGGACCTAGAGGGCATTATGCATAATAAAGTAAGTCAGAGAAAGACAAATGTTGTATATTATCACTTATATGTATAATCTGAAAAAAAAAAAATAAGCAAACAAATTCCCTGTGAATGAAGTAGAGTTGCCTTTCTTGAATTAGAAGATACATATAGTTTGGGCAACTCAATCTTTGTATCTTTTTTTTTTATCTGTCAAATTTGGAATACAATATCTAACCTATAGGATTATTTAGACCTCAATTGAAGAGCACATTACGAGTAACCTGAAAACATAAATGAGCTACATAAACTTAAGGTATTATTATACTCCCTAAAAATCCTGATTTTTTTAAGTCAGTAAGACTAAGAATTTGAGGATAAAGTCATTTTCATTCTAAAAACTGAAAAAAAAATGATCATGTTTCCCCCTCAAGTAATTATAAGCATTATTGTTTAAAATTTACTACTATATTAAAGAAGACTACTTCTTGATCACTATAGATTGTAAAAGTTCTGGATGTTGATTTCACTCTCCAGGACCTGGAGTCCTTAATTGCTGAACATATTCACTGGTGCATGTGAACTACCACAGTAATGCACTATTTATTGGAATAATTACACACTGAAGAAGCAATGGCCTACATTCAGGAGAACTCTCTTTGTGAGGATGCTTCTTAAGTAAAACAAACAAACCATCAGAATTCTCAGCTATAAGCGAGTTGGTTGATAGATGGATATTACCCTAGGGAGACATGATGATACTCTACACTGGAAAATAGCCCCTCTTGATTGAATGTAGACCTGAAATTCTTAAGTTTAAAGGGCTATTTATTTTGTGCTCACCTTGCCTGAGCCATCACATGCATAGTCAAAGATAAATAAGGCTGTGTTTTTTAATTACAGACTTGAATACACTGGGCTATGTATAGAACTCTGGATTAAAGTACTACTGCTTCCTGGGAATTGGACCTATGTAAATTAGACTGAGTAGCAGGACACAAAGCTTTGAACAGGAGGTAATTCTCTGGGGAAATATGGGTGACAAACTTACAATGGCTTTTAGCATCTGGCAGGGTCTATTTGAAGAGCCAATATCATTTCACATAATGGATGAGGAAGAACTGGATGGTCTGCATGATGTGGGCCAAGCATAATGTTTATGATGAGTGGTTTTTTTTTGACATAAAAGATGCTATGTTTCCTTTGATTTTCTAGCCTCATTTTCAGCCCTCAGAGGTGAGGAATGGGAGGGAGAGGTCTATATTTCTTCATCATCAGCTGAGGCTATAATAGCAACAAAAGCAAAATTTGAGGGGCAATTAACATGCAAAATTCACAGAATTATGACCAATTGAATGTGAGGGATAAAAATTAAGGAGTCAAAGCTAGTTCCCAAGTCTCTTGCTTGAGTTACTCAATGGTGGTTCCAGTAATAAAAAAATAGAAGATATGATTTAGCAGAGAAAATTATAAATTGCAAAAGCTCAAGACTAAATTAAAAACAAAGCATCTCATGTGGAATTCCTTTTTTTTTGTTCTTTTTTATGGCCGCACCCACATACGGAAGAAGTTCCCACACTAGGGGTTGAATCAGAGCTACAGCTGCCACCCTATGCCACAGCCACAGCAACGGGGAATCTGAGCCACCTATGTGACTACACCAGAACTCACGGCAACACTGGACCCTTAACTTACTGAGTGGGGCCAGGGATCGAACTTGTATCCTCATGGATACTAGGTGGCTTTGTTTCTGCTGCGCCACAATGCAAATTCCTAGAACACAATTTTTACCAAAAAAAAAAAAAAAGACTTACATGAAATTTAAAACTATGGATGGCTCATTTAGTTGTATTTGGTGGGGTTTTTTTCTTTTATAGAAATCATTTTCACTTTCCAAAAGCATGAGTTATTTCTTTGAATTGACAAATAGGTATAAAAACAAGTCTGCAACACATGTGTATAAGTAGAAATCAGCTTACATATTCTGATCTGACCATTAACTTATGCAAATCACAGAAATGAATGGTCAACAATAATGGAGAACAGTATTGAGATCACAGTAACAAAGACCAGACCACATCTTTGTGTCAGAGGGCATGGAATTCACTAACTTTCAAGGTTAAATATTTCTGAATGTAAGACAAAGTAGATGAAAATACAGAACCCAGTCCTTACAAGGGTTTAATTCATTGGAACATCTAGCCTTGAAAGTCAGACTTTTCTTAGTTTATCAACAGTCATTGTAAGATTAAACTCAAGACATACTTTTGTGGCCCCATTCATTGCCCTTTTCAGAGTATTTGAAAAATGGAGTATTTTCTATGATGTTATTAAAGTCAGCAAAAAAAAGGGTTAATATTCTCTTCAAAGCAGAAAAAATAAAGAGGAGTACCATGTTCTCAGGTCTTTCTATAAGATTAATTTACTGTACTGAAAGAGTCAAAGGAAAGGTAACTTTAAGAGCATATCATAGAGTCCCCCCCACCCCCAGCCCGACCAGCACAAGGATTGATAACCAGCTTCTCAGGAGGTCAATCCTATTTCTGGAGAAAACTATAATTCAAAAAGATATATAGATGTTTTCCTAACATTAGAGAACATGCTCTTTCTTACAGATCATCCCCGAAGTGTAGGAACACACCCATGGTCTCATTGCCTCTAGATAATAAATTCCTCACTGGCTACTCTGTAGTAACACATTTGAATTCTTTCCCTAAGCAGACCAGGGCAGTTTTTCAGCTCAGTGATTAAAGCAAGAGCTTTGTCATAAAAGTCCTCAGAAGTCCCTCTTGCACCACTTTCAAGGCAGTGGCCTTAGAATTGTTACGGTAATTCACCTCATTAGACTTAGCATGGCAGCCTTGCTCTTTTTGGGAGGACAGGTTTCCAGAGCTCAGTGCTTGTAAATCCCTTGTTTTTGGAGCTGAAGTATTTAGTTACTTTGGATGTTGTATTGATTTGAGCTTCTGAGGCCCTGCCTATGGCAAATTTTAAGAATGGGGCAGTGTTGTAACCAACATAACCAGAAGGAAAGTTCTTGCTTTTCTGACATTTCAGCCTGAGTGCTTCTAGAGCATATGTAGGACTTTCCTGAATCAGGCATTTGAAACTTTCCTGACAAACCTTTTAAATAATTATCAAAAGGTCACTTGCATATGGTACCTGCTAGACTAACCATTGAAAGCATGAAGAAAACTGCTGATTTTAAGCATCCTGTTGACAGGAGGTGCTATAGATATATAGAAAAGATAAATGTCTTCTCTCAAAATATTGTCTTAATGTAAACAAGGTCCATCCTAGCTAGAATTTAGCTGAGTAGGAAAGGAGCACTTTTAGAGATCATTAGTGTAGTTTATTATTCAGGTTTAACCTACTTTCATTTTTTCCCCCAACTCTGTTATTTCACTATTTCCCAATTTGCCACTTTTATTTGTTCTCAGTGTGTTACCAAGCTATAGAACTTCTGTTTGTATAAGATGGTATATGCTTAATTGGCTACTTTATCATTATCAGTACTATCATCATAATTACATTCCTCATAGAACCATGTAAAACCTTACAGCTCAAAGTGTCATATGCCAACTACCACCATCAGCATCACCTGGGAACTTGTTAGACCTGCAGAATCTCAGTCCCATATAAGATCTACTGAATCAGAATCTGCATTTTTAACAAGACCCCTAGGTTATTAATAGGCACATTAAATATTTATATGTTTGTTTTTATGGACATACCCAAGGCATATGGAATTTCCTAGGTCAAAACCCACTACACTGGACTGGGGATCAAACCAGTGCCTCTGCAGTGGCATAAGCTACCACAGTTGGATTCCTAACCCACTGTGCCACAGTAGGAACTCCCAATTAAATTTTAAAAGCTCTAATCTGAAGGGTTAAAGTTACTTAGGTAAAATCCTACAATAGTTTCTGGTTGATGTTTAATAAATGTTTCCTTCCCTTTCTTAACTAGCTCAGAAAAACAGATTAATCCATTTCCAATTCATTTTAGAAAGCTCCCTTTCTTTCATCTTTATTTGTTACTATCACACACACCCAAAAAGAACCTGATCGGGAGTTCCCGTCGTGGCGCAGTGGTTAATGAATACGACTAGGAACCATGAGGTTGCGGGTTGGGTCCCTGCCCTTGCTCAGTAGGTTACCGATCCGGCGTTGCCGTGAGCTGTGGTGTAGGTTGCAGACGCGGCTCGGATCCCGCGTTGCTGTGGCTCTGGCGTAGGCCGGTGGCTACAGCTCCTATTGGACCCCTAGCCTGGGAACCTCCATATGCCGCGGGAGCGGCCCAAAGAAATAGCAAAAAGACAAAAAAAAATTAAATCTATGGCATATTTATCATAAAATAACCTGATCTCTTTCATTTCTGTTCAGTTCTTCAGAACTAGAAATATTTTCTCAAATTTAATCACATCAACTTGGCATCTCCTTGGTGTTTTCACTCTGTATTTCCACTTCCAGATACCTTGCAAAAATGTTAGCGTATTAGAATCCTAATAATTTTTTTTCTATCAATTCTTAAATTTGTTCTTGGCATCTAAGCTATTTGCACATGTTATAAAAATGTCCTTACAACAAATGTACCTCTTACTCAATCTTTTATTAATCTATGAAAAATATTAACTTATAGTTAGGCAAAATTTCTTCTTTCCCCTAATAACAAACATATGGTTCCTTCAATACTCTGTGATACAAAGACTTAAAAGTGATCTTGACCTTGTACAAAGTCAAGACTTTTTTTTTAGTGGGTGAACTGTTAGGTTGTAAAACATGTTCTCATCCCAGGGGAGAGGATTCTTTATTCTTCCCCTTGCTACTCAGTGGATTCTAACTTCACAGTACTTAAGAGATATTTTCAAATGGCTGGTAAAGACTAATTGAAGGAGCTCCTATTTCTATGTGCGAAGAGTATTTTGCAATGCATATTTAAAAATTATAAATATGCAGACTTTGCAATTGTAATTCACTTGTAGAGATGTACTCTAATGAAATAACCAAAAATATATATTGAAATTTAACTTAACAACATCACAGTAGTGTTTAATAAATAAATAGAACATAATAAATGACCAAAATGGAGATTGGTTAAGTAAATTATAATATAGCTGAAATACTACACAGCCACAAAGAATTATATTGCAGAACAAAGTTTAACAACATGGAAAGGGGTTCAAAGCATTTTATTTATTTATTATTTTATTTTATTTTTGCATTTTAGGGCCACACCTGCAGCATATAGAGGTTCCCAAGCTAGGGGTCGAATTGGAACTGAAGCTGCTGGCCTACGCCACAGCCACAGCAATGTCAGGTCTCAGCCATGAGTCTGTGCTGTAAACTATACCACAGCTCACAGCAACTCCAGATCCTTAACTCACTGAGCAAGGTCAGGGATTGAACCAGCGTCCTCATAGGTGCTAGTCAGATTCATTTCCACTGAGCCATGACAGGAACTCCCTCAAACCATTTTAAATGAAAGAAAAGATTAACAATGTGAGTGTGATACAGTTTGGTTTTATGTATAGAATTATTTACCTATCACTGAATGATCTAAAACGATGTACACCAAAGTATTTCTCTATTATTTCAGGTAGAGAAATTAAAAGAAGTTTTTTAAAAATAAATATGTGAGTGTATATGTATTTTTTTTTTTTTCTTTTTAGGGCTGCCCCTGCAGCAAAAGGAAGTTCCCAGGCTAGGGATCAAATCAGAGCTGCCGCTGCCGGGCTACACCACAGCCACAGTAACATGGGATCCAAGCCATGCCTACGAGCTACACTGCAGCTCGTGGCAACACGAGATCCTTAACCCACTGAGTGGGGCCAGGGATCAAGACCACATCCTCATGGATACTAATCAGTTTCTTAACCCACTGAGCCACAACGGGAACTCCTTAAAATATATTTTTGTTTGTCAAAAAAACCCATGAATTACGTTTCTAAAGATGGTAAGAGGGAAACTCTATTAGAGCTATTCAAAATCTTTCTTTTCAGCACCTCAGTTTATCTTTCAAGCTCATTTCAATTATGAGAGAAATCATGAGTAGCATGTAAATACATTCAGTTCACAATTATGAGGGGATTTAAAAAGTTTTGTCTCCTACTGTTCATGGTGAAACAGAGGAATCAATGAAAATTTCTGAATTACCCTTATTGAAAATTCAGCTAAACCTTTTTGAGCTATGTATTTGTTCATCAGCATTTAAATTTTATTCTACTTTTGAGCTAAATGGATGACTATTTCTCAGCTCCATCAGTAATTTTATTTACTGCTTCAGCCCTTGAAACAACATAACGCAAAGATTTAATGATATCTTAGGATTTACTTCACATAGAAAAAGGTTCCAAGGTTTCATCAGCTATAATGTCCCTTTTGGTATTAAATACTTCAATATACTAACCATGAAAGATACAGGCTGGCCAGCTTCCCAGCGAAAGACCAGCATCCTAGTAAATTTTCTTCTCCCCCTTTGTACCATGTAGCTTATTAACCTATAAAATCCCTTTTCCTCCAATATGGGCAGGAAATCTTTTGAAGTCTTGATGTTAAACATTTTCTAAAACTTGTAAAGACCCTGTCTCAGGGGTGTGGAAAGGATAACTATTTATTGCAAGCAAACTTTGAGTTTCTGAGATTACAAATGTCATTTTGTTCTGTTTTCTATTTCAATGATTATATGAGTATGTAACTCAAAAACCAAGCCAGAGGAACATTGTAATAAATGTAAATTGAGATTGCTTTTGTAGAAAATATTTGAAAATCCTTAATTTATGTTTAGTAATATAGTCTATGTTCAAACTAATAAATCTCTTGAGTATTCCATACACTAAGCTTTTATGAGCATGTCATATGAATGCATAGGCTATCATCTCAGGAAAAATGAACTCAACACCCAATTTCATTTTGTGGGATAATCATGCTTGATTTGATTTTTATCTGAAGTCCACAATCTAATAAACATGAAGGTATCAGAAGAAAATGTAGTAAAATATCTAAAGCTATATTATTAAATAACATCTACAACTCTCTTGCATTTCATGTAAAGAGAAAATGTATTTTGTGTATTTTTCATTATTTTAAATTTGTCTAGGACCAAATAGACCAACAGTGTTCCATCCCCTTCTACTGGTTTGGGGAAAAAATGTATACAACAAAGCATTGTCTTCTACTTAGAAAGCATAAAAGAAGAAGACATTGTTCTTGTAATTAATCATGCTATGGTATAGACCTCTCTTACAGTGACTTGCAAAATGCATTTATATATGAATCTTAAATATTGAGAAAAAGCATTAGAGATGGGTAGGATATCTTTTTTTTTAAAGCCTTTATATAGTGAAATAAAACAGAATAAAAATATGTGAAACAGAATGTGTAGCTTTAAAATCATCATGACAACACTCAATATGAGAAAGAAATGCTGACATGATTCACATGTGCCTATATCTTAATTTCCTATGTAATTGTACTGCATAAATATGCATGTACAAACATCATAGTTTAGAAAGCTATATGCAAATGGAGAATATATATTCTTTTCACATGTGTATAGTGCATTTACAAATTAGGCCTAGGTAAGTGCATAGATGTCTCAATAACCTGAAAAGAGAGCAACATCATTTAAAGAGAATTCTCTGACCATAACATAGTTAAATCAGAAATCAATGGCAATGAGATATAAAAAAATTAAGGCCACCTAATGAATGGGAGAAAATATTTGTAAATGATATGACCGATAAAAATACACAAAGAACCCATACAATTCAACATCAACAAATTAAACTACCTGATTTAAAAATGGGGAAGAGGTTTTATATTTTTGTATTCCTTTTCTAATACTTCATTGTTATTATACAGAAATACGACTGATTTCTGAATGTTAATCTTGCATCCCGTTACTTTGCTGGATTCCTTGATCAGTTCAAGTAGTTTTGGTGTGGAGTCCTTAAGGTTTTCTATATATAGTATCATGTCATCTGCATACAGTGACAATTTTACCTCTTCATTTCCAATTTAGATAACATTTATTTCTTTTGTTTGCCTGATTGCTGTGGCTAGGACTTTAAGTACTATGTGGAATAAAAGTGGTGAGAGTGGGCATCCTTGTCCTGTTCCAGATTTACTGGGAAGGCTTCAGCTTTTCTCCATTGAGTATTTGCTGTGGGATTGTCATAAATGGCTTTCTTTATGTTAAGGTAGTTCCCTCTGTACCCACTTTGGTAAGAGTTTTTATCAGGAGCGAATGTTGGATTTTGTCAAATGCTTTTTCTACATCTATTGAGATGATCACGTGTTTTTTTTTACTTTTCTTTTGTTAATGTGGACTATGACATTGATTAATTTGCATATGTTGAATCATCCTTGTGAACCTGGGAAGAATCCCACTTGATTGCGGTGTATGATCTTTTTTATATGTTGTTGGATTCGGTTAGCTAAATTTTTTTGATAATTTCTGTGTCTATATTCATCAAAGATATTGGCCTATAATTGTCTTTTTTGGTAGTATCTTTGTCTGGTTTTGGTGTTAGGGTGATGGTGGCTTCATAAAATGTCTTTGGGGGTGTCCTTTCATCTTTAACCTTTTGGAAAAGTTTAAGCAGGATGGGTATAAGTTCCTCTTTGTATATTTTGTAGAAGTTGCCTGATATCAACCTTACCAAAGTTTTCTCAGGTCAGTTTCACAAACCAACGAAAATAAAAGCAAAAATAAACCAATGGGACATAATCAAACTGACAAGCTTTTGTGCAGCAAAGGAAACCATAAAAAAAATACAACTTATAGGATGGGAGAAAATAATTGCAAATGATACAACTTACAAGGGCTTAATGTCTAAAATATGCAAAAAAAATTATACAATGCAACAGCAAAAAAGCCAAAAAACCAATTGATTATTAGAGAAATCCAAGTCAAAACTGCTATGAGGTACCATTAGAAAACTAAAAATAGAACTACCATATGAACCAGCAATCCCACTCTTGGGCATACATCCGGACAAAACTTTCTTTGAAAAAGACACATGCACCTGAATGTTCATTGCAGCACTATTCACAATGGTCAAGACATGGAAACAACCTAAACGTCCATCAAAAGATGAATGGATTAAGAAGATGTGGTATATATACATGATGGAATACTGTTCAGCCATAAAAAGAACAAAATAATGCCATTTGCAGGAACATGGTTGGAACTAGAGACTCTCACACTGAGTGAAGTAAGCCATAAAGAGAAAGACAAATACCATATGATATCACTTGTATCTGGAATCTAATACAGCACAGATGAACCTTTCCACAGACTTGTGGTTGCCAAGGGGGAGGGGGAGAGAGTGGAATGGATTGGGAATTTGGGGTTAATAGATGCAAACTATTGCCTTTGGAATGGATAAGCAATGAGATCTGCTGTACAGAACTGGGAACTATATCTATCACATGATGGAGCATGATGGATGATAATGTGATAAAAAGAATGTATATATGTATTCGTGACTGCATCACTTTGCAGTAGAAAATTGACAGAACACTATAAACCAGCTATAATGGAAAAAAATCAATTTTTAAAAATCAGCAGAGGACCTGAACTGATATTTTTCCAAAGAAGACATGCAGATGAACCACAGGCACACAAAAGGTGTTCAACATTACTAATCATCAGGGAAATGAAAATCAAAACCACTGGGACTCTGGTGTTTCACATGATAACACTAGCCCAGGTCAAAAGTGACCATATAATTGAATCATTTCCCTGGATTTCTATTTTCATCTAGATCTTAGTCAAATTCATCATGTTATTACTCTTGATGCTCTAAAGAAGATATTTTAAGCTATATTTTATCTAGTTATTTTAATTATTTTCAGTGAGAAGTTTAGTCCAAATTATCTAGACTAATATGAGCAGAATCAGAAAGTTAATATCCCATCTTCTAGGTGTTAAATTCACCAAATCCGTCAAATATATCCAAAATTATATCAAGAAGCTCTAACATTATAAATGAATACGATGCTTTGTAGTTATTTTCATTTTTATAATTGTATCTCTTATTCTTACTATTATGTAATAAACATCACTTTATGATTTGCTCAATTCAGAACTTAACTTCCAAAAGAATATTCATTCTCTATTTTTCATTGGATTGGACACATGTATGTTGAGTGTTCATATAGGGATGAAGGGTGTTAATAGGATAAAATGACAGAAAACAATATGCATCATTATTTTTAGCAGATCAATCTGCCACAAGTTCTCTGAAACATAAAATCACCATAAACAGGATCCATCAGAGTTGATGACTAAGTGATTCCTTTGAATAAATAATCATAATCTACCTCTCTTCCATTATTCCCAAAGTTATATGATGAAGATACAAAAATTGATACGGTCTATGTTTAGAATCTGGTCAAGAAACACAGTAGGAATATGTGAAACATGCTGCACAGTAAGGGTTTGTTAAAATGATGATAAAGGCAGAGAATGATGGGTAAATTTTCTGCAACAGTGGCTTTCTTGTTGTTCTCAACATGCCCTCTGATAGCAACATCTAAGTGAAGTAATACACAGGCCTTAGTTCTATCTAGCTGTTCACATATGAGAGTGCACTGTCAAAACTGCATCTCCTATATTTATCTCTTTACTTGGCCTTTGAAATCTTTGAATTTCTCCTTTTCTTCATTATATATAAAACAGTCTTAGTCTTTCTTCTTTATAAAACATTAAGCTTTAGAATATGCTGAGTATCAGATAATTATTATTTTTTATTTTTAATTTAATTTGATTTAATGTTTTGTCTTTTTTAGGGCTGCACCCATGGCATATGGAAGTTCCCAGGCTAGGGGTCAAATCAGAGCTGTGGCTGTTGTCCTATACCACAGCTCACAGCAATCCCAGATTCTTAACCCAACCACGGAGCAAAGCCAGGGATCTAACCTGCCTCCTCTTGGATACTGTTTGATTAACATTGAGCTACAATGGGAACGCCTGTAATTTGTTTTGTTTTCTTTTGTCTTTTGTCTTTTTAGGGCCACACCCAAGGCATATGGAGGTTCCCAGGCTAGGGGTGGAATTGGAGCTGCAGCTGCCAGCCTGCACCACAGCCACAGCAATGCCAGATCTGAGCTGCTTCTGACCTATACCACAGCTTATGGCAATGCAGGATTCTTAACCCACTGAGTGGGGCCAGGGATCAAACCTGCATCCTCATGGATCCTACTCATGTACGTTAACCACTGAGCCACAATGGGAACTCCTCCTGTAATTTTTTAAATATTGCTTTTAAATCACTTTTATTCCTATTACCAATTTGAATTGGTTTTGTTTTATTCATTTACTTCTGGTGATTAAAGCCCCAGAGAAATAGACATTAGCTATAACAATTAGTTAGTAGTTGAATCCATTTAAATAGTTCCAATATATACATTAGTAATAAAATTATTTTGACCTTCAAGACCAATTATCCTCCTTAGCCTTGAGAATGACATTGTCAGACACACTACAGGCTGCCAGAGAGCTAAGAATAGGTGTAAGATGAGAAAATAAGCACTGGGAAACCCTGGGATATGGATAAGCAAATGCCATCATTTGGAATAAGCTTGGGTACATTTGGCCAGAGCACTATGTTTCTGGCCTTGACCTCCCAGGTCCTGCTGTCAGACATGAAGCCTTCAGTTTTGCATGTAGCGACTGTCTCTGCCAACTACAATCCTTTACAAAATGCTAAAGCGCTTCCACTCTTCCATATGAGTTATGTTTTTAATTTAACTGTCTTTCTTTCCTACTCGTGCCAGGATTTTGTTCATGTTATAATTATCTCTTGGGAAATGTAAGAAATAACTGTTTTACTGCTTAAAGAGGCATATTAAACTTTGGATACTCTGGATATCTTTGATACTTTTCCAAGATTCACAAGTGGTCTGCAGAATTCTGGGTGAACAATTTAGCCAATATTTCTACCTTAAGATAATAAGTAGGTATATAATATATTCCTACATGTAATAAAACCCCAAATTCACTGATCTTGCTAATCTCTGCTTTTTTATTTTTCACATTCCAAGTATGTGTGTGTGTATGGGTGTGGTATTGGCATGTGTACATACATGCATGTGTATGCATTGTGCTTTGTGTCGTTATTCCATTAATGAATAAACATAGATAAATATTTAACATATCTGGCAACTTCATCAATGTTTATGACAATCTTGAGAGCATGTGTATGGAAAGAAATGTAAATTTCTATGGGGAAGGCTACTGGTTATGACTACAACTTCTTTGAGGACAAAGATATTTTCGCATCCACGGTTTTAATTAGTAAATTTTAAAATCTCCTTGCAATGTCTCTCCAAACTCTAGATTTGTTTGCATTTCAATGTCTCCTCCAAACTCTAGATCCATATTCAAATGTCTTTTTGATATGTGAACTTAAATTTTAGCAAAATCATTAAAAAATAGCATAGTCTTCATCTTCCACATCTGGTTTTCTTTCTTTGTTTCATACATCAGTAAATGACACTATTCTCTACTCATCCGTGGAAAGCAAAACTGAGGATTCATCTTTGATACCTCTTTTTCTTTCAGACTCTTCCTATCCTGCTCAAATATTTCTCAAGTCTACCTTGAACTTTGCATTTACACCAGAACCTCCCTATAAAGTTCTATTATTACCTATTCAAATAGCTCCCTCCCAACAGTTTTTCTGGTATCTATCCTGCACTATATTTTCTACTTGCACTCACACTGATACTTTCAACACAAATCTGGTCTTCCTGCCCCCTTTCTTAAAAATACTTCATTGTGATTCTGGTTCTAGAATAAAGATGAAAATCCTTCATTTGGCCTTCAAAGCAGTGAATTATCTCGTTATTACTTACACCTCAAACACCATCCTACAACTTTGTCTTCTAGGAGGAGTGACTTGCCTCCTCCCAGGAGAAATTTAGCAATGCCTGGAGACATTTTTTTTTTTTTTCAATTTTAACAACTGGGGAGAAGGATTCACTATAGGGGTCTAAGAAGTAGAGGCCAGGGATGATGCTAAACATCCAGCAATACACAGGAAATCCTCTACCAAATCATCATCATGGGAAGAATGGGGGGGGAAGCCTTCCAAAATGTTAAAGTGCTGAGATCAAGAAAACTTGCCCTATGGATTTTAGCCATAATGCCTATAATCAATAATATCATGATGCCCTATTTAGATCATCTTGCAAAGAAGGACTTGTTGGGAATGCATATCAAATAGATTCATCTGTCAGATGTGTCAGAGATTTATTGCCTCAGCTAAAGAGAACTCTGTCACACAAGATGGCACCCTTCCCAGAAGAGCCTGCATCCCATGACTAATGGAAGTAGGGGAATTTAGATATGGCCATCTCAGCCTGAAGCATCCTCTGATGGGCCACTTAATCTCTTTAGTCCCCATAAGGTCAGCCTGGCTTCTCCTTATGCCTAATTCTGCTTCTTTACAATTTCCATCCCCAGGTGTTAATCCCAAGCACACTCTCTAACAAATAACCTACACTCTAATCAGATTCTGCTCTCTGGAGAATTCAGTCTGCTATGCTAACGTTCTTTTAGTTTTTTTTGTCACTATGCATTCCCATCTCAGGTCTCAGGACCGTTATACATGCTCATTTTTCTGTATGAAGTACTTTTTCGTCATTTATCTGGTTAACAGGAACTCATCCTTTAGAGTAAATTTAAATATCTAAGAATCTTCTATCCTCTGCGACTAGAGCAAAATCCCACCCCTACCTGAGCTTTGAAACTTTTATAGCACCATGCAGCATTTCATTTTTAGTGCTCCTATTACCCCGTTTTACTTTCATTAGAATACTATTTGGATATATCTGTCTCCACCTCTACAATGTAATCTCCTATTTAGTTCACCATTGTATCACAGTGCCTAATCCAGTGTTTGACACATAATAGGCACAAAATAGAGACTTGCAGGAAGAAAGCAGGAAAGAAGGAATTTTGTGACTCACAGAGACTTCTCAGAAATATTTGATTGAAAAAAAAGCCATAATTTGTTTTTCATCTTTTTAAAAGTTTAAATCAACAAATGGGAATTATTCCCTAATATTTCCTCTGCTAAAGAGACCATAATGAGAATTCCCTCCTTGTGTTCTACTATTCTATGGTATACATATCTATATATCTATCTATATCTATATCCTTATATAGTTTGCATTGCTCTACTTTGTCTAAAGCCTTTACTCAAAGTTGTTATGTATCTTGTGAGTTTGGTTTGGACGAGGGGAATCAAAGATGAGAAATTCAGTACAAATATGGAATGAGTCAGAGCAGACAGAAAAGAACAGAAGTAGAGATAAGATCTAAGTGTAGATAAGAGTTCATTGAGTAAAATCTGAAGAGTCTGAAAGCCATCCATAGATTCAATACAGTCCCTACATAAGGCAAGGATAGTGTTTCCCATAAATGGTGTTTGGAGAACTGGATATTCACATGCAAAAGAATGAATTAGACCCCTACTGTTATCGAACCACAAACACATAGATCCCACACTGGACAGAACCAGAAGCTTGATGATGTTGACCCCTGATTGCTTCACTAACTAATCAAGAATGTCCACAAGCTGATCATGCACCCAACAACCCCCTCCCACTCTGTCTTTAAAAACCTATCCCAGAAAGCCTTTGGGGAATTTGGGTTTATATATATAGAACACATTTTCTTTATCCATTCATCCATCAATGGACACTTAGGTTGAGTCCATGTTTTGGTTATTGTGAGTAATGGTAAAATGAACATGGAGTGCAGATATCTCTTTGAGATAGTGATTACATCTTTTTTGGATATATACCCAGAAGTGGAATTGCTGAATCATACAATAGTTTCTATACATCTATATATATCCACATGTATATACAAATATTTTATGTGTATATATATATATTATTCAGTCATAAGAAATAAGTTCTGCCATTTGCAACAACATGGATACATGGATGGACTTTTAAGGCATTATGCTAAGCGAAATGAGCCAGAGAGAGAAAGACAAATACTGCATGATAACCCTTATACGTGGAATCTAAAATTGTTGAACTCATAGAAACAGAGAGTAAAGTAGAGGTTTCCCGGGACTGAGTGGTAATGGAAATGGTCAATGACACGTTGGTCAAGAATACAAACTTTCATTTATAAGATGAACAAGTTCTGGGGACAATAGTTAACAATGTTAACAATAGTTAACAATGTTAACAATAGTTAATGATAATTAGCAATACGGTATTGGATACTTGAAAAGAGTTACGAGAGTAGAGCTTTAATGATCCCACCACCATCACTACCACAACAAAATGATAACCATGAGAGTTGCAGAATGTGCTAACCATATCAGAGTAAGCATTTTACAATTCATGTTTATTAAATTATCACAGTATATACCTTAAACTTACACAATGTTATATGTCAATTATATCTCAATAAAGCTGGGGAAAATAGTACAGAAATGAGTCACAAATTACCATGAAAACATAAGGCTTGGTATTTTTTAATAAACAAATATGTACGCATGTTATATCTATATTTGTACATACATATTCGTGAGGACACAGGACACTGCACGTCTCACAGAATGCAGGTGTTAGAGAGGACTCTGATGTCAATATTACTGAAATCTCAATGGTCAAGAACTTGAGCTAAAAGCTCGGTCTTCCTATCATCCGTAAGCTGATTCACAAGGGCTTTTATAAACTTTAGTTTTAATCCTTACTATGGTCTTAATAAGCAGATAGTATTATCTTCATTCTAAAAAGAGGAAACTGAGCTGAAACAGATTAAGCAACTGGATCAAGTTCACTCAGTTAATTAGACAGCCCCACTGGAATGTCTATCTCCAAATCCAGCGTAAATTTCCCCACACCGTATTTTCACTCCCTTAAGAAATAGTCAAGTCCTCTTTATCCTTTACCCTTCTGAGATTCCATAACACCGTTTGAAGGAAATTTTAAAGGACAACTATCAATAGCACATCAAGTTTTACTACATCAATCATTTCACAATATTTAAGACTACATTAAATAATATTCAGTATATAATAGCCCTGCTGAGTGGTTGCAGCATAAAAGATGCTCAGTATTTTGTCATTGCATTTTGTGAATGTGTACTGAGAGGAGATCACTTTACACCATCTCTTTTAGTTTACTGATTATAAAATATTCTAATAGTTATTATTTTATCAAAAAATAATTTTTAAGTAGAAAAAGAACTTTATCCTCCAAAAAAGCTTAAAGTGTTTCACTGAAAATAACTTTACCCTATTTATCAATCAATTCATATTTCACACCCAGTTACATTTCATTCGAGCTGTAATATAACTCCTATTAATGCAAATTTTTACTGCATTTATCAAAAATTAAAGTACTTTCTCTTGAAAATAGGAAACATGAGTTTGATCCATATTCACATGTTTTAAGGGAGCATGGCCCCATAAATATGTTATCTATTGCTTTCACTTTTTATGTGTTGGTGCAGAGCTGTCATTGCAATGGAACATAACAGGTGACCTCAGAACACTCATTATTCCTTTGTGTTTCTGTAGATTACAGAAGCTTTATAATTGCAAAGTTCATAATTATATTAAATAACACAATATAGAATAACTATCACTTTTTTCTTCCAAGTCCCTATCATTAATAAACATCCCAGCCCTCCACATCAGCCATAAATGCATTAGGCAGCACAGCTGTTTTAGACTGAAGCACAGTTTTACAAACACAGAGGAGCAAATCGAATTAAATAACCACAGCTCCTTTATTTTGCAAATTACAGAAGAATTAAAAGTAATTCTTCTTACTAAAGATTTATTTTCCTCTATGAATACAGGCATTCCAAATCCTGATTTGGTTTTCTATGCTGAAACATGCTGTCATTTTGCAATTCATTTAAAAAGATGAGGAAAGAAAAAAATGTTGCATTCCAGAAAAAAAGATTTTGTAAAGACCTAAATACATAATAACTTTTCTAGTTGTTTTACATTCTTCCTTACAAGAAAAACTGGTACCATTTCACCCATACATACAATGAGGTCCTTGGCTAATCATCCCTCTGTCTTTAGAGACTTGACCAAAAGTTGCCTCCTGTCTTCAAGCTTTCAGAGCTGCAAGCCTTGTACTGGCTCAGTTACACAGTGATAAAGGTCTTCACTGCTATGCCTGTAATAATGCTATAGGCAAGGCCTCAAGCCAGAGCCCATAACTATCAGGTGCACAATGACCAGGGTACAGGAAAAGGCCTCAGTGTCATTTGGGGGTCAGGTGCGCTGGGGTCTCCAGAGCCACACTTCCCCATTCCCACTCATGGAACTTCATTCGGAATCCAATTCTCTTGCATGGAGCTCAGCCCCTCTGGAAATGGAGTGATGATGTCCTTAGGGTGTGACTGTCACACTGCTCATCTATAGTTGGCAAATAAAGAGTGCTGGGTAAACATCGGTCAAGCAAGTTAGTGAGTGGCTGTCATGGTAGGAAGTCTGAAGTCTTCCCTTTCTGATTTCCAGGGGCCTATAAAGCATAGGACCCTTTATTCTCAGTAACCTGCCCATGCACACATAGCCTAACAGAATTGCCTAACGTGCCAATGTAGTGAAAGATAAAAGAAAAGAGGAAGGGACAGGCAGAAGAACTGTCATATAAAAATAAACCTGTATTGTTTGAACTGGGTAGTTTACATATGTTACATATTCAATTCCATAAAAAATCAAGGGAACTATAGCATGAGAGCTTGTGTATCTTTGGCTATTCCAATTGAGCAGCTCTGCCTTTTTGATACATATCTGAGAATCAAATACATTCTCCATTTTTTTCTTTTTTGGGGAAATTCATTTCAAGTTCAAAATTACTGAGTCATAGAGCAATAAATGAAATATTTCACTTCCTTATAAAGGGAACTTTTTGTATTAATGATATTGTAAAAAAGAGATGATCCGTAAATATTTATTCTCTAAAGCAAATAAAATTGACAGCACCTATAAAACAATCACACTATCAATTTTCTGTTAGGTTATTACTTGATCCAATGGATACACTAAGTGTTTCCTGTTCTGAATACAAAGGATACAAGAGAGAAATATAGTCAAATGTGTGTAACAATGAGAAAAATGACAAGCAGTAAACTAACCCATATAAATCATGTGGGAGGTGAGAGATGATAGCTATTCATTCTTTGATGTCAGGGGGTTCAAGAACAGGGGCCTTAAGTAGGCCCTTAAGCAGGGAAGAACATCTTTAGAAGTTCGGTCAGCCCTGTTTCCATAGGTTTAGCATCTAGGGATCCAACCAACAGAGGATCAAAAATATTTGGAAAAAAAATCCGGAAAGTTCCAGAAAGCAAAACTTGAATTTGCCACACACTGACAAGCATTTACCTAGCATTTACATTGAATTTACAACTGTTTAGATGGCATTTAACTATTAGAGATTATTTAGATGACTTGAGGTATACAGAAGACTGAGTGGGTTATGTGTGCACACTATGCCATTTCACATAAAGGACTTGAGCATCTGAAGACTCAGGTATCTAAGAGGGTCCTAGAATCAATCCCTCCATGGATATGGAAGAATGACTATAGTATTTGAGTTGGATCTTGAAGGGTGACAACTTCATAAAGCAAAAGAAAAGGAATAGATAATAAAATAATAAGTTTTCCCAAATATCAAGTGAAGTAGTGAAAGCCTGCGACAAAGGCCTGGGAAAACTCACAACTGACTGAAGGACACAGGTTGTCTGGTGCAGAAGGTGTGAGGTCTCACTTGAAGTCACTGCAATTCATTCTCCAGACCTCTGCTTTACCAACACCAACTCGGGTCACTTTTTCTGAGTCCCAAGACTAGTCAGGCCCCTCAGATATGTTTTCCTAGCTCTGAGCTTCTTCCTCTCATAGCACTGATCTTTGTTTGTGTATAATTATTGTATAATTTGATTATATGCCCAAACCCAAAGGGCAATAAATATTGTGAGAAGAAGAATCCCATCTGGTATTGTCCTTCCTTTTATCCCTAGCACAGCAGCCAACATATTAGCAGGCACTCAAAAGAACAAAAAAGTCAAATAAATAAACGTCAAAAGAAATCACAAAGATGAGATAAGTAGGTAGGGGCCGGAATACCAAGAGATTAATGGACAGTGGGAACCCCTCAGTTTTCCAGCAGGAGGAGAACATGATTAAGGCTGCTTTAAAGGTTAACTTTGGTTGCCATGTGAAGGACTGGTTGCTGAGAACAGAGCCTGAGGGCAAGGAGACCAATTAAACAAATGCTTCAGGATTCTCACGAAGAGGTAATAAGGTCCCAAACTAGAATGGTGATTGGACTTGGAACAAAACAGTGAAAAGATATGAGGGACATATCTTCAAATCATTAAGATTTGGTGACTGATGGAGTCGTGGCAAAGGCAAGAGTCAGTTATGATCATCACTAGCATCCTCGACCATGTCAGTGAACACAAAATGATTTGACATTTTAAGAAAGGACTGGTTCTTTTCAATACAAACATTATGATGATATATGTTTGCTCAGATCCATAGGCAGCTTAGCTATGTGAGGTGAAATCATCATATCTTAAATATACAAACAATTCAAAATCAGATGCAGCTGTTATCTGGTGTTACTGTGGATGGGGTGCAGGCCTCAGCTGCAACTTCAATTTGACCCCTAGCCTGGGAATTTCCACACGCTGCAGGTGAGGCCCTAAAAAGAAAAAAAAAATACACAAATAAAAATAATGCTGTTGACAAATGGCACCAATAGCTTGCTCTAGGCAAGGTTGCTACAAACCTTCAGTTTGTAAAACTGGTATCTTTGATGCATGATAAAACAAACTGCAGCAAAATGAGGTATGCCTATACTTCCCACTGTAGTCACTGCAGATTTACTTCCATAGGTCACTCTATTTTCCTTCATCTTGCAATTATGTAATCAAGTAAAAGTAGGTAGTAGATAGGGCTCCATGAAAGAGCATATGCACATTCAGAAAAGTGATGCTTCCCAAAAAAAAAAAAAATCCTCTCCAAACAGAAGTAGAAAAGGGACCTAAAATAAAAAAGACCCTTTATATCCAAATTGGTGCCTAAGTAACAGCTGATAGTGCTTTATTTAAAAACAGTCAGAGACTAACCTGATCATAGAGTCATTTCAACAGAACTAACAAGAAATATACCTCTATTTTGATAATGTTTATGTACAGAAAAAAAAGAAAGAAATCACTTGTGGAAATATCCAAATCGGGCACTTTCAATGTATGAATTATATTTCCTCAGTTCATGGACAACATTACTAAATGCTGACATCAGTTCCACTAGAGTTGTTTTTTCCCCTCCTCTGGAAGTGACTAAAAAATGTATTCATGACGTACCATGGGGTTGCCATTTCTACAATGAGCTGCATACAGCATATAGAATTTTTAGAACTCAGAATCTAGTTCAACTCTCCTTCACTGCACAGTTGAATAAATTAAAGTCCAGGAAGAGTAAAAGAAGAGTAAAGGATTTTCCTGAGGTCATACTGCTTGAAAGTCAGCAAAACAAGCTTAAAAGCAAGCAAGTGCTGGCTATAATCTTGTTCTCTCTTTTTGCACTATTTTACCTGTAACAATCAAACACTAGCAGGAACAGAGGGAACCCTCAGAAACAGTGACCAAAGAGAAAGTGATGACAGGATTTATAGACATGAGGGAGAGGCAAGGGAAAAATCATTGCAGGAGATGAGCCCGCCCAGGTCTGGATGTAGAGGAGGGCTTTGCCTCCTACCTGTATAAACTTTGAAGGAGTAAGGAGAGGGGAAAATTGCATCTAAGTAAAGGGCCTGCAGGAACTGTGGCCTTGGAAAGGAACACAGCCTCTGATAAACTGTATCTCTATCAGGAAGGAACTGGGGGAAAAAAAAAAAAAAAAAAAAACAGACCTTGCTTTTCTCCGACCCTCCAACCTTCTACTAGTGCCTCCTATTGGTCTTGCCCAAACAAAAGCCAGGAGGCAAAGGAGCCCCACTGAAGCTCTCTGAGGTTCATAGGAGGGCAGAAAGGGGAGGTAAAGAGAAGCTAATGAAGAATATCCAGTACAACATTCCTTAGCCGGACCAGAATTTTGCTTTGTAATTTTGTCTTCCTTACCATCCCCTACTTTCTTTCACTGAGACAAAAATTACCATGGTTAATGAATAATGATGGCCCATGTAAAAATAGTATCATATTCTATGATGGACTTTATCTAAAACTGACTCAAATATAATAGAAGTCTGTATGTGGAGTACAATAAGCAACAGATATAATCTGCAATATTTAAAAATGATCAATCTCAAAAGTAATCACCTCAGGCTTATGACTTGTTCACTGGAAGAAAACCGAGTAATAGTATGTTTTGTGTCCAGAACAATTTTAATGAATAAGCAGGATAGTTATTCAAAAATTATAATAAGACATCATTATTCCCAGAACATGAACTTTGATGGTAAGTATTACTGTCCTGTTGAGTCTCAGAGAATGAACCTCTGCATATTAAACGTGCTAGCTAAAAGACCTCAAACACATCAGTCCTGTATAGTCAGCTATTATCTACATCAACAGTTGTTTATGCCTGTGAATCATCCATGCCTGATGTGATGTCTAAAAGCACTTCAGTAAGATACTATGAATGATATCAGATGTGGGTAGTGTAAAAGTCATCTCAGTAATAAAACAGAGTTCAAAGAGTCGATTCAATGCAGAGGCATTACTAGTAAAATAATATAGGTAGAAATCTCAAAAACTGTGTTTCTTTTCTTTCTAAGGACAAAACTATGAAGAGAAAAGTGAATATAGGGAAACTATCTGCAACCTCAGAGATGCCTATCTTTCCTTGGTTTAGCACCAATCCATGCAGATGTTAAGAATGACCCTAATTTCTTGCCTCTCCAAGTAATTATAGCCAGTGCAAAAATAGTATCATATTCTATGATGGACTTTATCTAAAATTGACTCAAATATAATAGAAGTCTTGAGACAGACTCTTTTAAGGATACTGTCATCAGAAGGTTAAGTGTGTGTGGGTTTGGTATACCTACACATTGCTACTGACACCTAGCTAGATCCTGGAGAAAATTCAACACAGCCTTAAACTAAAGGCAACAGATACTATTTCTTCTTCTAAGTCTTTCTAAAATATGGATTTAAGAAGGCCAAAACTATCTGAATAGATGACTTACTTTTAAAACCTACCTGAATTATAGACAAGAGTTTATATAATCTGATGGAAATATTATGAACCACAGGAGTTTGTAAAATACATCTTTTATCCTAAAAAGAAGAAAGAACCAAATGTTTCCTAGTTGCAAAAAAAAAATGCCTTGAGCAAAGTGTCTGTGAGCATACATTTTTAACTTTCTCAGATAAAAACAGTTTTAAGGGAGGAGCTCTCAAAAAAGTGTCCTGATGTTCTCTAAATACATCAAGAAATAAAATCCCTCCCAGTGTTGCGATTGCCTTTGCTTTAAGTGTATGTTCCCAATGGATCTAGCTCTAAATAAAACTTTATTTAAGCGAGATAATAATCAAGGTAACAGAGAATTTCAAAAATTACATCAGAACATGTATTTTAGGATTGGCTGATGAGTGTTCTCTGCCACATTTTCAGTCAGAAATAATTTTTCCAGATTTTGAGTTTTACCAAAGCTCTTGTTCTGGAACTTTCTGATGTGTTAGCATGTTCTGACTTTAATACAGCTAGAAGCAATCCTAAATCAGTTACTTCATTCCTTTTTTTTTTTTTTTTTTTTTGCTCTTTTTAGGGCCGCACCTGAGGTATATGGAGGTTCCCAGGCTAGGGGTCTAATTGGAGCTGTAGCCACCGGCCTAGGACACAGTCAAAGCAAAGCGGAATCCGAACCGTGTCTGCAACCTACAACACAGCTCATGGCAACACGAGATCCTTAATCCACTCAGTAAGGCCTGGGATCAAACCCGCAACCTCATGGTTCCTAGTCATTTTCGTTTCTGCTGTACCACAATGTGAACTCCCACCTCATTCCTTTTTGTAGACAAACTTTCCCCTGAGGCATGACAACTCTCTCCTTTGCATTACAAACTAAACACATGCTTTCATACCAACTGTTTCATTCAGTCTATATAATAACGCTGTGAGGAGAACAAGGCAGCAATTATTGCTCCCATTTCATGGATGAGGAGACAGGCTTAGGAGAGTTAATGCAGCTTACTTAAGGTGGCCTGGGTGAACAGTTATGGACCTCTCACTCATAACTGGGCCCCATTCAGGAAGACACATATTGGTCGAGTGCTTTAAAATCACAATCTGAAGTCTTTTGGCTGAAACGTAGAGTACAGGTAGAAGACTAACAGATAGAAAGCTAACTTTCTAGCATGTTTTATCTGAGAGCCTCTTTTGTAGGAACTTCATACATTTATTTCATGTAATCCTATAACAAGCCTATGGGGTAGTACTCGTCATTGCCATGTTCCAGATGAGGAAGCTGAGTTTAAAATTGTAAAAGATCAAGAGGCAATTTAGACTTCAGAGTCCATGTTCTTAACCATTCTACCTACTGCCTCTGAAGAGTCCAAATCCCATGGAAAATTTCTCATTATACTGCATGGCCTCCTATAGTAAAATATGAATAAAAAATGTACAAGAGTCTGTGAAAATACATAGCATGCAGAGGCATAGATGTAAGTTATCTATCTCTATATATTTACATAATCTTATACAATGGGACTTGAGGATGACTGAGGATTTCATTGGGTATGGATATCACTTCATTTGGACCATTAAAAAAAAAAACAAACCTAGATGAGTGAGATATTCTAAGCCTTAACTGGGGAGGAAAAAAAAAAAGAAAAGCTACCCAGATTGGAGACATACCTCTCCACATTTAACTTTCAAAATCTTCCTCAAAATATCTTTGTATCTAAAAGAATCCATCAGCCTTTGCAAAAAGAGAAGAGAAAATAGATTTGAGGAAGATGTTCCTTCTGTGTGACTCAAGAGACATGATTCTTCTGTGCAATGCTTTACCGTCATCTGCCAAAGATGTGTGTGCAAATATCAGCCTTGCAAACAGACAATGTTTGCAGTACATGGAGGCTAACTTACCATCTGGTTATCAGATGTGTGGAGTCCAAATTGCACAGTTTCCCATGTGTTTCCTCTAATGACAAATGGAAAGACAGGGCTCTGATGACAAGTATACAGGCACTGGACTGATACCACATTCTTATGTAAAGTCATAGGAACAGTGATTATAAGAGAAATGCCTTATATATCTTACATTGGTTAAAGAAAAGGATAAAGTACTTTCTATAAAATAAAACCTCTTAGTTCAGAATGTGATATATATTTCACAAAATTTAGAGAATCCACTGATGTTCCATGCACGGTATTTCAGTGTTAGGTCTAGCAGAGTACATCAACTAAAAACGCAATCACAGTAAAAATTCTAATGAAGTGCATTATTTCTGAATAAGCAAATGTCAAAAGCACAATCCCAACCTAATAGGAATGATGTGATTGACTACTAGGGTTGTTCCCATCCCGTAACTTCAGGTACAGCGTCTGTCTCTCACCATTAATGAGAAAAGAGACAGCATTTTCAATTTAAAATTAATAACTGTAACACTCCAGGATTACAGGAAAAATTCTAAGTGTTTCACACAAAGTGCTTCACAAAATTTTACTTAAATTCAACAAAATCATTGCATAAAAAACACATATGAGAAATTCTTCTTTAAGACTTTCTTCTACTGAATTGCCTATTCATTTTTGCCTGCCTAGAATCTACAATTTTTAGCAAGATGAATATTAACAGGAATAAAAATACCCTTTCTATTTTCATACCCCCTACTCTCAATTTAAAAAATACAGTTTAGTCATTTAATTTCTTAGAATTTTCCTGACATAATGAATTAGGTATTAATTATATTCTTCTATATAACAAAAACCACTTCATTAGTAAATAGATAACACCATTAATTCTAGTTCAGGTAATACTTTTTTGGATGACATTGGGCACTGGATCACCATCAACAGTATCAATTGAATAACATTCTTCAAAGAACTGTAATACTAGTGTACTTTATGTTGATAATAGTATAATGTGTAATATGCTCATAAGACATAATAGAAATTAATACCATTTCAGGATTTTTTTTTTTAACTTCGGGGAGGTTATTCAGAGTAAATATCATTCTTTTCTTTTTTTTTTAATTTCCCCAATACATTATTTTTTTTCCTACTGTACAGCATGGTGACCCAATTACACAAACATGTATACATTCTTTTTTCTCACATTATCATGCTCCATCATAAGTGACTAGACATAGTTCCCAGTGCTACACAGCAGGATCTCAAATATCAACATCTTCCTCGAAAGATTATCATGTATGATTTCAAGACAATTCAGATACCTGAATACAAATGAACCTAGTACCCACATACACAGTTTAATTCTCTTTCCTGCTGCTGTTATACTGATGTAAATTTAAATCAGAAGTGTCCGGGAGTTCCTGTCATGGTGCAGTGGTTAACGAATCACACTAGGAACCATGGGGTTGCGGATTTGATCCCTGGCCTTGCTCGGTGGGTTAAGGATCCAGCATTGCCGTGAGCTGAGGTGTAGGTTGCAGACGCGGCTGGAATCCCGCATTGCTGTGGCTCTGGCGTGGGCCGGTGGCTATGGCTCCCATTGGACCCCTAGCCTGGGAATCTCCATATGCCACAGAAGCAGCCCTAGAAAAAGATCAAAAAAAAAAAAAAGTGTCCGCATACTATGAAGATGACAATCCATAATATTATGGATAACCCCCATACTACTACAGGGATAATCCAGGGTGCAGTGGAACAGGGTATAAAGAAAGGGGAAAAAAAAGATAAACAACAACGATTTATGACATAGTCAAGAGGAAAGTGAAAATGCAATCACTACTTTGTTTTAGTCACCTGTCATTGAAAAATCCAGTAAGTTATGGAATGAGAGCAAAATTTCTTCTTGGTTTTAGTGCAGAAAGAATAGCTCACTGAAAGATTAGAGGGAAATAGAGTCAAGAGGACCAATGAAAATATGGAAAAATAAAAGAAATGAAAAAGAAGAAATTAGAACAGAAGAAAGAGGACATGTCTTGTTCCTTTTATCTGGGTAATATGTTTTAGTTTATAAATGCAAATCATAGATCTGTCATTCAAAAGTATTTTCCAATTCATCTGAAGAGAAATCCAGTTGAAAAGTAATCTAATAATGTTCCTCCTAGCTTGATACTACCCCAAGCAATCAAATTATTGAGTACTAGGTAAAGTGTAAGAAACATAAGAAATATTATTTTCCATGGTTACTTTGAGTTTTCCTCAAATACAAGTTTTTCATTATGAATTTTCCCTCCAAAAACAGCCGTGCCGTTTATGGATGCAAGGATGCCCATTCCACACTTTATCCTCAAGAAAGGACTCTTGGTCTGTATTCTAGATTGAACTAGAGTCTGAAATTAACCACATTCATTCTTCTAATGGTGACCATATTACATGGGTTGATGTCCTAGGAAGAGACTCAACTAAATGTGTGATTGTCAATTCAAGAATCTAGAAAACAATGAATAAGCAATGAGGTCCTATTGTAGAGCACTGGGAATTATAGCCAATCTCTTGGGATAGAACATGATGATAGGATGGTTTGAGAAAAAGAATGTATGTATAGTGTATGACTAGGTGACTATGCTGTACAGAAGAAATTGACAGAACACTAAATCAACTATACTCTAATAAAAATAAAATATAATTAAAAAAAAAAACCTAGAAAGCATGATGAACAGGTTTCCAGAAAAAAAAAAATCACAATATCAATTTTTGTCAGAAAAGATTAGAGTCCTCGGTCTCTATCATTTAAAAGCCCCAATCATGACTTAGTCATAAATTAAATATCAGTATTTTTAACCAGAACTTGATTTAAAATCCATACACTGTCCTAGCCAGTATCTATTCCCCCCCGCCCCTGCCACCCCTGCGACTTGCTATCTCTCTTTCTCTCTTTTTCTTGTGCAAAGAGGACTGGGGAGGCAGAGGGGGATAGGAAAGAAGGAAAAAAGGCACAGTAAACTCTTTTAAAGAAAACACCAGTGCTGAGGTAAATATCACTATACCTTTTCTTTACAAAAACATGAAACCAAGAAAAATTAAGCAACTTGTGCCAAAGCCACAGAGGTAATAGATTCTAGGGCAGGTACTCATCCCAAGTCTGCATGACTCTGAAGTCCACTTCACAGGGGGACAGCTGATAATTCTGATCAGAAATTTGAAATATTATTAATACTAATAGGCAAAAACTCCTGCTTCCCTGCCACTGTGCAAAGTTCTTTCCCCAAATTGAAAATAATAAGACTTGTGATAACACTGAGCACTTACCGTTTGTCTGAATCAATTAGTCTTAACAATGTTGGTCAAGGGAGTATTATCCTCATTTTGAAAACAAAGCTTAAAGAGGTAAAAATCATTTGCCCCACATCCCACATCTGGCAGGAGGCAGAGGCGAAATTGTCAACAGCTCTCTCTGAATTCCAGAGCCTGAGCCCTTCCTCACTATTCCATTCTGCCTTCCCTCCACAAGTCCTAACAACCTCTGAGTTCAGGAATCTCTTCTGTTTTCAATGAGAACATAGGTTCAGAGAGAATGCTTCTTGTTAACTAGAACACGGCCAGGCAGAGACTCAAATCCAGGCCCATCTGACTTCTGAGTCTCTTGCCTCTGTACCCTGTGGACCAGGTTAATGAACAAGAATGAAAAATGGGTGCCTGTCAAAGAAACAGAGCTGCACTTTTAAACCTGCCATCACAGCTGTGGAATCCAAGGTTGGGGAGCCTTGAATCAGGCTGAATACACAGCCCAGAAATACCCTTGTGAAAACAACAGTGTATTTACTTGCTAAGCAGAGTGAAGTTCAGCTGGATACCTCACCTGTCGGAAGGTGCTAGGCTGCAGTGGGCAGAACAGCAAAGGAATGCCATTAGAAAAGTCAGAGAGGGGTGCGAGGAAGCCCAGCTCAAAGCAGTGTTATATGCTGATGAAGAAACCCTTCCCCTCAGCCCAAGGATGGCGGTTCTGATAAAGGTCCCTTGTATAATCTCGTGCTTCGGGTCTGTTTCTGGTGTGGATGAGAGTCACCTGGGAGCTTGTTAATAATAAAGTGTCATTGCCACATCATTTGAGACTCTGATCCTGTAAGTCCAGGAAGATGCAAGAGGATGTGCATTTTATAAACGTAACAGCTGATTCCGGCATAAATGGTCTGTGGACGCCATTACAAGGACCCCGATCTAGTAGAAGAGGGAGTTTTAGGGTTAAGCATCCAACATTAAACTAAGTCTGGTGAGAAAAATGCACAATACAAGTTAAAGTCTTAGAATTCCTGTTGTGGCTCAGCTGTAACAAACCAGACTAGTATCCATGAAGATGCAGGTTGGAACCCTGGCCCTACTCAATGGGTTAAGGATCTGGCATTGCCATGAGCTATGGTGTAGGACACAGATGCAGCTTGGACCCCGTGTTGCTGTGGCTGTGGTGTAGGCCTCAGCTGCAGCTCTGATTTGACCCTTAACCTGGGAACTTCAAATATGCTGCAAGTGTGGACCTAAAAAATCAAAAAAAAAAAAAGGAGACTGCTTTGTAACAAGATTCTCAACACTCAGTAACTTAATTCCCTTGACTTGGGTCCAAGGCAGTCTTGGCTACGCTCAAACTCAGCTATAGAGTGAACTCCCATAACCATGACAGACTGTGATACATGTGTGCCCTGTTTTATGAAGTCTTAAAAGTCAGAAGAATGGACTTCTCTATATTGCCATTTATATTGCTTATATACACTACAGATTCATTATTGGGCGTCCAGCGATGTAAAAACAAAATACCTTATAAGGAATCAATTTGCTACATTCACCAGAAAGTATTTACTTTTCCCCTATATTATAGCAAACCTAATATAATGAATTATCTTAATTAAATTCCCAAATAAACAAGGTAGTCATTCTTTTAGCATAGTTCAGGTGATGACACATTCTTTTTGTGTACCTGCATCTTAGAATGTCTTGATTTCTCCTGCCTTATGGAAGGATGCTTTTTATTGGAGATGGGATTCTGAGTTGACAGTTATTTCCTTTCAGCACCTGAAAAAAAGTTGCATCGCTTTCTGTTGGCCTCCATGTTTGCCAGTGAGAAATTCCATGTCATTTAAATTGATGTCCCTCTGTATGACATGGGATACTTCCCTCTGGCTGCTTTTATTTTATTTTTTTGTCTTTGGTTTTCAGAAGTTTGACTCTAATGAATCTTGTGTGGATATCTTTGGGCTTACAATGACTGGGGTTTTCCTGTCTTCTTGTGTCTCTAAGTTATGGGGGCTGTGGCCAAATTTGAGAAGTTTTCAGCTAGCATTTTTTCAAATGTTTTTATTTTTTCCCTTTTTTGGCTGCCCCGTGGCATATGGGGTACTTGGGCCAGGGATAGAATCTAAGCCAGAGTTGCAACCTGGGCCACAGCTGCAGCAATGCAGGATCCTTAACCCACTGCACCAGCCTGGAGATCAAACCCAGGTCCCTGCCACTGCAGAGACACCATCAATCCCATTGCATCACAGTGGGAACTCCTTCAAGTGATTTTTAAGCTGTTCTTTTTCTCCTATCCTTCCAGCATTTCCAAAGACACAAAAAGATTTTCCATTATAGTTCCACATATTCTTAGGACTCTGTGTGTGTGCATGCACACAGGTGTTTTCTCAGTCTATTTTCTCCCTATTCAAGTTTGATAATTTCTATTGTTTTATCTTTTTCTGTTGACTGATTCTTTCCTCTGTCCATTCCATTCTGTCATTGAAACCATCTACTGAGGGTTTTTTAAATTATTATTTCAGTTTTTGTAATATTTGTTCTAATATTTCTATTTTGTACTTCTTGGGTGGAAGACCAGGCTCCCCACTCGGCCTTTGCTGGTACAGGTGGAATGGGGCCACCATTTATTCTGCATTTCTTTTCTGGAGTAGAGTGGTTTAAAAGTTTTCTGTCTTCCTGAGCTGTCCTGTTCCTGATCCTTTGTCTAGAAAGATAAGGCTTTTACGGCAGTTGTGTTGGTTTGTTTTTGTTTGCCTGTTTCTGGGTTGCTCACTTCCTTAGTTCCATTTGCGGGATATGTGAAGTAAAAAGAAAACCCAGGGATCCTTACCACCATGTCATTCCTGTGGACTCAGGATCCCTAGAAAGACTGCCGCCTTCTCTTTTCCTTTCAGAGTCTTCTTATATTTGCTTTATATAATAACGTCCAGTGTGTTTATTTGAACACAATAGAATTAATATGAAAAAATACATCTATTCTATCTTTCCTGGAAGTAAAATTGTGGTAGGCGATTTTAATGAATTACTTCAGTTTCATCATTATCAATGAGGATACCACACCAGGCTCTGACAGTGCTTGGTTAGTAAATATTATCAGATTTTATTTTAGTTTTTTGGCCATACTTGTGGCATGTAGAAGCTATTGGGCCAGGGATTGAACCTATGCCACAGCAGTGACAGGGCCACTGTGGTAAAAATGCCAGATCCTTAACCCACTGTGCCACAAGAAAACTCCACAGATTTTAAACCTTATTCTAATCTGTTAGTAAGGAAAATTTTTCTGTGGGGAGAAACCCCCCAAACCATGGCTTCTTTCTTGGCTCAGGGAACCCAATAATTGATTCTAATATGCAAATTAATTTAAGTCCTAGTTAAAAATAAGGTTTATGAAGTTGAATAAGATGTGTTTATTGTGCTCATATAGTTTATAATCCACTCATCTAATAAACCTCTCCATATCCCTTATCTGGGTCATGCTTTGCCTCTGCTCCTCTGCCCATTGTACCCTGGGTTTTGTACTATCATCTATATCAGTTCATTATCTGTCTTCTCTGATAGGGTATAGGTTTCCTGAGGGCAGAGACCCTGACTCTGTTGCATCCTTCTCAAATATGTCATCTTATACAGTGTGGTTTCAACAAACTTTTGCCATATGAATGAATGACATAAAAAGAGAAGCTGTTTTTTGTTTGTTTGTTTGTTTTAAGCCAAGTAGCTAAATCCACAGGCAAGTTCTTTTCTGTTAATAAAATTCTTAAAACACCTGCAATTTGGCATCCTTTTTCATTACACTATTTTAGTGCAGCTTGATATTGAAGTATAGGCTTGAAGATTAACTTGTACATTAGCCTTACTTAATTTGTCTCATTATCACATTAGTTCTTTCATAATCCCCAAAACAGAGGCAAGAAAGGCAGAGAGGAGCCTAAGCAGATTTGGATGGAAAATAAAGAAGAGAGAGTTCTTGAGCATCAAATATTATGGGTATGAATCTTAGGTAATTCAAGGCATGAAGGGAAAAAGTTTGCTTCTAAGGACACGAAAGGCAATTTATTTTAATGAACTGAGTTATAGGGATTGGAATGAGAGGGCAGTGGAAAAGAAAAAATGCTTTTTCTAAATCAAGCTGTATTAGTTAAGTTGTGTTTGATTGCAAATAGAAATTCAACTTAAAAAGATTAGCAACTAAATAAATTTATTGGCTCATGTAACTGAAAAAAAAAATTCTAGCTGTGAGTGGTTTTCAAGTGAGGAGTGATCTGGCAGTTCAACAATGACACTGAAAGTGTGTTTTTTCTCTTCCTTTGATTTGTACTTTGCTTTCTGAATTTCACATTGTCCTTAAGGTGGTTTTCTTTGTGGTTATAAAAAGGCTGTCGGTAGCTCTTAGGTCTATTAAGTATCCTTGGTCACATCACTTTCAGAGACAGAGAGGGAGAGGGAAGAGGAGGGCTGGGGAGGAAGGCAGAGGAGGGAAGTCCACCAGCTAGCTAATGAAACTTTTCAGTTTCACTTTGATTGTGAAAATATACATCACATGCCCAGCAGGGAATTATTTATTTGAGTGAATCAGTCCCTCCACATCCCATGGTACTGAGGAAAGGGATGGAATGGGTATGGGAGAAAACTATTTCCTACATCAATATTTTTTATTCTACAATAAACACATATGCTGTTGCTTTATAGATTTCTGTACAACAACAACAGCAGAAATTTCCTCTCCCTCAGGGAGGGGAAACTAGAACACATGTATGACTGGGTTTAATCAGTTAGTGATAAAAAGTAGAGATTCCGTTTTACTATTTTCAAGAGTGGGATATACATTCGAAATTAAGAAATAGCATACAAGGTGAGATGTGTTAATATTAACGGAAAGAATGGCAGCTGTTTATTCTAAAACAGCTGGTTTAACATGCTTTGACTAGTATTTGTTTCCCTGCTTTGCCCTTAGAGAACACTTATGGGGAACAGTCATCATTACATTAAAAGAAAGGAACAAAACAAGTGAGCTTAGTGTTAACGTTACATGATTTTTGTTTCTCTCCTCACAAATGTTTCCCTAACTACTTTTTAACAATGAAGTAGAACAAAATTACTTTCTTCTTAAAGTAGGCAAAAAATATTGAAAGGGGTCATATTTCTGAAGAAAAAATTTAGTAGTATAAAATGTTTAAATCATATTGAAGGTTATGAACTTATGATTGAAGAATGTTGTTTCATTATGTTAAAAACTGTAATGTAAAATACTTGCTAAATGTTTAAGACATGGTATACTGGTACAACATTTTAAAATCTTCCAGAAATTGTAGGATTTTAGATCTAGAAGGGATCTTAGAAATCTAGTTTAAATCTACCCACTCACAACAGAAAGACTAAAAACCTCAGAGTTTAAGTTTCAAACGCCTTGCCTAAAGCCACACAGTTAATCAGTGCTGAAGACTAGAGTGCCCTTTTCCAGACTAGAAACCACTGTTTTCCTACTTTTGACATACATGAAATATTAAATCACCCATAAAGGATAGGTGGATAAGAGAAAAAGACATGCTACATATTTCATTTTGAGAAAGAAAAATGAAATATAGGTTATTCTACCACTTATTAAGGCATGAACATAAAGTTGTATGCATCCATCCTGATACAAACCTACTAGTTATGATTCTTTTAAAATAGAAAAAAAAATAAATGAAGAAAACGTACAGGAATGAGAAAAACAAGGACAATGAATAAGAAAGCCAATCTTGTATCTGATCAGTGAGACCAATTTCTTTCATTAAAATTGCTGCTTCATTAACATAATCATGTAACATACAGGGATGATGTTAAAATTAGATGCAGTTTGCCACACTTCTAAAGACAGAGAAAAAAATAGTATTAAGAAATAGTACTTATAAGGACTGTAGAATATACCATTGATTAATGATGCATTTGATTAATAGAGAAAAGGAGGAAAAAGGGCTTATGTGTGTGCAGAGATGGCATTGCTAATACATTTGAAGCACTTAAGTTGTTTGTGGAAGCTAAAAACACAGGACTTGGTTCTGCATGCAGAGTACAATTTAATACAGTTTATAACTGAATGGGAGCAGTTTTAAATGAGAATTATTTTCTTGTCTTCTCTTATTAAGGAAATCAAAATAACAGTTTTGTCCCTTTTTGCTGACAGTGGTTTCTGCTGTGTGATTGCTACTCAAGTAGGAAAGCATAGAACATCATCCATATCATTTTAAGAACTTGAGTTGGCTCCTAAAAATGTTTATAATTGCCCTTGCTAAAGAGAGCAGCCTCAGCAGGTTGGAAAATTACTGGTCAGTCAAACAAAAACTTTTTGAATCCTAGGTATGTGTTCAGAACAGCTCTGAATGGGCTATAAAATATAATCAGTTGTTTCCCCCTATTGAGGACTTTAGTGGGAGAAGAGATGTTGAAAAATAATTCCAATGCACATGGATAAAAGTGTAATTAAGTGCTTTAATTAATGACTGTGGTTCATCGGGTGCAATGACAAATCAGAAAGAGGAAAGATCATTTTGAATGAGTAGCCTGAAGGCAAATGAAAGAGAATAAAATCCCAGAATCTTAAAGATTAATCTTAAAGATAGAAAATACTTTGCTTGATCACATTCAATGATGTGACATCATCTCTTTCTTGAGGCTGTCGGTTCCACTGTTGGGCTGTTCTGGCTGATGCTAGGAAAATTTCTTTTTACATTAAGCTGAAATCTCCCCCTCTTTCATTTCCATTGACCTGCCTATCTTCAGGTCACAGCTGTTTCAGCCCCTCCATGCTGCAGAATTTCAATGCAAATAATAATATTGCCACTCAGTACTCACCATTTATCCTGCCAACTATGATAAACGCACCATTCCAGTATTCTTCATTTTATGCTCTATAATTTGTCAAAATCCTCTTAAACGTACTATGCAAAAGTGACACAATACTCCAAATGAGTATTAGCTAGTGAGAACATAAGGAAGAATAATTTTCCGTGATCTGGATGCTATATTTCAATGATTACAAAAATAACAGTATATTAGCTTTATTAGTACCTATAGCATTTCAACAGCTCAAAATAAGTTTTAGAGAGTTTTCTTTGACATATCGCATAAACTTCAGTAAAGCAAATTCAATAAGAATCTCTGTGTGTGTGTGTGTACACATTATAATTTGAATGTAAATTTTATAGTTATTGCTGTTAAATATCCCTTATTGATTTTTTGACTCATTGTTCTAGCTTGACAAGAGATGGTGACTCATAATCTCTTGACAAGAGATGGTGACTCACAATACATTTATGGTGACTCAATACATTTGATAAACACATTTTTGGGTTTTTAGGAGACCCTACAATAATATCTCTTCATGGAATTGTGAGAATACAAATGAGATAATGTAAGGAAAATGCTTATATTAATATTTAGAAAATATTTGTTCAACAAATGTTTTTAGATCTTTTCTTCTCTTGAAAATAAATATTTGAAATAGACATAAAGAAGTACAGGACCTCGGAGATAAAACTGACCTCTTTATTGAAACTCTTTGTGTTAACCTGTGACAATTTTCCCTAATTATACCAACATTCAGCTTCCATTTTTCTGTGTTGGACACAGAGACATGATTATAGACCTTGTCAAATACATGTTGGTAAAATATATCATTGAGGTAGAATGTGATGTGTAGGAAATACAGAATATACATAGAGGATCGAGAGGGATAGAAAGAAAAAAATGCATGTCCAGTCTCACAGGATTATGAACATAAGCCTAGACATAGGAATATAGTAAGTTGTTTCAAAAGATTAAGGCATTGCTATATGTTTGTATGAGGTAGAAAACATGGGTAATTAGTGCTTGGTTTTCAAGCACAAAAGGAAATTGAAATTAATGCAGGAAGCAATAGCAGCTGCTGCATGGCCTTATGTCCAAGGTGGGAGGAGTGAAGAATCAGCACAGGGTAACAATGCTAGACAGTTAACTAAGAAATATGCTATGGTAAGTAACAGAGGCCAGAAGTAACAGAGATTGAAATAATGGTAATGACAGTGGAGTGAAAATTTACTCTGAATTCAGATAAAGTGGAAAACAAATTGAAAGAGAATTTTGAAGGTAATGCAATTAGAAATGCATAACTATCAGTCAAAGAACATTTGAGATTTATGAAAGAATAAAACAAATTTAGTTTTGATAACTCTCAAAGTGGGGGCCCAGGACCAGTATCATCAACATCACCCGAGAACTTGTTAGAAAAGCCAATTTGCAGGCTCCACCCCCAATCTATTGAATTTACCAGTAGTGGTTTGCTGGTAAATGTTTAATAATAAGCTCTTAAGAAAAAAAAAAATGGAGGGAGGGGTATGGGGGGAAAGCCCTGATTTGTAGCATTTGAGATTTCTCATCTCTCTGGTACATATACTCTGACCATAGCCAATTTCAGGCCATGAGGGACACGGAATTGGTGCCAGATACACATAATCAGCTCTCCAGGCCCTGTACTAGACTACAGCAAAACCATACTGTTCTAGGTGAATCTGTACCATGTATGAGAATCATTCTCAGACTTGTCAAAACTTAACTGGGCCACATAATCATAGTTTCTAATTTATTAGTTTGGGGTGGGGCCTAAATATTGCATTTCTAATAAGTTTACAGGTAGCGCTGATACTAATGGTCTAAGAACCACACTTTGAGAGTCACTACTTTAAAGGTCCCTTGGATCACTTTATTCAGAAATGTAATTGGCAAGCAAGAAAGAGTCTTAATTATTAAAATCCTATCAAATCAAGTTTTGTCTACTACATCCATTTGTGACCAAAATCTAAAGAGTGGTTTTCAGGGCTCAACTTCCCTGAGTCTCAAGCAATAAATGACATAAGTTAAACAGAATTTTAGTATTTCTCATTTTCTAAACTGATTCTCTAATTTTCCACTACTCCACAATCTCACATTTTCTATTTTTTATCTTTCTTTCTTTCTCTCTCTCTTTCTTTCTTTCTTTCTTTTTTTTTTTTTTTAGCCACAACTACAGCATATGGTAGTTCCTGAGCTAGGGTTCAAATGGGAGCTGAAGCTGCAGGCCTACACCACAGCCATGGCAACACCAGATCTGAGACGCATTTGTGATATATCTATGCTGCAGCTTGTGGGAATGCTGGATCCTTAACCCACTGAGAGAGACCAGGGGTTGAACCCACATCCTCACAGACACGATGTCAGGTTCTTAACCCACTGAGCCGCAAGGGGAATGCCAATCTCCTGGTTTTCTTCTTGCTTCTCAGGTTATTTCTTCTCGGTTGCTTTTTGCAGGTTTCTCCTCTGCCCTAAGCTGAATGTCACAGCACCCCATAATTTTAACCTTATTTCCTCCTTCTAAAAACTAAATTCTACTTCTGTGTTATATCATCCCATCCAAGGGCTTTAAATATCACCTATATGTTGATAATTCTCAATTATTCTCCCTAAACCTCTTCTCTAGACATCACATTGGATGTCTCTCCTGCACCTCACACTTACACCTGGTGTTTTCATTCTGAGTATTGCCTAAATAGAACCCATTTTTTCACCTTCCCACATGACATCTCCCCAAATACTTCCCAGCTCAGTAAATGACATCACTATTCACTCTGTGGTTTAGACCTCAAACCTCAGAGTCCATACCTAATTATGCTCTTTTCTCATCTACCACGTCCAATAAACCCTATCACTACCACTTCCAAAATATTTTCTCAATGTTATAGTTTTCACTGTCTCAATCACATATCCATAGGTTGAGCCATTATTATTTTTCCTAGACAACTATGACAGTGTCCTAACATTACTTTTCTTTCACACTTGTATCTCTTGAATCCACTTGCCACACATCAGCCATTAATTTGATTAAATCCCTCCAGTATTACTGTAGGACCTCTTTAACATGAACCAACAAGATCTAAGCCTGCCCTTCCCTTTTCTTTCCTACATAGCTATTCATCTCTTCACTCAAACAGGTTGAGTTAGGAGTTCCCGTCGTGGCACAGTGGTTAATGCATACGACTAGGAACCATGAGGTTGCGGGTTCGATCCCTGGTCTTGCTCAGTGGGTTAAGGATCTGGCATTGCCATGAGCTGTGGTGTAGGTTGCAGGCATGGCTCAGATCCTGAGTTGCTGTGGCTCTGGTGTAGGCCAGTGGCTACAGCTCTGATTAGACCCCTAGCCTGGAAACCTCCATATGCCGTGGAAGCGGCCCTAGAAAAGGCAAAAAGACAAAAAAAAAAAAAAAAAACAGGTTGAGTTAATCCACATCCAGGGGCTTTTAGACTTGTTTCTTCTCTCTGAAAAGGTCTTCAAAATTTCACATGGCATGTTCTTTCTTACTGTGAAACTATCAACTCAAAAATCACTTCTGCATCAAGGCATTGTTTGCCATAGTCCCTTTCTACCCCAACTTATCTGATTTACCACATAGTGTAGCATGCAGCACGGTGGGTAACAACATGGGTTAGATAATGCCATTTGGTTTTGAATTCTAGACCCTACCTCCTTCTCTCTCTGACTTGACAAGTTACATGAATGTTTGGACATCAGTTTCCTAATCAGTAAAAATGTGTAAATAATATCTGCCACTTAGGTTTATTGTGAGAATTAAATGAATTAATATATAAAAAGTATTTAGAATTAGTGTGGCACAAACAAAAGCTACATATTAGCTATTATTATCCCCAAATTATCTCATTTATACATTTGTTTCCATATTTATTGTCTTTCTCTCTCCTATAGGATGTAAGCTCCAAAAGGACAGGTACTCTGACTATTGTGCTTACTGTAGTATCCTCAGTGCCTAGAAAAGTGCCTAATATGAAGCAGGTCCTCAACAAACATCTGTAGAATGAATCAGTGGATCTTCTGTGTTAAGTGGCATGATTCCCAAAAGACACAACCTGTTTACCTACACACAAAGTAAGTTAAAAATCTTTCTACTATCGTTATGAAAACTCTCTTAAGAAGTACTACGAAAAACTAACAAATGACCTCACTTCGATCATTCTTTTGTTTATCCAAATGGCTTTCAAATATTTGTTTTTGCATCTTGTAATATATAGGAGATATCTGGTAAGAAATGAAATCATAATTGGTATGCATTGGCCTTTGATAACTTATTAAGCACAAGGAAGCAAGAATTTCAACAGGCAGCTGGGTGGCATCTCTTTATTATCTTATCAGTAAAGCTTGGATAGTAGGCACTTTCCTCCCGGGTCACCGACTTGCTTGAGAGCACAACCATGAATTCTTCTTGAAATGTGGACAGGGAGTCTTGCACTCATGATCTGTGATACACCCTCATATTTCTGACTTGTTTCCCCTAAGCTGCCTCAGACTACAGTCTGCTTTTCTACCTGAGGGCATCTACTCTCACATTGGTACCAGACCTATCTGGAGACCAAAGCCTCTTTCCTTAAAATGGTTTATCTCACAACTGTATTATCCATGAACTACATTTACACAATGCTTTTTGGAAAATGCAATAATACCTATTGCCAACTACAGAGTTGTTGAACAGGAAAAACCAACAAATAAGTAAACAAACCAGATTCTAAATAGAAATCAAATATTCTACTAGAATAAGGTTCTAAAAACTGGCTACAAGTGCATTTCTATATTTTCTTCCCTTTTCGTGGGGGTAGTGCTTGTAGGGGTGGCCTCAAAACTTTTAGAAAATGAATTTGAAATCCTTAGTAGCAAGTAAGCATTTCCAGTTTGCCATCATTTCTTCCAGAATTACATCCTGCCTGTTTGTATATTAATGTAACTTTTCTGACCTCTACCTTCTACCAATGTCATTTAAATATCTTCAGCATCACCACCAAAAATATTCAATAGCACTTGTATGTGAGGGACAGTAAGTATGTTGTCTTTGGGTCACAATGACATCTAGGAATGGAGCTAAAGCCTTTGGGACATATTTATGTCTTATTCATATATTCATTTGTAATTAATAACTTTCCAGATTAGAAAAATGATTTGAAATGGCTCAAAATAATAGGCGTACAAAGTCACAGTTGATGTGGAAATAAATAATACTAACAAAGCAGAAAGAAGAAGCAAATTCAACCAATATCAAGACTAACTTAGTTACTGAAAATAAACCTTCAATTTGGTATGAACTCACCTATAATCATTACTTAAAGGCAAATACATGAAGTTACATAATTTCATTAACTGGTGAAAGAGCCAATGCTCAAGAGTTTTTATGAGAATAAATTCTTTTTTTGTTTGTTTGTTTTTTGTCTCTATTTTTTGCCTTTTCTAGGGCTGCACCCACAGCATATGGAGGTTCCCAGGCTAGGGGTCTAATCGGAGCTGTAGCTGCCGGCCTTTGCCACAGCCACATCAATGTGGGATCCAAGCTGCATTTGCAACCTACGCCATAGCTCACGGCAACACTGGATCCTTAACCCACTGAACGAGGCTAGGGATTGAATCCGCAACCTCATGGTTCCTAGTTGGATTCACTAGCCACTGAGGTACGACAGGAACTCTGAGAGTAATTTCTTTAAAGAATAAGTATATTGACTGGACCCTCAACCAGGGATTTAAATATAAGAGTATTTTTCCAAGAAAATAAGAATATATGTCTTGAAACAATTCATTTAAACTCAAATTATTCTTTCTGGCACTATCCATGTATGGGTTCAAAGGGACCAAATATTGTTCTATTATCTTAAATACATTTATACCCAGGTACCTGCCCATAGAAATTATCCTTTTATTTTCAACTAAAAGCTTTGACTATTAAATGTTTGAAAATACTATAGCAGGAAGACAAGATTAACACACTGGTCTACCCTTTTTTGCTCATCCTGTTAAGAAAAAGAGTTAACTGAGTGATTTTAGAGGATAAGAACTATAGTATAACTTATTCCCCCAGTATACTGTGTAATCTTACAAACTCTCTAGTCATACTCTCTCGAATTGAACCTAATTGAGTGGGATAGCTTAAAGAAATCACAAAGCCTGTTTTAAATAATAAAATGATACACAATATGAAATAGCATTTTTATTCTTTGTGAAGAGGCCAAGGCTAGAATTCTGAAATAGTAAGCCCTAAATACATGAGAGTCAAAAAGTATTACAAATGCATTGTTGAAAATAAAGATTCCTAGGAAACATTCTTTACCACCTATTTTACAGCAAGGAGATATAGAAAAAAATATCTGTTCTTTGGATAATTACACACATATGAATAGATAAAAACTCTGACTATTGAAATAATTCCTCTAAAACCAAGAAGAATGTTAGTATCTAAGTCCTAAAGCACTTTTTTATTCCTTCACTTTGAGCAATTTACTTAACATCTCCATTTCTTCCCCCTCCTATAAAATAACTCAATGTCACAAGACTGTCACAAGAATTAAGTAGGAAAACCCTGGTAAAGCACCTTCCAGATACATGACATACATGACAGATAACCATCTCTTCCTCAATGGACTTTGCTATCAAGTATTACATATTCAGAAGGTGTATGTATCTTCAAAAGCAGACCCAGGGCTTTAATGTAGTTTTCAAAGAGAAGGAATTAGGGAAAAAAAAGGCATGTTTATTTTGTGTGATACTTAACTCATGTTGTCTTCATTAGATGAAGAGTACAATTTTATTTCAGTATAAATAAGTACAGTGACTTATTTATGAAAGAGTAGGACAAAACAGGGATTGAATCTAGTTTCAAAAATATAAACTATTTAATGTTTTATTGAAATCTTGCTACTTACTGGAAACATCATTTTGACTTATAAATTCCCCAACCTAGTTCATTCTATCTTATGGAGCAGTGATCTTATAACTTCTAGACCTCAACACAATTGTGTTTCCCTTCCCTTCATCTAATATCTGCATACTTCCATTTACAATGAGTACATGAGATAATAGTAAGTCTGTTCAAATTGTTTCCAGTTTTCCTAGTCCCATTCTCCCTGGGTCACTCAAAATAACACACTATTTTATTTTACAGATCACTGTCTGCAAAGGTAGCTTTAGAACAGAAACTATCAAAATTTTAAAATAAAAATTGTTGGTCTACATATATTTTTCTCACATTCATTATGAAGTCTATTCCATTGCTCTCCTAAAACTGCCTTTCCCAGGTCATTGCTCTACTCAGTTACTCTTTATATTCCAGGAGACTGGGGGTCACTTGACAGTCCCAAGCTTCTGATTGAGTGTGGAAGTGGAACACTTTTATCTTGACAAGAATGCAGAAAATCCCTCTAAATCTAAATCAGGATGTAGGGGTCAATGGCATTGCCAATTATAAAGCAGAAAATGAGCACTTAGAGTTTTTCAGTTATAGGACTATAAGTTGGAATCTTGGTCACAGCACAAGGACAAGGATGAATGATTGCTTAGATCTGTATGGAGATCTGTACATGGCACTTTGGCCACTAAGGTTGTCATGAGAGGGTGCAACAGTTTTCAGGACACACAGTTACAAGCAATGCTCATTTAATGCTCAAGACAAACTTCTTAGAAAGAAATAGTCACAGATAGTATCCATTTGGCTAAATATCCTGGTACTGACATATTTATTTCAGACTCACATTTAAAAATAGTATGACCAACCAAATATTTTCAGCACTAATATTACCTCCTGAATTGCATAGTACTATCTTAAGCTATGAAGTTGTTTTATTTAATCTATGTATTTAAGATCACTTAAGTGTTAATTACCTATAAATATAGGAATCTTATTTCCTACTTACCAAAAATCTGTGATAGATCCTGTTAATATTTTGCTCCATGAGCCTTAGCCCACTGAATAAAAGCATAATCCAGAGTACATCACTGAAATTGCTTAAAAATCTAGTTCACTTTATAGATTCTGGGGATGAAAAATGATGTTGAAAAATTAACAGAAAGTACAAGGTATGGTAGGACTCTATAGTAAAAGTCGGTAAAGTGGGGCTTCCCCCCCCATTTAGTTTTACTTCTCAATTCCTAAGGGGGAAAAAAAATCTGGAAATACATATTCCAGCCCCCATTCTCTCCTCCTTTCCCATAATGCACTAGGACTTATTGTTAGGTTCACTGCTGACTTCTAATTTCTAACCCCACCAGAGACTTGTCAGTATTCATTCCACTGCTGTCTGGAGCATGCTGCAGTGCTGTCCATTGTGCTGATGTGCCAGGCTTCCACCAAGCCATTATTTCCAAATTCCTTCTTACTTTGATGATTGCTTTCTCTCAGCTTCCTCTTATCTCCTAATGTGTTTTCTTAAGATTCTGCCTTTCTTTTATTTTCTCTTGCCCTTTAGCAATCTTGTTCTACATATGTGGTTCTAGCCATCACCTCTATATGAATGGTGACCATATCTAGCTGTGCTATCTCAAGTTCTTGCACATGTTGTTTGCTATAATCTCAACCTTAGGTTGAAGGTACCTTAAATATATTTAAAGTAGTACCTGGGTATTCTGGAAGTACTTTAAATATATTAATTTCTGCCCTAAAGTGACTCCTTTACCATTGCATTTCGTTTTTCTAACAGACCATCATCCCCCCAGGCACAAGCTAAAAAATGTATCCTCTTTTTCCTTCATAGTCACCATTATCTAATTTGTTTTCAATTTCTGTTCAACTTACATAGTCCATTTACAATTTCTTTAAATCTGTAATGTTTTATTCTTACATCTCATTCAAATTCTGACCTCTGTATATAATATTCAGTAACCTCTTAACTGGTCCTGATATCCTTTTTTCCACTCAACTGACACATATTTTCTAGATTAATTCCAAGGAAACAAAGCTGTGATGATGCCATTCTCCCACTTAAAACTGTAATAACTCACCATCCTCTACTAAAATTCCAAATCTAAATTCTTTCACTTGGCAGTAACAATTCCAACCTTTGTTTCAATCATGCATCCAAACTCCCGTTAGATTATAGCTCCCAACGAGTTCTTGAATGAGGCAATGTCTCTTAGAAAGCATTTGGAAATGTGTGGAGGTAGTTTTGGTTATCCCAAAGACTGGGCTGGGGGAGTGGTGGTAGTATATTTAGTGCCCTAGATTCTGAGATTTCTCACATGTAGAACCCCACCACTGTGAGCATCCCATGCAGTAAAGAACTGTCTCACTCAAAATGACAGGAACTTACATTAAGAAAGAGTGTGCCTTAGACAGATTTGATTACTTACTTTTTTTTCAATTTCTGTTATGTATTTTTCCATTGCCTAGAATGCCCTTTTCATATTTTCCCAAATGTCCAAATCTTGCTCATCCTTTAAGTCCTATAGAAAATGTCACTTTTCTGAGAGCCCTCCCTGAATCCCCTGACATGAATCTCTAACTCTCAAGGCATTTCATATATTCTTCTCTAACATTATTTTGTTTCTACCTCAATAATACGTTTTGCCTTCTCATTGGAAATGTAATGTAAATAAAGCTCCACATTTGTTTTCTCCTATGACTAGAATGTTGTAGAGGCTTGTACAGATCCTTTATACTCACAGGCTTAATATTACAGCACACACCATGAATGTAAATGAGGGCTCCAACATAGACTCTCTGATTTGTAAATAATTCTGAAATTATTTTCTCAGACTTCAATTTTAATCATAATTTGTTATGACTACTTACATTTAAGTCATTATCACATTCTGACACCACATCCCCACTAAATTTAATGGTTATGACTTCTACAACTTCTGTTTCTTTTTACAGGGAACACGCAACTCCCAATTTTCTTAGCTAAATCACGCCTAGTTGAACCTTGTTACTCCTGAAAACTGCTCCAGTGGGTACCTCATGAATCATTACCCCTTGCTCCTGCCTTTCTCTAGTTTCACAGATGCTCCTGGTAGGTGATCAGATATTTCTTGAATGAAGAGATCCTTGGAATGAGGGAGTATGGTTGACTGTGTAATAAGCACAGGATATAAAACAATGGTACTACAATAATACACAGCTTAATGTCCAGGCTTACAAAGCAAAAGTGTTCAAAGCTTTCTCAGGCACTGTCTCTCCATATAAATATCACAGCATTGCAGGGAACAGATGATCCTAATGCTTCCAGATTGAAATCACCCTCGACATTCTTAAGGATCAACAAGCCAATCCTAATTTGGCTTTTTAAAAATGATCACCTCATTTCAGCCTTTTTATAGTCTTTCATGACTCTTGGCTTCTAAAATTTTAGAGTGTGTTTTTTTTTTGTTTTTTTTTGTTTTTTTTTTTGCTATTATCTGCAAATAAATAAATCAGGTATAATCGTAAAAATCCTGTAACAACTCCCATAGGTATACCCTAGGATTCCTAAAAAATTATTTGTGTCTTACATTATTTAGCTGCAAACAAAACATCCATCATCATCATCTATAGAAGATGAAAGAAAACATAAGTGTTTCCTCAGAGTATGATACCTAGAAAATTGTGTTTTCAATTCATAGATATGATAGCTTCTCATTCATAAAAAAATAAAAAAGCCAACAATAACCCAAAAAACCATACAAATCAGGACATGGTTTTCCATTTGAAAGTGATATCCCAATGCTCTTACCGAAGCATGTACTAAATACAGCACACATCGTAACTTAATCAGAACAAGCTGCTGTTATAAAAAAGAAATCCTGTCCATGCAGAAAGAGATAATGCCAGTCACTCCACATGACTTGTATTTCAAGTAACAAAGTGTCATATTGGGACCTTTTATCACTTTGGTTAGAAGCAGTTATAAATTGGGAGTTTCTACAAATAGAAAACAAATAAGTATGAGGAAAAGTGTTGGCTTTCATTATCTATTTAGCAACATCTACAAAGGAAAATAAGTTCAAGCAGATATAATCATTCACTCCACAAATATGTACTGAGTACCTACTATGTGTCAGGCATCATTCTGAGGCTATGCCAGGGGAACAAAAACTCCTACCCTTACTGAGGTTTAACTTTTCCATGTTTAAATGCAAATAAGGTGCTCTTCAGTGCACACACTCGCCCAGGTATTTTGTTATGTTTATACTTAATAAGCTTCTATGTGGGCAGTCTTGATTTACCTCCCTGCATTTCAACATACCTAATACATAAATCTTTTAGAAAGTAATTACAGATTTCCAATAAGCAATTCATGAAAATATATCCCCAAGTATATGGCAAAGTAAACTAGATGTCTCTGCAGGTTGTTTCAGGTGATCGTTGTCAGGTCTTTGGGTACCATTTGATGAAAGTGATAAACAGAAGATGATATTAAAAATCTGTACCATGTATTAATTCAAGCATGACAGAGATTCGAAAACTTGACTTTGTTTTGAGAAAGCTAAGCACCTGTGAGAGTCTGCCCAATTGAGTCTAAGTGTGTTTACCATAAGGGAAAATAACCAAGATTTTCTCCCATGTTTTTTACTAATGAAAGAATTTTATTTAAGACTACCTAATACTTTTAGTGATCAATAATGAAAGTATCTTTTCAATATGTTTAACATGGCATAGACTATTTGAAATTTGCTTCTTAAAAAATCACTTTTAATGATTAGGTAATAGCTCATTATGACTTAAAACAACTAATTATTTTTCTACCCAGCCCTTAAACTATGGGGCTTGAATCCACATGACATTTAAGACATGTACACATCATGTGAAGTTCACTGGGAGTATTCCATATTTCATAATCTAAGCACTGCAACCACTTTAAAGATGTACAATGGTCCCCATGTCATGCTACTGACATAGTTATGTCACCTATGCAAAAGTCACTTTGTACTTTTAATTTTCTGGATTTTTCAGGCCACAACTATTTTTGAAAGTATAAGTAGGTTGAGGGGGAAGGAAAATAACAGACATGGGGTTAGGATATTTTAACTTTGCCAATTAAGACATAACCATATGAAAAGCTCTTATGTACTTTCATTATTATTTCATAAATCAAATGCTTTTCAGGAGGAGACAAGATGGTGGAGTATACGGACTGGTGCTCATCTCCCCTCATGCAAACACCAAAATCACATCTAACTGCTGAACAGCCACCAACAAAAAGACTGGAACCTACCAAAAAATATATTCTACATCCAAAGACAAAAAACCCCACAACCACATGGTAGAAGGGGCCCTATTGTGAAATAATCAAATTCCCTACCTGCTGGATGGGTGGGTCACAAACTGGAAAATAATTATATTGCATAGTTCCTCCCAAGGTGAGGTGTGAGCCCCCGATTAGGCTCCCAAGCATGGGGGTCTGGAATTGGGAGGAGGACCTCCAGGGCATTTGGTTTTGAGGCAACTGAGACTTGAGTACAGGAAATCCACAGGACTAGTGGAAATACAGACTCCAATTTTGGAAGACAGAGACAAGCTATAATGTTCACTGGGACCCAGCACAAAGCAGTGACTTGACAGAGTCTGGGCTAGACCTACCTATTAGTTTTGGAGTTTCTCCTGGAAAGGAAGGATAGGCCTGTGGCTCATTTTAGGAGCAGGTCACTGATGGTGGAGGCCCTGGGAAATATTTATCAGTATAAGCTCTCTAAGAGGTCACTATTTTGGCACCCAGATATGGCCCCACCCTACAGATTTCAGGTTCCAGTGCTGGGATGCCTCAGGCCAAATAATCAACAGGTTGGAACACAACCTCACCCATCAAAAACAAGCTGTCTAAAGTCTTCCCAAGTCCACAGCTGCTTCTAAATGCACTTCTGGATAAGGGCTGGCCCACCAGAGAGACAAGACAACCTTGACCCACTAGTGGGCAGGTACCAGTCCCTCCTGCCAGGAATCCTGTATAATTTCCTAGACCAATGTAACCCACTAGACAGCAGACACCAGAAGCAAAAGAAACCTTGATCCCAGACAACGATGTCCGCTCTCACCACTACTCCTCAACATAGTTCTGGAAGTCCTAGCCACAGCAATCAGAGAAGTAAAAGAAATAAAAGGAATCCAAATTGGAAAGGAAGAAGTAAAACTATCCCTATTTGCAGATGACATGATACTATACCTAGAGAATCCTAAAGATTCTACCAGAAAACTGTTAGAGATCATCCACGAATTTGGCAAAGTCGCAGGATACAAAATCAACACACAGAAATCAATGGCATTTCTATACACTAACAATGAAACAGCAGAAAATGAAATTAGGGAAGCAATCCCATTTACCATCACATCCAAAAGAATGAAATACCTAGGAGTAAACCTACCTAAAGAGACAAGACCTGTACTCTGAAAACTATAAGCCACTGATGAAAGAAATCAAAGATGACACAAATAGATGGAAAGACATACCATGTTTGTGGATTGGAAGAGTTAATATTATCAAAATGACTATACTACCCAAGGCAATCTACAGATTCAATGCAATCCCTATCAAATTACCAAGGACATTTTTCACAGAACTCAAACAAAATATCTCAAAGTTTGTTTGGAAGCACAAAAGACCCAAAATAGCCAAAGACATCCTGAAAAAGAAAAATGGAGCTGGAGGAAACAGGCTCCCTGACTTCAGACTATACTACAAAGCAACAATAATCGAAACTGCATGGTACTGGCACAAAGACAGACATATAGATCAGTGGAACAGGATAGAAAGCCCAGAATTAAACCCACACACCTACAGCCAACTCATCTATGACAAAGGAGGCAAGGATATACAATGGAGAAAGGACAGCTTGTTCAATAAGTGGTGCTGGGAAAACTGGACAGCCACATGGAAAAGAATGGAATTAGAACACTTCCTAACACCATACACAAAAGTAAACTCCAAATGGATTAAAGACCTAGATATAAGACCAGACACTATCAAACTCCTAGAGGAAAACATAGGCCAAACACTCTCTGACATAAATGACAGCAACATCTTCTCAGATCCACCTCTTGGAGTAATGACAGTAAAAACAAAAATAAACAAATGGGAGCTAATCAAACTTAAAAGTTTCTGCACAGCAAAGGAAACCCTAAACAAAACAAAAAGACAACCCACAGAATGGGAGAAAACCTTTGCAAGTGAATCCACTGACAAGGGATTAATCTCCAAAATTTATAAACACCTTCTGCAGCTCCATACCAAAAAAACAAACAAGCCTATCAAAAAATGGGCAGAAGATCTAAACAGACAGTTCTCCAAAGAAGACATACAGATGGCCGAGAAACACATGAAAAGATGTTCAACATCACTCATTATTAGAGAAATGCAAATCAAAACCACTCTGAGGTACCACCCTACACCAGCCAGAATGGCCATCATCAAAAAGTCTACAAACAATAAGTGCTGGAGAGGGTGTGGAGAAAAATAAACCCTAGTACACTGTTGGTGGGATTGTAAATTGGTGCAACCACTGTGGAAAGCAATATGGAGATTCCTCAGAAATCTAAAAATAGAACTACCATTTGATCCAGCAATCCCACTCCTGGGCATCTATCCAGAGAAAACTATGACTCACAAAGAGACATGTACTCCAATGTTCATTGCAGAACTATATACAATAGCCAAGACATGGAAACAACCTAAATGTCCATCGACAGAGGAGTGGATAAAGAAGAGGTGGTACATATACACAATGGAATATTAGTCAGCCATTAAAAGGAATGAAGTACCAACATTTTTTGCAATATGGATGGACCTAGAAACTATCATGCTAAGTGAAGTCAGCCATACAATGAGACACCAACATCAAATGCTTTCACTGACCTGTGGAATCTGAAAAAAGGACAGACTGAACTTCTTTGCAGAACAGATGCTGACTCACAGACATTGAAAAACTTATGGTCTCCAGAGGAGACAGTTTGGGGCGGGGGGGGGGGAATGTGCTTGGGCTGTGGGATGGAAATCCTGTGAAATCAGATTGTTATGATCATTATACAACTACAGATGTGATAAATTCATTTGAGTAATAATAAAAAAAAAGAAACCTTGATCCTGCAGGCTGCAGAAAGGAGACCACAACACAGAAAGGTAGACAAAATGAGATGGTAGAGAAATAGGTTCCAGATTAATAAACAAGACAATATTTCAGAAGAAAAGTTAAGTGAAGTGGAGATAGGCAATTTAACTGAAAAATAATTCAGGATAATAATAGTAAAAGTGATCTGATATCTCAGAAAATGATTGGAGGAATAGACAGAGAAATGGTAAACGAAGAACTGGAAAATTTGAAGAACAGAGATGAACAATGCAATAAGTAAAATGAAAAATACACCAGAAGGAATCATTAGCAGAATAAATGAAGTAGAAGAACAAATAAGTGAGCTGGAAGATAGACTGGTGGAAATCATTGCATTGGAACAGAATAAAGAAAAACAGTATAAAAAGGAAAGAGGACAGTCTAATAGACCACTGGGACAACATTAAATGTACCAACATTCATATTAAATGGGTCTCAGAAGGAAAAGAGAGAGAAAGGTCCTGATAAAATATTTAAAGTGATAATAGTAAAAAATTTCCCTCCCATGGGAAAGGAATCACTCAAGTCCAGGAAGTGCAGAGAGTCCTATACAGGATAAACCCAAAGAAGAATAGGCTGACACTCATATTGATCATCTTGACAAAAGTTAAAATCAAAGAGAAATTATTAAAAGCAACAAGGGAAAAGCAAGAGATAACATACAAGGGAATCCCCATAAGGTTATATGCTGATTCTTCAATAGAAACTCTGCAGGCCAGCAAGGAGTGACATGATAGACCTAAAGTGATTAAAGGGAAAATATAAAACCAAAATTATGCTACCCACCATGGCTGTTGTTCAGATTTTATGGAGAAATCAAAATTTTACAGACAAGTAAAAGCTAAAATAATTAAGCACCACCAAACCAGCTTTACCACAAATGCTAAAGGAATTTCTCTAGGAAGATAAGAAAAAGCCACAACTAGAAATAAGAAAAATATGAATTGGAAAGCTCCCCAGTAAAGGTAGGAAATCATCCACACACAAATATGATATCAAAACCAGGAATCATGAGAAGAAGAGAATACAAATCACAATATTGGAAATGCATTTGAAACTAAGAAACCAGCAACTTGTCTGTCTCTGTGTGTTTATATGTATAGAGAGAAAGAGTGCTATAACAAAACCTCACGGTACCTACAAACCAAAAATCTACAGTAGACACACATAAAAAATAGAAGAATTAATCAAAACACAACACTAAAGATAGCAAATGACAAGAGAGGAAGGGAAGAAAAACAAAATATGAAAACAAATCAAAAACAGCAAAATGGGTAGTTCCAACTGTGGCTCAGCAGTAATGAAACCAACTAGTATCCATGAGGATGTGTGTTCTGTCCCTGGCCTCACTCAGTAGGTTAAGGATCCAGCATTGCTCTGAGCTGAGGTATAGGTTTCAGATGCAGCTTGGATCTGGCATTGCTGTGGCTGTGGCATAGGCCAGCAGCTGCAGCTCTGATTCAACCCTCAGCCTGGGAACTTCCATATGCTGAGGGTGCAGCCCTAAAAAGACCAGAAAAAAAAAAAAGCAAAATAGCCCTAAAGACACACATATCAATAACAACCTTAAATATAAATGGATTAAATGCTCCAACCAGAAGACAGACACTCTCTGAATGGCTACAAAAACTACACACACACACACACACACACACACACACACACACACATACACACACACACAAACATATATAAGTCTATAAGAACCCACTTCTGATCTAGGGACATATATGGACTGAGAGTGAGGGGATAGAAAAAGGCAATCTTTGGAGTTCCTGTTGTAGCTCAGTGGAAATGAACCTGACTAGTATCCATGAGGATGCAGGTTTGATTCCTGGCCCCACTCAGTGGGTTAAGGATCTGGTATTACCTGGAGCTATGGTGTAGACTGCAGATGTGGCTCAGATCTGGCATTGCTATGGCTGTGGTGTAGGCCAGCAGCTGTTTTACCCCTAGCCTGGAAACTTCCATATGCCACAGGTGCAGCCTTAACAAGCAAAATAAAAGAAAAAAAAAGAAAAGAAAAGAAAGAAAAAGGTATTCTAGATCAATGAATTCAGTAAAGTAGCAGGATACAGGATTAACATTCAGAAATCAGTTGCATTTCTGTCTACTAACAATGAAATATTAAAAAAAGAATATAAAAATAAAATACCTGTTAAAATCACATCCCCAAAATTAAATACCTAGGAATAAACCTAAGGAGGTGAAAAACATATGTTGAGAACTAAAAAACATTAATCAATGAAATTAAAGAGGATTCAAAGAAATGGAAAGATATCCCATGCTTCTGGATTGGAAGAGTTAATATCATTAAAATGGCCATACTTGGAGTTTCTGTTGTGTCACAGCAGAAATGAATCCAAACAGGAACCATGGGGTTGAGGGTTCATTCCCTGGCCTCACTCAGTGGGTTAAGGATACAGGTTGCCATGAGCTGTAGTGTAGGTTGCAGACACAGCTCAGATCCTGTGTTGCTGTGGCTGTGGCATAGGCCTACAGCTGTAGCTCTGATTAGATCCCTAGCTTGGGAAACTCCATATGCCACAAGTGTGGCCCTAAAGAGCAAACAAAAGCAAAAACAAAAACAAACAAACAAAAATGGCCATACTACTCAAAATAATCTATAGATTTAATGCAATCCCTATCAAACTACCCATGAAATGTTTCACAGAACTGGAAGAAACAATCCAAAAATTTATATTGAATCATAAAAGACCCCAAATTGCCAAAGCAATCCTAAAGAACAAAAACCAAGCAAGAGTCATAACTCTTCCAGATTTTAGGCAATATTACATAGCTACAGTAACCAAGATAGCATGGTACTGGTACAAAAACAGACATACAGACCAATGGACTAGAATAGAGAACTGAGAGGAGTTCCCATAGTGGCTCAGTGGTTAAAGAAACCGACTAGGAACCATGAAGTTGCAGGTTCAATCCCTGGCCTCACTCAGTGGGTTAAGGATCCAGTGTTTCTGTGAGCTGTGGTGTAGGCCTCAAATGTGGCTCAGATCTGGCATTGCTGTGGCTCTGGTGTAGGCCGGTGGCTACAGCTCCGATTAGACCCCTAGCCTGGGAACCTCCATATGCTGCAGGTGCATCCATAGAAAAGGCAAAAAGACAAAAAAAAAAGAATAAAGAACCTAGAAATAAACCCAGACATCCATGGTCAATTAATCTTTGACAAAGGAGGCAAGATATAAAAGAGGAAAAGACAGCTTCTTCAGCAAGCAGTGCTGGCAAAACTGGATAGCTGCATGTAAATCAGCTATCGTGAAAATTCGAACACACTTACACCATGCACAAAAATAAACTCAAAATGACTTAAAGACATAAACATAAAACAAGACACTGTTAAACTCCTAAAAGGGAACATAGACAAACATTCTCTGATATCAGTCATACAAATATTTTCTTAGGGCAGTCACCCAAGGCAACAGAAATAAAAACAAAAATAAACTAATTGCACCTAATCCAACTTTCAACAAAGAAAACAACAACAACAACAAACCCGAAAAGACAACCTACAGAATGGAAGAAAATAAATTTAAATGATGCAACTGACAAAGGTGCAATCTCTGAAATATACAAACAATTCATAGAACACAACAGCAAAACAAACAAACAAACAAAAAACCCTATTAATAAATGGGCAGAAGACTTAAATAGACACCTCTCCAAAGAAGACACACAGATGGCCAACAAGTATGTGAAAAAAAAATGTTCAACGTCACTAAGTATTAGAGAAATGCACATCAAAACTGTAATGAGGCACCATTACACTGGTCAGAATAGCTATCATTAATTAGTCTACAAACAACAAATACTGGAGAAAAAGGAGTCCTCCTACACTGTTGGTGGGAATGAAAATTGGTAAACCACTATGGAAAACAGTCTAGGGGGACCTCAGAAAACTAAATATAGAAATACCATATGATCCAGCAATCTCACTCGTGGACACATGTCTGGACAAAACTTTTATTCAAAAAGATACATAACCCCTATGTTCATTGTGGCATGATTCACAGTTGCCAAAACATGGAAACAGCCTAAATGTCCATTGATGGGTAAATGGATTAAGATGATATGGTACCTATACACAAGGGAAAACTACTCAGCCATAAAACAGAACAAAATAATGCCACTTGCAGCAACATGGATGGAACTAGAGTCTCATATTAAGTGAACTAAGTCAGAAAGAGAAAGTCAAATACCATATGATATCACCTATATGTAGAACTTAAAATATTTCCCAAATGAACCTATCTGCAGAACAGAAACAAATTCATGGACGTAGAGAACCCTCCTGTGGTTGCCAAGGGGGAGGGGAAGGAAGTGGGATGGACTGGGAATTTGGGGTTAGTAGATGCAAACTATTGCATTTGGAGTGGATAAACAATGAGGTTGTGCCGTATAGCACAGGGAACTATGGAACTTGATGGAAGATAATACGAGAAAAAGAATGTGTGTGTATATGTGTGTGTGTGTGTGTGTGTGTCTGTGTGTGTGTGTATATAATCGGGTCAGTTTGTATACAGTAGAAATTGATAGAACACTATAAATCAACTATAATAAAAAATTTTAAAAAATAAAATGCATTACTTCAAGGACAAAAAAAGTATTCCATACAAATGGAAATCAAAAGAAAGCTGGGATGGCAATATTTATATCAGAAAAAAATAGACTTCAAAATATACATGGTTACAAAAGAAAAAGTAGGACACTACATAATGATCAAGAGACTAACCCAAGAAGAAGGTATAATAATTGTAAACATATATGCATCCAACATAGGAGTAACTAAATATATAAGGCAAATTTTAACAGCCATAAAAGGAGAAATTGACAGTAACATAATAGCAGTGGGCGAGTTTAACAACCCACACACTCTAATGGACAGATCATCTAGATAGAAAATCAATAAGGAAACACAACTGTTAAATGACGCATTATATGAGATGGACTTAATTGACATGCATAGATTATTCCATCCAAAAGTAGCAGAATACATAAACTTTTCAAGTGAACATGAAATATTCTCTAGGATAGGTCACATTCTTGGCTATAAAGCAGTCTCAGGAAATTTAGGAAAACTGAAATTGTATCTAGCCTTTTCTTCAACCACAATGCTATAAGACCAGAAATCAACTATTAAAAAATTTTCAAAAAATAACATGAATACTAAACAATATGTTACTAAACAAACAACTCACTGAAAAAGTCAAAGAAGAAATCAAATAAATACTTAGTGAAAAACAAAAATACATGAATACAAAACCTATGTGACGCAGCAAAAGCACTTTTAGCAGGAAAGTTTATAGCAATACAATCTTACCTCAAGAAACAATAAAAATCTGAAACAAAGAACTTAAGCTTACACCTAAAGCAACTAGAGAAAGAAAAACAAACAAAACCCAAAATTAGTAGAAGGAAAGAAGAAGTCATCAGTATCAGCAGAGGATTTTCACTGTGGTTCAGCAGAATAAGAACCCAACATAGTGCCCATAAGGATGCAGATTCAAACGCCTTGGGCTAAGGATCTGGCATTGCCACAATCTATGGCTGCAGATGTGGTTCAAATCTCATGTTTCCATGGCTATGGTTTAGACTGCAGTTGTAGCTACAATTTGACCCCTAGCCCAGGAACTTCCACATACCTCAGGTGCAGCCTTGAAAAAAAAAGTAAATGTTAGAGCAGAATTAAATGACACAGAGGAGAAGGAAACAATTGAAAAGATCAATTAAACTAAAAGCTGATTCTTTCAAAGGATAAACAAAATAGATAAAACTTTAGCCAGAATTCATGAAGAAAAAAGGGAGAGGGCTCAACACAAGGATATATATCTAGTCATTTGTGATGGATCATCATGGAGGATAATGTGAGAAAAAGAATACACACACACATGTATATGTATATATGTGTGCATATGTGTGTGTGTATACATATATACACACACATAAGACTGGATCACTTTGCTACACAGCAGAAATTGAGAGAACATTGTAAATCAGCTATAATAGAAAAAATAAAAATCTTAAAAAAATGAAAAAGGAGAAGTTACAATGAACAACACAGAAACACAAAAGATCATAAACCACTACTATGTGTAACTATATGCCAATAAAATAGATAACCTAGAAGAAATGGACAAATTCTTACAAAGGTACAATCTCCAAAAACTGCACTGAAAAAATAGAAAACTTGAAGAAACCAATCACAAGTGCTGAAATTGAAAATGTGATTTAAAAAAATTCCAACAAACAAAAGTCCATGACCAGATGGCTTCACAAGTGACTTTCATTAAACATCTAGGGAAGAGTTACTGCCTATTCTTCTGAAATTATTCCAAGAAACTGGAAAGAAGGAACATTCACAATCTTGTTATTTGAGGCCACCATCAATCCTTATACCAAAACCAGACAAAGATACTACAAAAAAGAAAATTACAGGCCAATACTGCTGATAAACATAGACACAAATATCCTCAACAAAATACTAGAAACAGAATACAGCAATACACTAAAAGGATCATACACCATGATCAGGTGGGATTTATCCCAAGGATGAAGGAATTTTTCAGTATCTGTGAATCAACAGTGTGATACACCACATTAACAAAATGAATAATAAAAACCAAATGATCATATCAATAGATGCAAAAAAAGCTTTTGACAAAATCCAACATTCATTTATGATTTAAAAACAAACAAACAAAACCTCTCTAGAAAGTGGGCATAGAGAGAAACTACCTCAATATGATAAAGGCCATATGTAACAAATCCGCAGCTGGCACTGTACTCAATGGTGAAAATCTGAAAGCATTTTCTCTAAGATCAGGAATAAGAAGAGGATGTTCACTCTAGTCACTTTTATTCAACATAGTTTTGGAAGTCCTATTCATGGCAATCAGAGAAGAAAAGGAAATAAAAGGAATCCAAACAGGTAAAAAAAGAACTAAAACTATCATTGTTTACAAATGTATATACATATAAAATCCTAAAGATTGTACCAGAAAACTACTGGAGTGTATCAAAGAATTCAGTGAAGTTGCAGGATACAAAATTAATACACAAAAATTTCTTGCATTTCTATATACTAACAACAGAAGATCAGAAAGAGAAATTAAGAAAACAATCCCATTTACTACTGCATCAAAAAGAATAAAATATCTAGGAATAAACCTACCTAAGCAAGCAAAATATCTGTATTCTGAAAACTATAAGACACTCATGAAAGAAACTGAAGATCACACAGATAGATATACAATGTTCTTTGATTGGAAGAACTAATACTGTCAAAATTACTACACTACTCAAAGCAATCTACAGATTGAGTGCAATCCCTATCAAATTACCAATGACATTTTTCACAGAACTAGAACAAAGAAAATTAAATTTGTACATAAACACAAAAAACACCAAATAGCCAAAGCAATCCTAATAAATAAAATTGGAGCTGGAGAAATCATGCTCCCTGACTTCAGACTATACTAAAAAGCTACAGTTATCAAAATAATATGGCACTGGATTTCCTTCTATTGTACAACAGTATCTGCAGTGTCTCTGCTGACCTAAGATGCAGGTTTAATCTCCAGTATGGCAGAGTGGGTTAAAGGATCTAGCATTGCCACAGCTGTGACAGAGGTCACAACTATGGCTTGGGTCTGATCCCTGGCCTAGGAACTCTATATGCCCTGGGGCAGCCAAAAAAGAAAAAAAAAATATGGTACTGGTACAAAAAGAGAAATATATTTCAATGGAAAAGGGTAGAAAATTCAGAAATAAACCCACGTACCTATGGTCAATTAATCTAAAACAGAGGAGGCAAAAATGGAAAATGGAAAAAAGATAATCTCTTCCATAAGCAGTTCTGGAAAAACTGGATGGCTAGGGGTAAAAGAATGAAATCAGAACAATCTCTAACACAACATACAAAAATAAACTCAAAATGGATTAAGGTTCAAATATAAAACCAGATACCATATAAAACTCTTGGAGGAAAACAAATGCAGAACACACTGATATAAGTTGCAACAATATCTCTTTGGATTCATCTCCTATAGAAATGAAAATAAAAACAAAAATAAAGCTTAAAAAATAAAAATAATAAAGCTTAATCACACTTAAAAGCTTTTGCACAGCTCATGCAGCTCAATATCAAAATAACAAACAGGGAGTTCCCGTCGTGGTGCAGTGGTTAACGAATCCGACTAGGAACCATGAGGTTGCAGGTTCGATCCCTGGCCTTGCTCAGTGGGTTGACGATCCGGCGTTGCCATGAGCTGTGGTGTAGGTTGCAGACACGGCTCGGATCCTGCATTGCTGTGGCTCTGGCGTAGGCCAGTGGCTGCAGCTCCGATTCGACCCCTAGCCTGGGAACCTCCATATGCCGCAGGAGCGGCCCAAAGAAATAGCAAAAAGACTAAAAAAAAAAAAATAATAACAAACAGCCCAATCAAAAAATGAGTAGACTATCTAAATAGATATTATTCTGAAGAAGATATGCAGATGACCAAAAAACACATGAAAAGATATTCAACATTGCTAATTAGATAAATGCAAATCAAAATCACAGTGGAGTATAGCTCCTCATACAAGTCACAATGGCCATCATTGAAAAGTCCACAAACAATAAATGTGGAGAAAAGGGAACCCTCCAATACTGGTGGTGGAATGTACGCTGGTACAACTGCTATGGAGAACAGTATGAAGATTCCTTAAAAATCTAAATATAGAAGGACCATATGATCCAGCAATCCCACTCTTGGGCATATATCTAGAGAAAATCATGATTCAAAAAGATGAAACACAATGTTCATTGCAGAACTATTTACAATAGCCAAGACATGGAAGCAACCTAAATGTGCATCAACAGAGGAATGGATAAAGATAATGTGGTACATATATAGAATGGATTTTACTAAGCCATGAAAAGGAATGAAATAATGCCATTGGGAGCAACATGGATGCAACTAGAGATTCTTATCCTGAGTGAAACAAGTCAGAAAAAGAAAGATAAATACTATATGATATCATTTACATGTAGAATCTTAAGAAATGATACAAATGAACCTATTTACAAAACAGGAACTGACTCACAGTCTCCTAAAACAAATTTATGACTCCCAAAGTGGAAGGTTGGATAGGAGGGATACATTAAGTGTTTGAGATTAACATTTATACACTACTACATATAGAACAGATAATAAACAAGGACCTACTGTTTAGAACTGAAGACTCTAATAATTATTCTGTAATAATCTAATAATCTGAAAAAGTATAGATATATGTATATGAATAAAATACTTTGCTGTACATCTGAAATTAACACATTGTAAATAAACTATCCTCCAATATAAAATTAAATTATATTTTTCATGAATATCCAACAAGTAGAAAATACATATTTTGAATAAAATGTTGAATAAGATTTACTTTATAAAAAAATCTAACCCTGTTGACCTAATATCATTATAGGCCATGAAAATGGTTTCATGGACCAGTGTTTGGAATTCATTGAAGTAGATAACAAATGTCCCTTTCATTCAACTCCTGATACCCCAGGTGTTTCTGGGGTATCCTCTTGTACAATAGATTTTATTTAACCTAAGGTCCTGAATTTATATCTACCCTTATTAAATTTCAGTTTGAGTTTTCAAACATTAGCCCAAACTATCAACATATTTTAGAACCTTGAGTTCTATCTCATTTTTTGCTATACACAAATATAAAAAGTTACTTCCAAAATGTTATATGGAACAAAGATTGCAATTCCCTTGTGATTCAGCAGGTTAGGAACCCTATGAAGTGTCTATGAGGATGAGGGTTTAATCCCTGCCTTTGCTCAGTGGATTAAGTATCTGGCTTTGTCACAAGCTGTGGTGTAGGGCACAGACACAGCTTGATTCCAGTGTTGCTGTGGCTGTGGCTGTGGCTGTGGCTGTGGCTGTGACTGTGGCCTAGGCCTGCAGATACAGCTCCAATTTGACCCCTAGTCTGAGAACTTCCATATGCTGCAGGTGTGGCCCCAAAAAGAAAAAAAAAAAAGATTAAGCCCTATAAACAGTGATAGTTTTATCTTTCTGACAGGTTTGAGTTCAAATAGCTGTGGTACTCCAGCAATGCTATCTTCCAGATCACATTCCTTTCCTTTATATAAAAGACAGATCCATTAAAGGATCTCAGAATTGGGCATTAAAAAGCCTGTAGGCCAACCTCTTGCCCTCTACACAATAGTTTGGTCTAAAGGTCAACATTTGTATATTTAAATGTCTGTGGCATTGAGAAACTCCTAATCCTTCCTTCTCAACAATGTCTAACTTCTTTCAGGATAGCTCCTTTGGAAAATTAATTCTGTTTCTATGTTGAGATGGGATTTGTATTCTCTAGATCTTTTGCTATTTTTTTTTTTTGTCTTCTTATGGCTGCACTTGTGGTGTCTGCAAATTCCTGAGCCAGGGGCAGAATTGGACCTCCAGCTGCCAGCCCATGCCACAGCCATGGCAACACTGGATCCAAGCTGCATCTGTGACCTATGTTGTAGCTCACAGTAATGCCAGATCTTAACCCACTGAGTGAGGCCAGGGACTGAACCTGCATCCTCACAGAGACACAGTCAGGTCCTTAACCTGCTGAGCCATAACAGGAACTCCTGCATCCTCTAGCTCTTGCTCATAGACTGTAGTTTTGCTCCTTAAGGATTTTCAGAACAAGTCTTTCCCATGATGGGCCTTCGAAGATTTAATGACAGTGAAATGTCCATGTCTTACCTTTTCCTGGCTAAAAATTCCCGGTTGATTTTCTGAGTTTTTTTTTTTTTTTTCTATATGGCATAGTTTCAAGTCATGTCACTATTTCAGATATTCTCTGCTAAGTCTGCTGCAAGTGATAATTCTTTATAAATTCTGACATCAGTAATAGGCAAATAATAATGGTTGCAGTCCTCAACAAGGTAAGAACCAGGGTGACTCAATTTTAAAATCTAGGTGAGGAGTTCCCGTCATGGCGCAGTGGTTAACGAATCCGACTAGGAACCATGAGGTTGAAGGTTCGGTCCCTGCCCTTGCTCAGTGGGTTAATGATCCGGCGTTGCTGTGAGCTGTGGTGTAAGTTGCAGACGCTGTTTGGATCCCGAGTTGCTGTGGCTCTGGAGTAGGCCAGTGGCTACAGCTCCGATTCGACCCCTAGCCTGGGAACCTCCATATGCCACAGGAGCAGCCCAAAGAAATAGCAAAAAGACAAAAAAAAAAAAATAAAAATAAAATAAAACCTAGGTGAATTCAATTTGTATTTAACAAACAGGAATTAAGTGCATTCTCAACAGCTCTTTCTGGCCCTGTGTTTTCTCAACCTGACACATTTCACAATTAATATGTATTGGGTTTTGTTTAGAAATTTAAAAAATACCTATTTCAGGTAAACTAAGAGATCTTAAAGAAATAAAATGAAATGTGAAAGTATTCTTCCTGTTCTTTGTCTCTAGACTCATTTCCTAGAAGTAACACTACTAAATTTCCATGAGCATGTTTTTGAAACATTTCCTATGACTATATAAACGTATGTCTCAATCTTCCTTTTTTAATATAAATAGGATAATATAGATACTCATTGAAAAACACCTTTTTCAATTATCTTGAGCATTTTCCCTACCAAAACACATACTGAACAAATTTATTACTTTAAACAACTTTTAACATTCTCTGCTAACATTTAGGTTGGTTCTAGGTTTTGCCATTACAGATAAGACTGCATAAAACCTTGCTCATAAAAAAATGGTGGTCACCAGAGGGGAAATAAGGGAAGATAGGCAGAATAGGTGAAGGGGATTAAGAGTTACAATGGCCAGCTGTAAAATAAATGTCACAGGGCTATAAAGCATAGCATAGGAAATATAGTCAATAATATTGTAATAACTCTGTGTGGTGACAGATGGCAACTAGACTTATTGTGATGAACATTTCATAATGTATAAAAATGCCAAATCACCAAGATGTGTACCTGAAACTTATACAATATTCTCTGTCCAATGTAATTCAATTCAAATTTCTTTTAAATTTGCTTGTAAGGTTTTGTGCATATGCACAAATATATCTGTCCTATATATTGCTGGAAGTGGAATTAGTGGATATAAGTATATTAGCATATTTCATTTCAATAGATACTGTCAAAATGGAACTTATGCAGACATGCACAAGTTCATACATGTGCACCAACACACACTCACACACACAAAATTGGGGTGCACTCAAGACTCACTAATTCCAATTTCAAAATGTGCCATATAAAAAAAGATACAGTTTGAAAAATTAATTTTGAGGTTGAAAATAAAAGGCTGAGAATAAGTTTTAGAACTTCTTTGATGAAAAAATGTTAAATCATATTAGTCTTTTCTGACAACTACACCACCCTGAGATTCACACTGAGATTACTATCAACTAAAACTTCTAAGCCTTTTGGAGAATAAATTTTTGTTAAGCCTATTTACTACATTCTTTATTTTTAAATTTGTTTAACTGCACTCAACATATGTCATTTAATATTTATATTTATTATACATCATCTGGATACTGGTATCTAGTCCATATTTTAAATATTCAGATTCTTTGTGAATGAACTCATTCAGCTAATACAGTTCCTTGATACTCTTATTTTTAACTGAATAATTTAAGAATATAATTTTATCCCTGTCACTTAAACAACACTGAAATGAGCTAGATCAAAAGCAAATTAGAGTCCACCAATAGAGCTTTCATCTTTGGTTAGCAAATATCCATTAATCAGTCATTTTAAGGATTTCTTTTCAACATTTACAACTCAAACTAATTATAAGATATTTTTTTTCACATTGTCAAAAAAAAAAGACATGCCCTTTTAGAAAATGTATCATAAAAGATGTTGCAAAGATTTTCACTACCCTCTATGAATACAGAATGATTCAACATTCTAGAAACTCTATCATTCACTTACATATTGAACAAATAATTATTGAACATGCAATATATGCTGCATTTCTCCTAGGTATGGGAGATATAAGCAGTGAACAAGGAACAATAAATCATTGCCTTCATGGACTTTATATTTGAGTGTGGACAATGTAGAATAACAGAATAATATAAAATATAATTTCAGACTGTAGTAGAGACTTTAAAAGAAATAAATATAGTGACATAATAGGTTATAGCTGAAGGGGTTACAGGGAGATTGATGTCTGAGAAGATGATATTTGAGCTTAGTTCTCACAAATTGAACATGGCAGAAGCTGGCCATATGGCCATAAAAAAAAAAAAAAAGAAACAAGAGTGCTGGGTAATTACCAAGTGCAAACTCCCTCAAGTAGGAAGGAGCTTATTGTGTTCTAGAAACAGAAAGGCCAATGTGCAGAGATCTAATGAATAAAAATAAAAATACTATGGGTGGGGCTGAAAGTTATGCAGGAGGAATTTCATATAAATATGCATAAGCCATTAAAAGATGTTTGCATCTTATAGTAAAGTGCTAAGGAAAGAAATTCCTATGATAAATATTTTTTAAATTTTACTTTGGCTTTTAAATAAAAAGTAGATTAGAGAGATATGAGTATAAGCGTGGAAACCTTCTAAGATGATATTTCTGTAGTCAAAGATGGAGACTATGGCAGCATAGATATTTTATTGACAAACAAGGTGGGAAAAAAGTACGTAGATTCAAGATAATACTTTTGGTGAAATTAATGGGGCTTGTTAATGGATTAAATAGGAAAAGCAGTCATTACTTATTTGAATATAAGTCTTACAAGGGCAAGGATTTTTGTCTGATTTTTGTTTTCTTTACTACTTACTTCCCCTTGCATAAGCAATGTCTAGCAAAGTATATGTTCAATAAGTATTTACTGAATAAAGAAATGAAAATCTCCAGGTTTTTCTCCAGAGCAATGGGTGAAAGAACACACCATTAACTAAAATCGGTGACTGAAGAAGCAGCAGAATGAGGTGGGGATGGAACAATCAGGAATTCTATTTTGACTATAAATTTTAGGTGTCTTCTAGATAGCAATTTAGAAATGTCAAGGGGAAATTAAATTTTTGAGTCTGGTCTATAGGAAAGAGGTCTGACCTGAAGAGAAAAATTTTGATACCATCAGTATGTACTCATGAAATTTATTATAATTAATAATAAAAAGAATACTAAAGATTCCCTCAAGGACATTGAAAAAATCTGGTTATGAAGATCTATAAAACATGCTGATTAATGGAAATATTTAATATCTTGAAGGGGCCATTATTCCCTAAAATAATCCAAAATCTAAAACATTTAAACAATTTTAATAAAAAATTTAACATGTATTTTCATAAAACTTTATAGGTAGATCATGAATGTTATATAAAAGAGCAAAAAGTAGAACAGCAACAGTTTAAAGAAACACACAAGCATTACACATCAATGCCACTGATGAGCATAGATGAAAAAAATCCTCAACAAAATATTAGCAAACTGAATTCACTAATACATTAAAAGGTCACACACCATGAACAAGTAGGATTTAGCCTAGAGATGAAAGACAGTTCAATATTTCCAAAACAATCAACATGATATATCACATTAACAAATTGAAGAATAAAAATCACGGCCATCTCGGTAGATGCTGCAAATCTTTTGATAAAATTCAATATCAATTTATGACAAAATCCCCAAACTTTCAATAAAGTGAGTATAGAGGGAACATACTTCAAAATAATAAAGACCACATATGACAAGCCCACAGCTAACATAATTTGCAGTATATGAAAAGTTAAAAGCATTTCCTCAAAGATTAGGAATAAGATGAAGATTTCCACTCTTGCCACTTTCATTCAACATACAATTGGAAAAAATAGCTACAGCATTCATACAAGAAAAATAAATGAAAGAAATATAACCTGTATGGTAAGAAGTATAACTGTCACTGTTTGCAGACAACAATACATAATATATGGAAAATCCTAAAGATGTTGACAAAAAAGCTATTATAATTCATCAATGAATTAAAGTTACAGGATACAAAATTAATATATAGGAATTGGCTGTGTTTCTACACACTAACAACAAATTATCATAAAGAGAAATTAGGAAAACAATTTAATTTACAATTGCATCAAAAAGAATACAATAACTAGGGATAAATCTACATAAGGAGGTAAAAGTTCTGTACTAGGAAAACTATAAAATACTGATAAAGGAAACTGAAGGTGATACAAATAGATTCATGTTAATGGCTTGAAAGAATTATTGTTAAAATGACCATACCACCCAAGGCAATATACAGTACAGACTCAATGCAATCCCTATCCAAATACCAATGGCATTTTTCACAGAACTAGAACAAATAATTCTAAAATGTCTATGGAAACACAAAAGACCCTCAAATTGCCAATTTTGAGAAAGAACAAAGCTGGAAGTATCACACTCCCTGATTTCAGACTATACTACAAAGCATGATAATCAAAACAGCATTGTACCTGAGCAAAAACAGACACAGAACATATTAAAGAACCCAGAAAAATGAGCATACCTTTATATGGCAATCTATAACAAAGGAGGCAAGAATATAAAATGCGAAAGATACAGCCTCTTCAATAAATGGTGCTTGAAAAAATGGAGAGATACATTCCAAAGAATGAAACTGGACAATTTTATCAAACCATATACTAAAATAAATTCAAAATGGATTAAAGATTTAAATGTAAGACTTGATACCATAGAACTTGTAGAAAAAAATATAGGCAGACCGTTTTTTAATATCAGCCTTTGCAATATTTGGGGGGATATCTCTCATCATGAAACAACAAAAAAAGCAAAAATAAACAAATGGGATTATATCCAACCTAAAGGATTCTGCACAGTGAAGGAAACCACCAACACAATGGAAAGGCTGCATATTGAATGGGAGAAGAGAAGATATTTCCAAACAATATGTTCAATAAGGGGTTAATATCCACAATATACAAAGAATTCATACAACTCAACATGAAAAAGGAAACAACCTTATTTAAAAATGGACAGAAAACTTGAAGAGACATTTTCCTAAAGAAGGTGTACAGATGGCCCAAAGGCACATGAAAAGATGCTCAACATTGCTAATCATCAGGGAAATGCAAATCAAAACTATGAGATATCACTTCACATCTGTTAGAATGGCTATTATCCAAAAGACAACAAATAGCAAGTGTTGGCAAGGATGTAGAGAAAAGGGAATCTCTGTGCACTGTTTATGGGAATGTATATTGGTGCATCCACTATAAAAAATAGTATGGAGATTCCTCAAAAAAATAAAAACAGAACTACCATAGGATCCAACAATTTCACTCCTGGGCATTAACCCAAAGAAAACAAAAACACTAATTTGAAAAGGTATAGGCACCCTTATGTTCATTGCAAAATTATTCATAATAGCCAAGATATGAAAGCAACCTAAGTACTCATCAATAAGCAAAGGGATAAAGATGTGAAATATATATATACACACACACACACACACACACACTGGAATATTACTCATCCACAAAAAAATAATTAAATCTTATCATCTGTGACAACATGGATAGACCTATAAGGATTAATGAAGTAAGTCAAGCAGAGAAAGACAAATATGCTTTCACTTATAGGTGGAATCTAAAAAACAAAACATATGGACAAACATGACAAGATAGAAACAGAGTGACACCTGCAGAGAACAAACAGGTAGTTACCAGAAGGGAGGAGATGGGGTGATAAGAGAAATAGGTGAGGAAGACTGAGGTGAAAACTTCCAGTTATGAAATAAATGAGCCACGGGTAAGAAATATACAGTGTGGGGAATTAGTAATAATGTCATATACCTGTACTGTGATACATGGTAATCAGATTTATCATGAGATCATTTTGAAATGTATGGAAATATTCAATCATTATGTCATATACCAGGAACTCCACATAGTGTTGTACATCAATATACTTCAGAAACAAAAAAACACAGATTAAAGAACAATATTTGTGGTTATTAGAGGTGGGAGGTGGGGAGAGAGATTGGATGAAGTGGTCTAAAGTTACAAACTTACAGTTATAAGATAAATAAGTACTAGGGTTGTAATACAGAAATGGTTAATAAAATTAATTCTGCTGTATATTATAAATAAAAGTTTTTAAAGAGTAAATCCTGAGTTCTCATCACACAAAAAAATATTTTTTCTCATTATTTTTATCTATATGAGATGAGGGATGTTCGTTAAACTTACTGTGGTAATCATTTATGATGTATCTAAGTCAAGTTATTATACTGTATAATTTAAACTTTGTTCTGTATGTTAATTACATTGGAATAAAACTGAAAGAAAAAAAAAAGGATTCCACAATACTGTTGTAGGGGTAAAGAAATGAGTCATTGGAGTAAAATAGAGCTCCCAGAAACTTGTATACTTTGGAATACATTTCAAGTTATCTATCAATCTACATTTACATATAAACTAGTAGTAAAAAAATATATCAATTTGATATGTATGTATCATATATAATACCTTAAAAAAATGTATATGTATACATGTGTTATGCATGTTATAGTTTATTATATATATATATATACACAAATACATATAAAACAATGGAAACATTTAAAAAGTGTGTTTGTATGTGTATGTGTGTGTGAGAAATGATAGCATTTTACATTAATTGAAAAAGGATCAACTAATTAACACATGATGGTTGACCAATGGGTAGCACTATAGAAACAAATTGATTCCTACCTCATGTTAGACATTAAAATAAATTTCAGATGAAACAGAGATCTAAATGTCAAATAACAATACTTCAACCTTTTAAAAAGAAAATGTGGGGAACTACATAACATTTTTGTTGGAAAAAAAATTTGGACAAAGCACAAACCAACAAATCAGGGCACAGGGTAGGTGCTCAAATATCTATTTAAGGATTAAAATATGGGATCATATGGTCACGTTAAAGTTCTTAAAATTCTTTAAGATTAAAATAGTATTTTCCAAGATAAAAGAAAAGCCATAGTCAACAAAAGATTTTTTTTTTCTTTTTAGGCTATATCTGTGGCATATGGAAGTTCCCAGGCTAGGGGTCTACAGAGAGCTGCAGCTGCCAGCCTATACCACAGCCACAGCAATACTGAATCTGAGTAGTATCTGTGACCTACACCACAGCGTGCAGCAACTCTAGATCCTTAACCCAGTGAGTGAGGCCAGGGATCGAACCCTCATCCTTGTAGACACTACGTTGGGTTCTTAACCCTCTGAGCCCCAATGCTAACTCCAACAGAAGATATTTTTAATAAACCTAAGTAATTGCAGTTAAAAAAAACTAAAAAATTGCCAAAGTGCTTAGGTAATTCAGAGAATTAAAAAGCCAAATGGTTAATAAATGTTTGAAATAAATGTTCTCTTGAGTAATCAGAAAATTACAAATTGAAACCAATGAGATATATTGAATACTATTCATATTCAAGACATTTTCAAAAGTGACAGCATCAAGTGTTATCCATAGTGTAGAGAAATGAGAACTCTCGTAGGCTACTGAGGGGAGTGTAAGTTATTCAGCCACTTTAGAGACCTCATTGTAGCGTTCTGTTCTGTGGAACATCATAGAAAACTGACGTATGAGTTCAGAGATCTCAGTTGCAGGTCCTCTAGGCTGCATTTCTTCAGCAAGTTTTCACTTGATAATTATTAAATCTAAAGAAGCAGCTTCCCTTACTGTTTCCTCAGTATTCTTAGAGATGAAATTGTCAGCAGGGCAAATCAAGAATTTAACACATACTCTACTTTTAGTAAAATTAGAAATCTCAGCAGATGTTCAGAGACTTGAAGTTTCTAATCATTATTATATTTCACATCCTTACAACGTGTGGTTTTTAATAGGAAATAATTATCCACATTAGTTATTGCTTATTCTAAGACAAGGAAGATGTTTAAAATTGACCTTATGCATAACCAAATTCATGACTTCAAGACAATGTCACCTAGAAATAAATCTCTAAAAAATGTGTTGCTCTCTGGATTTTAAAAAATCCTGAATTTAAGACAACATAACATTTCTTGCTTCTTTCAAACTCATGCCTTCTTTTTATATGAGGGAAAATCCATTCCCTTCAGATGATTTGAGATTTCAGAATAAATAATGACTAAAAATAAATCAGATCTTTTGGATGAAGTACTGCTTTGACTTCAAACTATACCTTTCTCTCGCAAAATTATTATATAGTCTCTCAGGAAATATTACAACAACCAGGTGTTAAATAAAGAACGAGGTGCTTAGTAAAAAAATAAACTGTGACCTTAGGGTGAGTCATATTCTGTATTTAAAATAAATATTTTAATACATTTCTATATGTATAAAAATATGAAACATTACATATATTTTTTATAAGTTTAATGAAAGAGACAGTAACTTATCATACCTGAGGACACAAGGTTTCCAGGTGATTGGCTGCAACTTTGACAATTTTAATCCCATCTTCATTTGTGGACATGGAACAAGCAAGGTTTGCCACCTTAAATACAATCCAAAATTATGGAAATTATTTTGGATTACCAAGGAAATGCAGGAATATGTGTTATCCTAAACAAGGAAGAGCATGTATACATTCATTGAGAATCTCAGTGACAAACAACAGCATTTTCATAAATGTCACTGATATCTGTTTTATGGACACATTCAGAGAATCTATTACATAACAACAAAGGGCCATAGACAATTGTTTAAAACCAAAAGTAAGAATAATGAGAGAATTGGTAAACCTTATATAGTCTCTTGATATCAACGTCTAATCCACAATAAGATGCTAACTATTAGTTTCCTATGGGACTGAAAAAAAAAGTTCATCTACGGATCAAATGCTAATAGATTCTTAGAATCGCATATGATGGTGGTTTAAGTTTGTAATTGGTTTATTATTTCCCAGAGATCTATTACACATACTTGTTTCAGTAAGCATGAATGAATCTTTGTTCATGTTTTATTCAGCATCAAATACACTACAAAGCTGGACAAATATAAGATAATTAAATTCTTCATCCTGCTCATGATTTTCTACTACAACTTCAAAGACCCTGTTTGACATTCCAGGGGTCAGTTTGATTTAAAGCCTTAGTTACATCCACATGTTTTTATACATTATTGCTTTTGAAACTCACACTCTTTTTTTCCCTTTTTTAAAAATTTTTATTAACATATAGTTGATTTACAGTATTGTGTCAATTTCTGCTCTACCGCTAGTAACCCAGTCGTGCATATGTACACATTCTTTTTCTCATGCTATCCTCCATTATGTTCTATCCCAAGAGACTGAATATGTCTCCCTATGCTGTACAGTAGGACCTCGTTATTTATCCATTCTAAATACAATAGTTTGCATCTACCAACCTCAAATCCCCGGTCCATCCCTTTCCCTTCCCCCTCCCCCTTGGCAACCACAAGTCTGTTCTCTATGTCTGTGAGTCTGTTTCTGTTTTGTGGATAGGTTCATATGTACCATATTTTAAATTCCACATATTAGTGATAACATAGTATTTGTCTTTCTTTTTCTGACTTATTTCACCTCCAAGAATCCCTAGTTGCATCCATGTTGCTGTTCTTTTCCAGAGAAGTGAGCGCCCTTTTAAATAATTACCTTCATGTCCATTCCCTAAATGTAATATTTATAAACTGTTTCTTTGTAAAATGAAAGAACCATGAGAAAGATCATGGAATTCCTTTCTTTTTCTTTGAATCATGCTCTTATTCACCATTCCCTTGCTAGCATGTGTGTGCTTATGTACAGAGGCGGTGTTTTCTCTGATCCTCAAAATACATTATTGTCTTCATCAATACAAGATCACTTTTCCAACAATCATTTTCCTAATTATGTCTCTGTTAGGTGTTACATACTTTAACACATGGCAGGTTTTACTGGTCAAATCCCATATGCATTCAGCTGTGAGAGACTACAGTTAAACAGCAGATAATGGACGCAAACCACAAACATATCCTTGGATCACCATTTGTAAACTAACACAAAATGTTACTTACATGGATTGATAGACTTTGCCTTTTTTATAGCATGAGTTTTAATATGTTGATAGTGAAACAACTCCTTGGTTTGCATTTACATGTAATAAAATATCAGCCATAACAGCCATACATTATTTAGCTGTGGAAGGACATTGTTCACTTTATTAATGTATGTGGAAATGGCTTACTTGAAAAGGTCTTTTGTTGGCTTGAAGGTCACAATGCCTCAAGTTTCACATCTGACACATAATTAGCACATTTGTGAATTATTTGAAAAGGGCAGCAGTTTCGGTGACTCCCCCCAAGGCCCCAATCCCAGAAAGTAAAATTTAGCAGCCTAATTGCTTTAATATATCTTATAATTATTTGCACCACACTTGCAGAGAATATCTATCTGTAAATTTGAGCCTTTGTTATTTTAAGTAAAATTTTCAAATTATTCATTCAACTTTTTTTTTCTTTTTAGGGATGCACCCACAGCACATGGAAGTTCCCAGACTAGGGACTGAACTGGAGCTACAGCTGCTGGCATATGCCACAGCAACGGGGGATCTGAGACATGTCTGCCACCCACACCATAACTCAGGGCAACACCCACTGGGCGAGGCCAGGGACTGAACCTGCCTCCTCATGGATCCTAATCAGATCTGTTTCCCCTGCGCCATGAAGGCACATTAAAGGCACATTTTATTAATTAAATCTTAATCAAATCAGATGAATTGCTGGTTAATCAAAAGTTTAAAAAATTACAGAGAGTTTCTCCATATAGACAATCTTTTACATTATTTATTTACTTGTTTATTTGGTCTTTTTTGTCTTTTTTTTTTAGGGCCACACCTGCAGGGTCAAATTGGAGCTGTATCGGCCAGCCTATGCCTCAGCAAGGTATGATCTGAGCCAAGTCTGTACCTACACCCCAGCTCACGGCAACGTCAGATCCTTAACCCACTGAGCAAGGCCAGAAATCGAACCTGCGTCCTCATAGATGGTAGTCAGATTCATTTCCACTGAGCCAGGACGGAAACTGCAACATTATTTATTTTTAGTGTATCATCTTTCTCTTTTTTTTCCCTTTTAAAAACAAACATTCTTGTTCTGGATGTTTGCTGGCCACCATGTTTATTGTAGCCAATTCGGTGACTAATGAAACATGAAAATCATCCTAAACACAATTTTTTTTTATATTAACAGACTTAAAATTTACAAAACTCTCAATTGAAATATAACACAATAAAGTCTTCTGCTCAATTAATGACTGTAGTAATACTCTTTCACTCTTTCTGTCTTCCTATATTCAGACATATCTGAACTTCTTCCCAGAACTCTTCTAAGTCTGTTAGATTTTCTGGATGATCCAGGACTATTTCCAGATTGAAGCATGTGGAATTTTTTTTAAATTATTATTAAAGTATAGTTGATTTACAATGTTTCTTCAATTTCTGTTGTATAACCAAGAGACCCAATCACATACAATTTCCTGTGGAGACTTTGTAATATTTTGTACAAACAAATTTGAATTTATAGGATAGCTAGTATTCTGTGACAAAATAGATGAAGTTATGTGATAGGAATAAAATCACTTTACAGTTCTAATTTGAGTGATTTGTGACATATTTTCTAAGTCACATCACTGTGTAAATGAAAGCCAGATTTCTTCTATACAATATTCCTAAATACTGTGTGGTTCTTCAGACAGTCAAATAAGTACCAAGGATGAAGGCAGCTCACTATTAGTCAAAGAAAGCAGCATACAAATAAAATATTTTGTAAAAGAGTCTGACATATTTGGACATCTGACTTTTTTTTTTTTTTTGGCTGCACCCATAGCATGTGTAAGTTCCTGGGCCAGGAATAAAACCCACACCACGGTTGCAATTTAAGCCACAGCAATGACAACCATCTTGCAATCAGGGAACTCCTCTGACATTTTTACATACCTAAAATTAATAATGTTTTCAAAGGTCTTTGTAAAGTTTCATTATTCCACCCAACCTTGTGAAAGACATCTGCCCACTAAGGGAAATAAATCATAGAGAGGTTTGGGAAACAAACAGATATGGGTTTTAACCTGATTCCCACATAAGATTTCTAACCATGGGCAAAGTTGACATTTCTGAGAACAATTTTGTCACCTATAAGATGGGTGTGATAGTATCTGCATTAAGATGGCCTGATACTAGGGAGCCCTGGCCATACATGAATTCCCTTCCAGCTCATCTATTGCTCTACTAATGGGGCGGGGGGGGAGGGAATGAGAAAAAACATTAATTCTCTCAAGAGTTTTATAGATTTAAAAACTTAGGAGCCTAAACAAATTTGAAAAAATATCTAATCAAAGAGCCACAGATTCAAATGTTTTCATGGCTGATGCAGGGAATACAAATATGGAATATAGAAGTGACTTAGTGGTGGGGTGTGGTGCTGGGTCCCCAAGCAAACAGAAGTGTGTATGTCCTGCCTAAAGGCATTAAAACTCATTAGGACAAGTTGGAATATAAGGAAAAACTCTCTGCCTTGACCAAACTAACAGTCTACTGGCTTACTGTAGTTCAATGTTCACTAGTTCATGGTTTCTGATACCTTTCTCTAATCCTCTATTGCATGGATAGGAAAACAAATTCAAACAGAGGTAAGAAGCATACTTAAACCATCCAATGACAGGGAGACTATTAACCAGGGCTATGTGTGTATGCTATTTATGCCACCCTGAATCATTGTTATGAAGTGTTCTGCATTGAAATGAAATGACAGACTTTTTATTGATATTGTGTTATATTCTTAGCCAAGACCAAGAAAATCAGGGTCTAAGTTATCCTAAATAAATGGGACCAAAGGTATTCAGGTAAATTCATAAGTTTATCAACAACAAAAGGCCAGAACACAATGTTCTTTTATTTTTACCAAAGGTTAAATTCATTACTGATCCTCTAAGATTTGCAAAAGTCAAATAAAAAAATCTTCCTACTAGGATATGTTGTCATGCTACTCAAAGAGGAGGGATTTTTTAACATCAGCACATTTTTTTTGAGCCTCTTTCCTTCACATCATACTTCTGCCCTCTGAAATAAATGTCTATCCCATTCTAGACACTTGAATTTACCACCCTTTCAGATTAGTTTAAAAAAAAAGTTGTAGACAACAAAGCCTGGCCAGACAATTCGGGAACGAATTCACCTCGATTACCACCATTGATGTTTGTTTTCTTCCTGGTTCCGAGTTCAAATCATGTATACCAATTTTGAAAGTTCCTGCCATCTTTGCCACCTTTTGGACTGTGGTCCTTCCCTTTCACCTGGCAAAGAACATGGTACTCCTCCCTCCTTTACCCATGTTCTTAAATGAGAAATTCCCTGTTCTGGAAACTGGTCTTGTAAAACCTGCTGGCTAGGCTAGATCTGTCCCTCACTTTCTATTAAGGTCAGGGAGATGGCCAGACTTGACCCCAAAGAATGACTCACTAATGGCAGTGCCAAGAAAAGCTATAAACAAGATATTTGGGGAGTGGGAATATTTTTAGTGGCCTTTAAATCAGTCTACCATGCTATAGGCTTACACCTGCTTTTTTTTTTTTTTATCATTACTCTGTTCTGGGCTGGTAAATATATTGCAGTTTTAAAATACTGAATCCCAGAGCATGGTATGTTTGAGCACTCTAATATCAAGTGTTATTTGACATCTCAGGAGCACTAGTTGTTCTCTCAGGCATCTTGGACATCTGAATGGTATTGTTTCTAGGAATAAGCTCACTGTTTGGACAGCTGCTCATCATACATCATTGATTCTGTCACTGAGGAGTTCTCATACAGATATTTACCAGGGATATGATTTCTCAAGAACATGAAGCAAACTTCAATATTTGGTGAGATTGCCATCATTGCATACTCATTGTTTATATATGTTCAGATAGTTAATTGTAATATCTTGTCACCAAGTATCTTAACTCTCAGTGTGGGAGAAAGGTCACTGTCTCATTTTCACTCATTTTCCTCTCTGGCAGATGGTTATGCAATTCCTGTGCAAACCTTTCAGAGACAGAATTTACTGCTTTGCAGAGCAGCCTATTCTCATTGCAGGGTAGTCGAAAGTTACACAAGTTAAGAACTTCTTTCTTTTCTTTTTCTTTTTCTTTTTTTTTTTTTTTTTGTCTTTTTGCTATTTCTTTGGGCAGCTCCCGCGGCATATGGAGATTCTCAGGCTAGGGGTTGAATCGGAGCTGTAGCCACCGGCCTATGCCAGAGCCACAGCGACACGGGATCCAAGCCGCGTCTGCAACCTACACCACAGCTCATTGCAATGCCAGATCGTTAACCCACTGAGCAAGGGCAGGGACCGAACCCGCAACCTCATGGTTCCTAGCTGGATTCTTTAACCACTGCGCCATGACAGGAACTCCAAGAACTTCTTTCTTGAGTTCCCACTGTGGTGCAACAGGATCGGCACAATCTCTGGAGCACAGGTTCAATCCCTGGCCCAGCATAGTTGGTTAAGGATCTGTGGCATATGCCATAGCTGCAACTTGGATCTGATCCCTGACCCAAAAGCTCCATATGCTACAAAGTGGTCAAAAATATACATTAAGAAAAAAAAAAAAAAAAGAAGTTCTTCTGTATAAAAAGGTAAAATCTTTCTCTCAACAACCTTCTCATAATAGTCACAGAATCTATAATGTCAAATATCTTCAATAACAGAAATGAGGTTAGGTCTATAGGAAATCTATTTTAGTAGTCCTCAATCTGAAGGATAAGTTAGATGGTGAATATAATATAATCACCAGTATAGTTATTAAAAGTCCAATTTCCTTTTGCCAAGATATTCTGATGTATTAAGTATGTCTATGGGTAGAAGTTAGAAAAGATAAAATATATGTTTAATTCAATTCTTAAAAGTGTCTCAGGTGATTCTGATATACCACCCTTCACACAAACACATAAAATATAGAAACATATTTAGACTTTGGGTTGATTTTCATTTGTTTGATAGACACTCCTTCCCAGAGATTAATGCGAAGCAGTGCAAATCTACGAGAAGTATAAATTGAATAATATGGAAGAGGCTAGGAAATTATAGAAAAGGCATAACAAATGAGAGTTAAGAAATAATGATTCATTTTACTCCTTGGGAAATAGGGCTTAGACTACGAGGGCTGCTATAACAAAAGTACCATAGACTGCTTATCTTATAAATGACGGAATTTATTTCTCACAGTACTGGAGGCTAGGGAGTCTGGGATCAGTGTGCTGACAGATTCAGTGTTTGGAGAGCACCAGTTTCCTGCTTTATACCCTAAGTCCCCTAGCTGTAAACTCACATGGCAGAAGAGGTGAGGATGTCTCTCTGAGGCTTCCTTTAATAAGGGCACTAATTACATTTAGAAGGGTTCTTCGCTCATTACCTAATCACCTCCAAAGTTCCCATCTCCCAATACCATTGCCTTGGAAGTTATGATTTCAGCATATGAATTTTGGGGGACACAAGTATTTAGTCTGTATCAAATAAAGAAAAGTCTAAAACTAAAAATCCTCAGGAAATGGAATTCCCACTATGGCACAGTGGGTTAAGAATCTGACTGCTGTGGCTCAGATCTGGTCACCCCAAACTCTCAGTCCATACCATTCCCTCCCCCTCTCCCTTTGGCATCCATAAGTCTGTCCTATAGTCTGTGAGTCTGTTTCTGTTTTAAGGATACATTCACTTGTGTCACATTTTAGATTCCACATATAAGTGATATCATATGGTATTTGTCTTTCTCTTTCTGGCTTACCTCACTCGGTATGAAAATCTCTAGTTGCATTTACATTCTATATATGGAATTAATCCATTCTTTTTTGACTGAGTAGTATTCCATTGTATACATGTACCACATATTCTTAATACATTCATCTGTCAATGGGCATTTATGTTGTTTCTGTGTCTTGGCTATTGTGACTAGTGCTGTTATGAACATAGGGATGCAGGTATCTTTTTGAATTACAGTTTTATCCTGATATATGTCCAGGAGTGGGATTGCTGGCTTATATGGTAGTTCTATATTTAGTTTTCTGATAAATATCCATACTGTTTTCCAATTGGTAATTGGTTGTACCAATTTACATTCCCACCAAGAGTGTATAAGACTTCCCTTTTCTCCATACACTCTCCGGCATTTGTTATTTGTAGATTTAATGATGGCCATTCTGACTGTTGTGAGGTGTACCTCATTGTAGTTGTTATTTGCATTTCCCTAATAATTAGTGATATTGAGTATCTTTTCATGTGCCTTCTGTCCATCTGTATGTATTTGAAGAAATGTCTATTTAGGTCTTCTTCCCATTTTTCAACTGGGCTGTTTTGTTGTTCTGTTGTATGAGCTGTTGGTGTATTTTGGCGATTGATCCCTTGTCATTATTCTAGGAGGTGGATCAAACAAGATATTGCTACACTTTATTTCAAAGAGTGTTCTTCTGCCTATGTTTTCCTCAAAGAATTTTATAGTATCTGGGCTTACATTAGGTCTTTAATCCACTTTGAGTTTATTTTTTGAGTGGGTATGGCGTGAGAGAATGTCCTTTTGTCATTTATGTCTGAAAGTAGTCCTTCCATAGGCTCTCTTACATTCATGTCTATACATAAAGGCCTGGATCAAATATCATCTCCTCCACAGACCCCTCTCAAACACCCAAAATCAGAATTCACACCTCTGCCTTTCATACTCCCACAACTGTAACATATACTTCATTATTCCTAGACTCACTTACCTAAATTTCAGATGGTAAACTGCTGGAAGGTAAAGACAATAATGTAATCTTTTTAAAAAGCATTTTTTATTAGGCCAAGCATCCTAAAAATAGAATTTAGTCCTTGTAAATAAATAAAAATAATAGTTTATTTTTGTTCACCTAGAAATTGAATTATCATGAACAGATATGATTTTCTATTATGTCTTAAACTAGTACATTCATTGAACTGTATTTCTTAGAGGTCTTAGTAGAATTTAATTTATTCATTGAAAATTGTTCTTCCTCTGCCTCCTCATTTAAAAAGGTTTTGATTCTGTATCATATGAGTATAAAGGTAACTATCATTAATTTAAGTTATGAAGAAAAATGCTTGAGGAAAGAAAGCCCATGGGTCATTAAACTTAATTGCCTTGAGTTGATTTCAGTCTGACTGTGTTTGCATACTGGGAACATCAAAATCTGACAAATCTGTAGCAAAGATACAAATAAATACAGGCAAACTTTGAGTAAGGATACAGAAACAGTACAGCAAAAATTATTTATTTGTGACTTGGCATTTGAAAAAGATTGGATTGCTTTCTGAATTTAGAAAAATATAAAGGTTCACAACAGCTTGTAAAGAGTTATGAAGAAGGAAAAGAAAAGCCTGTGTCCTTTGGCCAGGTCAGTATATAGCAAAATCATAAGTCACTGGCCAAATCACTGATTGAAGGCACACTAATAGTTCTTTGGTAGGTATTCAGAGTTGAACTAGATACTCTGAAGTTGAGTGGCTATTGATACATATAGTAGATTTAACCAACAGGTGGCTAGGAAGGGTCTACAGAGGATATTAGTTAGGAAGTCACTAGCTTATTAATAGCAACTGGATGTGTTTAAGAAGAGAATGAATATTCTTAGAAGAGTAGCTAAGGTACCAGTATTTACTAGACAGCTAAAAGAAGAGAAACCTATGATGAGTCTTAGAAAAAGTGGTCAGAGGTAGAGAAGGTTAGCCACAGCACTCTGATGTCATAGAGGCTGGGAGAAGAGGAAATTTCAAGAAGGTCTCAAATGTCCAATAATGAGAGGGTAAGTAAGTGAAATTGAAATCACTCAGTGATTCAGGCACATTGAGGGCCATTGTTCGTTTGGGAAGAATGATGATGGTCAAACTCACCTAGTGTGGACAGAGGACAGTGTAGGTGGTGAGGAAAACCCGTGTGGCTTGTGACTCAAAGCAGAGAGCTAGAGGCTGCCTAGAAAATACCCACTCCCACTCCTGTGTCAATCCATTTGTTTTATGTTGTCTGTCAAATATCTCCTGAATCATCTCCTTCTCTTGCCACCCACTCTAGTCAAGTTGACTGTTCAGTTTTATTTTGTCATTCTTGTGTCAAGTCTTAGCTTTTATCTTAGCCACTGTGACTTCTTTCCACTCCGTTCATCATACTGCAGCTGACAATGTTTTCAAAGCCAAATTTGTTTCCATCATATCTCTCATCCTTACTCCATATTCCCTTCCCTACAAGGTGCTGTAGAGTCTTGTTCAAGGGTCATCATACATAGTTCTTTCTTCTCCCTTTACTTCAACTTTATCAACCTATTTTCAGATATCCATGCTTCCTTCTGCCACAGGATATTTGCATATGCTCTTAAGTGTTGAGTATTATTGCTCTTAAATATTAGCATGTAATGTGTTCCTCTTTCTTCTTCACTGCCACCTTTATACCATTTAGATATGTTTAATGGCAGGTCTCTACTCAAAAGTAATTTTTTTCATTATTTATCTTTTTGTCTGATTGCAGACTTTTTTTTATTAAAGTATAGATGTTTTACAGTGCTGCATCTATTTCTGCTGACAGCATAGGGACCCAGTCTCAGGTATGAGTATGTACATGGTATGTGTATATGTGTGTGTGTGAGACCTCCTCATACCCAAGTCAGTTTTCTCCTTCAGAGCCTGATTCTCAGTTTGTAATTATACATTTACTGAGGAGATTATTTGATTACTGACCATTTCCTATGCTTTATATAAGCAGGGCCCTTACCTATGTTTGCTCACCTTTGGACTCTCATTTTCTAACACCTAATATGTGGTAGCCAAACAAAAAACCATTCCTCAGTGAATGAATAAATGCATGAATTATCCCCAAAGAGAGAATGGAAAATTGAGTTTAGAGGGAGGAGACAGCAGCAGAAATTTAGGACAAGAGAGAAAAAGAAGTGAAATTTCCCTTTGAAATTCATTTGCAATATTCCACAAAGGTTTAGACAGCTGGACTTCAAAGAAAAGTAATACACTTTTCTTCTAGTCTGGTCATCATACTTAACAAAGCTTGTTGGGGAAGGTTCTTTCAAGTTTTACTTTCACTTAAGACGTCAAATTGGGAATAACTGACTAGCTCCCAATTTAGCTTTTTAATTTATTTATTTTTAATCAAGCAAACTAACTCTTCAAAGGACCCAAGCTGGCTGCCAAATGCTGGTGAGTATGGCAGATGGAAAGAGGCACATAACTCCCATGAACAAACCCAGGAGCTTTCATGTCTCCAGCAGAACATAATACAATGCATGCTTTGTTTCCAGGAAAGCCTAGCTCAGAGGCTGGGACTGAGTGTGAAAATGTAAAAGGGGGTCTGTGATCTCTTAGTGTTGGCATCAAAGCAATCTCTGGCTAAAGAAATGCCAGCCCTTCTCTTCTTCCTGGTGAAACAATGATGTTCCTTGCAGTAATAAGAAATGACCACAAATTAGGAGTTTTGCAGAATATTTAACTAATAAAAGGGTGCTATAAAAGTGCACGGCAAGATTCACGTAAACAGTTTCATCAAGTAGCAAATATGGATTATGTACCTATTATGTGGTCTGGGAACTGCCAGAGAACTCAAAGACAATACAAGCAAACCTCACAAAACAACTATTTAATGGGAAACATGTAAGAGAGAAGAAAACTGTAGTTGTTATGTACAGTAGAAAGCTAGAAGTAGGCAAATTTCCTAGTGGTAACTGCAGTCAGAGTGTTTCATGGAAATAAGCTATTGCCAAGGAACCCATATTCTCTTGGTCTTTGCTTCTCAGGTTGCCTCCCAAACTTTACAAATCGTAAATCACACAATCCTATCTCTGGTATTAGTTTTATTAATGTAATCATTTACGTCTCCATCTTGGTTATCCATCTATGAAAGAAGCTGATTAATTATTTGACTGCTAGTCCCCCTCCCATTTCAATAATCACATATTACTGATTATGCAGTCTGATGACAAAATTAGATAAGAATAGACTGGGGCAGAGCCATCAGGCAATTTTCCTGTTAATTTAAGCATCAAATTTCTAAATAAAATATTAGCAAATTAAACCCAATTATGTAATTAAAGAATAATAATACAGCAAGACAATGTAGTTTATCCTAGGAATAAACCTATGGCTCATGATTGAAAAACGCTACCCATAAAAATTCCTTTTTTTTAACTATACTTTAACAGAATTTATAAAATCATTTGATAAAGTTTTATGCCTCTTCTTATCAGTGCAAAGCAAAACTAAATTAAAACAAAACTAAAACAAAAACCTTGGTGAGCTATGAATATAATTAAATTATTCTTAACCTGAAACAGTACAAACTAGAGAAAATTAAAGAAAATTGCAGAATTCTGCTCAAAAGTCAAGATTAGGATAAGCATTCTCTATCACTGAGGTAAATCAATATTTTACTAGAGGTTCTAGTCAATATAAATAAACCTAGAAAAGAAATGATAGCTGCAAATATTGTAAAGAAGGAGGAAATATTTATATCTGAATGAAAGATGTATCTGAAAAGCTGTTATTACTACTGAGTGTTCAATAACACAGCTTAATACAGGATGACTAATATTACTTTTCTATGCAGGAGCTAACACCAAAATAAAGGTTTTAATCATGCAGTCTCTGTGATAATAGCAACTAAAGTTATAAATGTCATAGTATATATACCTATTAAGAAATAGATATAACTGTATTATATATGCATATAATTATACATATGTGCATATGTTAAATTTTAATTAATGACATAAAATAATAACTGAATGCATGGGGAGAATATCATATTCCTGGATGGGAGTATTCAAAATTGTAAATTAAAATCTCAACTCTCACTAAATTTGTCTACCAATTTAATAGATTTAATTGAACTTAGGTTAATTTTAATGTACTTTTGGAAGAATATGTGAAAGAATAACAAAGACAATATACAAAAAAGAATGAAGAAAAGGATATGAGTAAGTAACTAAAACTTGCAAATTTAACAACAAAAATAATGATGATGGCTCAAATGGCTACTCTTGGGGTGGAGGGAAGGAGAGTTCAATGTATATAAAAAGTCTGGAATGTATGACTACATGAAAAGTGTTTACATTTCAAAATAATGAAAACATAAAGTCAAAATTCAAAAGATAGGCAAAAGTATTTGTTAGATATAATAACCTCTAAAAGATTATTGTCCATAAAGTATAAATAGCTCCTAAATATCAATAAGAAAAAGAGGTCAGGAGTTCCCATTTGTAGCCTAGGGGGTTAAGAACCGACATTGCGTTTATGAGGATGCAGGTTCAATCCCTGGCCTCTTCCAAAACTGGCTTAAGGATCCAGTGTTGCTGCAAGCTGTGGCATAGGTCGAAGATGTGTCTTGGATCCTATTTCACTGTGGCTGTGGCATAGGGCCAGCAGCTGCAGCTCTGATTCAGTCACTAGCCTGGGAACTTCCATATGCCTTAGGTGCAGCCCTAAAAAGAAAAAGAAAAAAAAAAAAAGAAAAAGATGCTATTAAAAATGGACAAAACATTTAAACAGATATTTCACGTATGAAATACAATGACTAATAAGTACATGAAAAGACTCCCAGTCTTCCTCTTGATCTTTGTGTAGGAAATGTAACTAAAGCAAGAAAATGACATTTTTTCCTTGTCATTTTATCAATAGTTAAACAGTTTGATAATATCTAGTATTGCTAAAGATATGGGGAAGCAAATAAAAAGTAAATGGCTAACATTTCAAAGGGAAATTCAGTCTCATTTATGAAAATTTAAAATTGGCAAAACTGCCACTATTCAATTTAATGTAATCCATTCTTCAGAACTACTTTGTTATGTAAACAAACATACAGCCACATGGAGGTTCATTGCAATTGTATCTGCAAGAGTAAAAAGTAATCTAAATACTTATTAATGAAGAATAAATTATGCAATACTACAGTTCTGTATAAGAAAAAAAGAAAAAAACCTTTTTTGACATAAAACATCTCAAATGCATAATTTTAAATGAAAAATACTATGAAATGTATGTAAAGTGTGTTCCTATTTAAATGAAATATGTATGTACACATTTGTGTAAGTGCAAAGAATAAAGTCTGCAGTGATAAATCCTAACTCTTAACATGAATTCTATATGGGAAAAGAAGTGGGATCAATTTCGCTATGAAGAGAGGCAGCCCACTTTAACTGTATGTTTCTACATTGAAATTTTTCCAAGTATATTTTTCATTGTATAGTTATCTAATTAGGGAAAAAAAGTGATTGATGAAATAGTTTTATGTGTATTGACTTGGAAACATGCCAATGACAAATAAAATGTATAACATGATATTATTAAAGAAGATGAATGGGAGCACACGTGTGTGTGTGTGTGTGTGTGTGTGTGTGTGTGTGTGTGTATGCAACTGTGATATCAAAAAGATTGTTCGCCAAAATAGTATCTGTGGTCATCTCTGAGGGGTAAGATTCAAGACAATTTTAAATTTATTTTATTATACCTTAAAATTTTTATTATGTTTGGGTCTTTATAATGAGAATGAATCATTTGTATAAGCAGAAAAAAATAATAATTTCCATTTCAAATAAAATTTTTCTATATCTATATATGAACTTTTAATACCACAATCAAGAGGATCATATTAATCATGACACTGCAAAATCTGAGGACTGGAAACCACTTAAAAACAAAATCTCCAGAAAATGCAAATATATAATGTTAAAGGGCCACAAGGGAGAAAGTAGCTTGTATTGTTTCATAACTGTTTTATTTAAAAGGATGATTCACAAATATGGTTGGTAATTCAAAATAGGGAAAACAGACACTAGTTTTATTTACCTAAAGTTTTATTTAACATAGTGGCAAATATCAAGTGAGTCAAAACTCATTGCCAATGACAAAATCAGACCACACAAAAGTGATCTTAACAACGAATTAAAATTCAATTTGTTTGGAATGCTAAAGTCATTCCATGCATGGCATGTGCGTGCCTGTGTGCATGTGTCTGTGTGTATATGCAATAGATATGAGGTGATGATTTATGATTAAGGGATTATAAATCCTAGATTTCTTTCTTTTTCTTATCCTACCCATGCTTTCCAGTTCTGTTCAAATTTGTATCTGAACTTCTTGTTCCCCTCCAATGAGTCATTAAAGATGAAAATATTCATCTGTATAAGTGGACACATGTCAATGTTGTTCTAAAAAGCAGGCATTAGAATGCTGTGTCAGAATGTGCCATCACGAAAGAAACAAATGAGATGAAAACAGGACTTGGATCTTAAGAGTATTGTCTTTAATAACTTATCTGAAGTATGTGTTACCTAGCCTAAATTGAGGACCACAATGTATACTGCTTTAAGAGTCCTATTTTACCAAAAACATTTCTCATCTTTTATTTTGGAACAATATCTAACTATATATGAATACTGATATACCATACTGATATACAATGTAAATTATAAGGGTAAAACCAGCTAGACAGTTTTCCCAAGGTCTCTCTGTAAATTAAGCTATTATTCACCTCAGAATCACCACCCAAAGAATAAAAGTATGTGCCAGCTGCCAAGTTAATGCAATATAAAAAAATGACACCAAATAAAATCTATTTAACTACCAAAGAGACAAAACAAATCTAAACTATAAATTAAAGACAAGATCAAGTGTTATTTCTTGAACTAGTGATATACTTTGTTGTCTGCTGAGGATTAAGCATAAGAATGAAGCATGCAAGTCCAGTAAGTCCTTATTAACAAGATCAGTTTGTAAAGGGCACATGTCCAAAAATATTATAATTGGTCTTCATTATCACTGAAATTGACATCAAATTTCAAAGCAATTTTATAGCCAGTGACCTGACCTCTCGAATGGCAGAAAGAGAACTGATTTTCTTTCTTTTTTTTTATATGAATCTAATTGATTTACAGTGTTGTGTCAATTTCTGCTATACTGCATAGTGACCCTATCATACATATATATATATATATATATATATATATATATATATATATATACACACACACATTCTTTTTCATATACTATCTTCTACCATGTTCTACCCTAAATGAGAATTTTTCTTTTTTATTTTTCCTGCCTTTTATCTTTTTAGGGCACATGGAGATTCCCAGGCTAGGGGTTGAATCGGAACTTTAGCTGCTGGCCTTCACAACCACAGCAGCTCAGGATCCAAGCCGCATCTGTGACCTACACCACAGCTCACAGCAACACTGGATCCTTAACCCACTGAGTGAAGCCATGGATTGAATCCGCAATCTCATGGATACTAGTCAGGTTCATTAACTACTGAGCCACAATGGGACTTCCTGATTTTCTTAAAGAGAGACAGAATGTGCTACAGCTAATATAAAGTTTTCAGTTAGTTTAATTCTGAACCAACATTTGGGTACATATCACTCTATTCAAATGCCATGATGGAAACAGAAGTTGTCATACACTGCAAAGTTAGTTGAATTGTATTGTATAAACTCTGAGTATATGTATGAGACAGTCAAAACTAACTGATTCCCCAACTATTCAAGACATTCACATTCAGACACATTCCTTACTTCATGAAAGAAGGAATCTCCAAAAAAAAAAAAAGAGAGAAAAAGAAATCTCTCAGTACAGTGACAGTTGGTAATCAATTGTCTGACAGCTTTTATTTTTGAAGATATCAAAACAGTAACTGTGCAGCTACATTTTTTTGTTGCAGGTATCTGTTTATGATTAAATTTAACTTTGGGATCAATAGGCAAACAAGCTTTAAAATTACTAGACTTTCACTGTGCTGTACAGTAGAAAAAAAATAATGTATTGGGTAAATTAAAAAAAAATACTAGACTTACATATACCTGGAGAGAGACTTATCTCAGCATAAATAACTCATAGTGAATAAGACAAATTGAAAGAACACAATGCTCATGTGAGAGAGTGTGTGTATACAGGTGTACAGAGAAGTGAGAGTGGGGTAGCATGTTTGTATATGTGTATATGAGTGGGACAGTCCCAATAAAATATGCAAATCAGCATGCTAGTATTAAATATCATGATTTCTATATCCCCTCATTTTTGGTTTCCCGAGTTCTTATGAGGGCTCTTTGATGCTCTCTGGATTTAAATTACAAGATAAATAGAGGTGTTAAACTAAAGGATGTGATATAGTATGAAAAGAAAATAAAAGATTTAGGCCTCTATCAATTTGGCAAAGATATGAGTTACTATAGGTTTTATCTTATCTACCCCTTAATTGAAGTTTCCCATACCTCTAGAAGGGAGGAGGAAGATCCAAGGAGAAAGTTAATGGTAACATTATTTTACTAACTTTCCCTAATTAGGGCAAACCAATATGTTTATTCTATCTGCACAAATTTAAATTGTGAAATACTTGACAGCAGAAATCATCTTATCCCTCTTGGTAGTTCTAAGACTTTGAAAGCAAGGTTGCTCATATACCATCTGTCAAAATGGATGAATTCAAGCCAACATTGCAAATAAAGTATTTTTCATATTGCCTTCTCTACAAAGTTCATGATTACTGTGTACGGAGGGCTAACAACACTTAAAGGAGAATAGAAGATTGGGGAAAAAATAGTTTCTAAGGTTCAAGAAAAGGAAGGTTGAGATGTAAATACACAAAACAATATAACAAATGAATGAAAAACTAATTGCTAATGGGCTACGGAATCAAGAAATAATGCAATGAAGCTTTAAAAATTTTAGCTGGTTTATGTTAAAGAATCTTAAAAAAGTTTCTACATCAAACAAATTATTTTTTTAAACTATGAATAGAACCAGCTTGTTAAAGGGTGTGTGTTAATAGAAGACAAAATTTTTAACAAATCTCAGTATCAGAGGATTTCTGGATAATAAAAATCAGAAATTTCTGAATAAAATTTAAAAAACTATTAACTAATGAATGGTCTAATGAAAGCTCGCATTATTCCAAAAACCCGAAGTTTAATGTTTCTATTGCTATGAAGATAGAAATGGAGTAATTCCTATGTATTTAGCTGTTTTTCATAGCAAGCAACATAAAACTTGAATCAAATTCAAGAGAACAGTGCTGCACTGAAGGTAGCTCTGAGCACCTCAGCTCTATGGCTCCCCATGGCTGAGGAGCCAGGGCTGGCTCCTCACCAGCATGGCTTCTAGGTCTTCAATCACAGCCGAAGGAATTGAAGGGCGTTTTGCAACACTTCGTCCAGTTATTGACCCTGCTTTGGGAAGCTGGCTTGCTTGTACTGCACCTGGAGCCTTTCTAAATATTGTCAGACTCAGCCTGTGAAGAATGAAATCCCAGTGTGTTCTGGCCTTGCTCAGTGTAGACAGTTTTGTTCCAGAAATCAGTAGACAGTTTGCTTCCTTTCCTGGCTCTTAGGGCAGAGAATGGGTTTTCTCATTTATGAGATAGTAAACTTAATGAGTGCCACCCTCATGGAACTGAAAGGAGAGGACAAAGCCCTTAGTAGCCGGAGAGAGAGAATGACACATAAAAAGCCTTGTCCAATTTCTGCTGCTACCGTTAGAGTCCAACTTTACCTCAGCCTCTGATACTGTGGATTCCTCCCACCTCAGGCTGCCAGGCTGTAGAAAGCACCCCCACACCTGTCTCTCTCTCTCTCCTGTTGGTTAATTAACACTAATGGGCAGCTGTCCTCCCTGCATTAAGTGATGGCCCCGTCACAGGATAACTTGAGGGCTAATTATGCTCTTTGTCCAGGCACGGTGTCTCTCTTTCTTCCAGCAGCTTCCCCTTGGGACTTTTACTGCTCATTAGCACCTCCACCAGTGCAGGAACAAGACCAGACTGTCACCTGCACCACTTCTTAACATTTTCAAGAAAAAGCTTATATCGAAGTAATTCCATTATAAGCTTCCTCCACAGCGGGTTTTAGCTAGCAAAATCCTTCTTGTGATCTTTGTCCATAATTTTTGCCTAAATGCTGAATTATATTAAGAACTAGAAATCACTTCTGAAAATGACTTACTTTTACATTTGCTTTTCAGACATCTCTCAGAGTCACTGGCAACTCAAGTGCTATTCTTTATCTCCCATACATTCTATTCAACCTATTTATTTCAAAAAGATATAGTATTTTTCCTTTCCTCCTTTTGCGATGGACCTCGAAATCTACTGCTCTTTCTTCCCTCATAAGTAGCCTAATGCCAGACCCTGTTAGCTTCCCTCATTCATCTTGTACACCTAGTCTTCTTTTTCGAGTGCCAACCCTATCATCTTCTCTTTTCTTAAACTGAACAGCCACAATCACACCTGGTTCATTATGGAATGTCCAGTCATCACAGTTGAGCTACCTTTATTGATTTCTGGGCTCTGACTATTATTCTGTTTCTTTCTTTTATTTCCCCTAACTCCTATTCTCTACACAGTTTCTTCCCATTCTCTCCAATTCTCCCATCTTCCAGATTATTTCACAATTTCCCTTTCATTCTGCTCTTTTACTTTACCATCTCTATGGTAAGGGAAATATAATATATACTCTATATGGAGTCTTTTCTCTTTGTACTTTAAAAATACCATATTTATCTGCTTTCTCTTTTAGTGAATAATTCATTTCCTATTGTTTTGCTAATAGAGTCTGTGAGCCAGGGGCTAGTTTTACATCAGTGTTCAGTCAATTGAATAGTAGAATATTTTGTCATAATGCATTAAGTATACTGGAAATCACTCTTTTGGGAGTGATGAAGTTCTGAGGGGCAAGACGCAAATGCTATGGTAGAATGGTTAAACTGTAGAAGAAGTAACCAATTATAATTGCTTATGTAGTTAAATATTACTATGAGTTATCCTGTTTTAGCTAGTTTTGAAAAAAAATATATTATTGCAGGACTTGCATCCTAGTGACACGACATTTTTTTTTAAGTGGGTCCAGTAAAGTACTTGGGTTTGTTGATATTCTGTTAATAGGTATAGATGAAATAGCGGTTGCTCTGTAATGAAGCAGTCTGCTTTAAAAAGGAGAAATAGCAGTAAGAATGTTGGGATACAGAGGCTGAACTCTCTCTGCTATTAGCTGGTATTTTACTTTATCATCTGCCATGCAGATGACTAACCTCAAAGATCTCATTATTGTAATGCCCTACATAAAGTTCAACCTCATGTAATGCCCTACATTAAGTTAGCGGCAACACATCCTATCTCTTAGGGCATTACTCAATAATATAAATTCAAATCCTTCCAACTCACCGCTCTTCCAAAATCGCCAGTTAAAAAAATAATTTTGAAGCATCTATTTAGAAGTCACTGTGCATATAATAGTTTGGGAGTTCACAACTGTTTTTTTTTTTTTGTTGCTGCTGTTGGTTTTAATTTTATTTTTATTAGAGTATAATTGATTTACAGTGTTGTGTCAATTTCTGCTGTACAGCATAGTGACCTAGTCATACATATATAAATTCTTTTCTCATACTATCTTCTGTCATGTTCTATCCCAAGAGATTTCATATAGAAAGAGGTATAATTTGGAACAAGAATCATTCCAATATTGTGTGCCACTTAATGGTTAAATAAAAACATATGTGGAAAAAAAGTGACCTAATAAATTTCGCCAAGTCAAATTTTCTATTTCATATACGTCACCTTTAATGTATCACTGTGATCACACGAAACTTCTGGATATTTCAAAGACTTCTTTGCTATAATACTTATCACATTATGGATGAACTCAGCATATATACATATGTGTGTGTGTGTGTGAGTGTGTGTGTATGTAAACATACATATTACTTTAAATAGTCAAGGAGTAATGATTTTAAAATTAATATGGGCTTAATATAAACTATTTGGGAAACACTTAAATATAGCAGAATAAACACACACTATCAGTATGGATAAGTTGGCTCACTCAATGCCTATTCTCAACTCCTCCTTCCTTTTGCATTTCTACCACTCTAGTGCACAGTGTGGATCTCTAGCCAGATGTCCTCATCAGAATGGATGCACCCATCTCCCAGCTGCCAGGAGTATCTGCTATTGACCATCAGTGGCTTAGTCCTTCAGTAGAAACAGGCCCTTGGTTGTAGGAAACTACCTTTCACAAGGCAATGCCCCTTCCCAGAGGCATTCGCAATTAATGACAGCTTGAGCCAGATAGAAAGTTCAGCCCCCTTGCCTCATTTGTGACAACTCCCAAAGGCCATCTGAGTTCTAGAACTCCCAACAGATCAAGTGAGGTCTCACTTGCAACCACACTGTAATCTAGCTTCTCTCTCTATTCCTCCTTTGCTTATAGGTTTATCTCTCAGGATCACACCCCCAGGAAACTTCTGTGCGCAATATTCTGCATCATAGTCAATGTCCAAGGGACCTACCTTAAGAAAACTAAAATTCTTAACAAAATACTTTTTATATCTTCCTTGTTGTTCAGCCTGGTCATGTGCCAGTGTGATTAGGCACAATTTCCCAGGGAATAATTGTTTTTCCCTCCATTCATAATCAAGATTCACTAGGCAGTATTTGACTTTTTCCCTTTTGTCCTCCTCTCACCCTTGATATAGGCAAGATAACAGGAGGGCAGTGATATCAAAGCTAACACAGCAAACATTGCAAGAGACCTCAGACTTTCAACACACCAGTGAGTAAAAGAACTTATGCCAGGAATCGCCAACTCCTACACTTTCAGATACGTGGGGAAAACCCTCTGTTTAAAGTCAATTGTTACTTGTAGCCAAATACAATTCTTAAATATTACAATTAAGGAATCACTCTATCTAGAAATACATGCATGTATGTAGTCAAGTGTTATTTACAACAAAGAAATGAAACAGTTCTGTAAATGGTAAATTTTGGCCTAACCTTAGGAAGAAAATTATGGTCATTTAAATAATTCCTTTAAGGACTGATTTAATGTTGTTGAGTAATGTTCTGGATGCCATAATAAATGTACAGAAATAAGTCCCATTATACACATACACGCATTCATGCTTGATGAAGTCAGAAATCTTATGAAGCTTCTTTATGGAAAAATAAACTTGCCTGCTGCGACATACTGTATTTTCTAAAGATGGCCACAGTAACATATATCTCAGCTCATTTGTTCTTCTAAGAATGAGTCTATGATTTTTTTCTACAGAGGGGTGGGGCCTATGTTCCCTCACCTTGAATCCCAGTGACTGCTCCTGACCCACAGAAAACAAAAAAGGCAATAAATGGTTGTCTCCACTACTTTTGGAAATGATTTGTTATGCACCATTAGATAACAAAAATGTCTGTGGATTATCTCAGTTATTACCTAATCTTTCAAAATACAGATTTTGTTTTCAACTTGAAAACTGCAGAAAAGTTTATAGTTTTATTTGAAACATATTTAATATATGGGCATTGCTCTTTGTGATGAAAAATACCTTAAGATTAGCTTGTTGGGGGGGGAACCCATGACCCTCACCCTAGAATTATTATTATTATTGTCTTTTAGGGCTGCACCTGCAGCATATGGAGGTTCCCAGTCTAGGGATCAAATCAGAGCTACAGCTGCTGGCCTCCACCACAGCCACTACAACGCTGGATCCAACATACACCACAGCTCACGGCAACGCCGGGTAAATTTATGCCACTGAGCAAGGCCAGGGATTAAACCTGCATACTTATGGATGCTAGTCAGATCGTTTCTGCTAAGCAACAGAGGGCACTCCCTTACCCTAGAATTATGACTGAGTCTTCACAGTTAAAACTGCATCTGGCAAAACTGTAATGATCAACACTATCATCCCTCTGTTAAAAGTACTTTTTCCCGGAGTTCCCATCGTGGCACAGTGGTTAACGAATCTGACCAGGAACCATGAGGTTGCGGGTTCGGTCCCTGCCCTTACTCAGTGGGTTAACGGTCCGGCGTTGCCGTGAGCTGTGGTGTAGGTTGCAGACGCAGCTCGGATCCCGAGTTGCTGTGGCTCTGGTGTAGGCCAGGTGGCTACAGCTCTGATTCAACCCCTAGTCTGGGAACCTCTGTATGCCACAGGAGCGGCCCAAGAAATACCTAAAAAAAAAAAAAATCTGTTCCCAAATATATTATTTCTTTTTTTTTTTTTCCTTTTTAGGGCCACACCTAAGGCATATCGAAGTTTCCAGCGTAGGTGTTAAACTAGAGCTATAGCTGCAGGACTACACCACAGCTTGCAGTAACACTGGATCCTTAACCCACTGATAGAGGCCAGGGATCAAACCCACATTCTCATGGATACTAGTTGGGTTCTTAACCTGCTGAACCACAATGGGAACTCCTATTATTTCTTCTAACCAAAAGACTTCTCATTTCTTACAGGAACTCTGTAAACAATGGAAAACTACAGTAGAATACAACTGGATTTATAAGTAAAACTTTAAAAATGGTAATTCTAGCCTAAGATTTGAGACTACAGAACTTACTTGAGCCTGTTTCCTCCTTCTGTGAAAAAGCACCTTGGTAGGTAAATGGGCAGCAGATATCCTACACTTCAAGGCCACACTGTCAGATAAAATGCAACAAAGATCAAGAAAGCAGCTTACTTCTAGACTTTTTTTGGGGTGGGGGGGCAGTCAGACTCATCTATCCCCAACCTCCCACATGTCATTTAAACTAAAACATTGTAAAATAAAGAAAACTGAAATTCTCCTTTTCCTTCAGAAAAATCTCCAATAAAACTGTTGATATTTCTTTGAAATGTGCGCACACACACACACACACACACACACACACCTGAAATCAAATTTTACACTCCCTCCACCCAGAAAATATGACTAGTTCATTTAAGCAATGCCAAATCTATTCACAGAAAATCAGCAGGTCAAGTAGAAAATTACTCACCTACATACCAGTTGTACAGAATGTGGCAGAGTCTGAATCACTGCCAAGATATTCAGCACTGGCATATCTCCACTTTTCAATTTGCTACGATGCACTTAACCTACCACAGCTACTCAGTGTACTATAACTGTAATGCAAGTGCCTGCATGTTCACCTGAGCTCAACTATTCCCTTGGCTAGAAATATTTCCAAACATAGTGATAAATATGAATTCTTGCCATTTTCAAAAGTACATGTAATAAACATTCCTGAAATACCTTGAAAGCCTATGGTTAACAATAAGCTTTTTTGTACATGGATTAGAGAATAACGGGCCAGGAAAATTATTAGCAGGCTCTTAAGTACTGGAGTTATTACTTCTGCAGTGATGTCCTTGTAGGATTTCTTCAATAACATGAAAATGTCAATATCTCAGCTGTTCAAGGCCCTGAGTTAGAATCCCCAGGGCATACCCACCCAAGTCCTAGTGATTATTCATGGAACAACTTGTGTCTATACCCAGCTCATTAAGCAGACCATTGAAAAGACTTTTTCAAATCTTAGATGTAAAGGGAAGCCTTACTGATAGATAGATAGAGAGGTAGATTGATAGATAATCAGGTGATACTAAAGATCACACTAAATCATAGGTGTTCCAGTCAAGTAATGAAGAATAAAAAAAAAATTCCCAAATTGAGTGATTTAAACAGCAATAATTGGGAGTTCCAGGTGTAGTGCAGCAGGTTAAGGATCCGGTGTTGTCTCTACAGCAGCTCAGGTCACAGTTGAGGTGCAGATTTGATCCCTGGCCTGGTGTACTGGGTCAAGGCCATAATTATGGCTCAGATTTGATCCCTGGTCTGAGAACTGCCATATGCAGTGGGTGCAGCTAAAATAATAGTAACAATAATCATCAAATAATTTATGAAATGAACTTGTAAATCCTACCAATAACAGTTGGGAGTCCACCTTATCCTCATATTCAAATAAAAGTTAATTCTCAAGTAGAAAATATTTTCTTTCTTAACTCTATGGTGATCTAAATGGAACGTCTAGTCTATGACATGATATTACCTTTGCACCGCTGGTAATTGATAAACTTGTTTGTGACTCAAGGCATAATATTAATGTACTTAAAATTCTTTTTCCTGGGGAGTTCCCATCGTGGATCAGTGGTTAGCAAATCCGACTAGGAACCATGAGGTTGCGGGATCGATCCCAGGCCTTGCTCAGTGGGTTAAGGATCCGGCATTGCCGTGAGCTATGGTGTAGGTTGCAGATGCAGCTTCGATCCCATGTTGCTGTGGCTCTGGTGTAGGCCAGTGGCTACAGCTCTGATTCAACCCCTAGCCTGAGTACCTCCATATGCCGCGGGCATGGCCCAAGAAATGGCAAAAAGACAAAAAATAAAATAAAATAAAATAAAATAAATAAAATTCTCGTTCCTTAAATTAATCTATTCCTTGACAACACTTGATTTCGAACTTAAAAAAAAATTAAGCATAACTATACTTGCATCATAAGTTATACAGGACACTTTATGGGCATCTTCTTATTTCTAGAAGAGGTGGTATCAGTATTACTAAACCTTGTAGGTGGAATTAGGTATCAAGTCTAAATCATCTCCTTTTACAACTGGTTGACAATTTCCCAAGTTCCTATGCTCTATTTTTTCATCTGTTGTAATTAATAAGAGTCTAACCTTTATCTTAACCTTTCTTTTATCTGTTGTAAATTAATGTTTATTAGTTCACTTCATTAACAATTAAAAGTATTTGCTATCGCTCCTCATAAATTAAAAAATGACCACCATAAAAAAGATAAAGAGTCCATTGTTTTTATTCCACACTGGTTATATCTATTTTTTTTTACTTCCAAATATTTTTATTCACAAATCATGATATATTCAAATAAATTGCATACAAAGAACAAAGAAAAATTTACGTCAACTTTTTTTCTTTGTGTGTAACAATGATCACCTCACACCAATCAGAATGGCCATAATGAAAAACTCTACAAACAATAAATGCTGGAAAGAGTGTAGAGAAAAATGACCCCTCATACACTGTTGTTGGGAATGTAAGCTGGTGCAACTACTATGGAGAACAGTATGGAGGTTCCTTATGAAACTAAATATAGGGAGTTTCCATTGTGGCTCAGTGATAAGGAACCCAACTAGGATCCATGAGGATGTGGGATCGATCCTTAGCCTCACTCAGTGCGTTAAGGATCTGGCATTACAGTGAGCTGTGGTGTAGGTTGCAGATGTGAGTCAGATCTTGTGTTGCTGTAGCTGGGGCATAGGTCAGCAGCTATAGCTCTGATTTGACCCCTAGCCAGGGAATTTCCATACGATGCAGATACAACCCTAAAAAGCAAAAAAAAAAAAAAAAAAAAAAAAAAGAAAGAAAGAAAGAAAGAAAAGAAAAGAAAAAGAAACTAAATATAGAACTATCTTATGACCTAGCAATCCCACTCCTGGGCATATATCCAGAGAAAACTATAATTCCAAAAGACTATTGTACCCCAATGTTCACTGTAGCACTATTTCCAACATCCAAGATATGGAAGCAACCTAAATGCCCATCAACAGAGGAATGGATAAAGAGGATGTGGCACATATAAAATGGAATATTAGCCATAAAAATAAATGAAATAATGCCATTTGCAGCAACAAAAATGTATATAAAAATGATCATACTAAGTGAAATAAGTCATAGAAAGACAAATATGAGATATAATTTATGTGTGGAATATAATAAAAATTATACAAAAGAGCTTACAAAACAGAAACAGACTCAAAGATTTAGGATTACCAAAGTGCAGGGGGAGGGGTAAAGGATAAATTCAGAGGTTGGCATTAACATATAAACACTATCATATACCAAATAAATTTAAGTAACCAGGACCCACTATATGGCATAGAGAAATCTACTCAATAATGTATAATAACCAATATGGGAAAATAATTTGAAAAAGCATGAATATATGTACGATTTGCTTTGCTATACAGCTGAAACTAACACAACTTTGTAAATAAACTACACTCCAAAAATTTTTTTAAAGTATTATCCCCAGTAGAGTATATTTCAACTGCTCCACAAAAAGAAAATGAAAAAAAATACGATGTGCTCATACAACTATCTAAAATAAATTTCAATTGAAACATTTCTTGAAGTAATTATAAATTTACATGCAGTTATAATAATACAGAGATGTGCCTTAGACATTTTGTCAACTTTCCTCATTCTATGGTAACATTTTATAAAACTATACTACCAGGATATTGACAGTGATATAATCTACTAATATTATTCATATTTCTTCAGTTTTACTTGTACTCTTTGTGTGTAGGCAATGGGTACATAGCTATGAATTAAGTTCTATACCAATTATGTCACCTGGGTAGATTCGTATATTCACAACTATAGTCAAAATATTTAATGGTTCCAACACCACAAGAATCTTTCCTGCTGCCCTTTGACAAATACACACATCCCCCTCCTGTCCCTACATTCCACAAATTACTAATAAGTACTTCGTTTCTAAATTTTATTACTTCAAAATGTTTTTTAATATGTGTATAACTGAATCACTTTGTTGTACAGCAGAAATTATCACTACATTGTAAATCAACTACACTTCAAATAAACTTTTAAAAAATCAAAACGTTATATAAATGGAATCATACACTATGTACCTCTTGGGATTGTTTCTTTTTATTTTTGTTTAGGTTTATTTTGGGGGGATTACATAGCGTAATTCCCTGGAGATTCATCAAATTGTTATGTGACTCAACAGTCCATTAATTGTTATTGACTAGGATCCTATGATATGTTTGAACTTCAATGCAAATATTTTCTACCATTCTGTAGCTTTATCCTTTTCACATGGATTTCCCAGAATAAAAGTTTTTAATTTTGCCACATCTATCAGATTTATCCTTTTCACATGGATTTCCCAGAATAAAAGTTTTTAATTTTGCCACATCTATCAGATTTATCAGTTTTTCCCTCATGGCTCACGGCTGTGGCATCAGGTCTAAGGATGCTACCTAGCTCTAGAGCCTAAAGATTTTCTACCATTCTTTCTAAAAGTTTTGTTTGCATTTTACTATTATCCATTTTGAATTTATGTTTGTGTATGGTTTGAGACTTAGTTCAAGGTTCAAGTTTTTGCCTATGAATATCAAATTGCTACAGAACCATTTGTTCAAAAGGCTATCCTTCCTCCATTGAAACGGTTTTGCACCTTTGTCAAAAAATCAGCTAAGCATGTATGTGGGTCTATTTCTGGATCCTATATTCTGTTTACTGGTCTATATATCCATCTTTCTTCCAGTGCCACCTGTCTTGATTGTTGTAGCTATATACTAAAAACTTAATATCAGGTAGAATAATTCCTCCCACTTGATTCTTCTTTGCTTAGAGTCTGTGAGCTATGTTAAGGCTTCTGCCTTTCCATATAAATTTAAAATAATATTATCTATGTCTACAAAAACTTGCTGGGATTTCTAAGCTATTGCATTAAACCTATGAATCCATATGGGGACTATAAATTGAAATTGGAGAAGGAAACAGCAGACACAGAAAATGATATAGCATTGGAATAACACTGATAAACTAATTCAGGATGAAAAAAATTGATATGGAAAATAGGACAGCTATTTAAATCAAACTTGTGGATGTGTGCATGGGGAGGCAGTATACCAAAGCACAATGAATTCGTCAGCAACAAGCGAATAAATGAGACTTTGCACAAAGAGTTAAAAGTTACTGTAGTCAGTAGAGTGTTGGAATAAAACTTCTAATTCAAATACAGCAATAGAAGGCTTGGCTCTTTTATAAAGGTACTGACTCACGTTTTTTGGGGGAAGGACAGTGATGGGAGGAAGGTAGGAAGCAGATACATTCATTTGGGGTTAGTAGTCTGCTAAGCCATCTATTTTTCTTTTTTTATTACCTCAAGGGTATGGGTAATATTTTTAAAGCATCTTTGTTGAGTTCTAATTGATATATAAAAACTGTATATATTTAATGTATACAATTTGATGAGTTTGGAAATGAACACACTTATGAAGCTATCACCACAGTCAAGGAAATAGACACATCCACCACCTCCAAAGTCTCCTTCTATCATGTGTATTATGTGTATTGAGTAAGGACATTTAATTTGAAATCTATCCTCTTGACAAGTGTTTAGGGACACACCTCAGTACGGGGACTCCAGGAACTCTGCTGTGCAGCAGATCTGTAGAATGATTTCATCTTACATAACAGAAAAAGAAATGGAGGGTTCTTGTTCAACTAGTATAAAGCCATCTACTTCTAAAGGGCAATGGAGAGAGGAAATTAAGTGATCTTATTAGAGTGGACTCTCAATTTTCAGGCAAAAATGAGGGGAAAAAATGTGGCTTTCCTGATCGAGACTCTGCAACTGAAAAAAGGTAGCACAGAGCAGAGATATGAGCTTCAGCCACTGGCTTCCCATTGGCAAAAAGTGTCCTTGACAAGTTCTGCTCAGATAGAAAGACAGAAACAAGAGAAATTCAAATCAGGAAAAAAAAAAATTGTGATTGAAACAGTAGAAACCCTGGGCAAAGTGACGTTGTTACTTTAAAGTCTATAGTAGCCAGAAATACAGAAATGGTGGACTCTAAAAAGTTCAGAAAAAGGTAGGTATAACTTCATGGCCTCAGATTCTATAAAAGATGACTGAGAGGCTTCAAAGGCTTTCGAAAAAAATCTGTCATCATAAGCAGGAAAACACAAGTTCAATGACATGGCTACATTGCTAACTCCATATAAGGACATCACATATACAATGTGCTCAATTCATATTTTGGTAAAATAATGAATGGGTTATTTACTTACTTATGCTAAGCTCACAGCATAAAAAGAAAGGTGTATGCTGTTTAAAAAACCACTGGTGAAATGTTAATGAGGTCAGAGAAATCGCAAACACATAAACTATCCACATAGATTTCAGAGAGCTGAACTGCACCCTCCTTGGCCAAGTCCAGAGATTCAAGCACCCTATAAGAATTTGGGATAGCTAACACTTCAAAGGGTAAAAATATTTCACCTTTGATGTGGTTCTCCTTGTCCCCTTCCATCCCACATTTCCACCCCCTTGACTGCTTTTATGCATCCTCCTCTAGCCTAGTAATTCTCAACCAGTGGTTTTTATACCCTGGCAGCTCATTAGAAGAGCTTTTACAAAAAAAATTTGTATGGGTCGATCCTCCAGGCATTTTGATGCAATTGATCTGGGTTGGGACCCTTGTGCCACCCACAGTGACTGATGCTCTTAAAAAGCTCTGTGGGAAATCACTCTGGCCTGCCATGGTGAATGAATGTCTGACAGAAGAGGGTAAAACAAATATCAGAAAGAAAGAATTAATGTCATGGGGTTCCACATGAGTTCAGAACTTAATAAGTCACATAACATCATGCAACAAAAAACTCACCTAAAATAGCTCTGTACATTGTAGCAAAGTTCTTTTAACCATGTGAATGCTACCACCTAAAGATTGGAGACAAATAACTCTTACTCTAAATTTATACTAGGTGTAATGGGAAACTACTGAGAAATTTTTTGGGTGGCACTAACAATTTAAGATGTGTGTATTATAATAATCATCCTAGTTGTATCAAAAAAGAAAGATTGGAGAAAGACAAAGATGATCCCCAGCCTTTTTGTATTTGGAAAACCACCTGAACATAGATACCATTTACTGAAAGGTAATAGAAGAAAAAGCACCGTCTTGGCAGTGAGACTGGACGGAAACATAACAAGGTCACATGTGAATGTGTTGCCTTTGGAGTACTTCAGGAGGAGGAAAAAAAAAAACATATGGGAGATATGTATTTGAGATTTATGTGCATTGAGCTGGGTTTTTAAGTCACAGGAATGGGAAGGTTTGTAGACATTTCTTTGAGAGAAGAGAGTCTAGGAAAAAATTTAGAAGACCATTAAAAATGGAAATAAGAAAAATATCCACCAGTCAGATTAATAGGAATCAGGTAGGAAGAAAACCAGGATAGTATGACATAAAGGGTGTCAAGAATAAAGAGTGTTTATAAAAGGAATGACTGAACAGTAGTTGTCAAATGTTGCAACAGTTTTAATGGAGGGTAAGGGAGAAATCTGATTATAATAGATTAAGGTATGGACAGCAGGTAAAGTAAATACAGTTACCCCTTTAAAGACATTTGCAAGGTTGATTAAGAAGATTCTTTCTCTCTTTCTTTTTGAAACATAATATACATATGATATGGTACTAAACTTTAGATTTTTTTTTTGGCCATACCCATGACATGCAGAAGTTCCCAGGACCAGGGATTGAACCCACGCTATAGCTGTGACGAGCCACATCAGTGACAATGCCAGATCCTTAATCCACTGTGCCACAAGGGAACTTATATATATATATTTTTTTTCTGTTGCTATTTTTCAGTTTAATTTTTCTAGGTCCACATATATAGCAAGATAAAATATATGGCCTTTGCCCATGAAATACTGCCTCTTCATAAGTAGCATACGATGATTAATCAGAAAATCGGGTTGATCTTCCCTCCTTTTTTATTTTTTTATTACACTTTATGGAAGCATAGTTGACTTAAAAGGTGGGTTAGTTTCAAGTAGATATTTTTTAAGAAGGGAGAAATGTCAACACTTTAGTTCTAATAAAGAGAATCTAGGAAAGAGAAAGATGGTGAAAACTAAATGAGAGAGAAAATGGTAATTATTAAAATATGGCAAGGTACCTGCAATGGAAGCAGGGAAGGTAGAAGAATTAACCTGAGCTTTGCTCTATGAGGAGGGAGAATTTCAGAATAATAGGCAGAAGGGAAGAAAGCATGAAAAGGGATGCAGTGACAGGTGAGGTTTGATGATACTGTAAGGAGGTAGCTCTTGTCTAATGGCTTTACTTGTTGAAGGAGGAGAAGTCTGAAACTAAGGAAGTAATAATAGAATTCAAACTTTGAGAGAGTGGAACAGATTTGAAAGTACTGGAGAATGTGAGAGAGAAAACTGATTGGGAATTATAGAAGAGTCACCAAGGGACATCTAAGCCCCAATATGTTTCCCGAATTAGAACGCTGAGTACAATGTTAGGAATAGTGATGGCAGATAGCATGGACTACCTTTATGTTCTCTTCCAACCAAAAGAATGTTGAAAATACAGAAAAGAAAATGGTATTCTGTCACGAGACATGTCTCTACAGTATTTTCTTAGCCTCTTTGCTGAAAACTCCATCTTCCTGCTTGAAATACACTCACAGTGCTGCTAAACAACTTAAGCTTAAGAACAAAGACCTAAAGGCATAAGCTATTCATAGGGTCAGCTGAATGAGGACATAATGCTGGTCTAGGCACACCGGACCTGTGCAGATTGGCATACTGTTTGCACAAGCATGATATGTCCTCTAAGGGATAAGACAAAGAGGAACCTCATGGCCAAGTGGTTTATGAGTGGATGAGTGGTCATTAGCAACGAGAATCAAGGTGTAAACCTAGGTATGCCTGATTGCCACAAATAGGCATGCCATTTGAGGAAGCACAGTGAGGCTTCTCTGGAATGCTATGCATAGCTAACTCAAATGCTAATGATTGTTATGAGCCTAAAGGTCAGAGTAAAAGCTTAACTTTCTACCAGCTAAGTGGCTTTTAAAATAATAAAAGAACTTATAAAATAGTAAACAAACCCTATATCCTCCGCCCATAGCCCCTTCTGATTTGACCTCATCCAAAAGAGCACAATAAAAGCAGTGTGGTTTTTTGAGGCGGTGGTCTTGGTCCCTGAGACCTTGAGTCCCCTGGTTCCCACCTTTACTTAAGATAAATGTCTCTGGGTCTTGTTTTATGTTAACTTTATTCCTTAAGTTTCACAGCACCTGTTCTTCAGCCCCATCCTGCTGAGCTGGTCTCCGCAATATTCAGAATAGAAGGACAATCACTGAAGCAAAGATATGGCTCATATCTGCCATAGGAATAGTAGTAGCAGTAGTAAACTTAATTTTTTTGTTTTAATTGTATTATTTGAATTATAGTACATAGATGGTCATGACTGTTAATATTTGCAATGTTCTCACGAGGAAACAAAAGCACAGAAAATATGATTAACTTTCCTAAGGTAAAGCGTCCACTAAGTGGCAGAAGTTTAGAACAGAGAATATAAGTCATGCTCAGAGGAAAATGAACAGGACATCAAAGGGTCCAGAATCTCCAAAATATGAGGAAGAATGTGATAACTGAAGATATTTTCCCTAAATAAGACAGGCAGCAGCAAATAAGTCTTACTTTAGTACTTTAATAGTTGCCATACGGAAGAAGAATTAGACTTCAATATTACGTAGCTTCAGGGAACAGAACTTAAACTTATATGCAGAAGCTGCAAGGAGGTAGATTTCAGCTGGAAAGAGTTAAGATTTTTGCTGCCATGGGAAATATGGGTGAAAAAGAAGGGGTAGTTCCACAAGTGAAGTTCTAGTGGCAGGCATTATAGCCAAGCGAAGAAGTGTTGGGGAAGGCATCCAGATCTAGGGGCAGACAGGACAGGCTGGTCTAGATGAAGCCCAACACCCTAACACATAAAGTCTCCCTCTAGTGTGCATTTTATTAACCCACGATACACATTTACTGTTTTATTTTCTCCCCTGAGTAAGACCATTTGGCAGATACATAAAACATTTGGATCACTGTTACAACATTTGGATATAATAGATACGAAATACTGCTGTGCCAAGTCTGCTAGATCTGGGCTTTCAAGTGCTTCAAAAGCCCTAATAATTCAGATGAGAAAGAGAGGAAAAGATGGGGGGAGAAAAGAGGGAGGAAGGGACATGGGAGGGAGGGAAAAGGGAAGAAAAGAAAGAAAGAGATTAAGAGAGAGAAATAAAAAATCCTTTTAGCTTGCAAGGATTCTTCCCAAGAGCAAGCACGTATTCTATAGACAATTGCAAAACCGTTGCCTGCCAAAATCATCCTTTTTGAAGTTTTAAAAGATAATCCATATTGCACTTCTTCATACTCTTGCACATTTATATTTGCCCAAAAGCTCAAATTAAAGGTTTTGAAGCTCTTCTCTGAACAGAGGTGAGTGTTTCTGGCCCAGTGCCAGTTTTAATGAGATTTCCTTCTCTATTGGGAGATGACACAAGGAAGCTATATGCAAAGAAGATGCTCTCTGCCTAGACCTGAAGCCAAGAGAATGCCCAATACTATATTTTATTTAACATTTTTAGCCTTGAATTGGCTGCAAGTTTTACTGAACAAATGAGCATTCTCTATAGGTTCCAGATAGCAAATTTTGAGTTTTTGACCCTGCCCTCCTTTAGATACTCTTTCCTTATAAAATATATCTTGTTTTTCAATCTTATAGCACATTACTGGGTTCTTTTTTTCTATTCTTTAGTGTGGAGACTTTCATTTGTTTATCTGTTTGTTTAGGATGTTAGGACACCACTGTTACACACAGTCATCTTGCCAATCCATCATGACCCAGAGGCATTATATGCAACCACTACTGTGTATAGTAAGTAAATCTTGCAAAAATGAGTACCATATTTAGAAACAAACGACAAACTATTGACATTACAGAGAACTTTTTTCCTTCATTTGGCTCCATCTCCAGAAGCTGTTATCTTTGCAATTCCTCTCAAATCTGCCCCTACATTGTTGAGCAATACACCTGCATATTATTTTAATTGAACATAGACTTCCACGCATTTATCAATAACATATTATATAGTCATCTGAGTCATAAAATAATGTTAAATATCTCCATCATTTTGCTACCTGGAAATCAGATTATTCTTTCCTTTAAATCATTACAAAGCTATTTATAGTAGAGACAGTCATGCAATTAGGCCCTTGTTATTAAAAATTTCTAGAGGGAAATTTCCCGTCGTAACATCACAACTGAAATATTTACATTTGAGTTCCTATCCTTTTTATTGCCAATTGTTGGAAGTAAATCAAATCAGGAATTTTGGCACTGAGTAACTGTTATAGAAAACAAACATGGAGATGCATATATGCATCACGGAGATATGTATCCCTTTCAAATTACATTAATCTGTCTAATGGATAGGAAGAGAGATGTGTACTGTTTTTTTCTTTTTCTTTTTGTTTTGTTTTGGTATGTTTACCATTTTTACCTTATTCTGGGTGACCTATCAGAAAGCTTGAATCCTGTCTCTGTCACTGTCAACATGTGCTAACAAAGCATCCTCTTTCTCCCTCTCTCTGTCTCCATTTATTCATTTGTGAAATCAGGTGGGATGTGATAATCCCTAAAATTCCATCCTTCTCTAAATTCTGTTTCTATGAGATTCAATTTCTGGATGACCAATAAGGAAATAAATAAATAAATATGTAAGTGATATGATAATCAGGAATATTTACCTGAAAGGATATGGGAGAATAAATTTATCTTTTTTAAATCCCTGAACAATTCAGTGAGGGAATTTTTACTGAGAATATATGAGAGAAAGGTAATTTCTGTGTTGTATCTTTTTGGCAAATCAAGTCAATGGACTAGTCCAGCCAAGTGCCAGCATTTGGGAATTAACATGTCAACCCGAAATGGATATAAAGCTCTTAAAGGACTAAATGTGACAAATGGAGATTACCCTGAGCATTTGCAACCTGACCATTTCTGAATATATTTCTTCACAGTATCTTTTTTTCTCTCTCCCTTCCTCCCTTCCTCTTTTCATTCATTCAATATGTATTCATTGAACAAATATTTCTTGAATACCTACAATGTAAATGCAACTCTTCTGGAAACTGTGGATATGCTATTGAACAAGAAAATTCCTCACCTTTTGTGGAATTACATCTAGGTAAGCAAAATACTAATAATTAAGAAAATACTTAAATATATAGTTTAATTCAGATAAATACACAATGCCTAAAAATAATTAAAGCAGGATAATGAGATAAATACTGAGTAGGAGAGAGGCTATTTAGATAAAGACAGAGAATGTTTCTCCAAGAAGGTGACTTTGAGCAGAGACTTACAGGAAGGGAAAGAAAGAATCACAGAAAGATTTCTGGAAGGAGTTTAAGTTTTGTCAACTTACTGACTGAAATCTTTGCTCCCATTATATTTTCTATATTTGGTGTTAGACTTATTGAGTGTGCACTTTCAAGGTATATTTAAATGAATGGACACCAGAGAATTTAACAAAAATAGAGTACCTCTAGGAACAAAAATATGATGGTAGTATTCCTGGTTCTATGAGAGAATAGAGATTTAGCCCATTCATTTGGCTTCTAGGACCTTCCCTGGCCACATACATGGTAACTGAGCATTGACTAAAGTAGTGGAGAAGCTCTTTCTCTGTCGACTTGTACATCTCAAGGCACCAGTGTGGTGCTTTGAAATATTCAAATATTGCTTGATATTCTTTTAATGTGTATTTTGATTCATGAGATCGTCACTGTTGGCTACCTTGTGATATGCTCCTAACTGCTAGTCTGAAAGGTAAGGGTAGCTGAGTTCTTCTCTATAATCCCTTAGGGACAGTCTTCAGAGTGCTATGGCTCTCAGACCTGTGATCATGAGGAAAGGTTATGGGATGAAGCTTGCAGAAATCAGTGACAAACTTGCCATCTCAGGAATAAGTCGTTGGTTACAAAGGGGCCCTGATAAGAGAATGTGAATGCATAGAAAATTTATTCTAAATTTAGAATCCAAGCATGTTTTATTCATGATGGGAACTATAATCTAGTTTTATAATGCCAGATTTATTTAGGATGATACAAGCAATAGTCACATGAAGAGTTTGCCTCTTCTATAAAACAGTTACTGTGTATATCTATTATACTTTTTGATGTTTTTTGCAGCAAAATTTTCTCTTCAAGTCAAGATGGTATGGATCATGAAATGCAGGTAAGTAGAAAATATCAGAAAGAACTGGGTAGAAATTCCAACTCTGCCATTTACTGTGCTGACCTCAAATTCTTCTTCTGCAAAATGGGGAACATAATACCAAAAATGAGCATGAAATATTATCTACAATGACCCAGGCATAATGCTTGCCATACAAAATAAAGCTCTTAATACCTATCACTTTTATTCTCATATTTTAGTTTTTTGAGGAGTTTTTAACTCATTTTGGTATCTTAAGTACCAATTAGAATTTTTTTTTCTAGAAGTGGAATAGGGCTTTAAAGTAATATAGATTAATATTCACCACAACAAAATGTGGCCATGCAGAATAGTGTTTAAAGCTATATTAATAGAGGCACCCAGAGTCCTGGGTTCAAACTTGGTTTTGTTCCCAGTCAGTTTTGATATTTGCTGGCTTCTCCCCAGTCTCATTTATTTATTCCCTTTGATCTTCCTACTCAACACTGGACTCCTGCAGGGCTGAGCTATATATCTAAGCTTTCTTTCCTCTATTCTTACTAATTTCTTGATAATAACCAATATTACAGTTTTAAATAAAACTCGCCAATTTATATTTACAATACAAATTCCAGATTTAGATGTTCAGCTATCTCCTGAACTTTTTGGCTAACAGCAACTTAAGCTCATTTTGTTCAAAACAAAATCTATGATTTGGAGTTCCTGCTAGGGTGTAATGGAATCAGTGGGCATCTCGGCAGCACCAAGACACAGGTTTTATCTCTAACCCAGCACAGTATGTTTAGCATCTGGCATTGCCATAGCTGCATGTGGGTCATAACTTTGGCTCAAATCTGATCCTTGGTCTGGGAACTCCATACTCCACAGTGCAGCCAAAAAAAAAAAAAAAAAGAAAGAAAGAGAAAGAGAAAAAAAAATCTGTGATTGTCTTTAACAAACCCACTCCCCCTGAAATCTTCCTCATTGCAATTAATAGCAATTCCTGGCCCTATAGTTGTTCAAGTCAAAAACTTAAAGAGTCAATCAAATCTCTTTCTTTTATACCCTTCACTCAATAAAACAACTAATATGACAGTATGCTTTTAAAATACATTCAGCATCCAGTCACTTTTCACTATTCTTTGGTTCCCGCCTTGGATTATGGTATCTCTCTCACAGATTGTTAAAACAGCCTTCAACCTGGCCTTTCTACCTCCCCCCATTCCCTAGCAGTCTATCTTTTTTACTTGAAGTATAGTTGATTTACAATATCATATTAGTTTCAGGTGTACAGAATAGTGATTCAGTATTTTTATAGAATATATTTCATTAAAAGTTATTACAAGTTAGTGGCTATATTTCCCTGTGCTATAAAAGATATCATTGTTACTTATCTATTTTATACTTAGCCCCATATTCCTAATTTTACTTCCACCTTTCTTTTTCCCCTCTAGTATTTTTTTCTATATTCGTGACTCTATTTCCATTTTTCCGTATACGTTTATATTAATTTAAAGATGGTATACATTATACCATAAATTATTTGTCTTTCTCTGTCTTATTTCACTAAGTATAATATTCTCCAGGTCCATCCATGTAGCTACAAATGGCAGAATTTCATTCTTTTTATGGCTGTGTAATATTCCACATAATTTGGAATATTAAATGGAATGGAACTAAATATTCCATTTAGTTTTTTTAAGGAACCTCCATATTGTTTCTCATAGTGGCTGCACAAATTTACATTCCTACAAACGGTGCACAAGCATTCTCTTTTCTCCACATCCTCTCCAACATCTGTTATATGTAGTCATTTGATGACAGCCATTATGACAGATGTGAGGTGAAATCTTATTGTCATTTTGATTTGCATTTCTCTAATAATTAGTGATGTTCAACATCTTTTTATGTGTTTATTATCCATCTGTAGGCCTTCTCTACCCATGTCTTCTGCTTATTTTTTGATTGCGTTGTTTGTTTTTATGATATTAAGTTGTGTTAAGTTGTTTACATATTTTGGATCTTAACTCGTTGTTGGTTATATCATTTTAAAATATTTTCTCCCATTTTTCTCCCATTCCATTGTCTTTTCATTTTGTCAATGGTGTGCCAAAGCTTTTAAGTTTAATTAGGTACCATTTGGTTTTTTTTTTAATTTCATTTGCATGTGTAGACAGATTCACAAAATATTGCCAAGATTTATATCAAAGAGTGTTCTGTCTATATCCTCTTCTAAGAGTTATATGATTCCAGGTCTTATATTTAGGTCTTTAATCCATTTTGAGTTTCTTTTTTTTTCTTTTTTTTCTCTATTTTTTTATTGTTATTTCCCCAGTTTTTTTTTTTTTTCCCTACTCTACAGCATGGTGACCCAGTTACACATACATGTATACATTTTTTTTTTTCTCACATTATCATGCTCCATCATAAGTGACTAGACATAGTTCTCAGTGCTACACAACAGGAGCTCATTGCTAATCCCTTCCAAAAGCAAAGTTTGCATCTATTAACCCCAAGCTCCCAATCCATCCCACTCCCTCCCCTTCCCCTTTGGCAGCCACAAGTCTATTCTCCAAGTCCATGAGTTTCTTTTCTGTGGAAAGGTTAATTTGTGCCATATATTAGATTCCAGATATAAGTGATATCATATGGTATGTCTTTTTCTTTCTTACTTATTCACTCAAGATAAGAGTCTCTAGTTCCATCCTTGTTGCTGCAAATGGCATTATTTTGTTCTTTTTTTGGCTGAGCAGTATTCTATTGTGTATATATACACACACACACCACTTCTTAATCCAATCTGTCAATGGACATTTGAGTTGTTTCTATGTCTTGGCTATTGTGAATAGAGTTGCAATGAACATGCAGGTGCATGTGTCTTTTTTAAGGAAAGTGTTCAGCTATATGCCCAAGAGTGGGATTGCTGAGTCCTATGGTAGTTCTATATTTAGTTTTCTAAGGTACGTCCATACTGTTCTCCATAGTGGCTGTACCAGCTTACATTCCCACCAACAGTGCAGGAGGGTTCTCTTTCTCCACACCCCATCCAGCATTTGTTATTTGTGGACCTATTAAGGATGGCCATTCTGACTGGTGTGAGGTGGTAACTCATGGTAGTTTTGACTTGCATTTCTCTAATAATCAGGGATGTTGAGCATTTTTTCATGTGTTTGTTGGCCATCTGTATTTATTCCTTGGAGAAATGTCTATTCATGTCTTTTGCCCATTTTTCCATTGGGTTGTTGGCTTTTTTGCTGTTGAGTTGTATAAGTTGCTTGTATATTTTAAAGATTAAGCCCTTGTCCGTTGCATCATTTGAAACTATTTTCTCCCATTCTGTAAGTTGTCTTTTTGTTTTCTTTTTGGTTTTTTATAGGGTTTGAGGAACTATTTTAGTCTGTTTTAGATGTAGCTGTCAAGTTTTCCCAGCATCATTTGTTGAACAGGCTATCTTTAATCCACTGTATATTTTTGCCTCCTTTGTTGTAGATTAATTGACCATAGGTACATGGGTTTATTTCTGGGCTTTCTATTCTGTTTCATTGATCTATGTGTCTGTTTTTGTGCTAGTACCATACTGTTTTGATTACTGTACATTTGCAGTATATTCTTAAGTCTGAGAGGGTGATATCAACTTTGATCTTTTTTTCTCGAAATTGCTTTGGCAATTCAAGGTCTTTTCTGGTTCCATATAAATTTTAGAATTGTTTGTTCTAGTTCTGTGAAAAATGTCATGGGTATTTTGATACCCAGCAGTCTATTCTTAACTGCCAGAGTGAACTTTTCAAAATTAAACTTAAATCAGTTCACTCAGCTATTCAACACTTTCAGTGTCTTCCCAATTGATTCAGAGTAAAAACTAAGATATTACAGTGACCAAAAAAGCCCCAAGTGGTACTCCCTCCTCCATTTGACTTAATATTTTCTTTATCTCTCTTTTGCTCATCCTCCTTTGAATACCTGGCCTATTGAGTCAACATGCCAGTATGTTTTTCCTCCTAGGGCCTTTGTACTAGCTGTCTCCTCTCCCTGTAATGTTTTTTCCTCAAATAACCACATGTGTCACTTATTTACCCCATTCATATTTTGGCTCCAGTGTCAATAAAGTCTTCCTTAAGCTCCCTGTCTAAAACTGATCTCTCTACTGTCATTATCCCATATTCCCATTTCTTGCTTTATTTTTATCCAAAGAATTTCTCACTGTCTGTTATCTTATTTACTCATTTATTTTTGTTGTCTCTTACCCATTAAAATGTAAATTCCATGGGGTCAGAGATTTTTGTATCTATTTTTCACTATTTCCAAGCCTTAGTTCAACCAGTATTTGTTGAATTAACTCATTAGTTTCCATTATATTTTTGTTAGAATTTAGTATAAATGTTCAATACAGAATCTTGTACACAGTAATTACTGAATAAATCATGGATATGATATTACTTAAGAACCAACTGAATCAGTGCATATATAAATATATCTATATATTTTAGTGTTCAACAATTGGTCCTATTAGATCCTTCATATCAATTTCACAGTTCCAATTTAAGATCTAATTCTGTTTTTATTTTTAATTTGTAAAGATTTATATTGGTCAAAAATAACTTCATAAGGCAGAAAATAATAAGTGTTCAGGGATAAAACGTTGCTGCTTTGTCTCCAGGGCTTAGATAAATGCTTCAAAAGAAAACCTATGCATACATTGCCCACTTCTGCTATAGGACTAACTTTTATTAGCCTGAAGGTTGTTAATGCAACCTTTATCACTGAAGAGATTAACACAGAATTGCTAAAAGTCTGCTTCCAGAGAGATGGTATAAGCAGCATGGTAATATATATCAGTTAATCTACACTTCTTATTATTTCTTAGTGAAAATGTTGAATAGTTGAATTAACATTTGGCAGATTTAAAATTCATCCCAGAAATTAGTTTATGAAAAATCATACAGTTTCAAAGACTCTCCTTCAAAAAGTGGTACTTTGCCTACCATCTATACATACCACAAAATTAGTAAGAGTCTAGTCACCAGAAGTGACCCCCCCCTACTTTTGCAGATGGAAAATCCAGGAACGTTAGCAAATAGGAAACACATGCAGTACAATTAGTATTTATCTAAAATTCAAATTGACAAGGTGTCCTATATTTTTATGGCAGTGCTATTCATGGGTAAAACACATTCTCCACATCCACAGGATATCTTCCCTAAACCAATATAATAGCTTCTAATAGGTTTCCATACATCCAGGTTAACTTTACTACAATCCATTCATTTTTTTAAATTTTATTTTATTTTTGAGTATAGCTGATTTATATTTTGAGTCAATTTCTGCTTTGCAGCATAGTGGCCCAGTCATATATATACGTACATTCTTTTTCTTATATTTTCCATCATAGTCTATCCCAAGAGATTGGATATAGTTCCCTGTGTTGTACAGAAGGACCTCATTACTTATCCATTCTAAATGGAATAGTTTGAATCTACTAACCCCAAACTCTCAATTCATTACACTCCCTCTCCCTTCCCCCTTGGCAACCACAAGTCTGTTCTCTATATCTGTAATCTGTTTCTGTTTTGTGGGTAGGTTCATTTGTGCCATATTTTATATTCTACATATAAGTGATATCATACGATATTTATCTTTCTCTTTCTGACTTATTTCACTTAGTATGAGAATCTTTAGTTGCATCCACATTGCTGCAAATGGCATTATTTTGTTCTTTGTTATGGCTGAGTAGTATTCCACTGTGTGTGTGTGTGTGTGTGTGTGTGTGTGTGTGTGTGTGTATCACAATTATTAACAATGAACCCTGAAGCATCCTTTGAAAAAGCCAGATCACATTACTACTCAGCCTAAAATGCCCTAATTACCCCCCCATTCTTTCAGAGTAATTAACAAAGTCCTTACCAGGGCCTAAAAGCCCTTTCCCCCATGACCACTGACCTCCAAATCAACACGCTATTCCCCTTGCATGCCTCACCACTTACTCTTCCCATTTTGGAGGACTCTCCTCTACATTCATTCCAGATAACTTCATGCCTCTCTCTCTCTCTCCCTCTCCCTTGCTCATCCCTTTAGTTCCCTAAAACAATACCCACATAGTGTGGTCTTCACTGAAAAAACTTTCCTTTTTTTTTTTTAAAAAAAAAAGCAACCCATTACCAGGACCCCTACCACTCCTTTCCTGTTCTATTTTTCATAGTATTCCTAATGTCATCCAAAACACCACAAATTAATAAAATCACATCTCTGATATATTAGCATCCTCTCTCCTGGAAAATAAATTCTAAAAAGATCAAGATCTTTGTCTTTTTTCCCCCAACCACTATTGTAGAAATAAGGAGTCAATGAATCAAACTTTTAGAAACTCAAAAGTTAAACAGAGTTCCATGCTGTATACCAAATTCAGTGTCTTATGGTCACTCAATGCTTAAACTGAACAAAATAAATAAAATTTGTAATTTAGAAATCAGAAAACTGTCAAAACTTATGAAGTCATTAAAGTTCATTGTACTATGGTAATTAAATATATGTATTTTTTAAAATTATTATTAGCTTCCAATGAATCTTTTCTGGTTGGAAAAAAACTCCTATTTATATATTCTCTTCTCTCTCACCTTAAGAAGTGACGTTCTTTGCTGGTTCATTTCTTGTTCCCCTTAATAGAAGATTACAACTTGTATAGTCACTTCGGCATGCAAATTCAGCTTATACTTCTTCTGCCAAATGTCTTTGGTACTAATTTTATATTTTATATTAAACTTTTATCATATGCAAAAGGTTAATCTTTTATACAAAAGGTTAATCTTTAGTCTCTGTCCTATTAAATACTTATCAGAAGTTTAATCTCCCCCAGATATTTTTCCGTGAATATTTATAAGGTTGACATTGAGTGATAAAATGAAATCCCATAATATTCTTGCCCGTCACATCTCAAATAGTTAAAAAAAATGTGTCAATCAGCTTTATAGCTCTAATCAAGTCTTATGTTTCAATGTAGCTCAAGAACCCTAAATTCACCAATCATAAAGGAGTGATGTTTGGAATGTTTGGAATTGGTAGTTAACTAGTAGAGACCTCTATGGATATTGGTCCCATTTCTGTGCAGAGAGGAATATCTCTTGGCCTCTGATCCATCTGTGAGGTCAATGGAGACGGGTGGTAATTCTCAGCCTTGCCAGACCCTTTGGGAAACCACAAGCACAGAATGGTCATCTTTGTTGCCATGACTATGACAGGCCCAGTATCTGGGAGCATGATTTTTAGCTGAGTGGAATCATCTAAGTATGTTCTGTCTACTGGTGGGGGTAGAAAACATCAATCGGCTGAAACACTGCTGTTATTAGAAAGGAAAATCCCATGGAAAAATTTTTCACCCAACTTTCCCTTGGGAAATGTTCATTTGAATAGTCCGTTTTAAGTCTCATTTACATTATTATTCAATTTTGTCCTCACAACAATACTATAGAGCTTTGGTTTTCAAACTTGGCTGCACATTTGAATGACTTAAAGAGATTTTTTAAAATAAATAAATATCCAGGCCCTTCTACAAACTAGGTTAGGGCATACATGTCTCTATTTTATAGACACTCCCAATGATTCCAGTGCACAATAACATACAATAAGGATTAAGAATCATGTAAGAGAGGTGGACTGCACCCTTTTGTTATTCTGGTGTATGGATAATAAACAGAGAGTAAGTAAGCTTTCCAAGGTCACATGGCCAACACAAGATATTTTCTTTCAGTTATGTCGTGGTGCCCCTTCCAACCTCCCCAGTCACCCCCATCACACATATCTTTTCTTCCTTTTCAGCTAATGAAGTACACTTGAGTTCAGAGGAGACAAATACAAGCAAAGGGAAATAAAGCAGGAGTAGGAATGGTTCAGGAAGACTAATTCATTATTATGTTATAGTCACCCAATTCTGACAGCCTAAGTTGGCGTTAGAGAGCTACCAGATACTTCAGGCTTTCAGAACTGAGGCAAGAAGATCAGGCAAACACTACTACTGCCATTACTACTACTATTACTACTACCACTACTACTGTCAATTTAAAAATTAAAACAATGCTTTTGATACTGTGTGCATGAAACCCCTGTTTAAACTTTAATTTCAACGACAATTCCCACAAATGCAAAAGCCACACAACTTTATTCTAGTCTTTTCAAATGACAACTTTTTATTTCAGACATTCTATGCATAGGGTTAGATTTCTTCTTTTTTGTTTTTTTATAGCTACACCTGTAACATTTGGAAGTTCCCAGGCTAGGGGTCAAATCAGAGCTGCAGCTGTCAGCCTGAGCCACAGACACAGCAACACTGGATCCAAGCTACATTTGCAACCTACACCACGGCTTGCAACAACACTGGATCCTTAACTCACTGAGGGAGGCCAGGGGTTGAACCCATATCCTCACAGATACTATGTCAGGTTCTTAACTTGCTGAGCCACAAACACTAAGATTTCTACTGAGCATACATCTGAGAATAACTCAATTATTAGTTTCAAAAATCTTCTAAACCCTGTCTAACCTCCCTGAGCAACCTAGGTTAATGCCAACATAGGCCGATAATTACCTTTGTCCAAAAAATCCTCAAATGCCTGATGTTTTAGAAGTATAAAAGACACACAATTATGGAGAGATGATAATGGCAGAGACTCTGATTAGCAATGTTTTTGTATAACAGTAACTTCCACCTTTTACCATAAAACACCTCTTTGGGGTAATGAAGTTTCTTTCCCTCCTATTCTCCCTGAGATCATACTCTAAAATATGATATGTGTGTCTCATATGACAACTCAAGGTCCCAGCTTTGTAATTTATGATTTCTAAGTACTTTTTGAATTGCTCAAGCTGATGGAGAAGATTGGGCACTAGAAACATTATCTTCCTATCATAAATTACTGTTATAGAATCTAGTTTCTAGAACTAAGAAGATAAAGGTCACCTATGTCTACAATATTGCATGTAAGGGTATTAGTGACTTACTAGGACCAGACAGTGATTTTTAGAAAAAGCAAGTAGCAGAAGTCCTCTGCATGCCCTAAGTTTCATGTCTAAGAAGACAGAATGTCTTTTTTGGAATATTTTATAATCTAAACATATCCATCTTTTCCTTCAAGTTTCAATTCATCTCCTACTGCCCAGTATCATTAAATAAGGAATGAAATAGATGCTAATCCTAAAAATGTAGGGATTGAAGCTTTTCTTCCATGACCACCACTACAGGGTCACTGCATGGTTATATACATATATGCATACAGGATTATGCATGACATAACACATCCAGTGATAAAGAAAATCATTCCTGGAGTTCCTGTTGTGGCTCAGTGGGTTACAAAACAGACTAGTATCCATGAGGATGCAGGTTCGATCCCTGGCCTTGCTCAGTGGGTTAAGGATCCAGCATTGCCATGAGCTGTGGTATAGGTCACAGATGTGGCTCGGATCCCGTGTTGCTGTGGCTATAATGTAGACCAGAATCTGTAGCTCCAATTCAACCCTTATCCTGGAAACTTCCATATGCCACGGTGCAGCCCTTAAAAAAAAAAGTTCCTAATGAAACAACCCTTTCCATCTTTGGATACTTGGGAACTAGGTAACTTACTATAGTATTTAGCCAAATGCATTTTTCTAAAGTAACTGCTCAGTAATTGGTCTCTTTTGTCATAAAATGTCTTCTCATATATTTAGAGATATGTATAGGGATTAGCTCTCTTTCACTTTCCCTAATAATAACAATTCCTTGCCCTTTAAAATTCCTTCATGCCATACTATCCTAATTGTTCTCTTTTGAATACCATCTAATTTTGAAATATGTCTTTAAAATGTGGTATTCGGAAGTAAAAACATTAAACACAGCTAAGAACAGTAGATATTCCCTATTAATAAAACCTATCCATGCTCAATGACAGTGATATTGCCCATAAGAAGGTGAACATTAATTCTTGTAAAAAAAAATCATACTCTTTTTTATGTAGAAAGCACAGATATAGATATAGTACATTAAGAGATAATAGAGTATGCCTGTGCCATTATATTTTCATTGGGAAAATTATTAGGAAAAAAATTGAAAGTACTCCATAGAGGGACAATAATGAAAAAAAGGTTAAGAAACAGTGACATTGGAGTTCCCATCGTGGCTCAGTGGTTAACGACTCTGACTAGGAACCATAAGGTTGTGGGTTCGATCCCTGCCCTTGCTCAGTGGGTTAACAATCTGGCATTGCCATGAGCTGTGGTGTAGGTGGCAGACGCGGCTCGGTTCCCACGTTGCTGTGGCTCTGGCGTAGGCTGGTGGCTACAGCTCCAATTAGACCCCTAGCCTGGGAATCTCCATATGCTGCAGGAATTGGCCCTAGAAAAGGCAAAAAGACCAAAAAAAAAGAAAAAAAAGAAACAGTGACATAGCCTAAGACCACACCAGCTGTTTTATAACACTATCATACTATTAACTTTTTTATTTTTAAAGTTCTATTGAAGTATAGTATCAATATTGTGATAATTTCTGCTGGACAACAAAGTGATTCAGTTATACACATGCATACATCCATTCCTTTTCAGATTCTTTTCCATACAGTTTACCACAGAATATTGGGTAGTTTCTTGTGCTATACAGCAGGTCCCTGTTGGCCAATCAGTCCATATACCACAGTGTGCAAATGCCAATCCCAAATCCCCAGTGCATCCCTCCCCCCATGTATCCCCTTTGGTAACTATAAATTTGTTTTTAAAATCTGTATGCCTGTTTCTGTGTGCAAATAAGTTCATTTGTATCTTTTTTTAGATGCCACTTCTAAGTGATATTATATGATGTTTGTCATTTTCTAACTTATTTCACTTAGTATGATGATCTCTGCATCCATCCATAATGCTGCAAATGGCATTACTTCATTCTTTTTTTATAGCTGAGTAATATTCCATTGTGTGTGTGTATAATACATATATATGTATGGTTATGTGTGTATATATATATAAACACACACACACATCTTATCTATTGACAAAATCCTTAAGATAATTTCAATTGTGCTGCTGCTGAAAGGTATCTCCTCTATTTTGTGGTTTCCAGAGCATTTGCTGTTTTTTTTTTTTTTTTAATTTGTTTAGTTTTTGTTTTTAGGGAGTGGCTGATTTTGTTTTGTTTTTTTAATACAAGACTGAAAGTTTAAATTTACTCCTGATAAAATTGTCTTTGTTAGGTTTTGTCTCTTACTGTCTATCCAGATATTTTAGAACAACTAATACAGTCATTATTCTTTCAAGCTTTGATTTTTTGCATATTGTATCTCCTATCATCTAGACTACTCATGCCAATAATTTACAGATACAATGTTGAAAAGGACAGGGCTGAGAATATTGTCCTACACACAGCTCTTCCATTTTGTGTTAAAGTACTAATCACTACACTTTAATAAACATTTATTCATGCACTTATCAATGTGACTAGTTGTATATTTCCAACACAAAATCAACAGTTTTCTGTTTTGTTCCTTTGTACACTGTGAGAAACTATGTTAAATGTCTCATAGATATCCTGGCTCTATTATACTTTCTGACAATTTAGTAACCTTAACCCCCTCCCCCCCAAAAATAAGAGGAAGAAAGAGAAGAAGAAATAAGTTTAGCTTTTTAAATTTTTTCCTTAATAAACCTGTGTTAGCTCATGATGATTACTTCTTCATTTTCTCTAATAATAATCTATAAAGCTACCTCTGTACAGCAGGGGTTGAGTATTCTATTATTTTTCTTGTAATAATAGCATTTGTCAGTTATTTTCAGTTGATTCTTACTCTGTTTATTATGTTTTTATGGATATATGTCTTAGCTTTTCAAAAAGATTATAAATGCCTCGGGCTGAAGACATATTCCCCATGGTTGCCCACCAAAGTATCTTAGATGATAATACAAATATACTGTTCAATTGACTAATAAACAGTTGGTTTCTACTCACTGTCAAATCAGACCAAATGAAAAGCTCATAAACCATACCCACACTTTAAGACTAGGTTTAGATTGTTTTAGAGTCTTGCACTAATAAGAAAATATGAAAATAGTTTCCTCCCATATTTAACTCTCAGCTTACTAATTTCTCACTAGAAAATAACATTTTTACTAAATAATAGGGCAACTAAAAATTGATTGCAGGAAAGGAGAAGAAAACTATCTAGATCATATATGCAAAAAATATAGGATATTTCCTTAGGGTGGGGAACCTCCTTACATGTTAACAAATGAATATCTTTTAAAAATAGACATATCAGGAGCTCCTGTCATGGTGCAGTGGAACCATGAGGTTTCAGGTTTGATCCCTGGCCTCACTCAGTGGGTTGAGGGTCCAGCATTGCTGTGAGCTGCAGACATAGCTCAGATCTGGTGTTGCTGTTGCTGTGGCTGTGGCTGTGGTGTAGGCCAGCAGCTGTAGCTCTGATGAGACCCCTAGCCTGGGAACCTCCATATGCCATGAGTGCGGCCCTAAAAAACACAAAAGACAAAAATAAAAAATAAAAATAAATAAAAATGGACATATCAGGGAAGGCTCCTAATACCTTTTTGACTAAAATTAAGTATGTATGTATAATGTATTTAAGTTATCATACAGCTCTGGGGTGAGGCTTTTAAATTAAATATTTTGACTACATTAAAAACACTTTGTTTAGTTGAAAAATGGTGTACCAAATTACCTAAATAAGCAATTTGTTTGCCATTTGGTGATAGTGCATTTTTATGTCATATATATTATTCTGCATGTACATGTTTTGATAGTCTAAATCTAGGACATCATATAATTATTAGAAAGAAGATAGTAAATGGTCAGGTGGGTGGCAGCCTGTAACATAGAAGACTCCTGAACTCCTCTTCTCCTATATATACACTGAGTGAACAGGTATACACAGAGCAATTTCCTTTGAAAGAAAGGTAGAAACTAGCTGAGCAACACCTAGACACTGAGTGAGGGAACAAGAAAATACCCATATCAAAATGGATAGGAAAGGCTGAGATATATTCTCACCATAAACCCTACCACCAAGACAACACCATACAATTGGAAGAGAACCCTCAACTCTTAGCTTCTTCCTGAGGAGTGAAGGGTTTGGACCCCATATCTAAAGTCCCAACTTTTAGAGGTCCCTTCCAACGCACAAGTCTCAAGATAATTGGTTCTGAAAGCTGACAACAGTTCTTATATCCCTGAGATCCGCAACACTATAAAAAACAAAAAAGCAACTGTTAATGGGTGCTGGCACTCCCTGTGGATTACACCTTGGGCCCCAATACAGAGGAAGCAGGCAAGAATATCCATCTCCTAATCTTTCCTGAAAGGAGTATATTTGCATAATACTTCAAACCTGCAGCCTGAAGGTCAAACTTCTAATTCGACCGGGTATCTAGGGGTTGACTGTAATACTCCCCAGAGACCAAGACGGTTGTAGACACCTCCTCTTCCTTCCCTAAGTCACCAGTATCTCCCAAGCAAGAGCTTGTAAACACATCTGCACTCCAGATTTTGTGAATGTCATTAGAAGGATGGTTCCCTTATTACCTGGCTCTGATAGCCAATGAGCTTGAATTCAGAAGTCCCATAAAATTGCAGCAAACATATAAGAGTTAATAGCCCCAGGAGCATCCCACCACTCCCAACACCAAGTAATGACTCTCCTCCCAGGCGCAGCACAGAAGGAGCAGGCAAAAGTACCCAACTCTGAGTTTCTCCCTAGAAGGACTTAACTACACATATTCCCAGCTACTGCCCGCAGGTTCAGTTTCCAGCTGGCCTGCATCTAAGTGTTGACTGAGTTTCTCTCCCTTTAGGGATTGGCACACCCTCAAACACTGGGAGACACTAAGAACAGTGATGGCAACTTCAACAGTTACAAAGGATTAAGAGACCACATGGGCATGGCTGGGCTGATTGACAAGGTTCATCTTGAATAGGATGTATAGAACTTTTTCAAGACTGAGAGAGGTGGCTGTTTTACTAATGTATAGAAACCAGCACTGAGAGTCAAGGAAAAGGAAGAAACAGAAATACACTCCACATAAAAGAACAAGACAAAAATCCAGAAACAGAGGTAAGTGCTTTGCCTAAAGAGTCCAAACTAATGGTCATAATGATGATCACTGAGGTCAGGAGAAGAGTTGATTAACAAAGTGAGGATTTCAACAGAGATAGGAAACTTAAGAAAGTTCCAAATAGGAGCCATAGAGCTAAATAATATAGTAATTGTGGTGAAGAATTCAACAGAGGGGTTTAACAACAGACTCAAGACAGGACAGTGGAATTCATCCAATGTGAAGAGCAGAAAGGAAAAGAATGTAAGAGAGTGAAGATGGCTTAAGGGATTTGTAGCTGCTATCAAACAGACTGACATACATATTATAAGAGAACCAGAAGGAGAAGAGAGATAAATGGAACAGAAAGCTTACTCGAGGAAATAAAAGCTGCAAATGTCTCAAACCTGGGAAAGAAACAAATGTTCAAATGTAGTAATCCAGAAAGTTTCAAAGGAGATGAATCCAAGAAACCCACACTGTGATTCACTATAATTCAATTGCCTACCTTAATCAAAAAGAAAGAAAATTCTCAAATAAGCACATACATTATAATTCAAGGAATTAGAATAAGAATAACAAAATAAGCTCAAAGTTAGTAGAAGAAAGAAAATAATCAAGATCAGAGTGGACATAGATGAAACAGAGACTAAAAGGATAATGGAAAAAATTCATGATACTAAAATCTGGGCTTTTTTAGAAAAGATGAAAAAGAAAAAACTAGATAAACCCTGAGCTAGACTTAGGAAGGGAAAAAGAGTGGACTCAAATAAAATTAGAAATGAAAGAAGAGATAGTATAATTGATATCACAGAAATACAAAGGAACATAAGAGAATACTATAAATAATTATATGCCAATAAACTGGACAACTTAGCAGAAATGGATAAATTCCTGGAAACATATGACTTATCAGAACTGAATCATAAAGGATAGAACATCTAATTGGACCAATAATAAGTAAGGAAATTCAATCAGTAATCCAAAATCTCCTCCAAACAAAAAGTCCAGGACCAGATGACTTCACTGATGAATTATACCAAATATTTAAAGAAGAACTAATACCAATCTTTGTCAAGCTTTGCAAAAAAAAAAAAATAAATTTTTTTGGATTGCTTACAAACTCATTTTACAAGGTTAGAATTACTATCATACCAAAACCAGACAGGGACACTACAAGAAAAGAAAATATTAGGACAATATCCCTGATGAACATAGATGCAAAAAATCCTCAACAAAATATAAGCAAGTTAAATTCAACAATAAATTAAATGGATCATATTCTATAATTCAGTGGTATTTATTCCTGAGATGTAAGAATGTTTCAATACCTAAAAATTAACCAATGCAATACACCACATTAACACAACAAAGGATAATTATCATATTATCTTAATAAATGCAGAAAAAAGGATTTGACAAAATTCAACATCCTTTCATGTTAACATATTTTGACAAACTTGATATAGAAGAAATGTACCTTAATGTAATGAAGTCCATCTATAAAATTATAATTGATTCTGATAATGATTTTTTGGATTTGACACAAAATGCAAAGGCAACAAAAGCAAAAATGAACAAATGAAACTACATCATAATAAAAAACTTCTACACAACAAAGGAAATAACCTTTAGAATGGAAGAAAATATTTGCAAGTAATATATATACAGATGATATAAATGGGGAGATATTGATCAAAGCATACTTGAAAGTTGCTAAAAGAGCAGATTTTAAATGCTCTCATCAAAAGAGAATGATACTCGTGTGATGTAATTGGGGAATTATCTAATGATATGATAGTAATCATTTCTCAATATATGTGTATCAAATCAATACTTTGTATGTCTTAAACATACACAATGTTTTAAGTCAAATATATCTCAATTAAACGGGGAGAAAAATAATAAAAGCATTAAATAATGACTAGGAAGAAAAAAATTGGAGCTACCATTATGTTTATGTTTTCTTTCTTACTCAGATTGGTGATAACAACAGTGTTTATATATTTTTGTAAAAACCTTGTTTTATATCTAAAATATTTCTTAATAAAGTATTACAGTAGGGTTTTATGATACTAAAAAGAAACAAAAAATTCTAAAGTTTTATTCCTTTGCTAAACTGCTCTATTTATGCACTGCACCTTTTTTTTTTTTAAGGGCTACATTCATGGCATACGGAGGTTCCCTAAAAAAGCCCACAGCAAGATATTGGCCAGCCTAGACTGTTATTGGGGGCTTAGAGGAAGAACCCACTTCTAGATTCATTCAGGTTATCATCTGGCTTCAATTTCATGTCAAGCAAGACTGAGGTCTACATTTACTTGCGGCTTTCAGCTGGAAGACCTTCTCACATTCTAGAGACAGCACACATTCTCTGCATTATCATCCCCTTCCTACATCTTCAAAGGCAGCATCAATGGGTTGAATCTTTCTCACATTTTGAATCTTTCTGACCTCTTCCACCTCCTTTTGTCTGTGCTCATCTCTTTTACTCTTCTGCCTTGCTCTTCTGCTTTTAGAGTGCATGTGATTATATTGATCCCATTGGCAAAATACAGGATAATCTCCATTTTTTAAAGTCAATGGAACCCACAGCTAACATCATTCTCAATGGTGAAAAATTGAAAACATTTCCACGAAGATCAGGAACAAGACAAGGATGTCCTTTTCCACCACTATTATTTAACATAGTTTTAGAAGTCCTAGCCATGGCAATAAAAGAAAAAGAAACAAAAGGAATCCAAACTGGATAAGAAGAAGTAAAACTATCACTGTAGATGACATGATACTATACATAGAAAACTCTAAAGGAAACAGCAGAAAACTGTTAGAACTCATCGATGAATATGGCAAAGTTGCAGTCTACAAAATTAATACACAGAAATCAATTGCATTTCTATATACTAATAATTAAAGATCAGAAAGAGAAATCAGAGAAACCATCGCATTTAGCACCTCATCAAAAAGAATAAAACACCTAAGAATAAACCTATCTAAGAGACAAAAGACCTATACTCTGAAAGTATAATACACTGATGAAAGAAATCAAAGATGACACAAACAGATGGAAAGATATTCCATGATCTTGGAATAGAAGAATCAATACTGTCAAAATGACTATACTACCCAAGGCAATCTACAGATTCAATATAATCCCTATCAAATCACCAAGGATGTTCTTCACAGAACCAGAAGAGAATATTTAAAAATTTGTATGGAAACACAAGATACCCCAAAAAGACAAAGCAATAGTGAAAAATAAAAATGAAAATGGAAGAATCAAGCTTCCTGACTTTAGATAATACTACAAAGCTACAGTTATTAAAACATTATGGTACTGACCCAAAAACAGAAATATAGATCAATGGAACAGGATAGAAAGCCCAGAAATAAACCCAAGCCCCTAAGGTCTATAATCTGTGACAAAGGAAGCAAGAACATAATAGCTGAGGAAAGACAGTCTCTTCAATAAATGGTGCTGGGAAAACTGGACAACTGCATGTAAGAGAATGAAATTAGAATACTATCTAACACAATACACAAAAATAAACTCAAAATGGATCAAAGTCCTAAATATAAGGCCAGATACTATAAAACTCCCAGAATGCTCTTTGACATAAATCATGGCAATGCCTTGTTTGAGCTATCTCCTAGAATAATGACAATAAAGATACACATAAACCAATGAGACCTAATGAAACTCAAAAGCTTTTGCACATTCAAGGAAATCATTAAAAAAAATGAAAAGAAAAATGAAAAAACAACACACAGAATGGGAGAAAATCTTTGTAAACGATGCAACAGACAAGGGCCTAAACTCCAAATATACAAGCAACTAATAGAACTCAACAACAACAAAAAACAAAAAACCCTATTGAAAAATGGGAAGAAGACCTAAATAGACAATTCTCCAAAGAAGATATATGGTTGGTCAACAGGCACATGAAACAACACTCAACATCACTAATCATTAGAGGAATGCAAATCAAAACTACAGTGAGGTACCACTTCACACCAGTCAGAACGGCCGTCATTAACAAATGCTGGAAATGGTGTGGAGAAAAGGGTACCCTTCTTCTCTGTTGATGGGAATGTAAATTGATACAACCACTATGTAAAACAGTATGGAGGTACCTTAGAAAACTAATGTAGAACTACCACATGATCTAGCAATCCCACTCCTGGGCATATATCTGGACAGACCTTTCATTGAAAAAAGTACATGTACCTGTATGTTCACTGCAGCATTATTCACAATAGCCAAGACAAGGAAAAAACCTAAATGTCCATTGACAGATGAATGGATTATGAAGAAGTGGTACATATATGTAATAGAATACTACTCAGCCATAAAAAAGATAAAATAATGTCATTTGTAGCAACATGGATGGAACTAGAGATTCTCATACTAAGTGAAGTAAGCCAGAAAGAAGAAGACAAATACCACATGATATCACTTATTTGTGAAATCTAAATGACATAGTAAAATATGAAATCAAAAATATGGTACAGATGATCCTTTCTAAAAAGCAGAAAACAGATCATGGCCAAGGAGAGCAGACTTATGGTTCCCAGGGGGTAGAGAGTGGGATGGATAGGCAGTTCAGGGGTTTTGGGTACATACTGTTATATTTGGAATGGATGGGCAATGGGCACCTACTGTACAGCACAGGGAACTGTGTATGATTGGTTACTTTGCTGTACAATAGAAATTGAAAAAAAATTGTAAATTAACTATAATTTTTAAAATCCTTAAAAAATAAAAAAATAAATCAATGAATTAATAATCTTAATTACATCTGCAAAATTCCTTTACAGTGGTACCTTATTAGTGTTTGATTGTAACCAGAAATGGGACTCTTGAGAGGACATCTTCAGAGGTCTGCTTACCACAGAGTATGCCCACCAGGTTCAAAGCAAATTAGAATTACAAGCAGTGGGAGATTGCATTGCAGCTCAGTGGACTAAGAACATTAGTGTCCTTTGGATGCAGATTCAATCCTGGGCCTTGCTCAGTGAGTTAAGTATCCAGTGTTGCCATGGCTGTAGCATAGGCTTACAGCTGCAGCTCTGATATGACCTCTAGCATGGGAACTTCCTTATGCCACAGGTGTGGTCATAAAAAGAAAAAAAATAATTACAAGCAGTGGAATACACTTGAATAGATATTTGCCTGTTATAAATGGGGATTTATAAATGATGAACACACACACAAAACATGGCACTTGATCTTGCGTTCATTTCGACAAACTCTCATTTAGAAAACTGAATTTTATATATATGTATATATATACACACATACATATACTATACACATTTATATACACACACATATATACATATATGTAATGTTTTTGATATGTAAATATTAAAGTTTATTGAATACATTCAAAATATTATTTGATCACGAGTGGGTAACTTCAAGGCTAACGATAAATCTTTTTATTAGAAGTTTTAGCTAAGATCTAATCAATATTAATTTTGTACAACTGCTGAAAACCATTATTGAAATTACTTTATTAATATTTGGAATGCATTAAGTTGCCTCTTTCAAGATCTATGTATTGTCAAAGAAAGAGAAAGCTAATTTTTTGAAATATCAATTAAGTAAAGATACTAAGCCTCCAGATTCTCCTTTGCAATGAATTTACTTATTGTAGTCATAGCCATTTTTCTATTTAAAATATAGAATGATCAATCAAATTAATCTTATCTCGTTAAACTCTAATTAGCTAAAAAAGCTGTAAAATGCTCTTAGTCAGTGACCTCCACAAGAGTGGCAATGGAACTGTTTCACAGTTGCATATATTCTGCTGATACATCAGGGAGCAGAAGGAAATGATGGAGTTCATAAGACTCCAAATTCAGACTACTTGGATTCAAATCCAGCTCTGTCACTTATCACCAGAGTGTCCTGAAGGAAATTATTCAGGTTGTCTCTGTCTCAACTTCCAGCTATAAGATTGGGAAAAAATTGTATCATATTCCTCCTACAATTGTTTCAAGAATGAAATAAATAATACCTATGAAAATACACATAAAGTTTTAAAACTGCTGGCACGTAAAGTGGGCTTAGTCAATTAGTTATTATTATTCTTAAAGGGATGTCCATCATTAGGATCCAGACTGGGAACAAGACCTACACTATTCAAATCTATTTGCCTTTAGAATACACAAGTGCACAGCCTTGGCCTCAGTGAAATGCTCTTGTCATGAACCCACCTGGTCAATGGAGAAGACAGAAGAAGAGAACAACCAGTTCTACACTCCTACTAGCCAGCTATGTTTGCATTGCTGAGAAGATATTATTGGTGTTGCAGCCCTCATTCTGATAACCACTCATTTTAGTCATTCAATTGTTAATCAACAAACTAATAACCATGTATGATGTCACAGACTTTGTGGAGATACAAATATGAGTATGAAATGTTCTGCCCTCATGAAGTTCATAGTCTTGCACACACACACTGGTAGCCCCAAGGCATCCTTCTTTTCTGTCTCATTTTTTTGAATTTAACAAGATAGCCATTTTTCTATTTAAAATAATAAAAAATTGGGTGAAAATATTGAAAATTATATCATGAGATATAGAAGTTGAGATGCTATCAATGTTTTCGCAGAATCATATCAAAATGCCTTAAAACTCTTCTTACCACATAGCCATTCACATTTTTATTAAAACAGAAAAATTCAAAAGACATCTACAGAGAGAACACACAGTGTCTCAAGTTCCTGCAAAGCACTTGGTTATAGATGGGGAGAGGAAACAAATTATCGTTTTCTTCCCACATTCCTGCAAAGACTCTCCATCACATCTGCCCTTCCTCTCCCTATCCTAGCCTTAACAGTATCTCAATACCAGGTACCATATTACGAACTCACTTACATTCAGGAGATCTCAGGACACTCCTTTCAGATCAGCAGATTAGATCTCAAAACTCTCCTAGGATTGATCAACTTTCTCTCATGCAGCCTATATTCTGAAAACCTTAGAATTTCAAGCTTGGAAGTAAAATTTAATATCTAATATAATTATTTTCTTTTTATTTCTTTTTTTTAATATTTGAATACTTTTCCAAAGGCCACAGAAGTGGCTAGCTGCAAAGCCAGAGCTGGACCCTAATTCCCATTCCTATTTTGACTTCTTTCCACATTGGTTTGTATCCTAATTGGATGTAATGGGCATTTACTATTGCTGAGAATAGATTCTAACCTAGTGAGTCAATCCATGGCTAATGAGGCATTAAATGTCCACAGCTGATAACAAATAACATGCAAAATATTTGAAAACTGAATTTATCATCATTTACCATCACTTTAATAAGATTGTGTACTACCTTTGTTTATGTATTTCATGCTTTTTTATTTGTTAAAGATTTTTGCTCACTGAACCATCATATAGACGAATTACACACATTAGTGAAATTAAACCTTGATATTGGGGGTGGAAGTCACTAAAAATTATTGGAAAAAGAATAAAAGATTCATTAAATGTTGCTAAATTATGTCAGTCTGTGTTATTCTCCCCTCAAATCAAAAGAAACAATCACATTACAACATTATAAAACTAATGGCCACAAAATAAAATGACAACACCTTAATAAAACAGGCTTGATTGAATATTGATTTTTTTTCTTTTCATTTGGGTTACAAAATTTCCAGACACGTGTTTATTAAGAATCTCTTCATTGATGGAAAATGATATAAGTAAGCTTCCAATTATTCAAAAATTAAATTCTTACAATTAGATGAAACAAATACAGCTATATCATCAAAGAATAGACTGCAGAAATCTTGAAGGCAGTGCAGATTACACATGGACCTCATTATATTCATAATTCAAAATAATCATCAAACGACAACTGAAAAAAATTAACAGGGGCATTTTTTTCTGCTTATTTCAAGCACTTTCAAAGAACATTGTCTGGTTTAGAGTGCCAGACTGCAAGTTCAATGCCAGTTTGATTCTGGCCTTTGTAAATATTTTTGCATTCGATCAGGAAATTTACAGGCTTTTTTCTTTATTATTGGAATTCAGAAACCTCACAATAATATCTAGGTGTGAGTCTTCTTTCATTATTACTGACTCAGTTCTTTGTTAATTTTTTAAGTCTGTAGTCTCAAGGATATATTTTGGCTCAGGGATATACTTTCCTGTGAGGATTGATTCTTCTCAATCAACTCATTTTATCTTTCTAAGATTTTATGTATTGGATCTTTGTATCTAAATTCCATGTTTCTAATATTTACTAAGATCTTCCAACTCCTTGTTCTCAAATCTAAGGTATAAGGATAATACTGTGAGTTGATTCTGGTTTTTACTGGTAGCTGTTCTTGTTTTTACTTTTTCTTTTGAGGTTGTATGTTTGCCTTTTTATTTTCCTTTAAAACAATAGCTACATTCCAGAGTAATAATTAAAGGCATGGGTCAGGACTTAGATTCTTTTGAGCCTTGGCCTAGCAACTTAATTAGTATTCAAGGTACATTAACTATGCCTCAGTTTTCTCATTCCATAGAGATAATAATAATAACACATTTTCCAAAGGGTCTTTGTGAGGAGTGAATGAGCTAGTCTTTGTAAATATCAGGGAACAGTGCATGGTAAATAGTAATCTTTCAATAAAATCATCCCGTTGCTTTTTTTACTTAGCATTGTATTATTTTATAGAGTGAAAGGAGACAAAATAGTCAACTTCTCAAATATCAATGAGGACATTAATTAAAATGTAAATACTGCTCTTCTGATTACCCACATGCAATATCTATGTTTTCATGTGTTCCATTGGGAACATTTGCTCTTATTTCCAGCTTTCCTTCTTTTCTCCCTAATGACTGGCTACTTCATGATCTTTTTATGTTTATAGGTTTGTGGCTGGCATGTCTTCGTATGATTGGGCCAACATTTGATATGAAATTGCAGTGGGTTCAGGGAACAGAAAGAATCATAAAGTCAGATTTCCTTCCAGGTGCATGTACTGGGAATAACTCTAACCAACTTGTTCCAAAGAGAAAAATCAAGAGTGAGGTGGGTAAGAAAAGCTCTAACTGCATTTAGGATGCTGATAACAGCACTTGGAGGAAGACCTAAAGCAAAAAAAAAAAAAAAAATTTAAGATCTTTCTGCAGAGCTCTGATAAATTCTAGGAGCCCTACTTTGTGATTGTCATGATATAACCATCTCTCCATACAGGGGTTAAATAATGTTATAATTTCCCACATCTGGGTTTCCACAAGTTTTCTGTTGGAGAGATCTGCCTGCTTGTCTCCCAGAGTTCCTACTTCACTGATAGTGGGCTTACAAAACAAACAAAAACATTGTCAGCTCCTGAGTAAATCCCCAAATTCCTCATTTTAAAAAAGTAAATTCCTGAAAATATCTGCTCATTGCTGTCACCCAACCCTGTTTTCCAGCATGGTTACAGATTTTCTTTTGTTCATTTGGTCCTTCTTTAGTCAGTTCCATGGTATTAGAGGATGAAGGGAAAGAAAGGAATATGGTTGGGCTACTTCCCATCCTGAAGCTGGAAATCTATTTCAGGTATTGAAATAATTGAGATGTTCATTTTTACTGTGGCAGTCAAGTTAGCTGAGGAACAGAATCTACAGAGTAATGTCATGTTAAGTTGCTTACTTTACTAAAATGATGCAAAGTAAATAGCTGTCAACATGATTAAAATTATTGGCAATCTGAATTTAATTAACTTGAGAGCTATGTCATAGTCTTACTTCCTTCAGCCTCTTAACCACTTAATTAGTAAGATTTAGTTCATCTCTAAAATGTCTATGCTTATGGTCAAGGGTAGTGACGTGGACTACTCAAAAAGAAAATCACCCCAAATCATTTTTATTGGCAAATACCCCCATTATGTGATTGTTTGGGTTACAGTTGATTTTCTAATTATGTTTATCTACAGGCTTTAATGAAAATAAAATTTAAATCATAGTGCCTATTACCCAGAATATCCAGGAGGGAATATCTAGAGAAAAAAAGGCCACACAGCCAAGTATTAAAATCTAGAAACAGAGAGGTCAGAGGTTAACTGTACTTAAAACCAAAGGGGCCAAAGAAAAATGCAAGACTTCATTTTTTTTTCTTTTTTTGGGGGGTCTTTTTGTCTTTTTAGGGCTGCACCCGAAGCACAAGGAGGTTCCCGGACTAGGGGTCTAATCGGAGCTGTAGCCTCCAGCCTACGCCACAGCCACAGCACCACCAGATCCGAGCCACATCTGTGACGTACACCACAGCTCATGGCAACACCAGATCCTTAACCCACTGAGTGAGGCCAGAGATCAAACTGGCAACCTCATGGATACTAGTCAGATTTGTTTCGCTGCACCACAATGGCCACAATGGGAACTCCCAGGTCAATATTTCAGAGACACTGTTTACATAAAAGCAGTCACATCTATATCATTGGTAGAAAACATTTGGTCCAATGAAAAGATTTATTTACTGTTAACATAAATAATGGCATTTATACAGGTTGTATTTAGCACCTTTAATACACACACCCAATTACAATTTATCTTATTCCTTCCAGCTTGTGAAATGGACTAGAAAAAATAGTGACACAGAGAGAGGTTAGACTGACTTGTTCAAGTGTGGGCAGGTCGTCAAACCTGTATCTGGGATGGGGAAAGTGATGGTATTCAGCTTTATGCAATGAAAGAAGCTCTACAAACTTGCCTTGAGTGTCTGGGAGGTCAAATGCTGTGCACCTCAATCTACTTCTTGAAATTAAGAGCCAGGTGTTATACTAGTTATGTACCTTAATCATTAATTATGACTGTGGAATCAGGAGAAAAAAAATGCTAGGACACATGAGCTGAGGTGATAAAGGGAAAGCATCAATCATGCATGACAAGGAAGCCAAAGATAACTTTTCTGTCTGGATGCTTTCATTTGTGACTCTGCAGAGTTCCTCTCACATCAGACTTCAAACTTCAGAGACACCATTTCTCATTGTTTCCTTTTTTTTTTGTAGCAACCATTTATAGTCATGAGACATATTAAAACAAAATAAAATGTTGGCAATGTCTATATTTTCTAGGTAGTATGACCAAGCTCTAGATTAAAGGCAATTGCCACAAACAAAACTGCCAGTCAAGAGTTATGATTCTTCAATAAAGGTTTAAGTAAACTACATCAAAAACAGGTTTGCAATCAACTGTTAATAGTTAAACCAGCAGCACAGGTTGGCCTACATGCTTTCATTTTGCTACAGTGTCATAATAAGTGCATTGCCTATGTTATTTTAAGCTGGTGGTTAGAGTAGGTTACTCTCCCCAAAGTCCCATGCCACTGTACAGTGCCCCACAAAGTTGGAGAGGCAAAAACATAAACTTTGTTCTGGGGTATTAAGTTGTATAAATGGGGCATTTAAAAACACGAAGACGATATCATTTTGGTGGAGGAAACTAAGTATTGGGTGCCAATTGGCTATCAGATCTTAGATAGATAATATCACTTCTCTTGAGTTTAGTTCTCTTGTTTATAGATGACTGGTTTTAGCTCTATTGAATCCTTAACCTGGGGTCTACATTTGATTTTGATGAGGATCTGCAAAGAGACTCGAATTGTAAGGGAAATTTTGTTCATCAGATCCTTTAAGGTTTATTGAAAAGATATGCATTCAAGTAGTGCTCCTCTGTGGACTGAAGAACTGGTTCTTTTAAATTTCCAATCTGTTATGAACCAGTGCTTTTAAAAATATATACAATATATGAATTAATAAAATGAATATATATAACAAAGAACTCAACATTTTTATATTAAAGATATAAAATTGCTGTTAAGTCACTAAAAATTTCTAAGTGCTTCTCATCAACTGAGGTCAATTGTTATGGACTGACCAGTACTACTTCACAAACCACACTTTAGGTAGAAACTGGATTAAGGTTCCTTCCAGTCCTAACTTTGAAAGTTTCCATATGAAATCTAGATTCCTCACATCCATTCTGCATTAGCTCCTCCTGCCCAAATCATACAACCCAACATGTTATCGCACTAAGAACAAAATTAAGGTCTGTCTTCCATAGAAAGAAAAGATTATAAATAATAATGACAACAACAACAAAATGTTTCCCCCAGTCACTTGTGATTACTCATGTTCTCTGAACAATAAGGGTAAAGAGAAGGGAAAGCCCGTAGAACTAATTATCACAGAGCCCAACCATCTGCTACCTGACCTACTAGTTCCCTCATCTATGCTTCTCCATTCACTTGATTACCCAGATTTGGAAAGGCTTTACCAACCTCTACACAATTTTATATTTACAGCTTTATGCAAGACTCCTCATTGCATTTATTAGGCACTCAAAGCTTGCTTTATCCAGGAAAGGAACAAAAGAAAAAAACTATGGGCCCCTGCTTTCAAGTTGTTCAGGTCATAATAGTTTTTATAAGTGCATTGTGCTAAGAATCACAACTGAGGAAGGAAGAGGGGACAATGTTGAAAAGACAGCAAAGTTATTGTTGTTGTCATTTTCTTTTATAGGGCTGCACCTGCGTTCCTCAGGCTAGGGGTTGAATAGGAGCTGCACCTGCTGGCCTACCCCACAGCCACAGTGATGCCAGAATCTGAGCTGCATCTGTGACCTATGTGCAGCTTACAGCAACCCTGGATATTAACCCACTGAGCAAAGCCAGGGATCGAACCCACATCCTCATGGATACTAGTTGGGTTTTTAACCTACTAAGCCACAATAGGAACTCCATGAAGAGACAGCAAAGTTAGAATGGAAGGTCACAAAAGTTTTTTCATAAGTTATTTTTAATATTTCTTCTTGAGCCAGGACTACTTGGTGCTCTAATAGCAGAGAAGTTTAGTATGATCATTGGACTAGTGTTTGTAGCTCACCACTTCTTTATTGCTACATGTCTGATTAAAAAGTATATCCTTCCCAGAGAGTAGATCTTTCTTTGATTAAGAGTGCACTAATTGACCAAAAAAGAAAGTGTGTGTATATACTTGTGTTAATCTTGTATGTTTGGTGGGAGATAAGCAAAGACTCAGGAAGAGCATTCAGGTAAAGTGAATGGTGAAAGGTATGAGGACATACACATTTATCAGAGAATGTGGTAGGGAGGGTGAGGCAAGTGGTGAGAGATAAGGCTGGAAACACTAAGGGCCAGGTCATGAAGCTTCTTGTATATCCTCCTAAGGATTCTGGATTCATCCAGAGGTCTTTTAGATTCATTTAAAGGTTTTTAAGTAAGAGATGATAAATCAATATTTTGTTTTAAAAAGAACATTTTGGCAGCTCTGTGAAGGATATCTAGGAGGTGAGCAGCTGAGTGTGCCAAGAGATTCATCTAATAATTCAGATGAGGAATCATAACGTCCTGGAAGGAATCAGTAGCCATTAGGAATGTAAAGAACGGGGCATATTTACAAGACACCAACAAGGCAGAATTACTAGCAATGACAGTTGAATGATTTTGATATTGGCTTGGGCAATTTGGAGGTTAGTGATTTCATTACCTGAAAGAGAAAATTCCACTTTAGATGCAAGATGAAGAGTAGAAAGCAAAAGAGTTTAGAATTGAATATGTTCAATAATTCAAGGTATCTGTAGAAAGTTGAAATGGAGGTGTCTATAGGGAGTTTGAAATAGGAGTCTGTAGTTCAGAGATAGTTCTGGGCTGGAGAGAGAAAAGTTGGTCAGCAGTAATTGTAGACATGAAATGGGTGTGGTCACTTTGACAAGCCTTGCCTGAGGAAATTCATTCCACTCCAAAACAATTTATTTTATTCCATAATAGGTGGTTTTTACCAAACAAAAAAGGTCACATACTTTATGATTCTATTTACATGAAATGTTCAGAAAATATAAATCCATAGAGACAGTGGTTGCCAGAGGCTGAGGGGTTTGGAGGGACTGGAGTGGGGAGTGACAACTAATGGGTATAGGGATTCTTTGGTAAAAGTGCTCTTGATTTGAGAAGTGATGATGGCTACCCACCTTGTGAATATACTAAGAACACTGAATTATACCCTTTAAATGGGTGAATATAGCTCAATTAAAAAAAAGGGGCGAGGGGATAGATGGTTTTTATCCCTTTTATTCGCCCAAAGGGTAATAAGAGTTATAGAAAAACATGCACTTTTTTATTTAAAAAATTAAGTGGGAAAATAAGCTAATGGGTAAATGATGTCAACAATAAAGTTAAAGCTCAACTGAGATTCACACCCAAGGTACACGCCACTAGATACTGTTTACTTCCCAGGTGAGGTCACGTTTTTGGCTCAGGATTTTCAATCAGCAATTCAAAGGGGATGTTGCAAACTATATATTTTTATAAAACCCGTAAAATAAAAGTAAACTAATTTCTCAGAAGTGTAATTATTTATGGTACCAAGAATTTAGAAAAACGTCCTCTAAAGAAAAACATTGTAATATTATAAGCAGTGTTCTTAATAAAACCTCACAGTGAATAAAAGATGAAGCATATAACTATGATTATGTCCATCAATGGAGGGTGATGTTATAACTACAGTAAAGGCGATTCAAAGGAAGGAGAAAGGCAAATAGTGCAATTCACCCCTAGAGCCTAGGTATGGTGGTATGTAGGAGTGGACAGCTACATTTCCTTCAAGTATTCATCTATAATACATCTAAAAATATTTTTATGTCACAAACTAGGACTGGTGTGACCTCACCCACCTTCTCACTATTGAAGATCCACAATCTTATTCAAGACACTTTCAATATTCAATGACCTTCTGAATTAAAATTAAAATTTATAAAGGAATTAACACTATTTAAATAAAGCCTTTAAATCCAGTGACTTAAATGACAAGGTGGAAAGTAATTAACAAATATTTTGAACAAATTAACAATTTATTGAATAAGATGATATATAGAGGCTAGTGATATAAAAAATTGAGATAGTGCTTTTGCCCTCCAAGTACTAACAATTTAAAGACTAACAGTAGAGTTGATCATTATTCCAATAAATACTAATTGAGTACCTACCCTGGGGCTCAGACACTCTGCTAGGCATTAGCAAGACAAAACATTAAAAAAAAAAACAGATGGGATGTACTCCTGGAGTCTATGTTTCACAGGAGGAGATTCAAAAATTGTATAAATAATATATATATATATGTATATACAATATATGCATATGTGGGCATATATGTATATATGTGTGTATATATGTATATGATTGATTGATTGATAGAAAAAAGGAAATGAGGGAACAAGTCACCTAGATATTTGGGCAAGATTAGTTCAGACAACAACAAAAGAGAACAAGTGCAAAAGTCCTGAGGCAGTGAAGCAAAAATGAACTATTTCTAGTGCAAAGTTGTAAGAGATGAGGTCAGAGATGGTGGTGGTGGTAGGTTGGTGATTGCCAGAGACTTATATGTCTTTGTGAGGACATTGGCTTCTCCTTTGAGTGTCATGGAGAACCACTGAAAATTCTGAACTAAGGAATGACACAATTTTCTCTAATGGTAAGTACAGTGATTGTGACATATAGATTCAATAAATAAAAAATAAAAAGAACTGAGGACTCATGGAAGACTCAGTCATAAAGGATGCTTAGAAATTATACAGACAAGGTAGGATACAGGATAGGAAGAGAAACATTTCCAGACAGATGGATACACAAAGAAACTAAGCTAAGAAAAATTTTGAGTGCAGACAATATACCATGGCTACAAAGTAAATGATAAGTCCGTAGGAATGATGACAGAAGAGGCTAAAGAGATAAGCAGAACACTGAAGGATTTTTATCGATATCCCTAATCTCTGCAAATAAATTTAATATTCCCAGGGGCAGGTATCATATGTAACCTAAGTTGTGTCTATGCCACAGAGGTAATCTTCAGTGTCTATGTAAATTTTGTGCAACTTCATTGATAAAATAATTTTAATTATGGCTGGACAAATTGGATACATATTGATTTATTGATATACCAGATGCTATATTTGAAATATATCATGAGTGTTTTTTTAGAAGAAATTACCCACTTGCTTATTCTTTTTTTTTTGTCTTTTTGCTATTTCTTTGGGCCGCTCCCGTGGGATATGGAGGTTCCCAGGCTAGGGGTCGAATCGGAGCTGTAGCCACTGGCCTACGCCAGAGCCACAGCAATGTGGGATCCGAGCCGCATCTGCAAACTACACCACAGCTCACGGCAACACCGGATCGTTAACCCACTGAGCAAGGGCAGGGACCGAACCCGCAACCTCATGGTTCCTAGTTGGATTCGTTAACCACTGCGCCACGACGGGAACTCCTACCCACTTGTTTATTCTAAGTGTTTCCTCCAAATTAGACTTTGATGCACAGCTACCTGTTATTTTGACTCGTTTCACATTGATATGCAATGTCCTCTTTAGAGAACTGCCCAGTTTCAACCCACTTGAACCTGATTTTGGCAGGTCTAAATTCTGAGACCCTAAGGGAAAATACCAGGGAACCCAAACTCTAAACTGATCATTCTATTCCATGTAGGAATATATATTCCAGAAAATGAAATCTAACATAACTTGACTGGTCCTTACAAAAGCCAAATTGGAATAGGTGGTCCAAAAGTGAACTTATTTAAAAAATCATATTCAGAACTAAAAAACAGAAGGCTACTGATGCCCTTGCTTAAAGAAAGTAGTTGATTACTGCATGCCTCCTCAATCATCCCAGGCTCTTGTAGTAGGAGGACTTTTATCATTTTCTGCTGCTAAAAGATTCAATAAGGACACGATGTTCTGTACCTTTCATTTAGCCAGGCATCCCAATATTCTAAATAAAACTGAATTTTTGCCAGTAGTTGAAAGCGGAACCTTCAGGGGTTTCTGAAAAGATTCGCATTTTCCTATTTATCAAAGATTCATTTTAATCTAAAAATGAGTTTTTGTTTTATAAAGTGTATCATTTTTTTAATTGTCGTTGTAGTGTGTTCCCTCCCAGGCAAATGGCAATTTTCTCCACAGCAGCATGGCAGTAGTGCAAGACTTCTGCAACTGGCCACCAGAAGGAGGCTTGGGTCCTGGGTGTCAGTACCACTTGCATGAGCCTAGTTTCTAAGTGGACAGAGAGGAGGCTTGATCCCAGTAAGTTTCACAGAGTATGTCAGCTCTTCAGCTTTGATGAAAATTCTTCCAGAATTGCCCATTTGTCCGTTCATGGTAAGAGACTCCATGAAATGTGAGTAATCGAAGAGGCACTGTCAGACTTTTTATGTAGGGACAGCTCTAAAAGGACCCCTTGGATTTGTTACAAGTATTTCTTCTCCTCTTCCCAAACCAGTCTTTTCATGTAGGGTTATATAATGCACATGTATATGAATTTAAAAAAGAAGAACAAATGTTACTATGTCAAAATTAATGCAAAATAAATATAGAGGGTTTCTCCTTAAAAGTGAGTCTCGGATGGCCCCAGATTAAAATACGAAGGAAGAAAGGATGGAAAGAGGAAAGGATTGGGAGTTCCTGTTGTGGCGTAGTAGAAACTAATCCAGCTAGTATCCATGAGGATGCAGGTTTGATCCCTGCCCTCGCTCAGTGAACCAAATGATACTGGTGTTGCTGAGCTGCGGTGTGGATCACAGGCATGGCTCGGATCCCACAATGCTGTGTCTGTGACATAGGCCAGCTGTAGCTCTGATTAGACCCCTAGCTTGGGAACTTCCATATGCTGCAGGTGTGGCCCTCAAAACCAAAAAAAAAAAAAAAAAAAAAAGGAAAGAAAGGATTATGAGAATGATTGTAATACTATATATTTTTTATGCAAACAACAAACAAGTTGAGTAAAAAGTCATTTTCTCAGAAGATTCTTTCACTAAATCATTGAATTTTACTATCTATGAATGCAGGTGTAATTCTCATTCTCCCACATCTGTACTGTAAAGCCTTTTCAATAATAAAAGAGGTAAATTGTTTGCTACCATAACTGCTTTGCTATGTCACTTCACTCTTTTATGCCTCAGTTTTCTCTATTGTCTGGAAAATAATAATATCTGACCTTGCTTCATAGGGTTATGGAACAAATGAGGTAATGAGTATAGATCAATCATCTCCACCTCTTAAAGAGCTATATAAATATTAGTGACTTAGGAAAGTTACTTAACTCTGATGAGATTCTATATATTCATCTACAAAATAAAGCTCTGTTGCTGCCTACCTACTTCCAAAGTGATCTTATAAAAACCAAGAAAGGTGATTTCAGCATCTTCTTTGAAGTATAAGATACCATCAAAAATAAAGCTTTCAAACCTATTCAAACAACTCTGTGGAAGAAAAGAAAGATTATGGTTAACTAGAAATGGCAAAACTTTAGACACATTCTATAATCTTAGAAAATAAAGCTGATGGGTATGGAAAAAACCTGATGATATTAAAATTTTCACCCCTAAGAGAGAAAAAATAGACTAGCAGAAAATTCCACCATCAGAATTCAAGAAGATTAACTACCAATACTATTACAACTGGTTAGGAAATAGTAAATTAAATCTTGTAATGCTTTCCCAAAGGAAGTAGAAATACACAGTCATTACTTAGAGTTTAAATTGGACTGGGAACAGTAGGCCAGCATGCATTACGGAGAAGCAATGCTTCAGTGGTAGCAAAGTGAACCAAATGATACTGCAGATCTCTTCCATATTTAATGCATAACAGGCAAAAATATTTGCATGAATGCAGTAATGTGCTGGGGAAGTTGTCACTATGGGAATGCTCAATCAAACTTTTAATACTTTTAATAAGCATCATACTATGAGAGCATATTTTTTTCTTTCAAGTGAAATTCATTCAAGTTTGAGCAAACTGCTAAGTTGTCACACTTGGTAAAACCTAGAATGACAGGCTGATGTAAAAAAAAGCAATTCTTGTATATTTTGAGCTGGTTTGAATGAGGATAGGAAATGTAGGGTAGGCACAGGGATTTAGGATACTCTAAAGTCAATGATAATCTGACAAAACTCCTTGCTGTATGACAAAGGTGGAATAGATAGGAGAAGGCATCAGTGTTTCAGTTTGTTTGTTTTTTTCTTTTTTTTTTAATGGCTACACCTATAGCATATGCAAGTTCCCAGTCTAGGGGTCAAATCAGACCTACAGCTTCAGGCCTACACCATAGCCACTATAACACCAGATCCAAGCCACAGCTGTGACCTATGCCACAGCTTGCAGCAATGCTGGAGGGATCCCTAAGCCACTGATCAAGGCCAAGGATTGAACCCATATCTTCAAGGACACTATGTCAGATTCTTAACCTATTCAGCCATATTGGAACTCTAGCATCAATGGATTTTAAGTAAAGGACCACAATAACTAAAACATACACAGTAGATCTAAAATACACCACAAGAGCATATATCTGGACAAAACTTTCCTTAAAAAAGACAAATGCACATGCATGTTCATTGCAGCTCTATTCACAATAGCCAAGACATGGAAACAACCTAAATGTCCACTGACAGATGATTGGATTAGGAAGTGGTTTATATACACAATGGAATACTACTCAGCCGTAAAAAAGAATGGAATAGTGCCATTTGCAGCAACATGGATGCAACTAGAGACTCTCAAACTGAGTGAAGCCAGAAAGAGAAAGACAAATACCATATGATATCACTTATATCTGCAATCTAATATAGGGCACAAATGAACCTTTCCACAGAAAAGAAAATCATGGACTTGGAGAATAGACTTGTGGTTGCCAAGGGGGAGGGGGAGGGAGTGGGGTGGTTGGGGGAACTTGGGGTTAATAGATACAAACTATTGCCTTTGGACTGGATTAGCAATGAGATCCTGCTGTGTAGCTCTGGGAACTATATCTAGTCATTTATGATGGAGCATGATTAATGTGTGAAAATAGAATGTGTACATGTATGTGCAACTGGGCCACCATGCTGTACAGTAGAAAAAAAATGTATTGGGGGAATAAATATTAAAAAATAATAATAAAATAAATAAATTAAAAATTAAAAAATAAAATAAAATACACCCAAAGAAAAAAATAGAAAAAGAATTTTGGTCAGTAGTAAAGTTAATTTGTAGAACTGGAGATATGAGACATGGCTTCTAAAAATATTTGTGTTAATGACTAGTCATCTGACGTACCATAAAATAAAACAGCCTCTCTTATTTTGTCTTAATATGTATATTTCTCAACTGGATAGAGAGTGGGGGTGGTAATTTTACCAGGAATATTTGGCTTACTTAGCTTGTCATGATAGGAGGAGGGTGGTGCTTCTGGAATCTAGTGGGTAGGAGCCAAGGATGCTATTAAATATCCTACAATGCATAGAACATTCCCCCACAACAAAGAATTATCTGCCCCATAGTCAGTAATACTGAGATCAAAAAACCATGTTTAAGCGGAAACTACCCTAAAAGTATATTAAGGGATAAATAAAGACTTAGTCACCTTCAGTGTGAGAGCAGTGTAAAAAAATAAATATTTTATTAACATTATTGTTTTGCTTAAGCTTCTCTTCCACATGAGTTTTGTTTTAATTATAAAGCACTTGGCATAAAAATGAGATTAATTTATATAATAGACTTAGTGCTTTCTATTGCAATAGGCTTTTTTCAATTAATTAACATTTAGTGGCCTTCTTATAATGAATGCAAAAAAATGAACTATCTCCCTAAACTTTTCAGAAGAAGTTATAAAGCTCAATGAGATTATTAATTTTTTCTGATAAAAATTTGTCGGATATGAATTTAGAAGGTTTTTCTCCCTCAGAGATGTTATTTATAAACATTTCTTGGAAGTCTGAAATAAAATTAAAAATACATATGCACAATTCTGGAGGCTAGTTATTCTATTCGTGCCGAAAATGGAATGTTAGTGCTGAAGAGTTTCTTTCTGAATGTGTCAGTGAGAGGAAGTAGCTAAGAGCCAAGGCCATGCAATGAATCAGATCTAAATCCCAGGTCTCCCTATGCCCAGTTTCCAAATTGATTTTTGTTCATCATAAACATAAACCAGCTCACATAACTAATAAATCATTCTAAAACAAGAATGTTATTCTCTAAATTTTAGAGTAGCATTATGAATGATACAAGAATCAGGGCACATTATTACAAAGCATTTCCTTGCTTCTTCTAACTGAAGTTTATCTGATTTGCCACATAGAATTAAAAAAAAAATGAACTGGCACATATTAATAATTAGATAGGAATAGACATGTGGTGACAATTTTTAAAAGTTTATTTTATAATCTTTGTTGACATTTGCAAGAAAAATAAGTGAAAAAAAGTAATGTGAATGTAGTTCATAAATTTTCTATCATGGCTAATAGTACATGTTTTGCAAACTGATGGTTTGAATTATTGCATTTGCTACCTTTAAAATTTTTCTAAAAGAAAATGAGTGAAATGAAATATTCAGATGGAAAGCAGGGAGAGTTTAAAATAAGACATTCTTAAAAGAATAATGGCTTTTGCATTTTGCCACTGCAAACAAGACCAAGGGGGGGGGGAACTTGAGCAGGAATGATTTTTATATATCCATAGGCTTATCTTTTTACCAAAATTAAAGTATGGAGAACTGGAAGCAGTACAGAACAGGAAGTCATGACTCTTGGATTCTTCCGCTCGCCTTGGCTGTTTCTAAGATGTTGAGTAAGTTACTCAACCTCACTGATTCCACATCCACCTATCTGTAAATAGTGGGGATTAAAGGTAAATCTCTCCCAATTATACTTTTTTATGATTTTATGAAACTTTGATCTTCAAAGTCTTTTAATGTGCATATAGGATACAACAGTTTATAATTTATAAATTATAAACAACAGTTTATAATTTTTATCTCAGTAGGGCAATTTATGTTATGACAGAAAAAAATAACTCAAATTTACTGAAGCCAATAATGGGATTTATTGGCCTGTCTTCCAAAAATTCTCTATCACTATTTAGATCTTGTCCCACAGATGCAAATGGCATCCTCAGTTCTTGGTTTCTCATCATCTCTCAACTCTGTTTTATGTTTTGTTGGTTTAATCCTCAAAATGTACTTAGTGGTTCCCTGTTGCTGTAAGAACAAGTCTTCTCAGTTCCAAATTCCAGCAAAAAGATGAACATGTCTTTCTCTTACTACTGTCCTAGCAAAAGTCAGCTTCTTTTTCCATTTGCTTTGATTAGATAAGAGGCACCTCTCTGAACCAATGACTATAGTCAAGGAAATGTGATACACAGACTCAAATGGTGTGAATGATATGTCTTCCCCTGAAACCAGTTAAGTTACTGGGAAGGGAGTGCTTGGAACAACAGGAAACCATGATGTATATTTGTAGGACTAAACCAGCAATCAGGGCAGAGAGATGGAAATATATCAAATAACAAGGATACTATTTGAGTCCCTGAAAAAATAACAGCAAGAAAACTGAGACTTTATGGAAGATAAATGCATAAATCCCCTTTATTTGCTTAGTTAAGCTACTTTAGGTTGGTTTTTCTATCATAACATAATCAGTGCCTAATATGTTATAATTATACACTACATTCAGATCTGTGAAAGATTTTAAGTTTAAAGAACTCAACAATACTTTTGGTTAACAAATACTCAGTAAATATGTATTGCTCAATACTGTGGAACACAGAATTGGAAAATGTGTGTGTGTACTAAGAGAATAGTAAGAAGAAAGGGCTAAGTGCACTTGAAATCTGAATATGGGAGAAAAAGAGAGGAAAATATAAGTACTTAATGCAGAAAAGAGGAAAAAATGATCTATTTCAAAGTTAAAACACTCAAGATCTGTATGTTCTTTCTTACCTCATTCTCTCTACTTTCTCCCTTCTTCCCAGTGAGTTTCAGTAGGTAAACACCCATCCTAATACAATAATAACATTTTAAATACATTTAAATCTTCTTCTTTCCCCATTCTGCTGGAATGTAAGCAATATGACTTCAGTGATCCTTGTTTTGTTTACTAAGGTATATCCTACATTATTATGCTAAGTCCCTAGACTAAAAAAGAGCATAGTAAAATAATTGTTAAATGAATTACAAACAGGTAACAAAATGGAAGTAAGAGGAGAGGGCCAGGAGAACATGAACTATCTTAAACTCTTCTCCCTCTTTTCTCACCCGAAAAACCATGATCCTTATCTCCTGTTTTCATTAATACATTCATATAATATTCATTAAGCTAGACTCCAAAAATCAGAACATATGGAAAAAAGTGATTATCTCCTAGAAACTTATATGATATGAACTGGATCATATTAAAACATTGTGGTCAGTCTTCCAGCGGCCCAATTGTCCTTGGAGCAATTTAAAGAAAATTGACTGTTTAGAATATCTTGAAGCTCTTTGATAAATTATAATATTGAATATCACCTTATGTCCTAACAAAGAGCCCTAATAATTTCCAAAATCATAAATAACAGGTGGAATCAACTAAATAATAAGAGAGTAACTGCTGTAGCCAAAAGGTAATGAGATAGCCAATAAAAGAGAATGCAGTAAAGAGAAAAAAAACTGAGAAAGTAAGTACATTAATGCAGCTGGAGTTTCACAGGATTTCCAATAGTTGTGACTTAGTCCCACAAACAAAATATACAGTGGTCCCTTGGTATCCCTGAGGAACTGGTTCCAGGACCCCTGCAAATACTAAAACCTGAGGATGCTTAAGTCCCCCATATAAAATGGCACAACCTCCTATATAACCTAAGCACAACCTCCTATATATTTTAAATTATCTCTAGATTATGTACAATACCTACTATGATGAAAATGCCTTGTAAATCATTTCCAGCATGCAGCAAATTCAAGTTTTGCTTTTTGGACTTTCTGAAGTTTTAAAATATTTCTGATCTGTAGTTGGTTGTATCTGTGATGTAGAACCCACATATAAGGAGGATCAACTGTAGAAAGAACACCAAGAAGGCACAATTTTACTGATCCGCATTTCTTTACCATTGTTTTAAAACTTTGGGAACTCAAAAATAAGAAATTAAAGGAATGAGGAGAGCACTGAAACTGCAAAGGATAAAAGGACAAGGCTGATGAGTACTAGGCTGAGAGAAAATTTTAAAAGGGAATTTAGACAAAAGAGCCTCAAAGCTTTGCAAAATATTCTTCCAGAATAAGGAACACTAGGTGTACATGGGAATTTGCATGTGCACATACATGTACAGTTGTACAGGTGGGGGTATGTGCACAGTCACATGTTGAATGAAACTGTAAAGGTTTATCAATGGCTTTAGAATTATGTTGTAGGGGGGACTTGGATGTAGGCTACATTCTAATAAAACTTCACTTATGGATATTGAACTTTGAATTGCATATAATTTTCATGTGTCACAAAATATTACTCTTTAGACTTTTTTTCAACCATTTAAAAATGTATTAAAACAAATCTTAGGTTGCAAGACTTAGAAAAAATAGGTGGATTGGGCCCCACAGGCCATTATTGCTCCTTCTATAAACAATAGCATTCCATCATCTACAAGTGTAGACATCAAGGGATCACAAAGAGGCAAAGTGCAATGGGAACTGAGAGCAATAAGGAAACAATAACTTCTTATTACTATTGCCAACAGATAGGAAATGCTGCTTTGAAATTTGATATTTCCTTCTCTGCGCTCCTTGGAAATTATTTTAAATTTCTCTCAGAATTCATTTATTATTAATGTACAAAGATTGTTTCAATATGATATTTCTTCATTGAAGTGATTTTATTTTGAACTGTGGCAAAAAAAAAATGCATTTGGCTAGGTACTAACTACAAAATACACAACCAGTGAAAGGTCTTCAGCATTAAAAAAAAGCTGGCTATTTTGTTATTCCCAAATGTCCTCATACATCAATGTCATTGAAAAAATGCCAGAGATATTTCAAGGGATTTCTTTTCCTTTCCAAAGAAGTGAATTAAATAGATTTCTATATAATGCTGGACACATTATCTGTTCTTCCCCAAAAAGGAAATGCAAGTAGATGCATGTTTGGCTTCTGCCTTCCTGGAACTGTGGCGGGAAAATAAAAGAAGCAAGGCTGGGAATCAGGCAAAACCTGGGCTCTACTACTTACGGAGCATGTGTCTTGGGCAAAATGGAGTCTTAGGTTTTTCTCCACTGAAAACTAGACTTAGTTTCCTCACCTTTAAACTTTCTAATTCCCAGGAGAAATGAGAGGTTTAAATAAAATTAATGAGGAAGTATATGTAATATTCACATAGCCAGCACAATGTGTAGAATTGATTACTATTCCTCAAATAGCCTCTGTGATACAAGGAGGAATAGGCATAGATGACCCAGCAGCCTAGGAGCTGATTGAGAACGGCTCTAGAACCTATAATAAAACTCATTTCCAGAATCTGTGGCAAGGAAGGAAGTGACCCCATCACAAGCATATTGAGATAGAAAGAAGTAGAAGGGAAAACAAAGTATTTTTCCTTTAATATGTTATTGGCTCATCTGATCCTAAAAACTAGATCCCTGCTTAAAAATCCAGTACTAACTCATAGCATGAAACAGGAGAGGTTTTCTCTTCTCAAGAGAACCAGTGCAATGCAAATCCTGGGGTCTTTTTGTGTAGTTCAAAGCTAAAAGCAACAGTTTGGTCCATTCAAAAATATAGTGAAAGAGAAGTGAGTTGGGGTGGGGATAAAAACATATTTTTTCTAAAAATAACTAGTTTTCAAGCATCCTTACTCCCAAATTGAGCAGTATCTTTGCCAGGTCATTAAGAAGTTGGGATGGCACTACCACTTATAAAAAAATATGGCCACTTCTGAACTACATCGTAAAGAAAATTAATAGATGGGTAACATTTTTGAAATCTCAGGGAAAAGGTAAACAATTACATCAAAATGGAAATCATGGTTTCAGCAGAGAAACCAACACAACTTTTAAGTACAAAATATCAAAATGTGTGAGTTTTCTAACCTTTTTAGAAACGAACTTTTCCTTTCGTTTTATAGTAAAGAAATGTTATTCATGACATCACTTTCTAGCCTTTCTGATAGGCATATAATAATGTCAGAAGGAGACAGAGAAATTGATAATATAATATCTCATAGACTTTTTACTATTTAAACCTCTAGGCTGGTAATACGTATTTAAATAATAAGTCATAAAAACCTCTTGGTACATAATGATGTAATAAATATGAGAACACCTCTAAGGCTAACTTATTTTCCCTATTGTTAGCTTACCTCCTGCTGTGATCCCATTACTAAGTGAAATTTTAGGGATATTCCTTTGGGCAAAAGATACAGTGATAGGGGAAAAATTTTATTAATTCTAGTTGGAATGATAAGATAGCCTCTTAATCATCTAAAGTGTTCTTGGGGGTCAGATTTCTCTCTGCTTAGATCAATTCAACTATGCAATTTTCAGGGTTTTTTTTAATGTTCAACTTTCCAACACCCAGATGGAATTATTAGAAAAAAAAATTGCTCATTCACAAAAATATACCTGGAGAACCTGATATTTCATTCACTAATTCACTATATTTAAAAAAAAAGAAAAAAGTCTTCCCTTCAAAAAAATTAATCTTATATATATTATATAATAATTCACACATAATTATATATGACATATACATATATACATAAACATCAGAATGCAAAACTTACCTGCATTAGTCAGATGGAAATTTGAGGAAATTGTATTGGGTATGAAAAAATAAATTCTAGAAAAAGTGATTGTATATATATAATCTCCTAAATAATTTGTAGAAAAAATATATACACAATATCCATACACAGAATATGATGAGTTGTATGTGTGGATAGATAGATATAGATATTCTATATGTCTATGTTATATATCTATAATATATATGTGTGTATATGTATAGAAAGAATGAAAATATACATTTGTTAATCAAACCCTGGAAACTACTTCAGAAAAATTTGCAGAAAGTAGCACATTATACAGCTGATAGCTATGACTTAAAAAAGCCCAGTGAGCTCCCCTATGAATTTTAATTTGAGCATAAATTAAAATATATTATATTTTTCTTTTGAGGGCTGTACCTGTAGCATATGAAAGTTCCAAGGCTAGGCATAGAGTAAGAGCTGCAGCTGCAGGCCTATACCTTAGCCACAGCAATGCCAGATCTGAGCCGCATCTGTGACCTAGTCTGCAGCTTGCAAAAACACTGGATCCTTAACCCACTGAGCAAGGCCAGGGATTGAAACAGAATCCTCATGGATACTAGTTGGGTTCTTAACCCACTAAGCCACAATGGGAACTCCAAAAATATATTATTTTTTTTTTTAAGTTGCATTCCCTGAACATGAAAAGACATTGTCTTGAGACCACCTATTTGAAGTAACTTTCAAAAGTTTATGAACCAATACTGTGAGCAATAAAACTGCACAAGAGAGTTGCCTGTATAAACTCTGCTACCATATCAAGCATCTTTGGTTCCAATCATCATAAGAATTGCTAGACTTGCTCAAGCCGATGGTTCTTTTAATATGATGTTTTTATCCCTAAAACATTAATTCTTTTAGAACCATAACACATTGTAGAGTTTCAGTTGACTGTTTTGACTGCCATTACAAGGAAATGGGTCTTCTGATTTTGAAAATCTACAAGTCAAAAAAAAAAAAAATCCAAAGATATATGGAAAACAGCTCTACCTTTTACTTGTGTCTTATTGAGGCCTTAATGATCATTTTTTTTAGTAAATAGAACTTGCTCTCTGTAAACACTCGCTAAACAGATTCACATATGTTCTTAATGTGAAAATCTTCCAGATGCAATGCCCCAAGAAAAAATGAGAAGTGGTCTAGTAAGAATTGAGCTTTCCAGACATGGTGAGGTATTTTTCTCTGTAAGTGGCATAAGCAGTTACACTGAGAAACAATACATCTGCTTCTGTTCACATAGACATCCCACTTTTGATGTGACTTGATATTCTTGACATATTTGTCCAGGCACTTAATTCAGTCTTATAATGTGTATATCCTTAACTCTTCAATCTATCACCTACCTGAATTACCCGCAGGAGGCGTGAGAAATGAAATCTGAAATGCCTGTGGCTCAATTATAAAAAATGTTAAGTGGCATTTCATATGGTGGTGGGCTGTGAAGATTCTTGCTTAAGGTTCATAATTCTCATCGGTATCACAAGTGTTATCAATCTCAAAAGATAAAACTGTTCTGAGATAACAGAAGAAATTGTCCAGAAAGAGCAAAAACTAGTCTACCTAAGATGCAAAATCTTCTGACAAAATGAAACCTTGAGCTAACAAACAGATGTGAACTGATATCAGGCCTTAAAGCTCATATTACTGAGATAAAAGGTGGGAGACAGAAACTTAGAGATAGAGCCTTGCATTAAATTCATGATTACATTAGCTAAAAAGAAAAATGCACAAGAGATAAAGAAAGACATCCAAGAAACTCATCAAGATTTATGCTTCAAGCAATGTACTGATGTCTGAGAGTATCTAGATATGAGGACACTAATAAAAGCATTATTATTCTGTTGGACCATTTTAAGAATTCCACTTGTTTTGAAATCAAATAACTGGCTTGAGTAGCAGACTATATACTTCATATATATGTATGTGTGTATATTTATATATAAAGTACATATTATATACACACACACATATAATCACATATACAATATACTCTGGTCCATCTATATTTCACATGGGTAATTCTAAGATTTAATTTTTAATAAATAAAATTGAGGCCTGTTTTTCCCAAAATTTATAGTACTGTGAACCAGGCCTCAATCAAAGGCCTTTATATATGTTGACAATCCTTGCAACAAATTTGATTTATACATGTATTACCCAGTTTTATAGATAAAAGAACTGAGGCATAAAGAGTTTTAGCAACCTGATGAGCATTACAGTTTTGTAGCTGGTAGAGCAACTGTCTGAGTACCAGCAGCCAGACTACAAAAGCTCTGTGCTTTAACCCATGCTACACATTCTCTCAACTGAAGGGAAAGCTGCAATAAAGAGTAGGAGTTATTCAAGCCCTAAAGAAGGACAAGGATTTGAAGGTGGAGGAAACTGAACAGATTTCAAATATTCCTCTCAAGCTTAAAAAAAAAATCAAAGAAATAATATAAAATATTGTGAGAGAATATACTGTGATGCAGAAGGTATATACAGATTAATACTAGAAGGGTTAAGCTTTGGTAAATGGCTCTTTCTTTACTTAACAAATAAGAATTTCAGGATTTAATCAAATAGATGTTCCTTTGCTGTGGCCTAAAGGGAAATCTAATAGGGTCATGTTAAAAATATAATCCAAAACTCATTTGATAACACCAGCCACTCTTCCAAAACACTTTGAACAACAGAGTGGGCAGCAAACCAAGATTATAGGCTTGAACTTGGTATCAGCATGAAAGACTATTCCAGGATACTTCTGTCCCAAATCCTTGTTAAACCAAGAGCATATCTTAGTGGTCTACACTGGAAACAATTTCCTGGAGCAGCGCTAGAGAAGCAGCAGTGAATAAAGATTCAGTCAGCTAGGTTATGTAGTCAGCCTGAAGGTACTCATATCAGAAGCAAGTTAGAAAATATTCAAGAATAACACACATGAGACTGGGCAACTTCAGGCCTGCAAACAACAAACAATGTCTCTGAAATAATGTTCAGAATGCTGGGAATTTTCAGTTAAACAATCTATGAAAAGGCCTGCAAAACCACATTGAAGAGTTCTGATGAAAAGAAATATTGCACATAAAAAAGTCCTAGAATATGTTACTTTAATTTCAGGATTAAAAATTTAAACTAATGGGAGTTCCCATTGTGGCTCAGTGGTTAACAAACCTGACTAGCATTCATGAGGATGTAGGTTCGATCCTTGGCCTCACTCAGTGGGTTAAGGATCTGGCATTACCATGACCTGTGGTGTAGGTCACATACATGGCTCAGATCCCACCTTATTGTGGCTACACAGGTGGCAGCTACAGCTGCGATTGGACCCCTAGCCTGGGAACCTCCATGTGCTATGGGTATGGCTCTAAAAAGATAAAAAAGCAAAAAAAAAATTCAAACTAAGAATGAATGTTCAAATGGTATAGAGGTTATCAGGAATTATGAATCTATGTTGTTTCGTTGTTGGGGGTGGCCTTGTTTTTTTATTTTTCTTTTCTTTTTATGGCCTTACCCAAGGCACACAGCCTTCCTGGGCTAGGGGTTGAATCAGAGCCACAGCTGCCAGCCTCTGCCACAGTAACACTGGATCTGAGGTGTATCTGTAATATATGCTCAGCTTTCAGCAATGACAGATCCTTAACCCACTGAGTGAGATGAGAGACAATGTTAGGTTCTTAACCGGCTGAGCTTTCAGGCTTGGTTTTATTTTAAATGTGTTAAGTGATTCTAAGCTGATTATAAGAGTGAAAATATATGCTTTAGTTTAAGTTGTCCATTTTGCAACATCACTTACCTAATTCTATACCTGTAATCTAGAATACATTAATTCGTGCTAGAGCAGAAGCCTTTTTTTTTTTTTTTTTGTATTTTCTAGGGCCGCAGCCATGGCACATGGAGGTTCCCAGGCTAGGGGTCTAATTGGAGCACAGCTGCTGGCCTTCGCCAGAGCCAAAGCAACGCCAGATCCGAGCCACGTCTGCCACCTACACCACAGCTCAAGGCAACACTGGATCCTTACTTAACCCACTGAGTGAGGACAGGGATCAAACCTGCAGCCTCTTGGTTCCTAGTAGGATTTGTTAACCACTAAGCCACAATGGGAACTCCAGAAGCCATATTATATATCTCAGGCCTTATATAACACATGATGTAGTGGAGCCATATTATATATCTCAGGCCTTATATAACACATGATGTAGTGAATTCATTCAATTTTTCATTGTCATGTACTTTGGCTCCATTCTCATACCTTCCTACTATTTCTTAACAGCATTATTAATGTATAATTTGCATACAATAAACTAGTCATATTTAAAGTGTACAGTTTGATACATGAAGTTCATTTTCTATATATAGACAATCAACTGTTCCAGCACTATTTTTTGAAATCATGAGGCTTTATCCACTGAGTTATCTTTTCACTTTCATTGTTTACATACACTTATCTATTCCAACCTTCTATTCTCTTTTATTGATCTATTACTCTAACTTTCCTTTCACACTGCACCATCTTGATTACAGTAACTATATAAATGATAAAATCATGTCTTGTTAACCCTCCAATTTCATCCTTCTTCTCCAAAGTTGTTTTGATGGTGATAATACCATGATTTCCATATAAATTTTAAAAACAAATTTTCAATTTCCACAAAAATGCCTTCTGGGATTTTGGTTGTAACTGAATTAAATCTAAAGACTGATCTGGAAGGAATGAATATTTTAACACTATTAAGTCACCTAATGGGTGAATTTTTCAACTTATTCAGGTTTTCTTTAATTTCTCTTGACAGTGTTTTCTGTGTACAAGCCTTATTAATTTTTCATATTTATATTTCATACTTTATATTATTTCAAATGGTTCTATTGTTTTAATTTATTTACCTTCATAGTACATAAAAATACAACTGATATTTATATATTAATCTTATATGCTGAAACCTTGCAAAACGCAGTCTGTGATTGTAGTATATAGAACTAACAGATTCTATCATATTTTCTGCATATGTAATCATTTCATATACCAAGTTTTACTTCTTATTTCCCAATCCTGAAGTCTTTATTTCTTTTTCTTACCTTATAGCATCAGCTAGACCCTTTGATATAATGTTGAATGGAAGTAATAAGAATGGACATTGTCTTGTTTTCTGTCTTAGATGGAAAGTATCCAGTCTACCAGCATTAAATACGTTTGATGTCATCCTTTCATACATATCTCTTTTCAACATGAAGTTTCTTTCCATTCCTAGTTTTTTTGTTTGTTTGTTTGTTTGTCTTTTTGTCATTTCTTGGGCCGCTCCCACAGAATATGGAGGTTCCCAGGCTAGGAGTCAAATTGGAGCTGTAGCTGCTGGCCTACGCCAGAGCCACAGCAACGTGGGATCCGAGCCGTGTCTACGACCTACACCACAGCTCACGGCTAATGCCGGATCCTTAACCCACTGAGCAAGGCCAGGGATTGAACCCACAACCTCATGGTTCCTAGTCAGATTCGTTAACCATTGAGCCACGACGGGAACTCCTCCATTCCTAGTTTTTTGATCTCAAGGATTGATGTTGAATTTGATCATGTATTTGTCTATTAAGATAATCAAATGGTTTTTCTTTTTTTAGTTCGTTAATACGGTGAACTTGCATTGAATTTTTTATGTTAACCTTTATTATTGGAATAAATCACATTTTTTTCATGATGCACCAGCTTTCTTAGTCATTGTTGGCTTTGATTTCCACATTTATGTTCAAAAAAGATACTGTTCCCTTTCTGTATTTCTCTCTTCTTTCTTTCTTCGTGATGTTTTTGGGTTTAGTGTCAGGATAATACAGGCCTCAACCAATGAGTTGGGAAGTATTTCCTCTTAATTTACTAGAAGAGTTTCTATAATGTTGGTTGTATTTCTTTCTTACTTGTTAGATAGAATCACCAGCAAAGCCATCTAAGCCTGGAAATTTTTTGCATGAAGGTTTTTTGTTTTGGCTTTTTGTTTTTTTATTGCCATATTCATGGCATATGGAAGTTTCCATGCCAGGGATCAAACTCACACCTCTGCAGCAACCAGAGTCATTGGCGTCCGATTCCTAACACACTGTGTCAAAGGAGGGACTCCTGTGTGAAGGTTTTCAACTACGAATTCAATTTCTTTAATAGACACAAAAGTATTTGAATATTTATTTCTTTTTGAATGAGCTTCAATAGTTTGTGTCTCTCAAGGTATTTATTCTCAGCTGTCAAATTCATTGACAAAAAGCCATTGTAAATATTACCTTATTATTCTTACTACCTGTAGCATCTGTAATACTGTCCCTTATTCTGATATTGTTAATTTGCATTCTCGCTCTTCCTCTCTCTCTGCTCTCTCTTCCTTTCCCTCTCTCTGTCCTGATAAGGCTAGCTCATTCTCCTCTCCTCCCTTCCCTCTCTCTCTCCCTTTCCCCCCTTTCTCCCTCTCTTGATAAGTCTGGATAAAAGTTAATCAATTTTATTGATTTTCTAAAAAAACCAGCTCTTGGTTTCATTGACTTTATTGTTTTCTGGTTTTCTATTTCATAGATTTCTATTCTGATATTCATTATTTTCTTTCTTATGTTTACTTTGGATTTAATTTGCACATTCGTTCCTTATTTCTTAAGGTAAAAGATGAGGTCATCTATTTGAGAACTCCTTCTAATATAGAGCTACAAGTGTTCCTCTAAGTTTTTCTTGGAGTTTGATATTTTTTAATTTTCATTCATTTCCAAATACTCTAATTCCTCTTTTGCTTTGTTCTTTGACTCATAGGTTCCTTGAAAGTATGTTATTTAGTTTCCAAATGTTTATAGCTTGTCTAAGAAAATTTCTGCTAGTGATTTCTAGCTTGGTTCATAAAATATACTCTATATGACACAAATCATTTTACATTTATTGATACTTGTTTTATTGCCTCAAATATGGCCTATCTCAGTAAATATTTTGTGGCACTTGAAAATAATTTATATTCTACTGTTTTGAGTGCACAATTATATAAAAATTAGTTGGATTAAGTTGGATGACAGTGTCAATCAAGTCAAATAAATCCTTACTGAATTTTTGGTCCAAGTGTTCTATTTATTTATTTATTATTATTATTTTTTTTTGTCTTTTTGCTATTTCTTGGGCCGCTCCCGCGGCATATGGAGGTTCCCAGGCTAGGGGTCGAATCGCAGCTGTAGCCCCCGGCCTATGCCAGAGCCACAGCAACGCAGGATCTGAGCCGCATCTGCAACCTACACCACAGCTCACAGCAACACTGGGTCATTAACCCACTGAGCAAGGCCAGGGATTGAACCCGCAATCTCATGGTTCCTATTCGGATTCGTTAACCACTGCGCTATGACGGGAGCTCCCCCAAGTGTTCTATTAATTAATGAGAGTAAGCTGTTAAAAATCTCAAAATACAATAGAGATATGTTTATTACTCCATTATATTTGGAAGGAAAAAAAAGTCTCCTTCCTTTAAAAAAATTATTTTATCTTCTCTTGTTCTATTTTTGTCATCATATTCTTTGCTCTTTTTAAGGATATTGGTAGTACTAAATAGCACCTCTGGTTATACTGGTTTTGTTTGTTTGTTTTTTTTAATTCCTCATCTCTTCATTTCTAGGCCAACTAGGGCTTTCTACCTCCTTCTGGAAACAAAATACCTCATTCTTTTCAATAAAATGGGCATCCCTCTCAATCATAAGTAACACAATCCTTCTAAACACAAATTGTTTCAAGCTAGAGTCACCTGTGACACCCTTTTACATAAAATACACCTTAGTTCAATCTTCAATTAGTGTATTGCGCTCCATTATGCTGTCAGTGCATGACTAATTCATTTGTGACATCTTAAGCTATATGATAAACTACTTCAGTGCCTATAAAAGTAATATGCATACCATCAGCGCTCATTCCAAGGTTCCTCATTGCCTACAAAGCAGGGACTAAACTCTTCAGTCTTTATTCAGATTCTAAGCTAATTGTCTTTTCTTCCTTTCTTTCTCTCTTGCTCTCCCTCCATCTTTCCTTTTTCCATTCCTTATTTTCTCCCTTCAACAAATATTGACACTCTCTAAAACTATCTGCTTCTATGTAAATAATCTACTCTTTTTTCCTCAGAAAATAGCTTATATTTTCTATTTAGACCATGTGAGCTCATCTCTTTCCCAATGAAATTCCTGCAAGACTCATTTTTAGCCCAGCTTCTGGATGAAGATTTTCTGTCTTCAAAGACAGAGCATATTGTCTGTGTACACAAAGACACTGAGAAACAGTGAGTTAAAAAAGGAAAAATACAGAAACTACTGCCGCCTCTATTAATTATGAGAGAATGGTCAAGAATCTGACTTTTAAAGTGATGAAAATAGGAAGAGAAAAGACTGTTTGCTTCTCAGGGGAATTGTCTTCATTACAGCCCTGGTAGAAAAGATAATCTTTTTCTCCAAAAAACAATAATGAATTATGAGGAATACATAAATAAATAGAACTTCCCACCATGCAGTGTCCATATGAAAAGTGGGAGCTCACCAAAGCATAAATAGAAGAAAAGGTTTAGTTTGTCTGCAGATGCCTACACAAAAAGGAAGAAAAGTTTTGAAGCCACAGTAATGACAGGGCGGTAGAATCAAGTGTGAAATTTGCAGGAGGAGAACCTGCAAAGTTTTGAGATATAAAAAAAAAAAATTAAGAAAAAGATATTACAAAAGACTATAATGTACATAGTTGACAGAACTAGTAGAGATGACAAGAGACACATAGATCGATGATAAAAATAGACATCAATAGAAGAGAATGTTTAAAATAAATAAGAATAAATAAGCAGATAGGTCCAACTTAAGCATTTAATGATTCCTACTTAAATAAAGAATAAACTATTATTTAAAAATCCCTTCTTGGAGTTCCCACTGTGGCTTAGCGGGTTAAGGACCCCATGTTGTTTCTGTGAGGATGTGGGTTCAATCCCCGGCCTCACTCAGTGGGCTAAAGATCTGGTGTTCAACAAGCTGCAGTGTAGGTCACAGAAGTAGCTCGGATGCAGTGTTGCTGGGGTATAGCCCTGCAAGCGCAGCTCAATTCTACCCCTAGTCTGGGAACTTCCATATGCCACAGGTGAAGCCATAAAAAGGAAGAAAAATCCCTTCTTCATTTTAAAGTTCCAAGAACATTATAGAGGTATTGTTCATATTGATAAAAAAAATTCAGCTAGTTTTTTAATTTATGTATATAAATAATACATAAGTACTTATTTATTGTCGTTTATTTCAGTTAGACCAGCTCACCATTTGATTATTTTATTAATGTCTAAGAAGACTGGATTCATCTTCATTAGGTCAGTATTCACCTTATATATGAAATATAGAGAAAAATAGGAGCTACGGAATGGATGTCTAAACAAGGAGGGGCACAATGCATTTTGCTTATAACCATATTCATAGCATTATGTCATAATTACATTTTAATGTTTTTACCTTCTTTTCCCAGCCAGATCTTAAGCTCTGAGACTGGGGCTCTCTTTTCCATATATAGCATCTGGCATAGTAGATATTAAATAAAGCATCTGGCATAGTAGATATTAAATAAAGATTTGTGGATTTATTCCGTAGTTGTTAATCTTAGTTGCAGACATTCACTCATTTCTTCTCATTGATTCCAGCCCATAGAGAGTACCAAGTATCCTTAAGACTACATCCTTGAATTAGAGACTATAACAGAAACATTTCCCTTAGTAGAAAAGAAACTAACTCAAAGTATCAATCACTTAGGAGGAAAGTCCATGGATGATAAAGAAGCAATAAAGTGTATAAGAGTGAGCTGCTTATTTCAGAAATATATTCCATGGGACAGCTGGTGTTAACTAACTCAGCAACTACTGTGGATGCAGACAACCACTACAGACAACACTCTTCAAGTCTTCAATTGTACCTACTTAGAAAAACATCTGTAGCCAGCATACTAAAAATGCAGTTACACCTTCTCAAAAATGTTAATCATGTTACATTTACTTAATAACAAACTTTCCATATATTATAATGTCAAAGTCATACAACCTAGGGTCTTGCCAGGTATCTGATTTCTGTAGAACTATAAAAGGTAAAAATAAGCTTTACAGAAACATCCCAAGCATGTAATGGAAATGATAATGCCACTAACTAGAAAGCATACACAATATTGCTGAACGTTAACCCTAGCAAGACTCTATTCTGGGGTCTGGTGTATACAAGGTTTAAACTGAGAAATATAAGGATGTGACCATTATACACATGTGTCATAGTTTTACAGAACTGCATAGCACAAAACCAGTGACTGAGTGGCTTGAATAATAGAAATGTATTTTTTTTTTCAGTTCTGGGAGCTAGAAATCTTAGATCAAGGTGTCAGTAAGTTTGGTTTCTTCTGAGGCTTCTCTCCCTGACTGCAGACGGCTACCTTCTCACTCTGTCCTTACATGACCTTTCCTCTGTGTATACACATTCCCAGTGTCCCTGTGTATCCAGATTTCCTCTTCTTATAAGGACCCCAGTTGTACTGAATTAGGGCCAACTCTAACAGCTTCGTTTTAATTTAATCACCTCTTTACTTATTTATTTATTTATTTTTTGTCTTTTGTCTTTTCAGGGCCGTACCCATGGCATATGGACGTTCCCAGGCTAGAGGCTGAATTGGAGCTACGGCTGCTGACCTATGCCACAGCCACGACAAGGCTGGATCCGAGCCACATCAGCAACCTACACTACAGCTCACGGCACTGCCGGATACTTAACCCACTGAGCAAGGCCAGGTATTGAACCTGCAACCTCATGGTTCCTAGTCGGATTCGTTTCTGCTGCTCCATGACGGGAATTCCCTTAGTCACCTCTTTAAAGGCTTTATATGCTTTGTGTATGAGTCACATTCTGAGATACTAGGGATCAGGGCTTCCACATAAGAATTTGGAGAGCACGCAGTTCATTTCATAACAAGAGGCCAGAGAGCTGTCAGGAAATTCCAGGAAAGATAAAATTCTCTCAGATAATATTTTTACTTAATATCACTGAATTTTGAGCTGGAAAACACCTAAAAGTTTATCTTCTAACCACTTAAGCACTGCAGAAATCTCTTTTAAAGCTTCCCTAACTAGTGCCAGCTTTTGCTTCCTTAACCAGGGAATTTACCACTCCCATAAAATAAATGCCATTCATGTAGAGAGTTATTTATTTGGTGAGATAGTATTTGGAATTATTAACCAATGTGCTTTTTTTTTTTTTTTCATTTTCCCTTTTCTATCTCTGATATTTTCTTTCTTCTCCAACTATACTTAGCCTTGATTCTAAACATAACTCAGGGAGATGATGTAAAGTTCAAAGTAGTCACTGCTGAGTGTCAAAAAGACTAGGTCCTGTGGCCATCAGGAAGGACCTGGCATATGTGGTCTCATAGGCCACATTTCCTCCCAAAAGTATAAACATCAGTTGCAGAGACCTTATATAGACTTGAGGAAGAATATAGGGAAGTAAAAAGATCTCAGGGTAGCATGGCTGGGATCTGTGCCTTCTCAGATGAACCTAACAGTCATGACAGAATTTTATGTGTCTCTTTGTGGCACAGGAACATGATTCTTGTCTACCCAGCAGGGGCTTTGAAATAGCTGATGTAAGCTAATGTGATCTCTGAGGACATCAATAAGTGTTGACCCAGCAACAATTGGCATAGGTTAAGAACTAGCAAATGTCACATGAAATCTGAGACCAGGAATCCTCATCCCTTGGCACTACAGAAACTCCCAGAAATTAGTTGGAACCATAGGGGAAAAGTAGAGAGAGTTCAAAAATGGCTGAGGTTTAATTTTGGCCGTTTAGGTTCAAAACAAATGCCATACAGAAGGAAAAATTTAGTTGTTTGAATACCTGAGTTTATGAGTACTTTTATGTGAACAAATATTTGTCTTTCTCAATACTTCTCCACTAACTTATATTGCTATAAAAGTGTGGATTATACTAAAGTTATCAATGGTTATTAAAAGCAAGAATTAAATTAGATTAATTAGTATACATATATGTTATTTTTTAGATATATTTCTTAAATTGAAGTACAGTTAATTTACAATATTGTGTTGCTTTCAAGCAGATAGCACAGTAATTCAGATATATGTATATATGCATATACATATAATTTTCAAATTCTTTTCCCTTATAAATTATAACAAAATATACTGTAATTCCCTCTGCTATGCAGTAGGTCTTGTTGATTAACTGTTTTTTATATAGTAATATGTATATGTTAATCCCAAACTCATAATTTATCCCTATTTCCCTTTATGCTTTTGGTAACCTTAAGTTTGTTTCCTATGTCTGTGGGCCTATGTCTATTTTCTCAATAAGTTCATTTGGATCATTTTTTTTTATATTCTACCTATTAGTGATAACATATGATTTTTCCCTTTCTCAGTCTGATTTACTTAACTTACTATGATAATCTCTTATTGCATCCATGTTTCTGTAAACAGCATTATTTCATTCACCTTTAGCCTGAGTGGTATTCCATTGTATATATGCACCATTTCTTCTTTATCCATTCCTTTTCAATGGACATTTAGGTTGCTTCCATGTCCGGGCTACTATATATAGTGCTGCAATAAATACTGGACTGCATGTAGTTCTTCAAATTATAGTTTTCCCTGGATATATACCCAAGAGTGGGACTGTGGTATCATATGGTAACTGTATTTTTAGTTTTTTAAAGCACTTCCATACTGTTATTCAGAGTGGCTGTAACAATTTACATTTCAAGTGTAGGAGAGTTCCCTTTTCTCCACACCCTCTCCAGAATTTATTATTTCTAGACATTTTGAAGATGATCATTCTGACCAATGTGAGGTAACACCTCATTGTAGTTTTGATTTGCATTTCTCTAATAATTAGCAATGTTGAACATTTTTTTCATGTGCCTGTTAGCCATCCGTACATATTCTTTGGAGAAATATCTCTCTAGGTCTTCTGCTCATTTTTCAATAGAGTTGTTTGTTTTATTGAGTTGTATGAGCTTTTGTATGTTTTGGAAATCAATCCCCTGTCAGTCACATCATTTGTAAATTTTTTCTCCCATTCACACAATACCAGTGAGAGACTTTAACATCCCACTTACATCAATGGACAGATCATCCAGACAAAAAATCAGTGAGGAAACACAGACCTTAAACTACACATTAGTCCAGATGGACTTAATTGACATGTATAGAGCATTTCATCTGAAAGGAACAGAATATGCATTCTTTTCAAGTGCACATGTAACATTCTCCAGGATTGATCACATGTTGGGCCACAAAGTAAGCCTCACTAAATTTAAGAAAATTGAAATTGTATCAAGTACCCTTTCTGATCACAATTCTATGAGGTTAGAAATCAGGTATAAGAAAAAACTGCAAAGAACACAGACATAGTGAGTCTAAACAAAATGCTACCAAACGACCAATGACTTGCTGAAGAAATCAAAGAAATTAAAAAAAAAAAGCTAGTGACAAATAAAAATGAAAACATGGTAATCCAAAATTTATGGGACACAGCAAAAGCAATTCCAAGTGGAAAGTATATAGCAATACAATTGTACCTCAGGAAACAAGAAAGATCTCAAATAAACAACCTAACCTTAATCCTAAAGCAACTAAATAAAGGAGATAAAACCCAAAATTAGTAGGAGGAAAGAAATCATAAAGATCAGAGAAAAAATAAATGAAAGGGAGTTGGAGATACCAATAGAAAAGATCAATGAAACAAAAGACAGTTCTTTGAAAAGATCAACAAAATTGATAAACCTTTAGCCAGATTCAGCAAGAAAACAAACAAATAAAAAAACAAAAAAAACTAGAGGACCCAAATCAATAAAATTAGAAATGAAAAAAGAAATACAAAGAATCGTAAGAAAATACAAGCCAATAAAATGAAAAAAAAAAAAAGGACAAATTCTCAGAAAGGTACCATCTCCTAAGACTAAACCAGAAAAAAATAGAAAATATAAATAGACCCATTACAAATATTTAAATTGAATCTGGGATTTTAAAAATCATAACAAACAAAAGTCCAGATGGCTTCACAGGAGAATTCTACCAATCATTTACAGAAGAGCTAACACCTTTACTTCTTGAAAATACAATTTGCAAAGGAAGAAATGCTCCCAAATTCATTCTTTGAAGCCACCATCACACTGATTCCAAAACCAGACAAAGATACCACAAAAAAAGAAAAAAAGAAAATTATAGGCTAATATTACTGGTGAGGAGTTCCTATTATGGCTCAATGGGTTAAGAACCTGATTAATATCCATGAGGATGCAGGTTCAACTCCTGGCCTACCTCAGTGGGTTAAGGATTCAGTGTTGCCATGAATTTTGGCATAGGTTACAGATGAAGCCTGGATTTGGCATTTCTGTGGCTGTGGCATAGGCTGGCAGCTGCAGCTCTGATTTGACCCCTAGGCCAGGAAATTCCATATGCCACAAATATAACCCTAAAAAGAAAAAAATATATATTACTAATGAACATATATGCAAAACTGCTCAAAAAAATACTAGAAAAGTGAATTTTACAATACATTTAAAGAATCATACACCTTGATCAAGTGGGATTTATCCCAGGAAATCAGAGATGTTTTTAATATCTGCAAGTCATTCAGTGTAATACACCACATTAACAAATTGAAGAATAAACACCATATGATCATCTCAATAGATGTAGAAAATTTTGATAAAATTCAATATCCATTTATGAGAAAAAGAAACTTCCAAGAAAGTGAGCATAGAAGGAACCTGCATCAACATAATAAAGGTTGTATATGACAAACCCACCCCTAATATCATTCTCAATGGTGAAGAGCTAAAAGCATTTCCCATAAGATCAGAAACAAGACAAGAATGTCCACTCTCGCCACTTTAATTCAACATAGTTTTGGAAGTTCTGGCCATGGCAATCAGAGAAGAAAAAAAAGGAAATAAAAGGAATCCAAATTGGAAAAGAAGAAGGAAAGCTGTCACTGTTTGCAGATGACATGATACTATACATAGGAAACCCTAATAATAGTATCAGAAAACTACCGGAACACATCAATGAATTCTGTAAAATTGCAGGATACAAATTTAATACACATAAATATCTAGCATTTTTATATAGTAGTAAGGAAAGATCAGAAAGAGAAATTAAAGAAACAATCCCATTTACTATTGCATGAAAGAGAATTAAATACTTAGGAATAAACCTACCTAAGGAAGGAAAATACCTATCCTCTGAAAACTATAAGATACTGATGAAAGAAATTAAAGACTACATAAACTATGGAAAGATAGATATACCATGTTCTTGGATTGGAAGAATAAGTACTATTAAAATGATTATACCACACAAGGCAGTCTACAGATTCAATGCAATCTCTATCAAAGTATCAATGGCATTTTTCACAGACCTAGAACAGCATTTTTAAAATTTGTATGGAAATGCCAAAGATCTCAAATAGCCAAAGCAATCTTTTTTTTTTTCTTCTTTTTAGGGCCACGCCCATGGCATATGGAGGTTCCCAGGTTAGGGGTCTAATCAGAGCTGTAGCCACGGCCTACACCACAGCCACAGTAACATGGGATCCAAGCCGTGCCTGTGACTGCTCACAGCAATGCCAGATCCTTAACCCACTGAGCAAGACCAGGGATCGAACCTGTATTCTCATGGATACTAGTCAGATTCGTTTCTACTGAGCCACATTGGGAACTCCAGCCAAAGCAATCTTAAAAAAGAAAAACAGAGCTGGAGAATCAGGTTCCCTGACTTCAGACTATACCACAAAGCCAGTCATCAAAACAGTATAGTTCTGGCACAAAAACAGACAACAGTAAAACAGGATAGAAAGCCCAGAAATAAATCCTTGCATCTATGGTCAATTAATCTATGACAAAGGAGGCAAGAATATAGAATGGAGAAAAGATAGTCTATTCAATGAGTGGTGCTAGGGAAACTGGACAGCTATATATGAAAGAAATTAGAACATTCTCTAACACCATATATAAAAATAAACTGAAAATGGATTAAAAACCTAAATGTAAGACCAGATAAAACTCCTAGAGGAAAATATAGGAAAATCACACTTTGACAAAAATTGCAGCAATATCTTTTTGATTTTACCTCCTAGAGTAATGGAAATAAAAATAAAAATTATCAAATGGAACCTAATTAAACTTAAAAAATTTTGCACAGCAAAGGGAACCATAAGCAAAAGGGAAAGATGATTGATAGAACGGGAGAAAATATTTGCAAAAAGTATATATATATATGTGCTCATGCATGGGTATTGCACAGTCATTTCAATGCCTATTCTTTAAGGCTTCCTAGGCTGATAAAATATAGCTTCCTATCTATTAAGAGGTTTGAAAATAAATCAACAAACATGGGCAATTAAAAGCCTCAACAATGTGTTCTTTAGTAACCTAATCAAAACCCTAATGTGTAAAATTTCACTATTATGAGGATGAAAATTACGTTTCGATCATTGAAATGCCTAGTATTAAAAACTAAAAAGAAATCTAATAATACAATATGCTGCTCACTTTGTCAATAAAGCTGTTATAAAAATAAAGTACACGTGTCTGAGATTAATGTCAACAGTAGCAACAGAGAATGTTGGAATTAGAAAGATTCTTAGAAACAATCTGGTCAGACTCACATTAACAAGTTTTAGAACTGAGATCCAGAAACATTAAAAGATTTGTTTGGGTCAATAGCAGTTGCTGGAAGATCCAGTCTTAAAGACAATGTCTTCACACCCTGCTTTTTCTGCATACCTTTCTCAAGGTCAGAATAGAATCACTTCTTCAAAGTTTTCTTACTCTTCTACAAGGGCAATTTCATGATCGACACTCATGCAAACTATTTAAAATGATTTATGATTGTGAAGGAGAAAATAAGACACTTGTTAATCCCAGAAGTTTAGCTTTCCTTTTTTAAGAAAAGATTTTCTGATAAAAACTTTGGCTTTTCAGTTTTCATCACTAATGACATGCTCTGCTGACAGAATCGTGGAATGGCACAGATTGTTTAGGATATAATGAACTCTGTATTAAACAAACAAAAAAACAAAACAAAAAACCTCAAGTATAAGTTGTGTTTTTTAAACATTTACCTATTTAAATTTTGCAGCTCCCAAAGCATTCATAATGAAATGTAAATGATTTTATACATGTATTTTTCCTGATGTTACCTCTTGATAATTTCATATATATTTTGAAAGTGTGTTTTGAATATATAATTTAAAATATGTATCTTTGAAATAGGTTTAAAATATAATGAAATAATTTGAGATGAAGACAAAGTAACTATGAGTTACTTGTAGTTCAAGTTTGAAACAAATTATAAAATCAGTTATGTAATTGCACTGATTATTAGTTTTGGAATTCTCTTTACATCTGATATGTTGTAAATGATACTACTTCAAATATTTACCACTTTCTATCTGTAGAATGTCACTTAATATACTATTCATCTTATTGTCCTTTATCATAGAACCTGTAAAAGTTTTTAACAGTTCATGTTGAAATGTTTTTCTTCTAGTTGTAGATAAATGAATTCAGGGTTAGCTACCTGATGGCGAAAATGCGTAAACCTACTCTGAAAGACAGTTGTAGTGGAAGCAGATAGTACTGTTTTCTACCAATTAACACAAACCTCAAAGTGATTTATTTGTTAGAACTACACATTCTTTGTACAGTCAAGTTATGGGACTTGGGTCTCTTCAAGAAACTTTAACAAGATAAAGAACATAAACACCTCCTAACCTTTAGCTTCAGAAACTTCAAAAAGGATTGAAACAGTATAAATAAACCAGCTATATATCATGAAATTCAAGAATTATACAGATTTAAGCACTTGACCCTTCTAACAACAGAGGTTTAGTGTCTGACAGTCACATCTTTTGTCATTCGATCTGCTCTTGTCTTCCTTGTTTATGTTGCTTTTCCTGTTCAATACAATTTAGAATTATTGGTCTACCTTACTTTCTACATAAATATTTTAGTTTGTTCATATTTTTACTCTTTAGATTGGCTGATAGATTTTACTCTTTCTGATTGTTTCTCACCAACCCCACACTCAGCCACCTTTTCTGGCCTCATCTATCTTGACAAAGTCACAACCTTCCTTATACCAAAAATAAGTTTCCTTAATGCCTACAATACTGGTATAGCTGAAATAAAGCCAGTGTTGTTACTTATATCCTCTAACTTGGTGCTTATTAGTCACAAATCTTAGAAAGAAACGACTGGTGGTGAATTCTCTGAAGATGTTCAAATGCTAAATAGCAAACATGTAATATAAACTGATATTTGCAATCCAGGGAATGTCCAAAAACATATGAACTTAAAAATTATAATCAGTAATTTTCCATAGGAAGTTTAAAGCACAGGATTTTCTAATTCCCAACAAGAAAAGATGAAGGAAATATATTAAAGGTAAACATTTGACCTATATATTATGTAAGAATTTTATTGTCCCAAAGAGCTGCCTTTAGCTCTGATATGTCAATACTGCATAAGAAGGTAGCTAGTCTCAGTTTTATAAAATGTCTAACTTTATCTAATAAAGTTGTTATTAGCATTTTTTCCAGATATAAAAATGTGGAGGAGTTATTAACACATCAAAGTAAACAATAAATAAAAGTCTCTTTCTCTCTCTCTCACTCACACACACACCCCATACCTTGGCAAAACACATTTGAGGACAACGTCACCTCTTCTTTACCTGCAAATGTTATGACACACCACAGTGGGTTCTTTCCCTCTGGAGCTCGGTGGTAGCATAATGAAAACCTTGTTTAAAGTTGAGCAACACATTTTCATGCTGAATGACTTTATTTTACATTTCCTCTGATGCGAATAGAAAAGCCATCTCACATTCAGATTCCTATGCTAGACTGCACCCCAGATAAGCACGTACTTTTAGCATGTGTCTATATGATAATAACAACTGTGGAAAGCATAGAATTATCTGTGTACTTGTTCCTTCCTATTTCTCCACTTTTGTTTAAAATTTAGAAACCACTCTCAGGGCAATCTCCCTGGGGATACTGGGAAAAGTTGGATGCTCAAATAGGAAACTCCAGGTAAATTTTATTGGGAAACTCTTGTCTTAACCAAGGAGTCCTCCATATGCTTCTCCAAAACCCTCAACACAACAGAACTCTAACTCCACTCAGCAGGCCTGAGAACCTCCAAGCTAGCAGGGTGCTATGATCTGCAGTTCTCTCTCTCTCTCTCTCTCTTGCCCACCCATATCTTATTTCCTCTCCCTATTAGACAGAACTAAATTCCAAATGTTTAAAATTAGTTGTATCTCTATCAATATTAACCAGTGGGAGCCTCACCTTAGTTCCCACAATTGCCTCACCTTCTTTCTTCAAAATCACTAGTGGCTATTTTCCTTTTGGATTTTGGTTCCAAAAGTAATTCAAACCAAAGAATCTCTCTTATTTGACAATATGGAAGAGATTGGTATACTAAGTGTTTTCTAGTTTGGTTCCTGGCAGGGATTTCTGTTGTTTACTTTGTCTTCAAGATCTAAAAGAAGTGAATGAAAACATTGTCCTGAGTTAGAAGCTCCGTTGACAGAGTGGGTGATCAATCCTCTGCTAATGGACTGCATCCTGGCCACATTGTCATTCTACACCGTCACAAAACTGCCCTGGAGTACCCTCAGTTCACCACAGTCTCACTCTACTGCTATGTCTGGACTCCAGACTCAAGCTAAGCCAGTCTTCCTGGTTCCACATTTCCCACCTGTATTCTATCCCCCAGTTTCTGAATCATCATTTAAAACCAAGTTACTCCTCTCAACAGAACCCACCAATGGCATCCTGTATCATTCCAGGTACTCAGCACTGGTATAGGGCCCTTTTTCACCCAGTCCCTGATATATCTCTCTGTCCTCAAATCCTATTACTCTCTCTTCATTCACTCCTTTGCAGTGACACTGGATTCCTTCTGGTTTCTTAAACATACATCACAAATTCCTAATTGCCTTTTTCTCCATACCCCTCTCCATTTATATTCCTCCTATTCATTTCCTCCTCTTTCCTTCTCTGTCTCCATCCACTCCCATGGTCCTCCCCCTCTTTCCCCTCTCACAGTCCCCTTAGACACCCTGTCAAGGTCTCCTCCTCACTACACTCTCCTGTTTCAGGCCGGTATCTCCAATTCCCTCCCCTGCTCTCAGCTCTACCTCCTTGGGGCCTGTCTTTAATTGTGTGCTGGTACAAAAACACTGTAATTGTGTAAGTAATGTATCCCTTATTTGACTTCTCTCATTTGAATCCCTACTGAGAGCACCTGTTCCACCAAATAACAGATACTTCTAGGAGATCAAACTTGGTGGAGAGGAAGAGAGCCAAATGGAAGGTGCTGAAAAAAAAAAAGAAAATCATAATTCAGTATGTTTCCCTTTTAAAGTATCTAAAATAATGGTATTAGTACTTGAAATGTAAAGCCACTCCAGTCCGTTCTGCCCTTCCATCCCTGCTCTCTGGAACAGCACCTCTGTGTGCTTACCCACTGGCTTCCCTCCATGGTAACACTGAAGCCTCAGAGAAATGTTTTCCAAAATATTTCCCATTTCACTAATGTCTTTTCAAACTTAAAACAAAGGAGTGTGCCTAAAGGACATGAAGTGTATTTTGTTGCTGTCTAGGTTGAAGAAGGACACTGCTCCCCAGGTGTGAAGAGAATATGAGAAATGGAAGTGCTTAGGGAAGAGAAAAGATAAATGAATGACCTTGTCCAATCATCCTCTCAGATGAATGCAATACTTTGTTCAGTATTGTTTCCCAGGTGAACAGGGAATCCATTTCCTTTTCTCTCCTCTTGCTCTAATTCTTTGCTTCATAGGTCCCTACAGTAGTCACAACAGTGCCAGGAGGTGACTAAGCAATATTTTTCAATATTAATTCATATGCCTCTCAAACATGTAACTACATAGATACAGATATATAATTCATGAATTCTGGTATCAAATTTTTATGTAAGCTATTCAATGAACACTGAACACTATAAAATATAAAAGTACTAAGTGATTTAGATAAAGCTTCAGTTTTATTTAGGTAATTTTAAGGGTCGATAGCATTTTTTTTTTTTGGCCTTTTCTAGGGCCGTTCCTGCTGCATATGGAGGTTCCCAGGCTAGGGGTCCAATCAGAGCTGTAGCTCCTGGCCCACACCAGAGCTGCAGCAAGGTGGAACCAAAGCCGCATCTGCAACCAACACCACAGCTCACGGCAACACCAGATCCTTAACCCACTGAGCAAGGCCAGGGATCAAAACTGCAACCTCATAGTTCCTAGTCAGATTCGTTAACCACTGTGCCACTACGGGAACTCCATGCATTAATTATAATTCGTACTGTTTCAAATGTTATACTGAAAGAAAAATCTTAGGAAACAAGTGAAAAATAATCCTAATTTTTTTAATTTTACATTTTTAAGTAGGCATTTTCATTTAAAGTATATTTAAAGTTTTCACACTTGAATAAAACTGTTTTCTACTTCAATCCCTTAAAACATTACTGTCAATAGAATACAAATTATATAAAAGCTTGTTAATAAAATCTAGTAATTTCACTAAAAAGACAAAAAATACTGTGGAATTAAGTTATAACATGTGCAAATCAAATCATGTTTGTCCACATTTTTTTTCTTTTTTGGCTGCCCTGTGGCATACGAAGTTCCTGAGCCAGGGATCAGATCCAAGCTGCAGTTACAACCTATATCATGGTGTAGCAATGTTGTATCCTTAACCCACTATGCCAGGCCAGGGATCAAACCTGCGTCCCAGCTCTCCAGAGATACAGGCTATCGCATTGCACCACAGCAGGAACTCCTGTCCACATTTTGTGTTTCATACAATCACCACAAGCCCATCAGTCAAAACTGCAGAGAGATGATAATGATAAGCAAATTCATTCATCTTTGATGTACTTCCAATTTTAAATCACAGAAAAGGCATAGCTGTAGTATAAGCCCCAAATCTCAAGATATCTGCTGAGAAAGGGCATCAACATCAAAGATGGCTATCTCAAGTAAGCGCATTGCCAGCCACACAACTAGATAAAAAGCCAGGCTGCCTTCCCCTAGTGAGTCTCCTTTGTTGGTTGGTTTTAATAACTCACCATATGGGTAACTTGTTTTATTCTCCTCATATGCTTTAAGTTCCCACTCTTACATTTTAAATTCACCAATAAAATGTGAACCTTTAAAACCTTAGGCCCTACCCTCATTTCCAGTAAAAGCAGAACCCCATGCCCACGCACACTTTCTACTCTCCACATACCTGTGTAGCCCCAGGTGTGCCATGTAATTTCCACATCCTGTAAGTAATAAACCTTTATTTTTTGTCAAAGTCTCCTGATGGTTATTGTGAAAGGGCATCTGCAATCATAATAAGATCCACAAGGGCCATTTCAACCACACAGGTTATTGATAGGCTGAGACTGGCAACAAACAGTAACTTACACATAGTTTTAAAATTTGGTGTTGTATAAATCTATGTGTGTGAGGGTATGCAAAGGTAGAGAACTAGAACATATTTTATTTAAGAATGTGTTAGCTTGGTTTATAACATTTACATATTTAGACAAACAAAGAGCCTCCATTTATACTTTTGTCCCCATCCATTCCAATGTTAAGGGTGAGCCAGCTTATCTCCCTCCTCCTGCAGAAAAGAATAATATTAAATGTGACTAAACCTAAAGTAATATAAAAAAAGGAGAAAGACACACTGTCCTAGAAGTGTGACAACTGCATCTTAGAAGAAATATGCCACAGACTTAAGGCAGTGTCAAAAGGAGATCAATCCTTAACCACACTAAAAATGATATCATTGTGAAGGTATGTTGACTATCATAAATAAAGTATTAACAAATTAACAGTATTTACTTCAACCTCTGCTCACAGAGCAGTGTATTCTGTAGTTGAGTGACCTTCCTTCTCTTTTGGCTTAGCATGCCCAAAGCTAGGTGATCCAGAGTTGTAAAATCTTTGGTAAAATTTCACCTTTACCACCAGCCAGAATGGCTATCATCAAAAAGTCTACAAACAATAAATGCTGGAGAGGGTGTGGAGAAAAGGGAACCCTATTACACTGTTGGTGGGAATATAAATTGGTGCAACCACTGTGGAAAACAGTATGGAGATTCCTCAGAAAATTAAAAATAGAACTACCATTTGATCCAGCAATCCCAATCTATCCAGAGAAAACTATGACTCAAAAAGATACATGTACTCCAATGTTCATTGCAGCACTATATACAATAGCCAAGACATGGAAACAACCTAAATGTCCATCGACAGAGGAGCGGCTAAAGAAGAAGTGGTATATATACACAGTGGAATATTACTCAGCCATTAAAAGGAAAGAAATAATGGCATTTGCAGCAACATGGATGGACCTAGAAATTATCACGCTAAATGAAGTTAGTCAGACAGTGAGACACCGATGTTATATGCTATCACTTACATGTGGAATCTAAAAAATGACACAATGAACTTCCTTACAGAACAGATACTGACTTTGAAAAACTTACGGTTTCCAAAGGAGACAGGTTGGGAGATGGGGTGATGGGCTAGGGCTTTGGGATGGAAATGCTATAAAATTGGGTTGTGATGATCATTGTAAAACAATAAACGTAATAAAATTCATTGAGTTAAAAAATTTACCTTTACTCTAATGAAGTGGAATGAAAATAGAAATCTATTCTCTCTCTGTCTCCCTACATAAGTTGCAAACTTGGCTTCTTTCACACATCCAAAGCCCAACAGGCCAGATACAGAGTAATCCTCAAAACCTCTATTTTTCTTACCTCCAGAGTCAGTCAGTCACCAAGTCAAGTCACTATCCTAAAACTCTTTGAGACCCCTCATCACTACTTCTATAATAAAATCCTTATCCTTGTTCCCTGATGCACTGTAATCGTCCCTTATCTCATCTATTCTCTCTAGTTCCACCTTGCTGAATGATCCATCTATCCTTCTCTTGTTGAGCAGGGCTTCTTAGAGTATGGTTCCCATATTAGCAGCAGAGCCTCACTAAGGAATCTGTTAGACATGCAAATTCTTGGGTTCCACCCCAGTCCTCCTGAGTCAGAAACTCGGGGGTGGAGCCCAGCCATCTGTGTCCCAACAAGTCCTCCAAGTGATTACCATGCATGATAAAACTTGAAAACCAAGGTTTTAGAGTGGTATTTTAAAAAGGAAAAGCCAATCATGTCACTTGCCTGCTTGAAACTCTTTAACGATTCCCTCCCATATAAACGATGAAGTCCATGCTCTTAGGAAGATGTATAATGCCCTTTTCTGTTCTAGTTTTTCAGCCCTTCTCTTTCTACTTCCTCCCTCCCACCCAGTGTTTTAGTCATTTGAACATTTTGAAATATTCTAAATGTACCCTGCTTTGTATGCCTTTTCCTAGTGCACCTCTTCCCACACACAATTTATCCACCTGGAGGAATTCTATTCATTTTTCCAGATCCAGCAAAATGTCCTCTCTGGTAGAATGATTTCTGAGGAGTAATTTTAATAACTTACAGCCTATTCCAATTCTTTTAGGCCTACCTACATAATTTTCCTGAATTAACATTTTTAGATATCCACCTCTTAAGAAAGAAATAAAGTCTGTTTACTGGATACAAAGAGACAAAGGTAGAGATAGAAACATAGTGTTTATTTCCTCTTCCACTCACACTTTGGTTCAAGACTTAAAGATTGTCATCCATCTCTTGAAATAGTTGTGTTTCCTTGAGAATATTGGTGGCTTCTCCAAGACATTGGCTCAACTGCTTAGCAGTGATCACATATCTACATTCTCAGGACCCCAGGCAAGAGGACAAATGAACACCCACATACCACATGTCTCAATATTTGAAAGTTATAAATAAAATTAAGACATTCAAAATACATTCTATCATTGAATTACCTTAAAAATGTAATTCCTTAATGACAAAACATGTAAAGCAATGATTTTTTAGATGCTTAAAACTGAGAAAATATCAAAGACACTAAATCCAATAGTCTATTTAATATAAGGAAGTTCTCACTGTAGCACAGTGAGTTAAGAATCTAACTGCAGCAGCTCAGGCTGCTGTGGAGGCATGGGTTCAATTCCTGGCCTAGCACAGTGGGATAAAGAATCTAGTGTTACCACAGCTACAGCATAGGTCACAGCTGTGACTCAGATTCAATCTCTGCCCCAGGAACTTCCGTATGTCACAGGTGTGACCATAAAAAAAAATTAATATTCATTGTACATATCTGGGTGTTCTGTTGATGAGATGGCAATATTCATATGAGTGATGAAAATGAACAGTTCGTAAACTATTAGGTGTGTGTATTTCATAAAATTTAACTTCTTTATTTTATCAAAATATTAGTTATAATTAAGATTTTCAATTAATTTGTGTATTATTTACAATGATAATCCAAATAATTTAAAATAAAATGCAATTTTATCTAAGAGGCAGAAAATGCAACTATATTTTATCAAAAATATTTTATCAAAATAAACACTGAAAAATAAAATTGTTTTAAAATTCTGTTTTCTTAAAAATTAAAATTGTCTATTAATAAAATATATATGTAACAAATATAAAGTTTAAATAAAAAAGATATATATAACAAATATAAAATTTTCATTCCAGAATATTTCATTAAAGCTGATCTTTTCAGGGAATTCCCATTGTGGTTCAACAAATGAACCCAACTAGAATCCATGAGGATGCAGGTTCCATCCCGGGCCTCACTCAGTGGGTTAAGGATCCAACATTGCTATGAGGTGTGGTATAGGTTGCAGACATAGCTCAGATCCTGAGTTGCTATGGTGTGGGCTGGCAGCTGCAGCTCTGATTTGACCCCTAGCCTGGGAACTTCCACATGCCACAGGTGCAGTCCTTAAAAAAAAAAAAAAAAAAAAAAAAAGCTGAATTTCATATTTAAGTCTCATTTAGCATTGCTTGCCACCTGCTTGCCAATATAAAGAACTGATAGCATGTTGCCTGCATTTCTTCTCTTGTTCTCTAGTTTTACACTTAAACAAATATAAGAGTAACATGAATTTTTCAATAATGCAATATCTCTTAGTCACCATGTGAAAATACTTAAGATAATTTGCATATACTTTCAAATCTACCAACAAAACATGAACAGAGCAAGCAAATCAATGATCAGCTCTACCAAGGGAAATGATTCTTGGTTATGCAAAGATTTTGTGCATTTATCCCAAGACAAGGAATCTCAAAGTTGATTTATCATCTCTCTTATACTGCTCAAATCTGCCTCACCACTTCCCCAGACTCCAAAGCAATTCTCTCCAATCGATGTTCACAGAATCTCAACCTGAACACTTTCTTCGCATTTGAGCTCTGTTGTCCTTTGCTTCATTGATGGAGGAAATGATACAGAGAGTTTTCCTGGGGCCTGTATTACGTTAATCACGAAGGCTCGGCTTAGAGTTCCAGATTGCACTGAGCCAGTTCTAAAGGCCGTATATAAATGACAGAGGCATTTATATTATTGTGTCTTTCATATGGAGGGGCATCTAACACATGGGGCCCAGGACAGAGACCCCTCTTCTTTGGTTCTAAGTGGGGTACTACTTAGGTGTTTGATGTCTTAATTCCAGCCACCATCAGAAGAGTGAGTAGGGTTGATTTTTAAGGTGCTATTCTAGGGGAATAACTCCACTTCATCTAGAAGTTACAACTTTTATACATTTGCTGGGTCTCCTCCACCTTTGATCTATTGGAGCAAAATAAGCTTTTATTTTCTATTCACCCCCATCCTAAAAGATGGTGATATCAAATGAGGGAGTCTCATTTTTTACTTAACTGTCCTCTAAGGTGGAGAAGAAATATCTCATTATATCCCAAGAGATTTATATTTAATGCTTTATGTTTAATATGTTTAATAAAAATGGTCATGTCTAATAAAATAGCATAGTTTTGTAATTAAGGGCCTTGGTACATTTATCATTTGATTCATTATATTTAAACCAAAACATAATCACTCTGCATCATCACTCTCTGACTTTCATATCCCTGTGGCCATATATATGAAAAGAATATAAAAGGGATATAGAAATTTTTAGGGGAATAATTTTACATATAGGAAGTGTGATGATTAACTTCATCTACCAACTTGGCTAGCTATGGTCCCCAGTTGTTTGCTCAAACAATTTTCTAGATGCTGCTATTAAGGTATTTCTTGTAGACATGATTAACATTCCCAATCAGTTCATTTTAAATAAAGGAAATTACCCTCCAAAATGTGAGTGGGCCTCATTCTATTAGTTGGAAGCCTTACTAGCAAAAGCAGATTTCCTTGAGAAGAAGGAATTCTGCCTCAAGACTGTAAGACAGGAATCCTGCCTAAGTTTCCAGCCTGCCCTACAAATTTCAGACTCAAAACTGCAGCAGGAACTCCTGTCTGAGTTTCTAATCAGTCTGTCCTATAGATTTAGGACTTGCCTATAATCACATAAACTAATCTCTTCTGAGAACCCTGACTGGTATAGATATTTCCATCCTCTTGTTTTATTCTAATCTCCAAATTACTTAATAACTAAGAAAATGTAAACATATCTGTGTACTATCTACCTCCTCTTTTTACCTTTCATAGTATTTGTACAAACACTCTCTTTAGGATTTATGGCAATATGCTGTGTAATAGTAGATTTAAAAGTCTATCTCCTATTCTAGACAGTAAGTTCCTTTATGTGCAGAGGCTGTGTTTTTCATGATTATATTTCTCAAGGCTAGAAATTGACAGTCACTTAATAAATGCTAAATAAATGTTTGCCAAATATTAGATGAGCAAAATTAATGTTACCTAGATCAGCTGTCATGTGGTAGAGCATAGGAGAAAGAGAGGAAGAGAGGGAGGAGGCAGGGAGAAAGAAAGAGAGAGAAGAGAGAAGGAAAGAGAGAGGGAGGGAAGCAAGGAAGGAAGGAAGGGAGAAAGGGAGAAAGGAAGAAAGGAAGGAGAGAAGGGAGAAAGGAAGGAAGGAAGTGAGGAAGGAAGGAAAGAAACTCTCCCTAGAGTTAAGATACCACATGAGATGGTACTCAGCCAGCTTTCCCAAGGTCCCAGCATAATCTTAAGCACCTTTCTCATAGTGCTTTTGATAACTCTGGCTAAGGAACTTAGTACTTGCAAACAATTAACTTTAATAAGCTAGCAGGTGATTTCCTTAAAAGGATGCTGACAAGTCAATTTGCTGAGAGCAGCTCTAGATTGTCTGGTTACTTAGACATGGCTATAACCTTTGTCCTTATGAACCCAGGCTGTGACTGTGAGTAATGAATGAGAAGGTAGCCAGAGTGTGATTCTTTAACAGTGAAACTTGTAATCAGGTTTATGGCATGATCATCTATTATGAATAGCACTAAAATGTCTTTCCAAGTTATGAATAAAAGCATAAGCCAACAAGTGGTAAATGCTCACATTGGCACAACACATTAGAGTTTCCATAAGTGCTTGTTGAATGAAGGGATGTAAAAATGCTTTTACCTCTGCTAGCTTGTCCTTTTTTTTTAATTCTCTGTATTTATTATCCCATTACCTAAGGCAGAATTCTGATTCTGAAGTCCTCCTTCCCCTATATAAGTCATCCTTAAGGGTTGCCTTATATCCTATTTGTTTACTTAGTTCTTTTAAATGCAGCGGCAGCCTGATGGGTCTCCCCAGTGCCAGCGTTAGGCATAACCTAGTCTGTAACAAGATCATCACTGCTTGTGTCCTCTTTGCAAAATGCAAATATTATTTCACTCCTGTGTTCAAAATTTTCAATAGTTTCTAGAGTTCACACCATGGCTCAGCAGTAAGTAACCCAACTAGTGTCAATGAAGATGTGGGTTCCATCCCTGGCCTCACTCAGTGGGTTAAGGATCCAGCATTGCCATGAGTTGGGGTGTAGTTCACACACGCACTTCAGATCCCACGTTGCTGTGGCTGTGGCATAGGCCAGCAGCTGCAGCTCTGATTTGACCCCTAGCCTGGGAACTTCCATATGCCATAGATGCAGCCCTAAAAAACAAAATAAAGAATAAATAAATGTTTCCAGTTGGTAATTGAATGTGGTAGAGTCTAATCTTATTCAGAGTTAAGTTTTAAGGAAAAAGGAAAAAAATCACATTTTACTCAAAATTAATATTAAATATGTCCTAACTCACCCAACAAATAAATATATTACATTCTTTATTATATAATAAACCCTGAATATTAATGTATGTATCTCTGTACATAGTGATTTAAAATCTATTATAAAGAGAATGTAAACTTCATGAGGGCAGAGATTTTCATCTGTTTTGTTCACTGATGTACCCCAAGGGCCTATAGACAGCAATCAATGAATAATTGTTAAATGAATAGGGAAAATCACTTTAAAGAACTATTTAAAGGAGTTATCTTGGTTAAGGATCTGGCATTGTCACTGCTGTGGCTTGATCATTGCTGTGGTTCAGGCACAATCCCTGGCCCAGGAACAATTCCACATGCCATTGGTATGGTCAAAAAAAAAATTAAATTTCTCTCTCAGCAACATATATACCACCAAAGTAACATAAATTAAGTCTGTGTGTGATGCTTCATTAGTAAAATTACATTTATTTCTAAACACTATATATAATCTTTCATGATCCACGCTATCAAGCATGCTTTCAGAGCATCAAATCACTCAACATTGTCCACAAATGCTGTGCTCTCATCTACATCTATATTTTTGGACTTTGATCCCTCAAGCCAACTCAGGTATCAGGTTTTCTCAAGGAACTTTATTTTCCCTTTATTTTAAATATTTACTTAACATTTAAAATGTATTGCATTTTCACTATTTTCTTGTGGTCTCCTTCCTGATCAGATTCTAAGATCCTTGAGTATAAAATCTATACCTCTTTGATAGTTGTTTCCATAGCACAGAGCCTGGTGTATTGATAGACATGTATGGAGTGTCTGACTTGTATTAAGTGTGTATCTATCTGTCTACCAATTTCTGTATCTGTTGTGCTTAGCGTGATCCCTAACTCATGTTGAGTGTTTCTTCTCATTCCATTCCTCTTGACAGTCATCCACTGTATTTGGTTGGATCCCACAGTTTACTTACACAGTTAGAGAACAAAGCAAAACTTCATCTTTGGAAGAACAAAGGCATGCCATCCTTTCACCTGCAGCTAGCAGACACGGTTGCTGCTGGGCAGCTGGACGGGCTTCTGAGGAAAACACTACATCAGGCTGCCTTCACTGAATGAGAATTCAGAACATGGCTCTCCCTCCCTCAAGGGACTGAGGACACCTGAAGGAAGGGAAGGCAAAGCAGATCTTCTCCAGGAGCCTCTGAGGCCCTAGCTTCCCAGCATGGGGTTGACTAGGACCTTTGGTGAATAAAGTGCTTACCCCAGAGCCAAAGCTATTGAAGAAATCAGGAGTTCCTCATCAGCCAAGGCTAGACTCATGGAGATTTTTATCTACTTGGTCTGAGATAGGGTCCCTAGACTTTTATTAACTGCTCCCTAGGTTAGTCAAATGTACAGACAAGATACAGAAACACTGGGATATAGGGCAGCAGGAGAGGCGGATTTCAGGCATCAGGTCCACAAAGCAGAGCAAGGCTATTGGCTTTTCTGGTGGAAAGAAATCCCAGTTGGTGAAATGAATTTTCTAAAAAGTGACTTAGGTACTTGTTTTATGAGTGAGGTGGTTTGATTTACAAAATAAGTGATACATTTCTAGAACAGTGGTTTTCAAGGTGAGCACTCCAGCGATTGTGCAAGATGACCCATGAGAATATGGAAGAAAATAAGTGAATTTATTTATATTTTCTTCCCATTAACATTTTTCCTTCTGTGTGTGTTTTAAGATATACCTGACTTACTAATAGAGCACTATACATATATATATTATTTACAAACTTTAAAACTATGTATTAAGATATATCTTCGATAATATTATATTTATAGGCATAAGTAATTTTAAAAGTTGGGAAACGACTGTTCTGAAGAAAGGCCATCATTCCATAATGTCATCTGCTCATAAATCTGTAAAACTGGTCAAATTCAGAGAGGAATTGGTGGATTCTTCCACCCAGGTGTCTGGCAAGAATGATAAATATCCTGAATTTCTATTAAAAAGAAACAAAATGAAAACCATAAGCCCAAAGATGGCAAAAGAGTCAGATGTGTTTGGGAATGGTGGTGAGATCATGGAAATAGCAGGAGGGCCTCTGTATCACTACTATGGACAATAGCAACAGAAAAAACAATTGCAACTAACGCCTGGTAAGGTCTGGCATTGTGCCAACAACTTTTCCAGCTTTAATCCTCATGAGGACATGCTTATGTTACAGATGAAGAAAAAAAAGCTCCAAAACAGTAAGTGGTACAACAAGGATACTTTACCCTAAAGCCAATGTTCTCAATACTACGTCATGCTGTCTCAAAAGCACAGGTCATGAGTGATATTAGGAAACACTCTGTGAGAACAAATACATATCATAGTCCTTCAGAACATTATAACATGACCAACTCATGTTTATCAGAAATATTTTCTTTTAATTAAAATCCTAAACAACTTACAGATGACTAATAGACATATGAGAAGGTGCTCAACATCACCAATTATTAGAGAAAAGCAAATCAAAACTATAATGACATATCACCTCACATTGTCAAAATGGCTAACATCAAGACCTCTACAAATAAGTGTTGGTAAGGATGTGGAGAAAAAGGAACCCTTTTACACTGTTGGTAGGAATGCAAATTGGCATAGCCACTGTGGGAAACAGTATGGAGGTTTCTCAAAAAACTAAAAATAGAGTTGCCATGTGATTCAGAAATTCTATTTCTGGGCGCATATCTGAAAAAAAAATGAAAACACTAGCTCAGAAAGATAATACACCTCAATGATCATAGCAGCACTATTTACAGTAGCCAAGATATGGAAGTAACCCAAGCACCCATAAACAGATATATGAATAAAGAAAATGTTTTATATGTATATATACATAATGGAATATCACTCAGCCATAAAAATGAATGAAATTCTGCAGCAATGTGGATGAACTTAGAGAGTATTGGGCTCAGCGAAATGTGTCAGACAGGGAAAGAAAAATACTGTATATATTCATTTATATGTGGAATCTAACAAATTAAAAAATGTATGTAAAAAAACAGAAGCAGACTCATAGATACAGGAAAAAAAAAAGCGGATATCAGCGGGAGAGGGAAGACGCAAAGGGCAAGATAGTTCTATGAGGTTAAGAGATACAAACTACTGTGTATAAAATAAATAGTTAACAAGGAAATATAGCCAATATTTTATGACTTTAAATGGAATTTAATCTATAAAAACATTGAATTACTATGCTGTACAACTAAAACTAATATAATATTGTAAATCAACTATACTTCAATAAAAAGTAAATTCCTAAACCTTGTCCAATGCCTTTGTAACAAGGGAACTGGTGCTGGCTTCCTAAGCTATCAAGTCAAGAGACTAGATTGCTTCAATTGTTAAGTATGACATCCACATTAGGAGAAGTGTGACATCCACTATGAGACTTGGGCCCTCCAGCCAAAGTCAATTCTTTCCATTACAGAGGAAAGCCAAGTTTATCAATCCCCTCTCCCAAACATGTACACATTTTTAAGTGCACTCTGCACCAGTGTTCACCCTTTTCAGGACCCTCCATCCAAACTTGTGGTTCTAAAAGCACTGATAGCAACAGTGAACTCCTAAGGGTACTTCTCCAGGGCTATCTTCATTTTAAGCCTTTACTTATAGGCACAACAACAAAAAGTGAACTTGAAGGGAATGTTAAGTGTCAGCAGAGCAATAAGGGTCACATGTGTCCTGAGGGAACAATGCAACTGTTGAATAGATCCAGACTTGGCTTCAGTGTTCAGGTGTGAAGTGTAACCTCAGCAAGGTCTACATTCTTTCTGTCTAATCGTGGAGTGAGATCAAGTTATCTGCCAGCCTGAGGTTTTTTTTTCTGCTCTAACATTCTAGGTTCTTGGCCATTCCATTTGATTTTTATGTACTTTCTCTTTGTTCTGCTCTGGTCTAGCAAGAAAAAAAAAAAGTTTATTTTTAATTTTAAAAAGGAAAAGTAAGGCATGGAAAAGAGCTGACCAAACTGATCATTACTTGTCTATTTGCATATAAAATTAGCTCTTTCTTTCTTTTTTTTTTTTGTCTTTTTGCTATTTCTTGGGCTGCTTCCATGGCATATGGAGGTTCCCAGGCTAGGGGTCGAATTGGAGCTATAGCTCCCGGCCTATGCCAGAGCCACAGCAACGCAGGATCCAAGCCACGTCTGGGACCTACACCACAGCTCACAGCAACACCGGATCATTAACCCACTGAGCAAGGGCAGGGACCGAACCCGCAACCTCATGGTTCCTAGTCGGATTCGTTAACCACTGCGCCATGACAGGAACTCCCAGCTCTTTCTTTCTTTATGCAGGATATAGCTAGCTACATGACACTTGTTTTTAGAGACACTCTCTCATTTTTTTTTTAATTTTTTGAAATTTTTAAAACCATTGGGAAGATGTTGATATTGCCAATGTGACTTTTGTTGTTGCTTAAATTCCATGCATCACACAGCCTAAAGACACAAAGATCTTGCTCTTAGAGGAACAAAAGGTGTCTCTTCAAGGAAAGAAGCACAGAGACTGTCGAAAGAAGTTTCCTGTCTGAAATTATCTGCCAGTCTGAGAGCTTCTGGCTTAGTGCCTTTATTCAGACCTGCAGGGAAAAACCTTAGCAGTTCTTTCTACTCTCAAATGGAATATCTGTGTATGTATCTTCAAAGCTACAAATTTTCAAGTCCTACGCGAACATTTCAACTTATCTTTTCAATATCCATATTCCCATGACACAAAAAGAGATTATATGAGAAACAGACTTCACGTGGGCAAGTTGGTTTGTCAAGTTAACACACAGTGAGCATCTGATGTTTCCTCTCCCAGTTAAAAAATTAAAAAATAAAAATGTTTTATGAGCAGATTTTTTTAAACCCAAGAAAATTTTGCCTGGGTTTATCAGAACTTCTTCCTTCCATCCCTCTACTGCCTTCATTCTTCTCTTCAGTTCCCACCTCATCTCACCTCACCTCAATTCACCCCTGCTTGTCTCTCTCCTCCACAGTTCTACCAATGTGGCTGGACTGTTGAAATTCACCTGCATACCCAGGACCATTTCAGGCTTCTAGTTACTCCTCACTGCTTCAGTGAGCATCATGGTGGGTTTGGTTAACAAATATATCAGCAGGACTTGCAATTAAGTTGTTGTATTTCAACTAAATCTGGGATTTACAGTGCCATCAATGAGCCCTGAGTTTCCATGGAGTGGTTGAGTTGCACTGTTCTAGGATTCAGCCATAGCTGGGTCCAGGTTTCAGGCCACAGTATCTGCCTTGATCCTAGTCCATAACTTCCTCCTAGCCCAGTTTCTTTCTGTAGAATCAGAGCCTAAATTTAACTCAGTCTTTCTGTCTTTGGTCTTAGAGTTTGTCTAGTTTTGTGGGGGTTTTTTTTGCTTTGTTTTGTTTTTCCTGTACAAGAGAAGATCCCAGGGATGGAGTGGAGGAATCTCTTCCCCAAGTTCCAGATCACTGTCTGGAGTCCCAGATACCAACAGACAGATACCATAAAACTGTTTCATCTCTTCCCCATTTACTTCCTGGCATCTTTCCATGTGTGCCTTACCCACAGACTGTACTATCTCAACTTGACCATAATGTCTCAACTGCTTGTCACAGCTAGGCTCTGCAGCTGCATTACATTCCCTCATCTTTGGCAACAACCTGTCGCCAACATGCCTTGAGGCCGAGTCCATGCTCTTTGGAAAATCTTTGTGTCATTCTCTCCATTCTTCTGATAAGGGTGTTCCACATGTATCTGAATCAATAATAAGTTCCTGTTCAAATCTTACTTAATTTTTACATTAGGTATAATATTAATTGGTTTTCTAGGAAATACTTCTTTAGGAAATGAAATTGCATTCTCTATATATTCAAAGAGCCACAGGCTCTGCCTTTCTCTATCACCTTATACCTCACTTTCTCATGGAGGGAATTCTTACCAACTTAGCTTCTAAAAGCATTTATAAACTTCTTACCTCTTCTACAGGCCATCTACATCTTCTTCTTACCCATCTCACTAATTTCATTTTTTCTTTCACTTCTATCTTCATGTCACAATGGAGCTAACTGAATCTTCACCTGGTTCTATGTCACCCTTGGTCAGTAAAAGCACCCATACTACGTATCTGTACATCACTAGAGACTGAATTATACCTGCTCATGTCAATCCTCCTCACTCAAACTGAATCCTTATCACCCAAACTTCCTGAGGAAACTTAAGGATTAACTTCCTAAAACCATTCGTCCCTGCTTAATTTATAATTTATTTTTTATTAGAGTGTAGTTAATTTATAGTGTTGGGTCAATCTCTACTGTACAGAAAAGTGAACCAGTTATATATATAAACCTGTGATAAACCATAGGATCTCATTGTTTATACATTCTAAATGTAATAGTTTGCATCTACTAACCCCCAACTCCCCATTCATCCCATTTTTTCCCCACTCCCCCTTCGCAACCACAAGTCTTTTTTCTTTCTGTGAGTCTGTTTCTGTTTTGTAGATAGGTTTGTTTGTGTCATATTTTAGATTCCACATATAAATGATATCATGTGATATATGTCTTTCTCTTTCTGACTTACTTTACCTAGTATGAGAATCTCTAGTTGCACCCATGCTGCTGCAAATGGCATTATTTTGTTCTTTTTTGTGGCTGAGTAGTATTCCATTGTATACATGTACCACATCTTCTTAATCCATTCATCAGTCAATGGACATTTAAGTTGTTTCTATGTCTTGGCTACTGTAAATAGTTCTGCTATGAACATATGGGTGCATGTATCTTTTTAAATGAAAGCTTTGTCTGGATATATGCTCAGGAGTGGGATTGCTAGGTCATACGGTAGTTCTATATTTAGTTTTTTGAAGTATCTCCATACTGTTTTCTATGGTGTTTGTATCAACTTACATTCCCACCAACAGTGAAGGAGGGATCCCTTTTCTCCACATCTTCTCTAGCATTTGTTATCCACAGACTTGTTAATGATGGCCATTCTGACTGGTCTGAGGTGGTACCTCATTGTAGTTTTGATTTGCATTTCTCTCATAGTGATGTTGAGCATATTTTCATGTGCTTACTGGCCATCTATATGTCTTTTTTGGAGAAATGTCTATTGTCCTTGCTTATTTTAGACACCATGCGAAGGCCAGGACTCATCATGCTATGCAGATCCTCTAATCTGATCCAGTTTCCAACCCCTACTTAACTACTCACAAGCCTTCCACCATACTCTCTGGAAATCATTAGCAAAATCTGAACATTTCTTTCAACATCTTGCTCTGATACTGGATTTCCCCTTAAAGATACTTCCTACAAACTTTTCTTGGGTGGGTTTTGTCTCCTTCTTGTCACTTCCCAAATATTGTTTTATAGTCTTCTCCAAATCCCCAAAGCTCCTTTGAATCTTGATCCACCAGACTTTCTTGGAACTACTTCTATCTCTCACTGACACTGACTGTCTTTCCTCTCCCTTCAGACAGTGACCTCCACGAGAGAAAGGGCTGGACCTGATTTACTCACTGCTGATTTTACAGACTTTAGATAATTGCCTAACATATAAAAGATCATCACTAAGTATTTCTAGATTGGGTAAATGAATAAAACCCATCCAACATGCCTTCCTTCCTTACCTGGATCTCCTAGGTCAATACCCTCTAATGTCAAAAGTCCTAACTTCAGTCACCAAAACTGGTGACTACTTCCTTAAACTCAGAATCCTCAAACATCTGCCCAGGACCACACCACTCTTGGACCTTAGAGCCACATCTTTGTTATAATTGGCCATCTCTTGTCTTGAAACTAGTTCAGTGTCTGAGTCCCTTGTTCTTCCATCTCTAACTGTTCCCCTTCTTCCCTGTTTTGATGCTCCTACCACCAGCTAAATACCCTGTTTTGTCCTGAGAAGTTTCCCTTTCTATCTTTGCATTCCTTCCTTTGATGACAGCATCTAACTTAATGAATGAAACATAAATCTGTGTTTTGACCCTCACCATTTATTGTATGTTTCAATCAATTATTTCATGGGACTTAATATATATCTGTATCACACTAATGTTTCAGATTGAACATGTTTCAATCAAACCTACCATTTTTCTTCCTAAGTTGTACATCCTCCTGCTTTCCTATATTTGATAATGAAGTCATGATACCCTGAGTCACCCATATTTGAAAATCCATGGTTATCTTGAATTCCTCTCTTCTTTCAATAACACCAAATTAGCTGTGTAATCTTGTCAGTGCCTCTCTTCAGTCTCTACTGTTAACTTCTTTCCACTCTGCAATCACTCCCAACTGGAATTTTATCTCTTGAACTGACTATTCCTTACCTCCTGTTGAGAGAAATAATTTTTTTCTGGAGTACATCATTAGTGTTGCCACTTCCCTTCCTCTAAAATCTTCATAATGACCCCATTACCTATAAAATACACTCCAAACTCTTCAGAAAGGCCCTCCAAAATTTGGTTTTAGTTACATTTCTAGAGCTCTTTCTCACTTTTTTTTTTTAGCATTTACTTTATTCTTCAGTTAGAGTGAATTTCCTACTACTCGTAGTTTAAGCTCATAAATTTTCTCTTTGCACTGCTCTTGTAGTTTTGTTTACTTATTTATTTTACTGTTGCCTTACCCTCCTACCACTCTCCCCAATGCCTCATGTTTCTAAACCCTACAATCCTCTACAAATAGAAGCAATAGCACTATAGCTAATATTTCAAATTCTGCCATTGTGCACATGCACAGGCCTAAAGCACTTTGCGTTATAGCCACAGGACACAACTGCAAAGAGCCAAGGTCATCAGAAGCATCCTAAATGCCAGTTCACTGCAAAGAACGTTCTACAGAAAACTTACTAGTTCCTGATAAAAACAAATCCCACCAGGGACCAGAAGGGTGACCCTGATTGTGAATAAGGGCATGCATGCAGTGCCCTGCAATGGCTACCATAAAACAACAGCATAAGTTAACAGCCTGTGTGGTCTCTTAACTGCCCATTGCCAGCAATAGGTTTTGCTCTACATAGTCTGGATTCCCAGTTTCAAGGGTCTTCACTCTAATCAGGCAGAATGCTGTAATGAGCACAAGCCAAGAAGGGAATAATACAGGCAAAAAGCCAAAAACTGAGTTGTGATAGAAGTATAGTCAGGGAAGCAGGAAACAAATAATTGAAATTAAAAAACAAAAACAAACAAAAAAACCCCTAGATTTTCAGAGGTGGAAGTGGTCTCATAAATCAGACTTGAAAATTTAATTTGAGGGCTTTTCTCTTCCTTGCATCATATTTTTTCCCTCCTGGAGTTGTACTTCAGGCCTGAACAGAGGAAGTGGAATGTGATTAATCCCTGTGAATCTGCTTCATTAATGGATTGCTGCTACTCCCTGTGTTTCCTCTAGTTAAGAATGTTTCTAAAAGTATTCTTTGGCAACAATGCTACACACAGTCTGGATAATGATCCATGGCAGAAGCACAAACACTGAGATACTTGCATAAAGAGAACACATGTTTGCCACTGACTGACAGAGAAATTAAGTTACTTAGCTCATTAAAAGTTCTGCCTACCAAAGCTAATCATGCTTTTTAATCAATTGACATTTGTCCAACCAAACCTGATTCCTTACATCGAATAAATACTGGGATTTTGCCACAAAATAGTGAGATGTGAATTCCCTTTGCAATTCACAAATGATCCTAAAACTCCTAGAAAACACACATGTATATGCATCTCTATACCCACAGCAAATATACCATTAATCTGTACTAATAAAGGGGAGCAGCAGGCTAATCATAGCTCATTTATATTTGGCTTTGGAATGTGTTATGTGGTTTTTGGCAGAAGATTTACCTTACTAATTATGTCTTACTTAAATTAATAATACAGTTAATTTGCATTCCCTTAGCACACAGCCATTGACAGTGAGAAGTAATATGCTAAGTGATGAGGGAAAATCATCTTGGAATTTAAAAGCTTCCCTGAATAATTTGTGTGCATGTGTGTTGCCACTGTAAATACATTTAGAATAAAAATCTTGAACATATGAGGAAATAAGAGTTAAAATTATGTGTGAAAATTTTGTCATCTACCAGCTAATTCATATTATCATTGTTTCTCTGAAAAGAACAATAATGAGAACATAAAGAGAAGCATTTTTCCTGAGACTAATAAATTAAAAAGTTAAACCTTTAACCACCCTTTATCAACAAACACATGTAGAGTGCATACTTTATGCTGAGTGCTGGACTTGGTGTTGTGAAAGGTTTTGAAGAAATATAATCTATTTTCTGTCTTAAGATCTAAAAATATGGAGGGAGAACTATGAAGAGACCCATTCCTGATGTGCTCTAGTTGATAACTGCCTTGTTTCTATAGATAGTCACTCTCTTATAATATCTCTTACAGAACTAAATTGCTGATGTGGGGGAGACAATAGTAATTATGGGTTCCTTTTTGAACAAAGTCAAGGAAGGTGAGATAGGGTATCTGAATTTTAGGTAAATGAAGTTTATAAGCACCATAGACCCGTGTATCTTTGCTGAAGCACCATGAAGTGGAGCTTTACCTCTCTTCCCTCATTTTAGAATTAAGAGTAACAATATCTTCTAGCAGTTCTAAAATTATATATATATATAATTATTATATTTATATATATAAATGACTGGGTCACTATACTGTACAGTGGAAATTGATGCAACACTATAAATCAACTATACTTTAATAAAATCAATATGAATAAAAAGTAAATAAATTAAAATAAGTAAATTGGCATAGTCATATCATTTAATTACTCCACTTTGGACACCTCAGACAAATATAGACAATTAGTCATCCAGGAAGATATGAAGATTTTAAAGTCCATTAGCTGAGTAAAGTACCTGATAGTTTAATGTTTGGAAATAATCATTCAAAAGTGGATATGGAAAGCAAATCCCACTTGTTTTACAATTCACAGACATATTTATTTGAGACTTGATAATACAACAATGTTAACCTCTCTCACTTTTAGTATAAGCATTGTATAAGACCCTTTCAAATTCAGCTAAGAAATACCACTGAGTCCCTTCTATTATTTTTTTCCTGATTAGCTAGGCATTCAGACTAAATATATTCATTGATAGCATTATGACATTGCGGGGGAAAAAAAAAACAGACATGGTTAGATTTATATTTTTTCTAATCTTCTTTCTTTATGAACTTGGACAAATTACTCCATTTCAATGAATAAAATATATACACTGATACCCACATTATAGTGTAGTCATAAGAGCTAGAAATAATATATGTTAAATGCTTTAGCAAAGTGCTTTATTATTTTAGGGATATTCCCTTTCTTGAGTGGAACCATACTTTAATTGTTGTTTTAATGGCAGTGACAGAAATTTTAGGACACAAAAATTAGACACTCGCCAAAGGATTTTACAGGCATTTTTCATAGAATAAACTAGGACACGAGGAAAAATAAATATGCTATAATTAAACGTCTAAAGCCTGTAATTCAAAAGCTTATTAATATATAAAAAACTATATACTGGCATTAAGCTTAATACAAATGAATATTATAACATGGTTTTGAAAGTTAATTCAATCGGGCTAAATTAATTAAGTGCCCATCTAAGAGATGATAGTCACACACTCTATTATGCTACTTGGGTCACCCAGGAATATTTCATTCCATTCTGAGACTCACATAGACGGGTACCACCAAAAAAAAAAAACTGGAAAGTATTCAGAGAAGAGTGGTTCTGACAACAAAAGTGCTATAAGTAACCACTGAAGGGACCATAAATTTTTACCCTGGAGAAGAGGGTATGTATAAAACAGAGGAAAGCTGACTTCAGATATCTTAAAGGTCATCATGGGGAAAAAACATAAGCAATAGAGTAATAGTGGGTCAACAGATTTTTTTTAATGTATTAAAGTGTAGAAGAGTCATATTTTTGGCAAAAAGACTAAATAAGGGAACCAACAAATCTAGTAGAAAGTTTCAGGTACCATTAAATAATAATGTGACTGGATGTTAAATGTCTTTGAGTTTCTTTTTCTAAACTGTAAAGAATGTTAATAAGGTTGGCATAAGGATTAAGTGAGGGAAGATGTATAAAAGCACTAGCACAGTGCCTTGAACTTAATAGATGCTTAATGAGAATCTCTTTCTGTTTCCGACAGTCCAGTGTCAAAGATGCTCACAGATGAATTGAGTGCTAACTGAGGGAAACAGTGATTCTCCCATCCTAGAAACTGCTTACGTAAAGGCTAAATAACCACTTGGCAGAACATGAGAGACAAAAGCACAGCTTACAATCTGGAATTAGTTTATTTTCAGGATTCCTTCTAACCCTAAATGTTCAGATCTTTTGATTCTAAACAAACAAACAAAACCCAAATCTTGGAGAATAGATGGAATAACAATAAATATTTTTATAAGAGTAATCCCCAATTGACAAATATTTGGAAAATTATTCTATCTCCCATCAGAGTCAAGGTATATAGTAGTCCATTTTACACTTGTCAAGAGAAAATTGAAATTAGTCCAATGCAATGCAGATCATGCTACATTAAACAAACCTATCTTCCTTTCCCAGATGTTATTGACCAGTTCTACATTTTCAGATGATACACTGACAATAATCAAACACAACAACTTACTTATCCCATTCCTTGATACTTATATTAAGGATATATTTATTTTAAGAAATGATTACTCTAAAAATTAACTAATAGAATAAATTCAAGAAAGCAATGATGTAGAGCAAAACGTAGAAAGGAGTTTGAGTAAACAAATGAGTGGAATGTTGAATTCACCAGTGTCTATGATTTATGCCATGGACTCATCTACTATATATCATGGAGAAAAAAGAGAAAATAGCTTGTTAACCAGTAGCCCAGACTGTTAGGAACTTATGTACATTGAACGGTACATAATATTTATCATGAAATTTCAAAAGTAAATTGAGGTATGAGGTTTATATAATGCATGTAAATCTTTGTTTGTTTGGTTGCTTGGTATTTTTGGCTGCACCTGTGGCATGTGGAAGTTCCCGGTCAGAGACTGAGCCCATACCGTAACAGCGACCCAAGTCACAGCAGTCATGCCATACCCTTAACCTGCTGCAACACAAAAGAACTCCAACAAATAGAAAACTTTTAATTCAAAGGTGATACAAGAGACATTATAGATTCATTCAGACCATGAAAAAGTCATTTACTTTTTTCATTAAATTTTTTATTATATGGAGTTCCCACTGTGGCACCTTGCTTTAAGAATCCAACTGCAGTGGCTTGGTCACTTTGGAGGTGTGGGTTCAATCCCCATCCAGGCATAGTGGATTAAAGGATGCAATGTTGTTGCAGCTGCTGCAGCTATGGCTCAGATTCAATCCCTGGCCTGGCCCGGGAACCTCCCTAAAATTTAACTATACATATGTGAGGAAAATTTATATCAAAGAATAGTAGGGCCCTTGCATCATATCCTCCACTAAATGAAGGGACTATAAAACAATATTACACGAGAAAGAAAAAGATAAAACTGCATATGCATTATGAGAGAGCCAACCAGTAGCTATCCATAAAATCCAGTCTTTCCTTCCTCACTAGTAATTGATTTGTGATTACTATAAATAGAACGTAAGCAGAAGTGATGCATGACACTGACAGATTTAAGACTTACTCTATCTACTCCACATCCCTCATCCCTTCCTATAGACTGCAAGGTTAAAAACCAGACTGGCCTTAGACACCACACAGTAAAGAAGGCAGAGCCACCATCAGCCTAAGTGTGTAGAGCAGAGGCATCACTAATCCGAAATATTCATTTGTGACTGTTATGTAAGAAAACTACATTTGTATCTCTCTTGTTTAAACCACTGAATTTGGAGGCTTTTGTTTTTGGCTGCACACCACAGCATGGGGAAATTCCAAGGCCAGAGATCAAACCTGCTCCATAGCAGTGGTCTGAGCCACAGCAGTGATGATGCAAGATCTTTAACCACTGAGGCCACCAGGAAAGTCCAAGGGATTAGAGTTCCCATTGTGGAGTAGTGGAAACAAGTCCCACTAGGAACCATGAGGTTGCGGGTTCCATCCCTGGCCTTGCTCAGTGGGTTAAGGATCCAGCGTTGCTGTGAGCTCTGGTGTAGGTCACAGTCGGAGCTGGGATCTGGAGTTGCTGTGGCTGTGGTGTAGGCAGGCGGCTACAGCTCTGATTAGACCCCTAGCCTGGGAACCTCCATATGTCATGGGTACGGCCCTAAAAAAACAAACAAAAAAGTCCAAGGGATTATTTTTATGGTTATTGTTACAGCAGCTTAGCATTTGAGCCTAACAAAATACTCTGATTAGAAAAAACTATGCAGGAATTCCCTTCTTGGCTCAATGGAAATGAATCTGACTAGCATCCATGAGAACACAAATTTGATCCCTGGCCTCCCTCAGTGGGTTAAGGATCCAGCATTGCGGTGAACTGTGGTGTAGGTTGCAGATGTGACTTGGATCTGGCATTGCTGTGGCTGTGGTGTAGGTCAAAGGCTATAGCTCTGATTCAACCCCTAGCCTGGAAAGCTTCATATGCCATGGGTACGTCCTTAAAAAGACAAAAAGAATAAATAAATGAATAGAACTATGCTAAAAAATATACAGTAGAAAATTGACAGAACACTGTAAACGAGCTATAATGGAAAAAAATAAAAATCATATTTAAAAAATTTAAAAAATAAAAATTGAAAAATATATTTATATAATGATACAATGACAAGATGCCTTAGGAACGTATAAATAGTGACTGCTTCAGGTAATGTTTTATCAAGTAGATAAATATTTTCAACAAAATTTCTTTGGGGAAATCAACTATTATGGATCAGCCAAGTATCAATCGAACATAAAATAATAGTTCAATAGATTCTATCTTCCTCTGAAATCCAAGAAAAGCCATATATTTAAAACAGAAGCAAATTGCTAGGGCAATTCATATTTGACTCCTAATTGTACATCTACCAGAAGAAAATTTGGCATTTGAATTCAGCATTTAAATCCACTACTATTCAGCAGCAATCTGAATCCCTAAGTTCAATTAAAAAGGTCATTACCCTCTGGAACTGAAGGTGCTCTTTTAATTACAATATTGCTAATGAATTGAGAGAGAAGACAGTTTGGCTTAGTTCAATTAGCACTTTTAAGTTAAAGCAAGCTCCAGTGAATATTCTTAAATTCCCAGTGGAGTATTCTCTTTTTTCTTTTTTCTTTTTTTCCCACTTTTTTTCCTTCCCTTTAATTTCTTCTTCCTGCCTTCTCCATCCCTCCCAACTTCCTTCCTTCCTGCCAGCCCTTTTTCAAATGGGGGCGTTTGAACATTACCTTGGTACTTAAGTTGCCAGTCTCCATTTACTTGCAAATTGCTGCTACAGTCCTTAACAGGTAAGTGCCTACAGTGTTTTGTTTTACAAAACTCTTCAAACATACTAATACTGACAAAACAGTTTTATGAGAAATTTTTAATTTAGCTTTCAGAGATAGAGTAAAACCTAAGCTGTGTTTTCTCAAGCTTTAATACTTATCCAATTGCTTTATCATAGGCTATTAGATACACTGTGCTCTGCAGAAGCAAAAAAAAAAACGGGGGGGGGACTATATTTGGCACTTGATTACCAGTAATTGTTTATCAAAGTTAATCTACATTAGGAAAGAAACATTTCAGCATGACATTCCAAACTAAAGAATATGTTCCTGTAGAGAGCTCTGCTTTCCTATTGGCTAGGATTCAGATGAGCTTAACTGTAAGTTATCCAGTCAATAAGAGATAATATTCTCCTCAAAGCAAGAGGTAAAGCTCAGAAATTAACTCTTACGCTCATCCTGCTACTAGGTTAAATTTAAATAAAGTTTATAAGAGCTGCTTATAGCATCTTGAATTTAACTTCAGGGGAAATATTTGATTCTAGTTTACCTCTTCCTTCCCTGTGCCATCAGGGGGCTTTGAGAAATTGTCTCACAAAAATGTTCCACAGACTTGAGTCAGCTAGACCAGGCATTTATTCACTCAACAAAAGCAGTGAACAGCCCTCTATGAAGTTGAAGCTGGGCAGCTACACAGAAGAAAAGACAGACCTTGCTCTTTCTGTAAATTATCATTAAAATCTTGTCCTAGCAAAGGAGGAACAAATTGCCTCTAATTTGCCACGGTACTCACAGACTCAAATTCAGAGCATCCGCCTTTGATAAGCCATCTATTTAGCTTTGTACCTCGAGCAAAACCTTATCTTTTTAAATATTCTTTCTTATTATATTTACCTAAGACATATTCTTTAAAATAAAATTTGGAAAGAAAAACAAATATTCTCTCTCTTCCTTAAAACAAATACTGCTAAGACGTTTATTTCTTTTCAGATAGTTTCTCTTTTTGTTTTCTTGTGTGTAGTTTTTTTTTTTTTAACACATATCGAGTTGCAGTTACACTATTTCTGTTCATTTGTTCTCAGTGTCATTACCAACTTCTCATAAAAAATTAAATAGCAGGATATACCATGATATTTTTAATTATTTTCCTCATCAGGAGTTATAATGTAGATAATCATCTTTGCAAATAATATTTTCCTAGGAATAGAATTATTGAGTCAAAAAATAAATATATTTTTAAGATGCTTCATTTGAACTGTCAAAGTCTATTCCCCAGGGGTTGAAACAAATTGCCTTCCATCTAATAGGAGAATGCCTGCTTACTTAATTTCATGCAGGTATACATAGATATAATATATACTTTAATCAGGTATATGTATACTTTGTTAATGAATAGGAAAATTATTGATTGTCAGTTATTTTTAAATTTTCTCATATTTATAATTAAAATACAGCACAATATAGGGGTAGGGGTGTGGGAGGCACAAACTATGCCTCCCACACCCCTAAGATAAGTTCAAGGGTGCACTATACAACACGAGGAACATAGCCAACATTTTATAACACTGTAATTATCTTTCTTATTTCTCTTCTTCTCACAGAAGTTCAAACTTACCTAACTATGTGAAAGAAGAAAAAGGAGAAGGATAAAAAGGTGAGGAAGAAAGGCAAGGAAAAAGAGGAGGAGGCGGGGAGAGGAGGAAGAGGAAATGGAGGAGGAGGAGGAAACAGAAGCAGTTACCTTTAGTTAATGTAAGGTTGGCAATTTTTTTTAGCATTTTAAGGAAATACCCTTTTGTTTTATATTTCTCAAAAGTATTTTGTTGGTGGTGCTAGTGAATAAGTTTTTACATCTATAGCCAGAAATGGATGTTCTATTTTATCAATATTTTTTGACATCTACAAAAATGATCAGTTTTTTAACTTTTATCTCTTATTGCTATAATACATTAGCATTTTTGATTACATAATATTAAAGCATTATTCTTCTGTTTGACTAAGAAATGGTAAAAGTTTCCTGAATATTTTTGATTCATTTTTCTAGTATTTTATATCAGATCTTGACATCTATAATCATAAGAAATATCTTCCATAATTATCACTTTTGTACTATCTTGGTCAGGCTCTGCTATAAGAATTACGTCTGGATATTTAAATGAATTGGTAGCATTTTTTTTTCATGCTCTGTGACAAATTCTGTAGCATAGGAATAATAAGTTATTTTAGAAGTCTAAAAACTCTGGGGCCATATATCTTATTTGGATGTAATTATTTGAGAATATTTAATATTATTCATGACTAATGACATGTAGAATGTTTTTACTTCTTGGCTCAATTTTATTAATGTGTATTTTCTCATAAAATTGCTTATGGGACATTCAAATAGACTAAAATTTAGTTGTGCATAGTATTACCTCAGAAAAAATAAACTTCAAAATAGTCTTATTTTAATTTATCACATTTATAACTTTATATATTTAGCTTTTATTATTTGATTTGCTGTGGGTCAGTCTTTGCTTTAAATAACCAGATTTAATGTATATATAAATTCTTCTGAGAGTGTTTCTAATAAGTAAATACCTGCTTTTATCTCTGTCATATTCTTTTCTTCATTTTTTTTTTTTCCAATGAGAGAGGAGATTGAAGATGAAATCATTTCTTCGGATTCCTCCTTTACTCCCGTTCTTGCCACGGTTTACTGTGGGCAGAGTCAACTCCCTACTCCACTGACTTAAGTTTGACCATGAGACTTGCTTTTAGCAATAAAATGTAGGTAGAAGAGAAACTGAGAAAGTATGCCAGGTCTGAGCAGGGGCTTTAGGAAGCATTCTGTGTGTTCCTCTTTGTGTGTCCTGGGGTCTGCCCTCTGCCTTAGGAACATATATTCCACATAGAGGGTAATCCTTCAGTTACCAGAACAAAAATAAAAGAGAGGGTGCATGGAGAAGATGAGAACTTATCCTGCAGACTGGAGTTGAGCTGAAGCTCTTGACCACCATCCAACCTCGCTTCCTCAACCTGCAGTGAAATACATCTTTAGGGTAGCCACTGAGATTGCAGGCTGCCATGCAAAGTGACCCAGTGAAAAGTGACTGATGCAATTTTATATTAACTTTTTTATCACAGTAAGTTGAAATCCTACTTCATTTATTTATTTTATTCTTTTGGCCACACCCATGGTGTGCAGAAGTTCCTGGCTCAAGGTTCAAACCCACACTACAGCAGCCAGCCACCTGAGCTACAGTAGTGACAACACTGGATCCCTAACTCACTGTACCACGAGGGAACTCCCTTGCTTCATTTATGTTCCATTTTTCCTGTTTAGTAAAATAAAAACAAAAATTGTGACACTAAGCATAACATTTTTTTTTTTCGCTCTTTTTAGAGCCACACTCACAACATATAGAAGTTGAATAGGGGTTGAATTGGAGCTGTAGCCACTGGCCTACACCACCATGGCCACAGCAACACCTGATCCGATCCTTGTCTGTGACCTACACCACGGCTCATGGCAATGCCGGATCCTTAACCCACTGAATGATGCCCAGGGATCAAACGCATGTCCTCATGGAACTAGTTGGGTTACCACTGAGCCACAACGGGAATTCCTAACTTTGCTAACATGTTAGAAATTTTATATTCTCATTTATAAAACTTAAAAGTATGAAATTGTAGTTATTGTTTCTATTTGTCCTAACAGATACTTAAAATACATTTTTAAAATTTACATGTGTGTTATTTTTAATATTATTCACTTATAGCATTATTACTATATTTTTAGAGACATATGGCCTTATGAGTTTTCTTTCTGAATAGATTTAGGTTGTCTTTGTGGCCTCCAATATATTTTAAAACTGTTTTTATAAATAGCTGAAAATAAAATTTATTTTCCTTTAGGGACACTTTCTATTTAGATATTTTTTAACTTAATCTAAAAACCTGGATTTAACTGAGGAGACAGATCAATTGCCTTTAATATTATGACTGACAAGTTAGAAATAATTCTGCATTGTTAGTTTTCATTTTCTTTCTTTTTTTTTTAGTTTTCATTTTCTTTAGAGATACAAAATAAAACTTTCATATCACCCTATGTTTTAAAGCACATCTTAAAGCTGATTAGCAAATTTAAGAAAAATACAATAATATTAGCCTACCAGTACATGCCCCTGCCCTAACTCAAAGTAAAATAAAGAATATAGAAGAATATCTAATTTCCAGGAATCTTAATATTGCACAATATATTTTGGAATTATAGGTTTTGATTATGACTATTATGATTATTTTATGTTCAAAATAATCATATAGTTACTTGGACTTTTTTAAACATTTGCAATATATTCAGTGCCTAGTTTTACAAAGAATTCCTATGAATTAATTCTTAATGTTGAACTAGGATCATGCCCACACCAGTATTTATATGTTATCGAATTCTCCATTTTTCAGTTGTCAAGCACTCTTTGTTTTACATTCACTTGGAGAATACTTTCAGGCAGTATTATTCAAAAGTGATGCATCAGTGATATGTTTTTTTAATCCTTGCATTTTAAAGACTATCTTCACATACAAATGACAACATGGCTACATGAAAAATTACTGAAATGCAATTTTTTGTTTCCTATAAGACCCCATGTAAGTGCCTCTATTTTCTTCTGACATTTGTTACAGTGCAAACAAAATGTGATACTGACTTAATGGTTGTGTGCCTTTTAAATAACATCCCTTACTCCCCCATAAAGAAGGGTATGTCTTTAGTATTGGAGTTTTAAATCTAGTAGTTTATTTCTAGACATGGGTCTTTTTTTCATTGATTTTCCATATATTTCATACATAGTGATCCTTTAAACTTAGAAACTTAAAATTTATTAGTTCAGAAAATAGTTGTTATGATTTCATTATTCTTTTTGATCAGTTTGTTTTCGTTCAATTTTCAAAGACTGTCAGCTATCTCTAAATTGCATCTTTGTTTTCTCTCCCACATATCTAATTTTATCTTTGATCAATCTGCATTTTTAACTTGTCTCTCTAAGTCATTAGATGAATTTCTCATTTTAACCGTTTCTGTTTTTACCAGCTTCAATGAATATTTTTATCATTTTCATGTATTTTTATTTTTATAATTTTTCCTTTTATCATATATATATACATATATATATGACTATATGTATAGTTTTTCTTATTAGAGCCACACCTGCAGCATATGGAAGTTCCCAGGCTAGGGGTCAAATTGGAGCTGTAGCTACCAGCCTTCACCACAGCCACAGCAACACCAAATCCAAGGAGCATCTACAACCTATGCCACAGCTCGCAGCAATGCCGGATCCTTAACTCACTAAGTGAGGCCAGGGATTGAACCTACATCCACATCAATACTAGTCAGATTCTTAACCTGCTGAGCCACAATGGGAACTCCCTAAACAATATTTTTTATGCTAGAAACTTTATCTCTGCAAATGATCATGTTATCTATTTGGCCACCCTCATGGCATTCAGAAGTTCCAGGGACAGGGGTTGAACCAGCACCACAGCAGCAACCCAAGCCACAGCAGTTACAATGGCCAAATCCTTAACCTGCTGCACTATAAGAGACCTTGTGCCAATTACCATTTTATATCATCTTTCATCTCTTCAGTGATTCTGTGTTTTCTGTTTCTTCATTTAGAAGGTAAAGGAATATACATTCTGTTACTAAAATAATTATTTATTTTTGTAATCTTTAGGTACAAAATCCTTCTTATGTTACTCTTTCAATAGACTAATTAGGTTTTTATCAATTTGTATGAGCAGATCTCTATCCAAGTCCAACATGTTTCATACTAACGGATATACATGCTCCTTTAATTTCCATCACTATTTACCAGAGTATAGCTTGATATTCTCTTCTGATCCCATCAATGAAACCCAGCTTAACAGAGGTTGTATCTTCTCTTGCTTCCCTAATCCTTTAAGAAAAATTGGTGAATTTATTTCTGAATAACTTTGAGCAGCATTATTTTTTTTCAATAGCAGTAGTATTTTACTGTTCTCCTTAAAATTTATTTCATTTAATGTGTTGTATGTTTTTCCAAATTATTTTTTAAAATCATTTTATTTTCAATAAAAAATGTGCGTATTTAAGGTGAACAACATGATGATTTGCTATGTGTTTATAGTGAAATGACTACTATAGTCAAGCTGATGAAAATGTCTCTCCTCACATAGTTATCCTTTGGGGGGGGTGAGAGTACTTGAAATTTACTCTCTTAGCACATTTTTAACATTCATTGCAGCATTGCTAATTATACTCATCATACTATACATTATACTTCTATACTTATTCATCTCAAATTACTCCGACTTTGTAAACTTTGCCCAGTATACTCCCATTTCCCCCAACTCCCTGCCTGCCTCTAGGAACCATCTTTTTTATTCTGCTTCTGAGGCAGGATATTGCTGAGCCCCAGGCTGAGCAGCTGCAGTCAGTCTCCCAATGACACTTTTGAGATAAAACTTCAGAAGCATTAGGCTCCCCAGTCAGGTGAAGGAAGGTGACCACAATTTCCTCTCACCATACTTTGGTTCAGAGGGATTTTCCAGTTCAGTACATGTGCAGAGGTCCTCAGTCTAGGGAGGGGGCCTAAGGAAAGAGGGTTGTCATCCCATAATATGTCCTGCCAACCTCCCAGAAACCACACTGAAATTCATCTTGGCTAAAAGATATGCACACCCACCAGGAAGGACCATGAGTCAAACCAAATATGGTTACAAACAAGGTAGTTGGCTAAAGACAACCCCCCATGCTGACAATCCAGAGGACTTCCCCCCATAAAAGGAAACTAAGCCACCCCTATTGCACACAGCTCATTCTGTAAGCTTGCCCATGTGTGTTCTTTCACACATACTGTGTTTTTGATAAACTCTGCACCTGCTTCACAGTCTTGGTCTCCTTCCTGAATTCCTTCCCCAAGGAAGACAAGGACCAAGGTCCTTTCACTGCTGAACTCACTTCTATGTAATCAAGTTTTTTTAGATTCTACAAATAAGTGAGATCAAGTAGGATTTTTTTCTTTGTTATTTCCCTTGGCATAATGACCTCCAGATTCATCCATGTTGCTGCAAATGGCAGAGTCTTCTTTGTTGAGAAGATACATATCTCACGTATTCACAAATTTTTTCCTACGGCATATGGAAGTTAACAGGCTAGGGGTCAAAATGAAGCTGGAGCTGCCAGCCTATGCCACCGCCACAGTAATGTGAGATCCAAGCTGTGTCTGCAAACTACACCATAGCTCATGGCAATGCTGGATCCTTAACCAATTGAGCAGGGCTAGGATTCTAACCTACATCCTCATGTATACTACTTGGGTTCATTACCATTGAGCCACAATGGAAACTGCCAGTTTCACAATTTATTTATCCATTTGTCTGTCAGTTGATACTCAGGTTGTTTCCACTTCTTGGCTGTTGTGACTAATGCTAAAGTGAATATGGGCACACACATACTTCTTGCACGTACTAATTTAATTTCCTTTAAGTATATACCCAGAAGTGGAATTGCTGGAGTATATGGTAGTTCTGTATTACTATCTTGTGGAACCTCCAACTGTTCTCCATAATGGCTGCATCAATTGATATTCCTATTAACCAGTGTACAACAGCTCCCTTTTCTATACATCCTTACGAACACTTGTATCTTTTATCTTTTTGAAGTAGCCATCCTAAGAGGTATGAGGTATCATCTCATCATGGTTTTTAATTTCATTTCCTGATAATTAGTGATATTGAATATTTTTTCATATATGTGTTGACTATTTATATATCTTCTACAGAAAGATATCTATACCTGTCCATTGCCTATTTTTAATCAGATGGTTAATTAGGCTGTTTTTTTTGCTGTTGATTTTTATACTTATATATTTTGGATATTAGCCTACTACAGGATACACAATTTGCAAGTACTTTCCCTCAATACTTAGTCTGCTTTTCATTTTGCTGTGCAAAAGCTTTTAAGTTTGACGTAGTCACAGTTGCTTATTTTTAATTTTGTTGCCTGAGATTGTGGTATACCCAGAATATTATGTTCAAAGCCAATGTCAATGAGATTTTTCTCCATGTTTTCTTCTAGAAGTTTTATGCTTTTAAGGTCTAACAGACATATATAGAATTATTCACTCAACAGAAGAATAGACATTATTTTCAAGCATTCTCAACATCGTCCAGGATAGATCACATATTAGGTCACGGAACAAGCCTTAAAAATTTTTAAAAGATTAAAACCATACCAAGTATCATTTCCAAACAAAATGGAATGAAAGCAGAAATCAGTAAGAGCAAAAAATGGGAAAATTTACAAATTCAAGGAAACTAACAACCACTCAAACAACCTTTAAGTCATGAGGAAATCAAAAAGGAACTTTAAAACTACCTCAAGATAGACAAAAATGAAGACACAACTTACTAAAACCTAGGTTTAAAAGAAAATTTCTTCAACACAATAAAGACCATTTATGAAATCTCATAGCTAACATCACAATCAGTAGGGAAAATTGAAAGCTTTTCTTCTACAATCTGATATAACACAGGGATGCCCACTTTGGCCACTTCTATTCATTGCAGTATTGAAAATACTAGCAGCAGAGGCAATCAAATACATAAATAAAAATAAAATAAAATAAATCCACATCAGAAAGAAAAAAGTAAAATTATCTCTGTTTGAAGATGGTGTGATCCTATAAATAAGAAACCTTAAAAAAATCCACACCAAAAATGAACAAAATACCTATTAGAACAGATAAGTTAATTCAGCAAATGTGCAGGATATCAAATAAACATACAAAAATCACTTTGTTTCTCATCAACAATGGTTTATCAGAAAATGAAATCAAGGAAAAAAAAACTCATTTAGGTTATTACCAAAAAGAATAAAATACTTAGGAATAAAATTAACCAAGGAGATGAAAGCTCTACACAATGAAAACCGTAAGACATTGATGAAAGAAATTGAAGACACAATTAAATGGAAAGGTATCCATGCTCATGTGTACATACTAACCAAAGTAATTTACAGTTTAAAGTATCCATTATGCCCAAAGCATTAATAGATTCAACATAATCCCTACCAAAATTCCAAAGGCATTTTTCACAGAAATCAAAAAAGCAATCCTAAAATTCATATGGAAACTTGGAGTTACTGTTGTGGCTCAGTGGGTTACAAACCCAACAAGTATCCATGAGAATTTGGGTTCAATCCCTGGCCTCACTCAGGGAGTTAAGGATCTGGTATTGCCGTGAGCTGTGGTATAGGTCAGTTGCAGCTCTGAGTCAACCCCCAGCCTGGGAACTTCCATATGCTGTACATGCAGTCCTGAAAAGCAAAATAAATAAATAAATAATAAATAAATAAATAAATAAAATTCATATGGAACCTGAACAAAGTAATCTTGATGAGGAACATAGTTAGAAGCATCACATTTCCTGATTTCAAATTATATTACAAAGCTATACTAATTAAAACACTACAATGCTTGCATAAAAGTGGACACAGAGACCAATGGACTAGAATAGAGAACCCATAAATAAACCCAATAATATACAATCAACTAATATTCATCAAAGGTACCAAGAATACACATGGAAAAAGTAAAATATTTTTAAATTAATAGTGTTGGGAAAATACCCACACACAAAAGAATACAACTGGACCCTGTCTTATACCATACAGAATAATCAACTCAAAATGAATTAAAGCATTAAAGTCTCAATGCATTTCACACTGGATCATGAGGTATCCTCAGAGTTACAATTTCCAGAATGAATATAGAAAAGTGATGCTGATGTGGTTGGGGGATATGGAAGTAGATAGAAAACTATTTCAGTTATCTAAATCACTTATAGACCTGGATGACCAGATTCTCCGAATTCATGCACAAATGATTAATCTCTGAACAAAAGAACCAGAGTGGGATGAGTGCAAGACATCTATCGAATTCCTACTGGACCATAACACTTCAGGTGTCCAATCAGATGTCTACCACTCACTTAATTACATATTAATCCATGCCATCTCTATTACATTTAAAGTAGTAGTTCTCAAACTTTAGTGTGCATAAGAACTACCTGGAGGGCTTGACAAAAATAAAACCTAACAGATTATTGTTGCACTCCCAGAGCATCTGATTTAATAAGACTGATATAGGGCCTGATCGTCTGCATTTCTAATAAATCCAAGATGATGTTGATGCTGCTACTCTGAGGACCACATTTGATAATCACTAATTTAGAGCAATTCTCCCAAGGGACTGGTCAATTAGCGATTAAAAAATGTTTTCAATTTTGCATCAGCATGTGTAATTTCACAGGCATTTCCATGTTCAGGTAAGGATAGGAGAATTAACCATCCATAGCTAGTGATTTAGTTAAAATATAGAATTATAATTCTTATTTTAATTTTCATTAAGTTATCATTAAGTTTATTTTTAAATTATCATATATATTGTTATAAAGGGACTAGCTTGAAACAAAATGCTGTGTTTTATTCTCTGCTAGAGCCATCAACATAAGTTGTTAAGGCTGTTTAATTTTCAAAACTACTTCTGGGGTCAGTATTATCTGGAGGAAACTGGTTTGCAGTGGGGGGCAAAATAAAAAAAAAAGTTCTTACATTAAGATAAAATTCAGCCCAGAAGAATATATACACACACACACACACACACACATATATATATATGATTTATATATATGAAAGTTGTTAAAGGAAGACACAAAGGAGAATTCTAATTTCTGGCTGTGTTTAAACAGAAAGAACCCAGCCTTTCTGAGGCTACAACAAGCATGCCTGGGAAGACTTGAGAATTGGGTGGAAAAGGCCTCTTATTCCAGGCTGGCAAGATTCTTACCCTTTGGAAATTTATGTCTCAAGGGCAGAACTGTGGGACATTGCATCACTATTTCTATATATTGCTTTGGGTACTAAAGAAAACCCCTGGTACATTATTAAAAAGAAAACAGTGCTGTTCAGTCCTGCCCATGTTTGAAAGTTCCATTTCTAAGAGTGATGAGATTTACTCAATCAACAAGAAGAACAGCATACCCTTTAAAAAACTAAAGAAATTATACTTGAGGCTGCTATGTGAATAGTTTTTTAGTGACAATGAAAAACCTAATATATACAAAGATGCCACACCGACATAGAATCCATGAGGCTCACAGACATATGGTCCCCAGGTTTGAAAGATTCTATGTTTCAATTCCAAAAAGAGAAAGTTTATTATGGAGGACAAAAAAAAAATCATGTCATCTGCATATGTCATTCTTCCTTGAGTCATAATTAAGTGGTAGAGTTTTAGTGCTATAATCATCTTATAAATAATCTATCACCACATCTTTATCTAGTGGGATGGTTAATACTTGATCAAGTGCACTCAGCTGGTTAGTGAGAGAAGTGGTGAGGACAGAAGGTCTGTCTTGTGCCTCAACACTACACTCTACTGCTCCATATCACCTCTTTTTAGTTATTATCTAGTGGTCATTGGCTGCTCAAAGGTTAGTAAGGAAAAGTTATCTGCTTTGGATTTATATTTTTAAAATTTGATATCATATTATTATGTAAACAGTTTATTTAGTTCAAAATCTCAAATACCATTTCATAAAAATAGGATTATTTTACACATGACCCCAAACAAAATGCTTACTAAGTAACACAGAGAAAAATAATCAGCATAATTAAGCTTCTTTTGTATTTCAATAAATGAAACTGTTCCTTTGATTTTATTCTTGAATCCTAGGTAAAACCACTCTGTCTTTAGGGGTCCTAAGGGTTCCTTCACATTGCAAAATGAATTACAATAAAATATTTCAGAAATAATCTCCTCCAAGTGGTTGTTTAATGGCCTCTGAAATATATTACTTCAATTCTAAGTGCTAAATTCTTTTAATCAATCTAGCGCAGAAGCTCTTTAAAAGTCAAGAGTGACAATTTGGAATCCTCCGTTAGTTTATATGGATCAGCACAAACTCAGTCATCTGCTCACAGTCAGCTCTGCCCTCAGCACCCCATGGCTCTCCTTCACCATACTGTCATCTCCATGTACCTAGTAATCAGTCACAACAAGGGCTGTGGCTCTCCTTTCAGTGTATCTTATCATTTGTTATCATCAAGTTCAATCCCTCTTCTAGTTTTGCATCTGCAGAAATATCAACATTAGCTCCTAAATATTTTAAAACTTACCAAAAAAAAAATCCAGATGTATCTTGTATTCAATTATTCTTCAGTCGCTCAAGGTGAACCAGTAAACTTGGTAACAATCACACCATAGAACGATCACAGTCATGATCATCTGCTGGCATTAACTCTACCATTTGGAAACACATTGTCAAGATGCACAGAATATCTAAAAGACTAGAGTATCTGCACACCATCCTTTAAAAGCTAGGCCAACTGCTAAAGGGTGTGCTCCATATGTGTTCACATCTATTCACTCATTCAATTAAATTACAGAATGGTGACAATATGCCCCACATGTGGAAGATCTGGTAATGCATAGAGCCAGAATTCTAGACACTGATGACTTAGCTAGATAGAAAAGACACAGAAATGCACTCTCTGATGAGATGAGATCATGAGTCATGTTAACGCATTATAAGAGGGGGCTCTGGTTATCACCCTTGTACTAGCTAACTGCATGCCTTAGGTATGCTCCTTAATTTTCCCATTTGCAAAATAAAGAATACAGACTATAAGTTCTCCTAGCCTCTTCTATTTGGCTGTCTCCTGTTTAGTCAGATATAATAAAGTTGATTTTTGTCATTTGGAATAAATGACATCTTTCTAAAACGGTAATTTTAGAAAAAGAGATTTCAAGGCCAAAATCATTTTTCAAGACAAAGAAGGATATTTTATAAAAGGTATAATAGAGTTTTTTAAAAATACGGGCTTTGAATCCACTCTCTGCTGTCTTACAACTGTGTGACATTGGTAAGCTGACTCACTATTCTGAAACTTCCTTTCTGTAAAATGACACAAATAATATCTAAAGGAGATAACCCATTTAATATTTCCTGACACACAAAAGCACTTATATAGGATAACTATTACTGTAAGTATTATCTTCATGGTATACACATTTTTTTTCTTTTCTAAGCCCTTGCATGTTAACCATATAATTTTATCTTCACAATACTTGGTAAGGCAGCATCAATCCCATTCTGCAGTTGAGGAAACTGAATCACAAAGAAGTTCAGTCACTGCCACAGGGCATGTTAGGAAACTTCTGTATCTCTCTGGATAAAAATGGAGGTAGAGAGAGTCTAAAGTGAAAGTTCCCTAACTCCCTAAGAGTGTCAAATTTTTCACAACTATTTGCATCCCAATAGAGTTTATATTTAAAAGCTTGTTGGAAATAAGTGGATGGACTTGGAGTTTGGGGTTGGTAGATACAAGCTGTTATATTTAGAATGAGGTCCTACTGTACAGCTCAGGGAACTATATCCTATCTCTTGGGATAGAACATGATGGAAGATAGTATGAGAAAAATAATGTGTATATGTATATATGTCTGGGTTACTATGCTGTACAGCAAAAATTGGCACAACACTATAAATCAACCATACTGTAATAAAAATTAAATTTTACAAAAAGTTTGTCCTATTACCACAACTTTAAATACCTCCCCTTTACACACTGCTGAAAGTAGATGGACTGTGGTGTGTGAGCATGTGTGTACATGTGCTTAAAAATTATCATGGAATTGTGACTTGTAGAAGGGTTGTCAATTGCCTATTTTGTACATTTTTGATTTATAATCTCAAAGAATTATCCAAAGGAAAAAACTTTCCTTTCATTAAGATGATGAGGGTAGAAAAGTCACAACAGAAACAAAACTCTGGTACCCAATATCATAGTGTCCAGAGTCCACTGGCAGTGTCAGGAATAGAAGCACATTGAAATGTTTTTATGTTACACCACTTGAACATTGCTTACAATGTTAGAAAATATCTACCACCTGGGGCCTTAAATTCTTTTGTGGTCCACATCTTGGAGACAGATCACATTCAATCTGTTAATAAGGTGAAAAAAAATCCTTCCCATTCTTAAAAAATAATACAAATGGTAGAAATTCTTAAGGAATAAATGGTTAATCATGCCACATTTGTGAATAGAAAATTGATAAATCCACATTTATGTAATGATCACACCATGAAGCCTTGAAACTTCTCTATTTGGCTCTTGTAAAACAGCCTTCAGGTCACACTGTCAGCATAGCACTATAGTCCTTTTCTTTAATTTAGCAGGTAGATTTGTGGCTGTGAATCTTTTGAACACGGATTCAATTATGGAAAACTGATCTACACACCATCACTTGGCTGTCTGCCAGTCACAGTTGAGGTCTAATCTTTATTAGCTCCCTGCAGAAATGTCTGAAACTGACCACAAATTCCAGAAGTGACATTGTGGTTTGTCATGAAATGTGCTTTTCATATTCTGGAAGATTTAGAAAACAGGACTCTAAAAAAAGACTCCCTTGATGAATAACTACTCTAGTGTGGGTTGTTCTGCTACAATTCTTAGGGAGGAAGGTATCCTAGAAACAATCACAAAAATAGATGGGTCTTGGGTGATCCCTATGCTTTTTCTCATTTATCTTCCTCTTGCTTTTAAAAAAAGGTTTATAACAACCATAAAAATAATAAAATTTGGTATACAGTGAGGGTGTTCCTTTTTTCCCTGCATGAACTCATAGGTCAAATGGGATGCTTATCCTGACAACAGTCCAGATGTCTACACAGAAGAATTGATGGTGACAGTCCATTTCTTAAAGGAAGCTGCTGACTGTGCTTCCTCCTGCTGTCAGTTCTTACCACAGAGCTCATCAAAGTATCTCGATCATCAAAGCAATCTGCACCACCTCATGCCAAACCTAAATAAGAGAATCTAACGTTTAAGGGGCTTTGGAAAGCAGAAAAATGGGATGATATAAAATGCATGCATCTAAGGATTAAAAGCCTTTGCAGTTCTCAGAACAAGAATGCCAGATCCATTTGTATTTCTCCAAACTTACAAAAGCAAATCCATGGCCATTTTCACTGACTTCAAGTTATCTTTTTAAAGAAGAATATATCTTCAATATTTTTCCTCTGGTCCCTGCCAATGTTGCTAAAAACGTGAATTTTTGAAATCAGATAAATCTGCTAATATGAATGTGAATTTTCCCTTGTGGCTGCTTTCCTAGGTGTACTTTATATCTGATATGCTGCTAGTTGACAGATGTATTACAGCTCCTGTCTAATTAATATTCTGGAAATTCTGGCTATAGTGTGTATACAAAAACATTTAAATAATATTAATCAACTGTTGATCAGAGACAAATGAAAATTTTCACCAAGAAAAGACATTTTAAAATAAGACAATATCTTAGGAAAAAATGTTTTGGCTACACCAGCAGCACGTGGAAGGGATCGAATCCATGCCCCAGCTGTAACCTACGCCACAGTTGTGGCAATGCCTGATCCTTAACCTGCTGCAGCACAGTGGGAACTCGCTAGAATTTCTTTTTTATATTACCATATTCTTATTTTTACCTGGGACTTTTAAAAATAATAAAATAACTAGTAATTAGCAAAATAAAGTTTATTTTCTGGAACAGTTCTAGGTTCATAGCAAAAATGAGTGGAGTTCAGAGATTTCCCTTATAACCCCTGCCCCCACACATGCATAGTTTCTCCCACTACCAACATCCCACACCAGAGTGGTGCATTTGCTATAACTGATGAACCTTCACAGACATATATTATTACACAAATCATAATGCAAACCACATTCTGTATTTTGGCTCACTCATGGTGTATTACATTCAATGAGTTTGGACAAATGTATAATGACATGTATCAATCATTATGGTATTATACAGAATATTTTCAGTGAACTAAACATCCTCTGTGCTCTGCCTATTCATCTTTTCCCCCAACCCCTGGCAACCACTGATGTTTTTTATTGTCTCTGTAGTTTTGCCTTCTTTAGAATATCATATAGATGAAATCATATAGCATGAAGTATTTCATATTGGCTTATTTCACTTAACGATAAGGATTTAAATTTCCTCTATGGTGTTCATGGCTTGGAGCTCATTCCTTTTTTAATGCTGAATAATATTCCATTGCCTGAGTGTATCACCTATGGCAGAGCATCTTGTTTGTTTCCAAGTTTTGGAAATTATGAATAAAACTACTATAAAATCCATGTGCAGTTTTTGTGATGGACACAGATTTTTAACTCCTTAGGGTAAATACCAAGGAACATGACTACTGAATTTTTATGGTAAAAGAGTATATTTACTTCTTTAAGAGATTGCCAAATGTCTTCCAAAATGTCTATACTATTTTGTATACCCACCAGCAATGTATGAGAATTACTATTGTTCCATATCCTAACCAGCATTTGGTGTTGTCTGTACTTTGGATTTTGGCCATTTTAATAGATTTGTAATGGTATCTCATTGTTGTTTTAACTTACAATTACCTAATAATATGTTAACATCTTTTCATTTACTTACTTGCCATCTGTCCATCTTCTTTGCTTAGGTGTCTGTTCATTCTTTTGCCCTTTTGTACATTTTTAATAGGGTTTATCTTCTTATTGTTGAGTTTTAGGGGTTCTTTGTACATTTTGCATAACAGTCTTTTTTTCAGAAATGTCTCTTGCAAACATTTTCTCCAAATCTATGCCTTGTCTTATTCTCAATGCTGCCTTTTGAAAGGCAGATGTTTTTAAGTTTAATGAAGTCCATCATATTATTTCTTAAAAGGATAGTTCCTTTGGTTTTGTATCTAAAAAATCATCACCATACCCAAGGCCATCTAGGCTTCCTCCTATAGTATCTTCTAGGAGTTTTACAGTTGCACATTTTATATTTAGATCTATGATCCATTTTGAGATAATTTTGTGTAGGTTATAAGGCTGTTTCTAGATACATTTTTTCTGCATGTGGACGTCCAGTTGTTCTAACACCATTTGTTAAAAAGACCATATTTGCAAGTGTTTTCTCCCAAATGGTAGGTTGCCTTTTAATTTTGTTGATGGTTTCCTTTGTTGTATAGAAGGCTTTTAAGTTGCAGGTAGTCCCACTTACTTATTTTTCCTTCTGTTGCCTTTCTTTGGGTGTCATTTTAAAAAATTCATCAACAAGGCCAATGTCAATTAGCTTACTGGCTATGTTTTCTTCTAAAAATTTTACAGTTTCAGGCCTTACATTCAAATCTTTAATCCATTTCGAGTTAAATTTTGTTTATGGTATAAGATAATGGTCCACTTTTATTATTTTGCATGTGGTTGTCCAGTTTTCCTAACCCATTTGTTGAAAAGACTGTCTTTCCCCATTGTATTATTCTTGGCTCCTTTGTCTTAAGTTAGTTCCTCGTAAAGATGTGGATCTATTTATGTGTTCTCTGTTCTATTCCATTGATCTATATGTCTGTTTTCATGCCAGTATCATGATGTTTTGGTTACTATAACTTTGTCATATAGTTTGAAATCAGGAAGTGTGATGCCTCCAGCCCTGTCCTTCACCAAGATTGCTTTGGCTTTTTGGGGTCTTTGTAGTTTCAAACAAATTTTGAGATTTTTTTTTCTATTTCTTTAGAAGATGGAATTAATATTTTGATAGAGGTTGAATTGAATTCATACAGTGTTTAGAGTAGCATGGAAATTTCAACAATATTAATTTTTCACATCAATAAGCACAATGTATCTATTTATTTGTTGCTTCTTCAGTTTCTTTCAATAATATCTTATAGTTTTCAGAGTACCATCTTTCAGGTCCTTGGTTAAATCTATTCCTAAGTATTTTATTCTTTTGGATGCTCTTATATAAAGGATTTTTCTTAATTTCTGTTTTATTGTTGGTGTATAGAAAAGCAACTAATTTTGCATATCAATTTTGTATCAAGAAACTTTACTGAATTTGTTTATTATTTGTGACAAATATTGATAGAATCTTTATGGTTTTCTATGTTTAATATCATGCCATCAGCATGTAGAAAAATTTTACTTTTTTTCCTTTCCAGTTCATATGGCTTTTATTTCTTTTTATGCCTGACTGCTCTGGCTAGGACTTACTATGTTGAACAAGCATGGAAAAAGTAGGCATTCTTGACTTATTCCTGATTTTAGAGGAAAAGCTTCAGTGGTGCATCATTGTGGACCTGCCATATATGGCCTTTATTATGGTGGCCTTTATTATATGGAGGTTTGTTCTCTCTACACCAGTTTGAGAGGTTTATCATTAAGTAATGTTGAATTTGACTGGTTTTGGTATCAGAGTAATGCTGGCTTCCTAAAATGAGTTTAAAAATGATCTCATTTCCTCTAGTGGTAAAGTCTAAGAAGCACTGGTATTATTTCTTTAAATGTTTGGCAGAATTAACCAGTAAAACTATCTGGGACTGATTTTTTTCATTGTTGGGAGGTTTTTGATAATGATTCAATCGCCTTAATTCTTCATGATTCAGTCTTGTTAGGTTTTATCTTTATAGAAATTTATCCATTTCTTCTTGGTTGTTCAGATTTTGGCATACAATTGTTCACAGAAGTCTTTTATGGTCTTTTGAATTTGTGTGGTATCAGGTGTAAAGTTTCCTCCTTTATTTATAATTTCATGTATTTGAGTCCACTGTCTCTTTTCCTTGGTGAGTCTAGCTAAAGACTTGTCTACTTTGTTTCTTTAAAAAAAAAAAAAAGCTCTTAGTTTCTTTGATCTTTTCATTATTGTCATGGTCTCTATTTCATATATTTCTACTAATATTTGGTTATTTCCTTCCTTCTGTTAACTTCAGACTTAGTTATTATTTAGTTGTTACTCTTTTTCTAGTTATCTGAAGTGTAAAGTTGGGATATTTATTTGAAATCTTTCTCCTTTCTTACTGTAGACATTTATTGCTTTTTACTTTCCTCTTAGAATGCTTTTGCCTCATCCCCTAAGTTTTGGCATATTGTATATATGCTATCATTTGTCTCAAAATCCTTATTTCTCTTTTGACCTCTTTGACTCATTGAGTAACCTGTTCAGTATCCTGTTAATTCTTTTTTTTTGTCTTCTTTTGTCTTTTTAGGGCTGTACACATGGCATATGGAGGTTCCCAGGCTAGGGGTAAAATCAGAACTGGAGCCTCCAGCCTATGCCAGAGCCACAGCAATGCCAGATCCAAGCCGCGTCTGTGACCTACACAATAGCTCATGGCAACACTGGATCCTTAACCCACTGAGTGAGGCCAGGGATCGAACCTGCAAGCCCATGATTCCTAGTCAGATTCTTTTCCACTGAGCCATGATGGAATTCCTGTTGTTTATTCTTTTAAAAATTTGTTTATATTTTTGTAAAACTTCCAGTTTTCTTTCTGTAATTGGTTTCTAGTTTTATATCACTAGTGTCAGAAAACATGCTTGATATAATTTCAGTCTTTTGAAATGTATTGAGACTTGTTGGTTCCTAACATATGATCCATCTTAGGGAATGTTCTATGTGTTTTATGTGTGTTGGAGAAGAATGTGGATTCTATGGCTATTAGATGGAATTCTCTGCATATATCTGTTAGACACATCTGATGTAATGCGTACTTTTAAGTCCAATGTTTCTTTATTGATATTCTGTCCAGATGATCTATTCATTCTTGAAATTGTGGTGAAAGAAGAGGTCCTCTCCTATTATTATGTTGCTGTCTATTTCTCATTTCAGGTATCTTAATATTTGTTTATATATTTAGGCACCTGAATTTAATAATGTTAACTTCAAATTCCACTTGGTCATTCCTGGCTATAGAAAAATGATTAATTTTGTATGTTAACTTTGCTAAAATCAAATTTCTTGACTTGAAGTTGTACTATATTTATTAGTACTATACTTCTACTATAATACTAATACTTATACTAGGCTTATTAGTTCTAGGAGGTATTTTTAAATTATTTCAGATTTTCCACATAGATAATTTTGTCATCTGTGAAACAAAACAGTTTTATTTACACCTTTCTTACCTGGAATTTGAAGCTAATATTTATTGCAACATTATTGTCAGGCCTTTTCGTAAAGACTTACTGAAACTAATTTACTGAAGTCTCACAAAATCTTTATGAATAAGGATGCTATTACATCCATCTTCCTAATGAGCGCTTTGAAGCCCAGAGAGGTACTGAAGTCAGAATTTGTCGGATTCTATGTTCTTTCCTACTGCATCAGTCTTTAACGTCTTCTAAGATCCTTACAAGTTTCAATATTAAAAGTACACCAAAGTTTTTATTTAGTTTACAAATCAGGTAAGCTAATTAATAGGTACATTTTCTGGAATTCTCACAAACACAAACGTGTACACATAAAACCCCTATAAATTAACAAAATAAGTAGAAAAACTCACAATGGGCTGCTTTAATATAAAAAATAAGTTAAAACTTTTTGTTATTTAAATATTCAGTAATTCAAGTGGTTAGATGCTGAAAACTACAAATATTGATGACAAACTCAATGATAGCTTAAATAATTGTAGTGCTATCTCATGTTTATGGATTAGAAGACTCAGTAATATCAAGATGTCAATTCTGTGCACACTGATCTATAGATTCAGCACAATCACAATCTTAATTCTAGCACCATTTTTGTAGGTATTGATGGGATCATACAAAATTTTACACAGAAAGGCAAAGAAGTAGAGTAGCCAAAATATTCTTTTTAAAGAGCAATGTTAGAGGACTCACAATACCTGACTTCAAGGCTTATTTAAAAAACTACAGTTTTCAAGACAAGGTTGTCATTGGTGAAATGTGGACACATAGAACAATGGAATAAAACAGATAAGCCAGAATTATACCCACATTATAGGTCAACTGATATTTCACAAATGTGCAAACATGATTCAATGAAGAAATGATATACTTTTCAACAAATTATATTGAAACAATTGGACATCCATAATCAATCAATTTATCAATCAATCAATAAACCTTTACCTCTACTTTGCATCATGTACAGAAATGTAAGAGCTAAAAGTGTAAAACTCTTAGAAGAAAACATAAAAGAAAATCTTCACAACTTTTAAAAAAAATTTAGTATAATTGATTTACAACATTCTGACAATTTCTGCTGTACATCAAATTATTCATAACTTTTAATTAAGCAATTGTTTCTTAGCTATGAAATCAAAAGTGCAAGGAACAAAATAAAAAAGGTAAATAGCACTTCAATATTTAAAACTTATTGTGCTTAAAAGGATACCATCAAGAAAATAAAAAGACCACCCACATAATGGGAAAAAACTTTGCAAATCACATATCTGATAAGAGACTTGCCTCTAGACTATAAAGGGCTACCATACACCAAGAATAAAAAAGGACAAAATCAAATGTTTTAAATGGGCCAAAGATCCAAACTAATATTTATCTTATAAATTCATATAAATAGGCAATAAGCACATGAAATTGCATACAACATAAATAGCCATCAGGAAATACAAATCAAAGCTAAAATGACATACATTCACAAGGCAAGTAATAACAGATGTTGACAAGAATGAGAACTGAAAACCTCATACACTGCCAGTGGAAATATAAAAATGGTATATCCTAGTATCACAAGAAAACAGTTTGGCAGTTTCTCACATGTTTAATATAGGGTTATCATATGACCTAGGGATCCCACCATTAGGCATACACGTGAGAAAAACAAAAGTATATGCCTACACAAAAACTTGTATAAAAATGTTGTCAAAATTATTATAATAGGCAAAATATGGCAACAACCCAGATGCCCATCAACTCACAAAATAAATAAAATGTGATATATCCATACACAGAATTATCCATAAAAAAGATTGAGGTACTGATACAAGCTACATATGATAAACCTTAAAAACATTATATTAAGTGAAAGAAGCCAGTCACAAAAGACCACATGTAGTATGATTCAATTTACATGTAACATCCAGAATAAGCAAACCTATAGAGACAGAAAATAAATTAGTGATTGACTAATGTTTTTAAGTTGATTGTGATGGTTGTGCAACTTTGTGAATATTCTAAAAATCATTGAAATGTATACTTTAATCCTGCTTTGTAGCACTGGGAACTGTATCTAGTCACTTATGATAGAGTATGATAATGTGAGAAAAAAGAATCTATACATGTATGTATAACTGGGTCACCATGCCATACAGTAGGATATTGACAGAACACTGTAAACCAGCTATAATGAAAAAAAATAAAAAACATTATATATATATATATATATAAAGAAATGTATACTTTACATAGGTGAAATGTATGGTATATGAATTAATTATATCCTGATAACTGCGTTATATAAAGGATATTCAACATCTTTGGTAATTACGGAAGTGCAAATTAAAGCCATAATAAGATAATACTACATACATTAGAATGGCAAGAATAAAACAAAAAAAAATTGAGAGTACTACTTATTAGCAATAATATGGAGCAACTGGAACTCACATACATTGCTGAAAAGAATATGAAATAGTCCAGCCATTTTGGGGAAAAAAATTGACAGTTTCTTACAAAATTAAATGTGCATGTACCATATGACTACCTATATACTCCATGAAAAATCTATAGTTTTCATGTCTAGCACATTAAATGTGCCATTTCTTCTGTCTCTAAAATATCTCTCCTTTCAAAGTCCTCGTTGTGGCACAGCAGAAATGAATCTTACTAGGAACCATGAGAATACGGGTTCAATCCCTGGCCTTGCTCAATGGGTTTAAGGATCCGGTGTTGCTATGAGCTGTGGTATAGGTCGCAGACGTGGCTCGATCCTGCGTTACTGTGGCTGTGGCTGGCAGCTATAGCTCCAATTGGACCCTAGCCTGTGGCTGGGTGCAGCCCTAAAAGCAAAAAAAAAAAAAAAAAAATCCTTCCTTTCCCATCTCTTTTGCCTAATTCAACTTTTAAACCCAAAAAATCCTTTTAAATTTACAGCTTGTTCTAGAAGGTGGATCAAACTACTGTGTGTGACTGGGTCACTTTGCTGTACAGCAGAAACTGAAGAAACATTATAAATCAACTACACGTTAATTTAAAAAAACTATTAAATAAATAAATTTATAGTTTAGAATCCAATTCCTCAACATTCTAATGCTTTTATCCTAAACCACCTAATAACCATAAACATGCCCATATGATCCAATGGTTTACCATAACATTATTTATTACAACTATACATAATTTCCATTTACTTTTCTTTATTTTCTCCTAAATGGTAAGCTCCAACAGGATGGAGTCTATCTTTTCTCTCTCTGTGATGAATCCGCAGCACAAGCATAGCCCCTTTCCTAAAATATATATATATATACACACACACACACACATACCTATATATATGTATATATGTATACACACACACACACACACACACACACACACACACATATGGCCTTTTTCAAACACAATGCAACCTCTTTAGATAGCATGTTGCTAGTAAAGGAAAACTAAAGCGTCTAGTTATTCTACTTTGACATGAGTAATAGACTATACCAATATAGTTGGAGTGAAAGGCTGAGAGGGAGAGTTAAAATGATAGAAATGTGGGGGAGGAGAGAAAAGGAATTTGTGGCAGTCATTTACCAGACTGATACTCTAAGTCAAATGCTCTAAGGATGTTCCACTTTTCTTTTGGAACCCCATGCATAATTTCAAAAACATGTCAAAGAATGATTTATAAAACCTAAGTCTCTTTTCATGTTCCTTATACTTCAGACAAAGTGATCAAAGTAAAGCAGAGTAAATGTGACTTGTTTTTCAATAATGGGAGCATTTTTTTAAAAGCATCAAATGCAACATTTCCATCTTGAAGAAAATGCCAAGCCTAACCAACTTCTTATGAAAGGAATTTTTTGAATATACACAGCTATAGCTTTTACTGGGTCTAGCATACATAGGAAATATCCTTTGACAACATCTGTTTTTCTCTTTTCCCACTCCTACCCTAGAACTGCTTCCAAGCAGCAGATGAAATAAGAGGAAATAGCTGATCTACTCTGTGCTCTTAACCCCTTTCAATTCATTTCCTATTTCAAGGTTAACCAATATAGCAATGAAAATTCGAAGGACACACTTACCCAAAGCAACTGCCTTTCCTATATTTTATCATCTAGATTCAACACCTGATTTTTACAGTCAGGACATCCTCCAGATCTTATGTACGTCACCTACGAAAATCCATATTGTTGAAGCTTGCCCTTCAAAACTTGACCTCAGAGCAGAGAATGAAAAACTAGTGGTCCTTGACATTATGTTTCGGTACAAACAATGGGATTGTGTTTTTGCTTTTATTTTGTTCGAAATGGATATAGCTGTCTATACCTAGAAATCAAATGATTTTACATTAAAAATATGTATTTCTGGTTTGTTTTAAGAAATTGCAATGTCTGAGGACACGGGGCCTGAATTCATGCACAGCAATAATTAACCAAAAATAAGTTGAGGTCAATCCTTCAGATACGGTTTATGTTCGCCATTTCATCAGAACCTCATTATATGAAGACCTTTTACTCATTGCTTGTTTGTCCCCTACTGTAAGCATTTGAATTTTCTGCCCCTACCTTAGGGTTGCTTTGCACACAATGCTTTGAAGGAAGGGCTGAGTGAAGGAAGCCACCTCCAAATGCATTTTAGGTTAGGAAGAATATTCCTATTAAAATGCTCTGCAATTTTTAATTTAATAGGCTCCTGTGGACTAAGTGAGCTAAATAATGTAAATAACACTGATTATAAGGCAAACTATATGTCAAGTTCCAACCAATCACTTACACATGAACTACTTGTACTATCTCATCAGAAGATGATGTTTAAGTAAACCACTAAAAAAATAAAAAGACAACCCACAGAATGGGAGAAAATAGTTGCAAATGATGTAAGTGACAAGGGCTTAATCTCCAAAATACAAAAATAGCTCATACTACTCAACAACATAATAGCAAATAATTCAATTGAAAATGGGCAGAAGACCTGAATAGACATTTCTCCAAAGAAGACATACGGTTGGCCAGCAGCAACATGAAAAAATGCTCAACATCACTAATTATTACAGAAATGCAAACTAAAACTACAATGAGGTACTACCTCACAATGGTCAGAATGGCCATCACTAATAAGTCTACAAATAATAAATTCTGGAGAGGACGTGGGGAAAAGGAAACCCACCTACACTGTTTGTAGGAATGTAAATTGGTACAAACACTATGGAAAACAGAAACAGTGGATGTTCCTTAGAAAACTAAATATAGAACTACCATGTGGTCCAGCAATTCCACTCTTGGATATATATCTGGACAGAACTATAATTTAAAAATATACCAGAATTGCCAAAGCAATTCCGAAGAAAAAAAGCCAAGCAGGAGGCATCTCTCTCCCAGACTTCAGGCAATATTACAAAGCCACAGTCATCAAGACAGTGTGGTACTGGTACCAAAACAGACATAACAGACAAATGGAACAGAATAGAGAACCCAGAAATAAACCCAGACACCTATGGTCAATTAATCTTTGACAAAGGAGGCAAGAACATAAAATGAGCAAAAAGAGAGTCTTTTCAGCAAGTATTGCTCAGAAACTTGAACAGCTGCATGCAAAGCGATGAAACTAGAACACACCCTCACATCATGCACAAAAATAAACTCAAAATGGCTGAAAGACTTAAACAGAAGACAAGACACCATCACACACCTGAAAGATAACATAGGCAAAACATTCTCTGACATCAACCTTACAAATGTTTTCTCAGGTTAGTCTCCCAAAGCAATAGACATAAAAGCAAAAATAAACCAATGGGACCTAATCAAACTTACAAGCTTTTGCACAGCAAAGGAAAACAAAAAGACAACTTACCAAATGGGAGAAAATACTTTCAAATGATGCAACTGACAAGGGCCTAATCTCAAGAATATAGAAGCAACTTATACAACTTAACAGCAAAAAAGCCAACAACCCAATGGAAAAATGGGCAAAGGACCCAAAGAGACATTTCTCCAAGGAGAATGTACAGATGGCCAACAAGCACTTGAAACAATGCTCAACATCCCTGATTATTAGAGAAATGCAGATCAAAACTACCATGAGATACCACCTCACACCAGTCAGAATGGCCATCATTAATAAGTCCACAAATAACAAGTGCTGTAGAGGGTGTGGAGAAAAGGGAACCCTCCTGCACTGCTGGTGGGAATGTAAGCTGTTACAACCACTATGGAGAATAGTATGGAGGTATCTTAGAAAACTGTACACAGAACTACCATATGACTCAGAAATCCCACTCTTGGGCATATATCTGGACAAAACTTTCCTTGAAAAAGACACATGCACCTGCATGTTAATTGCAGCTCTATTCACAATAGCCAAAACATGGAATCAACCCAGATGTCCACTGGCAGATGATTGGATTAGGAAGAAGTGGTATATATACACAATAGAATACTACTCAGCCATAAAAAAGAACAAAATAATGCCATTTGCAGCAACATGGATGGAGCTAGAGACTCTCACTCTGAGTAAAGTAAGTCAGAAATGGAAAGACAAATACCATAAGATAGCATTCATATCTGGAATCTGATATACAGCACAAATGAACCTTTCCACAGAAAAGAAAATAATGGACTTGGAGAATAGACTTGTGGTTGCCAAGGGGGAAGGGGAGGGAGTGGGAGGGAGTGGGAAGGACTGGGAGGTTGGGTTAAATAGATGCAAAATGTTGCCTTCGGGATGGATTAGCAATGGGATCCTGCTGTGTAGCACTGGGAACGCTTTCTAGTCACTTATGATGGAACATGTAATGTGAGAAAAAAGAAGGTATACATGTTATATGTAACTGGGTTACCATGCTGTACAGTAGAAAAAAATATATATATATAAATAAATGATAAAAAAATTTAAAAAGATACATACACCCCTATACTCAGAGCAGCACTATTCACAATACCTAAGACACAGAAACATCCTAAATGTCCACCAAAAGATGAATGGTTAAAAAGATGTACATATATTCAATGGAATACTACTCAGCCATAAAACAGAACAAAATAATGTCACTTGCAGCAAAATAGATGCAAATAGAGATTCTCATATATTAAATGAAGGAAGTCAAATAGAGAAAGACAAATACCATATGATATCACTTATATGTAGAATCTAAACTATGGCACAAATGAACCTATCCACAAAACAAAAACAAACTCAAGAGACATAGAAAACAGACTTGTGGTTCCCAAGGGGGTAAGGGAGTGAGACAGACTGGAAGTTTGGGGTTAGTAGATGCAAACTATTACATTTAGAATGGATAAGCAATGAGGTCCTATTGTACTCCACAGGGAACTATATCTGTGTACATGACGGAGGATGATGTGAAAAAAAGTGTATATATAAATGTATATATATGTATGACGGGTCACTTTGCAGTACAGTAGAAATTGGCACAATATTGTAAATCAACTATATTTTAATAAAAAGAAAAAGATGATGTGTGATCTCACTTAGGTCTTATGTCCTGGACTAACCACTAAGCACTGGCTAAGCAGTTGCTTAAGGGTCATGAAGAATGAGCATATGCAGAAGAATTTCATGGATAAAAATGTGTGCTTCTGGCTTTCTGCTTCTCTAGTTAAGGAAAGTGGAGTAAGATAGAGAATGAGTCTCAGGGAAAGAAATGAAATCAACTCTTGGAACTTTTGCAATTTGAGCCACTTAGCAGGTCTCTCATATAACAGCATTCAGAAAAGTGTCTCATTTCTCCATTAAGGAATTAAATAAGGAAAACTTGTACTCACTTTCCATTTTTAGACTTATTATGCTACCTCTCTTTCTTTGATCTTTACCATTGACAAAAGCAAGTTGATTCCCTACTCTGTCATTTATTAGATCTGTGACGTTGGGCTAGTTGCTTAATTACTCTCAGCTTGGGTTACTGTATCAGTAAAATGGTTATAAAAATATTTGCATCAATTCCATTGTGAGCACTGATGATGTGAAATAAATAAGTTTAAGTGCTTTGCATCATGCTTGCACAGATTACTAAATATTTATTTTCCTTTATTTTCTTCCCACATTTTTCTCTTCTTATGATTAAAAAAAGTTATTCTTGCCCTGTGAAGTCCATAAAATAACCATTCCTCCAATGCTTTTATTTAGCCAGCCTCCTCCATCCACCACCAAGTTACCTATGTGTAATAAATCTAATAAAAGAAGTCTTCTCACTGGTTTCTATAATTTTGAATGTCAGGAAAGGGTAGGATTATTTACTTGTTTATTTTCCATTTAAACAAAATGAAACTGAATTCCAGAAAGGTTAAGTTGCTAAAGTCATCTAAGCAGGGGAGTAGAACTCCTATGTTTCAAACCAGAAAAGACAAAAATAAAGTCAGTTTTAAACAGGAGAGCTCTGTATAGATGAGATCTATAGGTCCATGTTGTAGGGACTTACTATACAGTCTTTTGTTTTTTCTTTGTTTTGTTTTTTTCAGTTGAGTGGAAGAGTGAATTGATTAAACACACTTGCATAATCAGACTGCTGATTTTTTTTTTAAAGTTCGATTTCTAAGCCTGGGATTATTCAGGAATAGTTGTCAGCATGTTTGCTTGTTAACTTCTGGCCAAATACCATCATGGAGAGTAATATACTGAAATTTTCATTTTCAGAGAAGTATTACACATCAATCAGTTATATGTCAAAACTTTGGGTACACAATTTCAGCAGGAGATATTTTACACATGCCATTTTTTCTGGCTTGTTAATGTTCTTGAAAAACATTTTTATTTATATTTGGAAGTTGTATACAAAGGCTGAACAAATATAGCATATTCACAATTACCTTGTAAAATGAATGTTTCAAAAGGAAATTTTCATTGCCCACCAGGGGTATTTGGGATTAAAGGAAACTCTTTCCAGATAATATTTTGAAAAAAAAATATTGAAAAAAGGAAAGGGAAGAAAACTAATATTCACTGGACAATAATATCCATATCATGTAGTACTTTAATGTGTCAACCTATCCAAACTTACTACTTTACAATGCAACATGTCCTTTACAGGGCAGATACAAGAGATCCTGAATGACTTTCCCCAGAACATTAAGCAAATCTCCCTATTTCACACTTTATTCAATGAGTCATACTGTTTATCATCCTTTGAGATTTCCTAGAGGATTGACAGACATTCTACTTTTTTTGTTTATACACGAATTCACCCAACAATGATTTATTGAATGCTGCACTTACTGTATATCAGGACAGAGCACACAATAGGCCCTGAAGACATGTTTATTAAGTAAACAAATGAATACATTCCTGTCCTCAACTTGATAGCCATCTATCTAGAACTGCACTGTCTAAAACATGCCACCAGCCATATATGTCAATAGTGTACTTAAAATGTGGCTAGTTGAGATTAAGATAGATTATAATTATAAAACATACACCAGATTCCCAAGACTTTGGACCAAAAAAAAAAAAGTGATATATCTCATGTATGGTTTTTATCTTGATTACATGTCAAAATAATAATGTTGGGGTACACTGGATTAAATAAAACATTATTAAAATTAGCTCACTTGTTTGTTTTTACAATTTTTATAATGGCACCTAGGAAATTTAAAGTTGTATTATGTGGCCTGCCTTCTATTTTCACTGACATCAACATAGTGCTGTTAAGTCCTGGGACACTTACTTTTCCATCCAATTTCATTATTAAAACTAGTTTTCTTCTAAGTATGATAATAAATTAGGTTTTAAATGCAGTCATTTTTAAACACGAGTTTATGTTCATGAGATTCAAATCAATTACTGGAGGTTAGAAATTTTTATATTCAGAAGCAAAAGAGTCCACACGCAAACGCTCCTAAAATATGACTTGCCTTGAGATCCTTCTCTTGTAAGAGGCAACTACTGCTTTCCAAATCCATTACTGCATCCAGTTCTATAAGATGAAATTTAGCCTCTTCACCCAGGCCTTCAAATATTCAAGGATGTTCATCAACCACCGCTATCCTGCTTCATGCTTCCGCCAATTTAACAATAAAGATTTCATTTCTTCTGCATTCTTGCCAAACAGGCATGAGAATTCTGCCTTTATTCATGCCATTATCTCCACTTGGAGTTTCAGTTTTTCAAACCCAACTCCTGCCTAGTTTTCAATGTTTAATGTAAACACTGCTTACTTCATACTGAATTTCCAAACTACTCTAACCTCATAAAATTTTCTCCCTTCTCTTAATTCTAAAACACTAATATTTCACTCAAAAATACCTACACTCAATTGTAGAAAGTCTCTGACTTGTCTGTAATTGCATCAGTAACCTTTCTCTGTATTCCTAGGACCGCGAATAGAAAATTTATAAAGAAACTTCTAAAACACAAAAAGGTCACTCACTGTGTTTTGAGGCTGGGCTTTTAAGAATCATGTCCATCACATCTTTTAGCTAAAAGAAGATTAAAGTGCTGAGCAGTTTCTAATGCAGGGAGTGGGCAGTCCCACCTGTGTGCTTTATTCTATAGATGCAAAAGCATTTCTGACTTAGCTATCACATCCCTTCCCCACCAAAAGATGAGAGCTGCCAAGATGCTCAATAAGAACAGTTGTTGCTTTGTGTACGAGTGTAAATATGGTTTGTTCTTTTTATTTTTCATTTTTTCTTCTCAGGGTGAGGGGAGGAGGAAGAATGGGATGGGGCTCTAAAAGCTTTATTTATTTGTAACCTAACATATTCTTATTTGATAACAGATGATCAATTAAAGCAACATGTGATGCTTGAACAGCATTCTGTCCAAAAGCAACAGTATTAGTGGAGCTGACAGCAACGAGCACTTCTTGCAAACAGCAAGAGTCCCCTCTAAAGTCTGCTCTCTTGGCGCTGGGGCTTTGCTAAATCTGGCTCGCCATTTTGTGAGTGGGAACAATCAGCTTTGTAGGTTGGAGGGAAGTATTATAATTAAATGTCCACCCACTTTTTCCTTTTTGATGAAAGGCTCCCATGAAACTTACTAAAATAAGTTGCATCAAGACAGATGAATTTTTGATGAATAAGTCAAAGCACTGACAAAGCTGGCTTTTACATAGAGAAACTTCTCTAATTCATAGAAAATATTCAGGCCTAGATCATTAACTGGCATGCTTAATAATAATTAATATGATAAAACCAAGGGCATATAAGGAGATTTTACCATTTAATTGGTAGCAACTGTAGTCTTCAGCCTGAACTGACTTGTTGAGAACAAATGAAAACATGATTCAAAAATAAAAGTAGCATTTTAAGAAATTTTAGAGAAATATTAAATAATATCTATTATAAAAATAACACATTTATTGAATATAATAGCACTATCCTGAATAATAGTTGTATTACCTCATTAAAGTTACAAACTACGTATCTCTGAAGTGGGCAGCGTTCTTTAAAGATGTTATCGAATTGTCACAAACTCCTTCTGAAGGGGATCTGGATCAGGGTTTACAGTGTCTGCTCTGGATATTTAATGACAAAGGCATTTGCTAGTTTCATTATGAAATATTAATTTAAAGTATTCATATCTAATAGAGTAGGGAGGTACTCTATTAAATAATTGGGATCAGGTGCACATTTCAGGTCCAGTATCTAGAAACCCCAAAGTCAACCTTTTAGAGAGAAAGAGAACTGAGTTGGTGTCATGAATGCATTTCTTCATTCAGTGCAGATTTATTGAGAACTAGCTTCTAGACTGCTATTAGAGGAGGCTCAAAGCAATTTCAAAAAAATAAAATTCTTACTCTCTAGAATTACTGAACATTTTAAAAGTACAATTAATATTTTATATTTCTTGTTTAATAGGTATTGTTGGTGGGAACCAGTAGAGTTAAAGGTGCCCTAAGACACCATCAGTTAAAGAACAAAATATTGGAGAGCATAATTCAATGATCACAATCTGTCATTAATTGCTAATCCTACTGTGAACTTAATTTTTTAAATGCCAGTGTCTTGACTCCTGCTTCTCATTCCCCCTGTGTCTTGGTGGATCTAAAAACACAGGGTAACTTGGATATTCAAAGTAGGAAAAACTTTGCATAATAGTTACTTCATTCAGTATAAATAAAGTAAAAGTAGCCACGAGGACATAATTCTTTAGTTATCGGCACTGTCCAGGCTTTTACAACCATTTCATCCACGGGAATTTTATTTTATTTATTTTTCTTATTTATTTATATATACATTTTTTTCTACTGAACAACATGGTGACACAGTTACACATACATGTATACATTCTTTTTTTTCACATTAAGTGTTCCATCATAAGTGACTAGACAGAGTTCCAGTGCTAGGGGAATTTTATGCTGAATTTACTGCATGGTAATAAAAGAGACATGACTTCACTCAAGAATGGGCACGTTCAGGACCAATTTATTGGTCACTCTGATCCTCACTGACATTTCTTCTAACACCCCAAATCCTTTTGGTTTTCTAACTATTTCCCACAGAATTTCTTAATGTTTTGTGTTTTTGCTTTGTGTTCAGTTCTACCTTTTACCATCCCTTTTGTAAAAGTTATACGTTAATTTTTATCTAAAGCATTCCTTTAACGGCATGGAATTTTTCTTCAAAGGTCTGATAGGAATTCTTTCAAAATGGACTTTTTTTTTTTTTTCCATTTAACTCTGACTTCAACAAGTTCACTTTTAGATTTTAGATTTCTCTGACAAACATAGTTGGGCATCAAACCCAGACATGTTGAAAATAGCTTTTTCTTGAAGTCATCTAGAATCTAAGACTTTCTGCCCTGCTAAGTCAAACAGCTTGGTAATAAGATGGGTCTATGTGCATGTCTGTGCAGGGGGCTGTCTGGAAAAGGGAAGTGGAAGACTGGTAAGTAATCCATTAAAGTGAACTTACAATGTCCTCTGCAACTGATATATTGAAGCTCTCCTATTTCCTCAGACTCTGTCCCAGATACTTCTGTCTCAACATTTGTAGGAAATTAATGATTTTCTCTGCTGCTTTGGTTAGACTTTGCTTTCAAAAACAAATGTTCCTGGGAGATAAATGTAGTACTCTTTTTTTTTCTCTTGATAAATATATAAACAACCTAGGTTTATGCTGGATACCTAAAAACCGTTTTTATTTTCTCCGATGTCTTTATTTCTTAGAAAGTTAGAAGTGTCTCAGTTGTAAAAAGTATCTGTGGGATCATACAATTTTTCGAAACCAGTAGTGACCTTAGACGTTAACTTGTTTACCCTTCACTTTATAGCTAAGTGAGAGGAAGCCCTGAGAAGAGAAATAGAGTGGTTAAAAGGGGGCACAAATACTTTGCTATTCCTTCCATTGAGAGATGGAGTCCCACGCCCCCTCCTCCCGCCTTGGTTTTGGGCGGGCTCTGATTGATTCGACCAATAAAATACAGTGGAAGCTGCACTGTGCTAATTTCTGAGCCCAAGCCTTAAAAGAATGTCAGCTCTACTTCCTATTTCTGGTTTTCTCTCTGAACTTCTTATATCAGAACCCAGAAATTATGTTGTGAGAAGCTGAAGTCAAGTTGAAATGCCACGTATTGGTTGGCATGCCAGTCGGCAACCTCAGCAAAGCTCCCAGGTGACAGCTACTATGTACTTTCAGTGATGGGAATGTGCCATCTTGTATGTCTAACCTAGTCAAACCTTCATAGGGCTCCATCCTCAGCCAACATTTAACAGCAAGCACATGAGAGACCCTACCTGAGAACAGCCTAGTGCTTCTCAGTCAGCCCACAGATTAGAGAGAGAATAATAAAGGACTGTTTTAAGCCACTAAATTTGGCAATAGCTTGTTATGCAGTAAAAGCTAACTGGAACCAAAGACAAGTTCCTGAGTAATACCAGAGTGAGAGAACTGGAAGACACCAAAGCCAGCATAATTACATTATAATGTGTTAAGGGAACAAAGAGAGTTGAATAAGACCTATTCTAGTCCCCTAGTAGCTCAAAATTGCAAAATCTTTTATTTTTTCATAGTCACATGAAATACAGAATTTTCAAAGCTTTTAAACATTTAAAATAGATTCTTAGAGCTCTGTCTACACTAATAAACATCATTTAGTAATAAATTAAGGTAGCATTCTCAAGTGTTCCTAGAAGGCAGTACCTTAGTAATAAGTGTCATGAAAGAAAAGAGTATTTGGGGAGATTCTGACTTAAGTTAAATTAAAGAGGTCTGGATTTTTGAGAAATGTAAAATTTCCAAGAAGAAAAATAGAAATTTTTCCCAAAATTGTATGATTAAGGAGTCTTTCTTTAATGAGCACGTCATAAAATCTATATTTCATTAGAAACTAAACTAAAAACTAGAAATGAGGATGCAACTTTATGAGTAGAAACCAACTTGAAATTTCAGAATATTTCACCAAAAAGTTGTTTTCATAATTTGGTGTGCCTTTGGCTAGAAAACACATTTCTAGACAAAGCATTTATAATTCTCAGGGGCTATACTTAGTTAGGTGCCTTTAATGACCTGTTGTTTCTGCTCTGCTCTCTTAATTTTTAACATTTTCCTGGGGAATGGCTAATAAGTATTTGAAGAATAAGTATAAGAAGGAATAAATAAAACCAAATAGTTATAAATAATTGAATTAATTAGTTTAACAATGTAAACCTCAAAATCAACTCCAACTCTCTAGCTTGGTTCAGGTTTTTTACCTTTATTTCCATATAAGGCCAATGTGAATGATGACAGTTGCCCTGTCTCAGAGTTCTCAAAACGAAGAAAGATTTCAAAGGTTGGAGGTGGGGTAGTTTGAGGACTGAAGTGATTTTAGTTATCACTTCTTTATCCACTCCTTTCATTTTCTAGATGTGAAGATTAGAATCCAGGAAGTTTATAGAGAAAGTGCTAGCCCCATTGGAAACTTCCTTCCCAGTGGATCCACATTAAAGATGTTGGAAAAAGTCCTCTATTTTCATAGGTGTTGTATAGGATGCTGTGATTCGAATTCAGATGATGACTATTTCTAACACAAGTTTTACAAGCAATTTGCCCCCCCCCAAACACATATTTCACCACCCAGTTCATGTCGTTAATAAACATCACATAAGCACTGAAAATGAATGTAGAACCAGCCATAAGCAGCTGGTATGATCATACTAATGGGTACCAGCAATGCTTCAGCCCTGGTATATAAATCTGGTCAACCACATTGGTCCCTTTCTGCCAGGGGTTTCTGGCCTTGTGACTACTTGTCACCTTATTGGTGTTAGGCATTCTTTCATTCAGACTTTCACTTATACTACAGCTGCATTACTGATGCCCACAATACAAGGTATTTCAGTATCTATCTTTTAGGAATCAGCCAGCCATTCATGACTCCCTAAGCAACAGGCTACCTGGCCCCCCCACAATCATGGGGCATTTCCCTATTTCCAATTTCTAAGCAGGACAGAATTAATCATTATTATCATTTCCACTTGCATCGACTGGGACATGGACCAATCCACTATCCCTACTTAATTATTCTGGAAATTATTCTGGACTTCTCTATCCCTGCATACCCTATATTCTTGTTCTATAGTCATGGTATGTAGTTGACTATGATTTAAAAGACTAAAGGAGTAATATACCATGAAAAGATGGTGGAGAAACAATAAAATTGTATGAGATAGAGCATTTCATACCTTTATGTTAGAATGGCAAGAACATATTTATAAAGATAAAACATGAATCTAACCAGGTGTTTTGTGTAGCTCTGAAAAAATACACATTAAAATATATTGATCACATTTTCATAATTCTTTCTAAATATATTGCTCCTTTTCCAAGCCAATGGTGGATAGTTCATAAAATTTGACATATATACCTTTCTATTACTTGGACCCAGCTCTGCCTCATTTGCAATAAGTGGGCAAAGATTTGTCTGTGAGTCCAATTCAGCTGCGAATGGAGAATGAGAGCCCTATTCTTCCGGATTTAGAGTAGTTTCAGTTCTAGCACACTTACCTCTACAAGCCTGCTGGTGTGTTCACGAAATATTGCAGCATATTCTTTTATTTCTTTTTCCCGGCCATTTTTGGCAGCTTCAATGAGAACCAAAAGTGGGACTGTTGTATCCAAAAAGGAGTCTGACACGTGATCTATAATAGCCTTACGGAGCTGAGAAAAAATAAAAAAATTAGTTTACTTTTTCTCAGGAAATAGTTCATATTATTTCTTATTTTTATAATCCTGGTAATTACAAAACTAATGTTATATATTTTTGCACAGTTTCTAAAATCATATTTAAGACTGTGTATGAATATCATTTACAAATTTAAAGCCAGCAAAAGGTTCAAGAAAAAAATATCATTGAGCAATAACTCTTTTGCTTTCAAAACATACTTTTTTTTAAATTAAATTGTACTTACCCAGAAGTCAGATTATAAGTGATAGTACAGCATTTTTCCTTCAAAGAAACCGCACTATTATAATGTTTATGCATGTGTACAGACAACATTGTACATCGTATATTTTCATAATTACAAAATTATAGAATGTTTTCTACCTTGTTAGAAGAACTCATGGTAAATTTTGATTAGCTAAATTGTAGACTTCATGGTAATTAAACCAAGTTAGATCACCGATTATGCCAGCTGATAACAGATTAATAGAGCAAGGAGAATAATAAATGAGTTTGATGTCCAATTTTCTCCATTTGCATTAATTGCTCTTGCCCTCACACCTTAAATTATTGAACAAGTATAACATTCTGCTACAATTAGTTCTTTTAAATTAGATTATATGTAAACTCATAAATGACAATCAGGCAATTACTCTACTCAGCAGATATTTCTGAAATATAAAACTGAATTGGAAAATTAATGCATTGTATTTCTATAATATTGAGTCTTTAAGAATCACAATATCTTGAAATGTTTTATTAACAATGTCAATGACTATGAATAGCTCCAACACATTTGGTCAACCCCCTCACTTAATTTAATAACCTCTGTAATAAAACAAAGATATGAATAGCTATCAGACAGAAAATTTGTAATTTGCCGTCTCTGAAAATTATATTTTTGGGCTTTGTTTTTGTTTTTATTTTATGGCCACGCCTGCGGCATGTGGAAGTTCCTGGGCTAGGGGGTGAATTGGAGCTGCAGCTTCAGGGCTACGCAACACCAGCAACACCAGATCCAAGCTGCATCTGCAACCTAGCCACAGCTTGTGACAATGCCAGATCCTTAACTCATTGAGTGAGGCCAGGGATCAAACCTGCATCCTCACAGACATTATGTTGAATCTTAACCTGCTGAGCCACAATAGGAACTCTATTTTAGGGTATTTTTTAAAACCAGTAGACATTTTTTACAGTTTTAGATTATATGAGAATAATACATTTCAAATTTTTGAAGCAGCTACATGAAAAAAAAAAACACACTCTCCTCCTCTAACAATTATAGGATAATAAATCAATGATGGTTATAGATATAGGGGAGAAAAATAACTTTGCTGGAGATAGTGGAGCTTTTTCAAAAGAAGTATGAAATTCTGTAGCTACCAACAATTTCACAAAGGCTATAGGAAGATTCTCAAGGAAAGATCTTGCTTGGTATGCAGAAAGGCAAATCACTAATATCAGCTAATCAATATTTCCTGAGCATTTATGAGGACAAGGTGTAGAATGCAAAGTGTTTACAAAGTAAGGGGAAGACCCTGAGTGAATGAACTCTTTGACATGCATAAAGAGTAGACCAGGGAAGTCAGGAAAGAGATCACAAGTTAAGGCTGAACTGGGAAGTACAAGTTGTGTTAGTTCCAGATACACATGACAAAAGTAGAAAAAAATCTCTCAGAGGGGAGCTGTTTTCAATGACCATATCTCTCCATACATCCATTTATACTTCTTTCATTTGTAACAAGGACATAAAGAAGGAAGGCTAAGAGGAGATTTGCACTAGAGATAATGTGATTGAAAGCCAGCCTACCTATAGGGGGTAATTCAAGACAAGGAGGTGAATAGAATCATATAGAGGGAGGTCCGCATTGAGATGTTCAAGAATAAAATCTTAGAAAATACTACCATTTATGGGAGTCATTAGATGGAAGAGGAGGATCTAAGAAGAGACTGAGATGATGGCCAAGAATCAAAGTGAATGAATAATCAACAGCTAAAAGAGAAACTTCCAAATAACTCTCTGATCAATGCTCTTCAAATGATCTTATTGTACCAAACACAATTATAATACCCATATTATAGATGTGTTGAATCTTTGCTGTGCGTTTGATTTAATTCAATTCCACAAATATCTCTGAACACCATTTCCTTACATTTATACCAAGGGAATTTTGTGGGAAACATCAAGTTTGGAAACACCTGGTCCCTTATAATCCAGCAGAGGAGAGAAAGTAATTAAATACTACAAAAAAAAAAGGAAAACTAGAGACTGACAGCAAAGAAATTTCAAGAAGATAAAAGGGTTTGGAATCTTATTTTAAAGGAAAATTAAAAGAACCAAGACTCCTCTATTGAATTTGAACACTAAGAGGTTATTTGGTGGAAAAGTGGGAGCAGAAGTCCTGTTGCTGTGGTTTGAAGAGTGAATGGGAGTTAAGAGTAAAGTGGAGACAGAATAAACTCCTGTTTCTAGTAATTCAATTGTGACATGAAGAAGTAAGACTTGGTATTACATTGGGACAGAGGTTTAAAGAAGGATCGTTTCCCATATAAAAGACTTTAATGTACCCATCTACATCTAAACTTGGAAAGTCAGACTGTCCTCTCATGCTTTAAAAAATACATTTTGGAGTTCCTGTTGTGTCTCAGTGGGTCGAGAACCTGACATAGTGTCCATGAGGATGCCAGTTCCATTCTTGGCCTTCCTCAGTGGGTTAAGAATCCACTGTTGCCACAAGCTGTGGCATAGGGTGGCAGATGCAGGTCCGATTTGATCCCTAGACTGTGAACTTCCATGTACCACAAGTGTGGCCCTAAAAAGAAAAAAAAATTAAATAGAAAAAAATACATTTTACAACTATATAAAAATCAATAGAGATAAAAATAATTACTGT